>NC_044568.1:40014280-41418655 GCF_007565055.1 Rhinopithecus roxellana | reverse complement strand
GAATAAATGAGTGCACAGCAGCCACCCCATCACATCCCAGTTATGTCCCCGTCTGTCTACCCTGCTAAACTATGGGTGCTCTGAGGGCAGGGACTATGCCTTAAGATTTTTTCTTTTGCATCCTTAGGGTCCAACACTATACAATCAAAGTGCTCCTACAAACCAATAAGAAAAAGAAATAGGCAAAAGAAAAAGAAATTCAAGTGTCTAACAAACATGAAAATAGGCTGGCTCGGCCGGGTGTGGTGGCTCACGCCTATAATCCCAGTACTTTGGGAGGCCAAGATGGGTGGATCACGAGGTCAGGAGATTGAGACCATCCTGGCTAACACGGTGAAACTCTGTCTCTACCAAAAATACAAAAAATTAGCCTGGTGTGGTAGCGGGCACCTGTAGTCCCAGCTACTCGGGAGGCTGAGACAGGAGAATGGTGTGAACTGGGAGGCGGAGCTTGCAGTGAGCCGAGATCGCACCACTGCGTTCCAACCTGGGCAATAGAGCGAGACTCCATCTCAAAAAAGAAAAAAATTGGGCGGGCGAGGTGGCAGGTGCCTGTAGTCCCAGCTACTCAGGAGGCTGAGGCAGGAGAATGGCATGAACCCAGAAGGCGGAGCTTGCAGTGAGCCGAGATCAGGCCACTGCACTCCCACCTGGGCAACAGAGCCAGACTGTGTCTCAAAAAAAAAAAAAAAAGAAAGAAAAGAGGCTGGCTCAATTATATTCCTAGAGAAATTGCATCCCAAGAGATACAAAAACATGTGCTCACAAAAAGACTTGTACATGAATGTGCTTATAGCAGCTTTATTAATAAGTAAAAATGTAAGCAGAATAAACAATGTGTCTATCTATACAGTGAAACACTGTTTAACAATAGTAGTTAACTATTGCAATGACTATCACAAATGGATAAACCTCACAGACATAATGTTGAATGAAAGAAGCCAGACAAACAGGCACAAGTGGCATGATTCCATTTATGGGAAATTTCAAAATAGGCAAAACTAATCTATGATGAAAACATAAGAGCAATCAGGCATTCCTGATTGCCTCAGGAGAGTGGTGGGTTAGATATTGACTAGGTAGCAGGTGGTGGGGACGCAGTTTTTGGGGGATCATGTTCTATATCATGACAGGGAACTGGGTTACACAGGTGTATGCATTTGTCACTAATCAAATGACACACTTAAGATTGTTACATTACCAGACCAGGTGTGGTGACTCATGCCTGTAATCCTAGCACTTTGGGAGGCCAAGGTGGGAGGATTGCTTAAAGCCAAGAGTTCGAGACCAACCTGGGCAACATAGTGAGATCCCGTCTCAAAAAAAAAAATTGCTACATTACTATATGTAAAATTTACCTGGGGTGGGGGAGGAACTATGAACAAATATTCAATTCTAGTGAATAATATGCATGCCCAAGTGTTTAGGGACGAAGTGTCTGATGTCTGTAATTTACAGTGAAATATACATTTAAAAAATAGTCATGGATGGATAGATAGATATGTGCTAAAGCAAATCTAGTAAAATATTAGTTGCAGAACCCATATGGTGGGTAGATGGGTGTTCACTGTACAATTTTTTTTTTTCTTTGAGACAGAGTCTCACTGCCGTCGCCCAGGCTGGAGTGCAGTGGTGTGATCATGGCTCACTGCAGCCTCAACTCCCCGGGCTCAGATGATTCTCCTACCACAGCCTTCCTGGTAGCTGGGACTACAGGCACACGCCACCACTCCTGGCTAATTTTTTGTGTCTTTAGTAGAGACAGGGATTTGCCACATTGCCCATGCTGTTCTCAAACTGGTGGGCTCACATGATCCATCTGCCTCAGCCTCCCAAAGTACTGAGATTACAGGCATGAGCCACTGTGCCCGGCCCATTGTACAATTCTTTCCACTTTTCTACATGCTGAAAATTTTCATAATGAAGCATTGGGAAGAAACATGGGGCTCAGTGATCAAGGATGTGCAAATTACAAGACACTACGTTCCATGCACTGGATTGCCAAAACTGTTAAAAACTAGTGGTATGCAGTGTATGCAAGGGTGTGGGCATTATCCTATACTATAGATGACAGGGCCTGTGGCGATGGCCCCCCTGAAGTCAGTGGCTCTAATCTTGTGTGCTTCCTTCCTGTCCCCTCCTGTCCTGAGCATCCTCTGCTTTACATACCATGTATACAATGTCGCATCCTGTTTTCCCCTCAGTGTTACAGTCTCTATCAGCATTTATTTCCCCACTGCTTTAAAAATTATTTGTAAACATGGTACTTAAAAGAAAACAGGTATTGTAGGATTTCAGTGTTTTTTTCTTTAAAAACATTATTATTATTATTAGACACTCTTGCTCTGTTGCTCAGGCTGAAATGCAGTAGCATGATCATAGCTCACTGCAGCCTCCATCTCCTGGGCTCAAGTGATCCTCCCACCTCAGCCTCCCAAGTAGCCAGGACTCCAGGCACACCTCACCACACTCAGCCTTTTTTTCTTTTTTTCTTTTTAAAAATGATTACAAAGTTCACTGTAGAAAATTTATGAAGTCCAGAAAAGCACAAAGAAGAAAATAATAATCCCCACTACCTTGACATGTGACGCTTCTCCTTCCTGCCTTTTCCGTGCACATGCATGTATACACACACGAACACAGATTGCTGTTTGTACTTTTTTTTTTTTTTTTTGAAACGGAGTCTCACTCTGTCATCCAGGCTGGAATGCAGTGGTGTGATCTCGGCTCATTGCAACCTCTGCCTCCCGGGTTCAAGCAATTCTTCTGCCTCAGCCTCTTGAGTAGCTGAGATCACAGGCATTTGCCACCAAGCCCGGCTAATTTTTTTGGTATTTTTTAGTACAGACAGGATTTCACCATATTGGCCAGGCTGGTCTTGAACTCCTGACCGTGTGATCCGCCCACCTCAGCCTCCCAAACTGCTGGGATTATAAGCATGAGCCACTGCGCCCAGCCTGCTGTTTGCATTTTAACAGCATTGGGATCCTATAGGACTTTGTGTTTTGTTACTTGCCTATTTAATAGAATTTTTCTAGAGCATAGTTTTATAGGCTACCTGGTTCTCTATTGAGGGACTACATTATGCCTCTGTTGTTGGGGTCCAGGGAGGGTCAGTTTGGGGCTTACTGTGCCCTTGGGGGAGCCCTGGTTGGAGACAGGTCCACAGACACAGACATTAGAGGTGTGCAGGCCCCTGGGCTTGGAAGGCCTGGCAGAAGCACTCACTGACCCTGGAGGGGGTTCATCTATTCCCAGGCCCCCACCTGGCTACCGAAGCAGCTCCCACCAGTGCCTGGTGCCAGGGCTCAGCTGGGAACCAGGCAGATAATCGGTCTCCCCTCAGTGGGACCCTGCCTGTCCTGGCTCCTCCTGGGCTGTCCTGAGCTGCCCTCACTGGGCTGGGTGGGGTGAGGCTGGGCCTTGAGTCCCCCTGAGAGCTGTGGGAAGAGCTGGTGCCTGGGGCCAGCAAACAGGAGTCTTGCTTCAGCAAGGCGTTTGGCCCAAGAAGCATCCTCAGTCCGGCCCTCAGCCCGGAGGAAACCCCTGCACAGCAGGGCTCATTGTGTTTCAGGATTTCCCGTTTCCTGACCGCCTAACCTATTTATGGGCCACAATGGATGCTTCCCCAGGGAGACCCCTACTGTACTCAGGCCCATTTTCAGGAGGCCTCTGGACTCAGCCCACATCTCATAGGTCCAGCCTGGGCTTGGCCCGGGGCAGGGATAGTCAATGCGTGTCACCTCGTGGTAATTCCATCAGTAGATAGAACCTGCCAGGGCGCAGCGTTGAGGATTCTGAGGCTCTGTCTGGGCTCAACAAGAAAGAGTGTGATGGTTCATCAGCCGCGACTATGTGTGTGCAAGACAGAGGGGTGGTGGGTGGTGTGAACTCACAGCTCCTGGCTTACATGGTGACAGGCATTCTCTCTCTGTGCTGGCACTAAATTCCTTATTTTTGAGACAGAGTCTCGCTCTGTCACCCATGCTGGACTGCAGTGGCGCGATCTCGGCTCACTGCAACCTCCACCTCCCTGGTTCAAGCGATTCTCCTGCCTCAGCCTCCTGAGTAGCTGAGAGTACAGGCTGACACACACCTGGCTAATTTTTGTATTTTTAGTAGAGATGGGGTTTCGCCATGTTGGCCAGCCTGGTCTCAAACTCCTGACCTCAAGTGATCCACCCACCTCAGCCTCCCAAAGTGCTGGGATTACAGGTGTGAGCCACCATGCCTGGCCTAATTTTTGTAGTTTTTAGTAGAGGCAGGGTTTCACTATGTTGACCAAGCTCATGTCAACTCTTGGCCTTAAGTGATCCACCCACCTCAGCCTCCCAAAGTGCTGGGATTACTGGCTTGAGCCACAGTGCTCAGCCTAAATTCCTTTCTAATCTCATCTCCTACCTCCCTTCCATATCCCTGCCCTCCAGCCACAGGTCCAATCTCTTCCTGTCTGTGCCCTGCCTCTCCCTGTCTCAGGCCCTTTACTCAGGCTGCTCCTTTTCCTAACCTGCCTTCCCCTCATCTTCAGCAATTACAGCAGGCAGCTTTATCTAACGCAGCAGGCAACTTTCAACTGAGCAATTCCTTTTTTTTTTTTTTTTTTTCTTTTTGAGATGGAGTTTCACTCTTGTTGCCCAGGCTGGAGTGCAATGGCGTGATCTTGGCTCACCACAACCTCCGACTTCCAGGTTCAAGCAATTCTCCTGCTTCAGCCTCCCGAGTAGCTGGGATTACAGGCATGAGCCACCGAGCCAAGCTAATTTTGTATTTTTAGTAGAGACGGGGTTTCTTCATGTTGGTCAGGCTGGTCTCGAACTCCCAACCTCAGGTGATCCACCTGCCTCAGCCTCCCAAAGTGCTGGGATTACAGGCATGAGCCACCGCACCTAGCCATTTTTTCTTTTTTCTTTTCTTTTTTTTTAAGCTGGTCAGGTGAAGCAGTGAGAGAAGAGATGGAACAAAGAAATCTGCTACTGGTTGTGACTGATTAGTTGTAAACACCACTGGACTTGGACCAGCCCACTGGGCAATTCTTACTGAACCTTCAAGACCCAAATTCAAATGTCACCTTTTCTGGGAGGCTTTCCTGTGCCCTCAAGTTTGGGCCACACTCACCACTATCTTTTTTTTTTTTTTTTTTTTTTTTTTGAGACGGAGTCTTGCTCAGTCACCCAGGCTGGAGTGTAGTGGCGGGATCTCGGCTAACTGCAAGCTCTGCCTCCCAGGTTCACGCCATCCTCCTGCCTCAGCCTCCCGAGTAGCTGGGACTACAGGTGCTCGCCACTACACCCGGCTAATTTTTTTTGTATTTTAGTAGAGACGGGGGTTTCACCATGTTAACCAGGATGGTCTTGATCTCCTGACCTTGTGATCTGCCCGCCTTGGCCTCCCAAAGTGCTGGGATTACAGGTGTGAGGCATTGCACCCAGTCACTCCCCCCCATCTCTGATGTACAGTCAGTGGGAGAGATCGCCAAATCAAGTCCCCCAGAAACAGAGCCAGAGATGGGAATTCTTATGCAGGAGTTTCACTGCGATCTCAAGAAAACTGTAAGAGTGAGAAGGAGGGCAGGGATGGGCTAAGATGTGGTTTTGGGAGAAATCTTGCCCCAGCCTGATCTGAAGGGGAGTTTCAGGGCACAAATGGCACCAAAGAGGCTGTGAAATCAAGAGGCAAGGGGACTAGGCTGCTCTACACCCCTACCCCACACCCCCACCCAACCCACACTGCTGGCCTTCAACCATCGCTCATAACCTCCTGGGCAGGTCCAGCAGCACGGCTGCCATCAATCAAAGGCATCCTCTGGAGAGCTTCGAGCTCCTGGCAGCTCACAGCTGCAGCGGCTGAGGGAAGGGGGCACCAACCCGGGGAGCTGGGGGCAGTGTCCGTGTCCCCGCCAAGTGTCAACTCCCCAGGGCAGGTACAGTGTCCGCAGAGCTCAGACTGGGCACCAGAAAGCACAGAGTTTAGCGTCTGATGAGCTAAGCTGAGTCCAGGGAGGGCAATAGCTTTGGGGCTGCTATTGAAACTGCCTTTGCAAAATTAATGACTGAGACAGTGAAACAGGATCTAACTTAACCAACTCCATCTTGCTTCTAACCTCCAAGCTGTCCTTGTTCATTCCTGGGTGTAGGCTGAACTAACCTTGGGAGAAACTTACTTCATAGTTTATAGTTTAAACAAAGACGGTAACAGCACTTTCCCAAAACAGACCTCCTTCTTGCCTGGGGACTAGCTTGCCTTTGTAGGACTAACATTAGCCACAAGATTAGAAATTATGGTTTAGGAGTCATGCAGCTGGAGATTCTGACAAGATTCTGACCTTCCCTAATCTGCTCTGTGCTTGAGATGTTTTGCAGACTCTGCACTTGATGGATCAATTGGCACCACCCAGATCAATAAACTGGCTCATCTGATCTGATCCCTATGATTTCATCCCTGACCAATCAGCACTCCTGGCTCAATGGTTTCCCCCACCCACCAAGTTATCCTTAAAAACTCTGCTTCCCGAATGCTCAGGGAGACTGATTTGAGTAATAATAAAACTCTGATCTCCCGCACAGCTGGCTCTGTGTGAATTACTCTTTCTCTATTGCAATTCCCCTGTCTTGATTAATTAGCCCTGTCTAGGCAGCAGGCAAGGTTGACCCCTTGGGAAGTTACAGTACTGGCTGACTCCATGGCTGGTGGAGGCCCCCTTCCACCCTAGTACCTTCCCAGCAAGCCTGGGGCCTCATCTTGTGGCTGCATCCCATCCTCCCTGCCCTTGGTTGTGCTGGCCAGCCTGGCTGGGTGTCCAGCAGGCTCTGGGAAGGCCATGGGCCTCTGGGCAGAAGTTCTGGTTCTGGATCTTTCCCAGGCCCCGGCCACCTTCCACTCCCCTCCATGCCTTAGGCATCATCCCTAAACGAGTCACCTCTAGACTGGCACACAGCTCCCCAAAACCCCTCCTCCTGGAAGCCTCCCCACATTGGCTCAGCCAAGGGACTGCTCAGCTCCATTCCCCGCCCCAGTGACAGCTTTAGGGTTTACACCATAGAAGACTATGCGTATGCAGGAGCCTCAATATTAGAAGTTTCAAAATAGTTTAAAAGGCATTTTTCTGGGTCACCCATTTTTACAACCATACACTGCAAAGGTCACAACCATACACTGCTGTGGCCACATGAGGTGGTTAGGCCAGCCCACCTGGGGCGTGCTGGCCCATGAGGCTGGTGTCGGGCAGGGGCAGCAACCGCCCAGCATCCTCTGACACAATCCATGTGGCGCTGGCAGGTTGTTATATGGGCTTGCAGGGGTAATGGCTGTTGAGAGGCCGCATGGCCCCGGGCAGATATATATCACTGGCCTAAGCATTGCCTTTTGATATTTACAGTGCTCATTTGAAGTCTAGGTCTGTAAAATTCAGAAATATGTTTCTTTTTCTTTTCTTTTTGAGGTGGAGTCTGGCTCTGTCGCCCAGGCTGGAGTGCAGTGGCGCAATCTCGGCTTACTGCAACCTCCACCTCCTGGGTTCAAGCGATTCTTTTGTCTCAGCTTCCCAAGTAGCTGGGATTACAGGTGTCCACCACCACACCCAGCTACATTTTTTTTTTAAGTAGAGACGGGGTTTCACCATGTTGGCCAGGCTGGTCTCGAACCCCTCACCTCAAGTGATCTGCCTGCCGCAGCCTCCCAAAGTGCTGGGATTACAGGTGTAAGCCACCACGCCCAGCCCAGAAATATGTTTCATCATGGAAATAAGGACTATATGATAACAGATCTAGTCTTCATGAGCCCGTTTCACCTTCTAGGACCTGGGCCAGACCCTGGCCCTTAGTACATATCAAGAAATGAATGGACGGGTGAGTGAGTGAGTGGGTGAGTGGATTCACAGGTGAGTGGATGGATGAATGCGTGGATGTGAATGAATGGATAACAGCCTGCTTTACAAATGAAGAAACAGGTCCTAAGAGGTAGTATTGCTTGCTCGAAATCACAAGTAAGTGGCAGAATCAGGATTCCAATTTAGTTCTATGGAGTCCAGAGTTGAAATCAATCAACATAATGAATCAATACAATCCTTTCTTATCTTTATGGCACCCGCAATCTCACCAGATAAACCCTAACCTGTGGGGTGTACCGGTATGGCGAGAAGAGGAGAAAAAACCTCTGGGGCAGGGGAGTGGTGGATTGGACTCAGGGAAAAGGCAATAATGGGTATGGCGACACTGTTTTTTTTTTGGGGGGGGGGGTTTGTTTGTTTGTTTGTTTTTTGAGACCGAGTCTCATACTGTTGCCAGGCTGGAGTGCAATGGTGCAATCTCGGCTCACTGCAACGTCCGCCTTCCAGGTTCAAGCAATTCTCCTGCCTCAGCCCCAGAGTGGCTGGGATTACAGGCACCTATCACCACGTCTGGCTAATTTTTTTTTTTTTTTTTTTTTGTATTTGTATTTTTAGTAGAGATGGGGTTTCACTCTGTTGGCCAGGCTGGTCTCGAACTCCTGACCTCATGATCCGCCCGTCTCGGCCTCCCAAAGTGCTGAGATTACAGGCATGAGCCACCACACCTGGCCTTTGGGCACCACTGTTCTTGCCACTTCCTACTGGCCCAGCATCCCCCCGACCCCCAGTGGTGCTGGGTTGGCTTCCAGCCAGACCAACCAAGGGGCTGGTTTCAAGTACCTAGGTTTACACGATAGAAGACGATGTATGCAGGAGCCTCAACATCAGAAATTTCAAAATAGTTTAAAAGGAGTTTTTCTGGGTCACCCATTTTTACAACCATACACCATAAAGGGAGGTGGACCTGCTGTGGCTGTGCAACGCAATGAGGCTGGCCCACCTGGGGCGTGCTGGCCCGTGAGGCCCGTGTCAGGCACAGGGCACTAATGTCCCAGCAGTCCTCTGACACCCTCCATGTGGCGCTGGTTGGAAGTTACGGGCTTGCTGTTGAGAGGCTGCGTGCCCCTGGGCAAATATACATTATTAACCGTGGTGTTTATACTGGGAGGAGTGGGCAGACATGGGGGCTGGGGAAGGCCTGTGTCCCTCAGAGCAGCCTATGGGATCCATGAATCCCAACAGGGATCCATGCCCAGGGACAGGGAGGAATGTCCGGGAACCTCGAGGAGGGCAGGGAAACGGCGGTGGGGCTTGGGGACGGCGGAGGAGAGAGAGGAAGGGGGGTGTGTCTATGCTGACAGCCCCTCCAGGAGCCAATCTGCCTGGGAGAAGGAAGGGAGAAAAACAGCTCATTCCTGGACCACCAGGCAGGGGGCTGGAGCCCCAGCTCTGGCCGGATGTACTTTGCAACCTTAAGCACTAGGCCTGGGGCCTCGGGGTTAACCAAATGAATGACAAGGTGTTGGACCAGGTGACCTGAGGAGATTTTTTGGCCTGGGACAACCTGCTGAACATCCCTGAGTCAAGGAAGGGCCTCAGGCCCTACAGGCAGAGGAGGAGCAGCTAATTGCCCAGGGGACAGGAACTGAATCCCAGAGCCTGGAGGGAGGATGAGGTGGTCAGGCCTCGGTGTGACCTGGGGCAGCACCGCAGGGTTGGGAGAGATGCCCTGAAGTGAGGCAGACCTGAGTTCTGGTATCAAGTCAGCTACTTGCCAGCTGCAAGCCACTTGACACCCCTGAGCCTCGGACACCCCACGTGGGATGAAGGGACAATAGCAGTACCTGCTTCGAAGGTTGCTACGAGCGCAGTTGGTAGCCAGGAGGACCAAGACCTGTTCCTGCCCTTTGCACCTTGGCTTCCCTGGGACTCATCAGCCCTAGCAAAGCAGGGCCAGTGCCACCCCACATACAGGTGGCAAAACTGAGGCTCCAGGGGGTGGATTCAGGCCCGTTTCCTTCCCCCTTTATGCACCCTGCTTCTCTCCAGCATCTACTACAGGTGATGGCCACGCTACTCCCATGTCCTCACATGCACCTGGGTTATGTCAGCGGCAGCCATGCGTGCACATGCACACTCACACACAAACACACACGCACACTCACAAGCACACATGCACGCTCACACTCACACATGCACGCTCACACTCAAACACACACGCACACTCACAAGCACACATGCACGCTCACACTCACACATGCACACTCACACACAAACACACACGCACACTCACAAGCACACATGCACGCTCACACCCATGCACGCTCACACTCACACATGCACACTCACACACAAACACACACGCACACTCACAAGCACACATGCACGCTCACACTCACACATGCACACTCACACACAAACACACACGCACACTCACAAGCACACATGCACGCTCACACACATGCACGCTCACACTCACACATGCACACACACACAAACACACACGCACACTCACAAGCACACATGCACGCTCACACTCACACATGCACACTCACACACAAACACACACGCACACTCACAAGCACACATGCACGCTCACACACATGCACGCTCACACACATGCACACTCACACACAAACACGCACACTCACAAGCACACATGCACGCTCACACTCACACATGCACACTCACACTCAAACACACACGCACACTCACAAGCACACATGCACGCTCACACTCACACATGCATGCTCACACTCACACATGCACACACACACAAACACACACGCACACTCACAAGCACACATGCACGCTCACACTCACACATGCACGCTCACACTCACACATGCACACTCACACACAAACACACACGCACACTCACAAGCACACATGCACGCTCACACTCACACATGCACACTCACACTCAAACACACACTCACACTCAAACACACACGCACACTCACAAGCACACATGCACGCTCACACTCACACATGCACGCTCACACTCACACATGCACACTCACACTCAAACACACACGCACACTCACAAGCACACATGCACGCTCACACTCACACATGCACGCTCACACTCACACATGCACACTCACACTCAAACACACACGCACACTCACAAGCACACATGCACGCTCACACTCACACATGCACGCTCACACTCACACATGCACGCTCACACACAAACACACACACACTCACAAGCACACATGCACGCTCACACACACATGCACGCTCACACTCACACATGCACGCTCTCACACAAACACACGCACACTCACAAGCACACATGCACGCTCACACTCACACATGCACGCTCACACTCAAACACACACATTCACGCTTAAACACACGCACACTCACACTCAAACACACATGCACACTCAAAGACACATGGACACTCATACTCACACACATTCACACTCAAACACACATGCACACACACTCAAACACACATTCCCTCACACTCACACATTTACTCTCACACATGCACACACACACACTCTCACACACACTATTCACACACACTGTCATACACTCGCACACATACACTCTCACACACCCCTGCCCTGCCCGCAGGTGCCTGGGGTTGGGCAGTGCTAAGGGTGGGAGCTGGGAGAAGAGCATGGTTTTTCCAGCTGCTGGGCTCCTTCTGCCAGAAAGTGAGGGAGGAAGAAATGGAGGCGGCGGCGGGAGGGGAAGGGTGGGTGGGATTGGGGTGGAGTGGGGGAGGTGGCACTGGCTGGCCGTTCCGTGGAAAGATCACTTTTTCCCTGGAAACACTCTGCGGGCTCCAGCCCTCCACCCTTCTCCTCCAGCTGCCTTTTCCTGCCTTTCCTGGAACAAAGGCTGGGGGTGGGGAGGAGGAGGCCTCAGGGCCCACCCGGACATGGACATGCAGAGACATCGCCCTCCAGGCTTGGGCTACACATCCCCCACCCTGCCCTGTCATTAAACCCAGGCCACTAAACACAACTCTGCCTCACAGAGGGAAACTGAGGCACAGAGCAGAAAACCCACCTTCCCCATGGGGTGCCATCAACCCCAAGAAACACCATGTAGCCTGTGCCCTTTGAGAGGTCATGGTGGCCAGTCCCTTGCCTCGGGTAAGGCCAGGGCTCCTAGGAGGAGGCCCCTTCCCTGTGGGACTGTTCTGCTGCTTATTTTATTTTATTTTTGTAGAGACAGGATCTCATTATGTTGCCCAGGCTGGTCTTAAATTCATGGGATTAAGCAATCCTTCTACCTCAGCCTCCCAAAGTGCTGGGATGAGTGTGAGTACAGGCGTGAGCCACGGCACCCAGCCCATGCTCTGCTGTTTAATCAAGAAGTTCCTGCTGTGTCCTACCAGGTCTCCTGGTTGTGACTCATTCCCACTTTCTCCTCTGGGAGGTGGGAAACAGACCCACACGAGGCCTGTCCCAGCCGCCCTCCCTGGCCTGTGAGCCTGGGCTGTGTGTGCAGGACAGGGAGGCAGGAGAACTGGGGAGAAGGCCCCTGCCTTGTGCTCCACCTGGCTCTAGCCTAGGCTTTCTCATCCCTTCTTTCTCTCCCGCCCCTCCCACTTCCCGTGTATACTAAAAATACAAAAATTAACTGGGCATGTGCATTGCCAAGACAATCATAAGCTAAAAGAACAAAGCTGGAGGCATCATGCTACCTGACTTCAAACTATACTACAAGGCCACAGTAACCAAAACAGCATGGTACTGGTACCAAGACAGAGATATAGATCAACGGAACAGAACAGAGCCCTCAGAAATAATACCACACATCTACAACCATCTGATCTTTGACAAACCTGACAAAAACAAGAAATGGGAAAAGGATTCCCTATTTAATAAATGGTGCTGGGAAAACTGGCAAGCCATATGTAGAAAGCTGAAACTGGATCCCATCCTTACACCTTATAAAAAATTAACTCAAAATGGATTAAAGACTCAAATGTTAGACCAAAAACCCTAGAATGAAACCTAGGCAATACCATTGAGGACATAGGCATGGGCAAGGACTTCATGTCTAAAACACCAAAAGCAATGGCAACAAAAGCCAAAATTGACAAATGGGGTCTAATTAAACTAAAGAGCTTCTGTACAGCAAAAGAAATTACCATCAGAGTGAACAGGCAAGCTACAGAATGGGAGGAAATTTTTGCAATCTACCCATTTGACAAAGGGCTAATATCCAGAATCTACAAAGAACTTAAACAAATTTACAAGAAAAAATCAAATAACCCCAGCAAAAAGTGGGCACAGGATATGAATAGACACTTCTCGAAGACATTTATGCAGCCAACAGACACATGAAAAAATGCTCATCATCACTGGCCATCAGAGAAATGCAAATCAAAACCACAATGAGATACCATCTCACACCAGTTAGAATGGGGATCATTAAAAAGTCAGGAAACAACAGGGGCTGGAGAGGATGTGGAGAAATAGGAACACTTTTTTTTTTTTTCAGACGGAGTCTTGCTCTGTCTCCCGGGCTGGAGTGCAGTGGCTGGATCTCAGCTCACTGCAAGCTCCGCCTCCCGGGTTCACACCATTCTCCTGCCTCAGCCTCCCGAGTAGCTGGGACTACAGGCACCCGCCACCTCGCCCGGCTATTTTTTTTTTTTTTTTTTTTGTATTTTTAGTAGAGACGGGGTTTCACCGTGTTAGCCAAGATGGTCTCGATCTCCTGACCTAGTGATCCGCCCATCTCGGCCTCCCAAAGTGCTGAGATTACAGGCTTGAGCCACCGCACCTGGCCAGAAATAGGAACACTTTTACACTGTTGGTGGGACTATAAACTAGCTCAACTATTGTGGAAGACAGTGTGGCGATTCCTCAAGGAATTAGAACTAGAAATACCATTTGACCCAGTCATCCCATTACTGGGTATATACCCAAAGGATTATAAATCATGCTGCTATAAAGACACATGCACATGTATGTTTAATGCGGCACTATTCACAATAGCAAAGACTTGGAACCAACCCAAATGTCCATCAATGGTAGACTGGATTAAGAAAATGTGGCACATACACACCATGGAATACTATGCAGCCATAAAAAAGGATGAGTTCGTGTCCTTTGTAGGGGCATGGATGAACCTGGAAACCATCAGTCTGAGCAAACTATCGCAAGGACAGAAAACCAAACACTGCATGTTCTCACTCATAGGTGGGAACTGAACAATGAGATCACTTAGACACAGGATGGGGAACATTACACACCGGGGCCTGTTGTAGGGTCGGGGGAGGGGGAAGGGATAGCATTAGGAGATATACCTAATGTAAATGACGAGTTAATGGGTGCAGCACACCAACATGGCACATGTATACATATGTAATGAACCTGCACGTTGTGCACATGTACCCTAGAACTTGAAGTATAATAATAATAAAATACAAAAAAAAAAGTAGCTGGGCACGGTGGCTCATGCCTATAATCCCAGCTACTCAGCAGGAGAATCGCTTCAACCCAAGAGGCAGAGGTTGCAGTGAGCCGAGATTTCACCACTGCACTCCAGCCTGGGCAACAGAGTGAGACTTTGTCTAAACAAACAAAACCTCCAACTTAGTGAAAACAAGGCATTCAATGATAGATCAACTGCAGAAACTGCTTATTACCTACTACTCATTTTATTTTATTATTATTTTTCTTTTTTGAGACGGAGTCTCGCTCTGTTGTCCAGGCTGGAGTGCAGTGGCATGATCTTGGCTCACTGCAAGCTCTGCCTCCCGGGTTCATGCCATTCTCCTGCCTCAGCCTCCTGAGTAGCTGTAACTAGAGGCGCCCGTCACCATGCCTGGCTAATTTTTTGTATTTTTAGTAGAGATGGGTTTCACCATGTTAGCCAATATGGTCTTGATCTCCTAACCTAGTGATCCTCCTGCCTCAGCCTCCCAAAGTGTTGGGATTACAGGCGTGAGCCACTGCACCCAGCCCTTATCATTTTATAAAGTCATATCTATATAAAAACAAACACTAAAGAGAATAAATAGATCTATCTAAAGTGACAAGAATAAGTATAAATAAATACCAGATTTTAAACAAGAATCTGTAAAAATTTTACTACCTAAGGATTTTCACTCAAAGAAGAAAAAAATATGGCCAGGCACAGTGGCTCATGCCTGTAATCCCAGAACTTTGGGAGGCTGAGATGGGTGGATCACCTGAGGTCAGGAGTTCAAGACCAGCCTGGCGAACATGGTGAAACCCCGTCTCTATTAAAAATACAAAAAATTAGCCAGGCATGGTGGCAGATGCCTGTAATCCTAGCTACTCAGGAGACTGAGGTAGGAGAATCGCTTGAACCAGGGAGGTGGAAGCTGCAGTGAGCAGAGATGGTACCATTTCACTCCAGCCTGGGCAACAAGAGTGAAACTCCAACTCACAAACAAACAAACAAACAAACAAAAAACTACAACCAAAAAAAACATAGTAACACCAAGCTTGCAGGATGGTGAGTTAACAGATACATTTTATCTTAATGGAAACTTATGTAGCAATTCAGTAACATTTCTGGATGAAGAATCAAGTTACTGGCCGGGCGCGGTGGCTCAAGCCTGTAATCCCAGCACTTTGGGAGGCCGAGACGGGCGGATCACTAGGTCAGGAGATCGAGACCATCCTGGCTAACACAGTGAAACCCCATCTCTACTAAAAAATACAAAAAAAAAAAAAAAAACTAGTCGGGCGAGGTGGCGGGCGCCTGTAGTCCCAGCTACTCGGGAGGCTGAGGCAGGAGAATGGCGTAAACCCAGGAGGCGGAGCTTGCAGTGAGCTGAGATCCGGCCACTGCACTCCAGCCTGGGCGACAGAGCGAGACTCCGTCTCACAAAAAAAAAAAAAAAAAAAAAAAAAAAAGATCAAGTTACTGTTGCACATTTGTGAAAACTGATCCAGGAGTGTTTCCTCTAATTTTAATTCCTCCTCTTCATTTAAAGTATTAGCAGGAGCATCATTATATGGAATGTCTAGCATGTCTTCCCTTAATCCAGTTGACTCCTCCTTTTGATCCTCATCAGTATTAACCTCAACTGTCTACGCCCTGGGTGTATTCATTAACATATCATTTCCTAGGGACTGACTATTACTTAGCAGCTTTGCCTGCCTTCTTTCTAAGGCCAGTTGTTTATTTCTCTCAATTTTTTGTTGTTGCTCTTCTATGAGGCTTCTACTTGACTCAGAAGCAAACATCTCACTTTCAGATGAGTTTGTCAGAAAGGGATCTAATTCAGTAGCAGTTACATCACGTCCATTATTTTCCACAACTTCATCATTATTGCTAATAAAATCTTCAGGTAAAATAGGGAGATCGAGTCGAATTTGTTTTAAACAAATCTGAACTTCCTTTTCACTTCCCAGGTATTCAACTCTGTCAATACAATTCTCAAACTACAGTTTAGGGAATAGCCTATGTGCCCAGTGTTCCATGTGTCTGATTAGGATCTTCAAATCTTCAGCCTCATGACTTTTACCTTTGAATTTTGCCTTATCAAATACATGCCTTAAGGCTGGAAGTCTTCTCTCTGAAATTAATCTCTAGCATCCAGCTTGGGTATATTTCTTTTAACTGTTCTCTTTGGAGGTACAGGAACAGGTGCTCCACTTCCTGACTCTTCATCAGGTTCAGCCTCTTCATCATCTTGTCTGTCTGGAGAGACTGCAGGTGGGAAAGGAGGACAAGTTTCATCTCCTACATACTCATAATCTGGTAGGTCAATCATGCCATTCTCCTGTGGTTCTAGCATCTTTTCCTCTCACACAGAAAGCAGGGGCCACAGTGCACAGCTCCAGGGTTCTCACTTTCACTTTCCCCTTTGCTTTCTTTTCTTTTCTTTCTTTCTTTTTTTTTTTTTTCTTTTTAAGACAAAGTCTCGAGTCTCACTCTGTTGCCCAGGCTGGAGTGCGGTGGTGCGATCTCGGCTCACTGCAAGCTCTGCCTTCTGGGTTCAAGCGATCCTCCTGCCTCAGCCTCCCGAGTAGCTGGGACTACAGACTCCCGCCATCACACCCAGTTAGTTTTTGTATTTTTAGTAGAGACAGGGTTTCACCACATCAGCCAGCCTGGTCTCAAACTCCTGACCTTGTGATCTGCCCTCCTTGGCCTCCCAAAGTGCTGGGATTACAGGTGTGAGCCACCGTGCCTGGCCTCACTTTCCTTCACTTTCTCCATTTTTTAAATTTTATTTTATTTTTATTTATTTATTTTTTTTGAGTCAGAGTCTTGCTCTGTCGCCCAGGCTGGAGTGCAACATTGCAATCTCGGGGCTCACTGCAACCTCCGCCTCTCAGGTTCAGGCAATTCTCCTGCCTCAACCTTCCAAGTAGGTGGGATTACAGGTGTGCACCACCATGCCCGGCTAAGTTTTGTAGTTTTAGTAGAGATGAGGTTTCATTATGTTGGGCAAGCTGGTCTCAAACTCCTGACCTCAAGATCTGCCCGCCTCGGCCTCCCAAAGTGCTGGGATTACAGATGTGAGCCACTGTGCCCAACTTCTCCTTTGCTTTCTTGCTCTCTTCTCTCTCTCTTTCCCCTTTCCTCCATCTCCCCTTACTTTTCCTCCTCCTTTCCTCCCACCCTCGTCCCCTCATCCCACTCTCTCCTCAAGCTCTCCAGCACTCCTAGCCTCATACCCATCCTGTAGGCATCTCCCCAAGTTGTTCCACCAGCTCCTCAGACTGCCCCCCAGCCACCCTGCTCCTCCCCAAGTGCTCCCAGTCCCATCGGTGGCTCCTCCAGACCCCTCCATTGCTCAAGTCAGAACCCAGGGTTCATCCTGAGCTGGTCAGTTGACTCAACCATTGGGCCCATTACTGGCCAGGCTCATCCACCTCCTCACCTTCGCCAGGTCCCTGCTGGCTGCTCTCTTTCTGTGCCTGCTCCTGGCTCCCATCTTCCCCAAAAATCGCCTCCTAAGGGTGGACATGGGACCGTGGGTGAGGGCCTGGTGCTTTCTGGATAAAGCCCCTGCTCTGGAGCAAGCCCTGTCGGCCCCTCCCCACCCAGCCAAGCACCCGCACCACTCCCGTGTGTCTGTGGTAGGCCTGGTCTCCCCAGGCCTCTGCACATGCTGCCTGCTCCGCCTGGGAAGCCCTGTCCCTCCTCTCACCCCCGTCATAGGCACACACTCTGTCCCAGGCCACTCGGCGGACCAGGAGCTCCCCCTCTCCATAGCCCCTGGGTTGTCCCTCTGTGCTCCCCGTTTCCTGCCCGCTTCCCTCCAAGGGCAGGTCCCTGTCCAGCACAGAACGTCACACTTCAGTGTGAGGGACTTGACCCAGGTTAGGAGTAAGACATCCAAGTAAAGGCCAGGCTCGGTGACTCATACCTGTAACCTCAGCACTGTGGGAGGCTGAGGCAGGAAGATCACTTGAGGCCGGAGTTCAGGTCCAGCCTGGGCAACATAGCAAGCCTCATCCCTACCATAAAGAAAAAAGAAAAAAAAAAAAAATTAACTGTTTGCGCTGGTACACACCTGTAGTTCCAGCTTCTCGGGAGGGTGAGGTAGAAGGATCGCTTGAGCCCGGGAGGTGGAGGTTGCAGTAAGCTATGATCGTTGTACTCCAGCCTGGGCAACAGAGAGAGACCCTGTCTCTAAAAATAAATAAATAAATAAATAAAAAGTTAAAGATCCAGGTAAAGACTGGCCAGGAGGAATCCCTAATAGAGCCAAGAAGCGGCCACCGATATGGAACCCCAGAAGAGCAGAGCTGGGAGGTCTCTGACATTACAAGCCCACCCCTTCATGCCTCGGTGTGGAGGCTTATCTCCTATCCCAGGATCCTAGGCAGGTACCCCTAGACCCACGGGTGCTGGGCTGTTTGCTGTGAGGCACTCCCTGAGGCGGAAGCACCGCTGCTGGTTGGGCCACTCCGAGGGCAGTCCGAGGCTGGCAGCCTGTAGTCTCTGCCATTGTTTGGACCATCTTGCCCATACACTGAGAGAGAAGGATGATAATCTCCCTGCACTCGGCCCCTTCTCCTGCCAGAAGGAGCCGAAGCTGCAGAAGAGAAAGGGGGTCTTTATGCCCGCAGGCAGAAGGGCACCGCTCCCCTTCTGGTCCCCCCAGGATGACCTCTGTTGAAAGAACTCTTTGTGAGGCTCCCCAAGTCTGGCCAGGGCTGACACAGAGTCGTCCCCAAGTAGGGGGTGGCGGCAGCCAGCTGGGGGGCTCTGTCTGGGTGAGGTCACAGGGCATGGCTGGGGAGGCCTCTGAGCCTTAAGACCTGAGGAAGAGGCCATCTGATGGCAGGAAATGAGAGAGGACACGCCCCCCACAGCATGTAGGAGTGGGGTTAGACTTGCTGCCGCCTGAGTCCATACTGGCCCTGGTCTCTCAGCAGCTACTGCAGGGTGAGTTCCTTGTGGAACTGGTCACACAGGAGGCGATGTCCACCCCACCTCCTTGTCACCTACTCTCCCCTCACTCACTATGTTTTGTTGTTTGTTTGTTTTTCTAAAGATGGGGGCTCCCTATGTTGCCCAGGCTGGTCTTGAACTCCTGAGCTCAACCATTCCTCCCACCTCAGCTTCCCAAAGTGCTGGGATTACAGGCATGAGCCACCACGTTCGGCCACGCTGTTTGTTTTTGTTTTTGTTTTAAGAGACAGAGTCTTACTGGAGTGCAGTGGCACAATCACAGCTCACTGCAGCCTCGAATTAGCAGGCTCAAGTGATCCTCCCACCCCAGCCTCCTGAGTAGCAGGGACTACAGGCATGTGCCACTGCAAAGGACTTTTTCTCTTTCTTGAATGCCCACTCCCAGGGACTTTGCAAATGCTGTTTTTTCTACTTAGAATGCTATTCTCTGAGATGTTGGAGTTGCTCATTACTTTCTCAAAGGGGCCTACTCAGCCCACTCCCCATCCGATGCCCCCTCCTGGCTCTTTCCTTTGCCCTGTCACCTTCCAGCCTACCATATCATAGATCGTGCCTAGCCCCTCATCCCCCATCTAGAAGTTCAGTGAGGGAAATTCCATTCACTTATTTCACGTCCCAGGGCCTGACATCCAGTGGGTGCCCAGTGAACATTTGTCTGAATGAACAAATAGATCATTTCCTTTAATTAATCCTTTCTCCCACCCTGAGACGGAGGCACAATGATTCCTTCACAGACAAAGGCTCTGGGAACTGAAGGATGTTTCCCAAGTTACACAGTGAGAAAGAGCTAGAATTGGGATCAGATTCGGGGCTGTCTGCCCCTCCCCACCCCCACCTGGCTTTCACCAATGTGCTTCCTACCTCGCTGGTGACAGCCACCCACACACATCATGCCCCCCTGCCTGGCGAGGCTCCAAAGAGAGAAGGGCTTGTCCCTTAGGGAATGTTCCCAAAGATGCCTATCAGAGGCGGCTCTGAAGTTCAGGACCACCCAATCCCTCCCTTGCAGGGTGAAAGGATCCCAACTGCAGGTCCTCAGGCAGAGCCCAGCCTGCAACCCTGCCTTCCTAGGAGAACAGGAGAGCAGCCACATCCGTCCCCAACCTCACCCTTGCAAGCCTGACACTACCAAGCTTCGTGCCAGCAGGCCAGGCTTTTTTTTTTTTTTTTTTTTTTCTTTTTTTTTTTTTGAGACGGAGGCTCTCTGTGTCGCCCAGGCTGGAGTGCAGTGGCGCGATCTCGGCTCACTGCAAGCTCCGCCTCCCGGGTTCACGCCATTCTCCTGCCTCAGCCTCCCGAGTAGCTGGGACTACAGACGCCAGCCATCTCGCCCGGCTAGTTTTTTGTATTTTTTAGTAGAGACGGGGTTTCACCGTGTAGACCAGGATGGTCTCGATCTCCTGACCTCGTGATCCACCCGTCTCGGCCTCTCAAAGTGCTGGGATTACAGGCTTGAGTCACCGCGCCCGGCCCAGGCCAGGGTTAGACTCTCTGCAATCTCAGCACCTCACCTGTCAAATAGGGCAGTACCACCTGTCCAGCAGGTGCATCTTTGAGGAACAGGTAACAATGTACAGGAAGGGGCCCCCAGGACCTGAGCTGCAAAGCTGCAGGCATAAATGTCACCCCTGCCCCGCTGCCAAGGCTGGAAACCGGCAGGAAATGAGGAATGGGAATGCCAGAAAAGAGCTCACCCCTGCCTACTCCCCCAAAGCTGGAGGAAAAGGCTGAGTCAGGGGCCGCCAAGGCCATGAGTCAGCCTCCCCTGAAAAGCCAGGCAGGGGGCCCAGGTCCTCCTCCATGGGTGGGGAGGGTCTCCCTGGGGAACAGCAAAGCCACCCAGGCCAGGAGCCATGTGGTATTCATCTCTCTCAAGCCTATGGAAGGGTCTAGAGTGATGCTGACAGCAGCCAGCGGGACTGCACTGGCCCCTCGAAAAGGGGATTTCCTTACAAAGGCCAAGCTTGGTGCCCCCTTGGGAGACACCTACCCCTTTCTCTCAGACTACTTGGCATGGCCCCCTCCATCCTGCCACCCTCATCCCCCGGCAGCCCCCACAGTGCCCAAAGGGCCCCTCTGAGCCAAAGACAGGGCTTCAGAGAACAGCAAGGCAGTCCCTTCCCGGTGCAGATGGGGAAATCGCCCCAGGGGGCAGCACTGAGCTGCCTGGGGCCGCACGGCCAGCTAGTGGCAAGGCTGGAGATGGGGCCCAGCTTAGCCTGGCCCCAAGGCCTGGCTCTTGGCTCTGCTCTGAAGACAACTCACTCAGGTGCATCCGACCCCTGGGCTGCTGGGTTGAACCCTCTGGCACAGGCAGGCTCAGACCCCACAGTGGGGACACCATTCATTGCCCCGTTTCACCGGATCTCTCACCAACCCCTACCCACCCCTTGCTCCAGCCATAGGAACTTCTTGCAGTTCTCTCAAACTGGCCAGGCTCTCTCTAGCCTCTCCAGCTCCAGGCCTTTTCTCTCTCTTTCTTTTCTTTTGTTTTCTTTCTTTCTTTTTCTTTTACTTTCTTTCTTTTTTTTTTTTTTTTTTTTTTGAGACAGAGTCTTGCTCTGTCACCAAGGCTAGAGTACAGTGGCATGATCGCTGCTTATGCAGTCTTGACCTCCCAGGCTCAAGTGATCTTCCCTCCTCCGCCTTCCAAATAGCTAGGACTACAGGCGTGCCACCACACCCAGTTAATTATTTTATTTTTTGTAGAGATGGAGTTTCACCGTGTTGCCCAGGCTGGTCTTGAACTCCTGGACTGGAGCGATCCACCTGCCTTGGCCTCGCAAAGTGCCGGGATTAAAGGCACAAGCCACAGTGTCCGGCCCCTCCAGGCCTTTGTCCATGCTGTTTCTTTTGCCTGGAAATGTGTTTCTTCTCCTTTCCCTGGTCAGCTTGTACCCATCCCTCAGCTCTCAGTGCAGACGGTAGACATGGCTTCCTCCGAGAAGTGCTCCCTCTTTCCTCCCACCCACCCCCATGAAGGTGGGGTTACAAGCCCCTCTTTGGACTCCCATTCAACAGGAAAGCTACTCTGCAGGGCCCATGGCTCAGCCCCAGATCCCAGCAGCACAGCGGTACACAGCAGTGGCTCACTGTTCACTCACTGAGGGAACCAGTGAACAAGAAGGAATGGGCAGCACTCACGGTGGAGGGGCTCCAGGATGACAGCAGAGGCAACCCCTCATTTCCCACTCCCTCCTCTGGCCACTCCAGGTGCTGGGGAGCTGGAAGGGAGACTGAGAGGGGCAGGAGCTGCCACTCTCACCCTGACTGTGGTCTCCCCTTGGAAGGGCCAACTCCACCCTCTGCTCCCCAGATTCTTTCTCACTTCTGCTCCAGAGCCCCTGTGGCTCACCTCTTCACTCTCTATTTTCCTCTTCAAATTCCAGAGAGAGGAATCCGACAGCCGTGGCCTGGCACTGGCCAGCCCAGGAGATCATCTTGCAATCATCTTCACCCAGCAGCCCAGGGAAGGTCCATACCCCAGGGTGATTCACTCAGAAATCCACTCATTCTTTCATCCCTGTGCCAGGCACTGTCCTAGGGGCAGGGGATCCAGCAAGGAAGAAACAGATGGAGCCCTGCCCTCCGGGGGCAGACAGTCCAGGGAGACTCTTCTCTCCTCCCCATGTTTCTAGGAGCCTCAGTCTTCCTACCTGGTAAAGATTTCTTCATTTCTCCTCTCCTCGCCACAAAACCCTTCTATGCAGCAGAGACACAGTCGGGGGTCCAAGAAGGAGGCCAACCACAAGGACCACATGAGGACCCTAAGACAATGACAACTATTGTTACCATGACAACACTCACCGTGGGCTGAGTCCTGCCTCAAGCCCATTCCATCTGCTATCAGTGAATCCCCGCCATGCCCTAGGAAGCTGCACGTGGCTGTTATTCCCATTTCTGTGAAACGGGAAAGCACAGTGAGGTTAGTGTCACATCCTCAGGTCGCAGAGCTCAGGTTGGTAAGCACCGGAGCCAGGTTTAGT
This sequence comes from Rhinopithecus roxellana, assembly GCF_007565055.1. Taxonomy (NCBI): domain Eukaryota; kingdom Metazoa; phylum Chordata; class Mammalia; order Primates; family Cercopithecidae; genus Rhinopithecus; species Rhinopithecus roxellana. The sequence continues at coordinate 41,395,456 of NC_044568.1, read as the reverse complement.
CCAAGTCATCACATCCTGAAGGGAATGGCTGAGCCACTGAGCCAGTTGGTTTTTCCCACTCAGAAAGGCACATCCATTGGTTCATTGCCCTGCAATGATCCTGCACCATCAGAGGTGGAAGGCCTCCATTAAGCCTGCCTTCTGGACCGAAGAAGGTGTTGGGCAGGGCCTGCCTGGAAGAGGGAGACAATCACCACCCTTGCCTAGCCAGCCCTTTACGAGGAGAGACACCACCCTCCCCCAGCAACCCAGCCTCAGTCTCAGGGACCTCTTTTCCTTCTCCACTGTTGCCAGTGGCACAGAGGCCAGTGCCAGGAGCTGTGCCCACTTTACCATCCCATGCTCAAGACACCAGCTCTATTTCCTGCAACCCCCACCTCTGGCCTCTGGCCTCCCTGGCCCGTCTCTATCCTCTGCAGCCCCCATTGCAGCCAGGGCGCCATCCTGCTCCCCAGCGCCCCCTGTGGCCATGTGGGCTGCCCTCTTCAGGCTCACCCCACTGTTGGGCCCGACAAGGCCATCCATGTGTCCCAGTTAGAAGCTAGTGGTCAACTCAAAATAACTACTCCCCTCCATTCTGACACAACTGTCTTCCCCAGAAGGACGACAGCTGCAAGGGATTAGAGCTGGGGACAGAAGGAGAGAACCCTCCACCCACAGCCCCAAGCCCACGGAGCTGGAGCAGGTGGCAGCGGCATGGGGTGAGGAGCCTGCTCTGCTCCTGCATCTAGTGCTGCCCTGTCTTCTGGAACAAGTTCCTCTGCCCCCAGAGCTGGAGAAGGTGAAAGAGGGGATCTGGAGGGTGCAGTCTCCCCTACTCCAGCACCCCAGCCTGGCCCACCTGTGGCTGGAAGCCGCCTACCTCCAAGACTGGGGCTGCTGCCTGGAAATTGATGGGAAGAAACGACGTGCTCCTGCTTACCCAATAGCTGGCTGTCCCAAGCCTGGACCTCTTGATTCACTCCACTTGGTTCTCCTTCCCCCCACAGTCTGTTGCCACACCTCCTAGTCCTTCCTCCACAAAGCATTCCTCCACACCACCACCCAAAGTCCAGAATCACACAGTTCACCCACCCCCATACTCTCTCTAACCATATTTCTAGAGGGGAAGAGTTCCCTGGGTGAGGATGACGCTCCTGTCCCTTTCCTGGGAAAGCTTGATCACTTTCTCCCTCCAGGTCACAAGGGTTTTCAGGGCCACATTTTCAGGCCACCTCCCAAGCACATATGAAGAGAGGTGGTATCAAAACAGATCTCCACTTGGCAGGTAGCCCTTGACCTTCCCGCCTTTACTGAGCCTTTTTCCTCCCCCTCATCCTTCTAGCTTTAAGAAAACATCGGCTGGGTGAGGTGGCTCCCACCTGTAATCAAAGCCCTTTAGAAGGGCGAGGTGGGAGGATTGCTTGAGGCCAGGAGTTCAAGACCAGCCTGGTCAACATAACAAGACCTCATCTCTACAAAAAAATTTTTAAAACTTGGCCGAGTATGGTGGTGCATGCCTGTAGTCCCAGCTACTCGGGAAGTTGAGGTGGGAGGATTGCTTGAGCCTAGGAGGTTGAGGTTGCAGTAAGCTGTCATCGTGCCACTGCACTCTAGCCTGGGTGACAGAGCAAGACCCTGTCTCTAAAAAAAGGAAGACTTCACATTATATGCACTTTTGGCAAACCACATATCCTTTTAGGAACTGAGATGAGATACACATTAATAAATTAATAAATATTACCTGCTTTCTCCAGACTATGCCTTAATGTATCTTTTCCTCTCCTTGCTCAAGGGCACTTGGGGTCTGAGGAGAGGGGCAGGTACTCAGACCAGGGTACTGGGTGCACCTCTAGGACCTGAGCCACTCAGGTTTTTGTAATCAGCTGCTCCCTGAGGAACCACCTGAAACTTCGTGGCTTAAAACCACCACCATCGTATTTGCTCCCAATTCTTGTCTTTTTTTTTTTGAAACGGAGTTTTGTTCTCGTTGCCCAGGCTGGAGTGCAATGGCGCAATCTCGGCTCACTGCAATCTCCGCCTTCGAGATTCAAGCAATTCTCCTGTCTCAGCCTCCCAAGTAGCTGGGATTACAGGCGCATGCCACCATGCCCAGCTAATTTTTGTATTTTTAGTAGAGGTGGGGTTTCATCATGTTGGCCAGGCTGGTCTCAAATTCCTGTTCAGGTGATCTGCCCACCTTGGCCTCCCCAAAGAACTGGGATTACAGGCATGAGCCACCGCATCTGGCCTTGTTTGTTGTTGTTGTTGTTTTATTTTTATTTTTTTGAGACGGAGCCTCACTCTGTCACCCAGGCTGGAGTGTAGTGGTGCAATCTCAGCTCACTGTAACTTCTGCTGCCCAGGTTCAAGCGATTCTCTTGCCTCAGCCTCCTGAGTAGCTGGGATTACAGATGTGCACCACCACGTCCAGCTAATTTGTGTGTGTGTGTATTATTATTATTATTATTATTTTTTTTTTTTAAATAGAGATGAGGTTTCACCATGTTGGCCAGGCTGGTCTCGAACTCCTGATCTCAAGTGATCCACCTGCCTTGGCCTCCCAAAGTGCTGGGATTACAGTCGTGAGCCACTATGCCCAGTTCCCTTTTGGCTGAACTCTCTGGGCAGTCCTTCTGCTGGGCTGGCTGGTAACCACCTGTGTACCTGTATTCACGGATAACTGAAGCCTCCACATGCCTCTCCCTGTGGTCTCCTGACATGATCTCTAGGGTAAGTCTAAGGTAGCCAGACTTCTTTTCTTGTTTGTTTTAGACACAGGGTCTCACTCTGTCGTTTAGACTGGGGTGCAGTGGCACGATCACGGCTCGCTGCAACTTCAACCTCCTAGGCTCAAGCAATCCTCCCACCTCAGCCTCCAAAGTAGTTGGGTCTACAGGTGCATGCCACCACACCTGGCTAATCTTTTTTTTTTTTTTCTTTTTTTGAGACAGAGTCTCATTCTGTCACCTAGGCTGGAGTACAGTGGAGCGATCTCAGCTCACTGCAACCTCTGCCTCCCATGTTTAAGCTATTCTCGTGCCTCAGCTTCCCGAGTAGCTGGGCTCACAAGAGTGTACCACCACACCCGGCTAATTTTTGTAAAAAAAAAAAAAAAAAAAAAAAAAAAATAATAATAATTTTAAAAATTATTTGTAGAGACAGGGGTCTCCCTATGGTGTCAAACTCCTGGGCTCAGGTGATCCTCCAGCCTTGGCCTCCCATAGTGCTAGGATTACAGGTGTGAGCCACCATGCCCAGCCTATGCTAACCAGACTTCTGATGTGGCTGCTCAGGGCTTCTGAGAACACAAAAGCAGGAGCTGCTAGGCCTCCTGATGGCTTAGGCTGCGACCTGGCACAGAATATCACTTCCGCCATGTTCTGTAGTTAAGCATGTCATGGGGCCAGCCCAAACTCAAGGGGAAATACATGAGGCGAGACATGAATACTAAGAGGCCGCATTCATTGGGGGTCAACAAATTGACAGACTATAATGACATACATGGAACTGAGTGGTGCATGAAAAATTCTAACAATGGTAATTTGGGGCCGTGGGAATAAGGGTACTTTGTGCTTTCCTATTTTTACATTTGAAAACAGACAGGAAATAAAGGGGAGGCTCAAGCAAGGCATCTAGCTCAGCATCTGAGCAGAGCTGTCTCAGGCAGCTGTCACTGCAGGCCCCCTCGGTCCCCAGGGAGTTAGGGCCTCCTGGGGCCCCAACATGGGAGAGGGCAGGGGAGCTGTCCCTGACTGTCAGGGCCTATCAGAGTGGCAAAGGGGCCCTTGTGCTGGGCCTGTCATTCACAACAGGCCTGATATGAGACATCGTGTGTGAGTGAGGTTACTCAGTGGCCAAGGCATCCTGTCAAAGCCAAAGAAGGTAATGTGTGTCACTCATCACATAGGTCTCAACTCGGGCCTCATTCCTGAGGCTCAATGCCTATAATGCACCTTAAGTGTTTATTTATTTATTTATTTATTTATTTTTGAGATAGAGTCTCACTCTGTCATCCAGGCTGGAGTGCAGTGGCGTGATCTTGGCTCACTGCAACCTCTGCCTCCCAGATTCAAACGATTCTCCTGCCTCAGCCTCCCAAGTAGCTGGCACTACAGGCATGTGCCACCATGCCCAGCTAATTTTTATATTTTTAGTAGAGATGGGGTTTTGCCGTGTTGGCCAGGTTGGTCTCAAACTCCTGACCTCAGGTCATCCACCTGCCTCAGCCTCCCAAAGTGCTGGGATAACAGGCATGAGCCACTGCTCCTGGCCTGTTTTGATTTTTTTAGAGATGAGGTCTCACTCTATGACCCAGGCTAGAGTGCTGTGGCACGATCAGAGTTCACTGCAGCCTCAGACTCCTGGGCTCAAGTGATCCTCCCATCTCAGCCTCCTGAGTAGCTGGGATCACAGGCATGTACCACCATGCCTGGGTCTCTTGTTTTTCAATGGATCTTCTAATCTCTTCCTTCTAAAGAGTGGTCCATGGACCAGCAGTGTGGGTATGACCTGTGAGCTTATTAGAAATGCAAAATCTAGGGTCTTATCCCAGACCTGCTGAGTCAGAATTCGTATTTTAAGGCCGGGTGTGGTGGCACACACCTGCAATCCAAACACTTTGGGAGGCCGAGGAGGGTGGATCACTTGAGGCCAGTAGTTCAAGACCAGCCTGAGTAATATGGTGAAACCCATCTCTACTAAAAATACAAAAAATTAGCCGGGCCTGGTAGCAGGCACCTGGAATCCCAGCTACTCAGGAGGCTAAGGCAGGAGAATTGCTTGAACCTGGGAGGCGGAGGTTGCAGTGAGCCAAGATCATGCCATTGCACTACAGCCTGGGCAACACAGTGAGACCCCATCTCAAATAAATAAATAATAAGAATTTGCATTTTAATAACATCCCTAGGTGATTCCTGTGCACATTGATGTTTGAGAAGCCCACTCAAATCAGCTTATTAAGGTCACCATTATACTACATTGAATATTTTTGGTGGTGGTGATAACATCTCATTTGTTCAATGCAAGCATTTAAAACAGCATTGTCCAGTAGAAATTGCCTTTACCTGCACTGCCCAGTGTGGGAGTCGCCAGCCATGTATAACTACAGAATGCTTGAAATGTGTCTACTATGATAGAACTGAATCTTAAATTTTATTTAATGTTAATTAATAAAATCTTAATTTAAGGCTGGGTGCAGTGGCTCACGCTTATAATCCCAGCACTTTGAGAGGCCATGGTGGGAGGATCACCTGAGGTCAGGAGTTCGAGACCAGCCTGGACAATATCGTGAAACCACGTCTCCGCTAAAAATACAAAAATTAGGCCGGGTGCGGTGGCTCAAGCCTGTAATCCCAGCACTTTGGGAGGCCGAGACGGGCGGATCACGAGGTCAGGAGATTGAGACCATCCTGGCTAACACGGTGAAACCCTGTCTCTACTAAAAAATACAAAAAAATTAGCCAGGCGAGGTGGCGGGCGCCTGTAGTCCCAGCTACTCGGGAGGCTGAGGCAGGAGAATGGCGTAAACCCGGGAGGCGGAGCTTGCAGTGAGCTGAGATCCGGCCACTGCACTCCAGCCTGGGCGACACAGAGAGACTCCGTCTCAAAAAAATAAATAAATAAAAAATAAAATACAAAAACTAGCCGGGCGAGGTGGCAGGCGCCTGTAAACCCAGTTACTCAGGAGGCAGAGGCAGGAGAATCGCTTGAGCCCAGGAGGCAGAGGTTGCCGTGAGCTGAGATCACGCACCTGCCCTCCAGCCTGGGTGATAGAGCGAGACTGTGTCTCCAATAAATAAATAAATGAAAATAAATTTTAATTTCAGTAGCCACACAGCTAATGGCTACCATATTAGACGGCATGAATTAAAAATCTATTTGTGTTTTGGCCGGGTGTGGTGACTCACACCTGTAATCCTGGCACTTTGGGAGGCTGAGGCAGGCAGATCACAAGGTCAAGAGATCAAGACCATCCTGGCCAACGTGGTGAAACTCTGCCTCTACTAAAAATGCAAAAAATTAGCTGGGCATGGTGGCACTTGCCTATAGTCCTGGCTACTTAGGAGGCTGAGGCAAGAGAATCGCTTGAACCTGGGAGGTGGAGGTTGCAGTGAGCCGAGATGGTGCCACTGCACTCCAGCCTGGGTGACAAGAGCGAGACTCTGTCTCAAAAAAAAAAAAAAAAAAAAATCTACTTTGTGTTTTAATGGCTCATAAACTGCCTGGGTGTGATGGCTCATGCTAGTAACCCCAACATTTTGGGAGGCTGAGGCAGGCAGATCACGAGGTCAGGAGTTCGAGACCAGCCTGGCCAACATGGTGAAACCTCATCTCTACTAAAGATACAAAAAATTAGCTGGGCATGGTGGTGCATGCCTCTAATCCCAGCTACTCAGGAGGCCAAGGCAGGAGAATCACTTGTACCCGGGAGGTGAAGGTTGCAGTGAACTGAGATCACTCCATTGCACTGCAGGCTGGGTGACAGGGTGAGGCTCTGTTTCAAAAAAAGAAAGAAAGAAAAGAAAGAAAGGAAGAAAAGAAGAAAGGAAGAAAGGAAGAAAATTGCCAGCAGCCTGGCCCCTCCTCTGTCTACAGGGGGATTTGCATGGCTCCTGTACTCCTTGTTACAGTTTTACAGACAAGGCAGGAAAGATTGTGTCACTGAGTGCCACAGAGCCTCAGGAAGCTCCACATCCTCCACGTCCTTCTTTGAGGTTGCTGGGATTTCCTGGGGTGGTGGTGGCCTTGGGGTGGAGTTAGGAAAGGGGCTTTGGGTACAGAGCATCTTTCTCCCTCCTGCCCCTCTGCCAGCATGCTGACCAAAGTGATCACAGCCTTCTGGGAATGAATCTCTGCTCCCCTATCATTAGTACAGGGATCTCAGCAATACCTTTCCATTAGTGAAATGAGTCAAATTCAAAATAAATGACTGGCTAGAATAGTTATGTAGGTACCTCTGTCACCATTAAAATGGGACGTAAGAATTGGGTGAGCCCAGGCTTGTAAGAGTTTTGGGACATCTTAGTGTAGAACTCCTGCAGGACTCACCCCTCGCTCCCACCCACCCACACACTTAAGAAGGAATTCCCACCTGGTACTGCTCTCTCATCCAATCCTGCTGTCCATGTGTATTAGTCTGTTCTCATGCCGCTAATAAAGACATACCCAAGACTGAGTAATTTATAAAGGAAAGAGGTTTAATTGATTCACAGTTCCACATGCCTGGGGAGGCCTCACAATCATGGCGGAAGGCAAAGGAGGAGCAAAGTCACATCTTGCATGGTGGCAAGCAAGAGAAAGCATGTGCAGGGGAACTCTCTTTTTTTGGGGGGGACAGAGTCTTGCTCTGTCACCCAGGCTGGAGTGCAATGGCACAATCTCAGCTCACTACAACCTCTGCCTCCTGGGTTCAAGCGATTCTCCTGCCTCAGCCTGCTGAGTAGCTGGAACTGTAGGCACCCACCATCACGCCCAGCTAATTTGTGTATTTTTAGTAGAGGCGGGGTTTCACCATATTCGTCAGTCTGCTCTTGAACTCCTGATCTCAGGTGATTCACCTGCCTCGGCCTCCCAAAGTGCTGAGATTACAGGTGTGAGCCATGGCATCTGGCCAGAACTCTCCTTTCTAAAACCATCAGACCAGATGGGCATGGTGGCTCACGCCTGTAATCGCAGGATTTTGGGAGGCCAAGGCTGGTGGATCACCTGAGGTCAGGAGTTTTAGACCAGCCATGCCAAAATAGTGAAATCCCATCTTTACTAAAACTACAAAAAGAGTTAGCTGGGCATGGTGGTGTGCACCTGTAATCCCAGCTATTCCAGAGGCTGAGGCAGGAGAATCACTCCTGGGAGGCGGCGGTTGCAGTGAGCTGAGATCATGCTCCAGCTTGGGTGACAGAGCAAGACTCTGTCTCAATAATAATAATAAATAAATAAATAAATAAAACCATCAGATCTCATGAGACTTATTCACTATCACAAGAAGAGCATGGGAAAGACCCGTCCCCGTGATTCAATTACCTCCCACCAGGTCCCTCTCACAACACAGGGGAATTATGGGAGCTACAATTTGAGACTTCGGTGGAGACACAGCCAAACCATATCATCATATATCCTAAAATTTGCCATGGAAAAGGCAGTGAACATGCACTTCCACTGAGCTTTAGGTTTAGGTGGCATGAACCTATTTCGCATGCTCACTAATAATTTTTTTCTCCTTCCTTTTGGGCTGAGATTTGCTTTCTTTGTAGCACACTACCAGCAGTCAGGCGGAGGGAATGAGAACTACAACTCTCCCTGCCTTTCACTGCTGGGGGCTTAGGTCAGTTTCTAACACCAAGAAAAGAGGTCTCGGGCTTGTAAAGAGGCTTTAGGTTCAAGTAAACATGAGGGCGGTCTTGGAGGATGGGAGGGAGCTTTGGAGAGTGACTTGGATCCCAAAGGCTAGTGTATTTATGGCCCGATTTTACTGTATTTATTGATTTTACTATATTCACTCCAAAATACCAGAATTTACAATTTAAGACTTTATGGAAGCAGGGGCTGGGGGATACCCGAGTGATGAGAGAACCCACGGAGGGTCATACTGATATTTATTGCTGTCATTCAATAGAACAGTAGAGGCGCTTGGTGACCTTTTATATCCCTTTAACAAGGGGTTCTGTTCAATCCCTTCCCATATTCACCCCTTGCACACTGTTTTGCTTTGCTTCAGACACCATGGATACCAAGAGGCACGATTTTTCCAAGGCTCATGCTCTATCCAGATGTTCAACGTCTTGTGGATTTACAATTTGGAGTGCCTCTGTCACAGCCCAGAGGCACTCGTGGTTTGCATTACAGGACCGCACACTTTCAGGTTATGGAAAATGTATGAAGATGTAAGTGACATATTAGAATTCCGTATAAAAGGAGGAACTTAAGGGTTTTTTTGTTGTTTGTTTGTTTTTGGTGGGAGGAGGTTGCAATCTGCAGATGTGCCTGGGTGGCAGGCCGGGGCGGGGGAGGGTGGTGTTTTATGTTTCTTTTCTCTCCCAGCAGTGTCTGTCTGACCTCTCTACGCTCAGATGTATCATATCCACTTGCTCACTTCAACGTGGAGCCACCCTCAGATGACAGAATCACCAAAAAACACCAGGAGAAGGTATTAAAATGCAGATTTCTGGGTTGGCTTTAGACAGAGAGAGAGAATAAAAATGTTCTCTCTTGGGGTGGGGACAATTGTCATTTTAATAAGCTGGGTCCCAGGCCAAGGAATCTGAATTTGCTGGATTTTCTTTTCTTTTTTTTTTTTTTTTTAAGAGTGTTGCTCTGTCACCCAGGCTGGAGTGCAGTGGTGCAACTGTAGCTCACTGCAGCTTCTACCTCCCCGACTCAAGTGATCCTCCCACCTCAGACTTCCCAGTAGCTGAGACTGCAGATGCATGCCACCACGCCTGGCTAAGTTTTTTATGTTCTGTAGAGATGGGGTCTTGGTATGTTGCCTGGGCTGGTCTTGAATTCCTAGCCTCAGGTGATCATCCCGCCTTGGCTTCCCAAAGTGCTGGGATTACAGGCATGAACCAGCATGGCCTGGCCCAGAAACGTAATTTAAGAATATGAATTAAAATTCAGCAGATTCAAAGGTACATTGTGGCCCCCTCGCCACCATCAGGTCTATCCTTATTTATTTATTTATTTAGAGACAGTCTTGCTCTGTTGCCCAGACTGGAGTGCAGTGGCACAATCTTGGCTCGCTGCAACCTCCACCCCCTGGGGTTCAAGAGATTTTCCTGCCTCAGCCTCCTGAGTAGCTGGGATTACAGGTGCCCACCATGCCCAGCTCATTTCTATGTTTTTAGTAGAGACAGGGTTTGGCCATGTTGGCCAGGCTGGTTTTGAACTTCTGACTTCAGTTGATCTGTTCGCCTCAGACTCCCAAAGTGCTAGGATTACAGGCGTGAGCCATTGTGCCTGGCCTATTGAAGTCTATTCTAGATACCTTATGAGCAGACACCTGATGTGCTTAACAGGAGGAGCCTGACCTTCTAGCAGGAAACCCTAGGTTTTATTCCCAGCTCTGGCCCATGTGAGCTATACAGCCCTAGTGAGCCCTTTAACTTCTGTGCTTGTCCATAGATGGGGGCAGCACCACATATAACCTTCCAGACAGGATCCCAAGGGCACCACATGCAACAGCTATGAAAGCATGCTGCCTTCTGAAAAGCACTGCCATGTACCACGCAGGTCGCCATCTTGCTTAGAAGTCACCCACAGTGCCAAGCCTTCCCAGGCTCCTGCGAGAACACGCATGATCAGGAAACTGAAAAAGCTGTTCATGCTAGGAGGCTGGGTGCAGGAAGAAAGGGTAACTTCATTCTGTTCGTACATTCAGGTGCTGTCATTTCAGAAATGGGAAGTAGGACTTAATATCTTACTTACTTTATACTTTTTTTTTTTTTGAGACCAAGTTTCACTCTTGTTGCCCAGGCTGGAGTGCACCGGCGTGATCTCAGTTTACTGCAGTCTCCACCTCTCAAGTTCCAGCGATTCTCCTGCCTCAGCCTTCCGAGTAGCTGGGATCAGCAGTGCACGCCACCACGCCCGGCAATTTTTTTGTATTTTAGTAGAGACGGGGTTTCACCCTGTTGGCCAGGGTGGTCTCGAACTCCTGATCTCAGGTGATCCACCTGCCTCGACCTCCCAAATTGCTGGGATTACAGGCATGCACAGCCCTTCATATTCTTTGGACCATGAGCTCACGAATGTACCACGAACATGTACTACTTTTATGATTCCCTCCCTTGTTAAACACAAATGAGATTTTTACTGTCAGCCTGAGACCCTGGTGTTCAGCTAATATGTGACCACGTAGTGACTGGCTAGGCCAGCCCTCACTGCTGAGGCAGAGCTGACTCCAGTGCTTGAGGCAAGGGGACGCCAACACCAAAGAGGACAGGGACGGCATATGGGTCTCATCAGGTGCATTGGGTCCTCATTCTGCCCCGTTGCTTCTAGAGGGCCTAGCCCATCCTCTCTGGGCTTCAGTGTCCTGATCAGTTAAACGAGGGGGATGGGGATGCAGACAAGAGCTCCAAGATCTTTTTCAGTGAATTTCCTGACACTCAGGGCTTCTGGCTGAAGCCGCTGAGGGGGTTAGGGATATCAGTTTGGGGTTGTTCTCTGGGATTCTTGCAACCTTCAGAAATGCCCCAGGAGGGGACTGGTGTGGCGCCCGCCAGTCTTCTAGCCTGGCTAGAGAGGAAGCAATCAATGGGCCGGGGCAATTAAGGGCCATAGTAAATCTACTCTCCCCCAGAATCAGCCCTGTTGGGAACGGCTGTGTGCTATTCCAAGTTCATGCCAATTACCTAACACCCTCTCATTTAGAGGGCAATTCCTTCTAAAACACACCATGACTTCCAAGGAGCTGGATAATGCAATTCTGCCTGCTCCAATTACCGTGATCCGAGATGACCCGGACCCAAACTCCATGAGGGCGCCTCAGCCCGGCAGCCTGTCATTCCTTATTCCCTCAGCCTCACTGGAGGTTGTCATCTTCCCGGTGAGCTGGAAAGCTGCAGGCAAGGGGCTGTGCAGTCATGATACCACTGTTCACCCTGGCCTGGGGCCAGCTCAGATAATACCTCTCATCACCCCCGGGGCCCCTCAATTTCTTCTTCCTCCGGGCTGGGTATGTGAGGCATCTGGGAAGTCGCCCGCCTACCACCCCAAAGAGGGTGGTGAGGTAATCCGCAGACACGTCTGACAAGTGCCTGGGGTGAAAGAGGCTCTGTGTGGAGGAGAGTGCCTTGCTGTGTTTCTCTGAACCCCCAGGAGCACTTCACTGATATCCTGGCACCCAGAAGAGATGAGAAGTTAACCCGGTTTTCTTGTCACCACAAAGGCATCTTTCATGCCATAATCGAGTCTGGATTGGAAGGAAGATTTCACTAGACAGTGGCCAGAGGCTAGATACTCTGTTGTCACTGCCCACCCCTCCACCCACTCAGCCGTTTGAGGATTCCTACTGTAACCCAGAAAGTGAGGGAGACAGGCACACCGCCTAACAGGCGGATGCTGGTATGCTAAGGACAGGGAAGCAGGACGATGTTCAGTTTTGACCGGAGTTGGCCCTGCAAGAGCAGGCTCTGTCACCTGGGCTGAGGGAGTATTCTGTGATGCTGACGACTAGGGACTCAAAGGAGAGGGGCAGCATCCTCCACAAGGTGGCTCCAGGCTGGTCGCTGGCAGAAGGAAAAAGGGGAAAAGTTGTCTTAACTGCACCCACCTGAGTTTCAAGCACTTGACGACCGTCTCATCGGGTAGCCATGGAGCACCCTTCCCTCCCCCTCCACTTCTCCCCGTCCTGTAGCCCCTGCCTCCTCAGAGACTTGGCCATGCTTCCCCACAGCACACTCTGGAGGATATGGATGTGGGAAAAGCGTGCTTCCTGCCATTTAACTTCTCAGAAGGCAGCAATGGTAATGACAAATCCCAGAACTTAATGTTTTCACCTCTAACCAAAGTCAAAATGGCAGGTGCCCACAATTCCAGTCTGTGCAATGACAGCAAACCTGGGGGAGTGACTGGGGGAGGGTACAGAATCTGGAACAGCCTTTTGATCTTGCATTAAGTTTGAAATTTTTATTACAAAAGTATCTTTCCAAAAAAAATTATTTTTGAGATGGAGTCTTGCCCTTGCCCAGGCTGGAGTGCAGTGGCACAATCTCAGCTCACAGTAACCTCCTCCTCCCAGGTCCAAGCAATTCTCCTGCCTCAGCCTCCCAAGTAGCTGGGATTACAGAAGCGCGCCACCACACTCAGCTAATTTTTTATATTTGGTAGACACGGGGTTTCACCATGTTGGCTAGGCTGGTCTCAAACTCCTGACCTCAAGTGATCTGCCTGCCTCAGCCTCCCAAAGTGTTTGGGATTACAGGCGTGAGCCACTGCGCCCAGCCAAAAACATTTTTTTTTTTTTGTTGTTTTTTTTGGTTTCATTTTGTTTAATAGTAGAAGAAAGTATACAACTGATTTAGAAAAATTCTGCCTAGGTGTCATCACTGTTATTAGTTCTGTGTCCTTCAAGATCATCTAGGACACCACATAATAGGGGGATGCTGATATGTGCTCTTCTCTGCCCTCAAATTGCTTTCCCCTTAGAAATGTTGCATGTGGCAGAGTTGCATCATATACAGTGCTTAACTTCTGCAAATTCATCTGTGCCTTAAAAAAAAAAATGCAGGCAATAGTGCCAGTGTCATTCCACTCAACAGGCATCTGTCCAGAATAAGCGCAGTGGGAAAAATGGTGTAAGGTTCCAGTTCCCTCATGCGATTCCAGCGTTTAAAGAAACATTTTTCTTTAAGTCCCTACACTCAAAGCCAGTACTTCAGCTGGAACTCAAATAGGGAAATGGTGATCTGCTCCAATGCTGAGGATACAAAACGTGCTGATTACCGCACCAAAGGCGTTTAGGTGCAATTTAGACTATGTCATTCTGTCTTAAGCTCAACCTAGGACCCAATCCCTAGCAAGATGATTCCATTGGTCATATACTATTTTTTTCCCCATTTAGTCTTAAAAGTTGTTCCGAACCAGTGTATACGGTTGACCCTTGAACAACTCAGAGGCTAGAGGCACCACCCTCTTATGCAAAAATCTATGTATAACTCTTGACTCTCCCAAAGCTTAACTACTATAGCATCCTGTTGACTAGAACCCTTACTGATAATATAAACAGCCATTCAACACATATTTTGTATGAATTACATACTGTATTTTGTGTTCTCACAATAAGGTAGGCTAGAGAAAAGAAAATGTTATTAAGAAAATCATAAGGAAGAGAAAATATATTTACTATTCATTAAGTGGATCATCACAAAGGTCTTCATCATTGTTGTCTTCACATTGATGAGGAGGGGAGGAGGAGGAGGTGGAGCGGGAGGAGCGGGGACTGGTCTGTTGTCTCAGGAGTGGCAGAGGTGGAAGAAAATCCTCATATAAATGGACCCGCACAGTTCAAACCTGTGTTGTTCAAGGGTCAGCTGCATAATATGTCTTGTTCTTTAGATACTTTAATACAAGATAGTTCACAGCATGAAATGTACAAGATGTTCAATGGAAATAGTTCTCTTTTCATAGCACAAAGGAAACAGAAACATCACCATGAAGAAAGACAAACTAGGAACAAATTTACAAACCAGGAATATATCATTTTATTCATTTCCAGATTACAAGTATTACACAGCATATACACATATTTAGATAATATATAAAACATAGAATAAACTGCAGAAGAAATATTGGTCTGGAATTCCTTAAGGGCCATCTTGAATTCTGTAAGTTCATGGAAAAGGTATCTGCCCCGACACTGGGGCAGGCGGTGGAATAAGCTCCAGCGTTCACGCGCCACTCACAGGACTCCTTACCCCCACTGCACTTACAATGCAGTTACAGAGTTACAGCATGTTCACCGGCGTCCATGACAAGCAACACCGAGTATAAATAACGAAACTACAGCAGAGTGAACTAAGATAAATATGTTTTTGCATCATCCTCCACATAGTTTCCTATTTAAAAGAAGAGTCACATCCAGGGTCTATCCCTTGAGTCACAATTCCAGTTATTGCTGAAGGGAAAAAACAGAAAAGAAGCATCAGTTTAAGTTACTAGAAAATAGACGGTCAGTGTCACAGGCCCCTGCCTCTGGTGACACTTGAGTGGACAGTGACTGTGGAGAATGGACACACATCTGCAGCAGACAGGCAGGGAAGCATCCACCATTGTGTTAGCAGGTACCTATCAGCTGATAATACTTTTGGGCTGATTAAGAGTTAAGATGGGGCCGGGCGCGGTGGTTCATGCCTGTAATCCCAGCAGTTTGGGAGGCTGAAGTGGGCGGATCACTTGAGGTCAGGAGTTTGAGCCTGGCCAACATGGTGAAACCCCGTCTCTACAAAAATTAAAAATTAGTTGGGCAGGGTGGTGAGCGCGTGTAATCCCAGCTACTCAGGAGCCTGAGGCACAAGAATCCCTTGAACCGGGGAGGCAGAGGTTGCAATGAGCTGAGATCGTGCCACTGCACTCTAGCCTGGGCAACACAGCAAGACTCTATCTCAAAAAAAAAAAAAAAAAAAAAAGAGTTAAGATGGAAGATATTTTCTGAAGTTCTGTGAGCCAGTGGTAGGAAGTACCTCATCCCCTCTCACCATGGAGAGGGGAGACAGCAGTAACAGAATCTTTCACAGGAGCATTCCTGATTCAGTGCTGATGCTGAAAGGAGACCTAAGATCTTGCGATACAAAGACCCCCCAAAGTGTCAACACAGAGAGGCTCTGCAGCTGAATTCTTAGACCAGAACACCCCCAACTCACTGGTGGGCCTTCCTCTGGGGAAGACTGGCTTACCTTTGCCTTGTTCTGAACTGGGAGATACAGTTTGAACTCTGCCGGCAGCTCATCTTCTGAGTAGAGTCTGTCTGAGAAGTAAACCCGTCGGATGCGACAGTTTGCATGGATCTGTCAAGGCAATGCTTCTTTTGAGAGGCTAAACGTGACCGTTCTCCCCCTTTTCCAGAGTCTTCTAGAGGCCCTCTTCTAGGAATGGAAACACTTCATCTCTGGCATTTCCTTGGCTTGTCTTAGGGATGGATTCTGGTAAGAGGGAGGTCTTTCTTGCTGCATTCACCCCTATACCTGACCCGACTCCTCAATATTTCCTGGACCTTTGTGAGGCCAAAGCTCTCTGGACAGTGTGGGAAACTGAAGCCAGAAACACACACTGTTCTGCTACGTGGGCCACAGGCCAGTATTAGACGCAGTGTGCCCTATCCCCAGCCCGGGGCTCTGTCTGGGAAAGGAGCAGCAGTACCTGCACTCTGAGGGTCTCAATGTAATTGGTGCCGTACGCTCGCCGCGTGAAGTCTAATAAGTTGAACTGAATCTGGTTCCAGCCGTCATCCAGCCGCATGGGCATGGTGCAGATGAAGGGTTTGACCCGGGTGGTGCTCTGGTAGTTACTTGCCCGAAAGCGACGACGCACATTCTTGTCATCTAGTACCTGTGAAATACAGAGAAGCATCACACAGAGAAGAAGCTCTGTCTTGGAGGAAGCACACAACCTTGTCCAGACAACGACCTGAATTCCCACAGCTTGCTTTCCCAAGGCTGAGACTCACAGGAAAATAAACAGACCAGACACAGGTCATACGCTGCATGCAGATGGCCCGGAAGTAGCAAGTTTATCTTGTTTGTTGCCAAGACAACACCAGCTGTTTATGACATTTAACAGTCGGCTGGCTCTCAGACCATGGAGTACATAAATGTTATTCCTTTTGAAAAATCAGAAATACTAAAACAGAACAGCCACTGAGTATTAAACAGTCACTCCCCAAATGGATACCATGCTAACTCTGAAGCTTTGAAATCGCTAGATTTTCTAGGTGCTTACTGTTTCTTTAAAAACCTGGCATTAGGCCGGGCGTGGTGGCTCAAGGCTGTAATCCCAGCACTTTGGGAGGCCAAGACGGGCGGATCACGAGGTCAGGAGATCGAGACCATCCCTGGCTAACACTGTGAAACCCCGTCTCTACTAAAAAAATACAAAAAACTAGCCGGGCGAGGTGGCGGGCGCCTGTAGTCCCAGCTACTCGGGAGGCTGAGGCAGGAGAATGGCGTAAACCCGGGAGGCGGAGCTTGCAGTGAGCTGAGATCCAGGCCACTGCACTCCAGCCCGGGCGACAGAGCGAGACTCCGTCTCAAAAAAAAACAAAAAAAACCAAAAAAAACCCTGGCATTAAATTTTGATTACTAATGCCAAATTTACATAACAAGGACTGCATTGGGCTTATAGTAGAAGCAGAAAAGAATACATGCGAAAGGATAAAGACACTTTTGCAGGGCCACTTTTTCCCATCAGTTCAAAGGCTCTCTCTGGTATAGCCAAGAGTGGACACATTCACGTCCACATACTTACCTGTACTTCGAAGGTAAAATACTTCTTCAGGTTTTTGATAATCATGACGAGGAAAGGAAGTTTAATTCCCAGTGTCTTCTTGGGGTCTGCAGGGCATGTGATGTATGTGGTGCTGTAGAGAGAGGAAATACCAATAAACACACTCCTGGACTCTCTTCCTTTGTGGTATACGCAACAATAATACAGGTCCAAGAGGAAACACTGGACAGCAGATCTAAAAGAGTCAGACACGCCACCCAGTGAATCCCTCAGCCCTAAGTCAGCAGATGCTTTAACAAATGCTGGACCCAGGAATAAAAGCTTAACACAGGACTAGACAGCAGCAATAAAATATCTGAAAAATAAAGCCAGACAGTGGATCTTAGAAGCTCCTCCAGTGAGAGAAGACCTCAATTCTGGTCCAGGGGAGCCATCGAATGACAGAAAACCAAAACTGAGACCTCTATGGCACTGAAAACCACACTGTCCACCCACTGGATGAGCTGTACAACACTGCCCAGTCCCCACCCTGACACACACTTTGGTTAATAATACAGCTAATACTGACATCATGCTTACTATGTGCTAAGCAAGGTTTTCAGTGTTTTATACATATTCATTTATTTACTCCTCGCAATAACCCTATAGGAAAAATGTACTATTATTCTGTCCATTGTACAGATGAGTATGCTAAGGTCTGGGGGATTCAGTAACTTGTCCGGGGTAAGCTCTAAGTGGCAGAGCTGGACTCACAACCGGCACTCTGACTCCACAGTCTGTGCTATTAGCCTCTGTGACATATGCCTCCCTAGTACATGATGTCTCTGGGAGAACAGAGGTGGCAACCTACCTTACATTTGTCCCTTCAATCTCTAGCACCAGGGACTGGATGTCATTATCAGTGATTCTTTTGATGTGGCCATTCCGTACCTACAAGAAAGAAAATTCGATTAGTACTGAAATATCTGACAAGGCTGAATAGGACCATTTAAAGAAAACCACGGTAGCCCAAGAGGCATACAAAGAAACTTGTGACACAGTACACTGAAGCTTATATGTAAGTAAGCCATGCTATCACCTCTAGACAGGGTCACATCAACCACCACGGGAATCCCAGGTAACTTGGCAATCCATCAATCAGGGGAACCTTCTCCCCAAATACATCAACTCAATTTAGATTCAGCTAAAATCTACTGAATGCCTACTATGCACCACGAATATCACACACATTATCTTCTCACTTAAGCCTCACACAGTAAAAACAACAAGGCGGGTGATACTGTTTCCACTTTATAAATGTGGACATCGGCACCCCGGAACTGTAAATGCCAAACCCTAAGTAGGAGACTCAGGATTCAGCAGTCTTTCCACTGCCTGATACTGCCTCGTAGATTTCTTTCTCTCTCTCTTTTTTTTTTTTTTTAAAAACAGAGTCTCGCCCTGTCTCCCAGGCTGGAGTGCAATGGCGTGATCTTGGCTCACCACAACCTCTGCCTTCCAGGTTCAAGCGAGTCTCCTGCCTCAGCTTCCTGAGTAGCTGGGATTACAAGTGTGTAGCACTATGCCCAGCTATATTTTTTTGGTATCTTTAGTAGAGACGGGCTTTCACCATGTTGGTCAGGCTGGTCTCGAACTCCTGACCTCGTGATCCACCTGCCTTGGCCTCCCAAAGTGCTGGAATTACAGGCATAGGCCACTGTGCCCATCCTGCCTCGTACACTTCTTTGGCCAGAAAAGGCAAGGAAAAGCTGAGTGTTACTGAGGAAGGCAGCAACAAGAAGTGAAAGCATTTCTCCCCGGAGTTATCCTGCTTCATGCTTCCCTATCTGCTTTTCCCTAATTTTCTACTGTTTAAAGCAGGAATTCAATTCCCATCTGTGCCACACACAGACGCCTTCTTTAGCATTTTCAGCCCACACTGACCTCTCTTTTCTGATTTGTTTTTCTGGCTCATGTTGTCTAGACGACATAATTTAGCACCTCATCCCACACTGTTTTGTATTGTTTGCTGCATATGTAGGAGGTGGATGATGGGGAGGAATCAATACTCAATACAGATTCCTCCTCTCAAAATATTTAGGAAAGAACAATTATCTTCAAGCATTAAACTTTTTTTTTTTTTTTTTTTTTTTTTTTTGAGACTGAGTTTCACTCTTGTTGCCCAGGCTGGAGTGTAATGGCGCAATCTTGGCTCACTGCAACCTTCACTTCCTGGGTTCAAGCAATTCTCCTGTCTCAGCCTCCCGAGTGCTGAGGTAACAGGCATGTGCCGCCATGCCCGGCTAATTTTTTTTTTTTTTTTGTATTTTTAGTAGAGATGGGTTTCTCCATGTTGATCAGGCTAGTCTCGAACTCCTGACCTCAGGTGAGCTGCCCGCCTCAGCCTCCCAAAGTGCTGGGATTACAGGCGTGAGCCACCGTGCCTGGTCTAAACTTTCAAGCAACTAATATGGACAGAACAGAGATGTGCAAAGGCACTTTCAAAACAGGGCTGGGGCCAGGCACAGTGGCTCATGCCTGTAATCTCAGCACTTTGGGAGGCTGAGGCAGGAGGATAGCTTGAGCTCAGGAGTTCGAGACCAGCTTGGGCAACAGAGTATGACATTATTTCTACAAAAAATTAGCCAAGTGTGGTGCCGTGCACTTGTAGTGTGCCTATAGTCCCAACTACTTGGGAGGCTAAGGTGGGAAGAGGTCCAGGCTTCAGTGAGCCGTGATTGTGCCACTGTACTCCAGCCTAGATGACTAGGTGACAGAGCAAGACCCTATCTCAAAAACCAAACAAAACCAAACCAAAAAAACATGGCTGGGGTCGGGCATGGTGGTTTACACTTGTAATCCCAGCACTTTGGGAAGCCAAGGCGAGAGGATTGCTTGAGCTCAGGAGTTTAAGACCAGTCTGGACAACATGGTGAAAACCCATCTCTACAAAAAATTAGCCAGGTGTGGTGGCACATGCCTGTAGTCCCAGCTCCTCAGGAGGCCGAGGTGGGAGGATAGCCTGGGCCTGGGAGGTCGAGGCTGCAGCAAGCCGTGATCACGCCACTGCACTCAAGCCTGGGTGACAGAGTGAGATGCTGTCTCAAAAATGAACAAACAAACAAACAAGGCTGGACTATTAGGGCTGAATGGAATAGCATATGGAAAAGATCAACTAGGTTTAGAACAGGAGACATCAGAAAGACAAACATATGGTCTTTCTTTAGGTATTGTGGAAAGGGCTGTGTTAGGCTGCCATAATCAATGACTCAATCACACTGACTAAAGCTCCTCTTGTTCACTCATCACCCTTCTGATTACAATTTGGCTATTAGACTTGCATATGGGGAGAAATCAGTGTTGAGGCTGGCAGTTTTATTTTTCAACATAAATTATTAATAATATGTTTCTGTTTTTAGACATTAGTCTCTGTGACTCTGTCCCTGTGAGTCTGATCCACTCACGGTCTGCCTGGTGTTCTACAGGTGACATCTGATGTCACTGCCCACCCTTTTCACAACTGCAACCAAGTCTTGTCTCCTTGAAAAAGAATAAGCTCAAGCAAGAGCAAGGACCAGTTATGAAGCATCATTTCTATCTACAACAATGCTTAGCACTGTGCTAGCCATAAACTAAGCGTTCAAATATTTGCTGACTTCTGGAATCTGTCACCCTAAGAGTTGGCACATATGAATTGGTTCAAGGAGGGTTTTAAAAATTCCTGGATAACACATCCACCGTGGACTATTATAGGAAGCCAGAGATGCTGGGGCATATCACAAAGCCCATAGGACCGCCAGCATGAAGAATGCTTCCACAAATGGGTGCCCATTGTCAGAGACAGAATGCTGGGCTAGACGGGACCCCAGTCCCTGCCAGTGGAGCATTTCTTAGGCTCTCAAGACACAAAACGTCACATTGAAATGCGTCTCAGACAAAGCTGGCAATGTTCAATGCCCTCCTGCTTTGAATTCTGGGCCTTTTTCCAAGGAGATTAAGAGCACAAAGGCATGGCTCTGTGCAGAACACGCCACCACTGCCCACCTCATTCGCCATCTAAATGTTCCCAACCTAAGTGGCAATATTCCTCCTATATTTTCTGTGGAAAACCAGGCAGATTCAGTGAAGAAGGAATTAATCAAGAAATCATTTCCAACTAATGCGAGCAGCCCTACTGATAAGAGCTGGCAGTATTCCAACAAGATGCAAACACTACTTTTTTTTTTTTTTTTTTTTGAGGCGGAGTCTCGCTCTGTCGCCCGGACTGGAGTGTGGTGGCCAGATCTCAGCTCACTGCAAGCTCCGCCTCCCGGGTTTACGCCATTCTCCTGCCTCAGCCTCCCGAGTAGCTGGGACTACAGGCGCCTGCCACCTCGCCCAGCTAGTTTTTGTATTTTTAGTAGAGACGGGGTTTCACCGTGTTAGCCAGGATGGTCTCGATCTCCTGACCTCGTGATTCGCCCGTCTCGGCCTCCCAAAGTGCTGGGATTACAGGCTTGAGCCACCGCGCGCCCGGCCCAAACACTACTTTTATAACAGACCACTAATTATTCTCAATAACATAACCATTCTTTAAAACGGGACAAACTGCAAAGATCAAATAGACAGTTAAATTGAAAGGATTAAGAAGTAACTTGGGCCTGGAAACTGCTATTGTTAAAAAGCAACATGTTGCTATTTATCCACCCTTATTTAAAGAAAGCATGCCCTCAAATTTCACATCCCTCAAGCTCTCTCCGGCCAGAGTCAACAAGAGGCCTCCCTCAGTCACAGAAAGACCAGCCAGATCTCACAGGGAGAAAATGTTAAGGGAAACTGCCTTCTGCCCCTCTCAAAGTTTACGACTTCCCTGGGACTCCAGCAGATATGACCAATTCAGGTCTTTACAGAAGAAAACAAAGCCATACAATGCACACAGAAGCCAACGCAGGCTGGAAGGCGGATAGACTGTAGTATTCCCACACTTCTGCCCGGAGGCAAGGTAACTTTTAGTTGGATTTTCAATAACTTACTAAAGAGATTTCTCTCTCCCCCAGTGTTACTAGATAAGAAACACGCTCACAAATTGAAGTTTTACAAAATGAATGAATGTATTCCACAAAACAAGGGAACTTGGAGGGGTCAAGGCAACTTTGTTGAAGGAATGCCCGTCAGTCTCTCTAGAGTTTGAACCTGGCTGGTGGTAAGACAAACTAAACAGAGCTTTTCCCCAAGAGACTGTTTAACCTCCAAAGAAGAAAAACACAAGTATCCCCATATGACAAGCCTCCAGATGTTTGAAATCAAATTAAGTGGATTTGTTAGTGAATTATGATTTTTCTCCTTTACTGTTTAAAGGGCTGCAAATACAAACTCACTGGAAAAGAGTAGGGTGGAGGTGGTAAGGGCGATCAATCAGATATGTGCATTGGAGGGTAGGGAATTTCCCAAAGCCTTTTCTCTAGGCTCTGAAACTAGGATCAAACAGGAGAGGTAACAGGCAATTTGGGACCAAGGCTCCCCACCACCATGGCAATGTGGCTGTCACTGCCTAATATTATAAAGGTCTTCCAGGAAAGCAACCCCCTCCTAAAACCAGCTTCTGACAACAGTATACAGGAAGATACATGTCTCAGAAAGTATCAACGTCCTTTCCTTAGCTCCTTCCAGTTCAGAGGTCACTGGGCAGGCTTGGCTTTGGGATGAAGATAAAATGAACTGCTCAGCATTTATTGCTGATGGTGGAAGCAGGTTTTAACATGCTCTGTCCCTCTCTAGATCACAAAGAGTTGACTGTTTTTGATTTGTTAATTCTTTTTCATTCATGACACGTTCCTACTATCAAAGTGTGGCCTATGAGTGCTTTATTCCTAAAAAAAAAAAAAAAAAAAAAAAAAAAAAAAAAAAATCTACAGCCAATATTTTTTTATTTCATTAATTTCCCCTCCTCTGCCCATGAGCTGGAGGTACTCAAAGAGGTTCAGAACCCAGTTACTGGCAATTACAGATCATAATGGTTCTCAGCCTCTGCAGACAACAGAGGGGACCAAACCTTCAGGCTAGTCTTACACTCTCCCAGGCTTTCCATGGTTGCTAGGGCAACTAATAAAGAACACTGATTTCTCTCCCTCCCCGCAATGTAAGCCTCAGGGAGGTGGGTCAAGCTCAGGGAAAAAAAAAAAACAAAAAACTACTACTACTGGGATAGGGAGGGAGCCGGTGGATGCTATATATTTCTATGTTTGCTTTAAAAATAACACGAATTGTATCCATTCCCTTCCCCAACTTTCATTTTTCTGGCCCCACCCACTCAGCCTGGCAGGCAGCTGAACCCTCAGCCATCTGGCATCCTAGCTTTAATGACACATGCTCTAATTTACATTAAGCCATTAGAGCTGTCCGTTTCAGCAGGAAAGTTCCGGCACTGGGTTAAGGGCTGGTTTCCCAGACAGAAATCAGGCAGAGGGAGACCCCTGTGGGGAGAACTAGGCATAGCTCCGACTCAGACTCCCAGGCTCCAAGGGTCAAAGGCTTCACTCCCTTTGCTGTGCTTGACAGGGGCTATCCAGACAGCAGACAAGCTACTCTGGGCATACACCAACAACCCCTAAGGTAGCGTAAGGACAATTATGTGCAAAGCTAAGAAAAGGCAAGTGTAATTAAAACCCATGCCTTTGGATAGGTGCGGTGGCTCATGCCTGTAATCCCAGCACTTTGGGAGGCTGAGGTGGGCGGATCACCTGAGATTAAGAGTTTGAGACTGGCCTGGGCAACATAGCGAAACTCCATCTCTACTAAAAATACAAAAAAATTAGCTGGGTGTGGTGGCGCACACCTGTAATCCCAGCTACTCAGGAGGCTGAGGCAGGAGAATCGCTTGAATCCGGGAGGAGGAGGTTGCATTGAGCTGAGATTGTGCCATTGCACTCCAGCCTGGGCAACACAGTGAGACTCTGTTTCAAACAAACAAACGAACAAACCCAAAAAACCATGCTTTCGTTCAATTACAGTAAAACCCGACCCAGAATAATGAAGAACATTCTCCCAGGGTCCAGCTGACCCTGGGAAAGCCAGAAACAAAAAAGTTTTACCACCTTTATGTCCAAATACACCGAATTCTACTACTGAAAATGGCACCAATTTAATTTTTATCAACAAGGCGTGCTAACTAAAAACTAGAATGTAGGAAATTTTTTCTGAAGAGAGACTATTTTTAAAATTAGAACAGGAAATGGGAATCTAACACTATCCAGCAACAACAGCAAAAGACTCTGGTCTAATATTTAGTCTTGGAGTAGGGAAGAAATAGCAGCAGCTGAGAGAAAGACAAGGTGACAGGAAAGACAGACAAAGGCATTTTCATGAATTAATGCAATCTCATCTCATGTACTTTTAGGATGCTACCTTGCTTTTTTTGAGACGAAGTTTTACTCTTGTTGCCCAGGCTGGAGTGTAATGGCACCATCTCGGCTCACTGCAACCTCCACCTCCCAGGTTCAAATGATTCTCCTGCCTCAGCCTCCTGAGTAGCTGGGATTATAGGCATGTGCCACCATGCCCAGCAAATTTTTGTATTTTTAGTAGAGACGGGGTTTCTCCATGTTGGTCAGGCTAGTCTTGAACTCCCGACCTCAGCCCACCTCGGCCTCCCAAAGTGCTGGGATTACAGGCGTGAGCCACTGCGCCCTGCCAGGATACTACTATTAAGACTGAAAATTATACCATGTTATGCACAAGTATAAGTGGGAACAGAACCTCCTGGTATTTTCTTTACAACCAGAAGTAATGTTTACATTAAACATAAGAGTCTTTTAATAAATATAAGATGTGCTGGTCCCAGATGTCAAGGTAACATTAAAGAAACCCCTAATTTCTTCTAAGCTGTTGGTTTAGAAACTTACAAAAGTTTCTATCAGGAAACTGTATAGCCAGGAATACAGACCTTAAGAAGCTAATAATGTCACGTGTGATAAGTAGTAGTAAATTAACTTAGCCTGAAGAGTCAAGAAAGGTCACTCTGAGAAAGGCCTTTGAACTGTGACTGGAGACTGATTTGAAAAGATGGGAGTGAGGCTTGTGGGGTGGTGAGGGGCAGTGCCCAGCAGAGGGACCAGGAAGTGCAAAAGCTTGAAGGTGAGAGAACAGGACTTCCTTCAATTCAGTAGGAGGCTACTACTAAGAGGGGGAACCGGGTGAGGTCAGCCCTGCCTGGAGAACGAGTGAAGCAGGTGCCACAGCATGGGTTATGTGGCCTTAGAGCCACATTAAGGGCTTAGGGCTGGGCGAGCCATGGTGCAGCAACTAAATTCTTCTCATTTCAGAAGTCTGGTTTTACTGTATTTCCTATTCCTAGACATCTGGATGGTGGGCTCATTTCAAACAGCTTATTTTAGTTTTGAGCAAATTCCTCAGTCCCTGCCATATTTAATACTAAATGTCATTACTTATAAAGTACTAACTACAGTCATGCATTGCTTAAGGACGGGGTTACGTTCTGGGAAATGCCTCATTAGGCAGTTCCATGGCTGTGTGAATATCAGAGTGTACTTACACAAACTTAGTACAACATCCTACACACCTGGGCTATATGGTATAGCCTATTGCCCCTAGGCTAAAATCTGTACAGCATACAACTGTACTGAATACTGTAGGCAACTGTAACACAATGGTAAGTATTTGTGTTTCTAAACGTAGAAAAGGTACAGTAAAGTACTGTATAAATGATAAAAAGTGATACAACTGGATAGGGCACTGGCCATGGGTGGAGACTGCAGGACTGGAAGTTGCTCTGGGTTGAGTCAGTGAGTGAGTGGTGAGTGAATGTGAAGGCCTAGGACATTACTGAACACTTTATGAACACCATACATTTATGCTACACTACATTTATTTTATTTAGTTATTTAATTAGTGCTGGGATTACAGGCATGAGCCACTACGCCTGGCAGGCTACACTAAATCTATTAAAAATAGTTTTCTTTCATCAATAATAAATTAACCTTGGCTTACTGAAACTGTTTTACTTTATAAACTTTAAAAATTGAAAAAACTTTTAGACTATTTTGTAATAACACTTAGCTTAAAACACAAACACAATGTTCAACTGCACAAAAATATTTTCTTTCCATATATTTTTATTTCATAAGCTTTTTCCTATTTATTTATTTATTTTTTACTTTTTAAACTTTTTTGTTAAAAACTAAGACACAGACACACACATGAGCCTAGGGCCGCACAGGGTGAGGATCATTAACATCAATCACGGTCTCCACCTCCACATGCTGTCCCACTGGAAGGTCTGCAGGAGCAATAACGCACATGGCGCTGTCATCTCCTATGACAACACTGCCTTCTTCTGAAATATCTCCTGAAGGACCTGCCTAAGGCTATTTTACAGTTAACTTTTTGTTGTTGTAAGTAGAAATATGTTCTAAAATTATGATAAGGCCCGGCACGGGAGCTCATGCTTGTAATTCTAACACTTTGGGAGGCTGAGGCAGGGGGACTGCTTGAGCATAGGAATTCAAGACCACCTGGGCAACATGGAGAAACCCTGTTCTCTACAAAAATACAAAAATTAGCGAGGTGTGGTGGTGAGGGCCTGTAGTCCCAGCTACTTGGGAGGTTGAGGTGGGAAGATTGCTTGAGCCCAGGAGATCGAGACTGCAGTGAGCCCTGATTGTGCTACTGCGTTCCAGCCTGGGCAACAGCAAGACCTTGTCTTAGAAAAATAAAATACAATAAAATAATGATAAAGAGTACAGTAAATACACAAGCCAGTAACATAGTCATTTATCATCAAGTGTTAGGCACCATACATCATTGTATATGCTACACTTTTACATGACTGGTAGTGGAGTAGGTTGGTTTACACCTACTCACAAACACGAGTAATGCATTTGACTTAATGAACAACTACTATGCCACTAAGCGATAGGAATTTTTCAGCTCCATGATAATCTTACGGCACCACTGTCATGTGTAAGGTCTGTCGTTGACCAAAACGCCATCATGTGGTGCATGACTGCATATACTATAACTCTGTTGCTAAGGACTTTATATACAGCTTCACTGAATCTTCATAACCGTAAGAAATAGATGAGAAAACTGAGTGGTTAAGGACATGGCTAAGGTCACACAACTGGAACACAGCACAGCCAGGATGCAAATCCAAGATGTCTGACCACACCCTAGCACTGAGGTTCTTAGGTAAGATACTGTTCTTCCGCTTAAGGAACCTGCAGTCCAGTGGACGATCTGCAATAGAAAACTGCCAGCCACAGGCGTAAGGAATGTTTAAGTTGAGATCTGAAGGATGAGATGGAGAGGAGGGGCTGTGAGCTTCAGAGTGTCAAATAAATTGCAGGGGTTACAAACACTAAAGAGCAAGCCATCCTCATAAAAGGGAAGCTTGCAAATTCACTGGTATTGTGAATACAGTGCTCACTTCTACACAGACACAGAGCCTAAACAAAAGTCAAACCAAATTTTTCAAGATTCTTCAAAGAAACCAAACAGAAATTCTCTCTATATATACTCAGGAAAGAAAACAGTAAAGTTTTCTGGAAATAAAATAACTATAAATAGGCACCACAGTCAATATATACCTAGTGGCAAAAGTCAAGGCCATGTCTAGCTAAATGTAGACAGTCCTCAACTCCCCACAAACTCTGTCCTTATTACAACTTTGCCTTAGTACCTGGGAGCAGGAAAAATGTTTTCTCTATCTTCCTAAGTCTACGCAAAGCCTGTCACTCAATAAATCTTTAATAAGTACATCAATTCCCAGCATTCCCCCTACTGGATTGAATTTCCAGCACTTTCCGAGGACTTATAGCTGAGAAAAAGCACACACGACAAAGCTGAGGGATACGGCCCCAAACTTTTTTTCTTCTCTTTCCTTCCCTTGCCCCAAGACGGGAACAAAACCTCAATCCTAAACATTTTTCAACTGAGTCTAAATAAGAAGAGTTAGAAACACAAAATTAACTTTTACCATTGTGAAGATTTTGCTTGAAATGAGTATTCTAAAGGTTTTGCCAAAATGTCTGTTTAATTTACTCCAAGTAACCCTGCCAATCGATTTAACAATGTTTTCACACGTGTTTATGTCATCAGGGTACCATCCCAACCTCTAGTGGCGTTGTTAAGGGACACAGTGCACCATGGTTACTTTGCTTTTATATTCTTGGGTAAACATGTTGACCAGTCAAAAAGCCACATTTGAAAACTAAAACAGCACACAAGATCAAGCCCAGAAGGGTTAAAATGGAAAACTGATACAAGTTTCGTAACAGAAATTCCGAGGCCCCCTACTACCCGAATTCTTTGAGCTTTAGTAAGTTCTCTGATCTGCTCTGAAAACCTCTCCTCCTAGGTCAAGTCCCATTCTTGATTTCAATCGCCTTATACTGACACTTTGTTACAATTCAGTTTCCAAATTCCACTGGCACAGAGGGCTCGCCTCTCTTGATGCCTTCTGACAGCCCATAACTGAGTCAAGCGACAGCTGGGAAACCAATCTCCTTACAAAGTTCCCAGGCACCCCGGGCTCTCTTTGTACAGACGCAATTTACAGTTTACGATGCTTTATTCCATTGTGAAAAAAACCATGAAACCAAAAACCTCAGTAACGCAGCAACGTTAAGGAACTGCTTTCCTGTACTCCGGCACTAGCTCTAGTTTGTGGATAGAATCATCTGAAAGAGAAGAGATGGGCAGATTTTACATACACGAAGGCCCAACTTCATTATATTCAGATTTTTCAACTATCCTTATGAAAGTAATACTATGAACACACCATCCTCAAAGCTGCCCTCAGAATGCAGAGTTCCCTAGTGGTGACAGGCAGAAAGCTGCCCATGTTCTCTCCCAACTTTGTGTGGCCCAGAGCTGTCATCTGTGGATAAGGAAATACAGAGGCTTGTTCCGAGATAAAATCCAAAATTCTTGGCTTCATTACCAATAAACCCTGCTGAGATTATTCCACATGCATCTCTATAAAAAGCAGCATTCAGGATACCCACACTCGACATTCTCCCAGAGAGCAGTACTAAGAATATGACTGAAATTCCACATTGGAGTGCCTCCCAGTAACTTATATTCAAGAAATAGTACAGCTGATTGCCTGAGAATTTGCATGAAGAACGAAATACCAAAGTAATAAAATGCAGACCAATTCATAGACAGCTAGATCTTTCCTCACATCTGCAAAAAATAGACTCATCTCGTGGGGCCAAACACAGTATCATCTAGTGGATGCCTGAATAAAGATGAGGCCTGTACTTGGCTCTGAGTTTATTAATCCAAACAAGACTTTGACTGTCAGCATTCTGCAGTTTTCCTGATGGAGAAATCAGGCACCGAGGGCATAGTACAGGCAAGTCACAGTGAGTGTGGAGCAGGTGGCAAGGGCCACTGAATTCTGACTTATTTGGGATCAGTGGGAGGAAGGGAGCAAATGAATGAAATTTAAACATCACTGGCTTGGCCGGAGCTTTTCTGTTTGCGCCTCTGTAAGGGTGCCTGAACAAAGGCTCTGTGTCTAATGCCCAGCACCGTGCCTGGCACAAAACAAGATATCAGTAAATATTTGGAATCCGTGAATAGCAGGTACTTTCATCTGTACATCCCCGAAGCTCCCTCAAATAAGTTCGTGCATTTCATGCTAGGAGATGGGCACCATCAACCCCATTATATTGGTGGGGAAACAGTGGCTCAAAAGAAGGGACTGACCGACCAAGTCAAGTCAGCAGCAAGGGTCGTGGCCCTAACCACACCACAGCTGCAGGACACTTAGATCCCAGCCACGCCCACCCACATGCACCACCCCACCTCCTCCGCTGCTTACACTACGCCCCCACCTCGCGCCCCAGTCCCTCCAGGCTGAGGACAAGGCACAGCAGCGTCCTCTCGGCCTCTCCCAGGCCCTAATTCGACACAACCATTCCCCGTTCCCAGTCCCCGGACGACGAGGGGGTGCAGCCCCTCCACCTCGCACCGCCGCCACCCCCAGCCCGACCTTTTTGTCCCAGATTTGCAGGGGCTTGCTGCCGATGCTGTAGAGGATGGAGAGGAAGCCGCTCTGGAACGTATTTTTGAACATCTCGCCGGCGGCCTTCTCCTAAGCCGCCCCGGAGCCGAGCTAGGCCCAGGAGTAGATACACGCACCGAGCGGCGAAGGCACAGCAGCAGGCCGGCCCTGTTCCGAAGAAGGGTGGTTGAGCTCCCGGCCTCCGGATCTGCAGTCACTGATGGCCGGACTCGGACGCGGGAACGCTAAGTCCGCGATCTTCAGCTCCTAAGCTGCGAGCTCAGAACGGAAACCACAGCAACTACCGCCCGCGCCGCGGTATTTCCCCGCCTTCAATGGAGGCGGAGGGCCGCCCGTTGCTTAAAATGAATCCCTCCGCCCATCTGAGCCCGCCCCCGGGAGCGCGGGGTCCAATCCCGTTACAAGAACCACGGACTTCCGTTTCGTTGCGCTTGTAAGCCCCGCCTGGTCCCACCTTCTCCTGAGAAAGAGCTCAGTTGTGAAGGTACTATTTTTCTTGCCGTCGTCGCAGAGAGGCCTTTGGAAAAGCGGAAGGGCACGGAGGGTTCTGGCCTTTGTTGCTGGCGCCTGCGTGGTGTCATGGGAACGTGGCGGGGCGGTGAGTGACGTGAGGGGGCGTGACGGCCAGGCCGGGAGGAGTTGCCCGCGCGGGAGAAAAGAGGCTGGGCAAGGAAAGTGGCTTTGAAGAGCTTCTTGGCGTCGGACGGACGCCTAACAAATGCTAGTCGGCCAAGTACAGGATAAGGTTAAAGGGAGCTAACCAATATTGAGCACTAACTGTGATGAGAGCCTAATATACATCCCTGCCTGTCATTATTCACATTGTGGCATGCAGTCAAAGCGACACTCTGAGGAAAATGTATCGCCTTAAATACATTGATTAGAAAATAAGAAAGCCCAAACATTATTAGGCGGGGCGTGGTGGCTCACGCCCGAAATCCCAGAGCTTTGGGAGGCCGGGGCAGGGGGATCGCTTGAGTCCAGGAGTTCAAGACCAGCCTGGGCAAAAAAACGAGAGCCTTCCTCTACAAAAAAATACAAAAATTAGCCGGGCGTGGTGGCGCGCGCCTGTAATCCCAGCTACTTGGGGGTCTGAGGTGGGAGGATCCCTTGAGCCCGGGAGGCAGAGGCTGCGGTGAGCCGAGACCATGCCACTGCACTCCAGCCTGGGCGACAGAGCGAGACCCGGTCTCAAATAAATAAATTAAATAAATAAATAAATAAATAACCCTGAACATTAAGATAAAGGCAGAAATTAATAAACAAAATTAAGAAAATTGAGTTGAACCAACAACTGATTTTTATTATTTATTTATTTATATTTGAGACAGGATCTTGCTCTGTCACCTAGGCTGGAGTGCAGTGGCGCAATCATGGCTCACTGCAGCCTCGACCTCCCCTGCTCAGCCAATCCTCCCACCCCAGCCTCCAGAGTAGCTGACTACAAGTGTGGGCCACCATGCCTGCCTAAGTTTTTGTTTTTGTAGAGACAGGGTTGCACTATGTTGCTCAGGCTAGTCTCAAACTCAGGCTGGTCTGCACTCCAGCCTGGGCAACACAGTCTCTGAAGAACAAAAATAAAAATAAATTAATACAGCCAGGCGCGGTGGCTCACGCCTGTAATCGTAGCACTTTGGGAGGCCGAGGTAGGCGGATCATGAGGTCAAGAGATCGAGACCATCCTGGCTAACACGGTGAAACCCCGTCTCTACTAAAAATACAAAAAATTAGCTGGGCGTAGTGGCGGACGCTTGTAGTCCCAGCTACTCGGGAGGCTGAGGCAGGAGAGTGGCGTGAACCCGGGAGGCGGAGCTTGCAGTGAGCCAAGACCAGGCCACTGCACTCTAGCCTGGGCGGCAGAGAGAGACTCCGTCTCAAAAACAAAAAATTAATTAATTAATTAATAAATACCTAGAATATTTTAGAAAGCACATAAAGTAAACTACATTTTGAGTGTAAAGGGAAATCTCAAATGTTGACATACATCAGTCACTGAACATCTACCTAAATATTGTATTTTGTGCCTAGGCCTGTGCTGGGTGGTATGACTGATAGAAAAGGAGTCTGTAGCTAATATCATTATTAGCAGTTTTTGTCCATTATAGCAGTAAGTTGAACAATTACTACGTGTCAGGCACTATGTATTATTAACACCTTAGCATGTATTAACTCATTCAGTCCTCATGTCAGCCCCCTGAATAATCCAGCCAGAATTTCCGGACATAGTGAGAAAATATATGAATCTTATTACTGTAGAAAGTCAAAAGCTTTTTATATGAAACTTATTTTTGGATGATTTCTGGAGACGCTATACCTTAGACTGATGAACAATGTATCCCTTGATTGTTATTAAATTGTTAAAACATCTTAGGCAAAAACTTCAGTTAAGAAAAGCAGACACATTAAAGAAAGAATTGACAATAGAAGAGTTATGATGATTATTCAGATACTACACACAACTTTACCCACTTGGAAATCTATATGAGATAAATTATTTTCTAGGAAAAAAAGAAAAAAAATTCTTTTTTTCCTAGAAATTGGATCTAGAAGTAGAAAACCAAATAAACAATAATTATAGAGGAGAATAAAGGTTGTGATTGATCCCCTTTGGAAAGGTTCTGAGTCTAATTACTTTATGTGAGTTTACTTTGTTTTTCTTTTCTTTTTTTGTTTTGAGACAGAGTCTCATACTGTCACCCAGGCTGGAGTGCAATGGCGCAATCTCGGCTCACTGCAACCTCCGCTTCCTGGGTTCAGGCGATTCTCCTGCCTCTACCTCCCGAGTAGCTGGGACTACAGGCGCCCGCCACCATGCCCAGCTAATTTTTTGTATTTTTAGTAGAGACGGGGCTTCACTATGTTGGCCAGGTTGGTCTTGAACTCCTGACCTCATGATCCACCTGCCTCCACCTCCCAAAGTGCTGGTGTTACAGACGTGAGCCGCCGTGACCGGCCAAGTTTACTTTTTTCTGATTAATGTTATGTAGTATTAAGTTCATTGAGGAAACTGTGCAAAATAACATTATGATCACTTATAATGCCATCATTCAGAAATAATTGTGTACTTTCGTGTATTGTCTGTTCATGTCTTCCTGTCTTGCCATCCTCACCCATCCATTTGACTTAATTCATTCCCCTTCCTCATCCAATTGTTTAAAAATATATACAGACATCCATGGAAGTTTTGTTTTAAGATAGACACAGCCAGGCGCAGTGGTGACACCTGTAAGTCTCAGCTAGTTGGGAGGCTGAGGCAGGAGGATCGCCTGAGCCTGGGAGGTCGAGACCAGCCTGGGCAACATAGTAGGACTTGTCTCAAAAAAGTAAGATAAAATAAAAATAAGCAGCACATATTTTCCAAAAAAAGAAAACAGTCCGGCTGGGTGTGGTGGCTCACGCCTGCAATCCCAGCACTTTGGGAGGCCAAGGTGGGTGGATCATTTGAGGTCAGGATTTCCAGACCAGCCTGGCCAACATGGTGAAACCCTGCCTCTACTAAAAATACAAAAATCAGCCAGGTGTGATGGTGGGCACCTGTAGTCCCAGCTACTAGGGAGACTGAGGCAGAAGAATCACTTGAACCTGAGAGGTGGAGGTTGCAGTGAGCCAAGATGGTGCCACTGCACTCCAGCCTGGGTGACAGAGTGAGACTCCAACTCAAAGAAAAAAAAGGAAAAAGCCAGGCATAGGGTTCACTTGTAGTCCTAGCTACTGGGGAGGCTGAAGCAGGAGGATCCCGTGAACCTAGGAGGTGGAGGCTGCAGTGCTATAATGGAGATGGTGAATAGCCACTGCACTCTAGTCCGTCTCTAATATTAATATATATTTAAAGATACAATAGACACGTACTGAGCACATTCTTCAGCACTGTGGCTTTTAAGATCCATCCACTGTACCAGTGTACATCTAGTCCATTGCTTGTAACTGCTGCTTAGTTTTCCAGGTGTGCCCCAACTACATTTTATTTGTCTGTGCCTGCAATAATAGACATCCTTATACCTGTCCCCTTAAGAACCTATGTGAGAATTTCCCTCCTTCCTTCCTTCCTTCCTTCCTTCCTTCCTTCCTTCCTTCCTTCCTTCCTTCCTTCCTTCCTTGCTTCCTTCCTTCCTCCCTCCCTTCCTTCCTTCCTTCCTTCCTTCTCTCTTTCCTTTGCTGTCCTTTCCTTTCTTTTTCTTTCTTTCTTCTCTCTTTCTCTCTCTCTCCTCTCTCCCTCTCTCTCTTTCTTTTTTTGACGGAGTTTCACTCTTGTTGCCCAGGCTGGAGTGCAAGGTGCAATGGCACAATCTTGGCTCACTGCAACCTTTGTCTCCTGGGTTCGAGCGATTATCCTGCCTCAGCCTCCAGAGTAGCTGGGATTACAGGCATGCGCCACCACCCCCAGCTAATTTTGTATTTTTGGTAGAGACAGGGTTTCTCCATGTTGGTCAGGCTCCAACTCCTGACCTCAGGTAATCCACCCATCTTGGCCTCCCGAAGCGCTGGGATTACAGGAGTGAGCCACGGTGCCTGGCCAGGAATTTCTTTTGTATACACATGCATGACAGAATTTCTAGGTATCATCTATGCATACACAGTGTGTAATGTGACTAAATGGCTCTCCAAAGTAGTGTAGCCATTTACACTGACATCAGCAGTGCATGAGGATCTCTGCAGTCACATCCAACCACCAATAATGGATGTTATTTCACTTTCTGAACTTTGCCAGTCTGATAGGTATACAATGATAATGCATTTTATTTATCATTTGTCTGATTACTAATATGCTGGCTTATCTCCTCATAGGCATTTAAGTTTCTTTATTTTATTTTATTTTTTTTTGGAGACGGAGCCTTGCTCTGTCATCCAGGCTGGAG
This sequence comes from Rhinopithecus roxellana, assembly GCF_007565055.1. NCBI lineage: Eukaryota > Metazoa > Chordata > Mammalia > Primates > Cercopithecidae > Rhinopithecus > Rhinopithecus roxellana. Next base: position 41,360,674 of record NC_044568.1, on the reverse strand, counting down.
TGCAATGGTGCAATCTCAGCTCACTGCAACCTCCGCCTCCCAGGTTCAAGTGATTCTCCTGCCTCAGCCTCCCGAGTAGCTGAGATTACAGGTGCCCATCACCATGCGTGGCTAATTTTTGTACTTTGTTTTTTGAGATGGAGTTTTGCTCTTGTTGCCCAGGCTGGAGTGCAGTGGTGCGATCTCGGCTCATCACAACCTCCGGCCTCCTGAGTTCAAGTGATTCTCCTGCTCAGCCTCCCGAGTAGCTGGGATTACAGGCATGTGCCGCCAAGTCCAGCTAATTTTGTACTTTTAGTACAGACAAGGTTTCTCCATGTTGGTCAGGCGGGTCTCAAACTCCTGACCTCAGGTGATCCGCCCACTTTGGCCTCCCAAAGTGCTGGGATTACAGGCATGAGCTACCATGCCTGGCCACTTTTTGTATCTTTTAGTAGAGATGCGGTTTCACCATATTGGCCAGACTGGTCTCGAACTCCTGACCTCAAGTGATCTGCCTGCATCGGCCTCCCAAAGTGCTGGCATAACAGGTGTGAGCCACAGCACCCGGTCATTCTTTACTTTAAATTTGCCTATTGGTATCTTTTGCCCAAGTCTCTATTGAGGTACCTTTCTTTTTCTTGTTGATTTGCAATAGTAAATAGTATGTTCAGGTATTAATAATCCCTCGTTGGTTTTAGACACTGCAAACGTCTTTCCCAGTCAATTGTTAATTTTATTTATCAATGTCTTCACTGAACAGAGGTCTTAATTTTTATTTGTTTCCTTTCATTTTTGTGTTATGATTTGTGCTTAAAGGTTTAAAGAAGTTATTACCCACCCTTAGGTCACCTTTGCATATTAACTGCATAGATTTATATTACCCATTTATGTTTCAATCCTTCCAAAGATAGTATTTGCATGTGGCATGGGTAGGAAATCAGTTTTATTTTTCTCTTTAGAGTAAGCCAGTTTCATTAATGTCATATGTAAACTATATTTTCCTGAATGGTTTATGAAGCCACCTTTATTTTACATTAAGTTTCCATGTATACAATGTATCTATTCCTGAACTCTCTTCTAGTCCACAGGTCTATTTAAAAGTTCTCACACCAATTATACCCAGATTATTAGATTTTATTCATATTGTTTTGTAGTGTATCTTTTTTTCTTTAAAACAGAGTCTCACTCTGTCGCCCAGTCTGGAGTGCAGTGGTGAGCTCTTGGCTCACTGCAACCTCTGTCTACCCGACTCAAGTGATCCTCCCACCTCAGTGTCCTGAGCTGGGACTACAGGTGCATCTCACCATGCCCAATTAATTTTTGTGATTTTTGGTAGAGATGGGTTTTTGCCATGTTGCCCAGGCTGGTCTCAAACTTCTGACCTTGGGTGATCCACCCACCTCAGCCTCCCAAAGTGCTGGGATTACAGGCGTAAGCCACCACGTCTGGCCTGTAGCATGTCTTAATATCTGACAGGGGAATCTCTCTCTTTTTTCTCAAGTCTAATTTGGTTAATATTCACAGACCTTATTCTTCCATTTAGATTTTACAGTAAGTTTGCTTCTCAAAAATATTGAACTAGTTTTGATTGTGATTGCATTGTAATTATAAATTAGTTTAGGAAGAATTAACATCTTTATAATATTGTCATCCCTATGAAAAAAATATGTACTGTCTCTCCATTTTCTTTTTTTTCTTTTTTTTTTTTTTATTTGAGACGGAGTCTCACTTTGTCACCCAGGCTGGAGTGCAGTGGCGCGATCTCAGCACACTGCAACCTCCACCTCCCGGGTTCAAGCGATTCTCCTACCTCAGCCTCCTGAGTAGCTGGGATTACAGGCATGTGCCAACATGCCCAGCTAATTTTTGTGTTTTTAGTAGAGACAGGGTTTCACCAAGTTGGTCAGGCTGGACTTGAACTCCTGATCTCGTGATCTGCCCACCTCGTCCTCCCAAAGTTCTGGAATTACAGATGTGAGCCACCGTGTTCAGCCCTCTCCATTTCTTATTAAGGTTATCATCTGTCTTTATGCTTTAAAACTTACTCCCTAGAGGTCTTAAATTGTTTCTTAGATATTTTCATATCTACTTTTTATATCTTGTTATATCTATGTCTTCTTAGATATATTTTATACCTACTTTTTTAGATATAAATTTTTGTTGATGTTTGAAATAATATTTTAAATTATATTTTCTAGTTGGTTATTGCTGGTGTTGAAAACTACCACAGATTTTTCAAAGTTAATCTTGTATCCAGGCATCTTGTTGAAGTTTTAAATTATTAGTTTTAATAGTTTGTGATTTCTTGGTTTTTCTATGTAGATGATCAGATCACTGCACAAAATAAAAGCTATATCCCTTTTCCTTTTTTTTTTGAGATTATCTCAGTCTGTCGTCCAGGCTGCAGTGCACTGGTGTGATCTCAGCTCACTGCAACCTCCGCCTCCCAGGTTCAAGCAATTCTCCTGTCTCAGTCTCCCGAGAAGCTGGGACTACAAGTGTGCACCACCATGCCTGGCTAATTTTTGTATTTTTAGTAGAGACGATGTTTCACCATCTTGGCCAGGCTGTTCTCAAACTCCTGACCTCAGGTGATCTGCCCTCCTTGGCCTCCCAAAGTGCTGCGATTACAGGCATGAGCCACCGTGCCTGGCTGCTATATCCTTTTTCTCTGAATGTTCATACCTCTTATTTGGTATCCTTATTGCATTGGCCAGGATCCTCAGGACTATGTTAAACATTAGGGATAATGGTTGGCATCTTTGCCTTACTCCTTCTAATGAAATGCTTCTAAGGTTTTCCTACTAAATATGTTTCCTTTGGGTTTCTGGTATATAACCTTTGGTCAAAAGAAGGAGTTACTTTCTACTTCTAGTTTGCAACAACAGAAATGTTTATCACGAATAGATAATGATTGTATTTGAGGTTCAGCCAATTCAATTACAGAAGAAAAAGCAATTAGAGTCATAAGAATTGGAAAAGAAAAGGTAAAACTGTATTTGCAGATGATATAATTACATAACTGAAAAAATCAACAGAAAAAATAGGAAATTTCTATAAATAATAAAGTATCAATATATAAAAATAATATACAGAAATCAGTAACTTTCATTTTTTTTTTTTTTTTGAAACGGAGTCTCGCTCTGTTGCCCAGACGGGAGTGCAGATGCACAATCTCTGCTCACTGCAAGCTCCGCCTCCTGGGTTTACGCCATTCTCCTGCCTCAGCCTCCCGAGTAGCTAGGACTACAGGTGCCCATCACCACGCCTGGCTAATTTTTTTTTTTTTTTTGGTATTTTTAGTAGAGACAGGGTTTTGCCATGTTAGCTAAGATGGTCTCAATCTCCTGACCTCGTGATTCGCCCGCCTCAGCCTCCCAAAGTGCTGGGATTACAAGCATGAGCCACCACTCCTGGCCAGCTTACATCTTACTAAGAATAAACAATAAGAAAAAATGGGGCAAGGGACTTGCTAATAAGGTATTGGGAATAACTGAACAGCCATATGGAAAAATATGTAATTGAATTCCTTTCTCATCCCTCATCATGTAATGAGCTTGTATCATTCTGAAACCATCAGCCCCCACCCCTGTTATCCCCAGTCCATGGAAAAATTGTGTTCCACGAAACCATTCCCTAGTGCTAAAAAGGTTGGGGACTGCTGCTCTAAAAATGTCAATAAAAATTTTGAAAACTAAAGCACAAAGAAAAAAGAAAGAAGAACAGTGTGTCAGAGACGTGTGCAAAATATCTAACATATCTGTAGTTTGAGTTCCATGAGGAGAGAATAAGGCAGAAAAAATATTTGAAAAGATACTGAAAATTTTCCAAAATTGATTACAAATGTTAACCTACAGATTCAAAAAGCCCTCAAGCAGATTTGAAAAAGAGAGAGAGAAAGCGAGAGAGAGAACATTTAGGTATTGTCAAGCTGCTGAAAACCTAAGACAACCAAAAAAAACCCTTATAAGCAGCTAAAGGGAAAAAGCACATTACATTCACAGGAACAAGTAAGAAAAATTACAGCTTACTCTTCAGCAGCAACAATGGCAATGAAAAAACAATGGAATAACATCTTTCAAATACTGAAAAACAAATTACAGTCCAGAATTTTATACTGAGACAAAAGAGTCTTCAAACATTTGATAGCTGAAGAAGACAAACACATTTTCACACAAATAAAAGTTAATTCATTTCCAGCAGATTCACACTACAAGGAATACTAAAGGACGTTCTCCACACTGAAGGCAAATGATCTAAAGAGAAACACAGATCTGTAAGAAGAAATGAAGAGCACTGGTAAAGGTAAATGTAAAATTATTTAAGACTAAACTATATGTTTAAGTCAATAATTGTGATAATTATAATAAAAGTAAAATTACATGATAACAATAGCATAATGGAGGGCATGGAATTTTATTGTTTGCTATAGTTTGGATGTTTGTTCCCCTAAACCTCATGTTGAAATTTGATCCCCAATGTTGGAGGTGAGGCCTAATGGGAGGTACTATGATCATGATTGGGGGATCCCTCATGAGTACAGTAATGCCCTCTTGGGACTGGGGAGCTCTTATTAGTTCCTGTGAGCGCTGTTATTAGAAAGAGCATGGTAATAATAATGAAAAAAAAAAAAAAAAAGAGCATGGCACCTCCCTCCTCTTGCTCTTGCTTCCTCTCACCATGTGATCTCTGCACATGTTAGCCGAGCTTCACCTTCTGCAATGTGTGGAAACAGACTGAGGTCCTCACCAGAAGCAAATGCTAGCGCCAAGCTTCTTGGAGAGCCTGCAGAACTGTGAGCCAAATAAACCTTTTTCTTTATAAATTACCCAGCCTCAGATATTCTTTCACAGCCACACGAAAGGACTAAGACATTATTATAAGGTTTTAGACATTTTACACATTGTATAAGATGTAGTGAAATACTAATTCAAAGCACAGACAGTCCCTGATTACAGTGGTTTGACTTACAGTTTTTCAACTTTATGATGAGTTCGTTGGGATGATTAAATGCATTTTCAACTTAACAATATTTTTGGCTTACAATAGGCATATTGGGACATAACCCCATCATAAGTTGAGGAACATCTGTAGATTATAATAAATTAAACGTGCACATAGCGATCTAGAATAACTACTAAAAGAAAATGCAAACATAGGTATAATTAAAGAGCTAAGAGAGAGACAAAATAGATTTAAAACACTTGATTAAACTAAAAGAAGGCAGGAAAGGAAGAACAAAGGAATAAAGAACAAATGTGATAAAACAGAACATACAGCAAGATAATAGACTTAAACTCAATTATGCCAGCAGTTACATTAAGTGTAAATGAACTAAATATGCAGTTAAAATACCTAGATTGACAGACTGGATTAAAACAAAATAAGATTCAACTATATGTTTCTTTTTTTTTTTTTTTTAATAAGAAACATACTTTAAATATAAGATACACAGTATTTGGAAGTAAAATAATTCTAAAAAGATATATTATGCAGGTACAACTCATAAGGAAGCTGGTGTGGCTCTATTATTAGTCAGCTAAGGTTACTTCAACACAGAAATGTTACCATAGATAAACAGGAACATTTCATAATGACAAAACAGTCAATTCTTTAAGAAGATACAATTATAAATGTGTATGTACCTAATAACACAACTTACAAGGAGAAATAGAAAACCCGAATTGTCCAAATGTACTAAAGAAATTAAATGCAAAATAAAAATCCTTCCCACAAAGAACCCTTCTGGTTCAGGTGGCTTTACTAGTAAATTCTTCCATATATTTAAAGAAGAAATAATACTATCTTCACATTCTCTTATAGAAAATATTTTCCAGTTTCTTTTTCTTTCTCCATCCCTTCTTTCCTTCCTTCCTTCCCTCCCTGCTCCATCCCTCCCTCCTTCTTTCCTTCCTTCCTTCCTTCCTCCCTTCCTCCCTCCTGCCATCCCTTCCTCCCTCCTTCTGTCCCTTCCTTCTGTCCTCCCTTCCTCCCTTCCTTCCTTTTTAAATTGAGACAGGGTCTTGCTTTATCACCCAGACTGGAGTGCAGTGGCATGATTATAGCTCACTGTAGCCTCGACTTCCTGGGCTCAAGTGATCCTCCCACCTCAGCCTTCCTAGTAGCAAGGACTACAGGCACATGCCACCATGTCCAGCTAAATCTTTTAATTTTTTTTAGAGACAAGGTCTTGCTATGTTTCCCAGCCTAGTCTCAAACTCCTGGACTCAGGCAATCCTCCCACCTCGGCTTCCCAAAGTGCTGAGATTACAGGCATAAGCCACCAGGCCTGGCCCCAATTTCTTCTACCAATCAGTATAACCCTGATACCAAAACTTAGCAAAATAATCATAAGAAAACAAAATTACAAGTCAATATTTCTCATGAACATAGATGCAAAAATTCCAAATAAGAGACTAGCAACCAAGTTCAGCAAAATATAAATAAAGGATAATATATCATGAACAAGTAGGAATTATTCTAGGAATGCAAGGTTGACTTTACACATTAAAATCAATCAGTGTAATTTACCACATTAACAGAATAAAGGAGAAAAATAATCTAATTACCTCAAGATTTGCAGGAAAAAAGTTTTAATGTTCATTTATGACTTAAAATAATAAAAGAACTGGGTGTGTTGGCTTGTACCTATAATCTTAGCTACTCAAGAGACTCAGGCAGGAGACTCTCTTGAGCCCAGAAGTTTGAGGCCACAGTGAGCTATGATGGTGCCACTGTATTCCAGCCTGGGTGACAGAGCAAGGCATCATCTCTTAAGGAAGGAAGGAAGGAAAGAAGGAAGGAAGGAAGGAAGGAAGGAAGGAAGGAAGGAAGGAAGGAAGGAAGGAAGGAGGGAGGGAGGGAGGGAGGGAGGGAGGGAGGGAGGGAAAGAAGAAAGAGAAAGAAAGAAACAACTTTCAGCAAACTATAATCCTTCCTTCCCTCCTTCCCTCCCTTCTTCCCTCCCTCCCTCCTTCCTTCCTTGCTGTCTTGGATAGCAAGATCCAAGACAGGATCTTGCTATATTGGCCAGGCTAGAGTACAGTGGCTACTCCTAAATGCAATCATGCTGTACACTATAGCCTGAACTTCTGGTCTCAAGGGATCCTCCTGCCTCAGCCTCCAGAGTAGCTGGGACTAAAGCTGTACGCCACCATACCCAGTTTCAGTTTCTTTCTTTCTTATTCTGAAGAAGGCTATTTACAAAACTATCTCAGCTAGTATCACACTTAATGGTGAAATGGAGCACTTTCCCCATCGGGTTGGGAGCCAGATAGGGATGTTCACTCTAATCACTTCTATTCAACACTGTACTGGAGGTCATAGCCAGTGCAATAAGGTAAGAAAAAGAATTATGAGGTATAAAATTGGAAAGAAAAAAGTTAGAGTCATTATTTGTAGATTACATTATTATAAGTATAGATAACTACAATCAAATGGTTAATATTAATACATGAATTTAGGTAGTTCAATGGATATAAAATCAATATACAAAATATCCATTATATTTTTATATAACAGCAACGAACAACTAGAAAATGAAATTTAAAAAGACACCACTTACAAATAGAACCAAAATATCAAATTCCTAGAAATAAATCTGATGAGTTTGGTAGGATTTCTCCATTGAAAACTACAAAATATTGCTGAGATAAATTAAAGAAGATGTAAATAAATGGAAGAATATGCTATATACTTAGAATGACAGACAAGTATTAAGATGTTAACAATTTGATCTATAAATTTAATGCAATTCCAATTGAAATCCCCATGGGACTTTTGGTGAAAACTGACAAGATGATTCTAAATTTTATATGTAAATGCAAAGGACCTGGAATAGCGAAGGCAGTCTTCAAGACACTTAACAAAACTGGAGACTTACACTTTCAGGTATCAAAACTTAATACAGTTAGTATTTGCACAAGGATAAACAAATAGGCTGATGGAACAAAATCTAGAAACTGGCCAGATGCAGTGGCTCATGCCTGTAATCCCAGCACTTTGGGATCGGGCAGATCACCTGGGGTCAGGAGATAGAGACCAGCCTGGCCAACATGGTGAAACCCCATTTCTACTAAAAATACAAAAATTAGCAGAGTGTGGTGGCAGGCGCCTGTAATCCCAGCTACTTGGAGGCTGAGGCAGGAGAATTGTTTGAATCTGGGAGGCAGAGGTTGCAGTGAGCCGAGATGGCACCACTGCATTCCAGCCTGGGTGACAAGAGTGAGACTTCATCTCATAAAAAAAAACAAAAACTAGAAACCAGCTTATGTGATGTGTGACAAAGTTGCTAAAGAAATTCAGGAGGAAAAATGATGATCTTTTCAATAAGTGGTGCTGATATCCATATTTTAAAACATGAAAGCTTGATTCTTACCTTATAACATACACAAAATTAATTCTAGGTGGAGGGTGGACCTGAAGGTGAAAAGTAAACAATAAAGTTCTAGATAAAAGCCTAGAGAAATATCTTCAAAGTCTTGAGGTAGATAAAGATTTCTTTCTTCCCTTTTGCATTTTAAATAGAGGCAGGGTCTTGATATGTTGCCCAGATTGGTCTCAAACTCCTGGCCTCAAGTGACCCTCCCGCCTTGGCCTCCCAAATGCTGGGATTACAGGTGTGAGCTACCATGTCCAACCAAGATTTCTTAAATAGGACAACAAACCCACTAACTTAAAAGAAAATATTGAAAATTTTGATTTTATTGTAATTATTTTCTAGATATTTGAAATACAACTTTCTTCTGATTCTAAATGAAAAGGAATGGGAATGATAGTAACAAACAAGATTTCACCACTGAATACCGTGGTGTGACTGTAGTGTCTCATATTTGAAACTCAGGAAGAAATCAACTGTGTTCCAAAACAGTGAAAGATGCAGGTCCAAACAATGAAGGTGTTTTTTGAACTGCCACATTTACTCCGAAGCCTATTCATGTCCTTTGGCATCCCACAGGTGATAATAAAGTGGCACACACGCTGCACCACTGACATCGCAGGATAGCTTCCTATAAAACCAGACTCTAATGCTGGGCTCCAGCTTCATCCTCACAGGTCGTCCATCATCCTCATCCAGGAGATCAGTTATCTGAGCAACCTCTAATTTGTGCTCATACTGTACTGCCACAGCTGGGTCCATGACAGCCTCTCATAGGGCAAGAGCAGGCATGGCAACCAACTCCAACTTAAGGTCTCCAATAAGCTTCCTAGCAAGCCAGAGGAGGGCTTTTCAAAGTTGTAGCAACTTTTTGGCCAGGTGCAGTGGCTCATGCCTATAATTCCAGCACTTTGGGAGACCAAGGCAGGTGGATCGCTTGAGCCCAGGAGTTTGAGACCAGGCCGGAAAACATGGTAAAACACTGTCTCTACAAAAAATGCAAAAAGTAGCTGTGTGTGGTGGTGCACCTGTAGTCCCAGCTACTCAGAAGGCTGAGGTGGGAGGATCACTTGAGCCCAGGAGGCAGAGGTTGCAGTGAGCCGAGATTACACCACTACATTCCAGCCTTGGTGACAGAGTCAGACCCTGTCTCAAAAAATAAATAAATAAAAATAAAATAAAATAAAATAAAAAACAAAACAAAAATCCCAAAAGACAAAGTTGTAGTTACTTTTGGTAGAAATGTCATAGTACTGAAGATTGTTCTTTTGGTGGAAGACAATAGATTTTGCCTTCACTTTTCTATCTTTAATATCCACTTTGTTGCCACATAACATGATGGGGATGTTTTCACACACTCATACCAGATCTCTGTGCTAGTTGGGCACATTCTTGTAAGTAACTCTTGATGTTACATCAAACATTATAATGGCACATTGGGACTGGATACTATAGCCATCTCTCAGTCCACCAAATTTCTCCTGGCCAGTTGTATTTATTTATTTATTTATTTATTTATTTATTTATTTTTATATTTATATTTTTGGAGGGGACAGAGTTTTGCTCTTGTTGCCCAGGCTGGAGTGCAATGGCATGATCTCGGCTAACTGCAACCTCCGCCTCCCGGGTTCAAGCAATTCTCCTGCCTCAGCCTCCCAAGTAACTGGAATTACAGGAGCCTGCCATCACACCCAGATAATTTTTGTATTTCTAGTAGAGACGGGGTTTCACCATGTTGGCCAGGCTGGTCTCGAACTCCTGACCTCAGGTGATCCACCTGCCTCGGCCCCCCAAAGTGCTGGGATTACAGGCATGAGCCACTGTGCCCGGCCTATACATTAAATTTAAAAGGTCCTCTGTTGGTGTGAAACACAAGCAGATAAACCTCAACACCCAAGGTAGCTCTATACTTCTCAGATTCACCAGCCAAATGATGTTTCATGGATATAGTTTTTCCAGTACCAACATCACCAACCAGTACAAGTTTGAACTGGACTCGGGGCTCTCCTTGGGCAGCCATCGTCATGTTGCTTCCAGAAGCATCTCCACACCAATATGACTGGGCTGGAAAGATGGCGGAAGCACAATTGTTATCATTTTAAAAATTGGTTAATTAAAAGACAACATTATGAGAGTAAAAAGGCAAACCACAACTTGGGAGAAGATGTTTGCCATATATACATTAAAAACAAAATCTTGTTTCCCGAATATATAAAGAACTCCCATAAATTAATACAAAAAAGACAAATTCAAATTTTGAAACGTTGGTAAAAGACAAACAGGCACTGTACAAAAGAGAATATTCAAATGACCAATAAGCATATGGAAAGGTACTCATCATATCTGGTTATCAGAGAGGGGCAAATTAAAATCAGGATATATTATTACATCTCTACCAGCATGGCTAAAACTTAAGAACTGGCCGGGCACAGTGACTCACGCCTGTAATCTCAGCACTTTGGGAGGCCAAGGCGGGCAGATCACAAGGTCAGGAGATTGAGACCATCCTGGCTAACACGGTGAAACCCCATCTCTTCTAAAAAATACAAAAAAATTTAGCTGGGTATGGTGGCAGGCGCCTGTAGTCCCAGCTACTCGGGAGGCTGAGGCACGAGAATGGCATGAACCTGGAAGGCGGAGCTTGCAGTGAGCCGAAATCGGGCCACTGCACTCCAGCCTGGGTGACAGAGCGAGACTCAGTCTCAAAATTAAATAAATAAACAAACAAACAAACAAACAAATAAATAATAAAAGAGGGAAAAGAAAAGTCCTTTTTTTTTCCCCTCCTGGACTCAAGGGATCCTCCCACCTCAGCCTCCCCAGTAGATGGGGCTACAGGTGCACACACCACACCCAGCTAATTTTTGTATTTTTTGTAGATAGAGGGTTTTGCTGTGTTGCCTGGGCTGATCTCGAACTCCTCAGCTCAAGCAATCCACCTGCCTTGATCTCCCAAAGTGCTGGGATTACAGGCGTGAGTCATCACGCTCAGCTATCACTATATACTCTGCACTATTGCCTTTATTTCTGATGGGAGGGAAGTTCCATTTTGACTCAGCTTTTTAAAATATACCCTATTAAGAGATTCACCGACTCAGCTTTGATGAGACCCAAATTCTCTGCTTACCTTTACAAATTTTACAAAACCATGTGGACCACTTGAATACATTGCTAAGTCACCTCCCAAGTGCTTGGAAGGGGCCAAGCAAGTGAGGGTCCCTAAAGTTTGAGTTTCCTCTGGATGAATATGTCTCCGCTTCTGTCATATCATTCCTTTACTGATACTGTATTCACTCAGGATGGTCTTTGCCATTTCCCATAAGTAAGCATTTTCCCACCTAATTGCCTGCCCATACCATTCCCTCCTCCATTTTGTCTGCTTATTTCCAGAAGGCATGGCTTTCCCTTCAACCCTCTTAAAGTGAGGTAGGCGGTGGGGCGCAGTGGCTCATGCCTGTAATACCCGCACTTTGGGAGGCTGAGGCAGGTGGATCACCTGAGGTCAGGAGTTCAAGACCAGCCTGACCAACATGGAGGAACCCCGTCTTGACTAAAAATACAAAATTAGCTGGGCGTAATGGCACATGCCTGTAATCTCAGCTACTCAGGAGGCTGAGGCAGGAGAGTCACTTGAACCCAGGAGGCGAAGGTTTCGGTGAGGTGAGATCGTGCCATTGCACTCCAACATGGGCAACAAGAGCAAAACTCTGTCTCAAAAACAAAACAAAACAAAACAAAACAAAAAACAGAGTGAGGTAGGCTCTCCTTTGTACCCCTCAACCACTGGGTCTAGAGGTGGGATGTAGGTCCTCCTTTTTCTTCGTATCTACTCCCAGACCATTGCCTCTCTCTCATTCCAAAACCCCCCAGCTCCTTTTAAACTCATACCATCAGCCTCCACTACCCACCACCCCTCCCTCATTGCAGCCATCTCAGATCCCTGGGTCATCTCTTGAATATTTAATGCCTGGCCCATTGTCTCTCTCCATGGCTCTCATGAATGACTATTTCTCATATGTGGGCAACAGCTTCATTGAGATGTAATTTACTTACTAGAAAACTCACCCATTTTAAGTACAAAATGATTTTTCGTATATTTATTGAATTCTGCAAACGCCATCACAAATTTTCCATAACTTTCATCATTTGAAAAAGAGTCTCTCATCTAGTTTCTGTCCCTATAGATTTGCCTTTTCTGAACATTTTATCTAAATAGAATTATACAAAATATGGTCTTTTGTGTCTGTCTTCTTTCACTTAGCATAATGTTTGGAAGGTTCATCCACACTGCAGCAATCAGGACTCTATTCACTTTTGTTGCTAAAGGGCATTCCATTGTATGGATGTACCACATTTTTGTTTATCCATTCATCAGTTGACAAACGTGGCTCATTTCTACTTTTTGACTGTAAAGAATAAGGCTCTTATGAGGCTGAGTGTAGTGGCTCATGCCTGTAATCCAAGCACTTTGGGAGGCCAAGGTGGGTGGATCACCTGAGGCCAGGAGTTTGAGAACAGCCTGGCGAACATGGTGAAACCCTGTTTCTACAAAAAATACAAAAATTAGCTGGGCATGGTGGCATGTGCCTGTAATCCCAACTACTCAGAAGGCTGAGGCAGGAAAATCACTTGAACTCGGGAGGCAGAGGTTGCAGTGAGCTGAGATCGTGCCACTGCACTCCAGCCTGGGTGACAAGAGCAAAACTCTGTCTCAATAAATAAATAAGGTGGCTATGAACATTCACATATAAGTCTTTATCATGACATATGATATATCTAAGAGTGAAATTACTGGGTCCTATGGCAATTCTATGTTTAACATTTTGAGAAACTACCAAATTGTTTTCCAAAGTGACTGTATCATTTTCCAGTTCCACTAGCAATGTATGACAGTTACAGTTTCTCGACATCATCACCAGCTCCTATCATTGTTTTTGATGACCCAGGACTTCACTCCACCCCAGCTACCTGCTCTTGTGGAAAGACCTCTCCCTCAAGCATCCCACTCCACTACCCCTTCCTATTATTATTCAGGCTCTCTTCTCATGTTCTGAGTCCTTGAGGCCTCAAGTTATGCAACATCACTGGGACTTTGAACATACTACTCTCCTATGTTGGACACTCCCTCACCTCTGTCACATCCTCACTTTCCTTTGTCCTGGCTTAGATTTCACAGCCCATTATTAACTCATTGGTTTGAGTACATCCTCCACAACATTTTCATCCTCTCCTCCTAGTGTGCACATGGATTCATGTGGCAAAACCTAAGCCAGGTTAAATGTGGTTGGGTCTAGTCTGTTTATCCCCAGGCAGTTAGACATGGCTGGAGAAAGGTTCACAGCCATGAGGACTCATCTTGCATCAAATTCATAACCATGGACCTCCAGTGGACACTTAGTGCAGCTCAGCAATTCTCTGACATTTCCTGGGCACTTGCTCTCCTGTATTAGTTTGTTCTCACGCTGCTGATAAAGACCTACCTGAGACATACCTGGGTAATTTATAAAGAAAAAGAGGTTTAATGGACTCACAGTTCCACGTGGCTGAGGCGGCCTCACAATCATGGTGGAAGGTGAAAAGCATGTTTTACATAGCAGCAGACAAGAGAGAAATGAGAGCCAAGTGAAAGGAGTTTCCCCTTATAAAACCATCGGATCTTGTGAGACTTATTCACTACCACGAGAACAGTATCGGGGAAATCACCCCCCATGATCCAATTATCTCCCACCGGGTCCCTCCCACAACACATGGAAATTATGGGAGCTACAATTCAAGATGAGATTTGGGTGGGGACACAGCCAAACCGTATCACTCTCCTTTATCACCTTCCCCTCTTCTCCTCAACTTTCAACGTTTCATTTTTTCAACGTTTTCAACGTTTCGTTTTTATATATTATAAAATATATATTTTATAATATATAAAAAATTATATATTTTATATATAATTATATATAATATATATAATTATATATAAAATATGTGTATATAATATAAAACATATTTTTAAAAAGTATATAAATATAAAAAATATGAGTGTACATATACATACATACATATATACACACACATACACACATATATACACACATTTAAAAAAAAAATCTTACTCTGGTCTCCTCCATCTTGTTCCCTGAAGCTACTTTGGCCTTCTCTCCCACATCCTTCTCCTCACACACTCCTCCCTCAGTGTTGCCTGCACCCTGTACCCCTCTCTCACTGGGCTTCCCTCTGCCTCTGCCCCTGCCCCGGCTGGTCCTGCTCCACTGGCTCACTCCGTTCCTCACTCAGAGCTCCACTCAGGCACTGTCTGTATTAGCTCCCTAGGGATGCCATAACAAATGACCACAACCTGAGTATGGTGGCAACTGAACAAAATAAAATTAAAGTAAAATTAATTCAAAATAAAATGTAAATGTAAAATGACAACTATATAATCTCTCACAGTGCAGGAAGCTAAGAAGTCCAAAATCAAGGTGTTGATTGGGCCATGCTCCCTCTGAAGGCTCTGGGGCAGGGTCCTTCTTTGCTTCTTCCTGGCTTCTGGTGGCCCCCAGGCATTCCAATCTGGTTGGCTTGTGGGAGCGTCATTCCAATTTCTGCCTCCATCTCCACATGGCCACCTTGTCTCTGTGCCCTCTCCTCTCATTATAAGGATACTCAGCATTGGATTTAGGGCACCTCCTGAATCCAGCATGACCTCATCTTGAGATCTTTGACTAATTACATCTGCAAAATCCTTTCCAAATAAGGTCACATTCTGAGGTTCTGGGTGGACATGAATTTTGGGGGGATATTACTCAGCCCACAATACTACTTTACTGGAGAGGATGTCTTTGATAACCCAGTCTTAAAAACAGCACCCCCTCCACACCCTACCGATGCTTGTTCTCCCATTGCTCTGCCTGATTCTTTTTCATTGCACTTATTACCACTTGACAGTCTAAATAGTTATTTGCTTATTGTCTGTCTTGCCCATCACTCAGTTCTGAGCTTCTGGGAGAAAGAATTTGGTCTGTCTGGCTTATAGATGTATTCCCAGTGCTTAAGCCTAGTGCTTGCATTTTTAAGTGGGTATGCAGTATGTGTTGAATCAGTGAATCAGACTCACAGGCTTGGGGCTCTTGGCCACTAAAGGTGCAGCACAAGCTCTGTGTCTCCCGGTCTCTGCAGCTCCAGACCCACGCAGTCCATAGAGCCCCTCCTCAGCTTGGAATCCAGGCTCACTTGGAATAAGAGCTCTGTGGTCTCTTATTGGGTTGTGTTTCTTGTAACTTTCTCTCGGTAACTAGGCATTTTCCCCAATTAAAATGAAAACACAGCTGGGCACAGTGCCTCACACCTATAATCCCAGCACTTTGGGAGGCCAAAACGGGAGGATTGCTTGAGCCCAGGAGTTCAAGACCAGCCTAGTCAATGTAATGAGACCTTGTATCTACACAAAAATAAAAAATTAGCCTGGCATGGTGATGCACGCCTCCTGTAGTCCCAGCTATTCAGGAGACTAAGGAGGGAAGATCACCTGAGCCTGGGAGGTGGAGGCTGTAGTGAGCCACTCCAGCCTGGGTGACAGAGTGAGACTCTGTCTCAAAAAAGAAAAAAAGAGGCTGGGCATGTTGGCTCATGCCTGTAATCCCAGCACTTTGGGAGGCTAAGGCAGGTGGATCACAAGGTCAGGAGTTCGAGACCAGCCTGGCCAAGATGGTGGAGCCCTGTCTCTACTAAAAATACAAAAATCAGTCAGGCGCGGTGGTGGGTGCCTGTAATCCTAGCTACTCAGGAGGCTGAGGCAGGAGAATTGCTTGAACCTGGGAGGCAGAGTTGCAATGAGCTGAGATCACACTGCTGCACTCTAGCCTGGGCGACAGAGCAAGACTCCGAAAAAAAATAAAAAATAAAAAGAAAGGAAAGAAAAGAGAAAGAAAGAAAGAAAGGAAGGAAGGAAGGAAGAACCAACAGCACAGACATCTCAATTGGTTCGGCTTATATAATTTTGAAAAATAAATCACGAAAAATAAAGTTAAGCAAACTTTCAATTTGATTGGTGCTAAAACTGCTGTGCCCAGATCAACTATAGAGAAGAACAGAGCTTTCAATGGCAATTTTAAATAAGTGGGATCAAGAATCTGAAGCATTTCTTCCAAAAAAAAAAAAAAAAAAAAAAAAAAACTGCAACAGGAGATGACACATGGGTTCACCAGAACGATCCTGAAGACAAAGCACAAAGCAGTGGCTACCAAGAGGTGGAAGTGATCTGGCCAAAGCAAAAGTAGACCAGTCGAAGGTCATGACAACAGTTTTTTGGGATGCTGAAAGTATTTTGCTGTTAACTTTCTGGAGGGCCAAAGAATGATAACATTTGCTTCCTATGAGAGTGTTTTGAGTAGGTTACCCAGAGCTTTAGCAGAAAAATGCCTGGGAAAACTTCACCAGAGACTCCTTCACCACCACAATGCTCCTGCTCACTCCTCATGAAAAACAAGGGTAATTTTGCAAGAGTTTCAACAAGAAATCATTAGGCATCCATCGTACAGTCCTGATTTATCTCCTTCTGACTTCTTTTTGTTTCCTAATCTGACAGACTCTTTAAAGGGCACCCATTTTTCTTCAGTTAATAATGAGGCTGGACACGGTGGCTCATGCTTGTAATCCTAGCATTTTGGGAGGCCTCAACTCCATCTGAGGTCAGGAGTTCAAGACCAGCCTGGCCAACACTGCGAAACCCCGTCTCTACTAAAAATATAAAAATTAGCCGGGCGTGGTGGCACGCATCTGTAATCTGTAATCCCAGCACTTGGGAGGCTGAGGCAAGAGAATCGCTTGAACTTGGGTGGCAGAGGTTGCAGTGAGCCAAAATCATGCCAGTGCACTCCAGCCTGGGCAACAGAGGGAGACTCTGTCTCTAGATAAATGAATAAATCAAGCAAGCAAGACTACATTGGCATGGTTAAATTCTCAGGACCCTGAGTTTTGTTTTGTTTTTTTTTGAGACAGAGTCTCACTGTGTTGCCCAAGCTGGAGTTCAGTGGTGCAGTCTCAGCTCACTGCAACCTCCACCCCCGAGGTTCAAGTGATTCTCCTTCCTCAGCCTCCTGAGTAGCTGGGATTACAGGCACATGCCACCACACCGACTAATTTTTTTGTATTTGTAGTAGAGGCGGGGTTTCATCATGTTGGCCAGGCTGGTCTCGAACTCCTGACCTCAAGTAATCCACCCGCCTCAGCCTCCAGAGTGCTGGGATTACAGGCACCTGCTACCACACCTGGCTAATTTTTTGTATTTTTAGTAGAGGCAGGGTTTCACCGTATTAGCCAGGATGGTCTCGATCTCCCGACCTTGTGATCCGCCCGCCTTGGCCTCCCAAAGTGCTGGGATTACAGGCGTGAGCCACCACGCCCAGCTGAAAATAATTTTTTAAAGAATGGCGTAGTCAGACAAAAATAACAATAAAAAGGGAGGAAAATCGAATGAGGCAGTAAAGTAAGTGCAACCTGGGCAGTGGGTGCAGAAGCTCAACTGATGCAAATCAGGCAGTTAAAAGTTGTGCAAAAGGTGAAGTAATGCACCAGAAGCAAGATACAAGTTGTCTTAAGAATCCCATTACTGGCCAGGTGCTGTGACTCACACCTGTAATCCCAGCACTTTGGGAGGCTGAGGCTGGTGGATCACATGAGGCCAGGAGTTCAAGACCAGCCTGGGCAACATGGGGAAACCCTGTCTCTACCAAAAATACAAAAAATTAGCTGGGCGGAGTGGCGCATGCCTGTGGCCTCAGCTACTCAGGAGGCTGAGGCGAGAGGATCGCTTGAGCCTTGGAGGTGAATGCAGTAGTGAGCTGAGATTGTGCCACTGCATTCCAATGCAGGCGACAGAGTGAGACCCTATCTCAAAAAGAAAAGAAAAAGAAAAAGAAAAAGAAAAAAACCCATTACTGCAAGACGTTTAGCTTCCAGCTTGGGTAGAACCATTACGGAAGCAGTATCAAGTCCTGTGCCTGGCCCAGAATCTCTATTAACATATCACAGTCCTGAGCTGAGGCAGAGTATGTCACCTTGGTGGGGTGAGTGCCAGAACACACAGAGACTGTGGCAAGTAAGTCAGCCCATGAGCTCAGTAATCCGGGTCACGCTGAAGAATGTTTCCGATTACGGTGATACTGTTAAGGTATCCGAAATATTTAAGAGGACCTAATGTCTTAGAGGATCAGACACTTGGAATTTAATTCAAACTGCTTAAAGGAATTTGAAATTAGATCTGTGGTTTTAATTTTTAAATGTCTAAGAAAATTTAACAAGTTGAGGCCGGGCGCGGTGGCTCACGCCTGTAATCCCAGCACTTTGGGAGGCCGAGAGGGGCAGATCACAAGGTCAGGAAATCGCGACCATCCTGGCTAACATGGTGAAACCCCGTCTCTACTAACAATACAAAAAAACTAGCCGGGCGAGGTGGCGGGCGCCTGTAGTCTCAGCTACTCGGGAGGCTGAGGCAGGAGAATGGCAGGAACCCAGAAGGCAGAGCTTGCAGTGAGCCGAGATCGCGCCACTGCACTCCAGCCTGGGCGACAGAGCGAGACTCCTCTCAAAAAAAAAAAAAAGAAAGTAAGAAAGAAAGAAAATTTAACAAGTTGATAAAACAATGAATGTTTATAAGACCTTAATGTATTAAATTTATGAGTGTAGATTTAGGTTAGTATTTGAATGCTTAGGAAGATTTCATCAGATTTTAGGCCTTTCATATTATTGGAAGTGTGTGCAAATCAAAGTTTATATATGTAATTTAAACAGTTTAAAATGGCCAAGGAAACTAGATTAAGTGTGCAAGCAATTTTTTTCATTGTAACTCATTAAGTTTTGAACTAATTGAACGTTAAAGATTAAGCATTTCTATCTATATACAAAATCAACTTGTTTGTAGCTATAACAAGATTTACAAACTGATCTTAAAGACATGAGGCAAATTAGATATTTAAATGTACAGCTTTAATAACTATTGTTTAAAACACTAGTAACCGTAAGCATCCCTTTCAGTGCACAAAAGCCCTAGTCAGATGCCAACACCCAGTGGACAGTGTCTGTTCATGTTAGTCCAAGCCCAGAAATTCAGAGCATCTGCCCTGGAGACACGAGGGGCTTGCCTTGCCATACACTGGAAGGCAGAGTTGACTCCCCGTGTCTCTTTTCTGATGGCGATGGGGATGGGGATGCGGAGGTATAGCAGTGAGGTGAGGAGCTGTATCCCTTAGCTGGGAGCAAAGATGGAAGGGTGCCCTGAATGACTGGAGTGTCTAGCTGGCAAAGGACAACTGTATCCCAGCCCCAGCAGTGATAGCCATTGAGCCTATCAGGAAGAGTCATGGTGGGCAGATGAGGTTTCTGCTCATCTGAGAGTGGAGTCTAAATGGGAGTCTGTGAGGCCCTGCTCGTTATTATTATTTAAAAAAATGAATTTTAGGCTGGGCCCAGTGACTCACACCTGTAATCCCAATGTTTTGGGAGGGTGAGGCGGGAAGATCCATTGAGCCCAGGAGTTTGAGACTAGCCTGAGAAACATAGCAAGCCCTTGTCTCTATTAAAAACTTTTAAAAAATTAGCCAGGCGTGGTGGTGTGCGCTTGTAGTCCCAGCTACTCAGGACTCTGAGGTGGGAGGATCATTTAAGCCCAGGAGGTTGAACTGCAGTGAGCTACGATTATACCACTGCACTCCAGCCTGGGCAACAGAGCAAGACCCTGTCTCAGAATGAACTTTTAACTGTATATACAATCAAATGTACTCTTTTTTAGGTGTAAAGTTTTGACAAGGGTTATTTGACAAGTCAAATAATCACCACCACATTTAGGACACAGGACAATTCCATCATCCCCGAAATGACCTCATACTTACGTTTTGTAGTCATCCCTAACCTTTGGCAACCACCAATCTGTTCTACATGGATCTGGCTTCTTCGCTTAGCACAATGCATTTAAGATGCACATTATTTTAACAGCCTGTAGAATAATATTCTGAAAAAGATTGTTCATCCATTCTGCCACCTGGCCCCTTACAGCCAGAGCTATTTTAAAACATGCTGGTCCTCAGCATGCTTTTTTTTTTTTTTTTTTTTTTAAAGCAGGAACTCACTCTGTCACCCAGGCTGGAGCGCGGTGGCGTGATCATAGCTCACTGCAACCTCAAACTCCCGGCCTTACGCGATCCTCCCACCTTGGCCTCCCAAAGTGCTGGGACTACAGGCATGAGCCACCATGCTCTGCCATTGTGCTTACTTATGAAATCTTTCCCATGGCATTTCAAATACATTAAAATGCAACAATTTTTCATATTTATGTTTTTCTTCTGTGATTTTTGAGAAGAATCCTTAGAATTTGCTTTTGAAATTATCTGACAAATCTGTGACTCTTCACTAATTTATCATGAGAAAAATATTTTTAAAAGCAAATATTGAATTTAATGAGTGACACTCACAAGGTTGTACATTAAGACATTTAATTCCACTTATTAATATTTACTTTCAACTTTCTTAGGTTAAAGCCAACACATTTTCTTTCTTCAGGTCTCAAACATTTCTATAGTCCCCTAGAAAGCTGAGAGGCTGTGGATGCTGTGCTCCACGTGCTTGATAGAGGCCTGCAAGAATTCCATGGCCAAAGTCATCACAGCTCCAGCCTGCACCAGTGAGGGAAGGGACGTGAGGCTGCTTTCTAGAATCGTAAGAATACCCTTTCTAAAAACATCATATAGCATAATTATTTTTAAAGATTTCATTCCACATACATACTGTCCAAAAATGTATGTGCAAATTTGTTTATTGCAGCAATACTGGTAATACTGAAAAATTAGGAACAATCCAAAGTGTATGAATAACAGATTGATTCAACTGTGGTGTATCACACAATGGTAAACCATGCAGCCACGAAAAGGGGTGAGGTAGATTTATACATGCTAACGCAGTAAGGTTTTCACAACTAAGTGGAAATACAAGTTGCAGAATAAGAATGCATAGTCTGATGATCATTTATGTAAAAATGAAAATTATAATTTTAAAATAGTAAGTGCATTGGAAAAAAATGGGAAGATAAACACAAAATTTAATGGTGATTACCTCTAAGGGAGGAAGAGGCTTTCGTGTGAGCATGGGGTGTGTGTGCGTGCGTGTGTGTGTGTGGCTGGGGGCGGGGTCTTTTGTTATTTACCTCTCTGTAAGCATTTGAATTTTTTTTTGTTTCTTACCACAAACATATATTACTTTGGTAATCAGGAAAATGCAATCAATATTGTTTAGAACACAACCAGGACCACTGGGAGATGAGAGCTGAGGTTCTCAATCTCCAAGCACATTGAGGAGGAGCTGAAGACGGTTTTCCTGTTAGCAAGTGTTAGGACATGTCCCCTGCTTTCAAAAGTCAAAACAACCTACTCAAAAATCACCTCCTTTCCCTTTTTTCTACAACCACACATCTCAACTCAACCATAATCACCCACAAAACTTAAAATTATTTGTGAAACATGATTTCCACACGGAGCAGTTAAAGACAGCCTTGGTTGAGGCGGGAAATTGGAAGAGGGAGCTATGGTTCCAAGTTCTACATGATATCTCAAGATGCAAGCCAATCAAATGATTCTATTCAAATTAGACCCTCCATGTCCGGAAAAGACCTCAAATGGCAGTAAGTCATGCTAAGTAGCACAGATACGTGCTGTGGAGATAAACATGCACGCACAAAGCATGTTCCTAGGTACAAGGTACAAGGTACAAGAAAATAACAAAGTATTGTGATGCCGTCCCAGAGATCTGGGAGACTCACAGAAATTTGTACAGCCTTGAGTCACAAAGGGCCCCACGAGACAGCCAGCTTGAGAAAATTAGGCCAGTGATGGGGCTGGAAAGCACCAAGTCTATCTGCTTGGTGTCCCACGGGTGGTGGTCTATGGGTCCTCACCTGCTGGTGTCCGGGGGATACACAGTCTCAAGCTCCCACACCTGAGCAACAGCTTAGATGCCACAGAAGCTGGTCCAAAGGACACCATGATGCTGTGGTGGCCCTGAAAGGGGCCTCTTTGCTTTCCTCCATAGTCACTTCAAAAACTGTGAACATCCACACTCGGGTGCCCACTGTGGGCCAGAACTAGCTGCAGAGGAGAGAGAATGTTGTGTGGACCAAGTTGCTTTTGTGGAGACCTAGCTGGTGCACCATCCAGTGGCTTGGGTGTCTAGATCTGCCCATAGCTTCTGCTGTCCCCCAGGCAGTGGGAGGACACAAACCAGCAGCCAGGACAAGGTCATGGCCACTGCTTTCACCTGCCCTGACACCGCTGTCTTGAACTGAGGACCATGGGAGCCAGTGAAGTCTCATTTTTAGCACTGGGTTTCTCCCGTTTAACAAATAAAACCAGCGCTTCTGTTCTAGCTCCGAGTGTCCGCTTTTCCTTCTAGCTCATGGATGCTTCAGAACATGTGGTCAGAAGCAGCCCTCAGATCAGAGACCCCGACCCCTCTCCTGCCTCAGGACAGCAGACTCAACAAGCCTCTGAGATGGGGCCTTTCTTCAGTAGCGGGTGCTCGGGGGACAGGATTGAGATGGGATGAAATGTGGAGACGGGAGCAAAGGGGGAACCAAGAAAGGGCCAAGGCATCTTCCTGCATTCTCAGGAGGCGACTCTTCTTTGAAGGAGAGGCCAGGGAGGATGCTGGTCAGTGGGAATGTGTTCAAGCCAAGGCCCCGCTTTCCTGGCTGAGTCTACTTCAGCCATCCATGTTGTCACCATTCCTAAGACTGGTTCACTGTGCACCTCTTAACACCACTCACCTCTGGAAGAGAGTCCTTACAAACGGGCCCTCCTTGGCTGAGTGTGGTGGCTCACACCTCTATGTAGTCCCAGCACTTTAGGGGGATGAGGAGAGAGGATCACTTGAGTCAAGAGTTTGAGACCAGCCTGGGCCACATAGCGAGACCGTTTCTACAAAAAACTTAAAACTTGTCAGGTGTGGTGGCATCCACCTGTAATCCCTGCTGCTCAGGAGGCTGAAGCAGGAGGATCACTTGAGGCCAGGAGGCCGAGGCTGTAGTGCTCGAGCTATCGTTGCACCACTGCACTCCAGCCTCGTGACAGAGCAAGACCCTGTCTAAAATCAAAAATGAAAACTGGCCCGCCTTGCCCCAGGGACCGCCCCTGCTTCATCTGGTTAGAACCTGGCACGAATGCACTTTTGTCTCGTCCTGAGTCACAGGTCTCAGTTCATGACCCTTTCCATACTGAAAACTCTCCATACATTTCTTTTAAAACCTTTTATTCAATAATATATACTTTTAAAATAATATGTAACTGCCGCCATGCCACAAACTGCCCCCGTCCCCCCACTGTGGAGTCTGTGGTCAGCTAGTTAGCGTGGTTTGCTGGAAAAACAGGCGGCCACGGGACGAGTTGAGGGGCTCTGGGAGCAGCAGTAACCAACAACATTCTGCATACCCTTCACATTCCCCATGCTTTCTGGGTCGGGAAGAAGTCAACAGGAAGCCAAAGGCAAGTGAGCCTTTTACATTCGGAAGTGAGGTTTGATATACGGTGGTGGGCTGCCCTTCGCTTGGTCTAGTTCGTGCTCGCCAAACCTGCCACCGTTTTGTGTCTGCTCACGGAACGTGATCTCTCTATATGCGTTAAGACGTTTGATTTGGTTCTTGTTCTGCTTATGGAAAAGTGGGAGAACCGCAACAGACCTGGGGAAAGAGATGGGAGGAGGGAAAGACGTCATTAATCAACCTGAGTGGGCGAGGGGAGGCCTCCACGTGCGGGAGGGCCTGCGCTAGAATGCAAGCTTGGCCTTCCCATGCCACTTGGTGGAGAACTCTGCGAGAACTCGCTGAGTTCAGGTTTCCAACAGTACCCTCTGCCTTCCTCTTCTGATTATCATGACAGAGATGGTCTCTAGCACGGCCTTCTGTCACAGGAAGGGTGCTCTGGGCACCGCGTGTGTTGTGACCCAGTCTTCTACCCTACCCCATCCCTTGGGTCCAGGGCGCTGATGGAGAAGGCTCGGAGACTCTTGAGCATCCTGTGCCAGTCAAGCTACAAATTCAGCAGTCAGCTCTAGGTCCCCCTCAGACCTGACCTGATTATCTGAGGTGTCTTAGGACTAAGATGGGGTCTGTATTTACTCAGAAAAAGGGCTGAATCCACTAATAAACAAAGAGCAGTAAGTGAGCTCAAATATTTTTAACTCTCCCCTGGAAAGAGCTAGCTGCCTGGCATGGCCTGAAAACCTCATTTCTCCTTCCAGGTCCAGCAGAGCAAGTGGGTAGTGAGATGCCGGCAGCAGAATTCTAGAAGCAGTGCCTCCCAGAACAGCATTACAGTACTGAGAAAGGACTATACACCTGGGAAGCTGTCACACACACAAAATTATTTCATGAAAACTTTCTTTGGGTAAAGGAAGAGTTCCACTGCGTAGTATTTGAGAAGGGCTGCGTGGTGCATAAGGTTAAGAAAGAAATGACTATATTTGCCTTTAAACACTTGAGCTGATTCCAAGCACTCCACTTCAGAGGATCAGTGAGAAGAAACTACACTAATTAAAGACACCACCACCTGCCAAATAAGAGCGTTGTGCTGCAAGGAATGGGGGTGGGGAGAGTGTTTCACAAACGCAGAACACCGGGCCACAAGGTTAAAGTCATGCACTAAAACAGTCAATCCCAAGAAGCAGGTGTCTGAGTGGCGCAACTCAGAAGCAAGTACATAAAAACGGAACACTCCCACCAGGACACCACTCTAGCCCCACTTCTGCCAAAGGCAAGTTTTCACATCAAGGTGTAACACACATCTCTGGAGTTCAATGTTTATCCCTCCCCACTCCCCACAGAGACAGGAAATACAAGTTAAGGTCCTCATAGCAATGGTTTGTCTCCCACTTGGGAAAGCTGGTTATTGTCAACATTTTTATTTAAGAAAACAGGATTTAACATGGCATTTTTCTTCCCTCTAAGGGCAGCAGCACATAAATCATACATCAGTCATCCAGTGATACAAAGAGGTGGCCAATTGTGTCTGAAGTAGTCACTTGTAAAGGATCATAACCCAGGCAGTGTTGCTTTTCTGCAAACAGAAGGAAACAGAAGGCTCCATGGTCCTTGAAGATTATCCAAGTTTTCCACTAGTTGTCAAGATTTCTGTCCCAACCTCTTAGTCACCATTTACAGCAAGAAGAGCCAGCAAGTGAAAAACTGTTAATTTATTGGTTCAAAGTTTTTTTTTCTTTTTAAAAAACAATCCCCAATACATGCAGTTCAGGGTTAAGTATCACATTTGTAGCACATTGTTGAGTCTCAACACAAAAATATGCATCACCTGTATAATTCCATCACATCTTTTTCCAGCCTCTACAATACCTAGTTGGGAGTGTTTTCATTTACACATCCACATAGCTCAGAAGCATGTTATTAGCGGTTATCTGGCCCAATGCTTCTCTGCCACCTCCCCTGCCCTGGTCTCCACCTTGGGGTTATTTTTTTCTAAGGGCAGGATGTTACTTAGTCTTAATTTATTAAGGTCACTGACAAACTTTGGCTTCTTGTGTGCTCATGTGGTCCCTGCTTTTGCTTTCGGAAGGGTTTATATTGAAACGACTGTGACTCTGATCAGTTATTATCCCCTTGTTTATTTGTAGGAAATAAGTTTGCTTGTTCCTGTGGGTGCTCACACAGTAACACAGGTTCCTAAAGTAATCATTTAATCTGAACTGGCATTAAAGGAAACTGTTAACTGGGCTCTCTTAGATCTATTTCAGTTCACATAAAAAAACTCTTCCAATTGTTGCGTGCGTCTCAAAGTAGTTCTGCTTCCATCCTTATCAACAGAGCACCGGGAGAACCTAAGTCATTTCCCTGAGTAGGCACAGACCACAAGCCCCGCAGCACTCAGCTCTCTCCGGGACTCAGCACCTGACTCGAGAGCACCACCTTTCAGTCCACTGGGACCAATCCAGCGGGCAGCGCCCTCCCCAGGGTACATTCCAGAACATAAACTTGGTACCCTCTAATTTATCCCCTCAAGAAGTACATTTCCTCCTCAAGAGCTACCTTTAGATGGTTTTTCTTATTGGTCCCTTTTAACAGCCCCTCCCCTAGCCACTCTCTTCAAGTCCCCAAGGATTACGAGTTTGTCTGTCTCCGCTATTCTGTCAGTCTGAGAGCACCTTCCTCTCTGCAAGGGAACACGTTTGCTTTAAACCTTGTGAGTGCTGACATGTTACAGAATGTCTGGGAGGAGGCCCGGCTGAGTGACTGGTGTTCAAGTGCCTCAATGAACGACATCAGCACTTCTCTAGTTGACGAGAAGGCCCAGGAAAGCTTGGTCTGCATCATACACTCAATAGCTTCTCCTACCCAGCCACCTACCCTGCCTACAGGGACAGGACAAAAGCAAGGCCAGCTGACAGCATCCAGGGGAGAGTGAACTGCCACCACACCAGAGGTGCAAATGTGACTCAGCACTTCATGAGTTCTACTCTCACCATGGGATTTCTCAGCAGAAGCAAACCTTGCAGTTAGTTAGGCTCACTTGTAGCCAACAAATGATATAGCCATCTGGATTTGGCATAGGAACCTTTTGTTCTCACCATACCAGGTCTATGTTCTTGAACATAGGCAGTACCTGAGATGATAGTATAACACTACCCTGTTCCCCACATTTTTTGCTTTTCTTTAGGAAATAATTAAGTCCTTATCATAGGCACTTTTAACCTGTTTAAGATAATGAAGCAAACAAATGAAAAGGACTGAGATGAGTTAAGAAAGAATATGCTAACTGAAAAAGATACTGGGTGCGTCCATTTACCACGGTTTAGTCTAAATATTAGACACACAGACACACACACAGACACACACACACCCCTTTTGGAACTCTCCAAGACCATCTCTGAATCTAGGTAAATAGTCTTAAATTTTCGGGGGAGCTAGGTTTGGAAACAAAAATGGTTTTTGGAGACAGGAAAAGAGACGGTCTGAAACTGGACTCACTTCAGTTTGGAAAAGAATGGCGTTAGGTGCCAAGACCAGACCCAGGAAGGGGTGAGCATTTCAAGCCCAGTTATGGTCTAAGTCTAAGGCATGAAGAGAGGTAAAAGTCCAGGTGCTGGAAAAGCAAGCTGTGTGCTTAAAGCAAGAATGCCTGGGTCAAAGTTGCAGTTACAAAACCCTAGGACAAGGCAGGCAGGCAGTGTCTGCACCTACATCACCGTCAAGAGAGACAGGCAGAGGTCAATCACCTGACTCTTCTCCTCCAGGTACTGTTATTACCTTTGGGGGACCCACGGGAAAGGAATGGGGTTACCGCTTCACCAAGACCCTCCAGCAGGCTCCACTTGCCTGGTCCAGACAGGCAACTTAAAAAAAAAAAAGGGAGGGCTGAGGAGTAGGTGATAAAGGAGATTGGAGGGGGAGCAGGAAAGACACGCAGTGGCACATCTCCCTGATGATAACCAATGCTTCAGGATTGCCTAAGGGCACATTAGAAGGCTTTTGATAATCCAAAACACTGAGTTTTGCTGCCTGACATATCAATATAGGTTTAGCCGAGAGCTCACATCTTGCTTTTGATTTTCAGGTAGAACAAATGTTTACATTAGTATACAGCATGTGCAATGCAAGCAGGCAGCATTGGTATGAGAACCTTAACTGAATGCATTTCTTGGCTTTGGGATCTTATTTTTTATTTTTTACTCTATAAACTCAACTCTATAACAAGAGAAGAGATTCATTTGTATTTTAAGTTCCCACAGACCAAACGACAAAAATAGAATCTACATTTAGAGATAGGACCTGCTACCAATACCAATAAGATTTTATTGGAATATGGAATGTAAACAAATGTTTCAAACAAACAATCTAACCTTATAAAAATGTATGGCATTATTAAATAGTTAATAAAGAAATCCTAAAGGGTGATGTGGTAGACACCTCTAGTTCTAGCCTAGGTGTGTGAAGTCCCCAGAGCTGTGGCATGGCCCTGCAGCTGGGGTGAAGGGACTGCCTACAAACCATGTTGCTGCTGAGTCCCCCAAATGAAATCAGCCCTATTTTTGTTTAAACAAACTCTAGCTTTCTCTGCTAACATGAAGGTTTGCACAATGGATCCAACACTTGCTCCGGGAGCACCGTTCTCTTCCCCAAGCCCCTTGTATATTCCTCTCAGTTGCTTGAGTCTCAGATGACCCTGCCCAGACAACTCTAGTACCTGCATGCAAGACAGACTTATCTTTGCCATCACATAAATGAATCACATATCAGAACTCACAAATGCATATTACAGTGGGAAACTGTATCTCATGGGGATAAAAGGAGGTGGGAGAGGGATATTTTTTTCGGTCTTTCCTGAAAAAATTCTAATGGGATGTTTTCCTCCCTCACTTTGCCTGAAGACTGACTTTCCAGCTTTAGTTATGGTTGTGAACAAAAAGGTCTCTGTTTCAGAGAGGTGTATTAAAATAGGCGCACACATAGGGATGTGCTGGGAAATGGTGACGTTCTCTTACAAGGCTGCCAAAAAAAAGAAGAAAAAAAAAAAAACAGAAAAAGCAACAAAAAAATAGCAACAAGATTTTATGGTAAGGCAAATCAACAAAGGTTACAGTGAGCTCCAAGTTATGCACTTAGCATGGAACTTTTGATGATACCCACGGACCAGTTCATGGCATTGTAAGGTTTCATGATCCCTCCTGACATCAAAGAGGGCTCTTGTGAAAGTGACTGCAGTTTGCTCCCAAATGAATCCACTTGGAGGAAAACTGCAGGGATGAGGTACATTTCCTGGAGAGCTCATGTCATAAAAAAATACATAAAACATGGATTTGTAAAGAGCTTAAAAAAAATACTGTCACTGTTTTAATATCTCCTTTTTGTAAATGAGGCTGGTGTGTCAGTATAGACTGCTGACATTTCGCTAAGACTTGAGCCTGAATTTCACCAAAGGAAACCCAGACCACCATGGAATAGATAGGAAGTCAGACATTCAGAGCTTGTTGACTGAACGGGTTAATTCAACAGTGGTGCCCTGTTAAACAAAGGTAAATGTACAACAACTCCGAGTCTCTATCTCCCATGCATTCCAAAGGCAGAGCTCCTTCAGATCCTGAACTAGGTGCATCCCCATGCTGCCACAGTGACAGCTCCCTGGAGACTAGCACTGGGGAGTTTCTTTCTTGCTTTTTGACAGACTTTTAGGTCTTTACTCTTCTTTGCATTTAGAAGGAATGCTAAGAATTTCTTTTTATCACACTGTAGTTTTCCTTCAAGGTTTGTGTTTGGTTGGTTGGTTTTATTGGCAAGCATCAATGCCGCATTACCCGTCGCTTTCCAGTCTTCATCGTGCTGCCGTGAGAGCACTGGAAAGCACAGCATTGTCTGCACAAGGCTGGGACTGCTCCTTCACCACAGGGTCTGCAAGAAAGCAGGAGGAAAGTCAGGCAATCGGGGTGGTGAGTGCTGAGAGAAGCCCATGGCAAACCCACCCTTTCAACTGAGAGAGAGACAGACTGACGGGCAAGCCAGGGTCAAGGGGGCAACGGGGAGACGGAAATCATGGAATTCCAGCCACATAAAAACCAAACACTGAGAAATGATCAGGGGAATTGTTATTGCAGTCAACTCTTATACTTTCTCAGAGTACAGACTCAACTGCTAAGAGGCATAGAAACCCTAATTTCCCACTGTTCAAAATTTCTACTATTTTTATTTTCTTTCAATACTAATATCATCTCTAATCCCTAATTTCTTCAAAGCATGTAGAATACTAAGCACTTCAAAGGAAAGGCGAGTAAAAAGAGCCATTAGAAGACCTATCCATTTTAAGCAACCATAGTTTGAAATTTTTTAAATTGAAGTATGACACATATTCAGAAAAGCAGAAAGATCATTAATGACATGTCATAAACATCAGTATTCCTAATTTGATCTAACTCAGGTAAAAACAGCTTTCTGCCCCAGACACTGGAGTGGGGACATCTGAGTTCCCTGGGGCTGAGGTCTAGAAGGCTGAAGGCTTTTCCATTTGTAGTCTCCCTTATGCATACGGGCCACAGGCTCAAGACCATAGCGACACATTCTTCAGGCAAGAATTTAGTTCATCTCCAGAGGCAATCAAAGGAGAGGGAAAGACAGCATATTGGTTAAGTCAGAGACAACGACTTTAAGTGCTGAATGTTTCCATCTTGATTCAGAAAGCGAACTGAGGTAAGTCTCTCAACCGCCATGCTCCCCAGAAAGGAGATTGGTAATAACAGGAAGTTTATTTGAAACACACATAATCAGTGGGATGAACCACACACATGAAGAACAATAAGCAACCACGCAAAGTGAATGCGCACACACTTCTAAGTGAGCAGTTCAGTCAGGATTTCAGTGAGGTCTCTCCATATCTATTTACCTTTCCTCAAATTCCTTTCATCCATCCATCTGTTCATCTCCTTCTTTCAAAATATACAATGGTTATCTTACTACTCTTAACTAATTACTAGTTTTCTGAGGGAAGAAATTATCTTCAATTAGGTTACCACACAAATATATATACGTTTGAAAACAAATTTTAGAAACTTGGGACCTATTACCTCAGGGTAACAGGGAGTAGTCAAATAGCCTGAACTCAAGGGAGATACATTCAGAGAATAAGCAAACACCTTTGGTGATCAAGAAATGGATCTACAAAATTGTTTCAATCATCTACAATAAATGTGGTCAAATTCTGGAATAATCCAGTCCAAATACCCTAGAATTCTCCTGACTGGTCTCAAAGATAAAGAGTGGAAGATTTGCTCTCTTGAACGAATGACTCCCTGAACACAGTCCCTGGAGACTCACAGAAGTATGGGTGCTCCATGGCCTCTTTGGCAGTCAGTCTCTGTTGATGGTCATACCGCAGAAGTTTGTCCAGAAGATCTAGGGCCTCAGGGCTGACAAGGTGTCTGTTCTCACTATGGATAAAGTTTTCCCAGCGTTTCCGTGAATGTCTGAGAAGAAAAATGAAGCATCAGTAATCAGAGACCAAATTCAACAAGAATCCTTATCTACTAGGGTTAAAGCCAACAAAATCTTAGAATAATGTACTGATTACAAGCTTGTTAAATCTCTAACTGGTGCCTGCCTTACTGCCCCATAGTTACAGCATAGCATCCTGAAACACAGTGGTGCTCTGTGATTAGATAAACACAACTAGGTAAAACTTCTATATCTGAATATCTGATTTAGAATATGTGGAACCTTTCTAGATTATTTTTTATGCGGTAGGCTTTTAGTCAATTCTGGGTGGCATGCAGGACAGTGGGTAATTTTTATTGGTCAGCAGATATATTTCCCAGGGCTAGCCTCAGGAACAGAGAGGTTACATAAAATACTGTTTGAAAACTGTTAACAAAATGTTTACTTCTCAACATTATTGCACTGTACCTGAAAACTCAATGTACTTTAAAATTTGCTATTGTATAAAAAAACCATTACTGAGAACAAGAAGAAACTGTAAGTCTCTCCACCTTGACGAGGTATGAAGTAAATAAAATAAAGTAAAGTAAAATAAAATAAAATAAAATAGAAAAACAAACTAAGTATCTTACTGAAAGAATCATCGCTCTCCAAGTTTGGCCATTAAAAAGAAGCTTATGCTGTACCAGAAAACTTTTTTCGGTAACATTATGATTTTTGTTTTACCTTTTCTATTAATAGGTTATCTCTCAGAGAAGTAAAATGATTAAAAGACATAAAGCCCAAATATCTCAATAAGTTAAAAGAAAATATGCATAGGAAAAAAGACGGCTATTTCCGTTTTACTATAATTAGAACAGGAAAAGAAAGTGATTTTGGCTAACCTTTCCACTTCTGAAACAGGGTAAGGTAAAGCACTCTTTCTCTCTCTTACTTACTGTCCCAGGATATCATTGAAGTGTGGATCTAGGTCTATGTGATACTTCTTCAGATACCCATACAGTTCTTCTGTACCCAGAACCTTGGCAATGCGAACAAGCTGAAACACAAAACAAACTGACCAAATCACTGAGCTCAGAACATACTGTGAGCCCATGAGGACGCTTTACCAAAGAATCAGAAGACTTCCACACCACTAACCCTCTAGGGACCAGGTACAAACCCGAGTCCAGGGTAGGCAGACAGACCCAAGGACAAGAAGTTCACATGAATGCAAATTTCCAAACTGCCTTTAAAATAACACAACTTATGATAATAATCTTCTACAGATGCACAAGTACAGGGCATCACAATCTAATGACTAAAATCTAGTTTTATTAGACAAGGAGGTGCCTGACTTCTTCACATTCACTTTGGAAGTTTGGCATAGATAGCATTATCTGCCTCTACTTCTGCGGACCTGGCAAACACAAAATTCTGTGCAATCTTTATCTTGAAGAAAAGCTCATATGCAGACACTGAGTGACATTTAGTGGCTCAAGGATAGTACTCCTATCTAAGGATGCTATTTTCTTGGCATTCACCCCCAAATAAATAAGAACCAGATAGTGTTTGCTCACCTGGTCATAGTTGTCCTGTCCATGGAAGAAGGGTTCCCTTCGAAAGATCATGCTTGCTAACATACAGCCCAAACTCCACATGTCCAAGCTATAATCATACATCTAAGGCAATAAGGACAACCCATCAGCCAAGGGTAGTAGAAATCCATTTTTCTGATATAAATTTCTTTTTTAGATGAGACTGGGCATGTTCAGGGTGGTATGGCCGTAGATTATTTAAAAAAAAATTTTTTTAACTTCCTGGCTCCTAGAAATGTTCTCATCTGAATTTCTAGTCTTCATTTAATCTTTGCAGATATTTTAGATTTAAAAACTTCTCTGTCCCCCAAAAAACTAGCTGAGAAAAAACTAAAATTAGCATTTTAGGGTGAAATAATGGCTGGGTTTTGAGCGTATCCAAACTGACTAGATAAACAGCAAATCAGAAAAAGCCCTAAGCAAGTATAAATAGCCCAGAGCAGCTCTGCTAAACAAGTTTACCTGATAGTCCACGAGGAGCTCTGGTCCCTTGAAGTACCTTGAGGCTACACGAACATTGTACTCCTGAGCAGGATGATAGAATTCTGCGAGACCCCAATCTATCAGTCGTAGCTACAAATAGGACAGAAAGAAATATGTGAAAGGAGTGTTTCTAGGGGCCTATGCCTTAGAACAAGGCCACATCACATTAGGTAACAATCATTTGTCCACACAAAAAATGTGAGCAGGTGCACTGGCTTAAAGATGACATTTTCAGCAACTGTGCAAGAGGTCATTTTTAGAGCAGAGCACTTGAAATGCTTTTTGAAAAAATTTTAAATTATCCTGGTTCATTCCTCTCTCTAGATCAACAGAGCTCAACCTTTTTTCCTGCCTACATTCAGAAACTGCAGGCAGTTACATTTGGTAACACATTCTCCCATTATTCATAGCTTTTCGTTATCAGCTCCAGGTGTCAGTGAAAAGGCTGGGGACACACATCCCACTCCAGGACTGAAGCACTGCTCCAATGATTTATTCGTCTACTACTAGATGATCCATTTACTCACTGATTAGGGCCAACAGAGATGGATATCAAAAATAGGGGGGACCCAAGTGTTCTTTTAAGGCCAGGCAGATTGGTCTGCAGGTCATCAAGAAATGAAGCAGAAACCACCAGCTGTAATTTCTTTCTGAGGCCCTTCAGAAAACTATGACCAAAATAAAACAAGTGACTATAGTTAGCCACTATACTTAAACAGTCTACTTTCCTTGTGTACTATGCTATACAAAGTAGAAATCAACAATGGAGATGGGAGAAATCACAGTAACAAAAGTTTGCCCCAAAACCCACCATGGGTCTACAGAAATCATCGTGGCACTGGACAGCTTTTTGGTCTGTTCTAAGCCTTTTAATCAAGCTTGTTGCTGCCTGGCTGTAATGGTACCTTTTTCTGTTGGTGATCTATCATGACATTGTGAGGTTTCACATCCCTGTGCATGATTCCCTTGCTGTGGCAGTAATCCAGAGCCTATTAGGTAAGAAAGCACAGATAATAGTAAGCAACCCCACTACCATCCCCC
Source organism: Rhinopithecus roxellana (assembly GCF_007565055.1). Lineage (NCBI taxonomy): Eukaryota > Metazoa > Chordata > Mammalia > Primates > Cercopithecidae > Rhinopithecus > Rhinopithecus roxellana. The sequence goes on along the minus strand of NC_044568.1, from coordinate 41,326,257 downwards.
AATGCAAGCAGAGTCTTATTATTTGTGACACTTTGACTTGAATACAGTCCCCCAAGGGGCAGCTTGCTGCCTGTAATGAAAGATTAAAAAAAGCGTGCTTCAGAAGGCACCCCTTGCTCTCTCTGCACACTACAGCCGGTAGAGAGAGGGTATGAAGGGAACAGCAAGGGCTATGAGGAAGATTTTTTTTTTTTTTGAGACGGAGTCTCGTTCTGTTGTCCAGGCTGGAGTGCGGTGGCACAATCTCGCAATCAACACTTTGGGAGGCTGAGGCGGGTGGATCACTTGAGGTCAGGAGTTTGAGACTAGCCTGGGCAACACGGCTATATTAAAAATACAAAAGGTAGCTGGGCGTGGTGGTGCTGCGTGCCTGTAATCCAGCTACTTGAGTGGGCTGAGGCAGGAGAACTGCTTGAACCCAGGAGGTGGAGGCTGCAGTGAGCCAAGATGGTGCCACTGCACTCCAGCCTGGGCAAAAAAGGCAGGCAGTGGGGAGGGGGGTGGTGTGTGTGCGGGATGATAAACCAGACTTTGGAACCTCACTGGAGTCACCTCTCATAATGGTTCAAAGGACAGACCAGCATCTATGTGGACATGAAGAATGACATTCAAATACATCTTTCAATATGGCTTATTCTGTACACAAGGGTCCCACGTGGTTTTCTGGATGACTAAGCATTAGTATTTTCCTTAATACAATCCCCGAGCCAGCTAGCCTTTAACAATTATCATTACGAGGCCAGGTATGGTGCTCACGCCTGTAATCCCAGCACTTTCGGAGGCCGAGGCAGGCAGATCACTTCAGGTCAGGAGTTCAAGACCAGCCTGGCCAACAGGGCGAAACTCCGTCTCCACTAAAAATACAAAAAATTAGCCAGGAGAGGTGGTGGGCGCCTCTAGTCCCAGCTACTTGTGGCGCTAAAGCACAAGAATTGCTTGAACCTGAGAGGCGGAGGTTGCAGTGAGCCGAGATAGTGCCATTGCACTCCAGCCTGGGAAACAGAGTGGGTCTCAAAAAAAAAAAAAAAAAAAAAAATGATCATTACATTATTACTCCAAGGGAGAAAATTGCTTTGTATAAGATGATTGATATGCAGATATTAGGTATATAATGGTTTTTCACAAATTTAAAGAGCTGTGCAACCATCACCACAATCCAGTTTCAGAACATCTCCACCCCTAAAATTTGTCTTGAGCTTGTCTGTAGTCAATCCCCTCTCCTAACTTCTCCCAATCCCTCCGTGCCCTGCCCACAACCACTGACCTGCTATTTGCTGGTATACATTTGTCTTTTCTGCACATTCATAAATTGAAATCATACACGTATAGTGCTTCGTCTACCTTCTTTCACTCAGTATACTGTTTCTGAGATTCATCCAAGTTGTTTTTCCTTGCTGAGTAGTATTCCACTACTACTGATGGACATTTGGGTTGTTTCCACTCACGCTTTAATTTCCCTTGGGTAGATCCCTAGGGGTGGAAGTGCTGGGTTGTATGCTAAGTTTGTGATTAAACTTTTTTTTTTTTTTTTTTGAGACGGAGTCTCACTCTGTCGCCCGGGCTGGAGTGCAATGGCCAGATCTCAGCTCACTGCAAGCTCCGCCTCCTGGGTTTACGCCATTCTCCTGCCTCAGCCTCCCGAGTAGCTGGGACTACAGGCGCCCGCCACCTCGCCCGGCTAGTTTTTTGTATTCTTTAGTAGAGACGGGGGTTTCACCGTGTCAGCCAGGATGGTCTCCATCTCCTGACCTTGTGATTCGCCCGTCTCGGCCTCCCAAAGTGCTGGGATTACAGGCTTGAGCCACCGCGCCCGGCCGAGTTTGTGTTTAACTTTTCAGAAACTGCCTAATTATCTTCCAAAGTGGCTGCATCACTTTTACTCCCACCAGCAACCTGAGGGTTTTTAAGTTTCTCCACAGTCTCATCAACACCTGTCATTGTTCAACTTGATTACAGCTTTTCTGGTGGGCATAAAGTGGTATCTCCATGTGGTTTTGATGCTTATTTACATAATGAGTGATGAAGTGGAACATCTTCTTATGTGTCTATTGGCCATTCTAAATCTTCTTTGGAGAAATGGTGATTCAAATCTTTCAATCATTTATTAGATTGTTAAGCTCCATTTTTTTTAACATAAAAATTTGCTTCTAAATCTCCCTTGCCTAAAATAATAACTATCTTCATAAACTTCAAATTCAGGACCTTTGGCTAACCTTAACGAGCACCTGAATCCTACACAAGGTCAATGAAATACTCCTCAAGCAGAATCCCTGTCGTCTACCTACCAGTAGAGCCCCCCGCCAGTTGTAACAACCAAAAACGGTTCCAGATTTTGCCAAACGTCCCCTGGGGGACAAGCTCGACCTGGATGAGAAGCAATAAACTAGATTCTCAAGGACATTGGAGTGGACTTCTTCATGTCGGAGGAGTGCACAAGCCAGAGAATGAGCCCTGGGATTAGCATTCCAGGAATAAGCTCTCCCGATCTGTGCTTTTCCCTGAACCAAGAGTATACAATATAGACTGCTTGTTATGGCCAGGTGTAGTGGCTCACACCTGTAATCCCAGCAGTTTGGGAGGCCGAGGCGGGCAGATCATGAGGTCAGGAGTTTTGAGACCAGCCTGACCAACACGGTGAAACCCCGTTTCTACTAAAAATACAAAAATTAGCCAGGTGTGGTGGTACGCGCCTGTAATCCCAACTACTCAGGAGACTAAGGCGGGAGAATTGTTTGAACCTGGGAGGTGGAGGTTGCACTGAGCCGAGATCGTGCCACCGCACTCCAGCCTGGGCGACAGAGAGAGATTCCGTCTCAAAAAAATAAAAAAGAATGCTTGTTACTTGAAGATCAAGAACAGGCACTACTAAACTATGGGGATACATATAAGGATATAATCTTCAGAGGAGACACTGAACAGAAGAACACAAGAAAGCCCTGCAGGATGTTCACAATATCCTCTATCAGCCCTGTCCAATAGGACTTTCTGCAACGATGGAAATATTCTATTCCTACATGCTATGATACAGTAGCCACTAGCTATATGAGGCCACCGAGCACCTGAAATGTGCCTAGTGTGATTAGGGAACTAAATTTTATTTTATTATTTTTTGTGACAGGGCCTTGCTCTGTCGCCCAGGCTAGAGTGCAGTGGCATGATCTCAGCTCACTGCAACCTCTGCCTCACAGGCTCAAGTGGATCCTCCCACTTCCACATGCTGACTAGCTGGAACCATAGGCATGCACCACTACACCTGGCTAATTTATACATATACATATACATATATATATATATATATGTATTTTTTTGGTAGATACAGGGCTTTGCCATGTTGCCCAGGCTGGTCTTGAACTCCTGAGCTCAAGCAATCCACCTGCCTTGGCCTCCCGAAGCATTGGGATTTACAGGCGTGAATCACTGAGTCTGGCCAGCAACTAAATTTTAAATTTTAAATTACTTAATTTACCTATGGGCAGTGGTTACTAACTATACTGGATATCATCGTCCTATGTAAATCTGGGTGAGAGTTTTACATACACAAAGATCCTAAAGGCTTTACATTTAAGATTTATTTAATTCGCTTAATTCTACTTCAATTTTTTCCCTCTGTTTTACAATAACTGTAGCAAGATTCCAAAGTGCCTTTGTGGCAGTGCTTTATGACACCAGGGGTCGTGGGCAGACCTCCCTGAATCTGAATCAGGAGATCTGGTTGAGTCACTGAGTCATCACACTGCAGCCCTCAGCCTCAGCTGTTTCTACATTTTCAAAAGAGTTAAATATTTAGTCTTCCCCATCTCCTATTTTTTCTTTTCAGAGAGAAAATTTACCAAGTGTTGATTCTGCTATATTGCCTACTCTGTCCAAAAGAATAAACTAATTAAGACCACAATACCTGGCATGGGAAAAATACTCAATGAAAGCAAAGACTGAACAAATACAGTAAGGTAATTAATTCTTTTGCCAAGTTTCCTAGTCGGACTCCCTATAGAGTTACTGACATGCTTTGAAATTCTTTGGGGAATTATTTCAGTTTTAAAATCTGGTACAGTTTCTGACTATTAAGCATGAAAGACATTTTTCAAGTTTCATCTGGGATTCTATGTCTCATTAGCAAAAGTAAGTATATGCCCTTACTGCCTAGCTGCTACTTCCAGAAAGCAGAAAGGACATCAGACATTGAACGACACCCACATGTCCACTTGGGAAGACCTGCATTAGTTGGATGTCTTTATGGGACCTAGGGGCAAGCTGGCTTAAACAACTTTAGCTTTGGCTGATGGTTAAATAACACAAAATCACAATACCACCTTACTTAAAAATAACCAACTGTGAGATCTGAATTGTAGCTCTCATGGGGTGAGAGTGCATAGGATTACTCGGGAAGCACCTCCAGGAAAGGAGCTAGCCTGACAGTTCACAGGATCCTGGCACTGCAAATTTTATCCACACCAATGCTTCAATTTTAGTCTGGAGAAGACATGGAGAAAGGTGGGATAAATCAAGCTCGACCTTTTTTTGTCTTTCTGATCTTACTGACAAAAAGGAAGACCCATTAGTCATAAGAGTGAATCTTAAACCCACCACCTCAGCTTTCTCTAAAAAAAAAGTGGTTTGTACAAGTTCTTATAAAAACACATTCATTTCATAGAACTATTCTTAAGATCTACAACTACCCTAAAACTTTTCGCAAGACTGCATATTAATACAAGCATTTTTGGAAGGAGTTCATAGTTTTCATTAGGTTCTTAGTGATCCATGACACAAAAATCTAGGACCCATGGGTGTATTCCAATTTACAAATTGAGCATTCCTTTAAGTGTTTATCTAGACAAACAAAACGATCATTCCTCCACCAACCAGTAATTCTTCAAATTTCATTGTGCTTGGGATTAGTAAGTCTCTTAGACATTCTACCCATCACTTCTCCCTGCATTAACGAGCCAGGGCTACAGGGGTAGGAAGACTCATGCAAGAAGGGGATGATGACACATGGCAAGGAAAGATGGCTGCAAATGCCTGCCATCCCTGTAGGCATGTCTCTCTATAATATGACTTCAGTGCTTTTCCCATCAAGAAGTGGAGTCGGTTTTTCCACCCTTTGAAGCTAGGCTTGGCCATGTGATTTGCTTTGGCGAATAGGGTATTAGCAAATATGACACAGGTAGAGGGTTGAAAAGTGCCTATACATTGAGGTTTCCCTCTCTATGCCGCTAGAAACCCCGGGAGGACCACCATGGGAAGCAGCATGAACTTCACGGGCTGGAGGATGAGACCTCAGCTATCCCTGCAGCCCCAGTTGTGGTCCTAGATTGTGAATGAGGCCATCCTGGACCATCCTGCCCCAGTCAAGTCAACTGAGACCTAAACAATCACCTGGCTAACTCACAGAATTATAAGAAACAATAATCATTTTATAAAAGTCATTAAGTTTGGGGTGATTTGTTGTATTCACAGTAAGAATAAAGCAGCAAAGAGAAAACACATGGACCAAACAAGAGCTATGGGAGGTTCTAAGGTATAATGTTCCTGGTACCCCCTGACTGGCCACTTTTTTCTCAGTTCCACTGGAAAGTTTCTATGTGAAGATTCCTCGATGGAGGCCTCAATATAAGTTTAAAAACTTCACTAAATCCTCTGGGTATCAAGAAACATTCTGCTTGAGTTCTCTTTGTTTTCTCAAAAACTTATCTTTTAATGAACAGGCCTGAAAAAATTAACAGTTTATGAATACCACTTACTTTAAGTAGTTCATACATATAAAACCGGATATCAAAGTCTGTCAGGATCTGGTAGAGTTGCTGAAACAGATTCCAGAAAACAGAAAGTTAATTTAGTCTCACTGCATCTTGTCATCCTAAGTGCAGGTCATTCTCTAAGCTTATTTGATATTTATGTGACTAAGGAATCCCATGACGTTTTTACTACCTGATCTGAAATAAACGGGAAGACTAAAGATGAAGGTTTTATATTTTAATCATAAAAAAAGGAAGGAATTCCAAGGGAGAAAAACATTTAAGCCAACTCAGATCTTTCCTATTTAATGCTCTGTGATTTTGCCAATTACAATTATTAACCACAATTACACCATTGTGAAGTCTAAGTTGTCTGTCTTCACATTCTTACTGAACATCAAGAAAACTAACCCCACTGTAACACCACAGTATATTCTAGAGAAGTGGGTTCTGAGTGGATGGCAGAGCTCTGAAGAACTTCATGGGCTATTGTGGTAAAACAGTGGCGAGACAGGCTGTTCTCAAAAGAAATGAGGAAAAAGGAGGTGCTATAGCATCTGCAGATGGCAAGAGCTTACAAAAAAATCTATACCCTCTGCTCCCTGGAAACCAATTCCAGGCTGGAGAAAAAAAAACATTTCACAGGCAACAACTGATGTTTTAGGAGTGAAAAAAGACAGGGGTATCAAAAACTATCACCGGCCAAAATGATAGACAAATGGAAGTTTTCATTATTGATAATCCAAAGACCCACTCACTGGGAGTTTTTAAAAAATTTCTAAGAGTCAGAATACATTAATGCTACAAGCTTCATTAAAAGCATCACAAACCCTTGCCAGGAACTCTCATTATCTTTGATATCCAATCAAATCCATGTAAATCTGTTTTCCCATCAATTCACAATCCACACTTTCTATAAAATTAAGAAACACACCTTTATTAAACTTCTCTTGTTCTTCTATTGGAAGAGAGACTCAAGCAATGTAGGGAATCTCTCCAGGGAACATAGAACAGTGTATATACAATATGTCTGTGTAATGGGGGGGGAAATAAAACTACACATCCACATTTTCTGTATTTGCAAAAATGATATAGAAGTAATAAAAACTAGTTTCATGTATATAGGTGTAAAGGAATAGGCAGTTGGAATACAGGGGAATGAAAGAGGCTTTTCACTGTCTACCATTTTATATTTTTGATCCACATATAATGTTCAAAAAAATTTAATAAAAACATCAAATTTGGCGAAAACTAAATTTAACATTTTCTAAGAATACCAGGTCTTTGCTTTCTCAAGTTTCTCCCTTTAGGTAAGAGTAATTCCCCCTTCCAGCTTAGGAAAAATATTTGATTTCATCAACCTTAGGGCAGCACAGGGAATGAAATGCACAGGCCAGTACATGGTGGTGTAGGGTTGGGTGGCTGGCCCTGGCTGCAGCTGACCCCCATGCAGGCAGAACAGCACCAACAAGCCACCACCTCTACTCGGGGGAGCTTCAGCTACGTAACACACACCCAAGTTTTTTGTTCTTCTCCCAGCTCTGCTGCAAGAAGGCTTCTTAGCCAGGACTTGGCTGCACACTGACAGCTTAAATGTAAAGACAGAGGCTTAAGATTCCATCTCTTGGGGGGTGTCAAAGCAGTGCCTTCCCTGTGAGTTAAGGAAATCACTCACAGAGACTATGCTAAATTGAACTTCAAGTCAATAAATATGCTATGAAAGAGAAAAGATCAAATTTTCTAACCCTTAGAGGGCTGGAATATTTTATTTCCAAAAAACTAACATGGGCTATCTTATTAGGACCTTTATCTGTGGAAGGCTTTCCTCATCATGTGGTACCTACACCATGCATCTGTATAAACAGTGCAAGCCATAAAAATAAATGTCTCCGGACTGCCAACACAGTATTTCTAGCTACAAAAACCATTAACAATTTAATTCAAAAGACACGAGTTGTACACTAGTGTTTAGGCCTAAGATATTACAAAGTCCCAAGTGACCGGCTGCCATTCACCCTCACTTCTCATGATCTCTGGGTAGGAGGAGACCAAACTACATCTGTAACATTTAACCGCCAGGGCCTAAACTTCAAGACTATGCAGCGTCCACAGTCTGGCTTCCTCCGACTTTTGTAGCTCTGTTCTTCACTGCACCCCTAGAAGTCCCCAGCTCTAACAAAACAAGCCCATGTTTGCTTCCCTCTCTAGCCCTGCTCCACCTTAGCCTATAAAGCCAAACCCAACCTGTCTGCTTTCTACAGAGCTGACAATGATATCTCCCTTCTCTATGTCTCCATGTCACTGACTCTCCAACGTGGTTGTGCACAGGACGCCATTAAGAACACAGTGTCCCCAGAGTTAACATTCCTCGAACAGGGACTGGTGGTAACCTCAGGTGCTTAAGGTGATTCCTCATTCTGCTGTGTGCTTTGTCCAGACCCCAAGAGTCTCATGCCAACATTCCCTGTGCTTTGTGGCATACACATGACGGGGAGAAATGGGTACAGTGGCTGGTGGCAGAGTCATCAAATTTGGTGATAAAAGATCTCTGAACTCTCCCCACCACCCAAGTATGCGAAGGGCCCAGTGAACAACTCACTCAATACCACACCCATTTCCTACACTGAACTCCAACCACATACGAAGTCCTCACACAGCAGAAGAGCAGGCGCTTCATACACCAAACACCACATATGGCAGCTCTGTCTTGCATACATGTTTTCACAATGTTCACATTCAATGGAACAAAACAGAAGCAGTCTTCCAAGAAACAGAAGTACCAAGAGTCCATGACACATTAGAAAGAGAAACGTCACAAGAACCACACTTACCCTCCCTTCTTCTTAGCCAGCTATGGGGAGAACATTATTAAACAATCCACTGCAAAATGCTGGCAGGAAGTCAGCTTTGCTTACATTTTCAAAAAATGACTTAAAAGGTGGAAATTTCCTGGGCCTTTTAATTAGCTCCAAAAAGTCTGAGGAGGAGAATGGCAGAAATTGTAATTTGGTCATCAGACTCAGGGCCTCCATGGTAAAAAAACCACAGACACCCACAAAGGCATGGCCACAGGTGGGCCTCACTACTACCGTAAGCATACACACAGCTGTTCAGACTCCAATGCGATTCAGCTGCATCACCATAAGCCCAGATTCGAAGACCCCATTCCCAACCATGACCTTCAGGAAGATTCCCACTTTATAAGAAAGCTTTCCCAGGCAGCTCTGGTCACTTGCCAGATGTGGGAATCACCAACACACCAAACTCTCAAGCCACACAGTGTGTGCACATTCCCTAACATACACAGCTCAGTCCATGCCCATAAATCCCTGTCATATGTAGAGAGAAGAAAAAGTGGTGGGATATATAAAGTCCAAGCAAAAGAGGTATTTACTGTAGCAGTCACCAGTTTAAGAATTGTTTACATGTAACCCTCAAGTTAAAGAATAAAACTGAGGTCAACGTTTCTAGAAATTTAAGGACGTAGAAAAAATCTTTAATCAAGCAGATCAAAGTTATTACACATCCCCCTGAAAATGTCACTTATTTTCCTATAAGGAAATGACAAAATGTTAACGACCTATAATAACATACATGATGTAATATAAAAGTACAATTTGTTTCCCCAATTAAGGTAACTATTTAGTCTGTAAACTCAACCTTTAACAAGGCCTCACATTATCTACTAAGTGGTGATTTACCTCTACGTGAGTGACTTAGAAATTCTCCAAATATCAATATGATTCTACCAGCTTCTTAGGATGGAGCCCATTTGGCGTGTCTTTTTGAAATCCCCCCCCCCCTTTTTTTTTTTTTTTTTTTAATTGAGATGGAGTCTCATTCTGTCGCCCAGGTTGGAGTGCAATGGCAAGATCTCTGCGCACTGCAACCTCCGCCCCTCCGGGTTCAAGTGATTCTCCTACCTCAGCCTCTCGAGTAGCTGGGACTACAGGCGTGCACCACCACACCTGGCTAATTTTTTTGTATTTTTAGTAGAGACGGGGTTTCACCGTGCTGGCCACGCTGGTCTCTAACTCCTGACCTCAGGTGATCTGCCTGCTTCAGCCTCCCAAAGTGCTGGGATTATAGGCATGAGCCACCACACCTGGCCTGAGATAACTTTTAAGTATGGGAGGTTGCTACAATTATTCATTCCAACTCTTAGAGACTGACTTTTCTCATCCATTTGTTTTGAAGTTTTGTCTTGTTCTAAAATACCTTTATTACAGTTCTGGTATATATAAAGCATAAAAACTATTGATTTTAAGGAGAAACTGACCAAACCAATACCTCTACCATAAAGTGAAATACAAGGAAAAAAAGTTAGTAGACCATAATTCTGAACTAAATTAACACACTTGGCATAAAAAATGATCATGTACTAAAGTTACAAAGCAACCATCAACAAATTCCAAATAATTAACATTATATAGATCATGTTCTCTGAACATAGTGCAATCAAACTTTTAAAAAATTCAACTGGATCATGGATCATACATTCACAAACACACAGCTTTAAGAATATTACTGAAACAATAATTATAGAGAAACTTTTGAGTATGAACTTATCTTAGATGGCATTATTGTTTAAATACTAAATTTCTTCAGTGTACTACGAGTATTGTGGTTTGCACAGGAAAACAGCCTAGTTTCAGTGCTAGTATATTTACAAGTGACATATAATGATGTCTGCAACTTACTTTAAAATGACTCAGCAAAAAGATAAAATAGAGATAGAAAGGAGAGGCTGGGCATAGCGGCTCACGTCTGTAATCCCAGTACTTTGGGAGGCCAAGGTGGGCAGATCACCTGAGGTAAGGGGTTCAAGACCAGCCTGGTCAACATGGTGGAACCCTGTCTCTACTAAAAATACAAAAAATTAGCTGGGTGTGATGGTGCATGCCTGTAGTCCCAGCTACTCAAGAGGCTGAGGCAGGAGAATCGCTTGAACCCAGGAGGCAGAGGTTACAGTGAGCCAAGATCAGGTCACACTGCACTCCAGCCTGGGTAAGAGATCAAGACTCTGCACTCCAGCCTGGGTAAGAGATCAAGACTCTGCACTCCAGCCTGGGTGAGAGATCGAGACTCTATTTCCAAAAAAAAAAAAAAAAAAAAAAAAAAAAAAAAAGAAAGAAAAGCCAGGGTTAGGGGACAGGGAGAGAAATAACTGCAAATGTGGCAAAACAGTAACAACTGGTAAATGTAGGTGAAGGATATATACTGATTGTGCTATTCTTTCCGATTTTTCAAGTAAAAAGTCTGGGGAGAAAAATGCAAATTCACAATGTTGCAGTTTGCACTTCTAGTTTGAAAACTATCCAGAAGCGAGTTCCATAACCATGGGATGCAGGTAAAATGATGCTTAGGGTTGTACAAACTGAAGCACACGTACTGTGAAGAAAAACAAAATCAAGGCTGGGCGCGGTGGCCCACACCTGTAATCCCAGCATTTTGGGAGGCCAAGGCGAGTGGATCACAAGGTCAGCAGTTCAAGGCTAGCCTGACCAACATGGTGAAACCCCGTCTGTACTAAAAATAGAAAAATTAGGTGGGTGTGGTGGCACACACCTGTCATCTCAGCTACTCAGGAGGCTGAGGCAAGGAGAATCGCTTGAACCTGGGAGGCGGAGACTGCAGTGAGCCAAGACTGCGCTATTGCGCTCCAACCTGGGCAATACAGTGAGACTCCGTCTCAAAAAAAAACAAAAAAGAAAAAGAAAAACAGAATCCAATGAGTTTAATTCAACTCAAGAAATGAAGAAGAAAACCACTGAAAGCCCAACAAAGTTGAAGGAAGAAAGAAAAAATGTAAGATAGGAGCAGAAAGAGAAAAACAAAAACAGTAACTGAGCAATAAAACCAAAAACCTGGTTCTTTTAAAGGATTAATAAGAGATCTCTAACAAGACTGATTTAAAAAGAAAAGGAGTAAAGGCACAAATACTGTTTAAAAATGTGAAGGAAAGGATAACTACAGATACACCAGAGGTTTTTTTGTTTTTTGTTTTTTTTTGTGACCAGTCAACAATATAGTTTTTAAGTCCTAAGAGAATTCTTTGTGTCAATCAAATTGAAAGTGAATAAAACATATATTATCCAAATAGACTCAAGAAGAGACAGAAAACCTGGATAAACTTTAACCTGTTTTAAAAAGGGAAGTATGGTTCAAAGTCTTCCTCCCACCCCTGAAAGACATCTACTCATATAACACCTATCTCATATAAACTTTCAGAGAATAGGAAGAGGAAAAGCTACCCAATCTATCTTGTATAGTATAACCTTGATACCAAATTTAGAGAAGGACCCTATGACAAAATAAAATTATAGATCAAAATTTATAATCCATTGCACCAATATAAAACACTGAAAAGAATGGGCTGCGGGCTGCATCACTGTTAATTCGCTCTCATATTAACCAGGGACAAAAACTCTCTGGGTGATAACCTTAAAACCAGGTATTAATATACTTTACACTAAAATTAAAAAGATAAAAAAGTCAAACTTTCCTAATAAGACGGACACAGGACAAAATAAAAAGAGTAAAGGACATCACGAAAATGAACTAAATGATTTCCTATTTGTGGCCTGCCTATCTGGAAAAGAATGTAATTTTCCTGCCATGATTTGCTCTTCAAAAATACACATCTGCCATCTGATATTTAATGATCTCTTGACTAAAATGTCATGGCTTGAACATTCAAAGGGGACCTCCAGTTAAACAAGGCAGATCAAACACCTCTGCTCTACCTGAAACTCCTCTAAAATAACCGTAAAAGGGGCAGGGAGATTAAATCATAAAAACTAAGGGATAGGAGAAACAACATTGTGAAGCTGGAAAATATGTCTCTGCCAACAGCAAAAGGGGAGCCAGAGGCAAACAGCTTCAAACTGAACAACCTCAGAAAGGCTCAGGACAGGTGACCTCTGATGTTGATCTAAGAGAGCAAACAGAGTGTACTGGGAAAATGAGTTTAAGATACCACATTGAAAACGGGAGATTTAGGTGAAGTCTGCACAACACTCCCCATGGTTCTCCTCAACTTGAGGCTAAGATACCAGCAGCCAAGCCTGCATCCTTGAGACAGGGGTTGATGGTTCTTTAGAGCAATGAGCAGACATTCAAAAACCAGGATATTTCAGAGACAAATAACAAAAACTGACACACAAAGAAAAATAGAGAAAAAGTATGAAGGGAAAAAATACAATATTCTTAGTGAGAAAATAAAAGGTATTACATAAAACATAAAAGAACAGGATACTATTTTAAAAAGTTCCGAGACCAAAATGGAGCTGTAAGATGTGAAGTCTAACATTTGAATGAGTTCTGGAAAGTGAGAACAAAGAAGAAAGGGGAGAAAAATCAAAGAACATTAAAAATATTTTTTCCAAAACACAGGGGAAAAAGCCCAGCAAGTATGCAGAAAAAAAGATAAAAAGGACCCATATGAAGGCACGTCATCGTGAAATTTCAGAAGACTGGAAATGAGAAAATCCTAAAAGCTTCCAGAGGAAAAAAAACAAAAACAAAACCGTCACATAAGATGAAACCAGAATGGCTTCAGTAGTAATACTGGAACAATCTCTTCCAAATTGAGGACATTATGAATTAGAACCTACAATTCTATACTCTAGCAAATACATTAATTGGCAGGACAAAATAAAAATGATTTCAGACATGCAAGCCTCAAAAAAACATTAATTTCCCGTAATCCCTTTAAAGAAAGCTACAAGAGAATGTATGAAACATCCCCTTTGAGGGTTATGACCCGAGAGAGAATTTCTCTAAGAAATCAGAATTCCCACTAACTGATCTTCAGCAGTTGTTAAATCAACACAGCAGATGTCACTTCAAGAAACAGAAAATGGGCTGGGCGCGGTGGCTCACACCTGTAATCCCAGCACTTTGGGAGGCTGAGGTGGGTGGATCATGAGGTTAAGGAGATTGAGACCATCCTGGCTAACATGGCGAAACCCCGTCTCTACTAAAAATACGAAAAAAAAAAAAAAATTAGCTGGGCGTGGTGGTGCACGCCTGTAGTCCCAACTACTCAGGTGGCTGAGGCAGGAGAATTGATTGAACTTGGGAGACTGAGGTTGCAGTGAGCCGAGATCGCACTACTGCACTCCAGCCTGGGTGACAGAGCAAGGCTCCGTCTCAAAAAAACAACAACAAAAAAAGCACAAAACGTTGAGGTGAAATTTTACACGTGTAGCTAGACAATTGGTAAAAACTCATTAATGAGGCACAGGCACTTAAAACTTGGGGAATTACACTATGAAGTTCCATTCAGATAAATCTTTCAACTTCCGCATTAGGAAAATACTTGGTTTCATTAAAGACTATCTGGTTTTCTAAGACATGCACACACATTCCCATTCACATATACCAGGATAAATGTGGGTGATTCATAGGATCAGCTACACATATCGGCATAGTACCATACCAGCTAAGTGCTGTTATGCTACTGAATGAAAAAATTTACACCCCGTTTTTTAGAGTTCACTGCTAATTTCACCTGTAAGGAGTCACATTAACAAGAAAATCTGTCACATGTGGGAAGTGCTATACTACACATAAAACTTCCTTGTTTTATAAGTCAAAATATCTTCTTTTGCTTACTTTTCACTAACCTTGTTTTAGTCATTTTAGAGTGATTAAGAAAAATTAGGCCGAGCGCGACAGTGGCTCACACCTATAATCCCAGCCCTTTGGGAGGCAGAGGTGGGTGGATCACCTGAGGTCAGGAGTTCGAGACTAGCCTGGCCAACATGGTGAAACCCCGTCTCTACTAATAATACAAAAAAAAAAAAAAATTGCTGGGGGTGGCAGTGCATGCCTGCAGTCTCAGCTACTCGGGAGGCTGAGGCAGGAGAATCGCTTGAACGCGGGAGGCAGAGGTTGCAGTGAGCCGAGATCGTGCCAGCCTGGGCAACAAGAGCGAAACTCTGTCTCAAAAAAAAAAAAAAAAAAAAAAAAAAAAAATTTAAGTGTGAGAATAAGGGTCTCTTACTTTCACCTAGAACCATCCCTCCTGATACCAACATCTTTCAACTGCTGATTTAGTTTTGTCTCTAGCTCCTGTCACAACAAAATCACAAGTCTCTTATTCACTGACAGAGTTACAATCAACTACAAGTCCTCCAAATGCCTCTGAAAATCAACACTACTATTTTGTTTGTATATTGGTTTTTAAATTATGTGCTAAAAATGGGTTTCCACCATGTCTAGTATGCCTAACCCCCAAAATCTTGAAATTATAAAATTTGTGAAAAACCAGTTTAAAACCATGATTTTAAAAGAACACTTCAATGTCTAAAATAATTTACATTATAAGAAAAATGTAAAAAACCTGGATAGGGCTCTTCTAAAGCACTGACTCTGGTTTTTCTGAATCATTTCTTTGTACGTCACGTGCACACACACACACTCGTTATGACAGCATGGAATCCAATGCATTGCTTCTTTTCACAAGAGCCTCATATCAGTCTATCCCTTCCTCTCGGCAAAGTAAGATTTTGTGCAAAAGTCAAAGTTAACATACAACTAAAGCTATGCTGTCTAAAACAGGAGTGTTACAGACGAGGCATGAGCTTAGACCCAGCCGAGCAACTACTCCTGGAGTAGGCAAGGCAAAGGGTAATGAGTAATTTCACCTAATGCAAGAACCCTAGCCACTTTCTGCATCCTGCACTCATGCTTTAAGGAACCCAATTTGTTATTTCCTCCTCTCATCAATGACAGCCCTGCCCCTTGGGTTCTGGAGTACACAGTATTTATCACCACCTCCCCCTCACCCCATTAACCCCATGCCAGAAAGAAAAGTATACGCACCTTAAAATCTGTATTATTGATATATTCAAATACCAAAGCTGGTGTCTTTGACTGTAAAAGAGAATATTAATGCTTTTTAAGTACCTAAACAATAATCAATGTAATCTGCTTCTGCCAAAATGGCCCATCCCCAAATCCTACTTAGATAACAAAGGGATTCACTCATCAGGGACAGCCTGTCAAGAAAGGTATTCTCTTGAAATTTTATGATGTCTGGAATCTGCTTCAAAATAACTGGGGATAGTGGGAGGTGGGAAGTGGTGGGAGTATAGATGAAACAAGGTTGGCCACAGCTGATTAACTGCTAAAGTTGGGTCATGTGTGAAGGAAGGTTCATTACATTATTCATTTACTTTTGAAAACAGTTGAGAATTTCGTAATAAAAAGTTTTAAGAGGAATGTATTCTCTGAATAACCTACCAATGGCCTTAACCAATCTTCAATGGTTATGTGAGGATTTATACCCTGGAGTGTTCCAGTTTGCCAACTATATACAAAAAAAGTGACACATTTTCATCTTAGTTGAGCAAAGCCAGAATTGCACTTGACAGAATTATCATAGGTTGTGGGAATGTATCATAGCTCTTTTGGGGGACCAAAAGGAAAATATAACCATCCGTGATATTATCAATAAGCTACATCATAATATTATTGCCTTGGCTAGAGACCATTACAGATGGTCTCATCTTATCAAGCAGACCTTTTCCTAAAAACTCATATATAATCGAATATTTTTAAAGCACTATAATCTTTAACCCAATGAGTACAAAAATGTTCAATATTAGCTTGTATAAATCTAGATTTTCAAATAACAGGATTCCTTAATTGAAGTAAAATAACGCTAATTGGCAGTAAGAAGCTTTCAAAATTGGGAGAAAGTAGGGACTTAAGGGGTTATAAAAAAAAAATCATCTAACAATCTTTTGCTCAAGAACCATGTGAAAGTTACCTAGGAAACAGGCCACAGGGCAGCATGCAGATCTCTGCGAGGACAACTCAGAGTCCAAACAGCAGCCCCAGCAGCAGCCATGATTAAAAATTCTTCACCAGCCCGAAGCTGTAAGGGTTTCATCGATATTACCACAACTCTCTATAGGCTGTGAAGTAAGCCTGACCTTCTAATAGACAAGGGGTCCCTGTTGATTTTTGTCAACTTCAATTTACTTGTCTTACGTATCACGTAACACATACACATACTTTAACAAATTACAAAAATAATAAAATGTAGCACTAAGTTCCGCTAACTTGAAAAAGAAAAAGCAAAACAAAGATGCTCCTGGTATACCACATACTGACTCACATTTTATTCTGAAATTCCTATTTTTACATGGTGCTCATTTTTCAATGGGTACTCATTTCCAATGCAGCCCATTTTCAAACAGGAGGCTGTCCAGAACTAGTCATTATAAAATCAATCTGTGCTAAAAGGACAGGATATATCTTAAAGGCCAATTAGTTACAATCTGGCATACAACAATCCCTTCCCTTCTCAGTCTTCTCAGGGTCCAGAAGGAAAAACTTTACTTATGCTTCAACAATACTGTATAATCTTGAGTAAATTTTCTAACCTCTGCAAATTACGATTTTCTCATCTGTACAATGTGAATAAATGGCACCCACCCCAATGGACTGTTGTGAGGACTGAGTGACATGACACAGTTGGGCACTTGGAATATGCCCAGCACATAGTAAGCACTCAATGCATGTTAGCTACTATATTATTACGAGGATGTCTTTAGCAGCCAGAAAAAAAACCCTATTTCTTCAATAAACAAAACTATCATGGGAAGAGAACAGGGAAATATCTGAGGTAGAGCAGGTGGAGAACAGCAATGGGACAAGAAGGGGTACAAAAGTGGGGAGGTGAGGTGCCTCCAACCTTAGCTAATCAGAAACACCTAAGGTTAAGTTACTCCCTAGGGAGAGAAAACAAAATTAAACAGTACATTTAAAATGGCTAAAAACTAAGCATTAACAAAAATATTTTAGTCTATCTACATATGCGACGTGAGCCCTAATGACACATGCTGAATTAAGGGAAAGAAGACGACTTCTTCAAAGGGTCAGTGGAGCTGGGACCTGCTCAGGCCTTTATGCCAGGTGTCCACGTGGAGATATTCATTCTTTCCTTGTGTAAACCCAGATTTTCAAATGTCATGCTTACTTAAGTGAGGTAGAGTAACACAAATTGGCAGTAACGCACTTTCAAAACTGGAGAGAGGCTAGGGCTTAAAGGAGACATTCAACAAACATTTGTGGGCTGAATCAAAACACGGAAGCACAAACCCAGAAAAGGGATTTTTCTCTGTACACTTCTAGGTTCCATCGCAGTGGTTGTAGCTGTTTTATCACTGGGCCACCATGATTTTTTTCTGGTTTTCAAACCAGTCAGTAGTTAAGACAAACACCAGCATCCCCACTATATCATTAAATGAGGTTCTGTGTGTTAAACAACCCCCATATCCACACCCCGGTCTACTAGTATACTCCCCCAACCATTTGGCACCTACCACAGGGTCCTTTACAGTGTCAATCAGCTTAATGATATTTGTTCCACCACGAAGGTTCTCCAGAATCTTAACCTCTCGTTTTATCTTCTTTTTCTTCACTGGCTTAAATACACAAGAGTAATCAGAAGTGAGACTCCTTTTGAAGTTAGTAAATAAAACGTTAAAACGTTAGCCAATAAGATGGACAGTACGCTATCTTGTACACTCTGTTGTGTTAAAGAGCGTGCCTAAATTCGAAGAGAAAAAACTGAAATAGAACGGGCTTGCCCGTAAGAACCTTTAACATTAGGTTAATTTACAGACCCATACAGCTTATGTCTCAAGATCTTTAAGTAGTTACATTGAGGGCACTTAAAAATTTTGAATACCCGTATCACACTTCAAAAATAAAACTTCTGCTTACTAGATAACTGCCAAGTGGAAATATAGCTCGGAACAGCTGTATGTCATGCACTCACAAATGGAAAAACTGAAACAAAATGGTGAGACACCTGCTCTTCCAATGAGTTACATGTAATTTTGTCTTTCAGGAGTGAAAGACCAGTTCACTGACATCAGGTTACAAACTTGCTTCCCAGCTGCTGGCTCTCATTTCCTGTCACCACTCCCATTTCCTTAATATCTAGAATCTGAAATCAGCACAGAGCCAGTTAATGTTTCCCAACAGATCCCATTCCTCAAGAAAAAGATGTCAAATCAGGAAAGGAGAAATCAATCTGATACAACAGTGACTGAACACTTCTATCTAACTTTTCAGTCTGCTGGAAAGATTAAAGGCTTTAAAAATAATTACTCTCATTACACATATTACTCCTTGTCTTAAATGAGCTAAAGAGTGTGAGGAAGAATAGAAGCAGTTCTGCAAAAGTAAGTCTATCATAATCAAGTATGCTTTATAAGGCACTCAGAATGGTGACTGGAACACAGTAAGCACCTAATAAATGATAGCATTATGTTCATATTTTTAGTAATTTATTATTTAATAAGTCATTATGAATCCTCACAAAGTCCCTATGTAGCAGAGTTGAGCTATATGCCCAAGATCACACAGCTCATGGCAGAGTGGGGCAGAAATCAAAGCTGGAAGCTGCGCAGTCTGACTGCATGCTATACTCTTGCCACAGTGCTTTTGTTTCCCAAGTGTGGCCAACGGGAGAAATGTAACTAAGGAAAAAGAATATTTTATCACTGAGACACTGTTATAATAGCAGAGGCAAAGACAGGCCAATGGATTTGCCAAGAAATAATAAAGCAAGACTTCTTTTGCCTGTGTGTGGGGAAGGAGAGGGGAGGGGGAAAATATAACATACACACATGCCAAAGAAACCTTCATCTTTTGTTGGTCACTAAGATACAGCTTTGAACACATAACAAAACAGAGAAGGAAAGGACTATGAAACTCAGAGCACTTGCATCACCTATAACAAGGGGCTTAACTGAGAGGCTGGGTTCTCGCTGCGTCCTTGTCAGCTAGCTGCCATGATGATACCCGCTCTCCGCCCGCTGTGCCAGGGTTCCCAGGAGAGCAGATGAGGCTGCTGTGCATGTTCCTCGACTCCACTTAGAAACCTTACTCCTTAGTCCCTTTTTCATTAACAAGGGAGCTCGAAACTTTGGGAAAAAAAGCACTGTACAATTCGATTAAAAAACAGCCAGAGAAGGACACACTACAAAATAACCAGTCTGAAAGATTCAAATATGTCAATGTCATGAAACAAACTGCACAATTGTTCCAGACTTTTAAAATTTGACAACTGAATGTAACACATGACTACAACTGAATATAATCATATAATCTGGGATTTTCCTTTGCTATAAAGACCATTATAAAGATAACTGGCAAACGTGAATGAGAGCTATAGATTAGCTAATAGCATTGCATCAATGGTTACCTTCTATTCTTTTTTTTTTTTTGAGACGGAGTCTCACTCTGTTGCCCAGGCTGGAGTGCAGTGGCTGGATCTCAGCTCACTGCAAGCTCCGCCTCCCGGGTTCACGCCATTCTCCTGCCTCAGCCTCCCGAGTAGCTGGGACTACAGGCGCCCGCCACCTCGCCTGGCTAATTTTTTTGTATTTTTTAGTAGAGACAGGGTTTCACCGTGTTAGCCAGGATGGTCTCAATCTCCTGACCTCGTGATCCGCCCGTCTCGGCCTCCCAAAGTGCTGGGATTACAGGCTTGAGCCACCGCACCCGGCCTACCTTCTAATTTTTTAATATGGCATTGTATGGTTATGTAAGAAACTCTTTATTTTTAGGAAATGCATACTGAAGTATTTAGGGATGACTACAATTTACTCTCAAGCACTTCAGGAAAATATACGTAACATAAATGTTATTATATAGGTGTATATATGTATATATATGTGTGTATATATGAGAGAGAAAGAGAAGGATAAAGCAAATGTTAACATTTGAGGATTCTGGGTGAAACAGATATGGGAATTCCTGCAACTTTTTTTAAGTCCAAAATTATGTTAAGAAGTTAAAAGAAAAATAAAAACTGACTTTTTTTTGAGACGGGGTCTCACTCCGTGGCCCAGGCGGGAGCACAGTGGCATGATCTCAGCTCACTGCAACCTCCGCCTCCCGGGTTCAAACAATTCTCCTGCCTCAGCCTCCCAAGTACTACAAGTGCACACCACCACGCCCAGCTAATTTTTTTGTATTTTTAGTAGAGATAGGGTTTCACCATGTTGGCCAGGCTGATCTCCAACTCCTGACCTCAGGTGATCCACCTGCCTTAGCCTCCCAAGTGCTGGGATTACAGGTGTGAGCGACTGCGCCCGGCCAAAGCTGGTTATCTTATACTTAAAATTTCAGCCAATGCTACCAGTTTAGTCAATGCCTTTCAATGTAAGAAAATTCTAGATTTGTCATCCAATACTGGAAAGCAGCTATAGATCTGCGAGAGTGGTAACAGAGAAAAAAACCCGCAACCAGAAGCCTATATCCACCAAAAACCTCTTCTACTCCTAACAGTACTCCTAACTCCTTACAGGGACAACCCATTAGTTGCCTTTATGACACTGCCCCATGTAAAGTCTTGCATTGCTCTCCCGTTATTCAGCAACGGGTCAGGCCTGGACAGCCCAGTTAAGATGAACCTATCTATCAATACATCTAAAGGTATCTTGCATAGCAACTGAAGCATATTTTGTTGCCCACCAGGTATCTAACTTAAACTTCCCATACTAGAGACTGGGAATAGCAGGGCAACTCTGAAGGTGACACAAAGGAGTCCCAAGTCACAAAGGCAGCTAGAGTCCTCACATGCTGACAAAAGACCAAGAGATGATAAAAAAGAAAGGTGACCGACCCACAGTCCAGGACACTTCCCTCCAAACCATCAAAAACTCAGCTACAGGTAGATCCCTTCGGCCTCAGTTTATTCCTCTGAACTGGAGAGATGCTCGAGAAGCTAAATCAATGAGCTCTGAGGAGCTGAAAGTGATCCTTTTAATGTGAATCAGAGATAAAAAGTTAGGATTTATGAGGGAGGATTGTTGGTATCCTAAGGAAAATAAACCGAGTTTTACAGAAATAAGGATACTTTGATTCTCCTGTCCACAGCCTGTAGCCATTTACTACCAGTTACACAAAATGTAGAAAATACATGTATTTCTACAACGATCTCACAATTTCACTCTGCGTGCTAGAAAAAGTCTCCATCTGGGGTTCATTTATTCCAGTTCAGAGACTATCTGTTTAAAAGATTCAAACTCAATCAGTTTAGCTATTGTCCAAACTAATAAAACAAACTTTTTTTTTTAACTCGAAGTCTAGTAGACAAAGTGGTGAAAAAAAGAACAACTGAACTAACAAATTCAAGACAGGCAGGAATTTATCAACAGCTCCTAACTCTTAAATTTGGGGTTACTTTTACTCTACTACCAAACTAACAACTGCTCCACTATGATATGAATTTCATTACCTGCAATGAACAATGGTTGCCAGGAATGTAGAAGGACAGAGTAAAAAGAAAGTTCAGGCTGGATGATGGCATGTAATTCACTACCCTGGTGGCATCCCTAAAACCCACTGCACTTGACCTAAATAAAAATATTATCTGAGCAATGTTATCTCATCACAGAAAACTTTTCCCTTCATCTTTCAAGCTTCATCATCCCAATTACATGATCTACTCCTTGAGGGTAACTGTTTATTCTCAGGAGTTAAAAAAATTATTCAAAAAGGCAAGGCATTAAATCAAAATGATAATCAGATACCACCTCACACAAGTCAGGATGGCTGCTATCAAAAAAACCAGAAAAGAAGTGTTGGCGAGGATATGGAGAAACAGCCAAACTTGTACACTATAGTCAGAATGTAAAATGGTACAGCCACTCTGGAAAGTTCCTCAAAACATTAAACATAGAATTACCTTGTGATCCAGCAATTCCACTTCTGGGTCTATACCCAAAAGAAGTGAAGCAGGGTCTTCAGGAGGTATCTGTACACTCACGTTCAAAGCAGAATTATTCACAATAGCTAAAACATGGAAGCAACCCATCTACTGATGAATGAACGGCTAACAAAATGTGCTATATACATACAATGGAAAATGACGTAGCCTTAAAATGGAAGGAAATTCTGACGCATGCAACAGTGATAAACCTGGAGGACACTATGCTGTGCAAAATAATCCAGTCACAAAAGGATAAATACTGTACAATTCCACTTACATGAGGTACCTGGAGTAGTCAAATTCATAGAAACAGTAAAATGGTTGTTGCCAGGAAATGGGGGAGGGAGAAATGGGTAGTTATTGTTTAATGGATACAGAGTTTCCATTTTACAAGATGAAAAGAGTTATACAGATGGATGGTAGTGATGGCTGCACAACATTACCCATTGAACTGTACACTTAAGAATGGTTAAGATGGTAAATATTATGTTATTTTATTTTATTATTTTTTAGATGAGTTTCGCTCTTATTGCCCAGGCTGGAGTGCAATGGTGCAATCTCGGCTTACTGCAACCTCTGCCTCCCGGGTTAAAGCAATTCTCCTGCCTCAGCCTCCTGAGTAGCTGGGATTACAGGCGCCTGCCACCATGCCCAGCTAATTTTTTGTATTTTTAGTAGAGGCGGAGTTTCACCAGGTTGGCCAGGCTGCTCTTGAACTCCTGACCTCAGGTGATCCACCTGCCTCGGCCTCCCAAAGTGCTGGGATTACAGGCGTGAGGCTCTGCGCCTAGCCTATGTTACATGTATTTTAACACAATTTTTTTTTTTTTTTTTTTGAGACAGAGTCTCACACTGTCGCCCAGGCTGGAATGCAGTGGCGCAATCTTGGCTCACTGCAAGCTCTGCCTCCCGAGTTCATGCCATTCTCCTGCCTCAGCCTCCCGAGTAGCTGGGACTACAGGCGCCTGACAACACGCCCCACTAATTTTTTGTATTTTTAGTAGAGATGGGGTCTCACCACGTTAGCCAGGATGGTCTCAATCTCCTGACCTCGTGATCCGCCTGCCTCGGCCTCCCAAAGTGCTGGGATTACAGGTGTTGAGTCACTGCGCCCAGCATTTTTTTTTTTTAAAGGCAAGGCATAGAGCAGACCCTTTGAATCTCATCAAGACAACACTGCAACCCTTTCTACTATTGGTTCTGCCTCTAAAAATCATTCGCATTGCCCAAATGTAATATTGTTATTACTACACTTTATCTATCTCTCAGGCCAGGCACTGTTTTAAGCACATTTAATCCTCTTAGATGAGCACTATTAACAGTTTTACTTGAGGAAGGACACTGAGGCACAGAGAACTTAAGTAACTGTTCGATGTTACAGAGCATCTACAGTTGGAACTAACACCTGACACCAGGCAGACCACTTCTAGGCCATACTCTCTCAGGAAAGAAGCATTTTGTAGATTACTAAAGCATGATAATCAATCTCTCTACCATCTATCTACAGTTTATCTGACTTTCCTAACAACCCTGTGACTTAAGCAGGAAATGTAGGCTTATTTCATAAATGAGAAAATAGTCAAGTGGTATCAATGAACAAACTAGTTTTTGAACTCAAGCCTTCTGTCCTCTCATTTATAGCACTTCTTACACTATACCACCCTGATTATGAGATGGCAGATCCTGAAATTAAACTCTAGAAACTATCTGGAGCCCTGCTTTATACATGAAAATGGGCACACTATATCAAGATATTCTTTTCACACGTGGTTTCTTCTCAAATAAACTCTTGTATTAAAGGGACAAAACTATTAATCCCCAAAATTGCTAAGTGATCATGCTGAGACTTGGAGGAACTCTATGGGTTAAAAAAAGCATAAAAATACTACTTATTGATGCTTTGAGAGAATAAAGCAGCATTTCATTTAAGCATTAAACATGCTGCTGTGGATACTAATCATAGAGAACCCCTGCCTGGGTCCCTACAGCCCTCTAGGACTCTTGGATTCCACTCTTCAACTAGCAACTTACCAAAGTCAAATACTTCCTTTGAGAAAAATTACTCCAAAAATCATCAGAAACGAATTAACTTCATTTGACTCCTGGTGAGTGTTCCTCAATTCTTCCAGTACAGATCAGTACATCACAAAGTCAAACATCCAGCAAATGTCCTAATTATGCTCCTTGCACCTGACGAGACTTCAGGACAGATATACAGGGTCCTACACTGAGTGTTTCCACCCCCTGACTACATGGTGCTGAGCGTATAAATCCTTTCTCTGGGTCTTGGTTGATTTGTAAAAAGGGCCTGGGTTCTAACGGTTTCTAAGCACCCGTATTCTGTGATTCTGTTTGACACATGTTAACTACACTCTTAATCTGTGACTCCCCACCACAATGTTGGAAACTGCCTAGTTCACATACAATTTTTAACGTTATTTTGAATGTTAGCAATACTTCAGTAATACTGTTTTCACTAGTTTTATACCATGAGACATTAGTGAAAATTAGAATGTACCAAAAATTTAGATAAATACCACTAATGTGTTGTTTCAGGAAGATGTCTTCATACACATGCCTAAATTCAAAAGGGTAAAAAACCTACCACAGGAGAAGCTAGAAATAAAGAAGAAAGCACCATTCTGACATAACGTAAAGATCACCAGCTCATGATGAAGCTGCTAACAAAGATGTATAACCAACGCCCATCCTTTTAACACTACCTACTGACAACACAAAACTTAAAAAATATCTGCAAATATGCTAAACATACTTAAGCAGCAAAATTTAATACCACCATCCTTTGTTTAAAGCTAAAGAATTAATATCTGGGGGAAAATGGATAGTCAATCTGTTTATAAAATGAGACTACTAAGAGGAAGCCTTATATGGGAATTTCCAAGTCATTTTAGCACTGGTTCGAAATGCTATCTGTTTTTAAAAATAGTGTTGCTCTTAACTTTTATTCAAGAAATAGTTTAATTTGAAAGATCCCAAGGACCCCAGGAAGTACTGAAATCTACACACACAGGCAGTGTTCATAAAATTCTAAAAGTTGTCAAAAGTGGCCACTTTTACTTCTGTGTACACTTTTCTAAGAGGTACTACAAAGGAAATGAAGAATTGATTTTTCTTTTTCTTTTCTTTTTTTTTTTTTGAGACGGAGTTTCGCTCTGTCGCCCAGGCTGGAGTGCAGTGTCCAGATCTCAGCTCACCGCAAGCTCCGCCTCCCGGGTTTATGCCATTCTCCTGCCTCAGCCTCCCGAGTAGCTGGGACTACAGGCGCCCGCCACCTCGCCCGGCTAGTTTTTTGTATTTTTTAGTAGAGACGGGGTTTCACCGTGTTCGCCAGGATGGTCTCGATCTCCTGACCTCGTGATCCGCCCATCTCGGCCTCCCAAAGTGCTGGGATTACAGGCTTGAGCCACCGCGCCCGGCGAATTGATTTTTCAAAATCAAAAGATGAAACTTTTGACACTAATGTAGCTTTCTGCCCAGCCATATAAACCCTTACCATTTTCCTCCTCCTTTTTCTCTCTTCTCCTCAAAACCATTTGTCAAAAAAAGATACAACCTCTCCATTGATTGGAAAGTTTTAAGATTTTAGCCATAGAATACCACTTAGGGATAGACAGTAAAATTTTGCTCACCAGTTTCTAAATTCCTAAAACTTCTTAGTAGCTCATTTTTCATCAATACCTGGAAATCTACTAACGCAAATTAAACTATATAAAATTCCTCTGTAGTCACTCATCATTTACCCATTCTCACACACAGTGAAGAATTGATATGAAACTACAAAAGAAAGACTGCTTGTCCTCAAGAAAGGCACTCTCTTTCTTGGTCACTATGTGCATAATACAATCTTGCAGTTAAAATACAGCAGGCTTATACAAAAAGGAAGGCTGTTCTAAATTCTTCCAAGTTAAGAGCAACTGGTACTCTGTTAAGGACCTAATTTCCTATGACCAAGCACCATAATAGTAGCTATTAGTCATAACTTCAACTTATTTGAATAAAGAAACACAACTTTGGCTAAAGATCCTGTTCTTTTTAAAAAGTAATACTTTTAATTCACAAAACAACAAAACCACAATAATGCCATTAGTGATGTATTACCCCATCCTTCAGACAGGAACAAAATCTGGATAGAAATGCCACCGGGCTTTAAAAAACGTGAATAAGTGAGTCTAGTTTCACTAGTGGTTTAGGCTGCACTGTGAAAACAAATAATGTCAAGAAGAAACAAGAAACATTTCATTAACTAGGGGCCTCCCAAGTCTGATTCCAGGGCACTGGTACCTGTTTCTGTGCTCAACATTCAGATCCTACAATCCAATGCTAAAATGAACAGTAAGAAATATGAAGAAAAGGAAACAGGAGTTCTAGCTAATGGTCATTCAACATAATGACATTACGTAAGTTTCTTTGTGCCTAGGTCTCCCATTTGTAAAGATAACCTGCAGCAGCTTACATACTGGGTTTCCTAACATCTGCCGAGAATCTTTAGAGTAGGAGAAAGCTAGAGCCTATGAAGCTCTTCGGATGATGAAGCAGCAATGTGATGCTCTCCTAAATGAACATGGTATTTATACATACACCTGAATGCCGCTCCTTTCAAAAAAAAAGCACCACAGAAAATCGTACACTTATCTAAAAATGCTGCCATAGCACAAAAGTTCAGACATTTTTCCGGAATTGCTTTAGAGTCAGCAATTCATTCTTCTGAATATACAGCAGTGGAATGTGGATATTCCTAATTTCAATTTAAGCTTCGCTTATTTCTTAGATTTGAAGCAGCTTATTAAAAACTTATGCTTATGTATATAAAGCTAATGTATGGGTTTTTAAGGTAATTTCCGTGACTTAAAAAAAAAAAAAAAACCTTGTGACTTCATAAATGCAATACATATTTAGGGAAGAGAGGAGTCACACTCAGTATCTTCAACATCAATTCCTCACTTCTCATCCCCAGTGTGTCTGAGAACACAAGTAACTTTGTCTATTTCTCTCTACTGCAATTCTGCTTCTTCATCACTAGGCTAGGATGTTTTGAGTGATGGAGTTAATCATTTTTTCTCAAAGATTACCAGAAAGCATAAGCCTGACCCCTCACATTAAACAGTGATTACCTACACAGCTGCTCTAACACACAGAAACAGCTTTTTAATTCCACATTCTTAGTCCACAGAACCTCTGCAAAATGGCCACACTGGAAATCACATGTATGCAAAGTGCTTACATCACTCTTCCGTCTTCTCAATCTCTCACTAAATGACATGTACCCACATGAAATGATCTGGCAATAATGAGGACCCATCACAGATTCTAAGAACTACTTTTTACTATACCCTGTAAAACATTATTAAAACTATACAATTAATCTGTTACCGGAAGGAAAATTTAGCCGACCCTTCATGCTCATTAAAATCATCTTCATCAAAGAGATAACAAAAGACATATCATTATCAAACTGATTGCTAAACCATATATTAAAATCGTTTTGTTCCAATTATTGCTTTAGTAATACGTGAATTCTTCTACATTTTTACTAGCTGATAAGCAACAATAGCTCTCTGGCTTCCCAACAAGGCTTCTCAGCACTACTGGTGCACTATATCCATCCCACCTGAAACTTTACTGCCAAAGGAAAAAAAACCAAGTGATTATCTGCTAAGGAATTTCCTTCCATTTGGGTTTGACATACATTTCTGAAGTCGCTCCAATTTTTTCCAACTTTCTTTCTGGAACAACGTAGAGCATGCACCAAGAGTAACAAACACAGCGCTCAGGGAGCCCTTAAATTGAGAATGGCTTTCCTGTCTTTTGAATACCTATTTATTTTCTAACAAATGGAGCCCTTTAGGAATTTTTGCTTAAGGCAATTTACTTTTTAAAACAAACACCTTCCTGAACTTAGATTTGAACTGAGATCTGTGACCAGTCTGCACATTTTCTTGAAAGTTCACAGGAAAATGGGGTGGAAAAAGAAGTAATGAAAGGACATCAGATAAATAAAATCTGAGCGTGGGCTGGGCACAGTGGCTCACGCCTATAATCCCAGCAATTTTAGGAGGCCTGCAAGGAGTCCTTTTGGAGGAGTGCTTGAGCTCAGGAGTTTGAGACCAGCCTCGGCAACATGACCAGACCCTGACTCTACAAAAAAATTTTAAAAATAGCTGGGCGTGGTGGCATGCACCTGTAGTCTCAGCTACTTGGGAGGCTGAGATGGATCACTTAAGCTCATGAGTTGAAGGCTGCAGTGAACTATGATCTGCACTCCAGCCTGGGTGACAGAGTGAGACTCTGACTCTAAATAAATAAATTAAATTAAATTCAAGCTTGCATTGCCCATTCTAGAACGTGACTGGGGTAGCTTACAACCTTCTGCCCTGTGGGGGGAAAAATGTTACATACCACTCATAGGACACTCACCTTGAGGATTTTTACAACCACTCTCTCATTGTTGGTGATGTTAATGGCCTCAAATACTTCACTATATTTTCCCCGACCAAGTTTTCGAACCAGTTGGTAATCATCTTGATTACTGTAAAAGGAAGACACACACATAAATGCCAGGACTGGGGGTTAATCTAACCAAGCCTATGCTCACTGTATACGTCATTCAGCCGCTTCCACCAGGCAAACACTTGCAAGTGTCTATACATCACGGCACAACTCATTCCCTAAATGAAAGCCACGACGTAATCTTGGCTCCCTTCACTCTGCAGAGCTCCTAACCTAATTGGTCTCTCCTAACTTGGAAAGATGGGGCAGGAAGGCAACGCTCAGAGCCAATCCAGAGGGGTGAGCAAAGCACCCGTCCTGAAGGCCTAGAGGGTGCCCCCTGTGTCCCGCGGCTCCCCAGCACCTGCTTCCCGTTTCACACCCTGAGGGTAGACAGTGCCTGTTTTAAAAATCTGGACGTCTTTAAGAAATTTCCTCCCACCACCTCATCTCAGAAAACCGAAAAGGCAGGGAATTTTAATAGCTCCAAAGGACAGCTGTTGACTTCCCACCCCAGTGGAAACCCAGAAGCGTGAGGAAGGGCTGCTCCCTCACTTCCACCCGGCGTCAATCCCTGGACCCCACACTTCTTCCCGAGTAAAAAAGCATTCCGTGAGGGAAAGGGGTGCGCAAACCGGGGAGAAAGGGACGAAACGGGGGTAAAGGAGAGGGAAGAGGAAGACGAGGACAAGTGCGAGAGCTGGACCTCTGCCTCCCTGCGGGCCCGCGGAGGGGTCAGCGGGAGACACCACCCGGCCCGAGTGCGGTTCGCAGGGGGTGGCTGGGCGGGGGCAGGGGTCAGCGGGCCCGGCGGGGGGCGGCGGCGGCTTTACCCCCAGCTCGGGACGTGAGCCTCGTAGTCCCAGTACTCGCGGCTCCTCAGGCTGTTCACCTCGGCGTAGACCCGGGCCCTGCTGCCCGCGGCCGGGCCGGGCATGGCGGGCGGGACCGGGGAGCGGCGCGGGGCGCAGAGGGTGGCGGCGGCGACGCGGCGGGGGGCGCGGGGCTGCGGACAGAGGGGGCAGCGGGCCGCCGGGCGCTGGAGGAGGAGGAGGAGGAGGAGCGCGGCGGCGGGCGGCCGCGCCAGGCCGGGCCCGCGGGGGCGGGCGGGCTGGGGGCGCGGGGGGCGCCGGCCGAGCCGGCCGGGCCCTGGAGCGGCCGGCGGGGCGGCGGGGCGGGCGGCGCTCGCGATCCGCGGCGGTCTCCGCTCGGCTCGCGGCCCCCAGGAGGCGGCGGCGGCGGCGGCGGCGGCACCGGCAGTGGCAGCCACCGGCCGGGAAAGGGGCAGCGGCGGCGGCAGCGGAGAAGAAGGAGGAGAGGAGGAGGAGGCGGAGGAAACCCGGAAAAGGGGCCGCGCTCGCTGGGAGCGGCCGCCGCCCGGCCTGGGGGCCGCCCAGGCTCACAGCGCCCCCTGGAGCGCGGGGGGACCCGCCGGGCGGTGCCGGCCCCGCCCCGGCCCCGCCCCGGCACGCCCAGCCGCCTACCTCGCGCCTTCCCGCACCCTCCCGCACCCTTGCCCTCCCGTCCCCCAGGTCGGACGGTCCAAATCGCCTCACCCTCGGGCTGACCTGACTTCACGCCACAGGAGCCCCCCTTCCACTGGCCGTTGCCCTAGAGGCCTCGCCCGCGAGTCCCGACCCTTTCACTGTCCTTAGAGACCCTACCCCCAGCCCTGCACTCACCCAGCTTTTACCCACCCGACACCTCCCATACTGACCCTATTCTGACCCTCCTGTCACCCAAACTGTCAAGTCCCTCCCCAGGGCCTCGCTCAAACCTCAGAACCTCCCCCACCTCAATACTTCTCCCTTTCCCCGAGACATACCCCTCCTTCCCCTTCTGGACCCTGCCCTGTTAGGGTAGACTCCTCAGTCCCCAAGGCTTCCCACCCCCGACATTCAGAGTCCTCCTCACAAAACCTTTCTACGCTTCCCCCAAATGCCCTTCCAGAGCCTTCCCTGAATATCCACTTTGGTCACTTGGTTAAGCTGGCGTCGGCCGGGTTGTGCCACTGCAAAGTTACAATTTTTACCTTTGTGATTAATTAGTCATTTGTGGGGAGAGACTTTGAGAGTGTAAATCTCCTGTTTGTGTTCAGGAGGAGGGAGAGCAGAAGAATTGCAAATCCGACCTGAAGGGACAGGCAGGGGTTGGGGATGCACCGAGGGTAGGTGGTCAATTGAACTGGCCTGGCTTCCAGTGTTGCTTGCAGCCCTGAACACCCTTCTCCTTTGACCTTCTAGGCCCTTCCTCTGTCTTCCTTTCCCATCCCGCATCCTCTATCGACAGAACCTCTGCACCCAGTACAGGTTGCTCTCATTCCAATCCCTTTTCACAGTCTGTTTTCTAGATGAAATCCTGGGCCTTCCTCCTTGACACAGCTAAGAGCACAGACTGTGGAGTCAGATCTATCCAGCACTGCTACTTAGAAGCTGTGTGACCTTAGGACAATTACTCAACCTCTCTGTGTCACAGATTCTACAGCACAAAACCAGTAATAGCACTCACTTCACAGGGCTGCAAGGAGAATTAAACAAGGTAAACCATGTGAAACACTTAGGATGGTGTTCAATATTAAGATACTATGTGTACAATATGATTATTCCCAGACCCAGGGCCTTTCTCTGATCACGCCTCCCTCCCTGAGACCACCACGCATCCATCTTTTGGTTCCTTCCATCCTCCAAGCTTAACTAGGAGCCACCACCAACCCCTCCACCCCACCTTCCCAAGGGTGACTCCTTTTCCCTATTCAAGTTTCGCCTTTTTCTTTATTAGTAGTATTTTTTTTAGAAATAGGGTCTCACTATATTGCCCAGGCTGGAGTGCAGTGGCCTATTCACAGGAATGATCCCACTACTGATCCGCACGGGAGTTTTGACCTGCTATTTGCCACCTGGCAACCTGGTGGTCCCCCAGCCCCAGGAGGTCATGATAATTGATGCCAAACTTAGTGTGGACACCTGATCGGCATTGT
Source organism: Rhinopithecus roxellana (assembly GCF_007565055.1). Taxonomy (NCBI): domain Eukaryota; kingdom Metazoa; phylum Chordata; class Mammalia; order Primates; family Cercopithecidae; genus Rhinopithecus; species Rhinopithecus roxellana. The sequence continues at coordinate 41,294,291 of NC_044568.1, read as the reverse complement.
GCACTACAGCCCAGAACTCCTGGGCTTACACGATCCTCCCACCTCAGCCTCCCGAGGAGTTGGGACTACAGGCATGCCCCCAGCTCAAGTCTCACCTTAAAGATGACTTTCTCTATGGTTGATACTTCTCTATCTCAGCACCCTATCCACATCCTTCATAAAACTGCATATCTTGTCATTTGTTTCCTTATTGTCTGTCCCCTCCCTTGTAAAAACAGCACAAGGACAAGGACAGAGTGTGGGTGCTCACCACTGGCTCGTCCAGCATTTGCCACAGTCAGAGACCTTCAGTGAATACAGTGTTAACCCACAGATGACTTAGGGATTACCAAGGGGAAACGAGGTCACCACCTTACCCGTGGTCCAAACTTCTCATCAGTAGGGAACCAACTGATCCTCTGATGTGATGCAACGAGAAGGGACACCTCCCCCATGAGGTACTCCTGCCAAAATATTTAACCTCAATCTAATAATAAGGGCGCCATCAGACAAATCCAAGCTGGGCGACGTTCTGCCAAAGAGCTAAGCTGGGTTCTTCAAAAATGTCAATGTCACTAGGAGAAAGAAAACCAAACGAAACCTTGGATTAGTGTTCTTGATTATTGAAGACCGAGAGACGTAACTAGATGAAGTGTATGATTCTGAATTAGAGTCTGGATTTTTTTTTTTTAAGTAGAAAGGAAAGGAGGGAGGGAGGGAGAAAGAATACAGCTCATATTGGGTTGGTGCAAAACTTATTGAAATTCAATGGAAAGTAATGGTGAAAACCTCAATTACTTTTGCACCAACCTAATAGAAGGGTACTCCAGGGGAAATTTGAATATAGGATGTATATTACACAATGTTAATGTATGTTACACAATGTTATATTGTATCAATGTTAAATTTTGTGAGTATGATCATTGTATTTAGTTATGCAGGAGAATCCCATAGTTTTAGGAGTTGCATGCCAAGTGTGTAGAGATGAAGACCCAGTATTTGCAATTTAGTCTCAAATGGTTCTCCAGAAAAACGCAGGTTTCTGACAGCATAAGCATGCATAGAGTGGGGAGGAATTGGGGGAAATTTTTGATGATTAGTGAATGTAGTTGAAGAGTACATGAGCTTGCAACTTTTTGGTAGAATTTGAAATTTTTCAAAATAAAAACTAGAAAAAAAAATTAATGGAAAAAGTGGACTTTGGAATTTAAATCCTGAACCTGCAAACCTTTCTAAATCTCTTTCATTCCAGAAGACATAAATATACTCAAGCTCTTAATGCAGCTTTAGGATTTGTTTCTGACAAGTCCCTATGAACTAGTCCAGACCAGAGATTCTTAATTCCAAGTCAAATTTCTTGAGTTCTGGGAACCCTGACACAATGTGCAGAATTTGTGGGTTAGTGTGTGTGTGTGTGTGTGTGTGTGTGTGTGTGCGTGTGTCTGTGCTGTGTGTGTGTCCATTCTTTCCTTAGCGTACATCAGATTCTCAAAGGAGGCCATGACCCAAAAATGATTCCAAACCACTGGTTTGACTATTATGTCCAACCTCTGCTGGGGCCCCATTCCTCACCTCCACCCTCAGCCACCTCTGACCCCACCCACCCTCTGTGCACCATCCTCTCATCCCTTACCACGTAGCCCACACCCATCTCACGTAACCTGCTCCCACACCTGCGGGCTGCTTGAGATTCACCCACACACCGCTCTGGTGCAACACACTCCTGGATTTGGCTGACACCATATACTAACTCAGCCCTGAAACCTGCAGTCAGTCCACCCACGGCCAAATGGAATGTTTCTGTGGTTTGTTGGGAGGTTGGGTGGGCACCCCATGGAATTGGCAGAGACCCCTGCCTCTCATTTCTGCCCACCCGCCATGAAACTGGCTTGGCTTGAGTTAAGATGGGCAATTGGAAATGGTACTCATGCAACCCTCACTGAAGGAGTCTCACTTGGATGTGAAGAGGGATAGGCTGGTGACTCTGTGGGGGAGGTGCCAGGCAGGGAGGGTCTGTGAATGAGAAGTAACTTCCCCTCATTACTCCGTGTGTGCAGTTTGAGGATGAGTATAATTCAGTGATGCAATAAAAGGGAATGAAAGAGGATATTTTGAAGCAAATAACCCAACACTTTCATACCAGCTCCAATGCCCCCACATTCTATCCAAACACCAAAAATCCAAAACACAAATGCACATTTGAAAATCCCTCTGAAGGCCACCTTCTATCTTCACAAGCCTACTTTCAAAACATTTGAGAAGTTTATAGGCTTTTATTCTGCACCGATGCTTCTCAAGAACCTAGCCTAAAAAAAAAAGTGAAAATTATGAACAAAAAATTATTAATTGTAATGGCAGTTGATGTGTTCATCACACACATGATGATTCTACATCATTGAATCCTGCCAAAACCGTACATGGTTAAAAACCATTGAATTTAGACTTCAAATGGATGGATTTATGTTATGTGAATTTTATCTCCACATAGTTGTTTTTAGAAATCTATGAGTTTAGAGCTCTTGTAAGGGTCCCCTTTGTGCAGAGGAGGAAACCAAGATTCCAATAACAATGATAAACTGAGGCAGAGCCGGGATTTGAACTCTGATCTTTCTGACCACCAAGTCACTTTCCTTAACCCCTTTCTGATTCAGTATGTCCTGCAAAGGTCCACAGACTTTCCTCATGATAGTCACCATCTTTAATCATGAAAATGTAAAATGACATAAATATCACAAGCTGGGGGACCAGCTAAATTGTGGTACATTCCCTACAGTGAAATATTAGGCATTATTTAAAAGTGTGATTATGAGGAATTTTTAGCAATGAAAAAATTTTAGGATACAAGATTTTTAAATAGGAGAGCTGGGCATGGTGGTTCATGCCTGTAATCCCAGCACTTTGGGAGGCCAAGGTGGGAGGATCTCTTGAGGCCAGGAGTTTGAAACCAGCCTGGGCAACATTGAGAGACCCCCATCTCTACAATAAAATTTTTAAAAATTAGCTGGACATTTTGGTGCAAGCCTATAGTCTTAGCTACTCAGGAGGCTGAAACAGGTGGATTGTTTGAGCCCACGAGTTTGGGGCTTCAGTGAGCTATGGTCATGCCATTGCACTCCAGCTTGAATGACAGAGCGAGACCCTGTCTCCAGAAATAAATAAATAAACAAACACATAAATAAATAAATAAGTTTTTAAAAATTTGTGGCCGGGTGTGGTGGCCGGGTGTGATTATGCCTGTAATCCCAGCACTTTGGGAAGCTGAGGTGGGTGGATCACCTGAGGTCAGGAGTTCTAGACCAGCCTGGCCAACATGGCGAAACCCCATCTCTATTAAAAATACAAAAAATTAGCTGGGCATGATGGTGTAAGCCTGTAATCCCAGCTACTTGGGAGGCTGAGGCAGGAGAATCACTTGAACCCAGGAGGCAGAGATTGCAGTGAGCTGAGATCACACTATTGCACTCCAGCCTGGTCAACAAGAGCAAAACTCCGTCTCAAAAAAAAAAAAATGTTGTACAAGTAATTGTAGTAAGCAGAATAATGTCCTTCCCCCACCTCAAAGGTACACACTTACGCCGGGCACAGTGGCTCATGCCTGTAATCCCAGCACTTTGGGATGCTGAGGCAGGTGGATCACCTGAAGTCAGGAGTTCCAGACCAGCCTGGACAACATGGTGAAACCCTGTCTCTACTAAAAATCCAAAAATTTGCTGAGTGTGGCAGCATGCACCTGTAATCCTCCAGCTACCTGGGAGGCTGAGGAAGGAGGACTGCTTGAACCTGGGAGGTGGAGGTTGTAATGAGCCGAGATTGTGCCATTGCACCCCAGCCTGGGTGACAGAGTGAGATTCCGTTTCAAAAAAAAAAAATTATATGTATATATAATATGTATTATATATATACATATATACATATATACAGTCTGTACATTGTGTGTATATATACATATACAGTCTGTACACTGACCCCCACTCTGTTCCTTAGTTATAAATACCCACGTGTTCTTGTTGGAGTAGCAGGTGAGTACGGTCTCTGTCACTCACTGCAAAACCCCTTGCAGTGGTCCCTATACCTGTCGCCATGACCTTCATTTGGATAAAGTCTGCCTTACCGTCTTTAACAAAAGTGCCATGAATAATTTTTTCTTTAACATTAATATTTTTCAAGAAATTCAAGAGTCAGGTAAAAAGTGAAACTTGTCCTTCTTTGCCTTCCACATTTCCACAGTTTGGTGTGTATCCTTCCAGGCCCTTTTCTATGCAATAAGAATAGATGATACAACTTATTACTTTGTTTTGCTTTGCTTTGTTTCAAAGCAGGACACCAGTGTATACCTACAGTTTTTTGCTTGTTTGTTTGTTTTGTTTGTTTGTTTTTTGAGATGGAGTCTCATTCTGTTGCCCAGGCTAGAGCGCAATGGCACAATCTTGGCTCACTGCAACCTCCGCCTCCTGGGTTCAAGCAAGTCTCCTGCCTCAGCCTCCCGAGTAGCTGGGACTACAGGAGCCTGCTACCATGCGCGGCTAATTTTTGTGTTTTTAGTAGAGACGGGGTTTCACCACATTGGCCAGGCTGGTCTTGAACTCCTGACCTCAGGTGATCTGCCAGCCTCAGCCTCCCAAAGTGCTGGAATTACAGACATGAGCCACCGCGCCCAGCCTATACCTACATTTAGTAGATAAAATTTCAGGTATGTAACAAACACATACAAAAGGAACTGGAAGGAAATGCATTACATGCTTTGGGGTCTTGGAAGCGTAGATTTTACTTTCATAATCAGGGGACAAACAAACCAAGGTTTTCAGGCTGTTGACCATCCTAACCCTCCCCTCAAGAGCTTGTGGGTTAATGGGGGCTTTACACCAGCTAGGAAAGGATAGAGGGTAGGGACATAGGGTCTTGAGTTATCTCTGTAATCCAAGGAGTTTATGGGGAATTGCTAAGATAAAAACTTTAGACAAATTAAATTTAGCAGAGTTTGACTGAGGAAAGAACAATTCTAGAACCAGGGAGACCTTAGAACCAAATAGGTATGGAGAACTCTGGCCTGACCGTGGTCAGGCAACATTTATGGACAACAATGAGGTACACAGGCAGTTGGGTTGGTTACAGCTCAGCTCTTGCCTTATTTGAACGAGGTCTGATTAGTGGGGTGCCTATGATTGACTGAAGCTTAGCTGCTGTGATTGGCTGAGACTCAGCTGTTTGTTACAATAGTAGGCTCCTAAGTTAGGATTTCAGTCGGTTTGCCTACAAGGTAGGTTGCAGTTCATTATATAAAGACTCAAGTACGGAGATGTCTGCAGGCCAAATTTAGTTTAATTTAACAGAGTGCTGGACTCTTACCTTTGGGTTTCTTTGAGGCCCCAGACAGGTGAATAAAATATGTACATTAAGGCCAAATTGGCTGCACTCCACCTGAGTACATATACACATAAATTCCTTAGGAATATCACTTTCTGATTCTTTTTTGTCCTAGTCATCCTTACCATGTGACCCACTCTGTCTTCCAACCAGAAAGTGTCCCTGTGGAAGATGGTGGGAATGCACCAGAGCCTGTCCTGGGCAAGAGAGCCAGAGGAATGGGAATTTTCTGCCGGTGCTCCTGTGGGAGACCCCTCTTATTCAGTCTTGCCTGGCTGGAGAGAAGGGCACATTTCAGCACTCCTGCCCATACCCCACCCCCAAACACCCACCTATTCCCAGAAGCTCAGTGAACTGAAAGTCTTCTAATATTCTCAGGGAAGGATGGATTAATCTCTTCAGACTAAAATTTAACTAACAACTATTGCAAAGGGATTTAAATCTTAAACAGGGACAGGACTAAGAAGTCTGGTGAATGCAGCCTTAATCCTGGAGTTTCAAGAGATACAAAAGTGGAGGGGCTACTCTGAAGGGCAAACAGTACTTTCCTGGTGGACACACCCACTTCCACCTGGTTGGACTGGGCATTTGGAGGGGAGTTGGCTGATGCTGCAGTGAGTCTCCCATAGACCCTGGCAAAGCCATCAAACTTCAAGAACACTCATCGTTTTCCTGCCAAACTGCTCTTCCACAGTATCTCTTCATTTTATTTATGTATGTATCTATCTATTTATTTTTATGAGACAGGGTCTTTCTCTGTCACTCAGGCTGGAGTGTAGTGGCTCGATCATGGCTCACTGCAGCCTCAATCTCCGAGACTCAAGTGATCCTCCCACCTCAGCCTCCCAAGTAGCTGAGACTACAGGTGCACATCATCATGCCTGGCCAATTTTTGTAGAGATAGAGTTTTGCCATGTTGCCCGGGCTGGTCTCAAACTCCTGGGCTTAAGTGATCCTCCTGCTTTGGCCTCCCAAAGTGCTGGTATTATAGATATGAGCCACTGCACCCAGCCCACAGTATCTCTTAGCCCAGCCAAATTTCCCAGAATCACCAACATCCTCCTCACCACTTCCCACCCCCAACCAAGTGCAACTGGCTTCCTCTCCAGTTGGCCACTCCCATTTACACTCTTGTCTGGGTGTCCCCAGCCTTTGTTCTGAGTTAAGCCAGTTGCTCCCTTGATTTTCCCCCAGGGACCTTTCCCACAGTGATCTCTGGGCTTTTAGACTCAGCACACACTAACCCAGAGGTCCTCAACCTAGGTCAGTAGTGAGAATTCAGTAGGTTCATAAATTCAGACACAAAAACATTACGTCAACCAACCTCTAAATAAAATTATTCACCAACCTCTAAATAAAATTTAGCATTTCCTCTCTCCCATTATGGATATAGTAAAAAAAAAAAAAAAATACAATACGAAACAAAACATGGCAGTATTAGCAGTACCTGTGAGTTTGTCACCAGTGGAAATCAGACATGTGCTAGTCACATTACAATTGCTGTTATTTTGAAGCAGAAAAATTTGCTCCCCAGAAAACCTAGCTGCTCTGATTGTTGCAGGCAAAAAAAAAAAAAAAAAAAAAAAAATGTGGAGGAATCCTCCTGAGTTTGGACTTTTCCTCCTGTGTTCCAGCCCCTACTCTTCCTCCCCTTAGGCCTTCTGTTCAGAAGACTCTGAGACTGGGATTTGGTGACATTTAATATCCCCCCACAGACACTAGCTTCTCCATCCTGAAGAAAAACTAAATGAAACTAAATGATGTTGCACATGCAAGCTCTAATTTTTGTTGTAGGAAGCACACCATTCTGCATGCTTGCCGAAGTCTTCCTGTTTGACTAGAGGATGACATGGAAGCCCTGGATCCCAGTCCTGCCTGTTCCCAAGCCAGGGAGGAAACTCTCGACTGAAAAAAGTCACTTTCTTCTTTAACCCAGTGTCTGAGGGGTTTTGTCTGCAGCTCATCCTGCTACATTAGTGACGGGCCCTTTGTCAGCTCTGATGCCCACGAGAGCATAGAGTATAGCAGAAGTTCCCATGGATGATCAGAAAACACAATCAATCCCAAGAAGATCAAAACTCTACATGCCTAAGGTATGATCAGTCCCTGCATTGAGAAAGTGGAAGAGACACAGATGACAGTGGAGAAAGACAATTAGGAAAAGACGGCATGGTTGCAACCACACTGGACATCAGTGTCATTGAGAGATTCATCTTTCAGTGAAGCGGGAGCTTGTCTTGATTAGCAGAATTGTGTCATTCTGTCAACACCTACTCATTATGACCATCTAATCCTTAGGGTCTATCCTAATTTTGTCATTTGCCCAAATAATGTCCTTTAGAGGAGGGGTCTCCAACCCCAGGGCTGTGGACCGGTACCAGTCAATGGCCTGTTAGGAACCAGGCTGCACAGCAGGAGGTGAGTGGTAGGTGAGCAAACATTACCAGCTAAGTTCTGCCTCTGGTCAGATCATGGTGGCATTAGATTCTCATAGGAACTCGAACCCTACTTTGAACTGCACATGCAAAAGGTCTAGGTTGCACGCTCCTTATGGGAATTTTTTTTTTTTTTTTGAGATGGAGTCTCACTCTGTCATCCAGGCTGGAGTGCAATGGCGCGATCTCAGCTTACTGCAACCTCTGCCTCCCAGGTTCAAGTGATTCTCCTGCCTCAGCCTCCCAAGTAGCTGGAATGACAGGTATGCACCACCATGCTCAGCTAATTTTTGTATTATTAGTAGAGATATGGTTTCACCATGTTGACCAGGCTGGTCTTGAACTCCTGACCTCAGGTGATCCACCCACCTTGGCCTCCCAAAGTGCTGGGATTACAGGCGTGCGTTACCATGCCCAGCCTGCTTAAGGGAATCTAACTGATGCCTGATGATCTGAGGTGGAACAGTTTCATCCCAAAATCATCCCCCCACCCCCAAATTGTCTTCTAAAAACCAGTCCCTGGTTCCAAAAAGGTTAGAGACCACTGCTTTAGAGCAAAAAGATCCCCTCAGTAACCATGTGCAGCATTTAGTGGTCATTTTTTTAAATCTCTTTCCATTTATGACAGTTTTTTAGTGTCTTTTTGAAGATTATTGGTGAGTTATTTTGTGACATATTCCCAATGGGGTTATCTGATGTTTCTTCAAGATTAGATTCAGATTATGCATCTTTGGCAGAAATATCACAGAAATAAAGCTGTGTTCTTCTCATTGCTTCCTACCAGGTGGCATACAGTTTCCTTTGTCCCATCACTGAAGATATTAACTTCAATCAGTTGATTATCAGGGTAGTGGATGCCAGATTTCTTCACTGTAAAGTGACTCTTTTTATGTCTTTTGTTTTTGTTTTTGAGAGAGAGTCTCGCACTGTCACCCAGGCTGGAGTGCAGTGGCGCGATCTCAGTACTGCAACCTCCGCCTCCCGGGTCCCGGTTCAAGCAATTCTCCTGCCTCAGCCTCTCAAGTTGCTGGGATTACAGGTGCCCACCACCACACCCGGCTAATTTTTTTTTTTTTTTTTGTATTTTTAGTAGAGATGGGGTTTCACCACGTTGGCCAGGCTGGTCTCGAACTCCTGACCTTGTGATCCACCCTCCTCGGCCTCTCAAAGTGCTGGGATTAGAGCCATGAGCCACTGTGTCTGGCCCTTTTTATGTTTTTAATGAATGCATATTTGGGACTGAGGTATTTTCTTTGTTTAAATTTTTTTATTAAAAAAAATTCTGACTACAAAGACCTGGAAAAGAAAAGTTAAGGCATTTTGAAAGCTATGTAATTATCCTAGTCCTCATCAAACTTTCTATTTAATTATTTATAGTATTGGGTTTTGTTTGTTTGTTTTTTGAGACAGAGTCTCGCTCTGTCATCCAGGCTGGAGTGCAGTGGTGCAATCTCGGCTCACTGCAAGCTCCACCTCCCGGGTTCATGCCATTCTCCTGCCTCAGCCTTCCTAGTAGCTGGGACTACAGACACCTGCTACCACGCCTGGCTAATTTTTTTGTATTTTTTTAGTAGAGATGGGGTTTCACCGTGTTAACCGGGATGGTCTTGATCTGACCTCGTGATCCGCCTGCCTCAGCTTCCCAAAGTGCTGGGATTACAGACATGAGCCACTGCACCCAGCCTTTAGTTTGTTTTTTGAGACAGAGACTTGCTGTGTCACCCAGCCTGGAGTACAGCGACATGATCACTGCTCACTGTAGCCTTGACCTCCCAAGCTCAGGTGATCCTCCCACCTCAGCCTCCCAAGTAGCGGGGAGCACAGGTGCTTGCCACCATGCCCGGCTAAATTTTTAAAAATTATTTGTAGAGACGAGGGTCTTCATTTGTTGCGCAGGCTGGTCTTGAACTGCTGGGCTCAAGCAATCCACCCAAAGTGTCCTCCCAAAGTGCTGGGATTGCAGATATGAGCCACCAGGCCCAGCAGTTATTTATATTATTATGGACTCATGGATGTCTATTTATTTCAGTGAGTTATAATCCATTATTATCATTATTATCATGAGTTATTTTGATGCTCAAATCATTTCTATTGGCTGGTGGGAGCCCCTTCCAACTGGCTCCTGAATCCCTTTTACCTGTGCTATCGTCCTCTGATCACTTTCTTGTTTTTTTGGCACAAAATTTGCTCCTGGTTCATCTTGTACTTTTCCTATTCCAGCTCTGGAATCAACCATTGCTCAAAGGGATCCTGATTCCTTTTAGTGGAGAGTAGTGTTTAGAAGCCAACATCAGAGCATGAGTTGCTGCTCCCAGGCTGACCTAGAGAATATATGTATGTATATGTTCAATAACACACACACGCAGACACACATTTATATCTCTGTTTATTTCTGTATTTATTTGTGTATATTGAAAACTATGAGTACATTTCGTGCCTCCAATTCCAATCTAACACCATAGAACTCATTCTAGTTTTCCTCCTTTCTATATCTGTAACCCTCTTTTCTGACAGTGAGCAAGCTGGCAATACAGGGCTTTTTGAGGTGGAGGAGGCAGTGTTAAGAAAGGTCTCTCTGAGAAGGTGACATTTAAGCTGAGACTTGAAGAAGTGAAGGCATCAGTAAGGCAGATTCTGGGGGAAGAACATTCTGGGGAGAACACGATAGTAATCGCAATGGCCCTGCAAGAAGCATGCCGGTGTGTTGGAGGAACAGCAGGTGTCTTGTGGCTGAGCCAGTAGGCAAATAATGTCAGCCAGGTAAGAGGGATGGTTCAAGTAGCACCCTATTGTAAGCACTACAATAGTGACCAAGATAGGAAGCCATTGGTACATGCTGAATACAGGAGAGATACTCCTTTGTAAAGGATTGCTCAAACTGCAAATGTGGAAGCAGAGTCACCAGCCAGGAGACCTGAAGGAAACCAGGAAAGTGAGGAGGATGGTTGGGAAGGTGGTGAGAAATGCTCAGATTCAGGAATCGTATTTTAGGGGAAGCTAACAAGATATGGCATGTGGGGTTTGAGAGGTAGGTGGTGGCACATGGTGCTATGTAAGTGTTTGTTAAATAAATAAAATAGAAAAATTGTATGCAAAGCACTCAGCACAAAGTGTGCCATATAAAAAATGAATCATTACTGCTGTCCATTGATGAATGAAGATGAAAACCTTCCCTCAGCCCCATTGACCCGATTCCGGCCGCATCTTGGCATCCTGAAATGTCACCTCTTGAGCAGTGCTACCCCTTTTCTACCAGCGCTCCCTCATATCCTGTTTCCACCCTTCCCAATGACTCAAAACTCCCACTTCTTCTGAGTCCTGTCCCTGCACGGTGTGGGTTGGTATCTGATAAGCTAATTCACAATAAGGTATGGACTTCTTGCAAGATGCTTACCCCTCCCAGAAGGATTCACATTTTTAAAAGGTGGCAACTTATTTACTTACCTCTGGGAATGTGGTGGAATCTCTGACAGTATGGCAGGGTGGTGAAGGAGGTTATTTTGTTTTGGGCAGGCCTCAAATGACACTATATGGACATCTGGGACCTCCCTGAGGGGGCCCAGCCCAGGGCCAGGCTGCATTCCTCTGTCTCCTGCCTCACGTTACAAACCCTGGCACTTACTGCTGCTATTTACTGCAAGACCTTGATCCTGATGTGGCCAAAAGATCATCATTCTAGATTCTCTCCCCATGGTGGGCAGGGCTTGGTGTAGTGGCCGTACCCTTTTGAGACCCCCCACCTGTGGGATGGCTCAGAAAGGCATTGATCAGACTTAATCCACGAATGGAAATTTATGACCTGATGCCACGGTGCTGGGTACCTCAGACTGTGGGCAAAATTGGTGTCTGTGCAAGATTGGTTTAAGAAGCAAGGCCACAAAACCACAGTGAGATACCACTTCTAGCCCACTAGGATGGCTGTAATAAAAAAGATAGATAGTAACAAGTGTTAACAAGATGTGGAGAAATGAGAACCCTTATACATTCAGAGCTGGTAGGGATGCGAAATGGTGCCGCCACTTTGGAAAACAGCTTGGTAGTTCCCAGAAAGATTAAACACAGTCACCACATGAGCCAGAAACTTCACGCCTAGGTGTATTATACCCAAGAGAAATTAAAACATATGTCCCCCGGAAAACTTGTAATGCATGTTTATAGCAGGATTTTTCATAATAGCCAAAGAATGGAAACAACTCATATGCCCATCAACTAATGGATGGATACATAAAACCTGGTATAGCTATCCAATAGAGTATTACATGGCAATAAAAAGGAAGGAAGTACTGATCCATGCTACGACATGGATGAACCTTGAAAATATTGTGCTAAGTGAAAGAAGCCAGACACAAAAGGCCCACATGTTGTAGGGTCCCATTTATACAGAATGGACAGAACAGGCAAATCCATAGAGACAGAATGTGGATTATAGGTTGCTGGGACTGGGCAGAAATGGGGACTGATTTTATTGGGTATAGAGTTTCTTTTTAAGGTGATGAATATGTTTTAAAACTGATTGCACAACTCTGTGAATATACTTTAAAAAACCCATTGAATTGTACAGTTTGGTATGTGAGTTATATCTCCATAAAAGTTATATATTCATAAAAATGAAAGCAAGTAAGAAGGAAAGAAAGGAAGGCAGGGAGGGAGACAGACAGGGAGAGAAGGAAGAAGGAAGGAGGAAGAAAGGAAAGAATAAGGAGGAAGGAGGGGCCAGTGTGGTGGCTCATGCCTGTAATCTTAACACTTGGAGGCCGAGACAGGCAGATCACTTGAGGTCAGGAGTTCAAGACCAGCCTGGCTAACATAGTGAAACCCTGTCTCTTCTAAACGTACACAAATCAGCCAGGTGTTGTGGTATGCACCTGTAATCCCAGCTACTCGGGAGGATGAGGCATGAGAATTGCTCGAACTCGGGAGGTAGAGGTTGCGGTGAGCTGAGATTGTGCCATTGCACCCCAGCCTGGGTGATAGAGCCAGAGTCCACCAAAAAAAAAAAAAAAAAAAAAAGGGAAAGAGGGAGGGAAGTGAGGGGACGGAGGGAAGGATGAAGGAGGAAGAAAAGAAAGGAAGAGAGAGGAGGAAGAAAGGGAGGGAGGAAATGAGGGAAGAGGGGAAGAAAGAAGGAAGGAAAAAGGGAAGGATAGAGAAAAGAAAGGAAGGAAGGGAGTGAGGGAGGAAAGAAAAGGAGGGAGGGAAGGAGGGAAGTAGAGAAGGAAGGGAAGGAGGGAGGGAGGTTACAGTGAGCCGAGATCACGCCACTGCACTCCAGCCTGGACGACAGAGTGCAACTATGTCTCAAAAAAAATAAAAATAAAAAGATACCAATAAATGATGGCCTTAATCACCGTAGACACCAGAACTTGAGCTGTATAGTGAAGACACCTGGATGCACAAGTGAGAAGAGTGCAAAGTACTCTGGGAACTTAAAGCAGGGGGAGACATTACAATGTTAGGACCTGGAAAAGAAGGATTTTCCTTAAAATTTTATAGAAACGTGTATGTGTGTATACATAGATGCTTGCATTCTAAACAGAAGAAGAGAGAAAAAGTAAAAGCCTACAAAAATAATCACCTAGTCAAGTGTGGTGGCATGTGCCTATAGTCCCAGCTACCTGAGAGGCTGAGGTGGGAGGATGGCTTGAGGCCAGGAGTTTGAGGTTATAGTGTGCCATGATCATGATTGTGAAGAGCCACTGCTCTTCAGCTTGGGCAACATGGAAAGACCCCATCTCTTAAAAAATAAGAATAATGGGACTGGGAGCACTGGTTCACGCCTGTAATCTCAGCACTTTGGGAGGCCGAGGTGGGCGTTGAATTTCTGACACATGAGGTCAGGAATTCAACACCATTCTGGCCAACATGGTGAAACCCTGTCTCTACTAAAAATACAAAACATGAGCTGGGTGTGGTGGCGGGCACCTGTAATCCCAGCTACTCGGGAGGCTGAGGCAGGAGAATTGCTTGAACCTGGGAGGTGGAGGTTGCGGTGAGCCAAGATTGAGCCATTGCACTCCAGCCTGGGCAACAAGAGTGCAATTCTGTCTCAAAAAAAAAAAAAAAAAAAAAAAGAAGAAGAAGAAGAATGACCAAAATTATGTTATCAGTGGTTATCTTGAGGAGGTTTAAGGAAATTTTAAAGTTTTCTTCCCTGAGCTTGTCTGTATCTTCCAATTTTCCACAATAAATATGTATTACATTTGGGTTTTTTTACATTCTTTGAAAGAAAGCCAGCAAATAAATTTGACAGGAAATAAAACTCAAGAGTAAGTCAAGAGAAATGAACCCCTTATCTGAGCACATAGGGGAATGGAGTGCTGAGAAAGTATGTTCTCCCCAATTCATAAATAACCAGTTGTGACAGAAACAAAAGAAGTAAAAACTGGGTTTTTACTGTGTTGCAGGTTGCTAAGGGTCTTCAGATCAGTTTATAGCAGTGGTTTTCAATAGGGGGTGACTTGTTTCCCTGGAGCACATTAGGCAATGAATGGAGACATTTTTTATTGTCACCAATGGGAAAGTGGTAGGTAGCTAGTGGTGGAGGCCGTGATGTACTAAACATCCTGTAATGCACAGGACTTCTTCTGCAACAAAGAATTATCTGGTCCAAAATGTCAACAGTGCCACAGTTGAGAAATCATGATTTGTAGGAAAAAAGCCAAAGGGAAAAAATCAGAATCTGAGGTGTCCACATTATAACTCTAATTAAGTAAATACAAAGGCAAAGATATGGTTAAAACTAGGTGCAACCCATTCCCACCCACCAAATCCTGCTCCTTGACAGCAGAGATGCCTGCCCTGCTGTCATCCCCACCCACTGGGGGATAAGGAGTGATGAACAGTTACTTTTTTCTTTTTTTCTTTCCTCTGGAATAGGATTTCTGTCCCTACCATGGAACATTATGCAGCTTTCATAAAGAATAAAGTAAATCTATATGTGCTGACATTGAAAGATGTCCAGAATATATTAAGTGAAAAAAAGCAGATTGTCCAATGATATGTACAGCAAGATTCATTTTTGTAAAAGTAAACTGTACAAAGGGGTATGAGTACTCAAGTGTGTAGGGAAGCATCATTGCAGCAATCTACACTGGGGGGAAAATGGAAGACATGGCACTTTCACTTAATAGATTGAAGGCATTCATTTTTGTCTGCCCTCTCCCAAAGCCAAACCAAAATCAGAGTCAGTGAGCTAAAAAGGTATAAACTCACAAAAGAAACAAAATGAAGCAGAGACAGGAAAATAGCAGATGAGAGTTTTAAACAAATTTTTGGAAGGTGGAAAGCAGGTGAGTTTGGTAGAGCTGAAAATGCCTGCAGAGGGAAATATCAACCAGCAGTCAGTGTACCTGTTAGCCTGCAGTCTTTGCATGAAGAAGTGGCTTCCTTTTCTCTAGATGCTTGACATCCATCTAGTGGGAAAGTGACATAATTAATGTGCTGTTCCTCCCACCCTTTACTGCTATCTGCTGGAACATTATCATAAGTGGACAAAGCAAAAATGTTTACAAGGTGAATGGCACCCCTAAGATACGGTTCCACTGTGTGCTGCCCAACCTGCACACCTGTACAAGGGGTCTCCCCACAAGAAATAGAAAGATCTATGGACTAAAACCCCAAATGCCAGAAATTTAGTCAGAATGATGTGTTGGAGGTTGTTATGATTTGAATGTATCCCCCAAAGACCTTGTGTTGGAAACTTAATCCCCAGAGCAACAGTGTTGGGAGGTGGGGTCTAATCTGAGGTGATTAGGTTATGAGGACTCTCTGCTCTTATGAATGGATTAATGCTATTGTCACAGGGGTGGGTTCATTACTACAAATTGAGCTTGTTGTCAAATCCAGTTTGGTCCCCTCTTCTCCCATACTGTCTTGCCTTTCCACCTTCTGTCATGGATGGTGGTGCCCAAAGGCCTCACTAGATGCTTGCATCATGCTCTTGGACTCCCCAGCCTCCAGAACTGTGAGCCAAATATATTTATTTTCTTTATAAATTACCCAGTCTATAGTATTCTGCTATTGCAATACAAAATGGACTAAGATAGAGGTGGAATGGGCTTGAAAACAGAAGTATGACTAGGAACCCCATGTAAGAGGTGGTGAGACCACTGTGGAGATTGTGTTTTCCAGGATAGCCACTACAAATATCTCCCATTCCACACGCTATTCCACGATATGACTGACATTCCTCCTCTTGAGAGATATAGTCTAGGTCCCCTCTGTTTTAATTGAGGCAGGCTCAATTCAAGTGACTCGTTTATAACAATAGAATTCAGTGGAAGTGGTGGTGCATAATTTCCAAGGCTGGAACTTGTGTGCTTAAACTATAAACCTCTATGTGAACAGTTTGACTGCCCTGACACTGCCATATTGTAAGGAAGCTTATAATAGCTCATATGGAGAGACCACACGGAGAAGACCTGAGACTTCAGAGAAAGAGAGGTAGGTGCTTTGCCAGCTGCATACTAATCCAGCTTCAATCATTGTTTGGCTGCAACAGCATGAGAGATCCCAAACTAGAACCACTCAGCTGAGCCCTTCCCAAATTCTTCAGCCACAGAAAGTATGAGAGACAGTAAAATCAGTGTTTTTGTTTTAATTAGTTTGGGGTGATTTTTTACATAGCAATTATAACTGGAATAACCACCTGGATCTCCTTTCAAATCTGGGGTGGCCGGGCAACTACCCCTTCCTGACCTTGCCAGAAATTTGTTCTACAGAAAAATGAGACTTAAGGACACTAGAGGCCGGGTGCGGTGGCTCACGCCTATAATCCCAACACTTTGGGAAGCAAAGGTGGGTGGATCCCTTGAGGTCAGGAGTTTGAGACCAGCCTGGTCAACATGGTGAAACCCTGTCTCTACTAAAAATACAAAAAGTTAGCCAGGCTTGGTGGCAGGCACCTGTGATCCCAGCTACTTAGGAGGCTGAGGCAACAGAATCACTTGAACCTGGGAAGTGGAGATTGCAGTGAACTGAGATGGCGCCGTTGCACTCCAGCCTGGGCAACAAGAGCGAAACATCATCTCAGAAAGAAAAAAAAAAAAGAAAGAAAAGAAACCACTAGACATGGCAGAAGGGAGGGAGAGACACTATACTAAAAACGGGGATGATATGTGAAAGTCTGTGTGAACCCTAGCCCTTCCTTGACTCTAAGGATGCTGCCAGCCAGGCACATATCCTTCCTCAGCAGGAGACTGGAGAATTATCCCTAGAGAAGACTCAGAAAATTAGCCTAGATATTATGGACCAAGCTAAGTTCTCCACATAGAAGCAGGAGAGTGCCTTTTTAAAAAGTTAGATCTCACTATAATTCATAACCTTACAGAAATAATGAGATATTGCATCCATAAGACAAGAATAAGATTTTACTTTAAAAAAGGAGGGGCAGCCATTCTTACACTGCTATAAAGAAATACCTGATATGGGTAATTTATAAAGAAAGGAGGTTTAATTGGCTCACAGTTCTGCAGGTTATACTGGTAGCATAGGGGCTTTTGCTTCTGGAAAGGCCTTGGGAAGATTACAATCATGGTGGTAGGCGAAGGGAAAGCAGGGACATATTTCATGGCCAGAGCAAGGAGCAAGAGAGAGATGGGGGAGATGCTACACACTTTAAACAACCAGATCTCATGAGAACTCACTCACTATACAGTACCAAGCGGGGAAATCAGCCCACACGATAAAATCACTTCCTTCCAGGCCCCACCTCCAACACTGGGGATTACAATTCAACATAAGATTTGGGTGGGGACACACATCCAAACCATATCAGAGTATCTTGGTTTGGGTTTCCCCAGCAGCAGACTCTGAGACAGTGATTCCAATATAAGTAAAGTTTGGCAGGTATTCCCAGAAAATACAAGTTGAGGATTGGGGAAGTGAGATAGGGAAGTGAGGGAAGCCAGTGAAAGGTGTGCTATCCAGCCAGTTAGCGTTGTGGACAGTCGGAGCTTAATCTTACTAGGAAACTCCAAGAGATGGTATAGAACTTGCTGCAAACATCCCAATCAAAGGGCAAGAATCTACCAACTGCTTCTAAGGGAATTGACCTTACTTTCTTCCAGCTTGTCTTGTACTCAGGCTGAGGATGCTACTTGGAAGAAAACAGCCCTTGGGCAAACAGTCATAGATATTTACAGAAAATAGCCTTGGGCAGCATGCAGGAGCTAATGCCAAGGATTTGTGAATAGGGCACCAACAATGTCTGCTACAAGAAGGAATCAGAAGACAAGAAAGAGTTCTTGCAAATGAAAAATGTGAAAGTAGAAATAAAACATTCCATGGGACATTGAGGAGGGAAAAGTTAAAGAAATCCTTCAAAAATAGGATAAGAAGAGAGATAGAGATAAAAATAGAAAAGAAAGATATCCAAGAGGTCCAACATACAACTAACAGAAATTTCAGAAAAAGAAAATAGAGGGTACAGAAAATTGTTATAAGACTAATTCATAATTTTTTTCTCACACCTGTAATCCCAGCATTTTGGGAGGCTAAAACAGGCAGATGGGTTGAGCCCAGGAGTTCGAGACCAGCCTGGGCAACATGGCAAAAACCCATTTTTACTAAAAATAATAAAAATTAGCCAGGTATGGTAGCACACATCTACCATCTGTAGTCCCAGCTACTCAGGAGGCTTGTATAGTAGGATCATCTGAGCCTAGGAGGTGGAGGTTTCAGTGAGCTGTGATTGTGCCACTGCACTCCAGCCTGAGTGATAGAGTGAGACCCTGTCTAAAAAAATTTTTTCAAGAACATGACTCTCAGGTTGAAAGGAGCTATCAAATGCCCAGAAAAATAAATAAAATAGAGTCACATCATCACAAAATTTCAGACTACACAAATTAAAGAGAACAGCCCAAGAACTTCTATAAAGACAATATAGGCTTTATACACAAGATCAGGAATGAGAATGGCATTGGACTTTTCCAAATACACAATGGGAGCCCAAATGTAATGGTTTCAAAAATTATTAGAAAAAATAATTTCCAACTCTAGAATTTCCAACTCTAGAATTCTAGAATTTCAAGCCGAAGTCTCAGTCCATCAAGTTTGAGGGTAGCATAAAAACATTTTCAGACATATAAGGTCTCAAAAAATACACTCCCATGTACCCTTTCTCAGAAAGCTACTAGAGGATCTGCTCTACCAAAAAGAAGAGAGTATCAAGAAAGAGAAAGACAAGAGATCCAGGAAATACAGAAAGCAACACAGAAGAAAGAGAGAGAGAGCTGTGGGTGGGCCACACAGACAGAAGGAGTTTTCTGTAGTGGAGTAGGATGGCCCCAGAGCATCCTTGTGGAAAATGGAATTTCTAAATGATGTTGTGCTTGACAGTGTAGACAATAGCATCCAGAGGGGTTTTACACTTCTGTTGGAGAGTTTTAACAGAATTCATGATAGAAACGTAGAAATCTAAGCAGGTGTAAAAAAATATTTCCCAGAGGAAATATTAAACAAAGAAAACAATGTAATCATACGTGGTTTAGCAACAGTGGTTCTGGCCCTTGGCTGAACACTAGAATCCCTTGGGGAGTGTCAAAGCATCCTGATACTTGGACCCCACTCCCAGACAACCGGGTTTACTAGATCTAGTGCGTGGGCTGGGCTCTGAGATTATTTAAAACTCCCTGTGTGGTTCAATGTGCAGTTAAAGTAGAGAACCACTGTTTGGCAGGAAAAAGTAGTCCTATGGTTACAATAATGTAAACAGAGGATACTGATTTAACTGGAAAACTATCATATGGGAATAATCGAGAGAAGGGAGACAAGTTGTTGGGGTGGTGAGTATAAAGCATTAAATCCACTTCCACCGCAGTAGGAAAGCAGTCAATCATGTCTAAGGTTGAGAAATCAAGAAATCATATATTAGCATCTTATTTGTAAATATGGAGGTAAGTACCAGAAGAAACAGCTGAAAGTGGCAAGTCATTTTCTTTTCTTTCTTTTCTTTTTTTTTTTTTTGGCAGGGGGATAGGGTCTGGCTCTGTCCCCCAGGCTGGAGTGCAGTGGCGCGATCTGGACTCACTGCAGCCTCCACTTTCTGAGTTCAAGCGAGTCTCCTGCCTCAATTTCCGGAATAACTGGGACTACAGGTGCCCGCCCCCATGCCCCCATGCCTTCATGTCTGGCAATTTTTTTTTTTTTTTTGTATTTTTAGTAGAGGTGGGGTTCACCATGTTGCCCAGACTGGTCTGGAACTCCTGGCCTCAGGTGATCCACCTGCCTGGCCTTCCAAAGTGCTGGAATTACAGGCTTAAGCCACCGTGCCTGGCCTGAAAGTGGCAAGTCGTTTTCTTATAAGAGCAGGACTCAGAATTGGATGTAATTGGGGGTTGATTACTGATTTTTTTCTATAAGCCTTGTATTATTTGACTTATTAATACCATGAACATGAATGAATTTGGTCAAAGTTGAAAAAAATTTTTATTAAAGATGAAAGAAAAATTGGAAACAACCTAAATATTTATCAATAAGAAAAAGATAAATAAATGTTGATATATTCATGTAAAACAACACCATTGTCATGCTTAGAACAAGGTAGCTATGTACGTCCAACATTGAAGAGATCCTTAGGCTCAGTGTGACTGGGACTGGCAAATAATAGGTGTGATATATGTCGGCATTTATATAAAACACATGTACACAAAATACAGCTTTCTATTTCCCATGGACCTAGACATATGTACAAATAAAAGCACACAGAGAACGGTGGAGAAGAGAAAACCCATGGGCTGTGGCAAGAGTGGATTCAGGTGGTGGGTAAAGGTCAAAGTGAATTTTGCTCTGCTTCATTTGTTTTTCCTCAAAAAAGAAAGATTTCTGTATTAGTTGCAAAAATAAATGTTAATTTTAAAAATTGAATATGCATTAGACAAAATCTGGAATGTTTCCACACTGAGCTATTAATAATGGTTTCTTTGGGGGCGTGGACAGGGATGGCGGGCAGAGAGCGGAAATTTTCTCTTTTTACCCTGTGTTATTCAGTAATCATTGTTTTTGTTTTACAAAGGTGACTTGGGAAGACTTTTGAATAGAATGGGGTTCTGGGGTTCTGGGGTCCTGGTAGTTCTGGCCTGGTCTATTTGTGTCTTCTGCTTCTGATTCCAGAGAAGGGAGGAGGGCCAGAGTTGGCAGGGGCCGGCTTGGCAAGGGCAGGCCTCAGCTCCAGGGGGATCTGGTAGAACCTGCTGTGATGTCAGAAGGGCATGTTGACAGGGTGACTCACTTTCCAGGAGGGTGGATATGGCTCCTCTCCTCCCTTCACAGGAGCTGCCTGCGGAGCTGTCGCCTGCGGGGTGCCCTGTTTCAGCAATCCTAGAGGAGGAGTCCCTTCCAGATCAATAGAAAATAGGGATATTTCAATCCAGGCCTTTGCACAGAGTTCTCTTGCAGCCAGCCTGGAGAAGTTGTGCAAGGTTCATTGATTAGAGCAAAGGGTGAGAGGAAGGGATGGCAGAGAGTGGGGGAAGAGTCTTGAAAATGAGGCTCTGGGGGCCCCCAGGCCTAAGTGTGTATGGGAGGGAGGGAAAGGTTTTAATGATCCCTTGAGCTTCTTTAGGGACCTTATATTTTCCAGGAGCACCTAATTCTAACCATTTTTAAAATTTGCTCCCTAGGACGACTTGTGAAGTAGATGGAACTGGTGTAAATATCCCCATTTTCCAGATGAGATGACTGAGGCCCAGACAGATGATTAGATCATTCATCAGAGGCTTCAGTTAGTAGCTGAGTCTCGTGTCCTCTCAGCCCAACCCATAGCCTCTGTTTGCTTTTTTTTTTTTTTTTTTTTTTTGAGACAGAATATCACTCCGTCGCCCAGGCTGGAGTGCTGTGGTGTGATCTCGGCTCACTGCAACTTCCGCCTCTTGGAATCAAGCGATTCTCCTGCCTCAGCCTCCCGCATAGCTGAAATTACAGGTGTGTGCCACCACACCCAGATAATTTTTGTATTTTCAGTAGAGATGGGGTTTTGCCATGTTGGCCAGGCTGGTCTCGAACTCATGACCTCAAGTGATTCTCCCACTTTGACCTCCCAAGGTGCTGGGATTACAGACGTGAGCCACTGTACCCAGCCTCTCTTTGCCTTCTTATCAGCCACAGTGTCCCTCCTGAGGGAAAACAGAGAGATACAACTTCCTCCAAAACAACAGCCTCCCTCCTTGAGATCCACTATTAACTCATCAGCGAGTGCCATACTGGCAGGGACAGAGACATGCTCAGCCCATGTTGACCTCTCAGCCAGATGCTGGTCCTCCAAGTCACTTCTTCCCAGTGAATCCACCCAGCGTTGGCTGCACCGTGTCCAGTGCCTTCCGTACATGATCTCATTTCAATCTTGAAACAAGCCTGTAGTGTAGGTGATATTATTATTATCGCCCACGGCGAGGCTGGCTATTTGGGCCGTTTGTAAACCTGTTTTTACATTTCTCCATTTTGCTTTTGCTTTTTTTTTTTTTTTGAGACTGAACTTCGCTCTTGTTGCCCAGGCTGGAGTGCAATGGTGCGATCTCAGGTCACTGCAACCTCCACCTCCCGAGTTCGTGATTCTCTTGCCTCAGCCTCCTGAGTAGCTGGGATTACAGGTGCATGCCACCACGCCCAGCTACTTTTTGTTTTAGCAGAGACAGGGTTTCACCATGTTGGCCAGGCTGGTCTCGATCTCCTGACCTCAGGTGATCCACCCACCTTGGCCTCCCAAAGTGCTGGGATTACAGGCTGAGCCACCATGCCCAGCCCATTTTGCTTTTCAATATCCAGGAGTAAAACAACAACAATGACCAGGTCTTTCTTGATTTCTGTTTGGCTCTGTTCATTCAGCACCTGCTTATTGGGCACTTGGTCTGTGCTGCTCTCTCCTCAGCATGGGGATAATACAGGGGACAAAACAGATGGCATCCCTGCCTTCAAGGAGCCTTTGGCCTCCTGCAGGTTGGGGTGAGACTGAGAGACCGTGAAAGTGTGTTATCACTTTTGATCTTCATAACATACCGTAGAGGAGCGGATGGGAGGTATAGGTGGTCTTCTGTAAGGTCATGCAGAAAGTGGCTGGCAGAGGACTAGAGTCTTCTGTAGCCACAATGGAAACAAGAGGAATCACAAACGAGAAGGAAGGGGACACCTGAGAGTGTCACAAAGTCCTGAAGTTTTAACACACAGTGAACTCTAGATGCCAGCATCCTTCCCCATGGCCATCATTTTATCTCATTCTGTTCACGACCATATGGAGTAAGCAGGCAATGCTTCTTCATTTAATTCATTCTTAATTCTTCATTAAGAGAGGCTCAGAAAAGCTTGCTTAGGTCACACAGCTAGCGGGAAATATAAGAGAGAGGGAGATAGAAGAGAGAGGGGACTCCAAACCCAGTTCCCTTCCTCGTTCCATCATTTGGTGAAGCTCAGAGGAAGGAGGATGAAACCAAGATTAAAAGGGGCTCTGAGCTGGACTTGGTGGCTCATGCCTGTAATCTCAGCACTTTGGGAGGCCAAGGTGGGCAGATCACTTGAGGCCAGGAGTTCCAGACCAGCCTGGCCAACATGGTGAAACCTCATCTCCACTAAAATACAAAAATCAGCTGAGTGTGGTGGCTCGTGCCTATAATTTCAGTTACTTCGGAGGCTGAGGCAGGAGAATCCCTTGAATCTGGGAGGCAGAGGTTGCAGTGAGCTAAGATCGCACCACTGCACTCCAGCCTGGATGGCAGAGTGTGACTCTGCCTCAAAAAAAAAAAAAAAAAAAAAGAGGATGGGCGCGGTGGCTCATGCCTGTAATCCCAGCACTTTGGGAGGCTGAGGTGGGTGGATCATGAGGTCAGGAGTTCAAGACCAGCCTGGTCAACATGGTGAAACCCCATATCTACTAAAAAGAAATCCAGAAATTAGCTGGGCGTGTAGTTCCAGCTATTCGGGAGGCTGAAGCAGGAGAATTGCTTGAACCCGTGAGGCAGAGGTTGCAGTGAGCCAAGATCGCACCACTGCACACCAGCCCAGGCGACAGAGTGAGATTCTGTTTCAAAAAAAAAAAAAAAAGGACTCTGGCTTTCCAGACTGACCCACAACAAGGTCTAATGCTTGCAGGTTTACAAAACACTTTGATGCTCCCTTTCTGGTAGCACTGTTCTGTCTCTTCTTTTGTGGTCCGTTAGGGCAGACCTTGCCTGTGCTCCAGAAGTGAGCATATGTATTAGCAGGATATAGGTGGCACATTCAACTCTGTCACTGAGGAGGGCGTTATAAAGGGTCTCTTTACTAAGGTGAAGGCAGGATCTAGGGAGACAGACAAGAGTTGGTGCACTGTCTTGGGTCCTGCAATAACAGCAGGAAGCCATCATCTCCCGTATCTGAAGGGGCAAGGAGGGAGGGATTACTGGACCCACGAAGAATGGTGCTGTATGAAGAAGGCACCTTGGCAGGAGCTGCAACCTTCAGTGGACATACACAGCCAGTGCATGGAGGCCTGGGAGGGAAGTAGCTGAAAATGCACACTCTGACCTTACTCCCTTCCTGCCCTCCAGTCTCCTTCCTGTGTCTCCCATTTGCTGAACTCAACCTAAACCCGGAAGGCAGGGGAGCTTGTTTTTGTCATCTCTAAGGGTCACCCTCCCAAGGCACAGAGCAGGGTGGAAAGGGTGGAGAGTGGCTATGGAGAGGCAAACAGAAGTGATCCAGCACAGCACATGACCTGGGATTGGTTCAGAGATGGCATGTGACCCAAGCAGACCAATAAGCCCTGGGACAGTTGCAGATGGTCTGGGAAAAAGCCACTCTCTCATTTTTCAGGTTGCACAGCTGGTGGGATATGAGCCCATGGCCATGGAACATCTTGCTGCCACACAAGAGCCTGCCTCAAGGTGAAGCCAACACAGAGGTAAACTGAGTCCAGAAGAGAGAAGAGAGTTGGTAACTTGGTAACATCATTGTGTCTCTGGATCCAGCCATGCCTGAAGATGGAGGAAGATCCAATAGATCCTTGTTTTGTTTAACTTGACAGGCGCTAGAATTCTGTCATTTGCACCAGAAAGTGTCCTAACTGACACAGATGCCTGATGCACAGACACATGCAGGTGCTTGACTAACGTCAGGTCAGCATGGAGATCTTGCAGGCCTGGGCCATGAGAGATACTTGTGAACAGCAATCCCTGCGGGTAGTGGGGGTTCTCAGGAATCATTTTAAGCGATGAATCTAAGAATGGGTAGATGTCTCCAAAGGCCACAGCCTTTATGTGAAGTCATGACAACCGCCAACATCGTATTTACAGCTCTCACGTGCCAGCGGCTGCATCGAATAGTGTCACCCTCTGCAAGATCCTCCGGAGGCACCACATCCCCATTTTACAGATGAGGAGGCTGATCCATAGAGATGTGAAGTCACTTGCCAGGGCCAAGATTTGAAATCAGATGTCTTGGCCTTCTTAACCACCTTCCCCACCTGACTCCCTGCAAACTTCCCCAAGCAAAACAAAGTGAAATCCCAATACACCAGGTCAGATATGATGGCTCATGTCCATGATCCCAGTGACTGAAGGGCTGAGGTGGAGGCCCGGAGGCCAGGAGGTTCCCTTGAGACCAGCCTGGGCAACATAGCAAGACTCTATCTCTGCAAAATAAAAATTAAAGCTGGGCGTGGTAGCACGTGCCTACAGTTCCAGCTACTCAGGAGGCTCCAGTGTAAGAACTGCTTGAGCCAAATAGTCCGAGGTTGCAGTGAGCTATGATTGTGCCACTACACTCCAGCTGGGGTGACACAGTGAGACCCTGTCTCAAAAAATAAATTTAATTTAATTTAATTTAATTTAAAATCCCAATATACCAATATATAAAACAGATACCTTTTTAAAGCTGACTTGGGTTTGGATGTCAAAGTCAGGGTTCAGAGAACTCAAGCAGAGCTCCCTGAGGTTCACCGTGACACTGCGGAATTCCCTATACCTCCCCATTTGAGCATTACTAGGATAGGCCCACCATGGAATGTGATGAGGAGGAAGAGAGGTTATTCGAATCCACATTCACGAAGAACCTCAAACATAGACTTTTGCTTTAACTATCTTATGCGGGAACACAATTATACTTGCATCACTTTTTGTGGGGGGTGGTTAAAAACCATTGGTTTTATAAAATGTAAACACTTGAAATATACTGCAATATGTATAATTCTTAATTTGAGCATTCTTCCTCATCTTCCTTCTCCTCCTCCTCCTTCTCCTCCTCCTCCTCCTCCTCCTCCTCCTCTTCCTCCTTCTCCTCCTTATGCTTCTTCCTTTTTTAAAAGTTGAGGTGTAAATTCTCTGCCAAAAGGAACCAGGAATGTTTGGAGAAATGGCTGATACCAGTTTTGGATAAGGGAAATAAATACAGATGCACATCTAGCTTGCCAAAAGTAAGTGAGTACACAAAAAATGATGGGAACATGTCAAAAGGACACTGAAGCCAGCTTGAAGGGGCTCCTATTGGTCAAATTTGGCACAATTTGAGCATCAAATGGAATAATGGTAGTAAGAGATTACAGCTCATAGCATAAATTGTTTTATTGGTACTGATAAAAATAAGTGTAGAATCCTGACTAAGAAATGTAAAAGGAATGATGGAATTAGAAAAATCACCATTTGACAGCTGTCATAGTAACAATGTATTTAGGCAAGCATCACCAATGAATGCTGAAACAGGTGGGTGAAAGTACGATGAGAAACAGAATATTTACATCGACTCAAAGTGTCTTCCCACAAGATACTAATAAATTACAAAGGAAAAACAGTAATTTTACAGTAGAGAAATCTGGCAGGCACCATCTAACCAAGTGATCAAAGTGAAAATCACCACCTAGGTCTCAAATGCCTCCTGATGCACTGCACTGAGAATGATGCTTCAGTTGGTGATATTCCTGCCCACAATGCAGAACCGGACTCAGATCGCGAGGAAGCATCAGACAAGCCCAAATTGAGAAGCACTGTTCAAAAATAACTGACCTTTACTCTTCAAAAATGTCAAGGTCGCAAGACAAAGACCAATGAACTGCACCAGATCAAAGAACACTAAAAAGACATGACCACGAAACAAAATCCTGAAACAGAAAAATCCATTCACTTATTGTACTCTAAAGGATATTAGTAGGACAATTGACAATTTTTTTTTTTTTTTTTTTTTTTTGAGATGGAGTTTTGTGCTCTCATTGCCCAGGCTGGAATCCAATGGAACGATCTCAGCTCACTGCAACCTCCGCCTCCCAGGTTCAAGTGATTCTCCTGCCTCAGCCTCCTGAGTAGCTGGGATCACAGGCATGTGCCACCACACCTGGTTATTTATTACTACTATTTTTTTGTATTTTTAGTAGAGATGCAGTTTCACCATGTTGGCCAGGCTGGTCTCAAACTCCTGACTTCAGGTGATCCACCTGCTTCAGCCTCCCAGTGTTGAGATTACAGGCATGAGCCACCGCGCTCAGCCGACAAAATTTAAATAAGTTATCTCATTAGATAACGCTATTATGTCAATGTTAATATCTTGGTTTTTATAATCTTTTAAGAAAATGTCCTCATTTCTAGGAAATATACACCAAAGTATTTAGGAATAAAGAGCCATTAGATTTGTAAGCTACTCTTCCATGTTTCAGAAAAAAACAGAGAGAGAAGCAGAGAAAGAATGATAAAACAAAGGTAGTGAAATGTTAACATTTGGGGAATTTGGAGAATCTGGGTAAAGGGTGTATGGCAATTCTTTATTCTATTTTGCAACTGAAACTATTTCAACATAAAAAGTTAAAAATAATGCAGTGTTAAAAATATATTTCATACATTGGGATTATTAATGTGATTCCCAAAGGGGCAATTTATGACTAGAGGCAAAGGTCTAGATTATCATAGGCAGGTTCATTATATAAATTATTTTATCAGATAAAATGAGCTAATTGTTAATCTGTTAAAGCTGAAGGTTATGACTTGTTTTCAGGCTATTACTAATAAAAACAAATAAGTATACAAATGAAAAAAATTGAAGTGTAGCATACATGTGGTAAAGTACAATTCTGTGTTATGTGTGTGCGTGTATATATGTTTGTATACACACACACACACACACACATACTACTTCACTGATGCTTATTCATTATTTAATCCTCTCAGTAACCTGGTCAGGTGGGCATCATTATTTTTATTTTACAAGAATGAAGGAAACTAAAGAAGGTCCCACACTAGCAAGGGACAGAACCCAGATTTGAACCATTGTCCTTGGAATTCCAAAGCCGGTGTTTTAAAGCACTCTGCTACACTAATTACTGATGCTATTGTCATCAACAAATATTGACTGGGTACCAGTTACTCCACATCCCTGTGCCCCAGTTTTTTGATTTGTAAAATGGGATCACAACAATACGTGCTTAATAAGTTAAGACATGCTAACTGCTCAGAACAGTGCCTACATATAGTAAATGCTCACGTGTGGGTTATTATTATAACCTACTGTGCATAAGGCACTGGGAATACCATGAGGTCTAAGATGCCATTCTCCACTTCTGGGGCTACTGTTTATCCAGGAAGCCATCCAGGCAATTCACACTGAGGACTGGCCTGTGGATCTCTGATCCACGGAACCAAACAGAGGGATGCCTTGGAGGGAGCAGCCTTGGCCAGCAGGATGGAAGGCGGCCTCCCCATATTGCTCCTTGGTATAGGAGGAGCTACTGCACTTATTTGGCAGCCATCCTTCTGGTGACTCCCCAGGCAATCTAGAGCTTATCTAGGCCCTCCGCCCTCCCCCTGGGTCTGCCACCACCAGTGGAATGGTCTTAGTGAATGAGACTTGGCCTTCTGCCTGGAGATCTCCCCACTGGCCCTGATGGTCCCTGCCAGGATCAGTGAGCGTCTAACCAGAAAGAGATAAACTATTCTAAAAGCATTTAAAACGGGCGGTGATTGTAGGAAATTGGATACCTAGGTGATGGATGAGTGGGGAAACCAAAGAGGCACGACAGTAGGAAGCCACTGCTGCCTTCCCCTCCCCTGCTCTCCTGCTCCTGGCTGCAGGAGCAAGGAGACAGGGGATACTACTGCACCCCATGGAAGAGACACAGTAACAACCTGTAAACTTCTTCCATTCTCCTGCCTGGTGGGCTGTAGGTAGCACTGTCCAGCTGACCCAGGGGCCTGGGAAACCGAGACTGAAGGGCTCGGCACCAGCCTTTACCCCTGATCAACCCACCCACCCACGTGCTACCACAACACTCACAGACACAGGGGAGGAGAAGGGTGAGGAATAGATCTCAGGGCACATGAGGCCAGCACCAGCCCCTGGCCTTTCCACCTGAGCATTCCAATCACCCACCCTGGCCTGGGCCTGGCACAGATTTGAGTTCCATAAATGGGTTGAACAGATGATTGACTGTTGGGGAAAGAGGGCACAGTTCCTCATGTCACTGATTTTTTTTTTTTTCTTAAGTGAGTGCCTGGTATAATCACCCTGGACAACTATTTGGCAGTAACTACTAAAGTGGAACATTTTATGACCTGGCAATTCTACTCCTAAGTGTATACCTAGCAGAGATGTGTCTGTGTGCTCACTGAAAGACATACACACACACACACACACACACACACTGGAGTGATCATAGCAGTGCTTACTGCAATAGCCCCAAAATGGAAACTCCCCAGATACTCATCAACAAGGCAACAGTGGAATGGATAAACACAATGGAATACTGTACAGCAACGAGCATGAACGATCTATAATTAACCTTCATCTAAGTGGATGACTCTCATTAACATGATGTTGAATGAAAGAAGCCAGTCACAAAGGAGAATGTACTGCGTGATTCCATGTATCATAAATAGAAAGGCAGGCAACACTAATGTCCGCTTCAGAAGTCAGGGTAGTGGTCACCCTTGTGGGTGGCAGTGACAGTGAAGGAGTATTTGAGGGGCTTCTGAGGCACTGGCAATGTTCTGTTTCTTCAACCATGTGCAGGTTACACAGTGCGCTCAGTTTTTGAAATTATGTCAAGTTGTACTTACAATTTACATGCAGCTTCTTGTACGTAATTCTTTTTTTCTTTGTGTTTTTGTTTGTTTGTTTGTTTGTTGTTGTTGTTGCTGTTGTTGTTGAGATGCAGTCTCACTCTGTCGCCCAGGCTGGAGTGCAGTGGCGTGATCGCTGCTCACTGCAACCTCTGCCTCCTAGGTTCAAGTGATTCTTGTGCCTCAGCCTCCCGAGTAGCTGGGACTACAGGTGCACGCCACCATGCCCAGCTAATTTTTGTATTTTTAGAGACGGGGTTTTACCATGTTGGCTAGGCTGGTCTCGAACTCCTGACCTCAACTGATCTGCCCCCCTTGGCCTCCCAAAGTATTGGGATTACAGGTGTGAGCCACCATGCCCAGCCTGTAATTCTTTAATAAAAAATGAATACCCTAGTGGAAGGACTGTTTTCTTTTCCCACTTCCTGCTTTCTCTTCCCACTTCCTGCTTTCTCTAGTGAGCCTCCCTGGAAACCTGATGAGGAAGGCTGGGTTCAGAGATGAGAAGGAAATGAACCCAAAGGACTGGGCTCTTTTTGGGTGCCAAGCCCTGTGCTGAACCCTTAGGAGAATGGTCCAATGACCCGTCTGTAGCACACAGGCACACACCCCTAAGGGACAGTATCATGGTTATGAGGAACGAGGTTGGAGAGGTGAGGTGACTTGCTTCGTAGTACACAACTAGTAAGTGGCTGGGGCAGGATTTGAACCCAGGTCACCTCCAAACTCCCCAGGCCAGGCTCCTCATCCCTTTGTTCCTCTAAGATCCAGAGGAAACAGGAGACACAGGTAATGACTATGGCTCCTGGCCCTTAGCTATGAGTTTTTGATTCTGATTTTTAAAATAGGTGCTATCTTGTCAGTGAACAGGCCACAGCTCTGATGATTTGTGGGGACTTTGTGCCTCTGCCTAATCCTTGCTGGGACAAAGTAATTTCCAGACACCAAAGATGCCTGATGTCCCTCTCTAAATGAGGTCCAAAGACTTTGTCCTGGCTTAGGTCAGGCCTAGATATGAGTCCCTGTAACTTTAGGAAAAAGAGAATCAAGTTCAACATAAACACCAAGAGAAAGCATCCAGCTGGGCTCGGTAGCTCATGCCTGTAATCCCAGCACTTTGGGAGGCTGAGGCAGGTGGATAACTTGAGGTCAGGAGTTCACGACCAGCCTGGCCAACACAGTGAAACCCTGTCTCTATGAAAAATACAAAATTTAGCTGGGCATGGTGGTGCAGGCCTGTAATTCCAGCTACTCGGGAGGCTGAGGCACAAGAATTGCTTGAACCTGGGAGGTGGAGGTTGCAGTGAGCCAAGATCGCGCCCCTGCACTCCAGCCTGAGCAACAGAGCAAGACTCTGTCTCAAAAAAAGAAAAGAAAAGAAAATATCCAAACACCTCACACTAGAAAGGAAGGTCAAAGGGAGCCCCCAAAGAACAGGGAGAAAAACCAAAAGGTGGATATTAGTAATCACCACCTCAGCTTTTTTTTTTTTCTAAAAGGTGAATCAGCTGGACGTGGTGGCTCACGCCTGTAATCCCAGCACTTTGGGAGGCCAAGACGGGAGGATCGCCTGAGGCTAGGATTTTGAGATCAGCCTGGGCAACATAGCAAGACCCTGTCTCTACGAAACAAAACAAAACAAAAATTAGCCAGGCATGGTGGTGTGTGTCTATAATCTCAGCTACTTGGGAGGCTGAGGTTTGAACCCAGGAGTTCGAGGATACAGTGAGCTATGATTGCGCCACTACACTCCAGCCTGGGCAACACAGTGAGACACTGTCTCAAAAATAAAATAAAATAAAATAAAATAAAATAAAATAAAATAAAATAAAATAAAATTAAATAAAATAAAATAAAATAGTGAAGCATAGACTGACTTTCCTTCAATTCTTCAAATGCGCTCTCTTTTCTCTCCAGGCCTTTGCACAAGCTCTTCCCTTTCTAAATACCACTCTTCCCTTGGCCTTTGCTTGGGGCCTAAGGTTGTGGTGGAGTCTGGCTCACCTGGATTCAAATTCAACTTGGTCTGCACATCTCAGCTAAGACCTTACTTACTCCAGGAAACCTTCCCTGGTGCCTTGAAATCTGGTACACCTTGAACTTCTTCCATTACAGCATTTATCACCCTAAATTGTAATGGTCTATATCAGAGTGGAAGCTCAATGTGAGCAGGGACACCACTGGCTTTGCTGCTCACTGCTGCATGTCCAGGACCAAGCATATAGCAGTTGCTCAATAAATATTTGTTGGAAGACTGAAAGAGTTTTGTTTTGTTTTGTTTTTGGTAGAGACAGGTTCTCTGGCAGCCATCAGATGATAATTTTCACAACTTGCCCGTGAGCCTCAGTTCCTTTATCTGATATTGCATTGTTTTTGTTTGTTTTTAGAGACACAGTCTTGCTCTGTTGCCCAGACTAGAGTGCAGTAGCATGATCATAGCTCACTGCAGCTTCAAATTCCTGGGCTCGAGTGATCCTCCTGCAGGTGCGTGCCAGGATGCCCAGTGGATTATTTTTTTTTTTTTTTTTTTTTTTAGAAACAGGGTCTCACTTCGTTGCCCAGGCTGGTCTCCAACTTCTGACCTCAAGTGGTTCTCCCACCTTGGCTTCCCAAAGTGCTGGAATTACAGGCATGAGCCACTGCACCCAGCCCCTTTATCTGATTTTTGAGCAGCTTCCCATTTGGGAAAGAAGAGGCCAGGTACTTCTTACTTATGGTTGAAGGTTAATACTTAGAATGGATCAGACCCTATTGTTCAAAACATAAAATCCTGCAAAAATGCAGGCAGGAACAATATCCCCATAAAAATACTGGGGGCTAAATCAGAGTAAATGGGCCCAGAAAGGTGGAGGGACTGAGCGGGTTGGAGAGGGTGGCCTCTGGACTCAGAGAGGGTGGCCTCACCCACTCTGAGCCCCTTTCTGTTTTTAGCTATCAAGATTAGCAGAGGCAATTCTCATTGCTTTCCAGAGAAGAAATGCCTCTCTGAAGCAGGGGTTCTCAACCTCAGCACTACTGACATTTGGGGCCAGATAATTCTTTGCTGTGGGAGCTGTTCTGTGTATTGAAGGGTGTTCAGCAGTGTAGAGGGTATGAAAATTCATACCCATCTGGTCTGATTTCAGCCCCACCCTGGGAATAGCTATGTGACCTTCAGCAAGTTGCTTAATTTCTTGGAACCTCAGCCTCCCTGTGAGTAAAACGGGGGTTAATCAAGTTACCTGAATTTCACAGAATCCTCAGGCTGATGAAATGAGATAATGTGTAGACTGTGCTTAACACAGTGTTGAGCATACAGCTAGCACTCAATAAATAGTAACTGTGATTCTGGAACAAAGGTCTTAGCAGATGTAATTAGTTAAAGATCTCAAGATGAAAGAATTCTGGGTTTAGGGTTGGCTGTAAATCTAATGATGTACAATTATTATTTGTCAATTAAAGAAAAATAAAACTTATGACTGGTGTCCTTATAAGAAGAGGAGGGGACACACAAAGCCACAGGGACAAAGTCCATGGGAAGATGGAGGCAGAGATTGGAGTGATGTAGCTACAATCTAAGGAATGACGAGGTTGCCAGGAGCCACCAGAAGCTAGGAAGAGGCAAGAAAGGATTCTTCCTAGAGCCTTCAGAGGGAGAGTGGTGGTGCAGACACCTTGCCTCCAGACTTCCGGCCTCCGGAACTGAGAGATGATACATTTCTGTTGTTCTTATGGTAATTTGTTACAGCAGGCCTCGTAAACTAATACACACAGCATCTCTGGCTCCACCCATGAAATGCCAATCTCACCCCCTCAGTTAGGACAAACAAAAATGCCTCAGATATTGTCAAATGTCGCCTGGGGGAGGGGGCCAAATCTTTCATGCCAACTTGCTGAGAACCCCTGCTCTAACGGAGCGGAGTGGATTTGTGGAAAAGACAGAGCAATGTAGAATAAGCCTGGGTTTGGATTTCGGCCCCACCCCAAATGGCTACGTGACCTTGGACAAGTTGCTTAACTTCGCTGAACCTCAGTTTGCGTATGAGTAAAACGGGGCTAATGCAGGTACCTGTATCTCACAGAATCATTATGCTGATGAAATGAGATAATGTGTAGAAGATACTTAGCACAGCGTTGGGCACACAGCTAGCACTCAAGAAATATAGTACCTGAAACAATGCTTGTTACAAGTGTTTTTAATTAAGCAATAATAATATTACCTAATTGGTAATAAATACATTAAGAAATAACAATGACAAGTAAGTTATCATTATTATCACTTAAAGCCTGCAAGCTGACTCAGTTTCTCAGGTGGTAATCTACTATAGACTGCTGCCAAACTAGGGCAGTGGCTCCTCTCAGAGGAGGAGGTGCTGGGGTGCCCATCTTGGTGTCACACTTTCCAAACTGCTGCCTCTTCTTACTTTATCCCATTTGATGGTATATTAGCCTGATGATGTCCTTGTAACATGCATAGGGTAAAGCTTAAAATGTCATCCCCACTTTACAGAGGTGGACACTAAGGCACAAAAACATTAAGTTATTACCAAAGTAATTACCAGTAGCCAAGCCAAGCCTGGAACCCCGGGTCATTTAAACACGATCTGCTCTTGACTCCCCGACCTCCAAGGCATCCCCTTTCCCACTTCTTTGAGACACCTGTTATTACCCCACCCCCTTACAAAGCCTGGCTCCAAGAAAAGAAGCCGATACCCTACAGCTTCGAGTGACTTTGTATTCAATAGTCATCTTCCTGAGGGATATTTGCACAGTGAACCTCTGTCTAGTGGGCAAAAAGGTAGTTTTTGGAGCTGATGTGAAATCCTCAGGTAGCTGGAGTCCAGGTGTATTTATTAGTCGGGGTCCTGTAGGAAACAGAAGAGACCTCAGTTCAGCTGAAGAGACCTTAGTGACGGGGCTGTTTCCATTCCCACGGGACTGTGAATAAGGGAACCTGCGAAGATGGTTGTGGCACCCAGAGACCAGCAGCATTCCAGGTAATTCTAGGTGAGACGGGGGAGGGGACAGATGATAAAACCAGCGTCCTGGGTCAGCCAGACACGAGGTATGATCAAGGAGAGGCTGTGCGCCGCCAAAACTGGGGTGGGAGAGCAGAGAAGAAATATACGGGGTGCTCTCCCTTCCCGCCCGCCTGTCTCCTTGGACGCCTCTTATTGGCTGAAACCAACTCGAAGTCAGCCGCAAGGGGGTCTGGGAAATGGAGTCCACAGGAACCAGCCTCCCAGGGTTTAGGGCAGGGAGTGACAGGATTATGGGGAAGGGGGTTGAGGGAGGGAGTATCGCTAGCACACGGATGGGTGAGGTGGTGATTTGAAGGGGTAAAGGGAAAATCAGCAGCACAGGCAAGGAGCTGATGTGGTGATAACCATATTTGTATGAACTCTTCTGCTAGGAACAGGACGCCTGGAAACATACTGGCTCACACTGACTTTGTATTTTTGGTGCTTGCTTTAAAATCAAACCACTTCGCTTGCTA
This sequence comes from Rhinopithecus roxellana, assembly GCF_007565055.1. NCBI lineage: Eukaryota > Metazoa > Chordata > Mammalia > Primates > Cercopithecidae > Rhinopithecus > Rhinopithecus roxellana. Next base: position 41,259,036 of record NC_044568.1, on the reverse strand, counting down.
AGTTGCCAGGACCAAGAAGGGGGCAGAAAGGAGGAGGAGACCTCCTTGGAAGATAATCGAATCTGAAGGAGGTGAAGGGATGAGCCATATGTTTATCTGGGGGAAGAGTGTCCAGGCAGAGGAACTGCCAGGATAAAGGCTGGGAGGCAGGAGGATGCATGTCACGATTGAGAAACAGCCAGGAGACCAGTGTGACTAGAAAGGACTAAGTGAAGGGGTTGGGGTGGGAGCCGAGGTCAGAGAGGAAATAGCTGGGGTGATAGACAGGGTCAGCCACAGTAAAGCACTTTGGGTTTTACTCTGAGTGAGTTGAGAAGTCATTGGAAGGCTCTGTTAGGAAGAGGCATGATCTAACTTACGTTTAACAGGATCCCTCTGGCTGTTGTGTGGTGAATGCACTACAGGAGGTGGAGGTGAGAACAAAAGGGGATGAGAATTTGGGATTGGGCAGCATTTCCCTCCCTCCCTCTCTCCCTTTCTTTCTTCCTTTCTTCCTTCCTTTCCCTTCTTTTCCTTCCCCTCTTCTTCCTCTTCCTTTCCTTCTCCTCCCTCTTCCCCTCCTCTTTTTTCTTCTTTCAGCTTTCTTTCTTTCTTTCTTTCTTTCTTTCTTTCTTTCTTTCTTTCTTTCTTTCTTTCTTTCTTTCTTTCTTTCTTTCTTTCTTTCTTTCTTTCTTTCTTTCTTTCTTTCTTTCTTTCTTTCTTTCTTTCTTTCTTTCTTTCTTTCTTTTTTCTGAGACAGGCTCACTCTGTTGCCCAGGCTGGAGTACTGTGGTATGATCTTGGCTCACTGCAACCTCTGCCTCCCTGGTTGAAGCAATTCTCCTGCCTCAGACTCCCAAGTACCTGGGATTACAGAAGCATGACACCATACCTGGCTAATTTTTGTGTTTTTAGTAGAGACGGGGTTTCACCATGTTGGTCAGGCTGGTCTTGAACTCCTGACCTCCGGTGATCCGCCCACCTCAGCCTCCCAAAGTGCTGGGATTACAGGCATGAGCCACCATGCCTGGCCCTCGCCCCTCATCTTGCAGTTTTATTGACCCATAACAAACTGCAGAGTGATGAGATAACTGCTATAATGTAGACAAAAGATGATGGTGGCTTGGACTAGAGTGGTTGTAGTAATGAGAAGAGGTCAAGTTCTAGCTTTACTCTGAAAGTTGGGCCAGTGGGATCTGCTGACAGATCAGATGTGGAGGTGAGAGAAAGAGGAGAGTGAAGAGTTAGTCAAGGATTACTTCCAGGTTTGTTGGAAGGAGTAATGAAGTTGTCCTGGAAGGATGAAGTTGTTATTTACTGAGATGGGGAAGAATGGGTTTGGTGGGAGGGGGAGTTTAGTGCAGGTATGTTAAGTTTTATGTGTCCATTACACATGCAAGTGCAGATGTTGAGTAGGTGGTTAGATGTAGACAAGGCTGGAGTAGAGAAGACAGCATGTTTATTTGTTTGCTTTACAGCGTTATTGAGGTGTAATTGAAATAAACAAACTGCAGGTATATAAATATTGTACAGTGTACAACTTAATAAATTTTTTCTTTCTTTTTTTTTTTTTTTTTGAGATGGAGTCTCGCTCTGTCACCAGGCTGGAGTGCAGTGGCATGATCTTGGCTTACTGCAACCTTTGCCTCCCTGGTTTAAGTGATTCTCCTGCCTTAGCCTCCCAAGTAACTGGGACTACAGGTGCACGCCACCACGCCCAGCTAAGTTTTGTATTTTTAGTAGAGACAGGGGTTCATCATGTTGGCCAGGATGGTCTAGATCTCTTGACATCGTGATCTGCCCGCCTTGGTCTCCCAAGGTGCTGGGGTTACAGGCGTGAGCCACCGCGCCTGGATGATAAGTTTTGATAGATGTTTACACCCACGAAATCATCACTCCCAAAAGTTTCCTTGTTCCCCTATGTGATCCCCTCCACCATATTCCCACTTCCCTGCCCCCTCCATATCCCAAGCAGCCATTAATCTGCTTTTCATCATTGTAAATTAGCTTACACTTTCTAGAAGTGTGTACAAATAGAATCATACAGCATGTACTCTTTCTAAAATCCAACTTCTTTCACTCAAACTATTTTGAGATTTATGCGTGTTGTTGCCTGCGTCCATGGTTTATTCCTTTCCCCCCTTTTTTTTTTTGGATGATAGATAGTGTTCCATGGCTCATATATATGTGTGGATTTGTTTCTGGACTCTATTTTATTCCATTGATCCATTGTCGATTTGTCACCAATGCCATGCTGTCTCAATTACTGTAGCATTATAACAAGTCTTACAGTCAGGTAATATAAGTTGTTCGACTTTGTTCTTCCTTTTCCTTTGTTCTTTCTTCTAAAGTTGTTTTTTCTTTATTCTTTGAATTTCTGTGTGGCCGTTAAAATCAGCTTATCAATTCACAAAAATAAAGTCTGATGGGAGGTTAATTACAGTTGCATTGATTCTACAGATTAATTACCCAGTATAACTCATATCTTAATATTTAGCCCTGTGATCCATGAAGGTGGTCTCTCTCTCTCTCTCTCTCTCTGCAGTATAGGCATTTTAGTATTTTAAATTTGTGTCTAAGCACTGCTTTGGATGCATGCTATTTATTTTAATATTTGGTGTTTGAATTTTATTCAATTTAAAGTAGTTTCTAATTTCCTTATTGATTTTTTTAACCTATTTGTGATTTAAGTGTGTTATCTTGTTTCCAAATATATTAGAGGTTTTTCCAAATGTCTTTCTGTTTCATTTCTGATTTAATTCTATTGTGGTGAGAGAACATACTTTGTATGGCAAATACTTTTAAATATATTGAAGTTTATTGTTTTATGAATATGGTCTTCTTAGTAATGTTCTGTGTGCACTTGGAAAGAATGTGAGTTCTGCTGTTGCTGGGTGGAGTGTTTTAGAAATGTCCGTTAGGACACTTCAGTTAATAAAGCTGCTCAAATCTTCTATTTCCTTACTTATTTTTGTGTCCTTTTAGCCTATCAGTTTTTGAGAGATTGGTGTTGATATCTTTGAAATCTTTATTATTTATTTATTTATTTATTTTTGAGACGGAGTCTTGCTCTGTCGCCCAGGCTGGAGCGCAGTGGCGCTACCTCGGCTCACTGCAAGCTCTGCCTCCTGGGTTCACTCCATTCTCCTGCCTCAGTCTCCCTAGTAGCTGGGACTACAGGCGCCCGCCACCACGCCCAGCTAATTTTATGTATTATTTTTAGTAGAGATGGGGTTTCACCGTGTTGGCCAGGATGGTCTCGATCTCCTGACATTGTGATCCACCTATCTCGGCCTCCCAAAGTGCTAGGATTACAGGCGTGAGCCACCAAACCCAGCCTGAAATCTTTAATTGTGAATTCGTCTGTCTGTTTCTTCCTGCAGTTCTATTGGGTTTTGCTTCATGGATTTTGAAGCTCTCTTATTGGATGCATAAATATCATGTATTTATGAATTCATCCCTTTATTATTATAAATGGACCCTCTTTATTACAGGTAATAATATCCTTTGTTCTGAAATCTACTATGTCTGATATTAACATAACTACTTCACCTTTCTTTAGTGTTTGTATTATTGTTTGACTAGTGTTTGTATCTTTTTCCCTTTTACTTTTAACCCACTTGTGTCTTTATATTTAAAGTGCATTTTTTTATAGGCAGCACGTATTTAGGTTTTGCTTTTTTATCCAATCAGATAATCTTTGCCTTTTAGTCAGAATGTTTAGATCAATTACATTTGATGTAATTATTGATATGGCTGGATTTTAATCTACCATCTTGATATTTTCTACTTATTCTTTCTTAAAAACAGCTGTATTAATATATAATTCACATCCTTAACAATTCACCCACTTAAAGAGTAAATTCAGTGACTGGTACAATATTCAAAAGTTGTGCATCTATCACCCCAATCAATTTTAGAACATTTTTCTTATCCCAGAAGAAACTCCACACGCCTTATCCATCCCTTATCCCTCATTTTCCCTACCCCAGCCATAAACAACCACTAATCTATTTCTTGTCTCTAGGTATCTGCTTATTTTTGACATTTCATATACATAAAATCACACAATATGTGATTCTTTGTGATTTTCTTTCTTTTTACTTATCATAATGTTTTCATGCTTCGTCCTTATTGTATGTATCCATACTTCATTCCTTTTCTATTGCCAAATAATATTACATTTTATAGATACAACATTTGTTCATCTGCTCATCAGTTGATGGACATTTGTGTTGTTTCCACTTTTTGGTTAGTTTAAATAATGCTCCTGTGCACATTCATGTACAAGTTCATGCATAGCTACCTGTTTTAATTTCTTTTGAGTATATAATAGGAGTAGAATTAGTGGTTCATAATGTTAACTCTATGGTTAGACTTTTAGGAAAGACCAAACTTTGTTTTCCGAAGGAGCTGCAGCATTTTCCATTCCCACCAGCAGTTTATGAGGGTTCCAATTTCTCCACATTCTTACTGACACTTGTTTTTATCTGTCTTTTTAATTATATATGTTTTATTATATATTACACTTCCATGATGACTAATGATGCTGGGCATCTTTTCATATGCTTATTGATCACTTGTATATCTTTTTTAGAGAAATGTCCATTCAAATCATTTGCTTATCTTTTTTTTTTTTTTTTGAGACAGAGTTTTGCTCTTGTTGCCAGGCTGGAGTGCAGTGGCATGATCTCGGCTCACTGCAACTTCCGCCTCCTGGGTTCAAGTGATTCTCCTGCCTCAGCCTCCAGAGTAGCTGGGATTATAGGCATCCACCACCACACCCGGCTAATTTTTTGTATTTTTAGTAGAGACAAGGTTTCACCGTGTTGGCCAGGCTGGTTTCAAACTCCTGACCTCAAGTGATTTGCCCGCCTCAGCCTCCCAAACTGCTGGGATTACTGGCGTGAGCCACTGCACCTGGCCTGTTTGCTTATCTTTTAGTTATTGAGTTGTAATAATAGTTCTTTATGTATCCTGAATATAAATCCCTCATCAAATATATGATTTGCAATTTTTCTCTCATTCTGTGGATTGTCTTTTCACTTTCTTGATGGTGTTCTGTGAAGCACAAAAGTTTTTAGTAAGTCCAGCTTATCTATTTTTTCTTTATTGCTTTGCTTCTATTTGTTCTTTTTGTTTTGTTTTCCTTTTTCTGCCTTCTTTTGGATCCATTTGAATATTGTACAATTCCACTTTATCTCCTTTGTTGACTTAGCTGTATTAGTTTCATAGGCTATTGTGATCTATTGCCATGAACTTTGTGGCTTAAAACAACACAAATTTATTCTCTTATAGTTCCAGAGGCCAGAACTCCAAAATGGGTTTCACTCAGCAGGACTGTATTTTCTGTAGAAGCTTGAGGGGAGAATTCTCCAGTTTCTAGAGCTTCATTCCTTGCATTCCTTGGCTCCTAGGCCCTCTCCTCCATCTTCAAAGTTCACAGCATAGTGAAGTTCACGTCAAGTCTCTCTCTGCTGAGGTTGTCACATTGCTTTCACTCTTCTGTAGTAGAATCTCCTTCTGCCTCCCTCTTGTAAGAACACTTGTGATTGCATTTAGAGCCCACTTACATAATCCAGGATAACCTCTCCATTTTAAGACCTTTAACTTAATCGCAAAATTGTTAAGACCTTTCCACCCTTTACAAGGTAATATTCACAGGTTCCAAGGATTAGAACCTAGATATCTTTGTGGGCCATTATTCTGTCTACTACATTGTCTAGACATTCGGTCTAGAATTAAAGCTACTCTTTTAGTTTTATGTCTTTGCTGTGTCATTTTTGTCATTGCTTTAGGGTTTATAGTACATTTCTTTAACTTAGTAAGTCTATTTTCAAGTGTTATTATACCATTTTATGTATAGTATAAGAACTTTATACCATCACATTCCCATTTCTCCTCTACTATCATTGTCGTACATTTCACTTATAAACTCTACAATGTAAATTTTTTTGTTTGTTTGTTTGTTTTTCTTTTTTTTGAGATGGAGTTTTTTGCTCTTGTCACCCTGGCTGGAATGCAACCGCCTGATCGCGGCTCACTGCAATCTCTGCCTCCTGGGTTCAAGTAATTCTCCTGCCTCAGCCTCCCAAGTAGCTGGGATTATAGGCATGTGCCACCACGCCTGGCTAATTTTGTATTTTTTTTTTTTTTTTTTTTTTAGTAGAGACGAGGGTTCACCATGTTGGTCAGGCTGGTCTCAAACTCCTGACCTCAAGTGATCCACTGGCCTCTGCCTCCCAAAGTGCTGGGATTACAGGTATGAGCCACCATGCTCAGCCACAATGTAAATGTTGTAAACTCTACAAGACACAATTTTTATTATATAAACAGTCATTTATCTTTCAAAGAGAATTAAATGAGAGAAATATATTTACTTACCCACTTAGTTCCATTTCTAGTGCTTTTCATTTCTTTGTGTTGATCCAGATTTCCATCTGGTATCATCTTCTCTCTGCCTGAAGGACGTCCTTTAACATATCATTATGGTGAAGCTCTTCTGGCAACAAATTCTTTCAAGCTTTTGAATATCTGAAAAAAATATTTATTTTGTCTTTATTTTTAAAAGATATTTTTGCTGTGTAAAGTATTCTAGTTTGACAGGTGCTTTTTTTTTCTTTCAGAACTCTACCAACTTGAATTGTTACCTACAAGAAATCTGCTATCATTTTAATCTTTGATTCTTTGTATATACTGTGTCTTTTTTTTTTTTTTTTTCCTGGCTGCTTCTAAGGTTTTCTGTTCATCACTAATTGTAAGCAATTTAGCTATGATTTCTTTGGTGTCATTTTCCTCATGTTTATTGTTATATGAGATTGGTTGAGCTACTTAGATCTATAGGTTTGTAATTTTCATCAAATGTGGAAAAATTCAGCCATTATTTCTTCAAATATTTTTTCTGTCTCCTCCACACTTCTGAAGATGAGCAGGATCAAGGAAAGACACTACAAAGGAAAATATCAAGAGAAGGCAGTACAAAGGAAAATGTACTAAGCTTCTTACATCTTGGAGATGCACATTTGCATAGTCAGGACTTTAATCTAGGAAAATAATAACCCAGAGCTTGCTCCATGCCTGGTACCTGATTAAATGTAATCTCAATGAACTCTTCCAAGACCTTAGTGGGAATGGCTTTGGATGGATAGGAGAAGGACTGGGATGGGAAGGAATGAGTAATGATTAAAGGTACAAGCTTTCGGCTCCAGCTCTGCATGGCACCTGCTGTTTGAGTAATTCACATCACCTCTCAGGCTTTCACTTCCTCACCTATACAAATGAGGTGAGTAATAGTGTAACTGACCGAGTCCAGCTGCTCGCCGCTTGGAGGCCAAAAACACGAGAAGTGAGGTGTGGTGAAAGGAAAGCAACTTTATTCAAGTACTAGCAGTTGGAGAATGGCCAGGCTCATGCCTCTGAAAGACCATTCTAACTTTTTGGGCTGAGTGAAGGGGTTTAAGAAGGGAAAAGGTGGGGGAAACACGCGGGAGTGGTGCAGCGGGAGGTCTTGTTATCTTGAGTCATCACCTGTCTGGAGGACCGGTTTGCATCATCCTAACTGCAGTAGTGGTGGGCTAACTGCTCCTAACTCCCCCTAATCAGAGGGTTCCGCAGCTGGGTCTCTCTGCCTGGCTTGTTTCAAAATTGATCCCTGGAATTTCTAGGCAAGCACATAATTAGATAAGCGAGTACTGTTCATAGAAGTGGCTGGTGGGAAAGGGCAAAACAAAAAGTTTCAAAGTATGTTTCAAGGCTGGAAGCAAGAAAGGAAAAACATTTTAAAACGCATTTTGAGGCTGGGATACTTGGTTACAATAGTACTTATTTTACAGGGTTAGGGGACAAAGCACTCAAATGTTGGCTGTTATTACTACTATTTTTTTTTTTGCCAATATTTGAAATATCCCTCTTCCTTACTAACTCAATTCTTCCTTAACATCGATTAAAGCAATATATATTGCTCAGCTGTGACTGACTCCACTGATTGAGGATGGAGCCAGGATCTGTTTATTTCCTTCTTCAGCTCCACGTCTCTGGAGCACTCCCTGGGATATGGAGGTTTTCAGGATTAATAACTGGATGAGATACTCAGCTCAGATCAGCCTCAGTCTCCTTTTCCCATCTTGCTTATCTCCCCTCCTCTTCTCCACTGTGTTGCCTCTGTACTTTCCAGGGTGGAGTCTGAGAGAACAAGGGGAGACTTAAGAGACAGAAGAGGTCTCACATGACAGCAATGATTTCGGGCTTATGCTCTTGTGACCTGCTTGTGCCCCCAAAGCTTCTTACTCTCGAAGGGCTACTGTGGGTTCCCTAATGATTCTCCCACAGATGAATTCCACTGATTCCCTGACATGAGCCACAGTGTTTTCTCTTAAGATTCCTCTTGGTCTTCTGCATTTTCTGGATATGTCTCCAGCCTCTTTCTGTGAAGACATCTGACCCGTGAAAATCCTTTCTCTTGCCCCATCTTGGGGTCAGCGCAGCCTGCTCCCTGGTAGCCCTTGCCCCTGCCTCCCGCTTAGATATACAGATCCCTCCAGCCTCTACTTTTAACTTCTTGGGGGCATGAGGCAGATGTCAGCCCCTTGCCCCCAAACTCCAGAGCCTCAATAAGCTCATCTGGTGACAGTCTGGAGACCCCTCATTTGGTATGTGAAACCTCTCCTGCAGTAACCCCTCCTGTGCCTTTCCTTACAGAGAAAGTCCAGAGTACTAGGACAGCTGTCACCAAAGGAATTGTCACTTCTCAATGGTGTACCAAGAGCAGGGTAGTGGGAGGTTCTACCTATGGTGTAGGAAATAATTTAGAATTGCATTGTCCATAAAGACCTTTAAAACAATAATACAATCAATGAAAAGTTGGTCTTTTAAAAATTGTTATTACTGGGTGCTGGCAATTCTAAACAATGACAGCGACAAAATTCTCCTCCCCCCAAAAATCATGTGTGGGTCTAAGTCCTAAATAACGGCTACAGTTAATGTTGAGCTTTTATGGTACACATTTTGGCTTCAAATTGGCATATTTCAATTCAGAGAACTCCTTGCTATACAGTCATCCCCTGAAACTCACAGACTCAGTTACACTCATTTATTTTGTGAATAAGTTTCTATAGGTTTGGAAAAGTTTGGGCTTGTTTTGGGTAAAGTTCTCATCTCCAGCTCCTGTGGTATAATATATTCTTGCATTTGAACAACGGGTTCAAAATAAGTGAGGATAGTACAGTGACAGCAAAGACAAAGAAATGGAACTTGAGTTACTTCAATTTTGTTATTCTGTGTGACTTTTTTGGAATTTTAATTTGTGTTTAAAAGCTAAGGCAGTGACTGGGCGCAGTGGCTCATGCCTGTAATCCCAGCAGTTTGGTAGGCCAAGGCGGGCAGATCACGAGGTCAGGAGTTCGAGACCAGCCTGACCAACATGGTGAAATTCCGTCTCTACTAAAAATACAAAAATTAGGCCGGGCGCGGTGGCTCAAGCCTGTAATCCCAGCACTTTGGGAGGCCGAGATGGGCTGATCACGAGGTCAGGAGATCGAGACCATCCTGGCTAACACGGTGAAACCCCATCTCTACTAAAAAATACAAAAAAATACAAAAAAAAAAAAAAAAACTAGCTGGGCGAGGTGGCGGGCGCCTGTAGTCCCAGCTGCTTGGGAGGCTGAGGCAGGAGAATGGTATAAATCCGGGAGGCAAAGCTTGCAGTGAACTGAGATCCGGCCACTGCACTTCAGCCTGGGTGACAGAGCGAGACTCTGTCTCAAAAAAAAAAAAAAATTACAAAAATTAGCCGAGCGTGGTGGCCTGTGCCTATAATCCCAGCTACTCAGGAGGCTGAGGCAGGAGAATCGCTTAAACCTGGGAGGCAGAGGTTGCAGTGAGCCGAGATCGTGCCACTGCACTCCAGCCTGGGCAACAGAGTGAGACTCCATCTCACAAAAAAAAAAAAAAAAAAAAAAAAAAAAAAAAAAAAAAAAAAAAAAAAAAAAAAAAAAATTAAGGCAGTGATGGAAGCAATTCAAGTGTCCATCAACTGATGAATGGATAAACAAAATGTAGTATTTCTATACAACAAAATATTATTAAGCCTTAAAAAGAAAGGAAATTCTGACACATGCTACCGTGTAAATGAACCTTAAAGACATGCTAAGTGAAATATGCCAGTCACAAAAAAACGAAAGTATATGACCTCGCTAATGTAAGGTACCTAGAGGAGTCAGATTCATAGAGACAGAAAGTAGAACTGTGGTTGCCAGGGACTGGAGGGAGGGGGAAGCGGGTATAGAGTTTTATAATTAATATGGAGTTTCCATTTTGCAAGATAAAAAAGTTCTGAGGATTGGTTGTACAACCATGTGAACATACTTAACACTACTGTATTGTACACTTAGAAGTGGTTCAGATGGGCTGGGCGCGGTGGCTCACGCCTGTAATCCCAGCACTTTGGGAGGCCGAGGCGGGCAGATCACGAGGTCAGGAGATCCGGACCATCCTGGCTAACACGGTGAAACCCCGTCTCTACTAAAAATACAAAAAGTTAGCCGGGCGTGGTGGCGGGCGCCTGTAGTCCCAGCTACTCGGCAGGCTGAGGCAGGAGAATGGCGTGAACCTGGAAGGCGGAGCTTGCAGTGAGCCGAGATCACGCCACTGCACTCCAGCCTGGGCGACAGAGCGAGACTCCGTCTCAAAAAAAAAAAAAAAAAAAAAAAGAAGTGGTTAAGATGGTAAATTTTGCAGGGCGGGTGCAGTGGCTCACGCCTCTAATCCCAGCCCTTTGGGAGGCTGGGGCGGGCGGACCACGAGATCAAAAGTTTGAGACCAGCCTGACCAATATAGTGAAACCCCATCTCTACTAAAAATACAAAAAATTAGCCAGGTGTGGTGGCTGGCGCCTGTAATCCCAGCTACTCAGGAGGCTGGGGCGGGAGAATCGCTTGAACCCAGGAGGTGGAGGTTGCAGTGAGCCGAGATCATGCCATTGCCCTCCAGCCTGGGCAATAAGAGTGAGGCTCCATCTAAAAAAAAAAAAAAAAAAAGAAAAAAAGAAAAAGAAAAAAGATGGTAAATTTTATGGGTTTTTTTTTGTCTTTTTCTTCTCACCTGCCTGGACCTCCCAAAGTGCTGGGATTTAGAGGTGCGAGCCACTGCGCCCGGCCATGTTATGTATTTTTTAACCACAATTTTAAAAACATGTAAAGCAGCTTGAACAGCAAGGTGATCCAAACAATATTTTTGTTTGGCAAGTGCAAATTTTAGTTCATACATGTAATATGTTACCAAATTAGAATAATATATTTAAGACTGAAATTTATTCTTTGTGTTGGTTTGAGTCCTCCAAACCAAGATAAAATTAGACATGAAGAGATCTCTTTCTTGGGGAAAGCGTCTGTGATGGACAAAGGAGAGGAAGCTGGAGTAGACAAGGACAGCCTCCCACTGTGATGACATCTGGGAGAGGACAGAGGGAGGGCCAGGGAGCAGGCATCCCAGATCAAAGCACAGCGCTAACAAAGTTCCAGCCAGCCTGATGGGGAGTCTTTGAGTCCATGATGCCAATTAGGCCAGGTACAGTGGCTAATGCCTGTGATCCCAAAACTTTGAGAGGCTGAGGCAGGAGGATCTCTGAAGGGTAGAGTTCCAGACTAACATGTGCAACATAGCGAGACCCCCATTTCTACAGAAAAACAAAAACAAAACAAAACAAAAAAACAGAGGGAGAAAGAAAAAAAAATTAGCCAGGCATGGTGGCATGCATCTGTAGTCCCAGCTACTCCAGAAGCTGAGGTGGGAGGATCGATTGAGCCCAGGAGTTCAAGGCTGCAATGAGCTATGAATGTGCCACTGCACCGCACTCCAGCCTGGGCAGCAGAGTGTGACCCTGTCTCAAAAAGGTAAAAATAAACTCCCCCTTCCAAAAAAACAAAAACAAAAACAAAAATTTAAAAAAAAAGTTTCCAATTAGATGAGTCCCCTGGGGCCATTTCTCTCTCCACACAAAATAGATGACCAGCCGCAAGACCACTTACAACTCTGCCAGTTGGGAAGTTTTCCTTCTCCACTGTCTTTCACCACCTTTTGTGAAGTGGTTGTAATGCAGCCACTGTCCATTTTTGGCTTCCAAGCCAGCCCATCTGTAAACTGAGCACAAGCCTTTGCCTTCTCTTCCAGGTGGTCATGAACTCCCCAAGCCCCTGCAAATATAGTCATACATTTGAGCTGGGGGAGGGATCCTGGTGCAAATGTAGTGGGTGCCACGTTGGTCTGGGCTACCTGCTCATGCAGCTTACTCATAGTCTCTGGTCTTGCTGAGGCCCAACCCTGGATTAACCATTTCCAGGACTGAGGCTGGGCCCGTCCTGCTTAATAACTCAGTGGGTCAAGCGGAACCCAGCTGGTAGAGGGCAGGACTGGATGCATGGTCACTTGGTACCCCATATATTCAGCGCTCTGTCTCTACCAGGGTATAGTAACAGGCCAGGAGTTATTTCTCAAAAGACATATAATTCTCTGCTGTGGATTGTATGGTCTTGTTTCAGAATCCTGGGTCCTTTGTTGTGATTTTCCTGCTGGGTCTTGCTTTAAGATTCCTGCTGCATCTTTTTTCACCACTGATACCCCCAATGCCATAGAGTCTATTGTATCACACAGCCCAGTTGGCAGGGTTGTTTGCATCACAGCCTCTCAACTTGCTACAGAGCCCTTTCTTGCTCTGGGTACACTTGGAGCTGGCACCTTTTTATGTCACCTGGGGATAGCATCCATTTGTGTCACCTTGAGTATGGACATATTAAGTATTCCTAAATGTGGTCTGCATTGTCCCTAGAACCTAAAGAGGCCTACCGCCAGAGAGAAGGTAGTAGGGCTCCAGCTTTCTGCTGCCATCTCCAGTAATTCTACTCTGGCCCCAACCTTGTGCACCCTGAGCAGCAAAACAAAAACCCTCCCTCAGATCTAGGGAGTGCCTGTCAATGCTAATGCATGTCCCTTGCAGGGGAAGGTGGCTGACACGCACCCCAAGCACTTTATCACATCTTGCTTTCTAAGCACATCTAGAGCTCACCTCCCTAGGAGAAGTCTCCCCGTCCTGCCCTCTGTCCTCTTTTATCCCGATGGGGAGCAGAGAGCTCCCGTGTTGCCTCCCTGATCCTTATCATGTCTCACATCAGCGTAGAAGTTAACAGCAAGGACTTTGGGTTCCACCGGAGCTTGATTCCATTCTTGAGTGGAATGGAACCTAAGCTACTCCATTCCTTGGTTTTCTGATCTGTAAGATGACGGCAATAATATCAATTGTACCAGATTGTTTTGAGGATTTAAGGAGATGACTACGATGCACACAGTGTGACGCATGATGTTGCTGTCTGCACCCCAGGTTCCAGCGGCTTGTTTAGAGGCTGTTTCACTCATTTAATTGGAAGCTCCTTGAGGATCAGAATGGTCTTTTGCAGACATTCCCCCTAGGATACTAAGGACACAGTAGATATTCAGAAACTATTTAGGGATGTCTCTTGAATGTATACCCATTTTTATCAGCCACTGTTTTCCTTCCAGAAATGCAGGATGTTAATATCTGAGAGGAGCTGCTGTTAGCATGTAGGAAGCCCCAGGTGGTGAACAGAGCAGGGGCCTCCCAGTGGGACAGGCGAAAAAGGACACTGATAAATCGCGTTAATTTTCTGGGCCCCAGTTTCCTTATTGGGAGAATAGAGAGAGTGATAGATACCATTACAAGGTTGTGGCGAAGGTTTTTCATAAACTATGCTTAACACGATGCCAAGGACACAGTAAGTGCTGAGAAACAGCAGCTGCTATTATTACTATCAATTTAACAGTTATTGTTAAAGAAGTGAAACTGAACGCGGTTAGGTGTGCGGTCAAGGCCAGCAAACTGGCTGGGTCCGCACGGAGACAGGCGGGGCAGGGCGGGGAGGGGCCACCGGAAGCCCCACCCCTTTCCTCGCGTCCGGTCGCCCGGGTAACGTGCCGCCGCATCTCCGCGTCGCAGCCGGAGTGACGGTGGCCGCCGGCACCCGGAGCTCCTGGGCACACTGCATTGGCAGGGACGGCTTCGGCAGAGTGATGACTGATGATGAGATCGAGAGCGTCCTCTCCGACTCCCATGAAGGGTCGGAGCAGGAGCTGCCTGTTATCCAGCTGTGCGGGCTGGTGGAGGAGCTCAGGTACCGCGGCCTGCGCCTGGGGGCCGCCCCTCTTCCTCCTGGGCCCTCCTTCCCGGGCAGCCTCGGACCTGGGGACCAGCATGGAGAAGATCCAAGCCCGCACTGAGCACTGGGGAGACTTTGCCTCTGCTCCTGCGTCTCCACCACTACTGAACCAACAAGCTGTTGGTGGAGCTAGAACCGGGTGGTGGGGCGAGGGGGTGGGGCCGGTGGTGGGAAGCCCAGAGGGTAATTGGGGAAGTGAGAGTTTCAGCCGGATGAGTCTCTCTCGTGCCAGACGGTGTGCTTAGCCGATCCACAATTCTACAGCGGCAAGTTGGACCAGGTGACTTCTAAGCCCTTTTCTGATGCTAAGATTCTATGATAAGGCCGGGCACGGTGGCTCACGCCTGTAATTTCAGCACTTTAGGAGGCGAGACGGGCGGATCACTTGAGGTCAGGAGTTCGAGACCAGCCTGGCCAACATGGTGTAACCCCGTCTCTACTAAAGATACAAAAATTAGCCAGGCGTGGTGGCGCGTGCCTGTAATCCCAGCTACTCTGGAGGCTGAGGCAGGAGAATCACTTGAACTTGGGAGGCGGAGGTTGCAGTGAAGCGAGATTGTGCCACTGCACCCCAGCCTGGGCGACAGAGAGAGACTAAGTCTCAAAAAAAAAAAAAAAAAAAAAAAAAAAAAAAAAAAAAAAAAAAAAAGTGATAAAACTAACACGGCAGCAGAATAGAAACCTAGCTATTGAGATGGTTTTAGTATGAGGCAACGTGTGCCTGAACCTGGATATAGGCATGGAGATGGACAGTAAAGAATGACTGGCCCAATTGTCTGCGTTTATTTTGTTTTATTTTAGTTTTGTAGTCTACTTTATATCTACTACTATAGCAAGTAAATTGGATATCAAGATTCCATGATGTAGTTTTGTTGTACAACTTACTGGTCTTGCACAGAATATCCTAGCTCTAGCAGCTGAATAGATGTTACTTCTACACAGCTACAAATACTTTAGGTCAGAACTGAGGTATTATTACTAATAGTTCTCATTTTTGAGTGTTCCTATGTACCATGCATTTTACATATATGATCTTATATGATGACACTGCAACCCTAGGAGGTGGGTAAAGAAACAAAGACACAGAGGTGAAGTCACTTCCCTAGGTTCACACAGTTAGTGGTAGTGCTGGGATTCAAACTCAGGTGTGACTCCACAGACTACACACACCTGGAGCATGATATATGCTGAAAAAGCAAGCTAGTTTGATAGATTGTGTTTTCCATTCTGACTTTTCCACTAGTTTGTTTTGTTTTGTTTTGTTTTTGATATGGAATCTCACTCGCTCTGTCACCCAGGCTAGAGTACAATGGCATGATCTTGGCTTACTGCAACCCCCGCCTCCCGGGTTCAAGTGATTCTTCTGCCTGAGCCCCCGAATAGCTGGGATTACAGGCGCCTGCCACCACACCCAGCTAATTTTTGTACTTTTAGTAGAGATGGGGTTTCACCATGTTGATCAGGCTGATCTCGAACTCCTGACCTCAGGTGATCCACCTGCCTCGGCCTCCCAAAGTGTTGGGATTACAGGTGTGAGCCACCACGTCTGGCCCCACTAATCTTAAAATTCAGCCAAACAGGAATTATTAAAAGTAATTGTAAAAACTGCAGTTACTTTTGTGCCAACGTAATAGATCAATAACACATGAAAACATCAAAGTTGTTCTCTCTCTCTTATATATATATACTTACATATGTGTGTGTAACACACACACACATACACACATAAGAGAAGTTAAGAAGTTAAAAAGGTTATAACCTTGGCATATACAGGATAAACTAGGTATGTTTTTTTTCCTCTGTTCAAAGTTTTCCACAGTTTATGATAAACTTCTGGTTGATACTTTTCATCCATTGGGTGCTGGAAATAAAAGAACTGAAAAACATAAACCAAAGGAAACATCTGAAGATTGTGGTTGTGTGTAACTTCAATAATATAGTAATTCAGGATGGGCACAGTGGCTATTATTGCCTGTAATCTCAGCACTTTGGGAAACCAAAGTGGGAGGATCGCTTTAGGCTAGGAGTTGGCGCCTAGCCTTGATAACATAGCAAGATACCACCTTTACAAAAAATTTTTAAAATTAGCCAGGCATGGCGTTGTGCACCTGTAGTCCTAGCTACTTGGGAGGCTGAGGCAGGAGAGTTGCTTGATCCCAAGAGTTCAAGGTTATAGTTAGTGCAACAGAGTAAGACCCTGTCTCTTAAACAAATTTTAAAAAAAGTATATATATATAATATAGTAATTCAGAAATAATTTCCCAAATGGGTTCAATGATACTTGAAACCTATGACAATTTTCCATGTAATACTAGTGTTCTGAATTTTATGGCTCATTAAACATATTAATAAAAATATCAAATATATAGCACTTACTATGTGTCAGGCACTGTCCCAGAGGCTTTGTCTTCCTTATTGGAACCCTAAAGTTCTATTCTTATACCCATTTTATAGGTGAGGAAACTAAGGCACCAAGAGGTTAAGGGGTCTTGCAGGTCCACTAGTTATTAAACACTAGTTATTTGGGGTTTAAACTCTTATTACTAGAACTTACTCAGGTACCCTGTCTTGCAGCTATGTAAACTCTGCTCTCAAAACTGAGACTGAGATGTTTGAGAAATATTACGCTAAACTGGAGCCCAGGGATCAGCGACCTTCACGATTATCAGAAATTAAAATGTCAGCAGCAGATTATGCACAGGTACACAATGGAGATCTAGAACATTCTTTTATTGTTTGTCCCCTTAAATGCAAGTGGCATTTGTATATCTGCCTTCGGTGTGCCCTCTATGGCCAATTGACCGTGGGACCTTCTTCTCCCTGTTTTACTTTTGATTTTTCTTTGTTCTCTAGGGTTTCTCTTTCAAGTGACTACGAAAGAAATTGGGTTCAGTTAATAGTAGATTGAGTCTCCCAGCATATGTTAGTTTACTTGAAAGAATTTCTTTTGGCTAGGTGCAGTGGCTCAGGCCTGTAATCCCGACGCTTTGGGAGACTAAGGTGGGAGGATCACATGAGACCAGGAGTTCGAGACCTGCCTGGGCAATATTTCTAGACCCCATCTTTACAAAAGAAAATTCTTAAATTAGCCAGATGTAGTGACGTGCACCTGTAGTTTTAGCTACTTGGGAGGCTGAGATGGGAGAATTGCTTGAGCCCCGGAGTTTGAGGCTGCAGTGAGCTATGATCACACTGCTACACTCCAGCCTGGGCAACAGAGCAAGACTCTGTCTCAAAAGAATTTAAAAAAAAATCATTTAAATTAAGAGACTCAACTGTTTACAAGGCCCAGCCAGCCACCTAAATGAGGAAAGTAGGCCTGGCACAGGCCCTTGTCTCAAAGGGGTTGTCTGTGGAGGCTTATCCTTTGAGGGCCAAGCAAACCCATATGTACCCTGGACCACCCACTTCTGACCTTTGCCTTAAATGTGTAGAAAGTCCAAGATGTTTGTTTGTCTGTTTTGCTGAACACAGTCCCCCACGGATGCAGTTTCTTTCCTGTGTTCAGCTCAGGAAGTACCTCTGAGCTTCCCCTGTCTTTGACTTGAATGCTAGTCTATAGCAGGTTCACAGCCTTTCCACCTCAAGACGTTTACCCTTATTTATTTTCACTTCATTGTCAAGCACAGGCCTTTGAAGTATTTAGTGCAGGGGCTTAGGATGACTTGAGAAATAAATGCCAGCTCACGCCTAATATCCAGCATCCTTTTACCGTGAATTTATTCTCCCTGGCTGTCACTCTGGGGAACTTCTAGCAGGTCAGAGGATCATTTCGATGCCTACTAATTCCTCTTTGACATTGGCTTTGTTTCTGTTGGGTTGCAGTTTCGAGGCAGGCGTAGATCCAAATCCCGGACAGGTATGGACCGTGGGGTGGGCCTGACTGTCGACCAAAAACTTGAGCTGGTACAAAAGGAGCTGGAAGACACGAAGGATGACTTACGGCACATGAGGGCAAATGCAGAACGCGACATGCAGCATCACGAGGTACACCTTCCTCCCGGCGCAGCCTGTCCTGCCCGGGCTCCCCACCTCCACCCCATCAAGAGGTATCTAGAGTGGGTTCATGTGATTGTTGGGGCTTTAGAAGAAACACAAGTAGGATGAGGCGAATCCAGGGCCTATCTTCAAGGAACTTACCACCTGCTTGTGGGGATGACACGTTTTTGAACTTTTTTTTTTATGGGAAATTTCAAAAATACACAAATGTAGAGAGGCTAGCACAACAAACCCCTATGTACTCAACACCTGGGTGCAGTGATCATCAACATATGGCCTCTTTTGGTTGATCAACTTTCCCTTCATCTGGCTGGGTTACTAGGAAGTGAATCCTAGTGAATCTCTGTACATATCTCTGTACATATTTCAGTATATATCTTTAATATATGAATTCTTTTAGAAGACATAACCACGATAACCCTAAATGCTCTTAAAATTTTACACTAATTTCTTTCTTTTTTTTTTTTTTGAGATGGAGTCTTGCTCTATTGCCCAGGCTGGAGTGCAGTGGCGTGATCTTGGCTCACTGCAAGCTCTGCCTTCTGGGTTCACGCCATTCTCCTGCCTCAGCCTCCTGAGTAGTTGGGACTACAGGCACCCGCCACCACGCCTGGCTAAGTTTTTTGTATTTTTAGTAGAGAAGAGATTTCATCGTATTAGCCAGGATGGTCTCGATCTCCTGACCTCGTGATCTCCTGCCTTGGCCTCCCAAAGTGCTGGGATTACAGGTGTGAGCCACCGCGCCCAGCCTATAATAATTTCTTAATAATACAACAGGTTTGAGGTTTAAGTCAGTGTATTCGGGTTCTCGAGAGGGACAGAACCAAGAGCATACATGTATATATGAAAGGGAGTTAAGTTAATTAGGGAGAATTGGCTCACGTGATTACAAGGCAAAGTCCCACACAATCGATCGGCTATCTGCAGGCTGGGAAAAGAGAGAAGCCGGTAGTGGCTCAGTCCAAGTCTGAAAGCTTCAAAACCAGGGAAGCCAACAGTGCAATCTTTAGTCTATGGCCGAAGGCCCTTCAACCCCCAGGAAGCCGCTGGTACAAGTCCCAGGGTCTAAAGGCAAAGAACCTGGAGTCTGATGCCCGAGGGCAGGAGGAGCGGAAGGAATTGTCCGGCATAGGAAGAAGAGGGAGAGCCAGAAGACTCAGTACACAAGCTTATCCACCTTCTTCCACCTGCTTTGCTCTAGCTGCTCTGGCAGCCCAACTGGATGGTGCCCACCCACATTGAGGGTGGATCTTCCCCTCCCTGTCCACAGACTTAAATATCAGTCTCTTCTGGCAACACCCTCACAGACACACCCAGAAACAATACTTTCCCAGCCATCTAGGCATCCCTGAATCCAGTCAAGTTGACACCTAATATTAACCATCACAGTCAGTGAATTGAGTGAAAAGTCCCTAGGTCAGCATTTCTTTTTCTTCTGCTTCTTCTTTTTTTTTTTTTTTTTTTTTTTTTTGAGACGGAATCTTGCTCAGTCACCCAGGCTAGAGTGCAGTGGTGTGATCTCATCTCACTGCAAGCTCCACCTCCCAGGTTCATGACATTCTCCTGCCTCAGCCTCCCAAGTAGCTGGGACTACAGGCACCCACCACCATGCCCACCTAATTTTTTTTGTATTTTTAGTAGAGACAGGGTTTCACCGTGTTAGCCAGGATGGTCTCGATCTCCTGACCCCGTGATCCACCCGCCTCAGCCTCCAAAAGTGCTGGGATTACAGGCGTGAGCCATCGTGCCCGGCCCCTAGGTCAGCATTTCTATACGGCACACGTGCCCATGGTTTATGCCCTGTTTTAGACTAATATAGTAGCGTCTCTTAATGAGTCCAATACAGTCAATTTCCTCCAGAGAAGAAACATCACTGTTAATTCGGTTGCCCACAGGATGACGTTGTTAGCTTGCATTTGAGACCCATGTTGTATGAAAAATAGATATTTCTGTTCTATTTCTAAAGTTTTCTATTTTTCTGTTTCCAAATGTGGGCATTCACAGAATCACACTTGTCTCAAGAGGGACCAATCAGTAGACTCATGTCTCTCTCATTGATGCAACCATCTGTATACATCAACTGATCCCTCTCTCCCACCCCTCCTCTCTCTCTTTCCAAACATGCATTGTTGAATTCTAGCAAGTTAAAGGAGGTTGGGATGTGGTAGCATTATCCTGACCTGCTAGGTTGCACAATGTAAGCATCAAGTGCAGAGACAGAGATCAGTATGGGCTAGAGTGGTCAAAAAGAATGTGTTGAGGAGGTAGGGCTTAAAAGGGACTTGGCATGATCTTGAAGAATGATGGCATCTGTTTAAGGCACAGGGAAAGAAAGGCACCCCAGGTAAAGAGAATGACATGGGCAAGGAAGTGGAGGTGGGCACAAGCATGGTGAGCTCATGACATTGAGGAGGCTGGTGTGATTAGAGAAGAGGCTACTTTGGAGGCTGCTTTAGGAAGTCAGGTTGAGTAAGGCCATGATTTCTTGAGAGCCATACCAAGGAGTTTATCTTTGATGTCTTAGAAAGCTGGACCCCACTGAGGATACTTGAGTAGGAGAGCAACGTGTTGAAAGCAGCGTTTCAGGTGGATTGATGTTCTATCATGTAGAGACGATGGGGCTGGGAAGAGGCTGGAGCCTGAGGTCAGCCAGTGAAAATGCTTTTGCTTCTTGGTGCCCAGAAAAAAAGTCTGAACTAGGATGATTTGCAGCCTGGCTCCAGATACCATTCCATTTTATTTTTTATAGTAATGTGTGTGTGTGTAAGTGTTTTCTTATTTCAAGGCAATCTATGTTGTAGAATGTTGAAAAATACAGTTAAGCTAAAAGAACATTTGAAAACATTCACAATTTACCACTCACAGGTAATTTCTGTTGACTTTCCATTTACCTCCTACAGTTTAGATAATTTTCTATGCATATATGAATTTCTTCTAAAAAATAGTATCATGTTATTTTGTAAACTGTATTTTTCAACATCTCTTTTTATGTCAATACACATATTCATTTTTTTTTCTTGTTTCATTCAATTGTCACTTTATTGCAAGATGGTAGAATTAATTGCAAATTTAAACTATAATCTGGTAATCTTTAGTCAGGCAGCAAGTTTTTATAAAGGCAAACTGCTTATTCAGAAGTGATCATGGAACAACTCAAAGGCAGAGTAAGAAGGATGAGAAACATCTGACTGGCCCATAGAGATTTTGTTCTCTTACTATATGAAAAAAAATTTTCATTTTTAGGAGGGGTAAACTATAACTTCAGTAGACATCAATACAGAAAGACTTCGTCAAATAGACTAGTTTCCATTTAGTCTGTCAACTGTTTCTAGCTGTCTCAATTGGGATAGATTCATTTACATAACCGGCTGTGCTTGAGCCTTCTTTGCCAGCAGCTTTAGGTCCGCAATGCACTTGGCAACTGTCTCCTTTTCCTGCTGTGCGGAGATGCTTTGCACCACGTGCTTCTCCACCCAATTTATCATGTGCTCTTGTTCCTTTCGACGCGTCATGTTCTGCACAGCTATATGATAGTCCAGGCGACTCTTTACTTCCTTATATACTCTATATAGTTGTTCCCGGTAAGTAACCTCCAAAGCCATAGCAATGTTATTCCTTTGCACAACAAAAAGGTAATGGCGCTTCTGAGTCAGTGCCTGCTGCGACTTCTCCATATCAATTGCATTCTGGATTTGCTGGATGGAAGCCTGCTTCACCTCTTCTAGTTGGGCAAGTTTTTGCTCATTGAGTTTATCAGCAAATTCTGCAACAGAAGGACCATATTTTTTAATTCCATAGACCATTATCCCTATTAATGACATGGCAGTGAAGGTCTCTGCGCTAATCACATATATTTCTTTGGATAAAGCATACAAGATAAGCCCAGTTCCGAGCACATAGGGTCCTGTTACACCAGTTTTAGGATAAAGAAACTGGAAGAATTCCTCAGGGATCAGACCATAGCGAACTTTTCCTCCATATTCAGGAAGAGGTGGTACAGGGGCAAGGTGTGGCTGCCCTGTATGGAAGGTCCTTGTTGCCTGCAATACTCCTGGACTGAGGAAGGCTGCATTCTTCAGAGACGGGGCCACTGTGGAGGTGGTGGAAAGTACCACCCGGGACAGCATGGTCAGCGAAGGCGCAGGTAGCAATCTTAGAGTCCCTGTGACCCCGACAGGAGAACCTGTCAGGGCAGGAGCAAGATGGCCGCTCCCACATATTCATTTTATAAAAACTTTTTTTTTTTTATTTTTAAGAGATGGGGCCTCACTGCATTGCTCAGGCTGGGGTGCAGTGGCCATTCACAGTCACAATCATAGCACACTACAGCCTCGAACTTCTGGCCTCCAGCAATCCTCTTGCCTCAGCCTCCTGAGCAGCTGGGACTACGGGCACCATACCTGACTTTATAATATCTTCTTTATTTTTTTCCATTTTCCCCCCCAAATACTCAGGCTTGGAAGTATAATGTCTTTTTTTTATAACAGAAATATAATAAGAGTGCCTCTTTATTTCCCCACTAATCCATCTCTGTAGATGTAACTGTGGTTCATGTTTTGATATATATCCTTACAGATATTTTTAATGGATAAATAGTTTCAAATATGGAAATACATATTTAGATAGATACCTTGGCCAGGCATGGTGGCTCATGCCTGTAGTACCAGCTCTTTGGGAGGCCGAGGTGGGCGGATCACCTGAGGTCAGGAGTTCAAGACCAGCCTGGCCAACTTGGTGAAACCCTTCTCTACTAAAAATACAAAATTCAGCTAAGAGACACCACCCGCATGGTGGTGGATGCCTGTAGTCCCAGCTACTCAGGAGGCCGAGGTAGGAGAATTGCTTGAACCCGGGAGGCGGAGGTTGCAGTGAGCTGAGATTGTGTCACTGCACTCCAACCTGGGCAACAGAGGGAGACTCTGTCTCAAAAAAAAAAAAAAAGGCCAGATGCGGTAGCTTACGCCTGTAATCCCAGCAATTTGGGAGGCCGAGGCGGGTGGATCACAAGGTCAGGAGATCATGACCATCCTGGCTAACACAGTGAAACCCCATCTCCACTAAAAATACAAAAATTTAGCCAGGCGTGGTGGCAGGTGCCTGTAGTCCCAGCTACTCGGAAGGCTGAGGCAGGAGAATGGCGTGAACCCGGGAGGCAAAGGTCGCAGTGAGCCGAGATTGTGCCACTGCACTCCAGCCTGGGAGACAGAGCGAGACTCCATCTGAAAAAAAAAAAAAAAAAGATAGATACCTAACATCTGTTTTTGTTTGCTCTCTTTTTATGGATTCTATTTTTCAAAGAATGCTTTTAACTAATAACATTGAATAGTCAAGTTTGTATCTTAAGGATATGTTCCTAAGACTGAGAAGAAACATATTTCGGGACACCAAGAGGCCTGGGAACTTAGGTTTTCTTAGAGGACACATCCTTGAAGATTGCTGGAAACATTCTTCTCTCTTTGTGCTGATCCCCCAGGCGATCATTGAGGAGGCTGAAATTCGATGGAATGAAGTTGCGAGAGCAGTGCATGAGTTTGAAAAAGATATTCTAAAAGCCATATCCAAGAAGAAAGGGAGTATTTTGGCCACTCAGAAAGTGATGAAATACATAGAGGACGTGAACCGCCGGAGGGTGAGTTGGCAGACGGAGCTTAAAAAGGGAAAAAACATTCTTGCAGGGATGTTATAGAAATCATCCATGTGAAGCAGCCTAGCTCCATTTGGTCCACCATAAATGTTGCCCACATATGCAGATTTTCTTTGCATCCCTGAAAGTGTATGTGTATATGCATGTTTTAAAATGTGTTTATGGCTGGGCGCAGTGGCTTACGCCTGTAATCCCAGCACTTTGGGAGGCTGAGGCAGGCGGATCATTGGAGCTGGAGGACCAGCCTGGCCAACATGGTGAAACCCTATCTGTACCAAAAATACAAAATTTAGCTGGGTGAGGTGGTGTGTGCCTGTAATTCCAGCTGCTTGAGAGGCTGAGGCAGGAGAATCGCTTGAACCTGGGAGGCAGAGGTTGCGGTGAGCCGAGATCATGCCACTATACTCTAGCCTGGGCAACAGAGCAAGACTCCATCTCAGAAAAAATAAATGAATGAATGAATGAATGCATGCATGTTTATCAAGGTTAACACCAGCCAGGCAGGATGTATATTAACAGTACCTCAGATTGATTTCTATTTTTCTTGAGAAAGGTATGAGACTGGTCTGGTCCAGCCTGTCTAGAGAGATGACTTGTGGAGTAGGACAGGTAAATCTCTTCTTCAAATTTTTAAAAAAACCTTTTAAAAAATTGTTATAGAGATGGGGTCTCACTGTGTTGCCCAGGCTGGTCTTGAACTCTTGGGCTCCAGCAGTCCACCTGCCTTGGCCTCCCAAAGTGCTGGGATTACAGGTGAATCTAAAGCTCTTTGAGATCCTTTGTTATCAGGAGATAGACCTTGGGCTGTTATGAGAAAAAAGGAGAATTTGGGGGGTAACCTTCATTTCCAGAGATTTTACAATATGTCAAGCTTTAGATCCTGGAGACAAGGTAGGGTTACTAACCCTAACATGTTAAGAGTAATAAAAATTATGTAAACTACCATGGGAATACAAGACCAAAAATCGTAAGATCATTTTGTCAGGAAAGACCCCTACAGTAGCATATACCCAAATAATCTTGACTTTGAAAGCAATGTAAAATTTGCATATTGCAAAACCAATGTCCTCTGCTTCTTGGTCAT
This sequence comes from Rhinopithecus roxellana, assembly GCF_007565055.1. Classification (NCBI taxonomy): domain Eukaryota; kingdom Metazoa; phylum Chordata; class Mammalia; order Primates; family Cercopithecidae; genus Rhinopithecus; species Rhinopithecus roxellana. The sequence goes on along the minus strand of NC_044568.1, from coordinate 41,234,108 downwards.
GAAATATCATACTAGCCCCAGCTTAAGTAGAAATACAAGGACCTGAAATAAGTGACAGAATGTTAGGGGTCAAGGTTTGGTTTACAGCCCCAGAATCATCCACTTTTCAAACCAATGGGAAAAAGGAGAGAAATGGATTAAATGCATTAAAATATGCCTTTATGTTTTAGGATAATATGAAGGAGAAATTACGTTTGAAAAATGTTTCTCTCAAAGTTCAGAGGAAAAAAATGCTTTCACAATTGAGGCAGGTATGTGGTCCTTTCTCTCTCTCTCTGTTTCTTTTTAAGGTTACCGTGGTAGGCTGAATAAGGTTCCCACCCCCACTCCAAAATGTCCATATCCTAATCCCTGGAATCTGTGAATACATTAACTTACATGGCAAAAAGGATTTTGCAGATGTGATTAATTTAGGATCTTGAGATGGGGAGATGGTCTTGAATTACCTGGGTGGGCCCTATATAATCTCCCTCCTTATCAGTGGGAAGCAGGAGGGTGGGAGAAGCTATGATAACAGAAGCAGAGATCAGAGTGATGAGCTTTCATGCTAGGGAGAAGGGGCCAGGAATCGAGGACTGCAGACAGCCTCTAGAAGCTGGAAATGACAAGGAAACAGATTCTCCCTTAGAGCCTTGGGAAGAAATGCAGCCCTGCTGAGATCCTGATTTGAGCCTCCCAACCCGTTTCAGACTCCTGACCTCCAGAACTATAAGATAATAAATTTGCATTAAAGCCACCAGGTTTGTGGTGATTTGTTTCAGCAGCAATAGGAAACTCATATGATGACTGTGCAGGCAAATCAGAGGTTTTCTGTAGACAGAGTTGGCGTGAATTTAAAAGACCCTCAAGACGTACTTGTTGGCCCTTTCTGGGAAAATGGCCTGGTGGCACAGTTATATGTGCTTTGATGTGTCTCGCATTGCCACCAGCTGACCCTAATGGCTCCTGATGAAAGGCAGTAAGGCAAACATGGTCCTTTCCTAGCTCAATATTTTTATTATTAACTTGAATTTGGGCACTGGTGGCATGCTTATCAAAGGGGGCTACTGACAAGGACACAAAACTGGGCAGGAGAATTAACACATTGGGGCACTATTGCTTGAGTGACTTGGAATCCAGAAAGACCTCAGCAAGCTGGGACAGATTTAACAGCATGAAGTGACAAAGGACAAGTGTAACACCCTACACTTTTGATTCCCCAAAATACCTGATCAGGTACAGGTTGGCTTAGCCATAGAGTACCTGATAAAGTCAGCTCAGCTGGTGGTGATGCTATGGTGTAGGCTGCACTTATAGAAACACAGTGCCCAGAACAAGGAAGGGGTAGACTTTCTCTGCTCTGTCTGAGCGGCCCCTACCTGGAGTGTCATGTCACAGGGTGAGCCCCACCCTTGGAAGAATTGGCAAACTAGAGTTCACATCGGAGAGCAAGCCAGATGTCGGGGATAGAAACCATATCCAAGAGCCTGGGACTGATGGGCCCAAAGAGAGAGGGCCCAGGAGGGCCACAGCCACGTCTCCAAGTGCTCAGGGTTGCAGCAGGAAGGGAGAGCAGAGCTGGGGCTGTGGATGGAGGTGTCAGGGAAGGAGATTTGAGTTCAGTGCAAGAAAAAATTCTACAGTGAGTGGTCCCAGTGGAGCTGTCTGCAGATCATCAGTTCCTGGTACTTGGAGGTTCATGCAAGCACGAGCATCTTGAAGAGGGGCTTTAAGCTGGAGATAGGGAATAGATGGATGATCTTTAACCTTAATGCTGCTGCTACACAGAGATAACACAGACACGGGCCCTGCCCTTGTGAGCTCCTAGACTAGTGGGCAGCAGTGTTGTGAGAAAAGGTGTGTATGTGTAATTGTATACAGAAGCTATATACCAAGGACTGGCCGGGCGCGGTGGCTCACACCTGTAATCCCAGCACTTTGGGAGGCTGAGGTGGGTGGATCACGAGGTCAGGAGATTGAGACCATCCTGGCTAACACAGTGAAACCCCGTCTCCACTAAAAATACAAAAAAATTAGCCGGACATGGTGGCGGGTGCCTGTAGTCCCAGCTACTCGGGAGGCTGAGGCAGGAGAATGGCGTGAACCCGAGAGGCGGAGCTTGCAGTGAGCCGAGACTGCGCCACTGCACTCCAGCCTGAGTGACAGAGCGAGACTCCATCTCAAAAAAAAAAAAAAAAAGAAGCTACATACCAAGGATCACAGAGCTAAATCTTCCAGGGGCTCAGCAGAGAGAGGGATCACCCTCCGGTGTGGAAAACAGGTTGGGAGCATTGGAGCTGGAGGAATGGTTGTACTGGGGCTTAAGAAAGTTGTGTTGTTTTGGGAAGGGGAAGAAGATGAATCCCAGGAGATAGGACAGACAGCATGAGTGAGACGTGGGAGTGAGGAATAGCAGTTCCCAAGTTGGGCTGTTGTCTGCCACAGATATAAAGTGGCATAGACCTGGCAGGGCTGGTAAGGTCGGCCAGGACAGGGAGGGAACCTTATACACTCGGGCACTGCAGTGCAGAAATATCAGATGATCAAAGAAGGGGGAATCTATGGTCTGCTTGTCCTGGGTTTTTCATGTTAAAAACAACTTTTAAATGGCCTGATTCTTTCTCTTCCTTCATGGCCCTGTGAGGCACCACCCACTGTGGGATGTCCTCTGTGCGTGACTCAGTCTTTCATCCTCCCCTGGCCTGGCTTAGCGACTTCTGTGTGCCCTCTGCCCCCACTCCCCCACATTCCCCCCAAACAACACATCCCACTGCACCACACTGTTGAGTCAATGGCTTGTCTGTAAACCGTCATATGCACTGCCTGGAGCCAGGGAACATTGTATTTACTTAAATCTCTATTCCCAGTGCCTAACACCATGCCTGGGACCAAACACATGCCCAATATGTGTTTGTTGAATGACTGAATGATGACTGACCTCCAAAGTCTTATCAAGAGTTGTAAGATGTGAGCCATACATTCAGAATCACAGCTGACGTATCACCTTTTCTTTCATCTTTCTGAGCTGTAGAAAGAAGAGGTGGGTGAGGCCCTTCATGATGTTGATTTTCAGCAGTTGAAGATAGAGAATGCTCAATTTCTCGAAACAATTGAAGCAAGGAATCAAGAACTGACTCAGCTAAAGCTGTCATCTGGAAACACTCTGCAGGTCCTCAATGCCTACAAAGTAAGGCCATCCCTGATGCTGAAGGCTCCCTCAAGGCTTTCCACACTCACCTTTCTGGCCACAGGGAGGTTCTTGTGCACTCCAGTTTCACACAGCACTTAGGTGCCCCCTCACTGTCAAGCCATGTGTCCTGAAATTTCCTGAATGCTCCCATAACCCTGGCTGTGTGTGAGAACCAGGGTTTTTATTTAAAAAGAAAAAAAAAATAGATAGATAGTTGATAGGTAGGTAGATGGATGGATGGATGGATAGATAGATAGATACATAGATGACTAGTCCCACTCTGACTAATTGAATTAGGAGGTGAGGGCCATGTATCTTATTTATTTTGTTTTCTTTTTTATTGTTGCTGTTAATTCCCCAAGTGATTTTTATGGATGGTGAGTTTTGAGAACTAACCACATTTAGAGCCCTGTTTAATTTGAGCACATTATAAGCACTTTCCTGCTTAAAACCCTGCAAAGGAAAGCAGTCTTAGCTATAAATCAGAAAACTACTAAATAATTTATCATCCAAACAGAACCCTTTTGGGAGGGAAAAGAGGCACTATTAATAATTAGGCAGAGACTATAGGCACACAAAGGGCCTGGCCCAACAGACGAGGCCATCTGGTCACCCTGCTAGAGACCATCTAATGTAGTATTCAGCAACTGCAGGCCAGTGTATCCCCACCCACTGCCCTGTGAGCTAAGAATGATATTACAGAAGAACCTTTATAACCAATTTGATTATAGAAAACACTAACTGGAAACCAAATGAAGCAAAATTGGTTTCTTCCCTAGAAATTCCATTTCTTTCATTAGTAGACCTATATTCTAAAATATTGTACTCAATTATTATATCTTGAATTGAATCGATAAAACGTTGGTAGGATTTTTTCTCTTGTTAATATAAGTACACAATACCCACAATTTTGCTTCTGGGCTTGCAAAACCTAAAATATTTACTATGTGGTCCCTTACAGAAAAGTTTTGCTGACCTCTCGTATAGTGCCCAGGTGACAACGGTGGTTATGAGCTTAGGTAACTTGCAGGTGGGCTTTGTTTGGTCCACACAGTTTAAAAATGTGAATGTGAATGTGTTTAGGCCAGGTTTATGTTTGTTCAACATTTTCCTTTTACAAATGAAAAAACCGAGGGTCAAAGATGCAGAGTAGACAGGGAGCAGTGGCTCACACCTGCAATCCCAGCACTTTGGGAGGCCTAGGTGGGCAGATCACCTGAGGCCAGGAGTTCGAGACCAGCCTGGCCAACATGGCAAAACCCCGTCTCTACTAAAAATACAAAAAATTATCTGGGCGTAGTGGTGCACACCTGTAATCTCAGCTACTTGGGAGGCTGAGGCACAAGGATTGCTTGAACCCCCAGGGGCAGAGGTTGCAGTGAGCTGAGATCATGCCACTGTACTCCAGCCTGGGCAACAGAGCAAGACTCTGTCTCAAAAAAAAAAAAAAAAAAAAAAAAAAAAGATGCAGAGTATTTGCCAAATTCAAGCAACAAGTTACTGACAGAGGTGGGGCTCTCAGTCCAGTATGCATCCCACCTAACTCAGTGTGTATCCCACCCGACTGCCTTTTCCAGCATAAAGTATGTAGAAAACAGTGTGCTGGCATTCTGAAATTTATGTGTCATAAGCATGCAACAGATCCTCTACTTTTAGCTTCTCTCATCAGTTTTTAGCTTATCTGATCACTGTTATTTATAGAGGAAGCCAATTCCTGTGACTCCCAGGCCCTTGTTGCCTGGAGAGCAGGTTGTACTTGCTTAGATCACACTGGACCTCGATCTTATCCCGTGGAATCAGTTAAGTAGCACAGGGTCTTCCTGGTCTTGTGGGGGAAAAGCCAAGGGTTTTGGAAATGAAGCTACTGAGTTTTAAAAATCAAACTGCCAGGTTGCAGGGCCTGACCTCTTTAGGATGGGTCTAAATACACAGTGCAGATTGCTTGCAGTACCCGAGATCAGCAGCACAGGCCACCATGGGCAGAGTGAGAGCCATTCTTGGGGGAAATGGAGGCAGAACAACTGAGTTGTGGAGTCAGACCTTGCCTGTGCTTGAATGTTCTGCTGGGGGAGGTGCTTCATCTAGGCAAGATTCTTCACCTCTTAGAAGCAAGTTTTGTGTCACCAGGATGGTGCTCTGTCTAGCATGTGTTGTGTCCCCAGCATCAAGGATGGTGCCTGGCCAAAGCAGGTGCTTGGCCAATATTGCTGAATGAACTGCTTGCAGAACAGGTGTGTATTTGGTAGGCGTGGGAGGGTGACAGGAGGGGCCACTTTGATGTAAATATGAAACATTCATTCTCCCAGCAATCAGAAAATGAAAATAAAGAAACAAATATCAAACACCCAAGTGTGAAACCTTGTTAAAGACATGCAGAATAATTTTCCTCTATACTAAAAGTACCAATACCTTCAGTAGGGTAGGCACCAGGCTAAGTGCTAAGGGTGCAGCATTGAGACAGCACCAGGCAGAAATGGGCTCTTCTCTTCTGTGAGTTTCATGTGTGAGCCTGAGTCAAGGTGGCAGCTTTTTCTCTGACTTTATGCCCTCAAGCCCTGCCTGGTGGAGTTTGGTAAAATGTAAGCATGTGACTACAGCTGTGATGAGTCACTCCAGACTGCCTATAAACTAGTGATCTGGGGCCTTGTAGGTAGAATTCTAAGATGTCCCCAAGACTCCCCAGCCCCTGGTATCTACACCCTGTATAATCTCCGGCCAAGACTGTGAATGTGATGGTTTCGGTTAAGTTCTGTTCTGTTCTATGATTCGGTTGTACTGTATGGCACAGTTGACTAAAGACAGGGAGATTACCCACTTGGCCTGACCTAATCACACGAGTCCTTTGAAAGAACAGTTTCTCTGGAAGAGGAAGTCGTAAATGCGAACCATGAGGAGAAATGGCTGGAGGAGGTCTCCTCCATTGTGGGCTTGAAGACAGGCCACATGGAAGGGATTCAAGAGGGACCTCTGGAAGCTGAGAGCACCTCCTGCTGACCGCCCAAAAGAAAACAAGGGCCTTGGTTGTACAGCTTCAAGGAATTACCTTCTGCCAACAATAAATGAGCTTGGAAGAGGACCATGAGCCCTTAACAAGAACCACAGCCCTGGCGGACACCTTGGTTTCAGCTGGATGTGACTGTGGGGGAGAATCCAGCCACACTGTGTGCAGACTTCTGGCCTATGGAAGCTGTGAGATAATAAATGGGTGTGGCTCTAAGCCACAAAAGTCTGTGGTAATTTGCTACATAGCAATAGAAAGTGAATGCAGTCCTTTGCAGAAGTGGCCTCCTCAAGGGACCCACATCTTGACTCAGCATCACCAATGCAGCTTTTATTAGCCTTCGTGGAGACTGCCCTGGCAGAGCTGGTGATGGCCTCGCTGCTATTCTTGTACCTCCATTCCTTCCTGCCCTGCCGCTCTAAGTTGGTGACCACTTGTCTTCCCTCCACTCGCCTTCCTCCCACCTGAATTGCTGGATTTGCAGCAAAGTCCTGCCCCATCTCCCTGACCCCACACCTCACCCTGTCAGTCTGGTCTCATTCACTTTTGCTTTCATTAGCAGAGCAATTCTCATGCAGGACATGGAACAGGGAATGAGCCTTAAAGAAGTGAGGCCTGAAAATAGGAGTGAGGAAGAGAATGGCCCCTGGGTGCTGGAAGGTCCCCCAGGCAGGTGGTTCTAGTCTTCTCTGTTTTGACACCCTGGGGCAATGCCCTTGTCCCCTCCTCCTGCCTTCACTTTGACTGTGGCCCTGCTGCTCTCTACCCACTCTCCCAGCTCCTATTAGATCCTCCTCTCCTTGGTTCTTTCCTTAGCTTGGAATGTTCTCTTCCCTCTTCACCTAGACATACTGACTCAACCTTTCAGCTCTCTTTCCAGCATATATATATATATATATATAAAATATATATTATATGTTATATATTTTATATATATATATAAAATATATATTATATGTTATATATTTTATATATTTTATATATATATATATATATATATATATTTTTTTTTTTTTTTTTTTTTTTTTTTTTCAGGAAAACCTTCTCCAACCCTGTCCTGGCATTCTCATAGCTTGGCACAATTGCAGTCTTACATTTCTTCTTGCAATTATTTTACTGCCTTTCCCCTACTGTCCGGGCTGTGAGCCAGCCTTCTGGTGGCAGAGCCCAGTTTGCTTCATGGGCCAGTGCGTGGTGCAGGGACTGGCGCCTGGTGGGTGGGTTTTCAGGGTTTGTTGAGCGAGCTCCCCCAAATCACTGCGTCTTTCCCTTGGCCCACTCCTCTGCCCAGCAAAGCACATCCCAGCGCCTCTGGCTGACTCTTCCCCACTGAGAGAGAGTGGTCAAAAGGGGACCAATCTAAGAAGCAGGGGTGGGGCCTGCAGGAGCCAGTGAAGGGCAGATGATGCCGTGGGAATCTGCAAGGCTGTGCTCCTGCAGGACTCCTCTAAAACTAGCAGGCCCGGCCTCATTAGGTGATGAAACAGTGATGGAGCCTGTGGGCTGTGGAATCTCACTGTATGGGCTCAATTCCCGGCTCTCCCTGGTCTCTGTGTCCTTGGGGAAATGGTTTTACCTTCCTAAGGGTCAGTTTTCTCACCTATAAATGAAGATAGCAGTAGACCCACCTTATGAGGAGTATTCCCCACTCTCCATCCACATGCGATAGTCACGGCAGCTGTTTGTTGAATGTTCTCCATGTGCCTCAGCACCAAGTTTAGAAAGGTTCTGGGACCTCCCCAAAGATCTTCTTAGTGAATAGTCGGGCAGGATTTAGGTCCCCGTGTGCCTTACTTCTTTGCCTGTCCAGCTGAGGACAAAACTCCAAAATGTCCTCTCCTCCCGCACCAGTTCTCAGACATCAGGATCTGGAAAATCTGGGCAACAGTGAGAAAGGCAATTTGGACTTTCTGGATGGTCCTGCTTTTCTCTTCGTTAACAAAGAGCTGTCTCCCCTTCCTGCGGTTCTGAGAGGTCATCTTAGCTCATGACTTGCTGTGTTGTTATATTTCAGAGCAAGCTTCACAAGGCGATGGAAATATACATCAATCTGGACAAGGAGATCTTGCTGAGAAAAGAGCTACTTGACAAAATTGAAAAAGAAACACTACAAGTAGAGGAGGTAGGAGAGGGCAAAATGTGGTGTTTCTGGTATTTGTCTCCTTGTGTTTATAAGGGCTTGAGTCAAGGTCCACCAAGATCTAAGCCACCTTGCTTGTTTATCTAGAAAAGCCTAGACCGTAAAAATCAAAATAGCCGTGGGCCATCAAAGCATAAAGTGGCACCTGGAGACCTACAGTCCAGGTGTGTCACATTTTACTGCTGGGTTGGGTTCTAGAGTCACCTCAGAAAACAAAAATTTCGTGGAGTCCAAATAACATTTGGGAATTCCTTAAGTGACCCATAAAGTACAATATTCAAAGTTTCGTGTATACAACCCCAGGAAAAATGTTTAATGCATGTAGTAATGTCCCTGATAGGAAAAAAAGTACACATGCCAAAATGAATGTTTGACATAAAGGAGAGACAGAGAGAGGAAAGAGAGAGAGAGAGAGAGAGGAAAAGAAAGAGAAGTCATAACCATATGACATCTTGCCTGATACCCGGGCTGGACACTCATAGCCTGAGTAGCCTGTAGCAGAGACCAGCTGAAGGACAGCAGACCTGTGACCTCTGTCCTGGGCTCACTCCAAGGCCTGTGGTCACTGTGTGAAGAGGTGAATGGAGTCATCTGAGCTCCCTGCCTATCTAAATTGCAATTTACCTCTCTCATTACTTTGCTGAGCATTGATAGCTGAATTTCCCTAACTTAAATGCACGTAGGATGTGATGCAAAGAGAACTTTTTGGGGTGCAGGAGAAAGAGTGCTGGACTCGTGATCAGAAGGCCTGGCATAAGGTTTGGTGCTGCCAATTTCTAGTCTTGAACAAGCTTTTAAATAGGACTGTTTCCATGTCTGTGAAATAGATCTACTGCCCTTATTGTAGTAGCTAGAGAGGACCACATATAATGACGCTTTGTTAACCTCTAAAACTGTATGATTATTAGTGTCATTGTCTTGTGTGGCCCCAAATTTGTCTACAGTGGCCCCAAAGCCACAGGATTATTCACATCTAAGTTACGTCACAGCATGCACATCATTTTCTCGATGGAGAACCAACACCTTCCGCAAAAAAACCCCAGTCTCAGTACAGAGTGGCAAGAAGCAAAGTTAAAGCAAAAACCTGTGAACTCTCTTAATGCAGAATTGCTCTGGTCCTTATGTATTTTTTCCTTGGGTTGATAGTTATTAGATTAAAAGTAAAACTTAAAATTGATTTTTTTTAAAGCCGGGCATTCACTGCTTAGTATATTTTAGTTTTCTTGTTAATGTTTTGAAAATAGCTTTATTGGAATTTAATTTATATGCCATATAATCACCCATTTAAAGTGTACAGTTCAGTGGATTATAATATATTCACAGAGTTGTGTAACCATCAGCACAATAATGTTAGAACATTTTCATCACCCCAGAAAAAAACCCTGCACCCATTAGACCTCCTTCCCCATAGGACAGGTGCAGTGGCTCACCCTGTAATCCCAGCACTTTGGGAGGCTGAGGTGGGCAGATCATTTGAGGTCAGGAGTTCAAGACCAGCCTGGCCAACATGATGAAACCCAGCCTCTACTAAAAATACAAAAATTAGCTGGGCGTGGTGGTGGGCACCTGTAGTCCCATCTACTTGGGGGGCTGAGGCAGAATCGCTTGAGCCCATGAGGTGGAGGTTGCAGTGAGCCGAGACTGTGCCATTGCACTCCAACCTGGGTGACAGAGGGAGACTCCATCTCAAAACAAAACAAAACAAAAATCTACTTAAGTACATTTATTTATAAAAAGAAAGAAAGAAAAGAAAAGATCCTTCTCCATTCCCCACACCCCACTCTCACCCTCCAGCTCTCGGCAGCCACTAATCTACTTTATGCCTCTGTGGATTTGCCTATTCTGGACATTTCATTTAAAAGAGATTATACAATATGTGGTCTTTTATGAGGGGCTTTTTTCACTTGGAATAAGATTTTCAAGGTACACTTGTATCATGTATCATTTGTTTATTTGTATGGCTGAATAGCATTTCATTGTGTGGATAGATCACATTTTATTTATCCATTCATCACTCGGTGGACATTTGGGTTTCCACTTCGGGACTATCATGAGTCATGCTGATATGAACATCCTGGTACAAGTTTTTCTGTGGATACGTGTTTTCTTTTCTCTTGATGTGTTTTCTTTTCTCTTGACGTGTTTTCTTTTCTCTTGGACATATACCTGGAAGTTGAATTGTGGGTTATACATGGTAATTCTATGTGTAACACCTAGAAAAACTAGCAATCTGTTTTTGAAAGTGGCTGCCCCATTTCGTATTCCCACAATGTGTGAGGGTTCCAGTTTCCATACATCTTTTTCTCAGTTTTTTTAAAAAATGGCCATCCTACTTGGTATGAAATGATATCTCGTTGTGGTTTTTATTTGAATTTTCTAATGACATGGAGCATCTTATCATGTGCTTATTGGCCACTTGTCTATCTTTCTTTGAGAAATGTCTAGTCAAGTCCTTTGCTTGGTTTATACTTGGGTTATTTATCTTTTTAACTTTCCCATTGTAAGATGAAAATATCGTAAGTTAAAAATGCATTTAACATACCTGACCTACTAAACATTATAGCTTAGCCTAGCCTATCTTAAATATGCTCAGAACACTTACATTAGCCTACAACTGGGAAAAATCATCGAACACAAAGTCTGTTTTATAATAGGGTGTTGAATGTCTCATGTAATTTATGGAATACTGTACTGAAAGTGAAAAATGGGTTATATCAATACTCGAAGTATGGTTTCTACTGAATGTGTGTTGCTTTTGCACTATCTTAAAGTTAAAAAAAAAACAACTTAAGTTGACCTATTGTAAGTCAGGGATCATCTGTATAAGATTCACAAATATTTTCTCCCATACTGTGGATTTTCTTTCACTTTCTTGATAGTTTTGTCTGCAACACAAACGTTTTTAGTTTTGGTAGAAGTCCAATTTATCCATTTTTTTTTCTTTTGATCTTGTGCTTTTGGTGTCATATATAAGAAACCATTGCCTTACCCAATATCAGAAGATGTTCTCCTCTGTCTTCTTTTAAGAGTTTTATAATTTTAGCTCTTATGTTTAGGTTTATAATCAATTTTGAGTTAATTTTTTTTAATGGTGTGAGCGAGGAGTTCAAAAGCTGAAAGAAGAAAGGAGATGAAATATGTTCACAGAGTTTGTCATATTAACTTTTTGTTTACATTTCTTCCTGTGAATTTGAGTTACTATCTGGTGTTTCTTATGTAAATACAGCTTTGTTTCAACCTGCCTCCTTTGTGCTGTTACTGTCAAATACACTCCATGATTACATGTTATAGTTCCCCAAATACAATTATATATGTATTTTTATACACTTGCTTTTTAAATCAGTTAAGAGAAGAAATATGCAATTATACTGTCTTTTATAATTACCTATTATACAGTTAATTTTATTTGCACTACTTTTTTAATGTCGATTTCATATTCCTGTAGGGTATCACTTGTTTTTAGCTTGAAGAACTTCCTGTAGTATTTCTTGTAAGGCAGGTCTGCCAACCGTGACTTCTGTAGGTTTTTGTTAATCTGGGAATGTCTTTATTTTTCCTTCATTTTTCAAAAATAAACTTTTATTTTAGAAGTTTTAGATTTACAGGAAAATTGTGAAGGCAGTACAGAGAACCGCCATACACCTCATACCCAGTTTCCCCTATTTTAACCTCTTATATCAGTACAATGTGTTTATTACGATTAATGAACTGGTATTGATACAGTATTATTAATCAAAGTCTGTGCTTTTGTCACATTTCCTTAGTTCTTACCTAACGTCCCTTAACTGTTCCAGGATCCCACCCAGGATATCCACATTACATTTACTGCTATGTCTCCTTAAGCTCCTCTTGGCTGAGACAGTTTCTCAGAATTTCCTTGATGTTGATGACCTTGACAGTTTTGAGGAGTACTTGTCAGGTTTTTGTAGAATGTTCCTCCAATGGGATTTGTTTGATGTTTTTCTCATGATTACATTGGGGTTTATGTGTTTTGAGGGGGAAGACCACAGACATAAAGTGCCATTCACATCACGTCATATCGAGGGAGTCTACTATCAACATGACTCATCATTGATGTGAACCTTGATCACGTAGATGGATAGTATGTTACGGATTTCTTCACTGTGGAGTTACTCTCCCTCCTTTCCATACTGTACTCTTTGAAAGGAAGTCACTATGTACAGCCCATACTTAAGGAGTAGGGATTTATGCCCCACATAATTTATTTGGAATTCTTCTGTATAGGAGATTTATCTATTCTCCCTCATTTATTTATTTATTTATTTATTTATTTATTTATTTTTGAGACGGAGTCTCGCTCTGTCACCCAGGCTGGAGTGCTATGGCCGGATCTCAGCTCACTGCAAGCTCCGCCTCCCGGGTTCACGCCATTCTCCTGTCTCAGCCTCCCGGGTAGCTGGGACTACAGGCGCCGCCACGTCGCCCGGCTAGTTTTTTGTATTTTTTAGTAGAGACGGGGTTTCACCGTGTTAGCCAGGATGGTCTCGATCTCCTGACCTCGTGATCCGCCCGTCTCGGCCTCCCAAAGTGCTGGGATTACAGGCTTGAGCCACCGCGCCCGGCCCATTTATTTATTTTTAACATCATTTATTTATATCAGTTTCAATTCATAGATATTTGTTTTATATGTTGGGTTATAATATCATAAGCCATGCATTGTTTAATGATGGGATACATTCTGAGAAATGCATTGTTAGGCAATTTCATCATTGTGTGAACAGTATAGAGTGTACTCTATGATGGTATATCTAGATAGTATAGCCTACTACACACCTAGGCTGTATTGTGTAGCCTGTTGCTCCAGGCTATAACCCTGAAAAACATGTTATTATACTAAATGCTGTAGGAAATTATAATACAGTGCTAAGTATTTGTGTATCCAAACATATCTAAACATAGAAAAGGTACAGTAAAGATATGGCATTATAATCTTATGGGACTATCTTCGTAAGTGGTTCATTGTTGACCAAAATGTTTTATGTGGCATGTGACTGTATTACATTATTTATTTTGTTGCTCAGATTGTTCCAGGTTGGCCATTGGGAGCTCTTTCAGTTGAATTTGGTGTCCGTTTGACTCTCTTCATCTTTATGGCCTTTTTTTTTTTTTTTTTTGAACACTTCCTTTCTGGCATCAGAAGATGTTCTAGGCTTATCTTAGATATTTTCTGCCTCAGTCCTAGAATCCACCATTTCTCCAAGGAGGCTTGGTGTCTTTTATTTGAGAATGACATTAGAAACCAAGATCTGAGTGTTTTGATTACTTGCTTTCATTTTGAAAGATCATTTTGAGGATATAATATTCTTGAGTGGCAGGTTTTTCTCTTTCAGCCCATTGCCTTCTGGCCTTCATTGTTTTGGATGAGAAATCAGCTGTTAATCTTGTTGGGCTTCTCTTGTATGTAATGAATTGTTTTCTCTTGCTGTTTTCAATATTTTCTCTTTGCTTTGCCATTCAACATTTTGAGTGTGATGAGTCTCTGGGTGTGGATTTATTTGCATTTCTTCCGTTTGGAGTTTGTTGAGCCCTTTGGATATTTGGCTTACTGCTTTTCAACAAATTGGTGAAATTTTCAGCCATTACATCTGAATAAATTTTTCTACTCCTTTCTCTTTCTTTTCTCTCTCTATTACTCCCATTACCTGTATGTTGGTACACTTAGTGGTGTTCCACATTTCTCTGAGACTGTTAATTTTTCTTCATTCTTTTTTCTCTCTGCTCCTCAATCTGCATAATCTCTATCAATCTACAAGTTTACCAATGCTTTATTCTACTGGCTTAAATCTGCTGTCAATCTCCTGTGGTGAATTTTTCATTTCAGTCATCATATTGAAAAGATTCCGGATTTTCTATGTTTTAAAAATGAATTTCTACCTCTTTATTGATTTTCGTTACTTGATGAGATATTATTATTACTTTAATTCTTTAAACATGGTTTCCTCTGTTTTTTTTTTATTATTATACTTTAAGTTCTAGGGTACATGTGCATAACGTGCAGGTTTGTTACATATGTATACTTGTGCCATGTTGGTGTGCTGCACCCATCAACTCATCAGCACCCATCAATTCATCATTTATATCAGGTATAACTCCCAATGCAATCCCTCCCCCCACCCCCTCCCCATGATAGGCCCCAATGTGTGATGTTCCCCTTCCCGAGTCCAGGTGATCTCATTGTTCAGTTCCCACCTATGAATGAGAACATGCGGTGTTTGGTTTTCTGTTCTTGTGATAGTTTGCTAAGAATGATGGTTTCCAGCTGCATCCATGTCCCTACAAAGGATGCAAACTCATCCTTTTTTATGGCTGCATAATATTCCATGGTGTATATGTGCCACATTTTCTTAATCCAGTCTGTCACTGATGGACATTTGGGTTGATTCCAAGTCTTTGCTATTGTGAATAGTGCCGCAATAAACATACGTGTGCATGTGTCTTTATAGCAGCATGACTTATAATCCTTTGGGTATATACCCAGTAGTGGGATGGCTGGGTCATATGGTACATCTAGTTCTAGATCCTTGAGGAATCGCCATACTGTTTTCCATAATGGTTGAACTAGTTTACAATCCCACCAACAGTGTAAAAGTGTTCCTATTTCTCCACATCCTCTCCAGCACCTGTTGTTTCCTGACTTTTTAATGATTGCCATTCTAACTGGTGTGAGATGGTATCTCATTGTGGTTTTGATTTGCATTTCTCTGATGGCCAGTGATGATGAGCATTTTTCATGTGTCTGTTGGCTGTATGAATGTCTTCTTTTGAGAAATGTCTGTTCATATCCTTTGCCCACTTTTTGATGGGGTTGTTTGCTTTTTTCTTGTAAATTTGTTTGAGTTCTTTGTAGATTCTGCATATTAGCCCTTTGTCAGATGAGTAGATTGCAAAAATTTTCTCCCATTCTGTAGGTTGCCTGTTCACTCTGATGGTAGTTTCTTTTGCTGTGCAGAAGCTCTTTAGTTTAATTAGATCCCATTTGTCAATTTTGGCTTTTGCTGCCATTGCTTTTGGTGTTTTAGACATGAAGTCCTTGTCCATGCCTATGTTCTGAATGGTACTACCTAGGTTTTCTTCTAGGGTTTTTATGGTATTAGGTCTAACATTTAAGTCTCTAATCCATCTTGAATTAATTTTCGTATAAGGAGTAAGGAAGGATCCAGTTTCAGCTTTCTACTTATGGCTAGCCAATTTTCCCAGCACCATTTATTAAATAGGGAGTCCTTTCCCCATTTCTTGTTTTTGTCAGGTTTGTCAAAGATCAGATGGCTGTAGATGTGTGGTATTATTTCTGAGGACTCTGTTCTGTTCCATTGGTCTATATCTCTGTTTTGGTTCCAGTACCATGCTGTTTTGGTTACTGTAGCCTTGTAGTATAGTTTGAAGTCAGGTAGCGTGATGCCTCCAGCTTTGTTCTTTTGACTTAGGATTGTCTTGGCAATGCGGGCTCTTTTTTAGTTCCATATGAACTTTAAAGCCGTTTTTTCCAGTTCTGTGAAGAAACTCATTGGTAGCTTGATGGGGATGGCATTGAATCTATAAATAACCTTGGGCAGTATGGCCATTTTCACGATATTGATTCTTCCTATCCATGAGCATGGTATGTTCTTCCATTTGTTAGTGTCCTCTTTTATTTCACTGAGCAGTGGTTTGTAATTCTCCTTGAAGAGGTCCTTTACATCCCTTGTAAGTTGGATTCCTAGGTATTTTATTCTATTTGAAGCAATTGTGAATGGAAGTTCATTCATGATTTGGCTCTCTGTTTGTCTGTTACTGGTGTATAAGAATGCTTGTGATTTTTGCACATTGATTTTGTATCCTGAGACTTTGCTGAAGTTGCTTATCAGCTTAAGGAGATTTTGGGCTGAGACAATGGGGTTTTCTAAATATACAATCATGTCATCTGCAAACAGGGACAATTTGACTTCTTCTTTTCCTAATTGAATACCCTTGATTTCTTTCTCTTGCCTGATTGCCCTAGCCAGAACTTCCAACACTATGTTGAATAGGAGTGGTGAGAGAGGGCATCCCTGTCTTGTGCCAGTTTTCAAAGGGAATTTTTCCAGTTTTTGCCCATTCAGTATGATATTGGCTATGGGTTTGTCATAAATAGCTCTTATTATTTTGAGGTACGTTCCATCAATACCGAATTTATTGAGCGTTTTTAGCATGAAGGGCTGTTGAATTTTGTCAAAAGCCTTTTCTGCATCTATTGAGATAATCATGTGGTTCTTGTCTTTGGTTCTGTTTATATGCTGGATTACGTTTATTGATTTGCGAATGTTGAACCAGCCTTGCATCCCAGGGATGAAGCCCACTTGATCATGGTGGATAAGCTTTTTGATGTGCTGCTGAATCCGGTTTGCCAGTATTTTATTGAGGATTTTTGCATCGATGTTCATCAGGGATATTGGTCTAAAATTTTCTTTTTTTGTTGTGTCTCTGCCAGGCTTTGGTATCAGGATGATGTTGGCCTCATAAAATGAGTTAGGGAGGAGTCCCTCTTTTTCAATTGATTGGAATAGTTTCAGAAGGAATGGTACCAGCTCATCTTTGTACCTCTGGTAGAATTCAGCTGTGAATCCGTCTGGTCCTGGACTTTTTTTGGTTGGTAGGCTATTAATTATTGCCTCAATTTCAGAGCCTGCTATTGGTCTATTCAGGGATTCAACTTCTTCTTGGTTTAGTCTTGGAAGAGTGTAAGTGTCCAGGAAATTATCCATTTCTTCTAGATTTTCTAGTTGATTTGCATAGAGGTGTTTATAGCATTCTCTGATGGTAGTTTGTATTTCTGTGGGGTCCGTGGTGATATCCCCTTTATCATTTTTTATTGCGTCTATTTGATTCCTCTCTCTTTTCTTCTTTATTAGTCTTGCTAGCGGTCTGTCAATTTTGTTGATCTTTTCAAAAAACCAGCTCCTGGATTCATTGATTTTTTGGAGGGTTTTTTGTGTCTCAATCTCCTTCAGTTCTGCTCTGATCTTAGTTATTTCTTGCCTTCTGCTAGCTTTTGAATGTGTTTGCTCTTGCTTCTCCAGTTCTTTTAATTGTGATGTTAGAGTGTCAATTTTAGATCTTTCCAGCTTTCTCTTGTGGGCATTTAGTGCTATAAATTTCCCTCTACACACTGCTTTAAATGTGTCCCAGAGATTCTGGTATGTTGTATCTTTGTTCTCATTGGTTTCAAAGAACATCTTTATTTCTGCCTTCATTTCGTTATGTACCCGGTAGTCATTCAGGAGCAGGTTGTTCAGTTTCCATGTAGTTGAGCGGTTTTGATTGAGCTTCTTAGTCCTGAGTTCTAGTTTGATTGCACTGTGGTCTGAGAGACAGTTTGTTATAATTTCTGTTCTTTTACATTTGCTAAGGAGTGCTTTACTTCCAATTATGTGGTCAATTTTGGAATAAGTGTGATGTGGTGCTGAGAAGAATGTATATTCTGTTGATTTGGGGTGGAGAGTTCTATAGATGTCTATTAGGTCTGCTTGGTGCAGAGATGAGTTCAATTCCTGGATATCCTTGTTAACTTTCTGTCTCGTTGATCTGTCTAATGTTGACAGTGGAGTGTTGAAGTCTCCCATTATTATTGTATGGGAGTCTAAGTCTCTTTGTAAGTCTCTAAGGACTTGCTTTATGAATTTGGGTGCTCCTGTATTGGGTGCATATATATTTAGGATAGTTAGCTCTTCCTGTTGAATTGATCCCTTTACCATTATGTAATGGCCTTCTTTGTCTCTTTTGATCTTTGATGGTTTAAAGTCTATTTTATCAGAGACTAGGATTGCAACCCCTGCTTTTTTTTGTTCTCCATTTGCTTGGTAGATCTTCCTCCATCCCTTTATTTTGAGCCTATGTATGTCTCTGCATGTGAGATGGGTCTCCTGAATACAGCAGACTGATGGGTGTTGACTCTTTATTCAGTTTGCCAGTCTGTGTCTTTTAATTGGAGCATTTAGTCCATTAACATTTAAGGTTAATATTGTTATGTGTGAACTTGATCCTGCCATTATGATATTAACTGGTTATTTTGCTCGTTAGTTGATGCAGTTTCTTCCTAGCCTCGATGGTCTTTACATTTTGGCATGTTTTTGCAATGGCTGGTACCGGTTGTTCCTTTCCATGTTTAGGGCTTCCTTCAGGGTCTCTTGTAAGGCAGGCCTGGTGGTGACAAAAATCTCTAAGCATTTGCTTATCTGTAAAGGATTTTATTTCTCCTTCACTGATGAAACTTAGTTTGGCTGGATATGAAATTCTGGGTTGAAAATTCTTTTCTTTGAGAATGTTGAATATTGGCCCCCACTCTCTTCTGGCTTGTAGAGTTTCTGCTGAGAGGTCTGCTGTTAGTCTGATGGCCTTCCCTTTGTGGGTAACCCGACCTTTCTCTCTGGCTGCCCTTAAGATTTTTTCCTTCATTTCAACTTTGGTGAATCTGGCAATTATGTGTCTTGGAGTTGCTCTTCTCGAGGAGTATCTTTGTGGTGTTCTCTGTATTTCCTGAATTTGAATGTTGGCCTGCCCTACTAGGTTGGGGAAGTTCTCCTGGATGATATCCTGAAGAGTGTTTTCCAACTTGGTTCCATTTTCCCCCTCACTTTCAGGCACCCCAATCAGACGTAGATTTGGTCTTTTTACATAATCCCATATTTCTTGCAGCCTTTGTTCATTTCTTTTTCTTCTTTTTTCTTTTGGTTTCTCTTCTCGCTTCATTTCATTCATTTGATCCTCAATCGCTGATACTCTTTCTTCCAGCTGATCAAGTCGGTTACTGAAGCTTGGGGATTTGTCACGTATTTCTCATGTCATGGTTTTCATCTCTGTCATTTCATTTATGACCTTCTCTGCATTAATTATTCTAGCTATCAATTCTTCCACTCTTTTTTCAAGATTTTTAGTTTCTTTGCGCTGGGTACATAATTCCTCCTTTAGCTCTGAGAAGTTTGATGGACTGAAGCCTTCTTCTCTCATCTCGTCAAAGTCATTCTCTGACCAGCTTTGATCCGTTGCTGGCGATGAGCTGCGCTCCTTTGCAGGGGGAGATGCGCTCTTATTTTTTGAATTTCCAGCTTTTCTGCCCTGCTTCTTCCCCATCTTTGTGGTTTTATCTGCCTCTGGTCTTTGATGATGGTGACGTACTGATGGGGTTTTGGTATAGGTGTTCTTCCTGTTTGATAGTTTTCTTCTAATAGTCAGGACCCCCAGCTGTAGGTCTGTTGGAGATTGCCTGAGGTCCACTCCTGACCCTGTTTGCCTGGGTATCAGCAGCAGAGGTTGCAGAAGATAGAATATTGCTGAACAGCGAGTGTACCTGTCTGATTCTTACTTTGGAAGCTTCCTCTCAGGGGTGTACTCCACCCTGTGAGGTGTGGGGTGTCAGACTGCCCCTAGTGGGGGATGTCTCCCAGTTAGGCTACTCAGGGGTCAGGGACCCACTTGAGCAGGCAGTCTGTCCGTTCTCAGATCTCAACCTCCATGTTGGGAGATCCACTGCTCTCTTCAAAGCTGTCAGACAGAGTCGTTCAGGTCTGCACAGGCCTCTGCTGCTTCCCCTGTTGTTTTTTAGCTGTGCCCTGTCCCCAGAGGTGGAGTCTACAGAGACCGGCAGGTTTCCTTGAGCTGCTGTGAGCTCCACCCAGTTCGAGCTTCCCAGCAGCTTTGTTTACCTACTTAAGCCTCAGCAATGGTGGGCGCCCCTCCCCCAGCCTCGCTGCTGCCTTGTGGTTAGATTGCAGACTGCTGTGCTAGCAATGAGGGAGGCTCCGTGGCCGTGGGACCCTCCCGGCCAGGTGTGGGTATAATCTCCTGGTGTGCCCGTTTGCTTAAAGCGCAATATTGGGGTGGGAATTACCTGATTTTCCAGGTATTGTGTGTCTCAGTTTGCCTGGCTAGGAAAAGGGATTCCCTTCCCCCTTGCGCTTCCCAGGTGAGGCAATGCCTCGCCCTGCTTCAGCTCTCGCTGGTTGGGCTGCAGCAGCTGACCAGCACCGATTGTCCGGCACTCCCCAGTGAGATGACCCCAGTACCTCAGTTGAAAATGCAGAAATCACTGGTCTTCTGTGTCGCTCGCGCTGGGAGTTTGAGACTGGAGCTGTTCCTATTCGGCCATCTTGCTCCGCCCCTCCTCTGTTTTTTTGAATAGCTCCTTTGAAGACTTTGTCTGCTAAGTCCACCATCTGCTCTCCCTCAAAGGCAGTTTATTTTGCCTTCCCTGGGTGGATCATGCTTTCCTATTTCTTTGCCTAGCTCATAATTTTTGTTGGAAGCTGTATATTTTAGGTGATATAGCAATTCTTGATATTGATCCCTCCCACCCCTTTCTTGGGCTTGTCATAGTTTTTGCTTGTTACTTGTTGAGTGACTTGGCTGGACTAGATCAGTAAAGTCTATTCCCCTGCTGTTAGTACTCTTTTCTTGCTACTTCATAATATTTATCTTAGGTATTCTCAAATCACCATCTGGACAGGAGTATGCATTGATGGTTCTGCCCACATCTTTGGGTCTCTCCACAGTTGTTTGTTTATGCTAAATAGACAGGAGCTATTCACTGAACACCTGACAATTTATTATTGCATTCGGAAAACAAATTAATAAAAATTAAATTATTGGCTTGTTTTATAGTGTATTGAAAGAGTGGAAGGTGCAAACCAATTACCTGGGGATCTTGTTAAATGCAGATTCTGAGTGGGTAGGTCTAGGGTAGCCTGGGAGTCTGCAGCTCCCAGGTGTTTCTAGTGCCACAGATTGTGCTTTGTGAAGCAAGGAATTAAAAGACAATACCATATTGGGAAGATTCAACATAATAAAAATATTAGTTCTCTTTAAGTTGATCTGTGAAATACGATATTCCAATTAAAATACCAAGGAAGGTTTTTTTGTTTGTTAAGAATCTAAATCAACTGACTCAAAAATTCCTTTTGGGGGGGCTAAAAAGAGTATCCCCAAATTCCAAATGAATAAATGAGAGGACTAGCCCTATCAGGTAATGAAATATGTTATAAAGTTACAATATTTAAAACAAGCTCAGGATTAGGCTGGAAGATCAAAGAAAAATGTATAAGGTCCTTTAATGAACCCTGATACAGATCATATAAGTATATAAATATTTGATAAAACTTTGATGTTGATACCTTTATGATAAAAGTGGCATGGCATTAATCAATGGACAGCCAGATTTTTTTTTTTTTTTTTTTTTTTTTGAGACGGAGTCTCGCTCTGTCGCCCGGGCTGGAGTGCAGTGGCTGGATCTCAGCTCACTGCAAGCTCCGCCTCCCTGGTTCACGCCATTCTCCTGCCTCAGCCTCCCGAGTAGCTGGGACTACAGGCGCCCGCCACCTCGCCCAGCTAGTTTTTTTGTATTTTTTAGTAGAGACGGGGTTTCACAGTGTTAGCCAGGGTGGTCTCGAACTCCTGACCTCGTGATCCGCCCACCTCGGCCTCCCAAAGTGCTGGGATTACAGGCTTGAGCCACCGCGCCCGGCCGGACAGCCAGATTATTGAATAAATGACATGGGGTAACTGGGGTAACTGGGCAACCATTAAGGAAAAAATTAAGTTGGAGCTATGACTTACACTGAAGTTAATTCAGGTATATCAGGTATTTAAATGTAAGTAATAAAACCATTAAAATCCTAAAATAAATACTGGAAAAATTTTTAATCTTGGAATGAAGAGGCCTTTCAAAATATAAAAGTTAGAAATTATGACATCAGTAAAGTGAGTTATATAAGAATGAAAGTTTTTTGCATAGCAAAAATGATCATAAGCAAAGTCAAAAGGTAAATAACTGGAAAAATGTTGTATCTAAAATCGCAAGGAGCTAATAACTCCAAACAAATAACTTCTATAGATCAACAAGAAAAAACTAATAACTAATAGAAAAAATGGGCAAAAGTTTTCAAGAGTTTACTGAAAAGCTAAAAAACTGAAGCATGAAAAATGTTCTACCTCACTCATAATACAAAGAATACAAAATAAAGCTATAATGGGATATTATTTTCCTTCTCTTAGATTGACAAAGATCAAAGAGTTGATAAAACTGTAGTGAGAGAATGAGGGAAAACTGGCAGTCTCAAACATTACTGTAGAAGTGTAATTGTCTTGAATTAAAGGGGAATTTAGCACTGTTTACCAAACATTAACATGCACATATGCTTAAGGCAGGGTTTTTCACCCTAAACACATTATTACTGACATTTGGGGCTGGATAATTCTTTCTTGTGGCGGCAGGGCAGGGGGAGGTCTTGTGTATTGTAGGGTTTTTAGTAGCATCGCTGGCCTCTACCTACTAGATGCCAGCAGCACCCCTCTAATTCCCACAGAAATGTCTTTAGGCATTGCCAAATGTCCCCTGGGGGCAAAATTGCCTCTGGTTGAGAACCACTGCCCTAGAGCAAGCGATTTCACTTTTAGTAGTTTATCCTACTGATTCACTTGCATAATGACAATATGATGTATACCCAGATGGTTGGTAATTGCAGCATTGTTTATTGTAATAGCAAGAGATTAAACAGTTAAGTGACTGTGGGAGGATTGTTAAATTATGGTACATCCATGTGGAAAATTATGTAGCTGTCAAAAAGAATGAGTAAATTCTTCATGTGCTGATACAGAAAGATCTTCAAGATTTATTGAGTGAAAACATCTGGATGAATAAAAGTGAATAGAGTATGTTACTATTTAGGTCAAAAAAAGGAAACATGTTTGTATAAGCCTAGATTTCTGGAAGGATGCACAAAACCTAAAAACAGTGTATGCTTCTAGGCAGGAGACCCTCCTGATGGGGTGACAGGAGTGGGATGGGAGCTCGTCACAGGGTACCATTTGAACTGAATGTATAGCCTAAACAAAATAATTAGTAAAATAAAAGTTAAAAGGATAATGTTAATTTTGGGGGGGACAGTTTCGCTCTATTGCTCAGGCTGGAGTGCAGCGTCATGATCTCGGCTCACTGCAACCTCCGCCTCCTGGGTTCAAGCGATTCTCCTGCCTCAGCCTCCTAAGTAGCTGGGATTACAGGCCTAAGCCACCATGCCTAACTCAGTTTTGTATTTTTAGTGGAGACGGGGTTTCACCCTGTTGGCCAGGCTGGTCTCAAACTCCTGACCTCAAGTGATCCGCCTGCTTTAGCCTTCCAAAGTGCTGGGATTACAGGCGTGAGCCACTGTCCCCAGCTGATGTTAATTTTTAAAAAATGCGGCCGGGCGCAGTGGCTCAAGCCTGTAATCCCAGCACTTTGGGAGGCCGAGACGGGCGGATCACGAGGTCAGGAGATCGAGACCATCCTGGCTAACATGGTGAAACCCCGTCTCTACTAAAAATACAAAAAAAAAAAAAAAAACTAGCCAGGCGAGGTGGCGGGCGCCTGTAGTCCCAGCTACTCCGGAGGCTGAGGCAGGAGAATGGCGTAAAACCCGGGAGACGGAGCTTGCAGTGAGCTGAGATCCGGCCACTGCACTCCAGTCCGGGCGACAGAGCAAGACTCCGTCTCAAAAATAAATAAATAAATAAAAATAAAAATAAAAATAATGTATTTTATTAAAAGGGCTAATGAATTTTACAGTATGATAATTTTTAAAATAAATATTTAAAAGACAAGGATTACTCACAAAATTGAATTACCATAGGTTCTAGCCATTCCGCATCTGGGGATGTACCCAAAAGAATGAGAAGGGAATTGAACAGAGTTTTGTACACCCGTGATGACAGCACCATTCTTCATAATAGCCAAGAAGTGGAAGCAACCCAAGTGTCTTATCGATGGATGAATGGATAAACAAAATAAATAAAATGTGGTGTATCCATACAACGGAAAATCATTCCACCTTAGAAAGGAAGGATGTTTTGACACATACTACTGTGTGTAGGAAACTTAAGGACATTATGCTAAGTGAAATAAGCCAGTCACAAAAGGGCAAATACTGTATGATTCCACTTATATGAGGTACCCAGAGCAGTCAAATTCATAGAAAGTGGAATGGTGGGGACCCGGGGCTGGGAGACGAGGGAAGGAGGAGTGATTGTATAACGGGTACAGAATTTCAGTTGTACAAGACAAAAAGAGTTCTGGAGATGGATGGTGGTGATGGTTGCACAAGAATGTGAATGTACTTAACGCCGCAGAACTGTATAGTTAAAAATGGTTAAGATGATAAATTTTATGTTTTTTATATATATCTTATCATTTTAAAAGACATGGAAGTGAATTGAGTCTGATCAAAGTACACTTAAATACACAATTTTTCACACACAGAAAAACCCTAAGAAGTCAAAGTAAGTACAACACATTCCTTAATAAAGGAGAGGAAGAGGAAGGAAGGAAGGAAAGGAAAGGGGAAGAGAGACAAAGGAAAGGAAAGGAAAAGAAAAGGGAAAGGAATGAAAGAAACAAGACTATTTAGACCGCCCTAGGTGTTTCTGAACTGGCTTAAAATATGTTTTGCAAAAAAATCAGAGTTTTGTGATTCCCACCCCCTCCCCAACCTCTTTGAAAATGTAAACATTATTTTTGGAACTCTATTAGAATCATGGGGAGAGATGTCAGGGCCAGTGAGTTCTCAAAGCAAGAGCCTCTGGGGTTCCCTGGGTGTAACTGGTCCCTCCCAACCCAGGACCGGGCCAAAGCCGAGGCAGTGAACAAGAGGCTCCGGAAGCAGCTGGCTGAGTTCCGGGTGCCACAGGTGATGACTTACGTCCGGGAGAAGATCTTAAATGGGGACTTGGAGAAGAGCATCAAGATGTGGGAAAGGAAAGTGGAGATAGCAGAGGTGAGCCACGGGGAGCCCCGAGATGGGCAGTCTTTTATGTCTTCAATGTTTTCATTTAGGATTTTGTTCTTTGGGCTAAGAATACAGATGTTTGGATATATAATTTCTGGGAGAAACCTCAGCAGTTGCTTTAACTATTAAACCAAGACGAAGGATGATTTTTTTTTTTTAAGTTCCCCCTTTTGCATTGTTAGGGGCAGGGTCTTTTCCATTTTCAGGGAGAAACTCTGTAGTAATAGTGTGTTTTTAGTTGCCTGTTTTATTAATGAATTCTAGAAGTTTCTGAATCCCTCTGCACTGGTAATTTAGTGATTGTTACTTTATACATGGAGAAGTCAGTTTTTTAAAAAATGAGATACTGATAGATTTTTTAATATCACTCAGGACCTCATTCCATGCATGTCCACAGTCGCCATGGGTCTTTCTGCTTTTGAACGAATCCCGCAGACTTTGAATATGGTAGTGTGACAGGAAGCACCCTTGCTCCTGTGAGCTTCGGGGGATAAATGGGCAATGGAAACCATGTGCTGGCATCAGAAGAAAGACAAGCACCCAGACTGCCATGGCCAGGTTGCAAACTGAAGTCACGCAGGACATCATCAGAGTAGCTTAGAAAGCCAGTCAGGTCACTTGGAAAACTGGGACCTTGGCATTTTCACATGTAGACCCTGGCTCCCATTTCCTGTGTTACTTTCTCCTGCCTCTCCTGTGGCCATTTTGCAGCAGAGAGTAAATTAGGATCCAAACTTGGGCCCCTCAGATCTGAAGCTGAGAAGTAGCAGAATAGTGGCAGGAACATGCAACTTCTCACTTCACTGAGCAGAAGAAACATGCTCTATAGAAAAATCCTCTGGGTGGGTGCTGCCCCTTGGTGGCCCCCACACAGGAGCATGCATGGAGGACACCCTGCCTCACACAGGGTTGCCTGCACCATCACGGGGCTGGATGAGGGCTGCATTCTGAGTAACCACAATCAGTTTTCCCCAAATGACCTTCTCCCCACTCTCCTTTATAGTTTTTTTTTTTTCTTCTCTTTTCTTTTTTCTTTCAGATGTCCTTAAAAGGCTACCGTAAGGCTTGGAATAGAATGAAAATAACCAATGAGCAGTTGCAGGCAGATTACCTTGCTGGGAAGTAGCCAGAGGCAGGCCACGGCTTACAGAGCACAACATGACCTATTAAAGTAATCAGCTCCTTTCTAGTCACCGGCTCCTCTCACTGTTCCCTGTCTGCCTGGTGTTCCCACCCCCCCAGCCAGGCTGAGCATCACCTCCTGGGCCACATCTGCCCATGGGGAGTGTTTTCACAGCCTGGCCCCTGGAACTGTTACCACTGAAAGAACCACAGGGCACTCTAATGGTTTGACACTTGTTAGCCAGCATTTAGTTCACAAGCATAATGAAAGTGATCTTCCCACACCCGGGAGAGGAATAGAGGAGGGAGAGCCAGCCCAGTGTGTGCTGTGGGCTTATCTATGGCAGCCCTGGTGTGCAACTATTAAAAACAGACACCAAAACAGCATGGTGAATGCCTGGCACTCAGCATTCTGAGCTTACTCTTCAGTTTGGTGGCGTGGCTCCAGACTAGATACTGCTGCAAAAGAAAACAAGCATGAAGGAAACCAAGATGATTTCTTCATGCTGATGCAACCTTTTCTGACCTGCAGAAATCCTATCTTCCCCCACCTCCCCACCATAATAGTCATAGTATAAGGGTTGTACCGATGCCTCAGGAGACCGGCCTGATTCCTTTACACCCTTCTCCCTAACATCTAGATCATCTCTAGAGCTGTTTACTAGTCGTGAATGCGTGATGGTCCTTCCTTGTCCCTGCAAGTATGATCCAACATGGCCCAGTTCAGAATCAGAACTCTGTGTCATGGCAGCATTTGGTCCATGGTGGGACAAAGAAATCAACTTTTCCCAGTGGTGGAGTGAGGACAGGGGAGGGCCGGCCCTCTCAGCCTTGGATGTGATCCATTTGCTGTAGTCTTCCACCTTGGTGTACAGAAACAAGCCAGGGCACGTCTCACCACCGAAGTTCAGCACTCCTCTCAGCACCCACAGATTGAACTGCTGTAGCTGGCACATCATTGGGCTTCCTGGGTCCCCCTGTGACAAAAGACAGAAGGCTTCAAGTCTTAGAAAAACGTGTTTTTGTTGTAAATCTATCCTTGTGCAATATACTGTTTGTTCTAGAAATGTTTTACGCTGGTTCTCACTGGAAATGGGGCAAATTATAGGATACGATTTCAAATCTAGGCAGCCACCACCACAAATTCCAGGAAGATGACTTTTCCTTTTATTATGCAAATTAGCTGTGGACTTCTACTGATTGCCTATAGCTTCCTGGTTCATATTTCATTTTCTTGCCCCTTTCCAGTCCTTTGGCCAAACCTTCCCTCTCTTGTGGCTTCTCATTCCTGAAATGTTGGTGTTTGTTTCCGTTCTGTCCTGAAATGCTCACATTTTCCCTTCTCTCTGCCTTGCTTCAACGCTTAGTTTAAGCCACTTCCTGCCACCTGGCAGCTGCTCACCAGCCTGGCTGGCTGTACTCTTGGTCTTCCCCACTCCCAAGGGAGCAGTCCTCTGGGACTCGGGAATTCTGCCACATACACTTTACCTAAGGTGAGGGCGTAGAAGCTTGGCATCATTAGCTAGATATGGGACCCTGGCAAGTGACCAAATCCTCTCTGAGCCAAAGTGGGAACACAGTTAATGCCTGTAACACATGCTGAGCACAGCACAGTGCCTGGCACACAGCACGCACTCAATAGAATATTAGCTACCATCATCTTGATGTCTCTATAAAGGCCATCATTTTTCTGAAAAGTTGGGGAAAACGGGAAAAGCAACAAGGCAACTACTAGGCATCATTTACCTTACCTGCCCTGACCCCACACCCCTAGGTCTCCTCTCAAAGGAATTCCTATCCCTCCTGTGGCCCATCTTTGTCCAAGAAGGCGGTGGTCATCCCCAGGCTAGCCAGCCACCTCTGACCTGTGTGGCCTGCCTGGCTGGAAGGCCCAGGCAATGACATGTTGCTCTCGCGGTTTGGACTGAGATACAGAATGGGGCTGCAATTAACAACAGGAAACAATCTGAACAGACTCAACCACGAGCAGCAGGAAGGCAAAAGAGCAGCCGCCTCAGCCCCTACCATCCGAGGCCTGGGTGTGTGGTCTGTCTTGGGTATTTCTCTCTCTCTCTCTCTCTTTCTTTCTTTCTTTCTTTCTTTCTCTGTCCCCGAGGCTGGAGTGCAGTGGTGCAATCTTGGCTCACTGCAACCTCCTCCTCCTGGGTTCAAGCGATTCTCCTACCTCAGCCTCCCCAGTAGCTGGGATTACAGGCGCCCACCACCACGCCTGGCTAATTTTTATTTTTAGTAGAGATGGGGTTTCACCATGTTGACCAGGCTGGTCTCAAACTCCTGACCTCGTGATCCACCCCCCTCGGCCTCCCAAAGCGTTAGGATTACAGGCATGAGCCACCATACCCAGCCTAATTTCTGTATTTTTAGTAGAGATGGGGTTTCATGATATTGGCCAGGCTGGTCTTGATCTTTTAACTTCGAGTGATCTACCTGCCTCGGCCTCTTTTTTAAAGTGCTGGGATTAGGCATGAGCCACCATGCCCAGTGGGGTATTCTCTTTCAATAAATCTCCCCTTTTCCAAGGAAGCCACACCAGAACAGAGATAAAGACCAGTGGGAGAAGAAGGGAGCAAGTCCGCAGGCAGGGCAGCAGGGAGGCCGTGCTGCAAAGCTGCCATGATTCCCTGGTGATCTCAGCAGGTCAAGGCCAGACACGTGAGGAAGGCCTTGAGGACTTCATTCTGTGCCTCTCTTTGGATGGAAGGGGGTGCTTTAGTGCAGAACTCTTGACTTTTCAATTGAATGGTGAACAGGCCCTTGTGTGCACCTCACTATGTCTGCCTAGGTCATGGGGGCTCCCTGGCTAAGAATGGCATGGTTCCCCCCTTCATCGGTCCCATTCACAGTTTAACTGTAGTGGTATAGCCAGAGCAAGAAAAAGAATGTAATTTAGGATGAATGATTGGATGAATGATTGGGAGAAGTCCTCAGCGATGGTGTGGTTTTGCAGGTCGCTGTTCCACCTGGGCACAGCATATGCGCTTTTTCTCTTCCCCATAATCCTGTAGGGGCTGCGACTTCTGAAGCACAAGAGGCAGAGGTGAACAGCTCCAGATGCCCCTCTGGAGCTAACCTATTTCATCTCCCAAGGGAGCAGCCACAGCCCAGAGTGGGGTCTTTCAATGTGTGATCTTTTCCCTTGACATTCAGCAAAAGCCCTAACAGTGGTAGAATAAAGGCTGGACGGGTGAGTGCAGAGTGATTCTGCTTTTGTTGGGTTTTGGGGAAACCCATAGGCAGATTCTGAACCTGGTGGTTGATTCTATAGGTGGGAATTGTGGCTTTGAAGACCTCTGGACATGAGAACATATTTCCAAGACAGAGGATTCTACGGGGACAGGTCACCATTAAGTGGTGTGCAAGCATAATTCTGTTAAAAAATGAAGGCCTGTTTAGAGGTGTGTCACAGTTAAAAACCAACCTGAACTTTGCAGTTAGATTTTAAAAGATGGTCACTTAGAGTAGAAATAGCTTAGAATATTCCATTGAGTCTAAGATACAGTTAGAAATCAACATCTTTGAAATTAGGGTGTGTCTTTTTTTTTTTTTTTTTTTTTTTTTTTTGAGACAGAGCCTCGCTGTGTCGCAAGAGGGAGAGTGGAGGCTGGAGTGCACTGGCGTGATCTCGGCTCACTGCAAGCTCCGCCTCCTGGGTTCATGCCATTTTTCTGCCTCAGCCTCCCGAGTAGCTGGGACTACAGGCAGCCACCACCATGCCCAGCTAATTTTTTGTATTTTTAGTAGAGACGGGGTTGCACCGTGTTAGTCAGGATGGTCTCGATCTCCTGACCCTGTGATCCGCCCGTCTCAGCATCCCAAAGTGCTGGGATTACAGGCGTGAGCCACCGCACCCGGCCAGGTTGTGTCTTTTAATCAGTTGACATCAGAGTTTAACTGACAGCATTTTTTTCTTTCTTGGGATTACATAAAATGATGGTGCATTGTATAATTGGCAGCATCTTAGATCTGAGGAAGTATGATACTTGTTTGATGGAATGGTTGAGGGCAGATTTTTGTTAAAAAGCTCTATCTTCACTGTATTTTAACACATTATCTAATTTTGAAATTGTTAAGATCCCCCACCTGGTAGAGGACCCAGTACGAAGTAGGCACTCAATAGATGTTACACCAACTTGGGAAGGGCAAATGTATTTCTTAATGACAGGCAGTCCATGCTTTTGCAATAAAATGACTTAGAAAAAATTATCTGTATATATGTATTTTTCCCCTTGCTCTAAAAATCCTACCTTTCTGGATCCTATAGGGAAAAAAAAAATTCCCCATCAGGTGTCCTGAAGGTTATTTAAAGGAGAGTGAGTGATAAGCCTCTTAGAAAAGCAATTCTAGAGTAGAGGAGATAAACTCTATCTGGATATCTGGTAGACCTAGGTCCTTGTCTTTGCTCCTCTAACTTTTATTGACTGTGTGACCCTAGTAAGCCACACTTTCTCCAGATTTGGATATGAAGGGGCCTGAACCAGGTGTGTGTGACTTCCACACATTTTTTTTGAGGCAGTAGGACAGCCACATCTGTACAGCCCTCATCTGGCTGGAGGGCAGGGCTTCTCAGAGAAGAAAAACCCAATAACTGATAGCATCAGAGGGAGTCTAGGTTCCCTAGAAGCTGCATACAGCAGCCCCACACTGTAGACCTGCTCAAAGCATATCTGCCTGTGTGGTTTGGACTCAGACTTTCAAATTTTAGCTAGTTAAAAAGCACCTGTGACTTAGACAAGCTTCATCACGTTACACTGAAAATCATGACTGGTTAGTTCATTCAGCAGATTTTTATTGAGCGCATACTGTCTGCCAAGTGCTGTTCACTCCAGAGACAGCCACTCATCCCAAGCTCTAGTCCCTGCCGTCACAGAGCTCCCCATCTAGGGAGGGGGTCCGAGGCTCCCTTGGATATGACCAAGGCTTACTCTCAACACTTAGCTTCTATTCCATGAGGTTCTTACCAAGCAGGCAGTCTTGGTTTCCTCTTTCGTGTGGCTGCCACATTCTGTCTTCTGGAGTTTGTGTAGGGGACACATGTCAAGATCTTTCACGAAGATTTTCCTCAGGATACTCATCGTCATGTGATTTCCTGTCTGGACCATGCAACAGAGAGCCCAGGGATTATTAATGAGAAGGCAGTCCCCTATGTCAACACAACTCCCACTCACATAGCCAAATGAGAGTGAGAATTTTTTTTTTTTTTTGAGTTGGAGTCTTATTCTGTCACGCAGCCTGGAGTACAGTGGTATGATCTTGGCTCACTGCAACCTCCGCCTTTCGGGTTCAAGCAATTCTCCTGCCTCAGCTTCCAGAGTAGCTGGGATTACAGGCATGCACCACAACACCCAGCTAATTTTGGTATTTTTATAGAGATGAAGTGTCACTATGTTGGCCAGGCTGGTCTTGAACTCCTGACTTCAAGTGATCCACCTGCCTTGGCTTCCCTAAGTGCTGGGATTACAGGCATGAGCCACTGTGCCCTGTCAGAAATGTTCTTATAAATTCCTTTTTTTCATAGAAATGAGAACCTGTGACTGAGTTTTTACTGAAAACTACCTCCACTTTGAACTTCAATGTGCAAACAAGCAGAGAACACCCTTCCTCCTCTTCTAGAGAGCATCCATTTCCTTGTTTCTTTCTTTCCCCAAAATGAAAGAAAACAAGGATGGCTTAGACAAGAGGACAATCAGCCCTAGTTTGGGGACTAACAACCCCTCACCCTCTGTACCCTTGTACTCATTCCAGGGTGTACACTGCCTCTGTACTTCCAGTTTTGGTGTAGGGCTAGAGGGTAAAGGACCAATGTGATGTAAGAATGGCCACTGAATGGGCGCAGTAACTCATGCCTAATTCCAACACTTTGGAAGGCCGAGGTGGGAGACTTGCTTGAGGCCAGGAGTTTGAGACCAGCCTGGGCAATATAGCAAGACCCCATCTCCACAAAAAATAAATTTAAAACAATTAACTAGGCATGGTGACATGTGCCTGTAGTCCCAGCTACTCGGGGCTGAGGCAGTAGGATCACATGAGCCCAGGAGTTCAAGGCTGCAGTGAGCCGTGTTGGCACCACTGCATGAAAAAGACCCTGCCTCAAAAAAAAAAAAAAAAAGAAGAAGAAGAAGAATGGCAACAGAAAGGGAAAGCCCTAGGAGTCTTGACTGATTAGGTGAAGGTTTCAGCCAAACTCTAGAACCTCAAGCAAACTCCATTATTAAATTAAGATAGGCCCTAGATTGGATTATCCAGGTCACCCCCACTGCCAGCACACACACAGCCTCCTCTGGGAGGAGGAATGCCTTAACTGCAGATGTGGGATTCCATCCTGACACCCAGCAGTTCTGCAAGACTGGTGGTGTATGCAACGTTCTGCTGAGGAAGCAGATGGACTGGACCAGGTTGCCAAAATGCATCGCTGTGTCTGTCTTCAGGAGGGCGATGTTGTTGCTCATGGAGTTGTTATCAAAGTCCTCATGGATGATGATGGTATTGACTGGATACTCTGTGTGAGCAATCTTGCTGGGATCCGTGTTACTTATACCCACTATAATGACAATGTCCTTCCTGGAGAGAGAGCAAGAGAATCTTGAGAGGCCAAGACAGCAAGGAAGCTTCACACTTCCCTGTTTTCCTATTTATGTTTTAACACTCCTATTCCATGTGTTAATTCTTCCTGACCCCTTTGGACTCAAGTTTCTAGGAAATCTTTTATGAACCCCTAGGCTTGTGTCCTCTTTTGCGAGCCTGCAGAATCCTGGAGATTCTTCAATCTTAACATCATTTGCCCCACCACTAAAGAAAATCTGTTAACATGTTATTGCTGATTAACATTTTTTCTATGAATAGGTTTTTGTTTGTTTGTTTGTTTTTTACATATTGTAGTTTGCAAAAGTAGTAATTGCAGTTCTACCAAAGATGTCATCTTGACTCCCGCTTTTAGTATTTGACATTTTAAAACAGGCATCTTTCCTTATTATATATTCTGTAAATACATTTTGGAGAAATTAAAGTTCTAATAACAATAGAATTGAGTTGGGTGTTTTCCCTTTCTCCTCTTGGGAATCACCCAAGAAACTATGAGAATGAGGAACAAATACAAACACCATAAAACCAAGAGACGCTAAAGAATTCAGATCTCAGAGTCAAAGGAAGGGCTGATAAAAGGAAGGATGGCAGGAGTGCAAAAGTTATAGATGACACTGACTGCCACAGAGCTCAGGAAAAGCTTGTTGAGCGTGTTCTCATCAAAGAAGCAAAAAGAAAAGAAACAAGACCATCACCAAAATGAAGTCCAAATCAAAAGCAGCATAAAGGAGAATAGGGCCCACAGAAAACACAATTAGGGGCTTTGAGAAATGTGACCAAAATGAAAATTAACAAAGATTTTTAAAGGCTTGAGAGAAAAATGAAAGATAAGGTAGTCACAGGAGACCCAGCTGACCACAAAGAAAGTAACCAAAATGATGAAACAGGAAAGATATTTCAAGATATAATTTAAGAAAACTTTTCAGAACTAAGACTTGAATCTATAGTTTGGAGACAGCTAATTTACCTCCAGTAGTGTTGACTGTCCACTATATAGTTTGGAGTAGTTAATGCTGAGACATAGTTCTGGTCAGGTCTCAACAGGAAATAAATGTTCTACTCAAATAAGATAAATTGGGGTGAGTTTTAAAAAGGAATTTTTTACAAAGGTCTTGGCAGCATGCAGGGAAACCACAAGGACAGCTCTGGGCACTGCATGCTATAGGCAGCTCCTGCTGAGGTAACAACGCTGTGCTGACACCATCTCTGGGCTCTAGGTGAGGGGAGGATGTGATCAGACAGAGCTGTGTAGAGTGGGTCACTTAGCTGGTAAAAGCAGCCAACCAGCAGCCAATATGCAGTAGCCCTCGGAGGAGTAAGGGCCCTGACTTCACTCTCCCCACTCCCTCTGATCTCTTGCCTCTTATATGATTGTTGGCCAAAACCAGCTGGAATCCAGAAGGCAAAAAAGACCACTGGTATAACCCATACAGGTGAGCCTCCTGGGGCCTGGCAGGGTAGAAGAGTAGAGTGGATCTGAAGGGCAGGTGGGGGAAATACAGCACAACTAGTAAAGTTGCTGGACTTGAGTGACAAAGAAGGAATTCATGGACATCCAGACTAACAAAGATGAGGTCATCTTAATTAAGTTTGGCTGTATTGTCTAACCAAAGTACTGGCATTACAGGTGTGAGTTATTGCACCTGGCTGGTAGGCGATTTTAATTCACCTCTGACAGTCTAGGACAGATAAAGTAGACTTCCTTGCCCAATTTTATGTATTGAATTATACACCAACCATGGAGAATGAACTTTTTAATTTACCTGTGAAAATATTCACATAGACCACCCATAGTAGACAGACAGGACAACCTCAACAAATCCTAAATAGATCACCACATGGTGTAATTCAATAATGTTAGAAAACAAAGCAAAAAACCCTAGCACCTGGACATTTTAAAACTCTGTCTTGGCCACACATGGTGGCTCACATCTATAATCCCAGCACTTTGGGATGCCAAGGCGGGTGGATCACCTGAGATCAGGAGTTCAAGACCAGCCTGGCCATCATGGCAAAACCTCATCTCTACTAAAAATACAAAAATAGCTGGGCATGGTGGCAGGCGCCTGTAGTCCCAGCTACTTGGTAGGCTGAGGCAAGAGGATTGCTTGAATCCAGGAGACCTAGATTGCAGTGAGCTGAGATCGCACCACTATACTGCAGCCTGGGTGACAGAGCAAGACTGTCTCCAAAAAAAAAAAAAAATTATATAAAATTTAAAAATCAAGCTCCGACTTTAATAAAACCCTTGAGTCAAAGAGAAAATCAAAACCAAAAGAATGGACCAGATAGAAAATAGCCATAATGAAAACACTACACAGAAAACAGAAGTTCCATGGAGGGCTAGTTGGCAGTAGCTCTCAGGATTTTAAATGCATGTCTTTTTTAGCCTAGTCTTTCTACTCCTGGGATGTCTACACTATGGCACACTTGCATGTGTGTGAAATAATGCGTGTACAAGTATGTCTGTTGCAGCATTTTTGGCAGTAGTAACAGATTAGAAACAGCCTACATTTCCATTAACAGAGGACTGTGTAGTTACGGTACTTCCATTACAGGCTATTGTGCAGCTGACAAAAAGAATGCATTAGCCATTTATGTACCAATAAGAAAAGGTCTCTAAAATTTATGATAAAGTGAAAAAAGGCTGTGAGTAAATTAATGTGTATGGTGTGCTACCAGTTCCATGGTGAGTGTGTCGCAGGTATGTTATGAACTCAATTGCATTCTTTTGAAAATTTGTAGGTTGAAGTCCTAACCCCCAATTTGACCATATATTTGGAGATAGAGCCTTTAAGGAGGTAATTAAGATTACATGAGGTATAAGGCTGGGGCTGTAATCTAACAGGACTGGTGTCCCTATAAGAAGAGAAAGAGACACCAAGAATGCACAGGCACAGAGGGAAGGCCATGTGAGAACACAGCGAGAAGGTGGCTGTCTGCAAGCCAAGGAGAGAGGCCTCAGGATAAACCAAATCTACTGACACCTGGATCTCAGACTTCCAGCCTCCAGAACCGTGAGAAATAAATTTCTGTTGTTTAAGCCACCCAGTCTGTGATATTTGTTATGGCAGCCTAAGTAGACTAATACAAGGGGAAAGAAAATTCTCTGTCAATAGATATAAGAAACAATATAGCCAGACCTATAGGTATATAGATATCCATGAGTGCTTTGAGTATTTAAGAAGGAATAGGCAAGAAATTGGTGACAGAATGTGACTCAAGGGAGAAAAACTAGTGACTGACGGGTGGGGGAGGGAAGGGGCTGCTTTTCACTGTACATCCTTTGGTTTCTCGTGAACATTTTACTACATCCTTTTTTTTTTGGACATGGAATCTAGCTCTGTCACCCAGGCTGGAGTGCTGTGGCACGATCTCAGCTCACTGCAACATCCACCTCCCAGGTTCAAGTGATTCTCCTGTCTCGGCCTTCCTGGTAGCTGTGATTACAGGTGCATGCCACCATGCCCAGCTAATTTTTGTATTTTTTAGTAGAGACAGGTTTTTGCCATGTTGATCAGGCTGGTCTCAAACTCCTGACCTCAAGTGATCCATCTCTCTGAGCCTCAGTGCTGGGATTACAGGTGTGAGCCACTGCACCCGGCTGCACATGTATTTTTAATTAAAAATACAAATCCTATGTTAAAGTATTTACCAGCTACATAATATTCCATCAAGGATTTATATTATAATTTATTTATCCAATTATAGTCATTATACTCTCTCCCCCAATATTCTCTGTGTGTTTATATGTAATTATATATTATATACTATATGTTACATATAATAGAGTATTGTGTACATATATTCTATATACATATATGTTACAATATACATGTATATCACGTATAATAGAGTTAGTATATAATTACATGTATATTATATACTATATATATAATATATATTTATGTGTATAGCATGTATGCATATGAAAAATTATGATTTCATCGCAATAGTGGGACATTAGGTTTCTTTTCAGTGTTTTGTGTGTAATTAACCATCCTGGGAACAACTTTGTACGTACAAATTTTCCAGTGGTTGAAATTATTTCCTTAATGTTGATTCCCAGAAATGAAGTCACTGAGTCAAAGAGTGAGAAATATTTACCAAAAACTTTATTCTTTTAATAATATTTATGATTTTTCTCTGGTTTAAAAGAATGCATATTTGTACTACGGAATTTGCAGAATACAGAGAAGCTAAAAGAGGAAAGTAGAAATCGTGCATTCTGAGCATTCAGAGATAAGCACTCTTAAAAGTGCTTCTGTATTTTTTTCGAGGCTTTTCTCTGTGTACATGTTATTTGTGGCAGTAACGTTTCTAAGGCCCAAGTGTTTTAAGGTAAGGGCTCCTATCGACTGGCTGAACAGGATAAGCGGTAGGGACCCTAGTGTTAGGAACCAGTGCCTCTGTGATGGCAGTAAAATCAGAATGAATATCCCACCTGCATTGAATGGAGGACTCATCTTTTCATTTTTCCATTGCGAGGCCTGCAGTCCTCACAGCAGAGATCAGCCTTGGCAACCGGTGATTTGAGGGCTCACAGCAGAGCAAAGCTGAGCTGGTAAAAAGCCCTGTCCCCCCGAATGCACCTTGCAGGGCCTCCCCAGGCTGAGCAGGAGACAGGGCCACCCCCACCCTCACCCGCGGCAAAACCGCGGGCCCCAAAAGCAGGGGCACTGGCCTGTTCTGAATGGCGGATGCGATGCTGAGTACCCAGAACTCGCTGAGGATGCAACCGAAAGCCAGGTGTGTGTACTGCGAGTCCTGCAGCGACACCACCCACGGGAACTCCATGCTGCTGACCAAGCCCTCCTTGGGGTCAGGACCGTAGAAAACGGAAGCTTTCTGGACGCCACAACCTGCGGAGCAGGTGCGGGGCCTCACTGCCGGGGCAAGGAGACCTCAGGACCCTCTCTTCTGCGGGCTGTCTCGATCATCACTAACGTCACCCACAACCCCTGTTTCTTTCTTTTTCCTAGTGTGTCTTCTTCATCCTAAAAGATGCTCAATGGCATTTTTGAATCCCAAAATTATGTTAGACTACAAATAAAAGCTCTCATCTATTGAACACATAACGGTACATATTGGCAGTGTCTGCCACCTTTGGTGTTCATCAGCAGTTCTCAAAGCCTGGTCTGGAACCCCCGGGAGTCCTCAACACACTTTTGGGATCTGCAAGGTTAAAGCTATTTTCGTTTTCTTTTCTTTTCTTTTTTTTTTTTTTCTCTTTTGAGAGGGGATCTCATTGTGTCGCCCAGGCTAGAGTGCAGTAGTGGGATCATAGCTCCCTGTGGCCTCAACCTCTCCGGTTCAAGCGATCCTCCTGCCTCAGCCTCTGGAGTAGTTGTGACTACAGGCGCCTGCCACCACCCCCAGCTAAATTCTTTTATTTTTAGTAGAGATGAGGTCTTGCTATGTTCCCAGGCTGATCTAGAGCCCCCTAACTCAAGATATCCTCCCTCCTCACCCTCCCAAAGTATTGGGATTACAGGCATGAGCCACTGCGCCCAGCTTTAAAACTACTTTCATAAGAATGTGAAGACATTATTTGCATTTTTGCTCTCTTCCTTAATGTACCATAGAATTTTCCAGAGGCTACAGGATGTCATCACTGTGATTGCTAGTAGTATGTGTGACCTTGTGCATTCCTTTTTTTATTTTTTATTTTTGTATTTTTTAAGATGGAGCCTCACTCTGTCACCCGGCTGGAGTGCAATGGTGCGATCTCGGCTCACTGCAACCTCCGCCTCCCAAGTTCAAGTGACTTCCCTGCCTCAGCCTCCCGAGTAGCTGGGATTACAGACGCACGCCACAACGCCCAGCTAATTTTTCTATTTTTAGCAGAGATGAGGTTTTGCTCTGTTGGCCAGGCTGGTCTTGAACTCCTGACCTCAAGTGATCTGCCTGCTTCAGCCTCCCAGAGTGCGGGGATTACAGGCGTGAGCCACTGCGCCCGACCAGTGACTCCTTTTTCAGCCATGCATCCAACTACACTCAGCCCTGGCAGGTGCTGAGGTAGGGCCTGGGATTCCAAGAAAGGATTTCAGGAGCCCATCAGAGTGACATGCTGAAGAGTGATGGTGATATAGAGGGATATGTGACCCAGGGAGTATGCCCAAAGTATAAGAGGAGGGGGCATGAATTCTGCCCAGGACATAAAGTCTAGGAGGGCTTCCCCCTGGGGACAATCTTGCATATGAGCACCAAAAACAGTTTCTAAGCCGTGACCCTAAGAACTGATTGTAACATACAGGATTATCATTAAAGGAGCACGGAGGACCTCTCCATCATGGGGCATCATACGAGCAGACATCTCCATTAATTGACACTTGGTGACTTTGCTGGAACAATGACAGACTGATTTTAGCAAGATGATGTCTGGAAGGTCACTAAGTGCATCAGAACCACTAGAGACAGGATTCCTTATCTTTGATCTGATTTCTCCTTGGGATGTTGGCAATCTACGATGCAAGGCATTCGCCAACCTTCCCTAATCCCACAAGAGCTTATGAGCGTGTGACCACTTTTGCTTTTTCAAAGCTCCAGTTGGCTAGTTTATCTGACCTTACAAAACCCTTAAAAGACAAGATGTAATGAGGAAATCTGACCCAGAGATGAAATGCTTGTCTTGACCCCTTAGCTGTGGCTTTTTAAGGAGGGAGAAGACCTTTCTGTGTTTTCTGGGTATCCCCTGGTCTCCTTGGGGCTGCAAGAAGACAGGGAGCTGCAGGAGGCTGAGGGAGCTGAAGGACTCACCTCTATGTGTGCGTGTATGTGCATGTGTGTGTGTATGTGTGTGTGCATGTGTGTGTGTGTGTGAGTCCGTGTGTGTGTGCATGCGTGTGTGCGTGACAGTCCGTGTGTGTGCCTGTGTGTTTGTGTGTGCATGTGTGTGTGTGAGTTGTGTGTGCGCCCATGTGTGTGTGTGAGTGTATGTGCGTGTGTGTGTATGTGCATGTGTGTGAGAGGATGTGTGTGGACTTTCTCATGTCTCCTATCTAACCCCAGGAAGGCAGGGCAGGGCCAGCTGGATGGCAGCAAGGTGGGACAGAGCCTGTTTTAGCCAGCTGTCTCCTCTCCACCTGCCCTCTGTAGGCTGGAATTCTTAGTTTTGAGCAGCTTAGAGGTCAAGGGAGGAGAGGGACCGCAGCTGCCACTTCTGCCGTCTGAGGCTGGGCTATGGTAGCCTCCCAGACACCTGCAGCAGTAGAAGCCCCCGCTGCTCCTGGGACCAGTCCTGCCATTGGGGGTTGTAGTTTGCAAAAGAGCAGTATTCTCCAGGAAGGACAGGGCAGGGGCTGGGAGTGGAGAGGCAGGCCTCTCGCTCACCCCTGTACCCAGAGAGTCTCATTTTCCTAACCACACTACCACCCTAAG
This sequence comes from Rhinopithecus roxellana, assembly GCF_007565055.1. NCBI lineage: Eukaryota > Metazoa > Chordata > Mammalia > Primates > Cercopithecidae > Rhinopithecus > Rhinopithecus roxellana. Next base: position 41,193,906 of record NC_044568.1, on the reverse strand, counting down.
GATTGGCTCTGACTTTGGTTTCCTCCATCCACGTCCCATGATTCACTTCTTTGCCTGGTTCCTGCCACCAATGCAGGCTGCCCAGTACAAAGTGCCGTGAGTCATCTTCCCTGAGCCCCTCCTTGGACATTAAGGACCACTTCATTTTCCTGGATGATCCCCTTCTAAGCCACATGTGCAGCTAAAGTCAGAGGGAGGAAAGCAGCACACTCACTGGTGGAAGAATGGAGAAGGCCGAGCAGCACCAGGAGCACCCCTCGCATCTCTGCCATCCCCAGAGAGACCCGTCGCGGACACCATGGGCAGCTGGGGAAACAAAACCCAGTGACTCCATCCTCTTCCCAAACACAGGCGGGGTTTCCTAAGCCTCTTTTATCCATCCACTTCCCAAACACACATGTTCCCTCCCAAATATCGGAGGCTCTCCTTTCTACCAACAAAGGTTCCAAGATGTAGGACACTGACCTGTCACATCCCTAGTTCTTGGTTCTGTGTAGTAAAGAGGCAGGACCAGTTGGCTCGCACTGTGGTTTGTGAGATGGCCCAAGAAGAGAAGGCAGCTTACTCTTGTCAATTTTCTTCTCAATTCAGCCCAAGCCTCTGAGCACCCCAGAGAGCTGGGTCTCTGAAAAGGGTTGCTTTTTGACTCGTGGAATTCAACCCTTGCCTTAACTCTGTAGCCGTAAAATGCTGCTGAAAGAAAAGTAGAGTTTTAGTGGAAGCCCACCCTGGGATTAATGCCTCTGCTGTGGTTTTATCCTTCCTACTAAACTCTGCTGGCTAAAAGAATGCTAGGCTTCTGTTAACTCTTAACAGCCTGTTTTTTTGTTTATTTTAGTTTATTTTATTTTGGGACTGAGTCTCGCTCTATTGGCAGGCTGGAGTGCAGTGGCACGATCTCGGCTCACTGCAACCTCTGCCTCCCAGGTTCAAGTGATTCTCTTGCCTCAGCCTCCCGAGTAGCTGGGACTACAGATATGCACCACCATGCCCAGCTAATTTTTGTATTTTTAGTACAGATGGGGTTTCTCCATGTTGGCCAGGCTGGTCTCGAACTCCTGACCTCAGGTGATCCACCTGCCTCAGTCTCCCAAAGTGCTGGGATTACAGGCGTGAGCCACTGTGCCCGGCTGACAGCCTGTATCTTTACAAAGGAACAGCCCCAGCATTTAGCTTATTCATTTGCACAACTGCAGTAGGAAGTAGACACTCTAATTATCGCCATTTTACAGATTCAGAAACTGATACTCAGAGACATCGAGTAGCCAGTCCAAGGTCACACAACTGTCAAGCAATGCACAGAAGCCCAAGGAAGCCATGTGCACAGTTCTAAGTCACCATGTTCCACTCATGACACTGGATGCCTCTTATCCTCAGAATGGTCCTCAGAGTTCTTCCATGAACTGCTCCTGCTCAAGGAGAAATGAACTCAGGCTGGCCTGACACAGTAGAGTTCAACAGAAGGATTTCTTCTACCGCCTTGGGAAGAATGTTCCATTGTGGCATCACGGTTACCATGGCATCACCAAGCAAATGTCTGGACATGGGGACTTAGGAGGAGCTAGGATGAAAGGCCTCCTTGTTGCTTAGCCTTGGCAGGGCTCTTCTAGAAGCCAGACTCTCTCCTAGTCCGTCTGAGAAGACATCCTTTTTGCTAGATCACAAAATCCTCTCTGGTCGTGGCCACGGTCTGTCTACCCCACTCAGTGCCTGCCCTGTGTCCACACACGCTTATCAGACTGGACTGAGGAAACCCACAACTAGGATGGGTTTGGAATTTCCAGTCCCCGTCAAAATCTTACACTCCCAGTGTGGTTTCTTTCAGACTTAGCCCAGTTTTCTTTAGCCTCTCAGTTTCCGAGTCCAAGCTAAGCTACCAGACCAGCTCTGCCAAACCAGAGGCCCGGATGGGATCTGCCACCCCAGCCACTGTGAGCGGCTTTGGTTTCAGCCCAAATGCCAGGAGTGGAGAAGTGTTAACAAGGTTGAGGTAAGATGTTAATTCCACGGAGCCACAGAGGGAGGGTGGGCGTGCAGGCCTCTGGTGCAGACGCTCAAAAGATCCTTACTGGATGGGTAGATGAATGACTGATGGAAGGCAGGAAGGCTGGTGAGAAAGTGGAACCTCGCTGAGCATAGTGGCTCACGCCTATAATCCCAGCACTTTGTGAAGCTGAGGCAGGCAAATTGCTTGAGCTCAGGAGTTTAAGGCCAGCCTGGGTAACATGGTGAGACCCTGTCTTTTACCAAAAATACAAAAATTTAGCCAGGTGTGGTGGCACACGCCTATAGTCTTAGGTACTCGAGAAGCTGAGGTGGAGGTTGCAGTGAGCTGAGATCGCACCACTGCACTCCAGCTTGGGCGACAGAGTGAGACCCCATCTCAAAATAATAATAATAATAATAATAATAATAATAATAATAATAATAATGAAATGAGGCCTGAGTCCAAAGGGAGCCACTACCTCCTTCCCCCATGGTTCCCCTGATGTCCTGCTGGCTTCACCACCCTCCCTCACCTTTAACCCTGTGCAGGGGGGCAGGGGCACTGGCTTCTGCTACAAGAACAGAAAATTTTTGGTTGTGAAAGAAGTGGGAGTTAATTCTTCAATTTGTTCCACATCACAGGTCTGAAAGAGCTGTATTTTAAATTTTTATTTTTCATTGTTTTTAGAGACAGGATCTTGCTCTGTTGCCCAGGCTAGAGTGGAGTGGTACAATCATAGCTCACTGCAGCCTCGAACTCCTGGGCTCAAGTGATCCTCCAGCCTTGGCCTCCCAAGTAGCTGGAACTACGGGCCTGTGCCACCAGGTCTGGCTAATTTTTCATATTATATTTTTTTGAAGAGATAGGGTCTTGCTGTGTTGCCCACACTGGTCTCAAACTCTTGGGCTCAAGTGATCCTCCCACCTAAACCTCCCAAAGCATTAGCAATTATATAGATATGAGCTGCTGCACCTGGCCCTCAAAGAGCTTTCATTACCATATGTTTCCTCACTCAGAATGCCCCGGCACCCTGGCAGGACAAAGGCATTTCCTGAGCTTTCCAGGTGAGAATATGGTAGCCCAGAATATGTTTCTCATTCTTTTGTTCTTTGCTTAATACCTGTGTCCATATGGATGTATGCCTAAACTCTGTATTAAGTGTGTGTGCAAGAGTTTCTCTAGGAGTAGGATTGCTAGGTCACAGGATATGTTAAGAGAAGCCTAACTTTACAAAATAATGCTGAATAGTTTTCTAAGGTGATTGTTTAAATTTACACTCCTACCAGCAGTGTATGTGGACTTTCATTGATTCGTCTTCTCCCCAACACCCGTTACTGTCAGCCTTAATTTTTTGCCAATCAGTTGGGTATAAAATGATATTGTGTTGCTAATTTGCATTTCTCTGATTTCTAAAAAGGTTTAGGATGTGTCCCCTCATTTACTGGGTGTACAAGTTAATCTTTGTGTCTTTTACTCTTTTTTTCTGTTGAGTTGCTTGCCTTTTACTTATTGATAAGTAGAAATTCTTAATACAGTCTGCATGTTGTTCATAATATGCATTATGAATATCTTCTGAATAGCTCACAATTTGTGGCCTGTACTTTTTATTTCTTTTCTTTTTTTAATTTTTTTTATTTTGAGATAGGGTCTCACTCTGTCACTCAGGCTGGAGTACAAGTGGCTCCATCATGGCATGCTGCAGCCTCAACCTCCCAGGCTGAAGCCATCCTCCCACTTCAGCCTCCTGAGAAGCTGGAACCACAGGTGCCTACCACCACACTTGGCTACTTTTTTAATTTTTGGAGAGACAGGTTCACACTATGTTACCCAGGCTGGTCTCAAACTCCTGGACTCAAGCAGTCCTCCTGCCTCAGCCTCCCAAAGTGCTGGGATTACAGGCATGAGCCACTGCACTCAGGCCTGATTTCTTCATGGTGCTTTTGAATAACCAGAAGTCTTAATTTTCATGAACTCACATGTATTCATCTTATACAGTTATGACTCTTTGTATCTTGTTTAAGAAATTCTTCCGGCCGGGCGCGGTGGCTCAAGCCTGTAATCCCAGCACTTTGGGAGGCCGAGGCGGGCGGATCACAAGGTCAGGAGATCGAGACCATCCTGGCTAACACGGTGAAACCCCGTCTCTACTAAAAAGTACAAAAAACTAGCCGGGCGAGGTGGCGGGCGCCTGTAGTCCCAGCTACTCGGGAGGCTGAGGCAGAAGAATGGCGTGAACCCGGGAGGCGGAGATTGCAGTGAGCTGAGATCCGGCCACTGCACTCCAGCTTGGGCGACAGAGCGAGACTCTGTCTCAAAAAAAAAAAAAAAAAAAAAAAAAAAAATTCTTCCCTATCTTAGCATCAGAGATCTTTTCTACTCTATCTTCTTCTCAAACCCTTGAAGTCTTGTTTTTCACATGTAAGTCCTCAACCTGTATGGATTCATTTTTTGTACATGGTGTGGATACTTAGTTGTGCCAGCATCATTTGTCACAAGTCTCCAATGTGACTCCAGCACATATCAAACTATACATTTCTTTGTTGAACTTCTCTTTGTACTTAGTTTTCTAGTTTATTATTTTCCGCCCTTATCTTTTATTGTCTGTTTTCTTCTACCTTCTTTGAGTTTGTGTTATTTTCCTAATTTTTTTTTTTTTTTTTTTTTTTTTTTTTTTTTTTTTTTAGACAGAGTCTTACTCTGTTGCCCAGGCTCGAGTGCAGCCCACTGCAACCTCCACCTCCCAAACTCAAGCAATTCTCCTGCCTCAGCATCCTGGCTAAGTTTTGTATTTTTAGTAGAGACAGGGTTTCACCATGTTGATCAGACTGGTCTCGAACTATTGACCTCGTGATCAGCCCACCTCGGCCTCCCAAAGTGCTGGGATTACAGGCGTGAGCCACCACGCCCGGCCTATTTTCCTAAAATTTTTAGCTGGCATTTAGTGTGTTAACTTTAGCCTTCCTTTCTAATATAAGTCTTTAAGGCATTGTATTTTCCCTAAGTACCATTTCTCTGTAGCTCTTAACTTTTGATACCTTGTGATTTCCTTATCATTCAGTTCTATTTTTACATTTCCATTGTGATTCTTGTTTGACTCTTGAGCTACTTACAAATGTGTTCTTAAATTTCCCAAACATATGACCAGTTTTATTTACCTTTTTGATACAGACTTCTAACCCAGTTGGTTGGAGAATGTGATCTGTGTAATACAAATCTTCAAAATCTCTGAGATGTGCTTTGTGGTCCTAATATGTGATATGAATTGTTGTACCTGTACCATGTTTGCTTGAGGAAAATGTACTGTCTATATCCGTCAATTATCCTCAAGCTTGTTTACTGTGCTATTCAAATTTTCTGAATTATTCCTGATGTTTTGTCTACTTGGCCTATCAATCATTCAGAAAGGTGCCTCCCATTATGCTAGTGAATTTGCCCATTTCTCCCTATAGTTACAGCAATTTTTGCTTTATGTGTTTTGAAGCTATTTTTGCCCAGATACACAAATTTAGAATTGTTAACTATTCTTGGTAAATTGAACTATGATTGATTCTCATTATTCGCTGTAGCTATGTTTTATAAAGTCCTAACAAACACTGAATTAATGGATACTGAACTTTTGTTCCTAGGGGAAATAACAAGAGTAGGTTCCCAAAAGCCTCTGGTCACAACAGTTTTATAAAATGGAGTACAATGAAGCGACCTCAGCTCACTGCAACCTCAACTTCCTGGGCTCAAGTGACCCTCGTGGATAATTTTTTTTTTTTTTTTATAGACAGGATTTTGCCATGTTGCCCAGGCTGGTCTTGAACTCTTGAGCTCAAGCGATCCACCTGACTCAGGTTCCCACAGTGCTGGGATTATAGGCATGAGCCACTGTGCTGGGCCTTTGTCTTTTTAATTGATATCTATACTCCTCTTAATGTTTATTGGGATTATTTATTTATTTTTTCTGCTCCTCACCCTCCTCCCACCTCTAACCCTCAAGAAGGCCCCAGTGTCTGTTGTCCCCCTCTTGGTGTCCATGTATTCTCATCAGTTAGCTCCCACTTATAAGTGAGAACATGCGGTATTTGGTTTTCTATTCCTGCATTGGTTTGCTAAGGATAATGGCCTTCAGCTCCATCCATGTTTGTTTCTGCAAAAGACATGGTATCATTCTTTTTCATGGTTGCATGGTATTCCATTGTGTATATTCCATGGTATATATGTATCACATTTTTAAAATCCAGTCTATCATTGATAGGCATTTAGGTTGATTCCATGTCTTTGCTATTGTGAATAGTGCTGCAATGAACATTCGAAATGCACATTTAACTTAATCACCTCTAACATTAATTACTATCTTAACTCTTTCATACTAATACTACAAGCTTAAAATACTTTAAACTTATGCTTATGCTCTTGTTCCATATTTTAGTTCCTTACATTATACTTTACTATTATTTTATTCAGATAATAATTATTTAGATTTGAATATCTCTTCCATGAATAGTCTTTAGAAATTTCTTTAGTACAAGCTTCTTGATGACAAATGTTTTTGTTTTTCCTAATGTAAAAATGTCTTTTTTGTATCCCTTTCTGAAAAATAGTTTTGTGGGTATACAACTCTAGGTTAAGAGTTATTTTCTCTCAGTTCTCTGGAGATGTTTTTTCTCTGTCTTCTGAGTACCATTGTTTAAGGTTTCCCTGAAATCCAATTGTTTTCCATTGTAGATGCTCTGTCCTTTTTCTCTGGCCCCTGTTAAGAACTTCTTTCATTTTTGGTGTACTATGGCTTTACTCTGATACTTTAAGCATGAATTTATTTTTAATTTACTATTTTAGGATATGTTATGCTTTCTAGCTTTGCATATTTATATTTTTTTCATAAGTTCTGAAACAATCTCAGCCATTATCTTTTCAAATACTGCCTCTTCTTCAGGGTCTCTATTCTTTACTTTTGGAATTTCAAATAGATATATGTTAGACTTTCTCATTCTATCCTTCATATATCTCATCAAAGCCTTCATATTTTAAATTTTTATCACTTTGTGTTGCATTTTGGGTGATTACTGTAGACATATCTTCCAGTTTATTAATTCTCTCTTCATCTTTGTCTAATTTTCTGTTCAACCATCCTCTGGAGGTTTTTAAAAATTCAACAGGTAAATTTTTTTTTTTATTTCTAGAAGACCTGTTTTTAAGTCTCCCTGTTTGTTTCTGGTTGCATCTTGTCATGCACTCATCTGTGTCATTCCATCCATTATTTCTGCAACCATTTCATATATATCTGCTGTATATTTGGTATTCGACAGTTCCAGGATCTGCTATTTGAGGAAGGGGGGGATTCCAAATGTTTTTAGTTTCATCTACTCTCATACAATGTGGTTGCATTTCCCGTGTGCCTTCCTAATAATTGTGAATTCATTTTTTTGTTCCTAATCTAGGGCTCTAACTTGGATGAATTTTCTTCCAGACAGAAGCTGCTTCTGCCTCTACTGGTCACCAGAGGGCACCACTAACCTGGTACAGTGGCTTGGCTTCCTACCCTCTCCACTGGTAAAGTGTGTTAACAGCTGTGCTGCTGCCCTAAGGCAACCCCTACTTTCCCAGAGGTTAACAGCTCATTTTTCTTGGAATCCTCTCCTAAAGTCAGTGGGAGCAAAGATAACTCAAAGGGTGTGTCCTCTGCACTGTTTTGCAGTAAGAGGTTGTCTCAAATCACCTAGTCTGCAGTGATGCTCAAAGTCGAAAGAGCTGAGCCTCACAACATAGCACACACTCGAAGCTGGACTAATGGATGCCCAGTGGAGCAAAACATAATTTCTAGGTAGTCTTCATACTTCCTGTTTGTACTTTTGGATTTCTGGTTTCTATTGTTTGGCTTTATTCACTCAAGTTTTTGGCTGCTTGCTTGAACTCATCTTACTCTCCAATTCATGTGTCCCAGTGAAAGTGATTCACACTAGAGTCTCAGCCACTCTTTTTTTGAGTTATGGTATTTACACTTCTGTTTTTCATCACTGTTTTTACACTTCACTGAACCTCTTTTAGCCTTCCCCTCATTTTTGTGAATTGGGGCTATAATACCATGCAGGCCTGATAACCCCACAGGCTCAGGGTGGACCTGCAACCAGCACTGCCAGATTCCCTCATCTCTGGAATTTGAGTCTTGAGCCAGGGGACAGAAAGAGTGTAACAGCTGGAGCTGCCAAGCTAGGCCAACAGCAGGTTCTGTTGGCTCTGCTGTCACATCAGAAGCTCTTTCCTGTCCTGTCCTCCCTGAGAGCTGGAGCTTCTATGTTCTATCTCAAATCCCACCAGCACATTTCTTTTCCACATGCTAGTCAGAGATAGTTTCTGTTGCTTCTGACCAAAAAAACCCTTAATGATACACAAGTCTTGTGCTTGGAATATCTTTCATGCCTAAGCATTTTAATTCCAAGTCTGATCAATGACTAGTGCCAATAAGGTGTCTTCAACAATAAAAACAGCAGCAGTTACTGGAAAACAATTATTTGTTAGAGTAGACTTGGGTTTCATTGTGGTTAATGTTCCTAGAGTTTTTATAAAAACACATTGTAAAACATTTTATATATACAAAAGAACACATTTAATGTATATCAGTAACAGTATAAACACAAAACCAACAACATTCTGAGGTACCTGCAACCCAGTTTATGAATTATATTAGAACGTCACCACAGAGTACATATGAAGCCCCTTGTTGGCCCTTCCCCAATCATGTTCCTCTTCTTCTCCAAGGAGAACAGCACAGGTTTTTTTCATACACCATCATCTAGTAGGGTTTACCTCTGGAATGCAAGGATGGTTCATCAACCACAAGTCTATAAATCTGATATACCACATTAACAGAATGAAGTATAGAAATTGTTACCATCTCGTTACATGGAGAAAAGCATTAACAAAATTCAACATCCTTTCATGATTAAAAAACTCGCAAGAAATTAAGTGTAGAAGGAATAAAGCTCAGCATAATAAAAGTCATACTATGAGATAATATTATTATCAAGCCCACAGCTAATATCATACTGAACAGTGAAAAGCTGAAAGCTTTTCCTCTAGGATCAGGAACAAGACAAGGATGCCCATTTTTACCACTTCAATTAAATATATTAATAGTACTGGAGATCCCAGAACAACTAGGCAAGAAAAAGAAATAAAAAGCATCCAGATCAGAAAGAAAGAAGTAAAGTTGTCTCTGTTGGCAGATGACATGACTTTATATATATAGAAAACCCTAAAAATTCTACCAAAAAAACTGTTAGGTTTGAGCCTCAGGAAGGCTTTCCCTTTCTCTGGAAGGGGGAAAAAAAAACCTGTTAGGACTAATAAACAAATTCAGTAAAGTGGCAGGATACAAAATCAACATACAAAAATCAGTAGCATTCTGTCCACTAACAATAAACTATCTAAAAAAGAAATCAAGAAAACAATTCCATTTATAATAGCATAAAAAATTACTTAGGAAAAAATTTAACCAAGGAGATGAATGATCTGTACACTAAAAACTATAAAATGTTCCTGAAAAAATTGAAGAAGACACAAATAAATGGAAAGATACCCCTTATTCATGGATTGAAAGAATTAATATTGTTAAAAGTTTCATGCGATCTGCAGGTTAAATGCAATCCCCATCAAAATTCCAATGATTTTTTTTCTTTTTTTAAAATTTATAAACAAAAGAGGTTTAATTGACTCACAGTTCTGCATGGCTGGGGATGCCTCAAGAAACTTACAATCATGGTGGAGGGACAAGAGGAAGCAAGGCATGTCTTATATGGCATCAGGAGAGCGCTCCAATGACATTTTTCATACAAATGGGAAAAAAAATCCTAAAATTGGTGTGGAACAACAAAAAGCCCTGAATAGCCAAAGCAATCTTAAACAAAAAGAACAAAGCTGGAGACACCACACTATCTGACTTCAAAATATACTGTAAAGCTATAGTAATCAAAACAGTATGGCACCATAAAACTAGACATATAGACCAATGGGACAAAATAGAGCACCTAGGAATAAATTTATACATTTATGGTCAATTTATATTCAACAAAGGTGGCAAGAACATGCAATAGGAAAAGAATAGTCTTTTCAATAATGGTCTTGGGAAAATTGGATGTCCACATGTGGAAGAATAAAATTAGGCCCTTATCTCATACCACATAAAAATAAACTCAAAATGGATTAGAGACATAAGACCTGAAACTATAAAACTATTAGACAAAAACATAGAGGAAAAAGTCTTGACATTGGCCTGGGTGATGATTTTTTTGGATTTGACTCGAAAACACAGGCAACAAAAGCCAAAATAGACAAATGAGATTCCACCAAACTAAAAAGTTTTTTTTTTTTTCTCACAATAAAGAAAACAAAACAGGGCCAGGTGTGGTGGCTCACACCTGTAATCCCAGCACTTTGGGAGGCTGAGGTGGGTAGATCACCTGAGGTTGGAAATCTGAGACCAGCCTGACCAACATGGAGAAACCCTGTCTCTAATAAAAATACAAAATTAGCCGGGGGTGGTGGTGCATACATGTAATCCCAGCTACTCAGGAGGCTGAGGGAGGAGAATAGCTTGAACCTGGGAGGTGGAGGTTGTGGTGAGCCAAGATCACACCATTGCACTCCAGCCCAGGCAACAAGAGTGAAACTCCATCTCAAAAAAAAAAAAAAAAAAAAAAAAAAGAAAAGAAAAGAAAAAAGAAGAAGAAGAAGAAAAGAAAGAAAAAAACCCAACAGAGTAAAGAGACAACTATCAAATGGGAAAAAATATTTTCAAACCATACATTCTGATAAGAGGTTAATATCCAAAATACATAAGGAACTCAAACAACTCAATAACAAGAAAATAACCCAATTAAAAAATTGACAAAGAACCTGAAATCAACATTTCTCAAAAGAAGACACACAAATGGCCCACAGGCATGTTCAACATCACTAATCATCAGGGAAATGCAAATCAAAACTATAAATCACCTCACACCTGTTATTATCAAAAAGACAAAAACTAACAAGTGTTGGCAAGGATGTGGAAAAAAAGGAAAACTTGTACACTATTGGTGGGAATATAAAACCCATTATGGAAAGGAATATGGAAGTTCTTCAAAATACTATGATCCAGCCAACCCACTCCTGGGTGTGTATACAAATGAAATCACTATATCAACGAGATATCTGCACTCCCGTGTTCATTGCAGCATTATTCACAATAGCCAAGATATGAAAGCAACCTAAGTGTTCATCAATGGATGAATGGATTAAAAAAAAAAAAAAAAAAAAAAAAAACGTAGTACATATACACACAACAGAATACTATTCAGTCTTAAGAAAGAAGAAAATCCATTTTCTTTCTTTTTTCTTTTTTAACATGGATATGTTCTTTAGTGGTGATTTCTGAGATTTTGGTGCACCCATCACCTGAGCAGTACACACTGTACCCAATGGGTAGTCTTTTATCCCTCACCCCACCTTTTCCCCGAGTCCCTAAAGTCCGTCGTATCATTCTTATGCCTTTGCATCCACATAGATCAGCTAGCTCCCAGTTGTGAGTGGGAACATAGGATGTTTGGTTTTCCATTCCTGAGTTACTTCACTTAGAATAATGGCCTCCAGGCCGGGCGCGGTGGCTCAAGCCTGTAATCCCAGCACTTTGGGAGGTCGAGACGGGTGGATCACGAGGTCAGGAGATCGAGACCATCCTGGCTAACATGGTGAAACCCCGTCTGTACTAAAAAATACAAAAAACTAGCCGGGCGAGGTGGCAGACGCCTGTAGTCCCAGCTACTCGGGAGGCTGAGGCAGGAGAATGGCGTAAACCCGGGAGGCGGAGCTTGCAGTGAGCTGAGATCTGGCCACTGCACTGCAGCCTGGGCGACAGAGCGAGACTCCTGCCTCAAAAAAAAAAAAAAAAAAAAGAATAATGGTCTCCAATTCTATCCACATTGCGATGAATGCCGTTATTTCCTTCCTTCTTATGCGTGAGTAGTATTCCATGGTGTGTGTGTGTGTGTGTGTGTGTGTGTGTGTGTGTATTCTAAATGAGTTACTTACCTACTCGGCATGTTCTAAGTGAGTTTCTTAACTACTCAGAATATTCTAAATGAGTTATTTAACTACTCACTCAGCCAGTGCGTATGTTGTGTGTATATGTGCTATGTTTTTTTAATCCATTCATATATATCACATTTTCTTTATCCACTTGTTGATTGATGGAAATTTGGTTTGGTTCTGTGTTTTTGAAATTGTAAGTTGTGCTGCTATAAACATGCATGTGCAAGTATCTTTTTTGTATAATGACTTCTTTTCCTCTGGGTGGATACTAAGTAGTGGGATTGCTGGGTCAAATGGTAGATCTACTTTTAGTTCTTTAAGGAATCTTCACTCTGCTTTCCATAGTGGAAAGTTTACCTTCCAACAAACAGTGTAAAAGTGTTCCCTTTTTACCACATCCACACCAACATCTATTAATTTTTTATTTTTTTTAATTACAGCCATTCTTGCAGGAGTAAGGTGGCATTGCATTGTGGTTTTGATTTTCATTTCCCTGATAATTAATGATGTTGAGCATTTTTTCACATGTTTCTTGGCCATTTGTATATCTTCTTTTGAGAATTATCTGTTCATGTTCTTAGCCTACTTTTTGATGAGATTGTTTGTTTTTTTCTTGATGATTTGTTTGAGTTTCCTGTAGATTCCGGATATTAGTCCTTTGTCAGATGCATAGTTTGCAAAGATTTTCTCACTCTGTAGGTTGTCTGTTTACTCTGCTGATTATGATTATTATTATTTGCTGTGCAGAAGCTTTTTAGTTTAATTAAGTCCCATCTATTTAACTTTGTTTTTGTTGCATTTGTTTTGGGTCCTTGGTCAAGAATTCTTTGCCTAACACAATGTCTAGAAGGGTTTTTCTGATGTTGTCTTCCAGGATGTTTATGGTTTCAGGTCTTATATTTAAGTCTTTGATCCATATTGAGTTGACTTTTGTATAAGGTGAAAGATGAAGATCCAGTTTCATTCTTCTACATATGGCTTGCCAAGTATCCCAGCACCATTTGTTGAATAGGATGTCGTTTCTCCACTTTATGTTTTCATTTGCTTTGTTGATGATCAGTTGGCTGTAAGTATTTGGCTTTGTTTCTGGGTTCTTTATTCTGTTCCATTGGTCTGTGTGCCTATTTTTATACCAGTACCATGCTGTTTTGGTGACTATAGCCTGATAGTATAGTTTGAAGCTGGGTAATATGATGCCTCCAGGTTTGTTCTTTTTGCTTAGTCTTGCTTTGGCTATGTGGGCTCTTTTTTGGTTCCGTATGAGTTTTAGGATTGTTTTTTCTAGTTCTGCAAAGAATGATGGTGGCATTTTCATGGGCATTGCATTGAATTTGTAGATTGCTTTTGGCAGTTTGGTCATTTTCACAGTATTGATTCTACCCATCCATGAGAATGGGATATGTTTCCATTTGTTTGTGTCATCTATGATTTCTTTCAGCAGTGTTTTGTAGTTTTCCTTGTGGAGGTCTTTTGCCTCCTTGGTTAGGTATATTCCTAAGTATTTTAATTTTTTGTAGCTATTGTAAAAGGGGTTGAGTTCTTAATTTGATTCTTGGCTTGGTCATTGTTGGTGTATAGCAGTGCTACTAATTTGTGTACATTAATTTTGTATACTGAAACTTTACTGAATTCATTTATTAGTTCTAGGAGCTTTTTAGATGAGTCTTTAGGGTTTTCTAGGTATCTAATCATATCAGCAGCAAACAGTGACAGTTTGACTTCCACTTTACTGATTTAAAGTGGAGAGAAATAAAGAAATAAATGTCTCCTTTAAATAAATAAAGGGCATCTCTTGTCTGATTGCTCTGCCTAGAACTTCCAATACTGTGTTGAATAGAAGTGGTGAAAGTGTGCATCCTTGTCTTGTTCCAGTTCTCAGGGGTAATGCTCTCAACTTTTCCCATTAAGTATAATATTGGCTATGGTTTTAGAAAGTTCATTTTCAACTGTATGAATGAATCTGTAGGATATTATGCTAAATGAAATAAGCTAGGCACAGAATGACAAATGCTGCTTGATCTTGCTTATATGTGGAATCTTAAAAAAAAATCGAACTCAGGAGCAGAGAATAGAATGGTGGTTGCCAGGGGCTGGGGGTGGGGGCCTGGGGAGATGTTGCTCAAAGAGTACAAAAATTTCAGTTAGGCACGATGAGTACCTGGAGATCTATTGTACAGCATGGTTACTATAGTTAATAATAATGTATTACATTATTGAAAATTACTAAGAGAGGAGGTATTGAATGTTCTCACCACACACAAAGATAACTATGTGAGGTGATGGATATGTTTACTTAATTGTGGTATAATCATTTCACAACATATACATATATTTAAAGATCACATTGTACACTGTAAATATAGACTATTTATTTATTTATTTTTTAGATTGGAGTCTGGCTCTGTCACCAGGCTGGAGTATAGTGGCACCATCTCCTGGCTCACTGCAACTTCCGCCTCCCGGGTTCAAGTGATTCTCCTGCCTCAGCCTCCCCAGTAGCTGAGATTACAGGAGCACACCACCATGCCCGGCTAATTTTCGTGTTTTTAGTAGAGAAGGCATTTCCCCATGTTGGTCAGGCTGGTCTCAAACTCCTGACCTCAGGTGATCTGCACGCCTTGGCCTCTCAAAATGCTAGGATTACAAGTGTGAGCTACCATGCCTGGCCAAATATACACAGTTTTTCATTTGTCAATTATACCTCAATAAAACTGGGAAAAAATAAAATAAAAGATAAAAAAGGAGACTCTAATAAATACTATAATGTAATAAATTCCTCTAACATTCCAAAAAAAAGAAGGAAATTGACATGATTGGTGGAGGTGAAGTCTCCAGCATGGCCCAGACAGGCAGCCTTTTCCCCTTCTCCCTCCCCAAGGTCATCACTACAACAAGAACACTGCTGTCTTTACACTTTTACTACAAATTACATGTATCCATAAACAATATGCTGCATTTTGTGTATTTTTAAAATGGGCTCACACCATACATATCATTCTGCTGCTTGCGCTTTTGTTTTGTTTTTCTTTTCTTTCTTTTTTTTTTTTTTTTTTGTTTTGTTTTTTGAGATGAAGTCTCACTCTGCCACCCCGGCTGGAGTTGCCTCTTAGGTTCAAGCAATTTTCCTGCCTCAGCCTCCCAAGTAGCTGGGATTACAGGTGCCTGCCACCATGCCTGGCTAATTTTTTGTATTTTTAGTAGAGACAGGGTTTCATCATGTTGGCCAGGCTGCTCTCAAACTCCTAACCTCAAGGGATCCACCCGCCCCGGCCTCCCAAAGTGCCGGGATAACAGTTGTGAGCCACCACGCCTGGCCTGCTGCTTGCTCTTTCATCATTATTTCAAGATCTAGTCCACTCATTTTCATTGCTGTCAAGTATTATATCCCATAAACACACCTCAATTTATTGATTCATTCCCCTGCCCATGGACATTTGCATTGTTGCCAATTTCTAAAATATTAACAAATAATCCTGTAGTAAACGTTTTATACCATTATCCATATGCAAGTGTAAAGGTTGTAAACCAAAAATAAAATTCTAAGCTTGCTAACCATCTGAATGGACTCCTCCTCTCAGCCAAGGGCATTCCAAAGCTAACCTGAAAAACTAGCTCAGGCCATGATGGGAAGCAGAGGTCGGCCTCATTATCCCTTTCTCTCTTGGAATTCAGACCCAGCTGACCAGTACTGATATCAACACAGACCTTAAGACTGATAGAACAGACTCTTTAAGTCTGATAAGAAACATTTACAATCTATTCTTTCTGAAGCCTGCTACCTGGAGCCTTCATCTACATAAAACCTTGGTCTCTAGAACCCCTATTTTAACCCAGACATTCCTTCCTATTGATTCCAGGTCTTTAGATAATAAATCTTTCAACAGTTGCCAATCAGAAAATCTTTGAATCTGTCTATGACCTTGAAGCTTTGAAATTATTGGTAAAGTAATATTAGGAATGTCTTAAGAATTGTCAGCATTTTTTGTTTGCATTTATTAAGCAGTTTCATACTTATCTCTGCTAAATATTATACTGTGTCAAAATTTGACATAAGGGCTAGAAAAGTATAAAGACAGCCCATGACAGAATGATTCTTTGCTTGTGTAATTTTTTTTTTTTTTTTTTTTTTTGAGACAAAGTCTTGCTCTCTTGCCCAGGCTAGAGTGCAGTGGTGCAATCTTGGCTCACTGCAACCTCTGCCTCCCAGGTTCAAGTGTCCCCTGCCTCAGCCTCCTGAGTAGCTGGGACTAAAGGCACATGCCACCACACCTGGCTAATTGTTGTATTTTCAGTAGAGACAGGGTTTTGCCATGTTGGTCAGACTGGTCTCAAACTCCTGACCTCAGGTGATCCACCCGTGTCAGGCTCCCAAAGTGCTGGGATTACAGGCGTGAGCCACGGCACCTGCCCTGCTTGTGTAATTTTTGATAAATAAGACATTTAATGTCACTGGTTCAATGAAAACAACTAAATCTATGTTATTGGTAAAATGTCCATATATTTAACCTTAAGTTTCTTATTTAAACATGTGAAATTCACAGACCATAAAAGTTGTTAACAGAAAAATAACTTTAAATGATGATTATCATGGATTTCATAAATAATCTAGATAAACTATTAAAAATAAAATAAGTAATCAGGTAAATGTAATGGAACAAATGCTTGTAAACAAACATCATATAACATAGAATCTGAGGTTGTATTAAAAAATAGATATTCATTAAATGTCTGAGTAATTTTGAATTTAAAAAATTATAGGAAAACCTTTTTCTAAAAAAAGTACTCTTATTAAAAGGTAAATAATTTCTGTCTAATTCAAAGGTCATTTAGAGGCTATATTTAAAACAAGGTAAAAGGAACCAGGAAAATAAGAGATACTTAAATAAAGTTATAGATATAAAGAAGTACTTTTGGTAAGACAGGTTAAAAGAGAAATAACTTTGTATGACAGAGAATCGTATATGGCAAATTTTTGTCTTAAAGTAAAATGACTGGTTGTTTAAAAAGAGGGTTGTTGGCCAAGCATGGTGGCTCACACCTGTAATCCCAGCACTTTGGGGGGCCAAGGTGGGCAGATCACCTCAGGTCAGGAGTTTCAAGACCAGCCTGGCCAACATGACGAAACCCCATCTCTACTAAAAGTACAAAAATTAGCCAGGCTTGGTGGTGGGTGCCTGTAATCCCAGCTACTCAGGAGGCTGAGGCATGAGAATCACTTGAACAAGACATGAGTCACTTGAACCTGGGAGGCGGAGGTTGCAGTGAGCCAAGGTCACGCCACTGCACTCTAGCCTAGGTGACAGAGCCAGACTCTGTCTCAAAAAAAAAAAGAAAAGAAAAAGAGAGAGGGATGTTTAGGACAAACCAGAAAGCCCAAGCATGTTATGAATGATCTGTGTAAGTTGTAATAAGGTTAGTAAAAAAGGGATTTGTTTTTAAAATGTTATGATTAAGTTGGCTATAATTAAAAGGGAAATATAACAGTCTTTCTAGAAATTGGACTTTGATATCAAAAATATACAAAACTAAAGGATTGGTTAGAATAAGATTTTATTTAAAATATTGACTTATTCTTAATGTGAGAAGTTTTTAATTTTTAAATTCCATAATCAGTTTGTTTTTAAAAATTCTTCAGATTGGTATCTCACAAGTTCAACTTCTGCCATACTCCACTGCCTCAGCTCTTTCTCTCTTTTGGGAAGGCCTGGGATGGGAGCTCTCTCTTTCAACTTTTGTGGGCTCCTATACTTTTTTTTTAATAGTTTAATGTAAGGGAGATAATTTTTGGAAACAAGCAAATGAAAAATCTTATGGGATCTGCCTTTGTATGTCTGCTACGTCAATATGCTTATATGTGTCATGTGGAAGTAATATTTCACTACCAAACTATTAAAAGAGCTCTAATCAGTTGGCTTAAAATAAGTATTTATCAGACTAATAACAGCTAGCTCAGATGCCTTTTAGTTCACATGACTTTAGTAATATTTGGTAAGATTAATTTGGTAAATATAATCTCAAACATTTTCTTCAGTAGTTTAAAATCTTAAAGTCATGTTATGTTAAATTAATTAATCCTCTTTTTGTCTCATTGGGAATTTGGGTTACTAAGAGTCAAAATCATAGAAAAATAAAATGTGTTTTGGGTGAAGTTTATAAAAACACAGGATGTGGTTTAAAATGTAATTTTTTTTAGTTTAGAGGCTATTTAAGTAAAGGGAAAATTATGTACATAAAACTAAATGAATAAAGATAACTTTTTGAAGGTAACATATGAGAAACCTTTGACTCTTAGGTGACCACGTGGTTAACCCGTCTTTAGGGGTTGCAGCTGGGCTGCATTCAGTTACTAAAGGTAAAGGTTACTGTGGAATTTAGAGATGGATCATACTTCTACTCCCAGGAAGTTAGTTCACTGGGTGCATAAGGAAATGCAGACTAATAAGAAAAAAACAAAATATTCAACTGGTTATTGTTATCTGTAATAGCCAAAATGAAAGTCAAAGAGTGCTGAATTGGACCTTAAGGCTGGACCAAGCTCAGATGTGGATCTCTCTCATGTCAGGCCACTAGCCTGGTAGCTACCCACAAAAGTTAAGATTAAGTCGGGGCAACAAAAGTTACCTCTGAGACCTGTAGTTATTATACCAAGATGATACTTAGTGTGGGGGAAGGGCAAAACCAAGTAACTATTCAAATTGGAGGGTATAATGTAAAATAATTGTTCCACTTTGTAGATTGATATCATCAACTTCCTGAGAAACCTTTACGTAATGGGTTATAAAAATAACTACTTTAAGTACCATATCTATAATTTCAAATGCTACAGAATGAAAGAGCATGTTTAGGTTGATGCGGGACCCACAGCTCACTATTGAACAATCTCTAATGAGTATATGTGATTCACACACATAGGAGGTTTTTCCTGAGAGAACGATCAGCCTAGTAGACTGGATAAATGCCACTGTAAGGTCTGTTTACCCTGAGAAGTGGACTTTCTAACGTTCCCTATAAAATGCCAAGTGGAGCACCCCAGATAAAGCAGCTGGTATGCTTCATATGCAAACCATGTGGGCCTCGCTTTATGGTGATCAGGATATTCTCCCAGTGAATATGCCTTTCCCAGGTCATGGTAAATGCTGTAGTTAAGGGGGCCCCTGCTACATGGGAACCACAGGTGACATTACTCCTGCAAAATCAAACGACTGATTGAGAAGCCTTACCAAATAATTTGCTGTCCCTCATGGGTCTTATAGATGCTAATAAAACATTAGAGTAATTAACAAAAAAAAAAAATTAGGGAAAGGCAAAAGAGACTCAAAAGACTAGTTCCAGAAGGGTGGAAATCTTTAGATGGCCATTAAGAAATGAAATAAATAAAATGAAAATTGATGGATGTTAAAACAAAGGTCTTTACAACACTTACCAAAGCTTGGGTGGACCAAAGGGAGCCACTGCTGGTCTCCCAGTGTTACTGGAAAGGGGTCTGCATCCAGACCCCAAGAGGGGGTTCTTGGATCTCGTGCAAATAAGAATTGGAGGCCAGTCCATAGTGTAAAGTGAAAGCAAGTTTATTAGGAAAGTAAAGGAATAAAGAATGGCTACTTCATAGACAGCAGACCCGAGGGCTGTTGGTTGCCCATTTTTATGGTTATTTCTTGATTATATGCTATACAAGCAGTGGATTATTCATGCCTCCCCTTTTTAGACCACATAGGGTAACTTCCTGACTTTGCCATGGCATCTGTAAACTGTCTTGGCGCTGGTGGAAGTGTAGCAATGAAGATGACCAGAGGTCACTCTCATCACCATCTTGGTTTTGGTGGGTTTTACCTGGCTTCTTTACTGCAACCTGTTTTATCGGCAAGGTCTTTATGACCTGTATCTTGTGCTGATCTCCTATCTCATCCTGTGACTAAGAATGCCTTAATCTCCTAAGAATGCAGCCCAGCAGGTCTCAGCCCAATTTTACCCAGCCCCTATTCAAGATGGAGTAGCTCTGGTTGAAATGCCTGTGATGCCAACATTAAAAGGCCTCACACTAGTTTTCTGCATGTGCCCCAGATTGGGGAGATTTGAGAAAAATCAAAAGGCAAAGGTTATAATGAGAAAGCTGACATTGCCTGGAGCAATACTGACACAAATTAAGATAAAAAATTGACAAAAGGGTCTGAGTCCCTTGGCTCAACTCCCTGCTGGGAACCCAAATCCTTTTTCATCAGAAAAGATAAAATGGTCTGGGGGTGGAGAAGAAAAGTCCCTGGTACCAGAACATAAGAATGTAAAGATTGATAAGATTATGAAATTTGAGATGTTTAAACAGGCTTTATGTAATATAGTTGCAACTCCTTTACCTAAATGTCTTATGAAAACGGGTATCGTATCTGACTGGGGGATGTTTCTCTTACCTAGTACTATAAAACTGAAGACACGTAAAACTGCCTGTATTAGTCTATTCTCACATTACTAATAAAGGCATACCTGAGACTGGGTGATTTATAAAGGAAAGAGGTTTAATGGACTCACAGTTTCACATGACTGGGGAGGCCTCACAATCGTGGCAGAAGGCAAAGGAGGAGCAAAGGCATGTCTTACATGGCAGCAGGCAAAGAGAGCATGTGCAGGGGAACTCCACTTTATAAAACCATCAGATATCATGAGACTTATTCACTATCATGAGAACAGCATGGGAAAGACCCACCCCTGTGATTCAATTACCTCCCACAGTGTCCCTCCTGCAACATGTAGGAATTATGGGGACTAAATTCAAGATGAGATTTGGGTGGGGACACAGCCAAACTATATCACTGCCCTTTGAAAAATGTTCACTGGACACCCTAAATGGGAACTAGTAAGATTGCCTGAGCCCACAGAATATTGGGTAAAAGCTGGAGTGCTGGTTGGGACAAATCCTCCACTGATAGCTCTTTCTGGAGTGTTCACTGGGGCTTACGGCAAAAGCTGTGAGCACCTCCCGATGACAACTACTGAGACTCTGGAGTGGAGAATTTCCACCTGAGGGACATTTACTGCCTTGCTGTGGGATGTTAACCAAAACTTCCCCTATGCCAATGGAAATAATGGTGCCCAAAATAATTCCATGATAAAAAATGGTTTATATAGGATCTTGCTTTCCTGGGGATGCAAAGTGGAGGTATTCATGAGCAGGGAGCCTCTTTTCCCCCTAGGACTGATCTAACCATGTAAGCAGCTGGTAGATTTGACAGTGCCTGATAAATGGCTGTCATCTGACAAGAGCTGTTTCACTTGTGAATGGCAGTTCCAAGGTGAACAAACAACATCTTGTTTGGAAGCCTGCTGCTCTGGTTAAAGACGAGTCAAGGAAATCTTTTTCTTCTGAGTTATTTATAGTTTAGAGCAACTGGGTAAAAAATATTTTTGTGAGCAAATTTACCTTTCTCTCTACCTGAGTTCTCCAAGATTTGGAAACTGTTCATGAGCATTCTGATTTTATATTGATATCATTATTTGCATAAGTTTAGTAAGAGTCTTTTTTCTTTTAAAACAAAACAATGGAGACATTGGTTATTCTACCAACGCTTTGCCTAGAATAACATATTTTTAGTTACAGTTCCAGCAAAGCCAATCTAAAAGCCTATCTGGCCAATCAATCATTGCTGCGTTTTATGTAAATAATCAGACCAAGTATAATAAGCCTAAAACTTATTTTGCAGCTGGGCGCGGTGGCTCACGCCTGTAATCCCAGCACTTTGGGAGGCTGAGGCAGGTGGATCACGTGGTCAGGAAATCAAGACCATCCTGGCTAACATGGTGAAACCCCATCTCTACTAAAAATACAAAAAAAATTATCCGGGTGTGGTGGCAGGTGCCTGTAGTCCCAGCTACTCGGGAGGCTGAGGCAGGAGAATGGCATGAACCCGGGAGGCAGAGCTTGCTGTGAGCCGAAATCATGCTACTTCACTCCAGCCTGGGCAACAGAGAAAGACTCTGTCTGAAAAAAAAAAAGAAAAAGAAAAAGAAAAAAAACTTATTTTGCACGCAAATTGGTCTTACTGTAGTTTCTCTTTAGTAGAAAAGGAGGGCTAGAGAAAGATAAATTGTTTCAAAGAAAAATTATAACACCTGTTACTAGATTCCAGCCCTGACATTTATTTTTGAGTGAAGATTGAATCATGAATTATTTCTTGGCTACAGTAATCCTCTAGAGTATCAGGATATAATTTTCTAAATGTTTTTAGTTGGCACCCAATGAAATAGGTTCTTTTTTTCTCCGATCTGACACATGAATTCTCTTTTGATTGTCAATTTATTTATTTATTTATTTATTTATTTATTTAATTTTATTTTTTGAGATGGGAGCATCGCTCTGTTGCCTAGGCTGGAGTGCAGTGGCACGATCTTGGCTCACTGCAAACTCCCCCTCCCGGGTTTACGCCATTCTCCTACCTCAACCTCCCGAGTAGCTGGGACTACAGGCGCCCACTACCGCACCAGGCTAATTTTTTGTATTTTTAGTAGAGATGGGGTTTCACCATGTTAGCCAGAATGGTCTCAATCTCCTGACCTCGAGAGCCACCCACCTTGGCCTCCCAAAGTGGACTGTCAAATTATTAATGTTATTTATCTCTCATAGTTGTACTTCTTCCCGGAAAACCAGAATCATGGTTTTCTGAGATGATTGGACAAAGCCTGCGAATCTCCCTTATTTGGAATCCCCTTGGGGCCCATTTGTTTCTCACTGCAAATGCCCTGCTGCTAAAACTCTACCAGCACCCCACCTCTAGTCGCAGGGACTACCGTGGAAGAGGTGTTCCATCGAAACAGAGAATGGGGTCTAATTCAGTGCCTGGTCCTCCAAAAGCATGAGATTGTAAGGGCTGGTTTTGAGGGACAGAGTTAATTCAGATCCTCCAAATCAAGGATGGGTACACAGATGCCTAAACAGCAGGCAAAATAAGGAACTCTGCCTCCTGGGTTACTAGATTCATGGCACCTTTTCATTCATCCCAAACATAAACAATTTCTTGCTTCCCATAGAATTAAAAGAAAATTATTACTAAAAGGATATAAAGATACCTCATGACAACACCTCCTGGGTATAGCACACCTAGTTATGAGTTTATGGAGATATATATTTAAAAAATGTTTTAAATGAACCACCTTAGGACAAATTACTAAAAGATCACAAAAAAGCATTGTGGCACAACAGAAGTCCCTAAATTCCTTAGCTTAAAAGATTTTAACAGTGCTTAAGTTTTGTATAGCTAAGTTTTTGTATAACAGTGCTTAAGTTTTGTATAGCTAAATTTTGTATAACTAAAACCAAGATTACAGAAGCTTTAAGTCTATAATAAAAACTAAGATTACAGTATCTCAATGCATAGAAGTTAAAGATAAGTCTGTAACTGAAACCAAGATTACAGTAACTCAATGCATAGAAGTTAAAGATAAGTGAATTTTATAACCCTGCCTTTGGCATTTTGTTTGTTGGCTTTTATATTACTCTAAAAAATGTGAGGGTTAATAAATGCTGGTCTATGTCCATTCTTGACTGGCTTAGAACATTTAAATTGGCTGTAAGTCTTTTGACTTGAAGTGCCTTGGCCATAGGGGTCCCACCAAGGGACTAGATGGACCTGGGGCCGGCAGCCATGCCACCCTGGCTACACTGTGGGACAAAATAAAAGTTTGGTGACCATTGATGTTGCCTCTGGCAAATTTTTGCCAGAAGGGGGAGAATGTAAACCAAAAATAAAATTCTAAGCCCCCCAATCATCTGAATGGACCCCTCCTCTCAGCTAATGGCATTCCAAAGTTAACCTGAAAAACTACCTCAGGCCATGATGGGAAGTGGGGGCCAGACAGGCAGACAGGCCTCATTATACCCTCCTCCTTTCTGGAATTCAGGTCCAGCTGATCAACATTAACATCAACACAGACCTTAAGGGTGACAGAACAGACTCTTTAAGTCTGATAAGAAACACAATCTATTCTCTCTGAAGCCTACTACCTGGAGGCTTTATCTGCATAACATTATAAAACCTTGATCTCTACAGTCCCTTACTGTAACCCAGACATTCCTTTCTTATTGATTCCAGGTCTGTAGATAGTAACTTTTTTTTTTTTTTTTAAGACTTAGTCTTGCTCTGTCACCCAGGCTGGAGTGCAGTGGTGAGATCTCATCTCACTGCAACCTCCGCCTCCTGGGTTCAAATGATTCTCCTGCCTCAGCCTCCTGAGTAGCTGGGATTACAGGCATGGCATGCACCACCATGCTCAGCTAATTTTTGTACTTTTAGTAAAGATGGGGTTTCACCATGTTGGCCAGGTTGACCTTGAACTCCTGGCCTCAAGTGGTCCACCCATGTCAGCCTCCCAAAATGCTGGGATTAGAGGCGTGAGCCACCGTGCCTGGTCTTAGATAGTAAGTCTTTCGACTGATTGCCAATTAGAAAATCATTGAATCCACATGTGACCTGGAAACTCCCCTGCTTCCAGTTGTCCTGCCTTTCTGAACCAAACCAATATACATCTTACATGTATTAATTGATGTCTTATATCTCACTAAAATGTATAAAACCAAGCCTGACCACCTTGGGCACATGTTCTCAGGGTCACTCATATTTGGCTCAGAATAAATCTCATCAAATATTCTACAGACTTTGACTCTTATTGTCAACAAATATTTTCTTCGTGTTCCATAAGCTAACCTATTACACCAAAGAAACATCTTTGCTAGAGCCTACTGAGTGAATGCTACAGTGAGTTTTCCTGGGAGGAACTTTTCCTTGCCATAAACCAACTTGCCATTCTATTTCTCAAGGTCAATGATGAAAGCCCCAGAGGAAATGGAAAACATGTCTAAATATATTCTATTTGGGCTCTGAGGATCCCCTACAGTAAGAGTCTGATCTAGCCACAAACCCCATTTCTGCTCTCTGGAGCTAGCCATTGCCCAGTTCCTCCTGGGACCTCCTTGGTGCCTGGGGACCCTTGGAGTTTCCATGAGTTCCAGGCACATATCCAGCCACAGGCTGATGTGCTACAAAGGACAAAAACTGCCATTTTTCCAAGGATCCCCTTGCAAATTAAGTTGGTGTCTTTGAAGTCTGCTTGTTCTACTAACGATGGCTGGGCTCAAGGCCACCCTTCCCTGTAAGAAAAAACTCCGCATAGAGAGGACTCTTCCGCCAAAACATAGAATGGGGTGCAATTCAATGCCTGGACCTCCAAAAGGCGATCTATCGTTGAAGAGAAAAAGCAAGCTACAAAACAGGAAATAGAATGTGAGCTCATTTCTAGTTTTTTAAAAACTACATTATAAAAAGATATACATAGAAAATGTCTGTCAGGCTACAGCCTCCCCTCTGAAGGGTGGGTTAAGAATGCAGGGATGGTGGGGAGGAGATAGAGATCTTTTACTTTTGACTCCATTTAATTTTGTGCTTTTTCTTTCATAAGCATGTGTTACTTTTATACAATAAGGAACATTTGCGGAAGGCAGGCTATAGTGCTTCTGGCCTTTCTGTGGAGCTCAGAGGAGCACAGTTAATTTTAAGAACATTCTATTATAAATAATTCGTAATAAAGAGTATTGTGTTTCAAACAATATATGATATCTTTAACACTTATCAGCCAATAAGTGCTTATTGTATAAAAGTTAGAAGGAGGTCTTTTTTTAGAACCAAGTGTGATACATCTAAACCAACTAACTAACGAAGGGCTCCATGTGTCCCTCGCTGTAAAATAAAGCAGCGTTAAGAGATCGGGCACCCATCTGTCAGACTGGCTGTTAAAATATTCTGCCTCATTGCAGAAATAGACATCCTGGATTACCCGTATCATCTTACTGAGATAGACAGGAGGAACAGGAAATTCCAGGCAACAAATACAGTAGCCACCCCCCACCGCACCTGATCCATGGTTTCAGTTACCCACAGTCAACAATGGTCCACAACTATTAATGAAAAATTCCAGAAATAAACAATTTGAAAGTTTGAATGGTGCATCCTTCTGAGTAGCAACGAAATCTCGCACCACCCTGCTCCACCCCTTCTTCATCACAAGAAAAAGGGTAAGTCCAGGACAATAAGATATTTTGAGAGAGAGACAGTCCGCATCCACATAACTTTTATTACAGCATATTGTTATAATTTCTCTATTTTTTGAGACAGAATCTCACTCTCACCCAGGCTAGAGTGCAGTGGTACGATCTCAGCTCACTGCAACCTTTACCTCCCGAGTTCAAGCGATTCTCCTGCCTCAGCCTCCTGAGTAGCTGGGATTACAGGCATGTGCATGTGCCTGGATTAATTTTTGTATTTTTAGTAGACATGGGGTTTCACCATGTTGGCCAGGCTGGTCTCGAACTCCTGACCTCAAATGATACACCCACGTTGGCTTCCCAAAGTACTGGGATTACAGGCGTGAGCCACTGTGCCC
This sequence comes from Rhinopithecus roxellana, assembly GCF_007565055.1. NCBI lineage: Eukaryota > Metazoa > Chordata > Mammalia > Primates > Cercopithecidae > Rhinopithecus > Rhinopithecus roxellana. The sequence goes on along the minus strand of NC_044568.1, from coordinate 41,167,445 downwards.
AGATAATTGTTCTATTTTATTATTGTTGTTAATCTCTTACTGTCTCTAATTTATAAATTTAACTTTATCAAAGCTATATATATATGGAAAAAGAAATCGTCTATATGGACTTTGGTACTATTCATGGTTTCAGACATCCACTGGGGGGCTTGGAGCTTACTTCTGTGTACCTCAACTAACAGGTGCAAGGGATGGGGGAAGGCAGGAAGAGTGTCCCAGTTCTTAGCACGGTGCTTGAGTTTCTTGCCATTGCAGTTTTCTTCCCCAACCTCCCTGTCTGCCACCCCGCCCCTACCCTCACCCTCATGGCATCCTGTGGGTCCTGCCTCTCACTGGTCTCCCTGCCTCCTCCAATCTACCCTCCACCTTGCTGCCAGACATCTGGCTCCAGGCAGCTTTGCCTAGGTCTCACCTCCCTGCCTGCTGGCAAGAAGCCCCCTAGGCCTGGTCACCAGCTCCTGCCAACCCGTCTAGCGCCATCCCAGTCCCTCCAGACCTCAGCCACTCACCACACCGCATTTCACCATGTCAGCAAGACCCCAGACATGGGCCCACGTGCCTTGCTCCCGGAAGGTCTCCTACCCTGTCTCCACCCCCTGTACCCTCCTCTCTGGTGAATTCTCTGGGTGTGTTTTTTAAAAATCCTAGTCCTCAGTCAGGCCTGGTGGCTCATGCTTGTAATCCCAGTACTTTGGGAGGCCAAAGCAGGCAGACCACTTGAGGTCAGGAGTTTGAGACTAGCCTGGCCAAAATGATGAAACCCAGTCTCTACGGAAAATACAAAAATTAGCTGGACATTGTGGCGCACGTCTGAAGTCCCAGCTACTCAGGAGGCTGAGGCACGAAAAATACTTGAGCCCAGGAGCAGAGGTTGCAGTGAGCTGACATTGCATGACTGCACTCCAGCCTGGGTGACAGAGCAAGATCTTGTCTCAAAAAAAAAAAAAAAAAAAAAAAATCTAGTCCTCAAGACATAAATTCCACCTTCACCGTTTAAAAACAGCTACTGTTAATAATCAATATGCAAAACATCTAATTATATTGTTACTTAATTTTCACAAAGAACTATTATTGCCATTTTACAGATGAGGAAACTGAGGCTCAGAAAGGTTAAGATCTGGGCTTTGAAGCCAGGTCTCTGCCACCCCAAGTCCTGGGCTTTTAGCCACTGAATCATATCAGAATAGCTTGTGGCTCAGTGGACAAAATTGGTTCTGTCCTCTGCACTGGAACAGGAGGTTCCCAAACGGAGGGGCTGTGTGTTTTATGTGTGTTTTATTTGCCGTTATATTCCCAAGGTCAAACACAAGACCTGGCCCAAAAGCACAAGGATGGAGGGAGAGAGGAAGAGCAAGAGGAGGGGAGTCTTTTTCACATTCAGTTAGGGGAGGTGTCACTGGGAACTGGCACTCTTTTTCATTCACCCAACAAATGTTTATTGAGCAACTACTAGGTGCCGGACATGGCTCTAGACAGATGCACCAAACAAAGTCCTTCCTGAGGGAGCTCACCTTCTAAAGTACTGGGAAGAAAAATAAAGCCAGATTAGGGATGGTGTGTGTGTACTGTTTTGGAGAGGGTGTTCAGGGGAGGAGGTTGCTGAGTAGAGAATAGCTTGGAATGGGCTAAGTGGTGGAGTGGAGACTTCAGTCTGAAAGCCTCTGCAGCAATCCAAGGAGAAAGTGGAGGCTCAAGTCGGGGGTAAAAGTGGGTTTTAGTGAGAAGTGGTCGGATTTAAGGTCTATTTTGAAAGTAAAACAGACAGGACAGGAATCCAAAGCTGAATGTGGCCTGTTTTTTCACCACAGTACACCTCATGGAGAGGAAAAGCCAGTTTCACTTAAAAATGTCTGTGATGAAACCATTAAGATTATTAATTCTATGACATCTTGACTTTGGAGTACATGATTTTTTAATATTCTGTGTGATGAAATGGGAAGCCCTTCTGCAAACCGGAGGACAGTGATTACCTCCAGGCAACATGCTCTGTGCCTGAGCTGCCGGCCTCCCAGCCCCCTCGGTGATGGAACTTCGTTTTTACTTAAAAGAATGACTGACAAACTGTGCTTTCTCAGACTTGGGTATTTGGTCGACATTTTCTTGAAAATAAAAGGAGTGAGCCGTCGCTTCAAGGAGAACAACTGAAATATTTGTTGGCATGATAAAAGTTGAGCTTTCAAATGAATATTAGCATTTAGGAAACTTGTATCCACCACTGTAAGTGTGGACACTTTCCAATACTTTACATACTTTTCTGATGAGATTGGTGGTGACGTTACCAAATGTGATTTTTAAATTTTGTATAACATTTGGAAAATCTGCATCACTCCACGAACTGATATTTTCCAAATGACCAAAACACAATTTGATGAAGCCATGCGTGAGTAAAGATCCATCGAAAGAGCAAGTGCAGGCTGGGCGCAGCGGCTCACGCCTGCAATCTCAGCACGTTGGGAGGCAGAGGCAGGTGGATCACCTGAGGTCAGGAGTTCGAGACTAACCTGGCCAACATGGCAAAATCCTGTCTCTACTAAAAATACAAAAATTAGCCATGGATGGTGGTGCAGGCCTGTAATCCCAGCTACACAGGAGGCTGAGGCAGGAGAGTAGCTTGAGCCTGGGAGGTGGAGGTTGCAGTGAGCCGAGATTACGCCACTGCCCTCCAGCCTGGGCAACAAAGCAAGACTTCGTCTCAAAAGACAAAAGAAGAAAGCAAAGCAAAATAATGGATTTTAATATAAGAGAATATGAAAAAGTCATTGATGTGGCTTCAGAGTCCACATGCAGCTAACCTATAAAATAAAGCATCAATTGTTGAGTTTGAGTATGGTCAGGCAGGGCATGGTGGCTCATGCCTATAATCCCAGCACTTTGGGAGGCTGAGGTGGGTGGATCATCTGAGGTCAGGAGTTCAAGACCAGTCTGGCCAACATGGTGAAATCCCACCTCTGCTAAAAATGCAAAAAATTAGCTGGGCATGGTGGTGTGCACCTGTAATCCCAGCTACTCAGGAGGCTGAGGCAGGAGAATTGGTTGAACCCAGGAGGTGGAGGTTGCGGTGAGCTGAAATTGGGCCACTGCACTCCAGCCTGGGAGATAGAGCAAGACTCCATCTCGAAAAAAAAAAAAAAAAATTTGGGTATACTCAAAGAAGGCTATGTACGATGATCTAAGAAGGCCTTTAAAATATCTGAACTTTTCCAGCTACACCTATCTGTATGAGGCCAAACTTTCTTCATATATACATTAGCCTGATAGAGCTGCCCTAACCAAGTACCACAGACCAGGTAGCTTAAAGAGCAGAAATTTATTTTCTCACAATTCTAGAGGCCGAAAGTCCAAGCTCAGGGTGTTCCCAGGGCTAGTTTCTCCTGAACCTCCCTCGTTGGCGTCTGATGTCTGCACGCTTCTGGTGTCTCTATGTGGTCTTCGCTCTGTGCCAGGGTCCAAACTTCCTCCTCTGATAAAGACACCAGTCATAGTGGATTAGGGTCCACCCTAATATTTTCATTTTCAACTTAATTGTACCTGTAAAGACCCAGTGTCCAAATACACTCACATTCTGAGGTAGTGGGGACATAATTCAGACTGTAACAGTATGCTTCAACTAAATAACATATTACAAGAGGTTAATGTAGAGGCCATATAAGAATTCAGCTGTCTTCTATTAAGCCAGATATTTAGACTATTGATAAAAATGTAAAATAATGCTACACTTTGCCCAAAATTTATTTGCCCAAAGTATATTTTTCACAAAAAAATGTTGTGTTAATATGTAATTGGTTTATTATTTTTAGAAGAATTAATAAAGGTTTTTAAATTTTCTCAGTTTATTTTTTCCTTGAGATAGAGTCTTACGCTGTAGCCCAGGCTGGAGTGCAGTGGCTCACAGCAGCCTCCGCCTCCCAGGCTCAAGCGATCTTTTCACCTCAGCTTCCCAAGTAACTGGGGCTACAGCTCTACAACTCCACACCCAGCTTTTGTGTGTGTGTGTGTGTGTGTGTGTGTGTGTGTGTGTGTGTGTGTTGGAGAGATGGGGTCTCACTATGTTGCCCAAGCTAGTCTCGAACTCCGGTGATCTGTCTCCAAAAGTCCTGGGATTACAGGTATGATCCACTGTGCCCAGCCTTTTTTTAAATTTTTTTTTTAAGACACAGGGTCTCATTCTGTCCCCGACAAGCTACTGCACAGTGGTACAATCATAGGTCATTGCAGCCTCCACCACTGGGCTCAAGCAATCCTCCTGCCTACGCCTTCTCCTCCCAAAATGTTGGAACTATAGCTGTGAGCCCCCACACCTGGCCTCAGTTTTAATTTCTAATAGGTAATTTATTTTTGGTAGATATAATCTGTATAAATAAAACCTCTTTGGAATTCTCAGTAATTTGTATAGTGTAAAGGGGTCCTGAGACCAAGAAGAATCACTGGTTTACAGTGATGAATATTTGTGTTTAGATCTTTTATCCAAATATCCCACTAGGAGACTGACCTCAGGGCATTTGCGCTTGCTCTTTGAATACCTTATTTGTCATGCCGTGTACTGCGATAACGGTGTGTCTTAGGGGACCTTATCCGTCACCTTCCTTTCCTGACAGTAATTATTGTTTTCTCAAAGACATACCGCTTCAACCCTTTTCATCTACCCTGAATACTGTCCTGAATCATCTCCTATACAGAAAATCTGGAGTGCCATTGTTCAGGTCTTAACTGAAATGTCACTTCCTGGGAGAGGCTGCCTAAAACCCATAACCCATGCCATAGATCAGAAATAAGTTCTTGGCCAGGTGCGGTGGCTCACACCTGTAATCCCAGCACCTTGGGCGGCTGAGGCGGGCAGATCACCTGAGGTCAGGAATTCAAGACCAGCCTGGCCAACATGGTGAAATCCTGTCCTGGAAGGCAGAGGTCACCAAGATTGCACCACTGCACTCAAGCCTGGGTGACAGAGCAAGACTCTGTCTCAAATAAAAAAAAGAAAGAAAAAGAGAGAGAGGAAGGAAGGAAGGAAGGAAAAGAAAGAGGTTCTTATGGCACCCTGGGTTCTTCCCTCATAGCACCTACCAGGGGAATTGTAAAGTTGCTTCTGAGAGTATTAGTTCAGCCTCCCCCATTCAAAGTAGATCTATAAAGCTAATGTCCTTGTCTCTCTTGTTCGTTGTTGTATCCTCAGTTTCTAGGACGTTTGTTCAAAGAATGAATGAATGAAGATATGCATTCAACTGCTATGGACCAGTGGAAGCTACTAGTGGAGTCAGGGGCCCTGCAGCTGTGCACATAGGCATGCAGTGTGGGAGCATCGCTGGTGCATCGCCTGACTTCTGAGGATGCTTAACGTTTCAAACCACAGCAAACTTCATTATAGAAGCTATTTTCCAGAGCACGTATACAAGATAGTGCTGTGTTGAGGAAGAAATGAGGTACACCTAGGATCATCAAAATCTTCACTCCACCCCCAACCTCCTATCCCCACTTCTTTGCCACTGACAGATGAGCCCATTGGAAATAAGCCAGTAAGTCTTCCTGGGACCTCCTTCAGCTCCTTCTCCAGGGAAAAGGCAGAATGCAAATCCAGTTTCCGATCTTGTGTGAATCTGGAAAATGTGCAATGTGGAGAGGCCCCATGTGCATTTCATGGCAGATCCAGAAAATAAGGTTTAATGATGAGAAAAGAAGGAAATGATTGTCAAAATATGACTTCATAAGGTACAGCCCCAGGGGGCCTACTTTGGCAGTAAAGATAATTAAGCTTAGATTTTTAAAGGTCAATTTTAAACAGCTTATGAGGCAAATGGCAACAGTAACATCATCCTAGCCCTCTGTATCTATGGCAACTGAATTTCTCAGCTGTAATTAAACATAAAACTACAACTACTGCATTGGTCCCAGCACCAGCTGCAAATACATATAGGAGAACAAAGTAGGCAAACTTGACGCATCCTTTTGGAATATTCTGGCCATTTACTGGGAAAACAAGCAACAGAAGCTGCTGTTAAACCTGCTGCTAATGAGGCCAGGTTGCTGGTCCACCAACCTGCCTCTAGGACCTTGTGTGAGAGGAAGACTGATCCCAAATCAATTGCTTTTCATTCATATATTGCTTATAAGCTGGAGGGCAAAGGTAGCAAAAAAAAAAAAAAAAAGGTGATTATTTGGATATTTGAATTATCTTTTTAAAAGTATTTTTTTCTAATCTCAAACATGATTAAAAAGGACCAGGCACAGTGACTCACGCCTGTAATCCCAACACTTTGGGAGGCCAAGGCAGGCAGATCACTTGAGGTCAGGAATTTGAGACCAGCCTAGCCAACATGATGAAACCCTGTCTCTACTAAAAATACAAAAATTAGCCAGAAGCAGTGGCATTTGCCCGTAATCCCAGCTACTTGGGAGGCTGAGGCAGGAGAATCACTTGAACTCAGACGCAGAGGTTGCAGTGAGCTGAGATCGTGCCACTGCACTCTGGCCTGGGTGACACAGCGAGACCCCATCTAAAAAAAAAAAAAAAAAAAAAAAGAAACCAACACATATTTATTGTAGAAAATTTCTAAAATTCAGACAAATGTCAAGAAGAAAAGAAAAAGTACCTAAAGTCCCAATTAGGTTGTTTCCTGTCTTTTTTCTGTACGTGTATTTCATACAATTAGGATTAAGCATATAGTTTTGTGTCCTGTGCTTTTTTCCCATTAATAGTATGTTACGATCTTTTTTCCATATTATTCTTCTTCAAAAGTACAGCTTTTAACAATGGCAGAACATTTTTACCATATAACTCTCCTATAAATTGTCTTTGTACTTTATCTCATTTACTCCGCATTGTGGGATTAGTCATTTTTACAGCCTGTCAGCATGTCCTACATAGGCAATCTAGCTCCCCAATTTAGGAGGTAGAGTTCTTGGCATCTGTTGCACTGATCTCACTCCACTTTGGAGTCTAAGCTGAAGCCAAAACGAGAGTCCCATTTTAGCATCCTGTTCCATATGTAAAATTGGAGGGAATAACTAAGACAAATTAATAAAAATACAACAGTGGTGGTAGACTTTCACCCACTTGTTTCAGTCTTTGTTGGACTAAACAGAGAAAAGAAAGTAAGGATATTACAGAGGAGGAGAATATAATGACTAAATGTTCTGAACTGTATCCTTTGAAAAGAGTAGACTTCCTTTCAATTAACTGGAAAAAGGTATAACGATGTCCACTGATGAATGGGTAAACAAAATGTGGTATATACGTACAAGAAGGCCAGTGTGGTGGTTCATGCCTGTAATCCCAACACTTTGGGAGGCCAAGGTGGGCAGATCACTTGAGGCCAGGAGTTCGAGACCAGCCCAGGCCAAAATGGTGAAACCTTGTCTCTACTAAAAACACAAAAAATTAGCCAGGTGTGGTGGTGCACACGTGTAGTCCCAACTACTTGGGAGGCTGAGGCAGGAGGATCACCAGAGCCTGGGAGGCAGAGATTGCAGTGTGCCGAGATCACGCCACTGCACTCCAGCCTGGGTGAGAGAGCAAGATCCTGTCTCTAAATAAATAAATAATACACACAATGGAATAGTATTCTGCCTTTAAAATAAAGAAATCCTGTCATGTGACAACATGGGTGAACCTGGAGAACATGATGCCAAGAGAAATAAGCGAATCACAGAAGGACAAATACATGATTCTACTTATATGATGTCAAACTCATAGAAAGAGAATAAAATGGTAGTTGCCAGAGGCTGGAGGGAGGAGGGAATGGGGAGTTGCTAGTCAGTGAATATAAAATTTCAGTCATGCAAGAGGAAAAAGTTCGAGAGATCCGCTGTATAACAATGTAGCTATAAATAACAGTTTTGTGTTGTACACTTTAAAATCTATTAAGAGGGTAGCTCTTATGTTAAGTGTTCTTGACACAATGAGATAAAGTAAAAAGGAAAGCCCATTGTATATAACAAACTGGAAATTTTACAGTCATATTCCTGATCATAATGCAAGAACACAAGAAATAAGTTAAAAGTAGATGAACTGGATGTCTTTTGTAGTTGGCAACAAATAAAATAAAATAAAATAAAAAGTAGATGCAGAAAGACATTTGAGAATGTCAAGCCTTTCTATCGAACTACTCTAGAACAAAAATACATTAATGTCTATTGGAAATTATGCTATAAAAACACTCAACTACAAATCTCAGATCACCTAGACTATACTCAGAAACCTACTTTTTTTTTTTTTTTTTTTTTTTTTTTTTTTTTTGAGGCATTTATAAGATGTTGCCGGACTGGAGTCGTGCTGATTCAGCTCAATGCAAGCTACGCCTACCGTGTTGCCATTTCCTGCCTCAGCCTCCGAGTAATACAGGCCCGCAACCTCGACCGGCTAGTTTGTATTTTTAGTAAGGGGGGTTTACTGTTAAGCCAGGACTCATGGACTCGTGATCCCGCCGTTAGCTCCCAACTCAGGGAAAATGCCTACTCTTAAAACATTCTGGGAGTAAGAAAAATAGAATACAGCAGTCAATTAAGTCTGCCCAAGAAGTAGGGAGGAGAAACTTCGTTTTCCCTTCAAGAGCTGCCTGAGGTGACGTGCCCATTTTGTTACACTCCCCAGAGTCAAACACTTTAGCAAAACAATAAAGATCACAACTCCAAGGCTTATTTGGAGCTCAACAAGTTAGACATAAGGTGTTTCGTTGGTCTTGTTAAAAAGCAGATATACTGAGATATAATTCACATCCCACCATACAATTTACCCACTTAAGGTCCAAAAATGAGTGGTTTTTACCATATTCACAGGTTGGTGCATCCATTACTATAACCAGTTTTTAGAGCATTTTAATTTAATTTTAATTTTAATTTTTTTGAGACGGAGTTTCGCTCTTGTTGCCCGGGCTGGAGTGCAGTGGCGTCATCTTGGCTCACCACAACCTCTGCCTCCCGGGTTCAAGTGATTCTCCTGCCTCAGCCTCCCGAGTAGCTGGGATTACAGGCATGCGCCACCATGCCCAGCTAATTTCGTATTTTGGGTAGACAGGGTTTCTCGATGTTGGTCAGGCTGGTCTCAAACTCCTGACCTCAGGTGATCCACCCACCTCGGCTTCCCAAAGTGCTGGGATTTCAGGCGTGAGCCACCGTGCCTGGCCAGAACATTTTTATTACCATTGAAAAAACTCCATCCCTTGGCCAGGTGGTGGTGCACACCTTTAATCCCAGCACTTCAGGAGGCTGAAGTGGGAGGATCACCTGAGGTAAGGAGTTTGAGACCAGCCTGGCCAATATGATGAAATCCCGCCTGTACTAAAAATGCAAAAAATATCTGGACTTGCTGATGCACGCCTGTAGTCCCGGCTACTTAGGAGGCTGAGGTGGGAGGATCATTTGAGTCCAGGAGGTGGAGTTTGCAGTCAGCTGAGATGGTGCCACTGCACTCTAGCCTGGGTGACAGCACGAGACTCTGTCTCAAAAAAAAAGAAAAAAAAGAAAAAAGAAAAATCCCATTCCCATTAACAGCCATTCCCCATTTCTCTCCATCCCCACCCTGCTGGCAACCACTAATCTGCTTTCTGCATCTGTGGATTTGCCTATTATGAAAATTTTATATAAATGGAATCCTGTGGAGAGAGAGAGAATGGTGAATGACTGCTTAACTGGGTACAGGAGTGATGAAAAAGTTCTGGAACTAGATAGTGGTGATGGTTGCAAAACATTGAGAATATATTTAAACATGCCTAAGTTGTACACTTTAAAATGGTTAACCAATCTGGGCAACACGGTGAAACCCTGTCTCTACCAAAAATATAAATAAATAAATAAATAAATAAATAAATAAATGAATGAATGAATGAATGAATGAATGAATGAATGCCAGGCATGGTGGTCCCAGCTACTCGGGAGGCTGAGGTGAGAGGGTTGCTTGAGTCCAGGAGGTTGAAGCTGCAGTGAACCAAGACTGCTCCACTGCACTCCAGCCTGGGTAATAGAGTGAGACTCTGTCTCAAAAAATAAAATATAAAAATAAAAAAATCTATAATAAAGTGGCTGATTTTATGTTATGGTGGATTTTATGTAATGTGTTTTTTACCATAATAATATTTAAAATCCAAACTAAGGAAAGCTAGTATTTGTGAAGTCATTAGGCAGAACCATATCTAATTTAAGAATTAGTCATGAGTATTGAAGTGGATTCCTTTTTGTCACGTTGTACTAAGAGAAACAACAAACATTGCCAACAAAATATCACCCAAAACAACAACTATTTAAGTTTATTTAACCAAAACACGGAGGTTAGGCATTTTGTTTCTTTGAAAGCAAGGTATGATAATTTTAACAAAACAAACATGTGGAGCTAAAAAAGATGTTTTAGCAATAAATATAAAATTTTAATAGATTGTTACCTAAGTGACTATGAAAAGCTTGAAATGTCACATTATGATGCTGGCTTCACCTTGCTCTGTTTATTTACAGACTAGGAAAGAGAGAAAGATAAGCCTCCAGCCCTATCAAGCTCCTAAAAATTTCTCACTTTGGCAGCATTAAACTATTGTGCAAGAGCAAGTAGGGTCAGGCTCTGTGACTCACGCCTATAATCCCAACAAGCTACCAGCGTTCAGGTCCCAAATGTAAGAAGGCTCAAAGAAATGGCATCAAATTCTAGAGCAAAATCAATCATCTACCATGATTGTGCTGAATATCCTTCTGTTTCCACGTAAGGGAACATTAGAGCCAGCTTCTGAATGGCTTGCGACTTTAAAAATAAAACTATCAAGCCTGTAATCCCAGCACTTTGGGAGGCCGAGACGGGCGGATCACAAGGTCAGGAGATGGAGACCATCCTGGCTAACACCGTGAAACCCCGTCTCTACTAAAAAAATACAAAAAACTAGCTGGGCGAGGTGGCAGGGCGCCTGTAGTCCCAGGTACTTGGGAGGCTGAGGCAGGAGAATGGCGTAAACCCAGGAAGCGGAGCTTGCAGTGAGCTGAGATCCGGCCACTGCACTCCAGTCTGGGCAACAGAGCGAGACTCTGTCTCAAATAAATAAATAAATAAATAAATAAAATGAAACTAGCCAGGTGTAGTGCCACACACCTGTAGTCCCAGCTACTCTGGAGGCTGAGGTGGCAAGATTCCTTGAGCCCAGGAGATCAAGGCTGCAGTGAACATGAGTGTGCCACTGCATTCTAACCTGAGTGACAAAGCAAGACCCAGTCTCTATTTTTTAAAAAAAACTATTTAAGAAAACTGCAACCAAGTATTAATGCAGTGATTTGTGATCTTGGATGCACATTAGAATCATCTAAGGGCTTTTAGAATCTTCCATGCCCTGGTCACACCCAAGGCCAATTTTTTTTTTTTTAATTTATTTTAGGTTGCGGGATACATGTGCAGAACATGCAGGTTTGTTACATACGTAAACGTGTGCCATGGTGGTTTGCTGTACCTATCAACCCATTATGTAGGTATTAAGCCCAGCATGCATTAACTATTAGTCCTGATGCTCTCCCTCCCCCTGTGCCATCGACAGGCCCCAGTGTGTGATGTTCTCCTCCCTGTGTCCATGTATTCTCATTGTTCATTTCCCACTTATGAGTGAGAACATAGAGGCGTTTGGTTTTCTGTTCCTGTGTTAGTTTGCTGAGGATGATGGCTTCCAGTTTTATCTATGGCCCTGCAAAGAACATGATCTCATTGCTTTTTATGGCTATATAGTATTCCATGGTGTAGATATACCACATTTTCTTTATCCAGTCTATCATTGATGGGCATTTGGGTTGGTTCCAAGTCTTTGCTATTGTGAAAAGGGCTGCAATAAACATACATGTGCATGTATCTTTATAATATAATGATTTATATTCCTTTGGGTATATACCCAGTAATGGGATTGCTGGGTCAAATAATATTTCTGGTTCTAGATCCTTGAGGAATTGCCACACTGCCGTCCACAGTGGTTGAATTAATTTACATTCCCACCAACAGTGTAAAAGCGTTCCTATTTCTCTGCAGCTTCGCCAGCATCTGTTGTTTCTTGACTTTTTAATAATTGCCATTCTGACTACCCCAGACCAACTGACTCAGACATTGGTGTGAGACCCAGGCATCAGTATGGCATTAAAGCCTCCCAGGTGAGTCCAGTGTGCAGAGGTTGGCTGTCATGGCAAGAGATGCTTGACAATTAAGAAATTGGGAACACCTGGCCAGAGGCGGTGGCTCACACCTGTAATCCCAGCACTTTGGGAGGCCAACTGTGGGCAGATCACCTGAGGTCGGGAGTTCAAGACCAGCCTGACCAACATGGAGAAACCTCCATCTCTACTAAAAATACAAAATTAGCCAGGTGTCGTGGCACATGCCTGTAGTCCCAGCTACTCAGGAGGCTGAGGCAGGAGAATTGCTTGAATCTGGGAGGCAGAGGTTGTGGTGGGCTGAGATCGTGCCATTGCACTCCAGCCAGGGCAACGAGAGTGAAACTCCGTTTCAAAAAAAAAAAAAAAGAAAGAAAGAAAAAGAAAAGAAATCGGGAATACCTTCTTTCTATTTGCCCGCGGTAAAGCTACTCAATTTTGCAGAAATAAACATGTAAGAGAAATCAAAGTCCTGCTCCCAAAAGAACCTTTCAGAAGTTGTTTTGAAAGCTCTGGGCCAGCTACATGGATGAAAGAAATGCTACAAGGGACTTGTGAACCTCGCTTGCATTCAACCACTCATTCATTCTTTCATTTATTCATTCACCGATTCACTCACAAGGTCATTTATCACTGTTATTTATTCCTTCACTCAGTCAGTCATTCGCACAACATTTCATAATGTCAAGTCCTGGAGAAACTAAAATAGAAGGAAGGATGGTGCCTGCCCTAAGAAAGCTTGTGATCTGGGATGAGGGTGAGGGGTAACAGATGGTGGTAATTGAGTTCAGGGTGCTCAGGAAGAAGACTGTCCTGGGTGTGACGAAGTGTGGGGGGAAGGGGTGTGTCACCCCGCTGAGTGGGGAGGTGGTGGAGGAGGGGGCTTCCTTGAAGACAACGTTCTGAAGGAGAGGACACCTGAATAAGACCTGAAAAAGGACCAGGTGTGAGCCCATCTGCAACAAATCCCCTGTGAGTGTGGCTCTCAGCCTGGCTGCACCTGGGAGATTCCTTCATGTCTGGCTCCACCCCCAGAGACTCAGGTTTCATGGGGCTGCAGTGGGGCTTGGGCATTCATATGTGTTTAAAATATCATGATTTTTTAAAGTGAAATTCACATAACATAAAATTAACCATTTTAAAGTGAACAATGCAGTGGCATTTAGCACATTCACACTGTCGTCCAAGCACCCCCTCTACTTGGTTTCAAAACATTTTATCACCCTTAAAATAAGACCCTGTGTACCCATTTAATAGCCACTGCCCATTCCACCTTCCCCCAGTCCCTGGTGACCACAAATCTGCTTTCTCTCTTTATGGATTTAACTACTCTGGATATTTCGTAGAAAAGGAATCAATCATACAAAATGTGACCTTTTCCATCGCTTCTTTCACTTGGCTTAATGCTCCGCGGTTCCGCCGCGTTGGAGCATGGGTCAGCCTTCCTTCCTTTTTACAGCTGAATAGTATTGGCTGCACTGCAGTTTTTGTTTGTTTGTTTGTTTTTTGTTTTTTGAGATGGAGTTTCACTCTGTCGCCCAGGCTGGAGTGCAGTGGCGCGATCTCGGCTCACTGCAAGCTCCACCTCCCGGGTTCACGCCATTCTCCTGCCTCAGCCTCCCCAGTGGCTGGGACTACAGGCACCCGCCACCGCGCCCAGCTAACTTTTTGTATTTTTAGTAGAGACGGAGTTTCACTGTGGTCTCGATCTCCTGATCTCGTGATCTGCCTGCCTCGGCCTCCCGAAGTGCACTGCAATTTTGTATTCATTCATTGGTTGATGGACATTGGGGATGTTTCTGCCTTTTGTGGCTATTGTGAGTAGTGCTGCTATGAACGTGAATGTACGCGTTTGTTTGGTATCTGTTTTCCATTATCATTTGAGGTATATATTGGGCATCTGTAGTTTTCTTGGTTTTTGTTGTTGTTGTTATTGTTGGTTTGTTTGTTTGTTGTTTTTTCTTTCTTCCTTTCTCTTTTTTTTTTTTTTTTTTTTTTTGAGACAGAGTCTCACTCTGTTGCCCAGCTGGAGTGCAGTTGTGCAATCTCCACTCACTGCAACCTCCACTTCCCCAGTGCCAGGGATTCTCCTGCCTTAGCCTCCTGAGTAGCTGAGACTGCAGGCACGGTCCACCACACCTGGATAATTTTTGTATTTTTAGTAGAGACAGGTATCTCGCCATGTTGCACAGACTGGTCTCCAACTCCTGACCTCAAGTGATCTGCTTGCCTTGGCCTCCCAAAGTGCCGGGATTACAAGCGTGAACCACGACACCTGGCTGCATCTGGGTTTTTTAAAGCTTCCCTAACGATTCTAAAATGCAGGCAAGGCTGCGAAGCACTCAGTCCAAGCAATGTCCCCACCCTGTGGCTCTGGTTTGAGAAATTAGGTTCCTGGGTCATGGCTCTGGAGAGTCTGATTTAGTGGACTTAGGGGTCTCTCTCTCCTTGAATCGCTTTCTTCCCTGATTGACAGGTCAGCCTACCTATTAGCCACAGGAGTGCCTTGGTAAATGTCCCCTTTGTGAAGGCCAAGAATAGCCCCCTTTCCCTCCAGAGTGAGGTCCCTCACTCCCAGCTCAGGGCTTCTGGCGCCCCTGCCGGTTCCACTCCCCCATTCTTCCTGCTTGAGTCAGCCTCTGCTCCCGATCTGTGGCCCAGACTTGGGCACCCAAATCCCCCAAGAACAAATCACCCTGTTTAGAGACAGGGCAGCCTGAATGGATCTTTAAGGCCCAGCGCCCTCTAACCCTATAAGGACACAGTTGGGCTAAAGATGCCTCCATCATTCTTGTGGCTCGACAGGATATCTTGGTCTGAAGCATTGGTATTCTGGTTATGAGCCATGACACAGTTGTCACCAAGAATCTTTTATATTTGTGTGACTAACGGGCCTATCCTGTAGATTTTCCCCAAGCAAAGGAAGCTGCTTCGAAAGAGATCCCTTGGCCGGGCATGGTGGCTCATGCTTGTAACCCCAACACTTTGGGAGGCTGAGGTGGGCAGATCACTGAGGTCAGGAGTTTGAGACCAGCCTGGCCAACATGACAAAACCCCATCTCTACTAAAAATACAAAAATTAGCCAGGCATTATGGCGCATCCTACTTGGGAGGCTGAGGCAGGAGAATCACTTGAACCTAGGAGGCAGAAGTTGCAGTGAGCCGAGACCATGCCGCTGCACTCTAGCCTGGGTGACACAGAAAAGACTCCATCTCACCAAAAAAAAAAAAAAAAAAAAAAAAAAAAATCCCTTAACCTCCAGAAACAGAACTATGCCAATTTTCAAATAGCCCTTCTCCAGTCTCAGAAAAATTAGAGTCCACGGAGCACTGGTTATTTAGATAAACCAAAATGGTATAGACTCTGGCACCAGTGTCAAATTCAAGGACATCATGGGGCCTCTATGAGTGTACAGTTACCTGGTGTGACCTCTCCAGGAGTGAGGCAGCCGCTTCCCTCACTTGAGAACTAGAAAACCGGGACGAAGCAGCCTTGTTTGCCAGAGTAGGAAAGGTCAAAGTGGCTATAAAAAGCTTGCACAATAAAAGGCAAAACTTCTGGAAATAAATACTCTTGTGACAACCAAGTCCCATTCTACAAGTCAGGGAACAAAGCCAGTTTAATATATTTAATCCGGGCAGGCATGGTGGCTCATGTCTGTAGTCCCAGCACTTTGGGAGGCCAAGGCAGAAGGATCGCATGAGCTCAGGAGTTCAAGACCAGCCTGGGCAAAATAGTGAGAACCCCATCTCTACAAAAGGAATGTTTAAAATAGCCAGGCGTAGGCCAGGCGTGGTGGTTCACGCCTGTAATCCTAGCACTTTGGGAGGCTGAGGCAGACAGATCACTTGAGGCCAGGAGTTCGAGACCAGCCTGGCCAACATAGTGAAACCCCATTCCACTAAAAATACGAAGAATTAGCCGGGTGTGGTGGTGCATGCCTGTAGTCCCAGCTACTCGGGAGGTTGAGGCAGGAGAATCACTTGAACCTGGGAGGCAAATGTTGCAGTGAGCCAAAGGTTGCAGTGCACTAAGATCGTGCCACTGCACTCCAGCCTGCGTGACGGAGGCTCCATCTTAAAAAAAAAAAAAAAAAAAGCCAGGCATGATGGTGTGTGCCTATGGTCCCAGCTACTCAGGAGACTGAGGTGGGAGGATCACTTGAGTCCAAGAGGTCGAGGCTGCAGTGAGCTGAGATTGTACCGCTGCACTCCAGCCTGGACCACAGAGCAAGACCCTCTCTCAAAAAAAAAAAAAAAAATACACTTAGTCTAAATGTTGAAATGCTTATACCAATATTTATTTCTCCTATGGGCCAAACTCTGAACTCAATGTGTTAACACATATTCACCCATTTAATTCTCACAACAACCATGTGGGTAGAATGTTAAAGACGAGGCAGCTGAGGCCTAGAGAGGTTAAATGACATGCCCAAGGCCACACAGCTGGTAAGCAGGGGCACTGGGATGCAAACCCAGATATGTCTGACTTCAAA
Source organism: Rhinopithecus roxellana (assembly GCF_007565055.1). Classification (NCBI taxonomy): domain Eukaryota; kingdom Metazoa; phylum Chordata; class Mammalia; order Primates; family Cercopithecidae; genus Rhinopithecus; species Rhinopithecus roxellana. The sequence goes on along the minus strand of NC_044568.1, from coordinate 41,150,856 downwards.
GTGTGTGCGTTCTGAATTACAAATATCTTGAAAACAACATCTGTTGGTCTTTGGGAGGCCGAGGCAGGCAGATCACTTGAGGTTAGGTGTTTGAGACCAACCTGGCCAACATGGCAAGACCCCATCTCTACTAAAAATACAAAAATTTGCCAGGCATGGTGGCGCGCACCTGAAGTCCCAGCTACTTGGGATGCTAAGTAAGAGAATCGCTGGAACCCAGGAGGCAGAGGTTGCAGTGAGCTGAGATTGCACCACTGCACTCCAGCTTGGGCAACAGAAGGAGATCCTGTCTCAAAAAAAAAAGAAAAGAAAAAACATCTGTTGGAAAATAATGACCTACCGATCTTCATAAATGCTACAATCACTCAGAATGATAAGGATGTAAGAGATAGTCACTGGGCATGTTTTACAAATAGAAAGAACATGCTGTAAGCTAACTGCTAGGTTGGCAGTCTTCGAGGTGAGGGACGTGGCAAATATCCTTGTGTTCACAACACAGAGTCTGGCCCTGGGTAGAAACAGTGCTGGGTAAAAACTGGCCACTACCGACATATTATTTCCATATGAGGGGGCTAGTTACTCCAGTGGCCCTCTAAAGCAACATGTTTTGTAAAAGAAGTTATGTGTTGGATTGCTCTTTAAAATTGAATAAACCATACACCGGGTGCGTTGGCTCACACCTGTAATCCCAGCACTCTGGGAGGCTGAGGTGGGCAGATCACTTGAGGTCAGGAGTTGGAGACCAGCCTTGCCAACATGGTGAAACCCCATCTCTACTAAAAATACGAAAATTAGCCGGGCGTGGTGGCACGTGCCTGTAGTCCCAGCTACTCGGGGGGCTGAGTCGGCCAATCACTTGAATCCGGGAGGGGAGATTGCGATGAGCCGAGATCGCACCGCTGCACTCCAGCCTGGGTGACAGAGTGACACTCCATCTCGAAAAAAAAAAAAAAATTCAGTAAACCATAAATCTATAAAATATCTTCTTTTATTTTATTTTTATTTTTGAGACGGAGTCTCGCTCTGTCGCCCAGGCTGGAGTACAGTGGCGCAATCTCGGCTCACTGCAACTCTGCCTCCCAGGTTCACACCATTCTCCTGCCTCAGCCTCCGGAGTACCTGGGACTACAGGCGCCCGCCACCACGCCCGGCTAATTTTTTTGTATTTTTAGTAGAGACGGGGTTTCACCTTGTTAGCCAGGATGGTCTCGATCTCCAATAAAACGTCTTTTTAGAGCTTCTATTTCACAAGAAGATGCGCTTAAAAATATATTATTTAAAACGTTGTTTTATATATTATTTAAAATATTATTTATAATATGATAGAATATTTAATATTTTATTAAACATTAATATTTAATGTAATATTTTAAATTTTATTATAAAAAAATATTATTATTTAAAGAATCATTCACTGAACAACATACCTCACTCCAGAGGTACAGAGAATTCCAGGACAGTTGCAGTAGACATGGGGACATTTTTTTTCTCAACTGGGTGAGTGTGAAGCTCTCATTCGTTTCCTGTGGTGAACGCATAAACGTTGTCACCCATGCATTGCCCAAGAAAGTTAAATATTTCCGTCCTCCCCCAAGCAGTCCCATTTACCAAATACCACACCGGTGCTTCCGTGCGATGATCATTTCTGCCGACAGGGGGCGATCTTGCTCGCCACATTCTATATTGGCGCTTCCTCAAGCCGCCTGAACGTGGCACTCAAGAAAATTAAGGTAAAAGGTTTCTATGCTGACGATTCCTTGGCGGAGAAACTATTTGCAAACAGCAAGAGAAACGTGCTCAAAAGCCAAAGCGCTTTCCCTGGTTTCTGATCACTGTTTATAGGAGTAACTGCTGTAGAAAAGAAAGAAAAAACCGCTTGTTTTTGTCAACTTGTTGCAAATGTTAAAACTTTAATTAACATGTTAGCTGTTTGTTTCGGTGCCTTTTCTTCATTGACGTCAGGTGACTTTTTAATCGGCCGCATTTCCAATGAGGCAAAGTGGCAAACTCATCCTTTCTGTGAAATGAACTGTCACAGCCGATGGGCCATGCAGGAGGTGTCACCCTCGCTGGGTGACAGTTTGGAGCGTTAATTCCTCATCTCTGAAACTTGGGCTTCTAGCCACTCTCTGGCTTCCCTTGCAGCCTCTTACAGACCTGAGTGAACCCAAGAGACTAAACAGGGCCCTTTTCAGCCTTAGCACCGGTTTTGTCTTGGAGCTCAAAGGTAAGATTTCATGCGATGGAAAGTCTATTGCTTTAATAGCAAACCAACCAGGCCGGGTGCAGTGGCTCACACCTGTAATCCCAGCAATTTGGGAGGCCAAGGCGGGTGGATCACTTGAGGTGAGGAGTTCTAGACCAGCCTGGCCAACATGGTAAAACCCTGTCTCTACTTAAAAAAAAATACACGGCCGGGCGCGGTGGCTCAAGCCTGTAATCCCAGCACTTTGGGAGGCCGAGACGGGCGAATCACGAGGTCAGGAGATCGAAACCATCCTGGCTAACACGGTGAAACCCCGTCTCTACTAAAAATACAAAAAAAATTAGCTGGGCGAGGTGGCGGGCGCCTGTAGTCCCAGCTACTCGGGAGGCTGAGGCAGGAGAATGGCGTGAACCCGGGACGCGGAGCTTGCAGTGAGCTGAGATCCGGCCACTGCACTCCAGCCTGGGGGCAGAGCAAGACTCTGTCTCAAAAAAAAAAAAAATAATAAAATAAAAATAAAAATAAAATATACAAAAATTAGCCAGGCATGGTGGTGCACACCTGTAGTCCTAGTTACTTGGGAGGCTGAAGCAGGAGAATCACTTGAACCTGGGAGGCAGAGGTTGCAGTGAGCCAAGATTATGCCATTGCACGCCAGCCTGGGAGACAGAGTGAGACCCAGTCTCAAACAAACAAACAAAAAAACCAAAAAAGTAAACCAACCAACCCTCTAAAACTGCTATGTTACAGAGGTGTCAGGAGCACAAAAAGGCAGCTGGAACTTACACTCCAAATCTCTTGACTCAAAAAATAAATCAAGGCCGGGCGCGGTGGCTCAAGCCTGTAATCCCAGCACTTTGGGAGGCCGAGACGGGCGGATCACGAGGTCAGGAGATCGAAACCATCCTGGCTAACACGGTGAAACCCCGTCTCTACTAAAAATACAAAAAAAATTAGCTGGGCGAGGTGGCGGGCGCCTGTAGTCCCAGCTACTCGGGAGGCTGAGGCAGGAGAATGGCGTGAACCCGGGACGCGGAGCTTGCAGTGAGCTGAGATCCGGCCACTGCACTCCAGCCTGGGGGCAGAACAAGACTCTGTCTCAAAAAAAAAAAATAAATAAAATAAAAATAAAAATAAAATATACAAAAATTAGCCAGGCATGGTGGTGCACACCTGTAGTCCTAGTTACTTGGGAGGCTGAAGCAGGAGAATCACTTGAACCTGGGAGGCAGAGGTTGCAGTGAGCCAAGATTATGCCATTGCACGCCAGCCTGGGAGACAGAGTGAGACCCAGTCTCAAACAAACAAACAAAAAAACCAAAAAAGTAAACCAACCAACCCTCTAAAACTGCTATGTTACAGAGGTGTCAGGAGCACAAAAAGGCAGCTGGAACTTACACTCCAAATCTCTTGACTCAAAAAATAAATCAAGGCCGGGCGCGGTGGCTCAAGCCTGTAATCCCAGCACTTTGGGAGGCCGAGACGGGCGGATCACGAGGTCAGGAGATCGAGACCATCCTGGCTAACATGGTGAAACCCCGTCTCTACTAAAAAATACAAAAAACTAGCCGGGCGAGGTGGCAGGCGCCTGTAGTCCCAGCTTACTCGGGAGGCTGAGGCAGGAGAATGGCGTAAACCCGGGAGGCAGAGCTTGCAGTGAGCTGAGATCCAGCCACTACACTCCAGCCTGGGCGACAGAGCGAGATTCCGTCTCAAAAAAAAAAAAAAAAAAAAAAAAAGAAAAATAAATCAAGTTGACAAAGATAAAGCTCTTGACATAGATGGCGTTTAAGCCTCGTTAATCCATTGGAAGATGTTCTCAAAAATTTGTGTTGGTAAGCTTGAATTCTAAATGGAAGTCCAAGAAATCCAAGCTTCAGAGTGGAAAACTGTAATCATAATTATTTACTAATTTTTAAAGAGACAGTGTCTTGCTTTGTTGCCCAGCCTGGAGTGCAGCGGTGCAGTCTTGGCTCACTGCAGCCTTGAACTCCTACCTCAAGCAGTCCTCCCACCTCAGCCTCCCAAGGAGTGAGGACTACAGGTGTGTGCCACAACACCTGGCTACTTTTATTTTTATTTTTTGTAGAAATAGGGTCTCAAACTCCTGGGCTCAAGCAATCCTCCCACCTCAGCCTCCCAAAGTGCTGGGATTATAGGCATGAGTCATAGTGCCCAGCCCACAACTATTTTTGAAAGATGACCGACACATGACCCTAAACTCTTTTGTTTGAGAAGATGAAAATAGGCCTCACTACTTATAGCACAGATAAGTTTTCAGGAGCACACCTGGCAATGTGATCGCCCAACATCCACGAAGTTACAGCACAGTTTTGAGCCGGAGGAAATGCCTGGATGGAGAAGGATTTCCATGTGAACAGACAATGGACATCTGCTTGTCTCATACAGACTTTTCTCCCAGGGGAGAATTCTGGCCTTCCCTAACGGACAGGGTGGGGCCGCTCCCCACTGCGGAAAGAAAAAAATTATTTTCATATGTTTTTAGGGAACAGGTGGTATGTTGGTTACATGAGTAAGTTCTTTAGCAGTGATTTGTGAGATTTTGGTGCACCCACTACCCGAGCAGTATACACTGAACCCAATTTGTAGTCTTTTATCCCTCACCTCCTTTCCACCCTTCCCCCATACCCAGAGTCCCCAAAGTCCATCGTATCATTCTTATGCCTTTGCATCCTCATAGCTTAACTCCCACTTATGAGTGAAAACATACGATGTTTAGTTTTCCATTCCTGAGTTACTTCACTTAGAATAATATTCTGCGGGCCGGCGCAGTGGCTCATGCCTATAATCCCAGCACTTTTGGAGGCCAAGGTGAGCATATCACCTGAGGTCAGGAGTTTGAGATTAGCCTGGCCAACATGATGAAATCCTGTCTCTACTAAAAAATACAAAAAAAAAAAAAAAAAAAAAAAAAAAAAAAAAACCTTATCCAGATGTGGTGGCAGTTGCCTGTAATCCCAGCTACTTGGGAGGTTGAGGCAGGAGAAATGCTTGAACCCAGGAGGTGGAGGTTGCAGCGAGCCAACATCGTGCCATTGCACTCCAGTCAGGGCCACAAGAGTGAAACTCTATCTAAAAAAAAAAAAAGAAAAGAAAAGAAAAAAAGAAAGAATAAAAGTCTGCAGCTGGGCGTGGTGTCTCATGCCTACAATCCTAGCACTTTGGGAGGCCGAAGTGGGTGGATCACTTGAGGTCAGGAGTTCAAGACCAGCCTGGCCAACATGGCGAAACCCCCCTCTCCACTAAAAATACAAAAATTAGCTAGGCATGGTGGCATACACCTGTAATTCCATCTACTTGGGAGGCTGAGGCACAAGAATCTCTTGAACCTGGGAGGCGGAGATTGCAGTGAGCCGAGATTGCACCACTGCACTCCAGCCTGGGTGACAGAGCGGGACTCTGTCTCAAAAAACAGAAAAAAATAATAGCCTGCAGAGGGCTCCTTCTCTCCTTTCCTTCCCTTTCCTCAAACCTGGATTGCGCTCCATATTGTTGCCCCTGGGAAAACCACAGTCACAGTTTCTGCTGTAGCCCTGACAACAGGTGGTCAAGGCCACAATGGATAATTTTGGTTTGGAAAGGACAGAGCTCGGATGGTCCAGTTCCCTCAGTTTGCAGAAGTGGGGGTTGGCGAGTCGCCTGCGCCACCTTTGGTAGCACAGCTATGGCTAGAGGCAGCTGATCTGGTATTTAGTTAGGAGTTTTTCCCATTGCATCCTAAGGGATCAAGACTGGAGGGACCACGCACATGGGAAATTGCCTTGAAACTTCTTATGATCAAGTCCCTAGAGAGTTCTTTTTTTGGCTGCTCACAAAACTTAGTTCCTGTGATCTAAAAGCCAAAAGAATGGTGAGATTTTGGAATATTCTGTTGTTTTCATGGCCCTACTCTGTTTAATAAAAGAGCTTTTCAACCTCCCAGCTTGATTCAGTTGTTGAAAATGTAGAATTTAGGCTGGGTGCAGTGGCTCACACCTGTAATCCCAGCACTTTGGGAGGCCGAGACGGGCAGATCACCTGAGGTCAGGATTTCAAGACTGGCCTGGCCAACATGGTGAAAACTCATCTCTACTAAAAATACAAAAATCAGCTGAGTGTGGTGGCGTGTGCCTGTAATCTCAGCTACTCGGGAGGTTGAGGCAGGAGAATCGCTTGAACCTGGGAGGCAGAGGTTGCAGTGAGCCAATATCATACCACTGCACTCCAGCCTGGGTGACAGAGCAAGACTCTGTCTCAGTCAAAAAAAAAAAAAAAAGAAAAAAAGAAAAGAAAAGAAAAAGAAAATGTAGAATTTAAGTTAGACATTGTTTCCAACTCAGAAGCTCTTCCTCTCTTCTTCTCAAAACCTCCCATTTTTCCAGGCCTAGTTAAATGTTTCCCCCACAACATCCCTCCAAGATCTCCCCTTAACCCAAGTAAGGTGATTGTCTTCCTTCCACACAGCGCTGGAACCGCTCTCATTCAAAATCTCTCTTCCTCTCCCTCATATTAAAAATGGTATTAAAGGCCGGGAGCGGTGGCTCACGCCTGTAATCCCAGCACTTTGGGAGGCCGAGACAAGTGGATCACGAGGTCAGGAGATGGAGACCATCCTGGCTAACATGATGAAACCCCATCTCTACTAAAAATACAAAAAAAATAGCTGGGTGTGGTGGCGGGTGCCTGTAGTCCCAGCTACTCAGGAGGCTGAGGCAGGAGAATGGCGTGAACTGGGAGACAGAGCTTGCAATGAGCCGAGATCACACCACTTCACTCCAGCCCAGGCAACAGAGAGAGACTCTGTCTCAAAAAAAAAAAAAAAAAAAAAAAAAAAAAAATTGTATTAAAGCTACCTTTCCCAGACCAGAGTCCAAATCCACTGGTTTCTTCAGTCAATATATGTCCCCCTCATGCATGTATCATTGACGTCTCTATCTTTGCCATTCTGATACGTAAAAAAAAAAAAAAAAAAAAAAAAAAAAAAAAAAAAATGCTATTTTTTTCTTTCAGTAAGAGTTTATAAGCTTTTTTTTTTTCAGTCAGACATCATGAGCCATTTTTGCTTCTTTTTCTGGGTCTGCTTATTCTTGCACTTTGTCCATTTTTCTATTGATTTGCTGAACTTATTAATCAATAGGAACTGGTTATGTATTAAATAAACTCTAAAATAGATCATGCCATTTAAAAAATATTTATTTATTTAATTTTTGAGACAGGGTCTCACTCTATCACCCAGGCTGGGGTGCAGTGGTGCAATCACGGCTCACTGCAACCTCCACCTCCTGGACTCAAGCGATCCTCCCACCTCAGCCTCCCGAATAGGCAGGACTACAGGCTTTCACCACCATACCCAGTTAACTTTTCTTATTTTTCACAGAGGTGGGGTTTTGCCGTGTTGCCCAGGCTCTTCTCAAACTTCTGGACTCAGGCAGTCTGCCCACCCTGGCCCCCCAAAGTGCTGGGATTATAGGCGTGAGCCACGGTGCCCAGCCTAAAAAATACATATTTATTTAAGGCTGAGTAAAGGGGCTCATCTCCATAATCTCAGGAGTTTGAGACCCTGTCTCTAAAATGAAAATAAAAAGATTTTAAAAATTAGCCGAGTGTGGTGGCATGCACCTGTAGTCAAAGATACTCAGGAGGCTGGGGTGAGAGGATCGCTTGAGCCCAGGGGTTTGAGGCTGCAATGACCTCAAACTCACTGCAGTGAGTATGGCTACCAGCCTGGGTGACAGAGTGATGCCCTGTCTCTAAATATACATAAATATATAGTTTATACCATAAATCTGTGATATAAGTTTTTCCTGTGCATATGTTTTAACCTTTATATGGTAAAATTTATCAGTCTTTTTCTTTAAGGCTCCTTGATTTTTAACCTAGCTTGGAAAAATATTCCTGACTTCAAGATTTTAAAAACACTCTTTTTTTCTAACATTTTTTCAAGTACTTTTAATGGTTTTACTGTATTGAAATTTTTGCTCCATTTGGAACATATTTGGGTGTGAAGAGTACATTGGAATTCAACATAAAAATTTCCCAACCCACTTATTAAATAATCTACCTTTTCCTACTGATGTGAAATGCCATGTTATCAAAAAACAAATCATCTTTTGGGTTTTTGTGAGCCCTCTAGTCTGTCCCATTGATTTGTGTGGCCACTCGGGTGCCAGTATTTAGCTGTCTTTGTTACTTCTTGGCTTTCTTATGGTGTTTGTTACTTTCTGCACTACATTATATAAATTCACAGCAATGTCAAGATTTGTCACACTTCCAAATTTTAGGCCCTTTTTCCCCCTAGACAGCACTCCCCTTCATTCCCCCGACCCGGCCCTGGGGAACTTTTTTTCTTCCTCTTTCTTTTTTTTTTTTTTTTTTTCTTTTTTTGAGACAGTCTCACTCTGATGCCCAGGCTGGAGTGCGATGTTGTGATATCGGCTCACTGCAACCTCTGCCTCCCAGATTCAAGCGATTCTCATGCCTCAGCCTCCGGAGTAGCTGGGATTACAGGCACCTACCATTACACTCGGTTGATTTTTGTGTTTTTAGTAAAGACGGGGTTTCGCCATGATGGCCAGGCTGGTCTCAAACTCCTGGCCTCAAGTGATCCGCCCACCTTGGCCTTCCAAAGTGCTGGGATTACAAGCATAAGCCATTGACCCCAGCCTTCTCTCTTAAACTTATTATCTCTATCACTCATGTGAAGCTTAGTGTCATGCAGTCTTTTCTGGTTACTCACTATTTTTATACACATCTTATTTTTCCACCAAGATTGTCTCTCCTGGAAAGCTAAGCTAATCTTTCATGTACCTACACCATCCGCAGCAGTATCTAGTACACTGCTAGGCACATTGAGAAATTCTGAGGATACTGTTAAAAAGCATTGTCTCAAAATTGATAAGAATTAACATGATAAGTATTAACTTCTAAAATAAATAACATTTATTTAGAACATTTATTTTAGAAGTTGTCTCTCTCAAAAATCAGTCCTTTTTCAACAACCAATATTTTTTATCTGCAAATTTTGTTCAAGGTTATTTTACATTTAAAAATTTATTTTATTTTTAGTTGTAAAATTTACATAACATGATATTTACCATTTTAACCACCTTAAGTATATAGTTCAGTAGCATTAAGGACATTCACAGAATTGTGCAGTCATCACAACCATCCATCTCCAGAACTTTTTAATCTTGCAAAACTGAAATTCTACATCTATTAAACACTAACTCCTCATTCCCCCTCTCCCCAGCCCCTGGCAGCCACCATCCTACTTCTTATCTCTGTGAATTTGACTACTCTAGGTACCTTATATTAGTGGAATCATACACTATTTGCCTTTTTGTGATTGGCTTATTTCACTTAGCATAACATCCTGAAGGTTTATCCATGTTGTAGTATGTGTCAGAATTTCCTTCTATTTTAAAGCTGAATAATGTTCCATTGTGCTTATAAACCACATTCGGTTTATCCGTTCATTCAACTAGGGTCGCTTCTACCTTTTGGCTATTTGTGAATACTACAGCTGTGAACATTGGTTTACAAATATCTTTTCCAGTCCCAATCTGTTTCAGCTCTGTTGGGTATATACCCAGAAGTGGAATTGCTGGGTCATATGGTAAATCTATGTTTAATTTTTTGAGGAACTGCCATCTTGTTTTCCACAGCAGCTGCATCATTTCACACTCCCACCAGCAGCCCACAAGGCTTCCAATTTCTCCACTTTCTCATCAACACTTACATTCTGTGTTGGGTTTTTCTTGTTTGTCTGTTTTCTTTTCTTTCTAAAATAGACCTCCTAATGGGTGTGAGGTGATATCTCATTGTGGTTTTCATTTGCATTCCCTAATGGTTAATGACACCAAGCCTCTTTTCATGTGCTAAATGGGTATGTGTCTATGTCTTCTTTAGAGAAATATCAGTTGAAGTCCTCTGTCCATTTTTAAGTCTGGTTACTTGGTTTTTATTGTTGTTGAGTCATAGTGGTTTTTAAAAAATGTTCTGGATATTAACATCTTTTAAGATATATGATTTGCAGACATTTTCTTCCATTTCATTAATTTCCTTTTCACTCTGTTGATAGCATCCTTTGATGCACAAAAGTTTTAAATTTTTATTTTAGCCCAATTTACCTGTTTTTCTTTTGTTGCCTGCTATTGGTATCACATCCAAGAAGACCCCGACAGTCTGACAGTATGAAGTGGTCCCTTAAAATGGGCTGTCACCCTAAAATATTAGAAATTCTAATAAGAGAGCCTGGGCCAGCCAGTTATATAGGTTTTTCCAGAAAGTATAAGTTGTTCCAGAAAATGTGAAAGTATGTGTCCCAACTCTTCTGGTCAATAGATTTGGCTTACAGGATCCGTGTAGCATGTTTTCATTACTGAGTGCAACTCTGTCCTCAGAATACCTTGTCAGAGTAGAAGGGGGCAGATGTGGTCCTACAGACACAATTAATAAGACAAAAATGTTGGGCAAGGTCATCTTGGAAAAGGTTGTTACTCTTGGAATTTTAATAGGCCCAACTGTATTATAAATTGTATCTGAAAGGCACAACTATGTGAAGTATAATTTATTCTTCAAAATATGATGGAGGATTGAGTGAACATGCAACTGTAACCACAGGACAGGAAGGGAGTCCTGAAATATGCTCTGATGGTAACTCTGGGCTTATCTTGGTATCAGAATGGTCACACGTTTTAGGCTGGGCAAGGTGGCTCACGCCTGTAATCCCAGCACTTTGGGAGGCCAAGGTGGGTGGATCACTTGAGGTGAGTATTTCAATACCAGCCTGGCCAACGTGATGAAACCCCATCTCTACTCAAAATGCAAAAATTAGCCAGGTATGGTGGCATGCACCTGTAGTCCCGGCTACTTAGGAGACTGAGGCACAAGAATCGCTTGAACCGGGAGGTGGAGGTTGCAGTGAGCTGAGATTGCGCCACTGCACTCCACCCTGGGTGACAGAGTGAGACTCCATCTAAAACAAACTAACAAACAAACAAACAAACAAAGAATGCTCATAAGCTTCAAGTTCGATATCCAGAACGTTCTGCTTAACCCCTAACATACTTATTTTTGTCACTTGTTTCTGGTATTCATAAAGGTATCTTTGTCTACTGTATATGATTTAAAGAAATTTCTCTTACATTTTCCCCAAATTTGAAAGCAGCAACCTTCTGTTCTGTAGACCTGTGTGAAAATGTCAAGTTCACATGAACATGAGACTTAAAATACAGATACATTCTCAAGTCATCAAAAATATGTAAAGGGTCAAAACTACATTTTTAAATTATATTCTGGTTTGGAGTTTTCAAACCTTCAAAAATCACAAGTCATTTTTTAAAAAGTCCTGAGCCTTTACACTAAGATGTAATTTGACCTTTTTCAAACACAAATTTTACTGATACATAGAACAGAGATTATAAAGAAATTGATGTGCGTTATACCCAGCGATTCATATTAATGGCGAGTTTTGGGAAAAGAGTAGTAACAGTAATAACATTTCAGAGTCACTAGGTTAGAGATCAAGATTACAATAATTTTTTTCCTTTTTTTGATGTTGCAGCCTATCCAAATCAAAAGAAAACAAATATATTTTCCACCTATAGATGGCAATATTTGTACAATGAGTTTATCTTTATTAAAGGAAGATTATTAGAAATAATCTTGATGTAAAAATCTTCAAAGCTTTTTATAATGGAAAACTTCCAGCATACCCAAAGGTAGACAGAGTAGTATAATGAACCACCGTGCTCCCCCGATCCACGTCAACAGTTACCATGGCCAGTCTTGTTTCATTAACCCACATCCCTTCCCCTCCATCTGGATTAATTTGAAGCAAATCCCAGACTACTGCAAAATTAAAATAGAAAAATAAAGTTATGATACCACCTGCAAAACACCTTCAAGGAATTCTGTTGGTACCCATGGAATCCTAAAAATAAATAAATGGTCAAATAAGAAACAAATGAAAGCAACCCTGATGCTGTGAAGATAAAAAACACTGAATGGCGGCCAGGCACGGTGGCTCACGCCTGTAATCCCAGCACTTTCGGAGGCCGAGGCAGGCAGATCACAAGGTCAGGAGATCGAGACCATCCTGGCTAACACGGTGAAACCCTGTCTTTACTAAAAATACAAAAAAAATTAGCTGGGCAAGGTGCCAGTCGCCTGTTGTCCCAGCTACTTGGGAGGCTGAGGCAGGAGAATGGCGTGAACCCGGGAGGCAGAGTTTGCAGTGAGCCGAGATCGCGCCACTGCACTCCAACCTGGGTGATAGAGCGAGACTCCGTCTCAAAACAAAAAACAAAAACAAAACAAACAAAAACCACTGAATGCCATAACATTTCATGATAAAACTTTATGTCTATCACACACTGTAAGGTTTATATACGTACAGTGTATACAGGTAAAATAAAAGGTAATACTTTAACTCTTTAAAACAATTACTAGGCCTGGCACGGTGGATCATGCCTGTAAACCCAACACTTTGGAAAGTTGAGGCAAAAGGATCACCTGAGGTCAGGAGTTCGAGATCAGCCTGGCCAACATGGCAAAACCCTGTCTCTACTAAAAATACAGAAATAAAATAAAATAAAAGCAATTACTAACTTACAGAAATAACAAAATACCAAATGACAGAATATGTGACATGCACATCCTTCTTTGGGGGAAAAAAAAAAGACAAGGTCCAATTATAAATTTAAAAATTAACAAATAATAAAAAACTTTTAAGTGAGAAAACCAAGTTAGAAGCCCCTGCAAAGTGAGTGATTAGATATAGAAAAGAAATCCAAGAAAGCAAGGGGAGTAGAAAATTACTGACTTGTTAGAACAAAGCAGTGACAGCTGCTGGCTCTAAAATTAGGAACGGAGACAAGGAATTTTCAGAGCACCACCAAACAAATCACAAAGGCACAATTCACCCAGCACCTTTCAGAAAGATTTTTAACTCCTAAAAGAATACAAGGCAAGTGACCACCAGATCGATCATTCAGGGGCTGTGTGCTTCCCTAAACCTTGCTGATCACTGAGTCCAGGGCTGTTTCTCTACAGAGGGCTGCCCTTGAATGACAGCTCAAATGGTAACCAAGGGCAGAGAGGATGCACCTCTTTAAAGTCTTTTGTGTTTTCTGTGCTTTTCTGAGATTTTGCTGATTTCACAGACAGTCTAGAAGTCTAGCACACACTACTTACATTTTCATCATACTCTTTGAGCTTTTCCAACCCAAACTCTGGGAATAAATTGATTACCCATAGCCCTTTAGTTGCCTAGGTACCACACTTTCAGGCACCTGGGTGGCAGATTCATTTACGTATCTGGAGCAGAAACTTAGCCAATTATACTTTTTAAAAATCCCTATGTGATCATCTGTAAACAGAGCAGTTGTGCCCTCAGGATGAACAAAGGGCAACTTTAAGAGCCCAAGATCTGGCTTCTGTTTGGGCCTCTGTCCTGGAGTGACTGAGGACCTCAGACAGGACACTCAGGCCTTTAGTGCCCTCCCCTAAGACGGGGTAGCCGTACTTGCCCTAAGTCACAGGGAGACCAAGGAAACAAAACATAAAAACACTTTTAGGCTGGGCATGGTGGCTCATGCTGTAATCCAAGCACTTTGGGAGACCAAGGAGGGAGGACGGCTTGAGCCCAGGAGTTCGAGACCAGCCTGGGCAACATAGGGAGACTCTGTCTCTAGCAAAAATTTTAAAAATTAGCTGGGCACGATGGCACGTGCCTGTGGTCCCAGCTACTCAGGAGGCTGAGGTGGGAGGATCACTTGAGCCTGGGAGGTGGAATGAGCCGTGATCACATGTCTGCATTTCAGCCTGAGTGACGGAAGGAGACCCTGTGTCAAGAAAAGAAAAAAAGGACTGATTGGTTAACATTAGGTCACTTCTGGTTACTTTTTTGAAAGGGTTAAAGCAGAGGAAACCTTCTTATTATGCTAACTCAGATAGACTGGAATCCCCTGTTTTCAGGAGAAACTGGTCTGTTTGGAATCTCCCTGCTTCCTTAATGCTTCAGTTTAATTACTGGTTTGTAGCATGAGTGATTCCACTTTGGTTTGGTCTGGTCTGTTGGGGGCATAGTGTAGGAGCTCAGCCCAAAACAATGGCCTCCCAGGAATTTTGTTTAACAATACAGAGAAGTTAACTACATCACTAGGTATCTAACTTAAACTCAGGGATTCAGTTAGTTGCTAACTAGCTTATTAGATTTTGGGACTTCTCTTGATTACTTCTAAATTAGACTGTTAAATAACATCTAACATGCCTAGTTTCACTTCCTCTTCTGGGAAATCAGGGAAATACTAGTACTTGGAATTTTGACGATTTCTATTGCAAGACGTTGGCTACCAAGTAGAGAGAATTGTCTGGGCACTATATATTTTGGATTAATTGCTACATAGTGGTACTAATATGGAGATATTTGCTGCAAAGAAATAAATTTGTGGATTATATTCATTTTCCAGACTGCTTGAGAGCTGAGAGTTTGAATCTTGCATAATGACTAAAAGAAGGAATTCTAACCAAAAAGTTATCTCCAAAAAAGCCAGAATACTGGTACAATTTGTGGTTTCTATCACAAAATGCCACAAATTTAAAGTAAGATGTAGGCTTGGACTCGGGAAGGGGAACATCACACACCGGGGCCTGTCATGGGGAGGGGGCAGGGGGGAGGGATTGCATTGGGAGTTATACCTGATATAAATGACGAATTGATGGATGCTGACTAGTTGATGGGTGCAGCACACCAACATGGCACAAGTATACATATGTAACAAACCTGCACGTTATGCACATGTACCCTAGAACTTAAAGTATAATAATAATAATTTTTAAAAAGTGTTAAAAAAAGAAAAAAAAAAGTAAGATGTAGGAAAAGGTTGTAGGAAAAGGTTATAAAACTATCACCTAAGGTGAAGTTTTGGAATCACTGCACAGGGAAAAGGACCATTCAGAAATCTTTTTGTTGGTTGTAGACTGAAGCAGTTAGAAGCCCCCTAGGTCTCTTTTCGGGACAAGCAGATTCTTTTCAATTCCATTATGTTCCCTGTGATTCCTTGATTGGGAAATCGCGGTCAGTGTGAAGCAGAGAAACATCACTACTGTGTCGATCAGGATTTCTCAACTGTGACACTGTGGACGTTTTGGCTGGGTAATTCCTTGTTGAAGAGGACTGCTGAGTGTACAGTAGGATGTTTGGGAGCACCGTCCCCCAGTTATGATGGCCAAAAATGTCTCCAAACATTACCAGGTCTCCCCTGGAGGCAAATTCTCCTCACTGAAGGACTGCTAGTGTACAGATTCAGCCACTGAAGCAGAACTGTAATCAAGTTGAAACTGAGCTGGTTACATCCACATAGGACTCAGGATACCATCTGGTACAGCCATTATGAAGATTAATGAAGAAGCTGTCTACTGTGGCTCATTTGGGAAATTCCAAAAAGTAAAATAGGACTGATCATCCTACAGCAGTTAATCAGACTGTAATATATTCAGAGAATTTATAAACTGTAAGCAATTTCAGTTCAGTAGTTTCTTTTCTTAAAATCATTCTTTTAGTGTAAATGAGAACTACAAAACTATGGATTTTGTATGATTGCACTCATATGAGGTACTTAGAGTAGTCAAATTCATAGAGACAAAAAGTAGAATGGTGGTTACTAGGGACTGAGGGGAAGGGGAAATGGGAAGTTGTTTAATAGGTACAGAGTTTCCATTTTGCTAGCTGAAAAGAATTCTGGAGACTGTTTACACAGCAACGTGAAACAATCAGAACTTAGCACTGCTGAATTATACATCTAAAATGATTAAGGTATTAATTTTATGTTACAAATAGATTTTTCCACTTTTTTTTTTTTTTTTTTTTTTGGTGGAAGGAATGGAGTGAATGGACTGGAGGGAGTGAACATTCTCCACACGTTTGAACATCCTCGTTAGCTCCAAATTAACAAACCCAGAGAAGTGCTCCGACTGGCCTGGCCTTGGACTGGTCCATGCCTGGACTAATGAAAGGTGAATAGGATGGGGCTATCATTATTTTCCCAGGATGCAGGAGAGAAGAAAGAGCAGATACCCATTCCTGATCCAATTTAACTCTAGCCAGGAGTCTGGAGTCTGCAATTGCCAGCTCCCATTCAAACCACATTGCTGGTGTGGACAGAGAAGCATATTTCATGCAAAAATCAGTTCTAAATGGACTAGAGTGTTAAATGTAAGACCAGGAACTACTAGAAGAAACTACTAGAAGAACTTCTTCATGATATTGAACTGGGTGAGGCTTTTTTTTTTTTTTAATAAAACCTCAAAAGCACAGGCAACAAAAACAGACAAATGAGATTACCTTAAACTAAAAAGCTTCTGCACAGCAAAGAAAACAATAAAGTGAAGATACAACCTACAGATTGGGAGAAAGTATTTGCAAACTATATATCTAACAAGAGGTTCATATCCAGAATACATAAGGAACTCAAAGCAAAAATCACCAAATAATGTGATTTTTTAAATGGACAAAAGACCTGAATAGACATTTCTCCAAAGAAGACATACAAATGGCCAACAGGTATATGAAAAAATGCTCAGCATCACTAATCATCAGAGAAGTACAAATCAAAACCATGATGAGATATTAGTTCATCCCAGTTAAGTGACTGTTATAAAAAAGACAAGAAATAGCAAATGCTGGCGAGGATGCAGAGAAAAGAGAATGCTTGTACACCGTCGGTCAGAATGTAAATTAGTACAGCCATTATGGAAAACAGTATGGAATTTCCTCAAAAAATTAAAAATAGAGCTACCATATGATCCAGCAATCCTGTTACTGGGAATTTGTCCAAAGGAAAGGAAATCAGTGCAACGAAGAGACATCTGCACCCCCATTTTTTTTTTTTTGTTGTTTTTTGTTTTTTGTTTTTTTTTTTTTTGAGACGGAGTCTCGCTGTGTCGCCCAGGCTGGAGTGCAGTGGCGCAATCTCGGCTCACTGCAAGCTCCGCCTCCCAGGTTCACGCCATTCTCCCGCCTCAGCCTCCGAGTAGGTGGGACTACAGGCGCCCGCCACTACGCCCGGCTAGTTTTTTGTATTTTTAGTAGAGACGGGGTTTCACCATGTTAGCCAGGATGGTCTCGATCTCCTGAGCTCGTGATCCACCCGCCTCGGCCTCCCAAAGTGCTGGGATTACAGGCTTGAGCCACCGCGCCCGGCCACCCCCATGTTTATTGCAGCACTATTCACAATGACCATGATATGGAATCAACCTGGGTGTCCATCAAGAGATGAATGGATAAAATAAATGTATTAGATATACACAATGGAATACTATTCAGCCACAAAACAGAAGGAAATCCTGTCATTTGCAGCAATATAAATTAACCCGGAGGACATTATGTTAACTGAAATAAGCCAGGCACAAAAAGACAGACACTGCATTGATCTCACTCATATGTGGAATCCTAAATATTTGATTTAATAGAAGTAGAGACTAGAATAGTGCTTACCAGAGGCTGGAGAGAGAGAGCGAAGGAAGGGTACCAGAAGAGGTTGGTCAATGGGTACAAAATTACAGTTAGACAAGAAGAATAAGTTCTGGTGTTCTGTTACACAGTAGGGTGACTACAGCAAAAAACAATGTAGTGTATATTTCAAGATAGCTAGAAGAGAATAATTTGAATGTTGTCATCACAAAGAAATAAATGTTGAAAGTGATGGATATGGCAATTAGCCTGATTTGATCATTATGCAAATGTATACATGCACAGAAACATCAAATGATACCCCATAAATATATACAATTATGCATCAATTATAAATACGCCATTAATTTTCAAGAAAGAGGAGGGAGAAAGAGGTTCAGGGCAGACAGAACAATGACTTAATCATGCAATATCAACCACCATAAACATGATCTAGTCGTTTTCTGTCCTTGTTGCCTCCTGTATCACTGTCACTAAGTTGAACTGAGCTGATTACATACACACAGGGGTTAGGATACCATCTGGTACGGTCCTGAAGATTACTGAAGAGTTGCAGTCTTCTGCAAAGGGAAACATGATTTATAAAAACTAAGCCTGTGTTGAATAAGAGCCTGCATTGCATAACCTGGGAAGAGGCTACGGTTGACTCAGCTTTATTCGTTGCCTTATCAATTAAGGCATTAGACATTAGGCTGCCATGAAGAGAGCCACACCACCACAAGCTTTGGAATTGATAAAACTGAGTTCACAGCTCAGCTCCACCCCCTTCAGACCATCTCATTCCTGGGCACCTCTAAGTGCCTGAGAAAATTTTAACCCAGGTGGCAACGTAGAGCCCCTGTATTAGGCAGGATTTGGAGGACCAAAGATGATTTATTGGGGTTTAATGTGAAGGCTTATCATGAAGCCTTATGAAGCTTATCATGAAGGCTTATCAGGTGATTTATTGGGGGTTTATCATGAAGGCATCTGCAGTAGAAAGATCAGATACACCCAGCCGGGTCCTGCCTACCAGACTGCTCAGAAACAGCCACAGCTGGGCCTGATGGAGACCCGTGTAGTAGTAAGATTGCAGCCGGGCTCTGAGAGCAGAGTATTTCGCCTCCCTCTTCCCTCCCCCTGCCCTTGTTTGGGTCAGTCCCCACTCCTTTCCCATCCAACCTCCTTCTCCACTCTGCACCTTTCTCTACCTCATTGCTTCTGTTTATTCATGGCAATCTGTGCCTGATGGGCTCCTGTCATGAATCTTTCTATCTTCTGCTTTTGCCACTAACCCTGTCTTCCCTTGTATTTTCGAGTTAAAATTCCCTGCAGAGAATCTGATATGCCCAGCTAATCACCATCAACCCTGATTGGGTGGAATGTCTGCAGTGGGGCCCTTCGCAGCCTGCTGATCCTCCAGGGGTGGGGTGTTCTGGAATTGGCTCTCATCCCTAGTTGGGGCATCAGTGGTCCAGGAGTGGAGTTTCATGGTGTGGAAAGTGACTGATCCCTCTGCACAGGACTAGGGCAGAGCTGTTTTCGAGGAGAGGAGCACCGAGATTATGACAGGTACCATCTTGACCTAGCTCAATGCCCACCTGTACAGTAGGCATTCAACATGTGTTTCCTCTTATCTTTTTTATTTTATTTTATTTTATTTTATTTTATTTTATTTTATTTTATTTTATTTTATTTTTGAGACGCAGTTTCGCACCTGTTGCCCAGGCTGGAGTATGATGTCATGGTCTCAGCTCACTGCAACCTCCGCCCCCAGGTACAAGCAATTCTCCTGCCTTAACCTTCTGAGTAGCTAGGATTACGAGCGCCCACCACCATGCCTGGCTGATTTTTGCTTTTGAGGTTTCACCATATTGGCAAGGCTGGTCTCAAACTCCTGACCTCAGGTGATCTGCCTGCCTTGGCCTCCCAAAGTGCTGGGATTACAGGCATGAACCATCATGCCTGGCCTCCTCTTATCTTTAGACCATTAATGTACTCTGCTCCAGCCACTGTGTTGGGCACCAAGGAGACACAGACACGCCCAGTCAAACATTTACTATTTATTTGTGTTGGGAACATTTCAACTCTTCTATCCATTTTGAAATATTCAATACGTTATAAACTATAGTCAACATACTGTGCTATTGAACACTAGAACTTTTCCCATCTAACTGTAAATTTGTACCTATTAATCATCCTCTCTTCATCCCCACAACCCTTCCCAGCCACTGGTAACCATCATTCTACTCTCTACTTCCATGAGAGATGAACTTTTTTAGCACCCACATATGAGTGAGAACATGCAATATCCATCTTTCTGTGCCTGGCTTATTTCACTTAGCATAACAACCTCCAGTTTCATCCATGCTGCTGCAAATGGCTGAACAGTATTCCAGTGTGTGTGTGTGTGTGTGTGCGCGTGTGTGTGTGTATCACATTTTCTCTATCCATTCATCCATTGATGAACTCTGAGGTTGATTCCATATCTTGGTTATTGTGAATAGTGCTGCAATAAACATGAGGATGCAGGTATCCCTTTGATATACTGATTTCCTTTCCTTTGGGTAAATGCCCAGTAGTAGGATTGCTGGATTTTATGGCAGTTCGATTTTTTGTTTCTTAAGAAGTTCTCATAGTGTCTTCTGTAACGGCTGTACTAATTTACATTTCCCCGAACAGTGTATAAGAGTTCCCTTTTCTCTGCATTCTCGCCAGCATTTGCTATTTTTCGTCTTCTAGATGACAGCCATTCTAACTGGGGTGAGCTGTTACCTCATCGTGGTTTTGATTTGCATGTTTCTGAGTATTAGTGATGTTGAGCATTTTTGCATGGACCTGTTGGCCATTCATATGTCTTCTTTTGAGAAATGTCTATTCGGAAATGTCTTTGTCCAATTTTTAATGGGATTATTTTGTTTTGTTTTTGTTTTTATTGTTGAGTTGTTTGAGTTCCTTCTATATTCTGGATATTAGTTCCTTGTTGGATGAATACTTTGCAAACATTTTCTCCCATTCTACAGGTTGTCTCTTTACTCTGTGGATTGTTTTTTTTTTTTTTTTTTTTTTTTTTTTTGCTGTACAGAAGCTTTTTAGTTTAATGTAGTCCTATTTGTCTAATTTTGTTTTGTTGCCTGTGCTTTTGAAGTCTTTGCCATAAAACCTTTGTCTAGGCTCTAGGCCAATGTTCTAATGCATTTTCTCTATGTTTTCTTCTTGTAGTTTTATAGTTTTGAGTCTTATGTTTAAGTTTTTAATCCCCTCTCGGTTGATTTTTGTATCTAGTGAGAGACAGGGATCTAGTTTCATTCTTGTGAATATAGATATCCAGTTTTCCCAGCACTTCACATTTATTAAAGAGACTGTGCTTTCCCCAGTGTATGTTCTTGACACCTTTGTTGAAAATCAGTTGTCTGTAAACAGGTGGGTTTATTTCTGGGTATTTTATTCTGTTCTTCTGGTCTATGTGTCTGCTTTTATTCCAATATTAGGCTGTTTTGTTTACTATAGCTTCGTGCCATATTTTGAAGTCAGGTTGTGTGATGCCTCCAGCTTTGTTCTTTTTACTCAGGATTGCTTTGAATATTCAAGGTCGTTTGTGGTTCCGGAAAAATTTACAATTTTCTTTCTATATCCGCAAAGAATGTTATTGGTATTATGTAGGGATTGCATTGAATCTGTAGATTGCTTTGTGTAGTATAGTCATTTTAATAATATAAATTCTTCTTATTCACGGGTGCCTGATGTCTTTCCATTTGTTTGTGTTCTCTTCAATTTCTTTCATCAGTGTTTTGTAGTTGTCATTGTAGGGGCCTTTCACCTCCTTGGTTAAATGTATTCCCAGGTATTTTATTCACTTTTTTGTAGCTATTGTAGATGGGGGATTTCTTCTCAATTTCTTTTTCAGCTAGTTCATTACAGGTGTATAGAAATGCTGCTGATTTTTTTTTTTTTTTTGAGACATAATCTCACCCTGTCGCCCAGTCTGGAGTGCAATGGCACAATCTCTGCTCACTGCAACCTCCACCTCCTGGGTTCAAGCAATTCTTCTACCTCAGCCTCCTGAGTAGCTGGGATTATAGGCACCCACCATCATGCCTGGCTAATTTTTGTATTTTTGTAGAGACAGGGTTTCACCATGTTGGTCAGGCTGGTCTTGAACTCCTGACCTCAGGTGATCCACCCGCCTCAGCCTCCCAAAGTGCTGGGATTACAGGCATGAGCCACCATGCCCAGCCAGAAATGCTACTGATTGTTATAAGTTGATTTTGTATCCTGCAACTTTACTAAATTTGTTTATCAATTCTGAGTTTTTGATGGGTTTTTATATATATAAGAGTACTTTCTGCAAAGAAGGATATTTTGACTTCCTTTTTTCCAAATGGATGCACTTTATTCCTTTCTCTTGCCTGATTGCTCTGGCAAGGACTTCCGGTGCTATGTTGAATAACATGGTGGAAGTGGGCATCCTTGTCTTGTTCCAGTTCATAGAGAAAGGCTGTCAGCTTTTATCCTTTCAGTAGGATGTTAGCTACAGGTTTATCATATGTGGCCTTTATTATGTTGAAGTATGTTTCTTTTATGCCTAATTTTTTATGAGTTTTCATCATGAGGGGATGTTGAATTTTATCAAATGTGTTCTCTTCATCTAGTGAGATGATGGTTTTTGTCCTTTCTGTTGACATGATATATCATATTTATTGATTGGCACACGTTAAACCATTCTTGCATCCCTGGAATAAATATGACTTGATCAGTATGTATTATCTTTTTGATGTGCTGTTGGGCTCAGTTTGCTAGTATTTTGTTGAGGGTTTTTGCATCTATATTCATCAGAGATAGTGGCTTGTAGTTTTCTCATTTTGTGTTCCTATCTGGTTTTGGTATCAGGCTAATGCTGGTCTCATAGAATGAGTAAGGAATATTTTTCTTCCATTCAATTTTTAAAAATTGTTTGAAAAGTATTAGTATTAGTTCTTCATAAGTTTGGTAGCATTCAGTAGCAGAGCAATCTGGTCCTGGGCTTTGCTTTGTTGGGAGACTTTTCATTATTGATTTGATCTCATTTCTCATTATTGATCTGTTCAGGTTTTCTACTTCTTCCTTATTCAATCTTGATAAGTTGTATGTGTCCGGGAATTTATACACTTCCTCAAAAAACAATTTGCTCTTCCAGTTTGTTAGCATATAGTTGTTCATAATAGTCTCTAATGATCTTTCTTATTTCTGTGGTATCTGTTGCAATGTCTCCTTTTTCATTCCTGATTTTGTTTCTTTGGGTCTTCTCTCTTTTTTTTCCTGGTTAGTCTAGCTAGCAGTTTATCAATTTTGTTTATCTTTTCAAAAAACTGGGTTTACATTTCACTGGTTGATTGTATTGCTTGATATTGTATTGCTTGATATTGTCTTGATATTCTTTAGTTCTGCTCTGTTCTTCATTATTTCTTTCCTTCTTTTAATTTTGGATTTGGTTTGTTTTTGTTTTTCCACTTCCTTGAGGTGCATCCTTAGACTGCTTATTTGAAAGATTTCTACTTTTGTTGATGTAGGCCTCTATTACTGTAAACTTCCCCCTTAGCACTGTTTTTCTGTATCCCATAGGTATGTTGTGTTTCCATTTTCATTTATTTCAATTTTTTTCTTCTTAATTTCTTCATTGACCCAGTGGTCATTCAGGAGCACGTTGTTTAATTTCCATATATTTGTGCAGTTTCCAGAGTTCCTCTTGGTATTGATTTCTAGTTTTATTCCGAGTGTGGTCTGAGTAGATACATGACATAATTTTGACTTTTAAAAGTTTGTTGAGGCCATGCGCTGTGGCTCACACCCATAATCCCAGCACTTTGGGAAGCTGAGGCGGGTGGATCACTTGAGGTCAGGAGTTCGAAACCAGCCTGGCCAACATGGTGAAACCCCATCTCTACTAAACAATGCAAAAATTAGCCAGAAATCACTTGAACCCTGGAGGTGGAGGTTGCAGTGAGCCAAGATCATGCCACTGTACTCCAGCCTGGGCGACAGAGCAAGATTCCATCTCAGAAAAACAAAACAAAACAAAAAACACAGTATCTCTTTGTTGATTGTTTTTCTAGATGATATGTCCAACACTAGAGTGGGGTTGAAGTTCCCAGTTACTATTGTATTGGAGTCTGTCTCTCCCTTTATTTTATTTTATTTCATTTTATTTAGTTTACTTTTTAGTAGAGATGGGATTTCACCACATAGGCCAGGGTGATCTCGAACTCCTCAGCCTCCTCAAGTGATTCGCCCACCTCACCTCAGCCTCCCAAAGTGCTGGGATCACAGGCAAGAGCCACCGTGCCCAGCCTATCTCTCCCTTTAGATCGAATAACATTTGCTTTATATATCTGGCTGCTCCAGAGTTAGGTGCATATATATTTAGAATTGTTATATCCTCTTGTTAAATTGATATCTTTGTCATTATATAATAATATTCTATGTCTCTTTTTACAGTTATTTTTTTAATTTTTAAATTTTATTTTTAAAATTTCAATAGTTTTTAGTGGAACAGCTGGTGTTTGGTTGCATGAAAAAATTCTTTAGTGGTGATTTCTGAGATTTTGTTGTACTCATCACCTGAGCAGTGTACACTGTACCCAATGTGTAGTATTTTATCTCTCACCCTCCTCCCACTCTCCCCACTGGGTCCCCAAAGTCCATTGTATCATTCTTAGGCCTTTGCATCCTCATAGCTTAGCTACCACTAATTGTTCCTTTTTATGGCTGAGTAGTATTCCATGGTATATATAAACCACATTTTCTTTATTCACTTGTTGGTTGATGGGCATTTAGGCTGGTTCCATATTTTTGCAGTTGTGCCACCATTAACATGTGTGTATGTGTCTTTTTCATGAAATGACTTCTTTTCCTCTGGGTAGATACCTGGTAGTGGGATTGTTGGATCAAATGGTAGTTCTACTTTTAGTCCTTTAAAGAATCTCCATACTGCTTTCCATAGTGGTTGTACTAGTTTGCATTTCTACCAGCAGTGTAAAAGTGTTCCCTTTTCACCACATCCACAAACATCTGTTTTTTTATATATATTTTAATTATGGTCATTCTTGTAGGAGTCAGGTGGTATCTCATTGTGGTTTTGATTTGCATTTCACTGATAATTAGTGATGTTGAGTATTTTTTCATATGTTTGTTGACTATTTGTATATCTTCTTTCAAGAATTGTCTATTCATGTCCTTTGCTCACTTTTGATGGGATTATTGTTCTTTTCTTGCTGATTTGTTTGAGTTCCTTGTAGATCCTGGATATTGTCCAGGATCTTGATTTGCCCTTGTGAGACTATTTCCTGGATACTGTCAGATGCATAGTTTGTGGATATTTTCTCCCACTCTGTAAGTTGTCTGTTTACTCTGCTGATTATTTCTTTTGCTGTGCAGGAGCTTTTTAGTTTAATTAGGTCCCATCTATTTATCTTTGTTTTTGTTGCATTTGGTTTTCATTTCTTGGTCATGAACTCTTGGCCTAAGCCAATGTCTAGAAGAATTTCTCCAATGCTATCTTCTAGAATTTGTATGGTTTCAGGTCTAAGATTTAGTCCTTGATCCATCTTGAGTGAGTTTTTGTATGAGGTAAGAGGTGAGGATCCAGCTTCATTCTTCTACATGTGGCTTGCCAATTAGTCCAGTACCATTTGTTGAATAGGGTGTCCTTTCCCCACTTTATGTTTTTGTTTGCTTTGTCAAAGATCAGTTGGCTGTAAGTATTTGACTTTATTTCTGGATTCTCTATTATATTCCATTGGTCTATGGGCCTATTTTTATACATGCTCTTTTGGTGACTATAGCTTTGTAGTATAGTTTGAAGCTGGGTAATGTGATGCCTCCAGATTTGTTCTTTTTGCTTAGTCTTGCTTTACCTATGCAGGCTCTTTTTTTGGTTCCATATGAATTTTAGGATTTTTTTTCCAGTTCTGTAAAGAATGATGATGGTATTTTGATGGGAATTCCATTGAATTTATAGATTGCTTTTGGCAGTAAGGTCATTTTCACAATATGGATTCTACTCATCCATGAGCATGGGATGTGTTTCCATTCATTTGTGTTGTCTATGATTTCTTTCATCAGTGTTTTGTTGTTTTCCTTGTATAGATTTTTCACCCCCTTGGTTAGGTATATTCCTAAGTATTTTAATTTTTTGCAGCTATTGTAAAAGGGGTTGAGTTCTTGATTTGAGTCTCAGCTTGGTCATTGTTGGTAGATGCCAGTGCTACTGATTTGTGTACGTTGATTTTGTACCCTGAAACTTTACTGAATTCATTTATCAGATGTAGAAGCTTTTTGGATGAGTCTTTAGGATTTTCTGGGTATATGAACATATTATCAGTAAACAGTGACAGTTTGACTTCCTCTTTACCAATTTGGATGCCCTTTATTTCTTTCTCCTGTCTAATTGGTTTGGCTCTTTTTACAGTTATTGACTTAAAGTCTGTTTTATCTGAGGTAAGCATAGATACTCTTACTTGCTTTTGGTTTCTGTCTTTGAGGAATATCTTTTCCATCCTTTCACTTTCAATCTATATGTGTCTTTATGGGTGAGGTGAGTTTCCTGTAAGCAGCATAGACTTAGGTCATTCTTTTATTATTCCATTCAGCCAGTCTATATCTTTTAAGTGGGATATTTAACCCATTTATATTCAAGGTTATTACTGATAGATGAGAACTTATGCCTGTCATTTTGTTAATTGTTTTCTGGTTGTTTTGTATATCCTTTGTTTCTTTCTTCCTCTGTTATTGTTTATCATTGTGATTTTGTAATTTTCTGTAGTGGTAACATTTGACTGTTTTCTCTTTCTCATTTGTATATCTGCTTTACCTGTGAGTTTTACACTTTCATGTGTTTTTATGGTGGTAGATATTGTCCTTCGCTTCCAGATGTAGGACTCCCTTAAACATTTCTTGTAGGACTGGTCTAGTGATAATAAATTCCCTCAACGTTTCCTTATCTGGGAAAAACAGCTTTGCTTGCCATAGTAATCTTGGTTGACAGGTGTGTTGTTGTTGTTTTCTTTTAGCACTTTGATAGCTTTCTCTAGGTTTGGGAAGTTCCCTGTTATTATTCCTTTGAATAAACTTTCTATGCCATCTCTTTCTCAACCTCCTCTTTAAGGCCAATAACTCTTAGATTTGCCCTTTTGAGGCTATTTTCTAGATTCTGTAGGTGTTCTTCATTGTTTTTTATTCTCTTTTCTTTGTCTCCTCTGACTGTGTATTTTCAAATAGCCTATCTTCAAGCTCAGTAATTCTTCCTTCTGTTTGATCAATTCTGCTATTAAAAGAGTCTGATGAATTCTTCAGTATGCCAATTGCATTTTTCAGCTCAAGAATTTCTGCTTAATTCTTTTTTTTTTTTTTTTTTTTTTTTTTTTTGAGACAGAGTCTCGCTCTGTCGCCCAGGCTGGAGTGTAGTGGCCGGATCTCAGCTCACTGCAAGCTCCGCCTCCCGGGTTCCTGCCATTCTCCTGCCTCAGCCTCCCGAGTAGCTGGGACTACAGGCACCCGCCACCTCGCCCAGCTAGTTTTTTGTATTTTTTAGTAGAGACGGGGTTTCACCATGTTAGCCAGGATGGTCTCGATCTCCTGACCTCATGATCCGCCTGTCCTGGCCTCCCAAAGTGCTGGGATTACAGGCTTGAGCCACCACGCCTGGCCAATTCTTTTTAATTATTTCAATCTCTTTGGTAAATTTATCTGATAGAATTCTGAGTTTCTTCTCTGTGTTATATTTAATTTCTTTGAGTTTCCTCAAAATAGCTATTTTGATTTCTCTATCAGAAAGGTCACATTTCTCTCTTTCTAGAGAATTGGTCTCTGGTGGCTTATTTAGTTCATTTGGTGAGGTCATGTTTTCCTGGATCATCTTGATACTTGTAGATGTGTGTCTGTGTCTGGGCATTGAAGAGTTATGTACTTATTATAGTCTTCACAATCTAGGCTTGTTTGTACCCATCCTTCTTGAGAAGGCTTTCCATATGTTCAGAAGGACTTAGGTGTTGTGATCTAAGCTGGATCTGCTTTAGGGGGTACCCAAAGCCCAGTAACACTGTGGTTCTTGTAGACTTGTAGAGGTACTGCCTTGATGGTCTTGAATAAGATCTAGGAGAATTCTATGGATTACCAAACAGAGATTCTTATTCTCTCTCCTTACTTTTTCCCAAACAGAGTCTCTCTCTCTCTTCTTAGCTACCTGGAGCTGGGGGTGGAGTGACACAAGCACCTTCATGGCCACTACCACTGTGACTGTGCTGGGTCAGCCCTAAAGCCAGCACAGCACTGGGTCTTGCCCAAGGCCTGATGTAAACACTCCCTGGCTACTGCCTATGTTTGCTCAAGGCTCTGGGGCTCTAAAATCAGCAGGTGGCAAAGCCAGTCCTATGATCCTCCCTTCAGGGCAATGAGTTCCCCCAGGCCCCAGATGGATCCAGAGGTGCTGTCCAGGAGCCAGGGACTAGAGTCAAAAACCTTAGAAGTCTACCTGGTGTTCCACTGCACTGCAACTGAGCTGACACTCAAACCACAAGACATAGTCCTTCCCACTCTTCCCTCCCCTTTCCAAAAGCAGAGAAGCCTCATCC
Source organism: Rhinopithecus roxellana (assembly GCF_007565055.1). Taxonomy (NCBI): domain Eukaryota; kingdom Metazoa; phylum Chordata; class Mammalia; order Primates; family Cercopithecidae; genus Rhinopithecus; species Rhinopithecus roxellana. The sequence continues at coordinate 41,122,589 of NC_044568.1, read as the reverse complement.
CATGGCCACCACTACCATAGGCCCATGGAGAGTACTGCCAGACTGCTGCTGATGTTGCCTTAAGGCCCAAGCACTCTTCAGTCAGCTTGTGGTGAATGCTCTCTGGCCTGGGACTCACCCTTCAGGGCAGTGGGCCTCTCTCTGGCCCAGTAAAGATCCAGAAATGTCTCCAAGAACCAAGTCCTGGAATTAGGGACTCCAAGAAACTGCTTGGTGCTCCACCCCACTGTGGCTGAGCTGGTACCTAAAGTGCAAGACAAAGCCCCCTTTACTTTTTCCTCTGCTTTTCTCAAGCAGAACTATTGTCCCATAGCCACCATGGGAATGTGCTGAGTCTCACTTAAAGCCAGCAAGTTTCAAAGTCTTACCCAAGGCTCTTGATATAGTATGTGGGTATCACTGCTGGTTATTCAAGGCCCAAGGGCTCTTCAGTTAGCAGGTGATTAATGCTGCCATGACTAGGTCCTTCCATTCAAGACAGTGGCTTCCCTTCTAGCCCAGGGTATATCTAGAAATATCATCTGGAAGCTAGGCCCTGGAATGGGGGCCTCATGACTCTGGTGCCCTATCCTCTTGTGGCTGAGCTGGTATCCAAGATAGATGCAAGACAAAATCCTCCCCGCTCTTCCCTCTCCTCTCCTCAGGCAGAAGGGAGGATCTCTTTTGGGGAGCTGTATAGCCTGGTGCTAGGGGAAAGATGGTGCCAGCACCCCCTTAGCCACCCCAGCTGGTGTGTCAATAGGTTGTGTGCCCCCATCCTCCACCCAGTCTACTGGCTCTGGGTCAAGTTTAGCACTAGGACTCACCTAAAAGTTGCAGTCCTTGTGGCCTAGACTGCCTTTCAACTTTATTTAGAGCTCTTGACTACTTTAGCCTACAGTGGTGAGATCTGTAGGAACTCAAGTTCTGACCACTGGGATCAGCTATTCCCCTCTGGCTAGGGCTGGTTTAAATGCTCCCTCCATGGGTGGGCATCAGCTGAGTTTGGTGTGGCTTTCCTTTCTGCCATAGCAGGACAGCACTGAGTTTAATGCCTCACAATTGCTGTGTTGTCCCTCCCCCAGCCCATAGTAACACTGTCCACACCACATCGCTGCTACTACCAGGGGTTAGGCAGGTCGTGTCAGAGATTTAAGACTGCTTTTTTCTACCTCTTCAGTGCCTCATTCAGTGATACAAAATTAAAATCAGGTACCATGAGTGCTCATCTGATTTTGGTTCTTATGAAGGCTTTTTTGTTTTCATTTTTGTTTTTGTTTGTTTATTTGTTTTGTATATAGGTAGTTGTTAAATTGATGTCCTTGTGGGAAGGACAATCAGTGGAGCCTTCTATTTCACCATCTTGCTCCATCTCTGCCTCTCTTAGCACTTTGAATATATCATCCCATTCTCTCCTGGCCTATAAGGTTTCTGCTGAGAAATCGACTGTTAGTGTGATAGGAATTTCCTTTATGTGTGATGTGATGCTTTTCTCTTGCTGTTTTTTGAAATCTCTTTTTGTCTTTGACTTTTGACAGTTTGACAATACTATGTCTTGGAGAAACCCTTTTTGGGTTGAATCTATTTGGTGATCTTCAAGCTTCCTGTATCTAGATGTCCATATGTCTTGCAAGACTTGGAAAGTTTTCAGCTTTTATTTAGTTAAATAGGCTTTCTATGACTTTGCCTATCTTTTCTTCTTGTGGAATTCCTAAAAATTAAATATTTGGTCACATTATGATGTGCCATATATTATGTAGGCTTTTTTCATTGTTTTTTATTCTCTTATTTATTTCTTTCTTTTTATCTGGTTGGGTTATTTCAAAAGACCTTTCTTTGAGATCAGAAATTCTTATGTTTGATCTTGTCTATTGTTAAAGTTTTTCAATTGTATTTTTATATTATTCAATAAATTCTTCAGTCCAGTATTTCTGTTGTCTCTTTTTTTAATTACATATATCTCTTTTTTGAATTTCTAATTCAGATCATAAATTTTTTTCTGATTTCTTTGCATTGTTTTTCTGTGTTCTCTCATATCTCACTGAGTTTCTTTAATATCATTATCTTGAATTCTTTTTCAGGCACTTCATAAACTTCCTTTTTTGAGGGATCCATTACTGTAGACTTACTGCTTTCCTTTGCAGTGGTCATGTTGTCTTGCCTGTTCATGTTTCTTATATCCTTATGTTGACTTCTATGCATCTGGTGTAATAGCTGTTTCATCCGATTTTATGAGCTTGCTGTCATAGGAAGACTTTTTCCTATAGATTTAACTATAGTGTTGATTGGGTAGAGTGCTTTGGCTGTGATTCTGGGTGGACACAGTGGTGTAGTTTCCATGTGATTTTGTAAACTATAATCAGCATCAGTGGTGTCTGTGAGTTCTTCAGTGGCTTAGACCATGGTTGTTAGTAGAGGCTGTGGTGAGGCTTTGCTGGGAATAGAAACAGCCAGCAGGCCATTTCTCAGGTGCCAGTGGTGGTAGTGGTGGGTAAGGGTGGGCCTGTCCTCAGGCCCCTAGATGACATGTACAGACACCAGTGGAGTGGGAAGGGTGGGTCGATCCACAAGCTCCCAGACAACATGTGTGGATGCCAGTGACAGGTGGAACATACCTACCTTCAGGTTCCCTGATGGTGTGTGCATATGCCGGTAGTGGTGGGTGGAGCAGATCTATCCCCAGGCCTCAGACAATGCACACTAGTACCAGCAGCAACAGGTGGGGTGGGCTTCTCCTCAGGACCCTGGATGCTGCACATGGGCACCAGCAGTGGCAGGTGGCATGGGTCAATTCCCAGGCTCCAGACGACATGTATGGGTGCTGGTGGCAGGAGGGGCATGCTGTCTTTAGGTCTCCTCAGTGATGCACTGGGGCACCGGTAGCATCCAATGGACAATGTGCACAGGCACCCAGTGGTGAGCAGGTGGGGTGGATTCCACATACACGTTTTGTTTTTGTTTTTGTTTTTGTTTTTGAAATGGAGTCTTCTTGTGCTGCCCAGGCTGGAGTGCAGCGGCACAATCTCGGCTCACTGCAACCTCTGCCTCCCAGGTTCAAGCGATTCTTCTGCCTCAGCTTCCCGAGTAGCTGGTATACAGGCACACACCACCACACCTGGCTAATTTTTTGTTTTTGATAGAGACAGGGTTTCACCATGTTGAACAGGCTGGTCTAGCAACTTCTGACCTCAAGTGATCTGCCTGCCTCAGACTCCCTAAGTGCTGGGATTACAGGCATGAGCCACCACGCTCGGCCCACATACATTTTTGGAAAACAAAAATGTAATTTTGATATACATCTTTGTCTTCAACTCGTGTTTTTGTTGTTGTTGTTGTTGTTGTTGTTTTTGAGATGGAGTCTTCCTCTGTTGCCCAGGCTGGAGTGTAGTGGTGCAATCTCGGCTCACTGCAACCTCCGCCTCCCAGGTTCAAGTGATTCTTCTGCCTCAGCCTCCTGAGTATCTGGGACTACAGGTGCGCACCACCACAGCTGGCTAGTTTTTTTGTGTTTTTAGTAGAGATGGGGTTTCACCATATTGGCCACGCTGGTCTCAAACTCCTGACCTCATGATCCGCCCACCTCAGCCTCCCAAAGTGCTGGGATTACAGGCATGAGCCACCACACCCGGCCAACTTTTTTTTTACTTAAGAGTATACCAATCACTTTAGCTTTTCAGGCCAGTGTATACAAATTTACCTTATTCTTTAAATTAATGCACAACTGGGGAAAAGGATTTGGGGAGGCAGTGTCTAGGATTAAGAATAGGACCTCTTTTGATTTTTTCCAGACATATAAGTGAAAATTGAAAGTATTTTAAATTACCTTTGGTCACTGGGGTATAGTTCTTTGAATGCCACATCAAGCTCAGATGGGCATTGGGCACTGTAAGATTTATTCAGATTACATTAGAAAGATCCCCAAGGCAGAAGGGTGGAGGATAGATTCATGGAAATGAGACAGATGGTGAATTCAATTAAGAGACTCTTTATGGAGACAGCTCAATATTTCAAGTCAAATATGATCAATACTCAGAAAGGAGATTATAGAGTTCCCAGATGTTTAGGAATTAGAAGCAACAAGACATGGTGACTGGTTGGATGTGGAGGACAAAGTAGAAAACACCTAAAGGGACTTTTAGATTTTGTTGTGGGTAATAGGGAGATGGCACCATTCATGGACACAAGAACAAAGCAAGGTAATAAATTCACTTCTGGGACTTGGTAGAGTTTAAGTGGCCCTGGCCATCCACATAGGGGTGATTGGAATGTTGGTGTGAATTCAGGAGGCATCAACCTGGGAGTCACCACCACATAGGTCATATTGGAAGCCATGACAGCTGATGAGATCATCTAGGGATGTGTGTAGACTAGAAAGAGAAAGGGGAGTAAGGATACTATATCCTCATCAAAAGAGGAGAAAAAATGTGACCAGCAAGAGAGACCAAAAACTAGCAAAAGGTAAGAGAAGTACCAAGGTCGGCCGGGCGCGGTGGCTCACGCCCGTAATCCCAGCACTTTGGGAGGCCGAGGTGGGCGAATCACGAGGTCAGAAGATCGAGACCATCCTGACTAACACGGTGAAACCCCGTCTCTACTAAAAATATAAAAAAAACTAGCCGGGCGTGGTGGCGGGCGCCTGTAGTCCCAGCTACTCCGGAGGCTGAGGCAGGAGAATGGCGTGAACCCGGGAAGCAGAGCTTGCAGTGAGTGGAGATCGTGCCACTGCACTACGGCCTGGGCGACAGAGCGAGACTCTGCCTCAAAAAAAAAAAAAAAAAAAAAAAAAAGAGAGAAGTACCAAGGTCAAATGTCATAGTGGAATGCAAGAGCAGAGAAAATATCAGGAAGAATAGAAAGCCAAATAGCATCAAATTCTGCAGAGAAACCAAGTCAAGTAATATCTGAAAAGGGTGTAGGAGGTTGTGGGTAAGTTCACTGACATAGAGGGAGCAGAAGCCAGAGTACAGGCTCAGAGGATGGAGAAGTAAGTGTGGAGCAAGAGGTGGACACAGCAAGGGCACACTACATGTTTGAGAAATTGAATTCAGGATGAAAAAGGAGAGGAGTTAAGCAATGGTTAAGGTCACACAGGGTCATACCATAGTTTTATATAGATAAATCTGAACTCATACCATAGTTTTATATAGAGATGAAAAAAACCCAGAGCTCATAGAGTCCTCTTCAGCTTTATAAAATCAAACTTGTCAAGTTAATGGAGCTTATTTAAGTGAGTCAGACCCCATTAGAGCATATGTCACTTGACTGTTATAGGTACGCAACCATGACTCAGAAATGCTGACACAAAGCCATGTGGTACAATATATTACTAAGCAGTGCTTATGCGTTGTCACATAGTGATTAGAAAGAATGCATTGTGGTATATGGCTGGCAGAACAGCTCAGAACTATGTAAGTTACGTATCTCTTTGTGGAAATTTTGGGAACTTCTATTTGATTACAAGATGCCTTGAGATTATAAATCCAATCAGTAGATACAGAAAACTTACAGCATAGTTTTCTTCATATCAAGGCCTCTGTAAGAAAAATGTACTAATTTAATTCCATAGAACTTTTTTTACTGGTTCAAGTGATTCATTCTTCTAAGCAGATGCCAGTGTGATGTAGTGATTAAGAGCACAAGCAATGAAATTCAAAAGACTTGTATTTTGAATCCAAGGTCAACCACTTATGAGCTGTGAGATCTTGGGTAATGTCTTAGTCTATTTTGTGCTGCTATAACAGAGTTTTAACAGACTGGGTAATTTATCAAGAACAGAAATTTATTTTCTCACAGTTCTGGAGGTTGGGAAGTCCAAGATCAAGGTGCTGGCATCCAGTGAGGGCCTTCTTGCTGTGTATCCCATGGCAGAAGGTGGAAGGGCAAAAGAGCACCCAGGCACAGAGGAAGAGGGCTGAGCTTGCTTTTATAACAAACCGACTCTCCCGGGTTAATCCATAGATGAGGGCAGAGCCTTCATGACCTAATCTCCTCTTAAAGTTTCTACCTCTTAACACTGTTGCATTGAGGATTGAGCTTCCAAGACATGAACTTTGTAGGACACTTTCAAATCATAGCAGGTAAATTCCTAATTTGTAAAATGAGGAAAATAATAGTACCCACCACAGAGAGTTGTTATGTAGGTGAAAATGAGGTCATGCATATGCAGTGCTTCACACACTAGTATATATATACTAGTATACTAGTATATGACACCTAGTAGAGGTGAAATTCAATTTCATTCTGAGCATGAGATGAAATTCAATTCACTGGGGCCAACAGGCAGACCCTGCTAGGAAGGGAACCCTAGGCACAAAGGGCTAAAGGCAATAATAACTGTGGCTGAGCTTGGAGAGGAGAGGATGTGGGTGAAAACTGACAGAAAATGAGATAGGCAGAGCGGTAACAAGGTATGTGGATCTTCTGTTGGGGAAAAAAAAATCATATAGCAAAGCTCCAAATAGTATTGTTATTTTATATATGCATATATATATACACATATATATATATATTCTATATCTGCAAGTACATATACACTACGTGTTACCATCAGAGTCTTTTCTATGGTTTGCTAAACCTATGACAGGGATATTTCCTGAGCCACTGTATCTTTTTTTTTTTTGAAGACAGGGTCTCACCCTGTCACCCAGGCTGAAGTGCAGTCCCGCAGTCTCAGCTCACTGCAACCTCCTCCTCCTGAGTTCAAGCGATTCTCATGCCTCAGCCTCCTAAGTAGCTGGATTACAGGCACCCACCACCACGCCTGGCTAATTTTTGTATTTTTAGTAGAGATGGGGTTTTGCCATGTTGGCCAGGCTAGTCTAAAACTCCTGACCGCAGATGATCTGCCCCCCTAGGCCTCCCAAAGTGCTGGGATTACAGGTGTGAGCCACCACACCAACCTGTTTCTCCACTCCAGTTCCATGCCAGCTGCAACTGTACTTTGCGTCAACCAGTATTCAAGGGAGGACTCTGATTGGTTCAGTTCATCTTTTCAAGCCAAGCCCATGAGTTGTGCTCTGCTTGGAACAGGGGTTTGCCCATCCAATCAGCTGTATCCAGGGCTAGAGGGAAAGTGGAATCCCATGCTTCAGAACCTGCCCTTTCTGTAATAAGGGCTGAGTGTAATAGGAGCTGAGACCACGAAATCTGCCACAGATGAGACCACACTGAGTAAGCAGCATCCCGAGTTATATCTCTGTTGGAGGGATGGAGGAGAAAAGGCAGGCAGGTATAAGACATGAGTGGCCAACTGTCCCAGTTTGCCTGGGACTAGGTTTAAATTTGTAATAGTAGTGAAATGTACATGTCATAACATTTACTATTCTAATGACTTTCAAGCATGCTGGTCTGTGGTGTCATTGTGCAAACATCATCACCATCAATCTCTAGACCTTTTCATCTTTCCAAACTAAAACTGCATACATTATACACTAATTCCCCATTTTCCTTCTCCCTAGCCCCTGGCAACTATCTCCTGTCTGCCTCTATGAATCTGACTACTCTAAGTACCTCTTATAGATGGAATTATACAGCATTTGTCCTTTTGTGACTGGCTTATTTCATGTAGCATCATGTCCTTGGGGTTCCTCTATGTTGTAGCATGTGTCAGAATTTCTTTCCTTTTGCAAGCTGAATAATACTCCACGTCTTGTTAGCTTATTTATTCACTAGACCCTTGAGTTAGTTCTGCCTTTTAGACTGTTATGGGTGGGACAGGCTCAGTTTTAACACTAAAAGTCTTGTGTCCCAAGAAACTTCTCAGTCCTGGGCAAACTGGGACAATTGGTCATCCCAGACATAGACCCAGCTAGCATACCCAAAACCAGGACACCAGCACAAGCAGCCAAGGGCATCACCACCAGGGAAACTCTGCCTGCACAGGGCATGATTTTGGTGTCCCAGGAAAGGTGACTCTTCCTACACAGCCTTGGAGAACTAAGCAGGCTAAAGAGAGGTGGTTATCAGAGATCCTTAATGGAACAGCCAATTCTCAGTGAAAGAATTCATTGTCCAAATGGGACACTGAACATAATACCATCACTCACACACACATCCTCACAGTCCACAGCATTCGGTTTTGCCTAAGCCTGGCCTTATTCTTAAATATCAAAGTGCATCAATGATTTAACTCCTACAAAGCTGAGAGGGTTTTCCATTCACAAGAAACCTTATAAAAAATCATGCATTTCTCAGTAAATCAGAGATCTGTTTCTTCCCTCGTGCATTTTTTTTTTTTTTTTTTTTTTGAGACAGAGTCTTGCTCTGTTGCCCAGGCTGGAGTGCAGCAGCACGAACTCGGCTTACTGCAAGCTCTGCCTCCCAGATTCACGCCATTCTCCTGCCTCAGCCTCCCGAGTAGCTGGGACTACAGGCGCCTGCCACCATGACCGGCTAATTTTTTTGTCTTTTTAGTAGAGACGAGGTTTCACCATATTAGCCAGGATGGTCTTGATCTGCAGACCTCGTGATCTGCCCGCCTCGGCCTCCCAAAGTGCTAGAATTACAGGCATGAGCCACCGCGCCCGGTCTGTTTTTTGTTTTTTTGAGACAAAGTCTCACTCTGTGGCCCAGGCTGGAGTGCAGTGGCGTGATCACAGCTCACTGCAGCCTCAACTTCCCAGGCTCAAGCAATCCTGCCATCTTAACCTCCTGAGTTCTTTGTACTACAGGTGTGCGCCACACACCCAGCTAATTTTTTTTTTTAATAGAAATGGGGTTTCACCATGTTGCCCAGGCTGATCTTGAATTTCTGGGCTCAAGTTATTCACCCACTTCTCCCTCCCAAAGTGCTGGGATTATAGGCATGAGCCAATGTGCCCAGTCCTCCTATTTTTTGTGCACTATTTCTTAAATGTGCTAGCTGCCAAATGTACCACTTTTCTATATTTTTTTTTCACACTGCATTGCTTGCAAGAAAACAGAATGCTCAGTTTCTGGCATTAAACACTTTTTTTTTTTTTTTTTTTTGTATTAGTATCAGTACAATTGACAAAGCGTCTGTTTTTCATGGTCTGTAATGAGGTTTGTTGTGTGCTAAGAAAGAGAACAGTAGGTTTTGGGGAGGTGTAATGTTCTATTTGCATTGCTTTCCCAACTGCTAGTGCTGACAGATTTGAGCATCTTTCAGGTCTGAAATATTTTAAATCTTTCATGGCATTGGAGATGGGTGGAGGGAGAAAGTGTCTTTTTTCTAAAAAAAATGCTTAATCTGTTTAGCATGGAATCAAACCATACTTTCTGTACTTTAAGTCTCACATTTTAAATTTCAACTGCATTATATTGTCTTGTGTTTATGGATAGTGTGGGACGCAGGACTTTTTTATTTTTATAGACTCTTCAGTTAATTTTTCTATTTTCATTGAGTAAAAACCCTTATCTCCTAAAAAGAGGTTTCACCAACAAATATTAGGTGAACAGGATACACTGTAAAGAAGTTGAAAAAACTCAGTGATAGTGATGTGATATTGATCATCATAAATAAACAGGCAACCGGGCCTGTTTCTTAGGATCAGACAGCTATAAGTAGCTTCACTTCAAGGGATTAGAATTATCAGGGAGCATTACTGGTTCCTGCTGAAGAGTGAGTCTACTTTACCTACGGCTCACCCTCCAGCTCAACACATTAATGCATAAGAACACCTACGTGGCTGGGACTGATTAATGATTTTAAAATTTAAATTATGTGTAATTATATTTCAGGAGATAAAAGCTCCCCTGGGGCTCAACCATGGTGATTTATAGTGGAGTCACAGAGCCATCCATACATCCAGCAGCAGAATGTTGGGGAACAGTGCTTTATCACTTCATGGGGTGCAGTGACACCCCTTCCCACCCCAAACTTATTAATCAGGAGATTTAGGTGGCCTTCTGAGGTGGGTGCATATTGCTGGCACTAGCCTGGGTTCTGTTCCCTCTCCTACCAGTAAAAGCCCGGATGTGCCCCACCGAAAGGGGCATAGGATCATTGTGGTACATAAACTGATGGTTTGTAAGCTCTCATCTTTGCATTCACTACAAAAAAATTATTTAAATTTCATATTTGCTTTAAAGTTTCTTCGAGTTTTAAATGTAAAAACAATACACACACAGGTTTTAAATGTTAAACCCTGCAAAAAAATATACAGTGGAAAGTAAGTCTCCCTCCTCCCTTGACCCTCAGGTTCTTAGTTCTCCTCCCTAGAGGAAACCACTGTTACCATTTGTATTAATATATTTCTATAAATATTCTATGCTAATATAAGCATAGTTATACATATATGGCCCCCATTTTTGTAGAAGTGGTAGTATGTTACACACATTGTTCTGTACCTTGATTTTTTAAATTAAACTTTTAAAGGTATTTGTTGGTTCATATGCAAATATAAGAAATACAGATATTCCTAGACTTAGGACAGGGTTACATCACAGTAGATCCATCATAAGCTGAAAATATAGTAAGTCAGAAATGCATTTAATACACCTAACCTACTAAACATCATAGCTTAGCCTAGCCTACCTTAAACATGCTCAGAACACTTACATTAGCCTACATTTGGGCAAAATCATCTGGCAACACAAGACCCTGTAGAGTATTGGTTGGTTACCCTCTGGCACAGCTGACTGGGAGCTGCGGCTCACTCCTCTTGCCCAGCATCAAAAGAGAGTATCATACTGCGTATCACTAGCCCAAGAAAGGATCAAGATTCAAAATTTGAAGTATGATTTCTACTAAATAGGTATCACTTTCACAGCATGGTAAAGTTGGAAAAATAGTTAAGTCAAACCATCGTAACTCAGGGAATCAATGTAATATAGGGAGACCAGGGCACTCTTCATCCAGTTTCCCCCAATGGTAACATCTTGCAAAACTGTTGTACAGTATCACAACCAGGATATTGACATTGATATAATCCATTGACCTTATTCAAATTTTGCCACTTTTACTAGTACTCTTTTATATATGTACCTATCTTTATACAATTTTATCACATGTATGGGTTCAGGATCCACCACCACAGTCAAAGTTCAGAACAGTTCCATCCCAGTAGGGATCTCTTATGTTTCCCTTTTATAACCATACCCAGCTTTTCCCTGTCTCTTCCACCATCCTGAACACCCTGGAAACCACTAATCTACTCTCCATTTCCAAAATGTTGTCTTTTCAGAAATGTTATATAAATGAAAATATGCAGTGTATTATCTTTTGGTATTGACTTTTTTTCCTCCCAACACAATTTCCTGGAGATTCATCCAAGTTGTTGCATAATAAATGTACAGCTATTAGTCATGCAATAGCTTATTTCTTTTTATTGATGAATAGTATTCCATGATATGAATGTACTACAGTTTGTTTAGCCATCAACCTGTTGAAGGACATCTAGGTTGTTTCCAGATTTGGATTATTATGAATAAAGTTGCTAGGAGCATTCATGTACAAGTTTTTGCATGAACATAAGTTCTCATTTCTCTGGGATTAATGCCCAAGAGTACAATTGCTAGGTCATACGGTAATTGCACATTTAATTTTGTAAGAAATTACCAATCTGTTTTTCAGAGTGATTGTACCATTTTATGTTCCCATCAGCAATCCAGTTTCTTTGCATCCTCACCAGCATTTGGTGTTGTCACTATTTCTCCTACAAATAGGAACAGTTTCATTTCTTCTCAAACTGTATGCCTTCTGTTTCTTTTTCTTACTTGTCACAGTGCTTTTTATCAATTAATATATTACTTGGGGATCGGATCAGACCAGGAACTTAGATCAACCTCATGTTTTTAATGGATTTGTAGTATTCCATAGTAAAATCACCAAAATTTATTTTGCTGGTGTCCTATTGATAGGCCTTTAGTTGATTTCAATCTTTTGCTATTAGGAACAATGCTCCAATGAATATCCTTATACATATCTTTTCACACATGTGCAGGGTGTTACAGAAAAAAAAAATAGAAATAGAATTGCTTCATCAAAGAGTATATTCACTTAACATTTTGACAGTGCTGAACTGCCCTCCAAAGAGTTTGACCCAATTTGTAGTCCTATCCAATATATTGTCTTCTCAAACTAAATTTAAAGATCATTGCCAGCCCAAAAAGTGAAAAAAGGATATATTCTGGTTATAGTTGCTAAATTTTGAGGTAAGCTTAAACTTTGCTTGAAATAAAACCAATTTTATAAAACTAAAAAGTGGCTTTGTAAAAATAGAGAAGTACTATATTATCTTTTTATGTATCAAAGTTAGATAATATTACTATTTTTTATTTAACCAAATTCTTCAGGCTGTGTTTTTAAAACAAAATTGGGCTCATTTCACATTTCTTTTAAGTATCTAGGGGATGCTTTAGTTGAGGCCTTTTAGCAAACAGTCCCCAAACGCTAGTACTGCTCTTGTCTTCAAGGAGCTTGCAGTGTAGCAAGAGTCGAAATAACTTCACTGTATTGCAGTAAGTACTAGGATAACTGTCTAGAGCAGATACTGTATCTACAGTATGAGAGAAGAGGAATTTAGCTGAAGCTGGAGGTTAGAGAATGCTTTGAGGAGGAGAGAACATCTGAGCTGAAGAGTGAAGGCACTCCAGGCAGAGGGAACAGCATGATGAACTTCAGGAGTGAGAATGACAGAAATTCAGCATTTCCAGAGGGGCAGGGAGAGGATTAGGCCAAAACTGCAGGCAGGAGCCCAGTTAGAAGCAAAGATCTAGCTCTCTCCTGCAGGCTGCAGGGACCATTGATGGTTTTAAGGAGAAAATAGTCAGGTTTGCATTTTAATTGCTTACTCTTTGTGTGTTGTGCAGACCTGGATATATAGGCATTCAGATAACTATACCTTTTTGGTGTGCCTGAAATAGTTCATAATAATAAAAACTGAATGTTCTTATACATAAAAACTTTTCCTAATCATGTCATTGCCATTTGTATTCATTTCCTGTTATTGCAATAACAAATTATCACACACTTAGTGGTTTACAACTATATAAATTTATTATCTTACAGTTCTAGGGGGCAGAAGTCTGAGATGGGTCTCACTGGGCTAAAATCACAATGTCAGCAGAGCTGCGCTATTCTGGATAATCCATTTCCTTGCTGTTTCCACCTTGTAGAGGCCACCTGCATTCCTTGGGTCATGGCCCTTCCTCTATCTTCAAAGCCAGCAGTGTAGCATCTCCAGACCACTGACTTCTGCTCTTGCCTCCCTCTTTCACTTAGAAGAATCAATGTGAGTCCATTGGGCTGACCCCAATGACCCAGCATAATCTCTTCATCTCAGACTTGACTGATTAGCAACCTTAATTCCATCTGTAACCTTAATTTTGCTTTGACAGGTAACATAATAGATTCCCAGGTTCCAGGAACTATGACTTGGACATCTTTGGGGAGAGCTGTTATTCTGCCTGTCACACCATTTATTCAACATTTTTAAAAAATTGAATGGTGGTGAAAAGATGCATAACATAAAATTTACCATTTTAACCATTTTAAGAGTAGAGTTCAGTGGCTTTACGTACATTCACATTGTTGTATAACCATCACCAGCATCCATCTCCAGGACAGGACTTTCTAATCTTCCCAGGCTGAAACTTTGTACTCCTTAGAAAATAATTCCCCATTCTCCCCTCCACCTCCCATCCCCTAGCCACCATCATTCTACATTCTATCTCTGAATTTGACTACTCTAGATGACTCATTCAACACCTATTGAATAACTACTATGGGCTAAGCACCCTGCCACAAACTGGAGAATCAAAGATGAAAAAAGACATGGTCAGCCGGGCACAGTGGCTCACGCCTGTAATCCCAGCACTTTGGGAGGCCGAGACGGGCGGATCACGAGGTCAGGAGATCAAGACCATCCTGGCTAACACGGTGAAACCCCGTCTCTACTAAAAATACAAAAAATTAGCCGGGCACAGTGGCAGGCACCTGTAGGCCCAGCTACTCAGGAGGCTGAGGCAGGAGAATGGCGTGAACCCGGGAGGCGGAGCTTGCAGTGAGCTGAGATCCGGCCACTGCACTCCAGCCTGGGCGACAGAGCGAGACTCCGTCTCAAAAAAAAAAAAAAAAAATACAAAAAATTAGCCGGGCGTGGTGGTGCATGTCTGTAGTCCCAGCTACTCGGAGGCTGAGGCAGGAGAATAGTGTGAACCCAGGAGGTGGAGCTTGCAGTGAGCCGAGATCAAGCCACTGCACTCCAGTCTGGGCGACAAAGTGAGACTCCGTCTCAAAAAAAAAAAAAAGAAAAAGAAAAAGAAAAAAGACATGGTCCCCAGTCTCAAAAGATTTCATCAAGACTCGGGGGGAATGGCTGGGTGCGGTCACTCACACCTGTAATCCCAGCACTTTGGAAGGCAAAGGCAGGCAGATTACTTGAGGCGAGGAATTCAAGACCAGCCTGGCCAATATGATGAAACCCCGTCTCTACTAAAAATACAAAAATTAGCCAGGCATGGTGATACACACTTGTAATCCCACCTATTCAGGAGGCTGAGGCAGGATAATTGCTTGAACCTGGGAGGCAGAGGTTGCAGTGAGCCTAGATTTCACCACTGAACTCTACCATGGGTGACAAAATGGGACTCTGCCTCAAAAACAAAACAAAACAAAACAAAACAAAATTTAAGAAAAAGAGAAAGCGACATCAAGGATATACATGCACAGAGGAAAGGCTATGTGTGAGGACACAGCGAGAGGGCAGCCATATTGCCATCCCCATCAAGTTACCAATGACTTTCTTCACAGAATTGGAAAAAACTACTTTCAAGTTCATATGGAACCAAAAAAGAGCCTGCATTACCAAGACAATCCTAAGTCAAAAGAACTAAGTTGGAGACATCACGCTACCTGACTTCAAACTATACTACAAGGCTACAGCAACCAAAACAGCATGGTACTGGTACCAAAACAGAGATATAGATCAATGGAACAGAACAGAGCCCTCAGAAATAATACCACACATTTACAGCCATCTGATCTTTGACAAATCTGACAAAAACAAGAAATGGGGAAAAGATTCCCTGTTTAATAAATGGTGCTGGGAAAACTGGCTAGCCATATGTAGAAAGCTGAAACTGGATCCCTTCCTTACACCTTATACAAAAATTAATTCAAGATGGATTAGAGACTTAAATGTTAGACCTAAAACCTTAAAAACTCTGGAATAAAACCTAGGCAATACTATTCAGGACATAGGCATGGGTAAGGACTTCATGTCTAAAACACCAAAAGCAATGGCAATAAAAGCCAAAATTAACAAATGGGATCTAATTAAACTAAAGAGCTTCTGCACAGCGAAAGAAACTACCATCAGAGTGAACAGGCAACCTACAGAATAGGAGAAAATTTTTGCAATCTACTCATCTGACAAAGGGCTAATACCCAGAATCTACAAAGAACACAAACTTATAAGAAAAAACACAACCCCATCAAAAAGTGGGCAAAGGCTATGAATGGACACTTCTCAAAAGAAGACATTCATAAAGCCAACAGACACATGAAAAAATGCTCATCATCACTGGCCATCAGAGAAATGCAAATCGAAACCACGATGAGATACCATCTCACACCAGTTCAAATGGTGATCATTTAAAAGTCAGGAAACAACAGGTGCTGGAGAGGATGTGGAGAAATAGGAACACTTTTACACTGCTGATGGGACATTCAGCCCCACCATTCAGCCATTGTGGAAGACAGTGTGGCAATTCCTAGATTCCTAGGATCTAGAACTAGAAATACCATTTGACCCAGCCATCCCATTACCGGGTATATACCCAAAGGATTCTAAATCATTCTGCTATAAAGACACATGCACACGTATGTTTAATGTGGAACTATTCACAATAGCAAAGACTTGGAACCAACCCAAATGTCCATCAATGATAGACTGGATTAAGAAAATATGGCACATATGCACCGTGGAATACTATGCAGCCATAAAAAAGGATGAGTTCATGTCCTTTGTAGAGACATGGGCGAAGCTGGAAGCCATCATTCTCAGCAAACTATCACAAGAACAAAAACCAAACACTGCACGTTCTCACTCATAGGTGGGAATTGAACAATGAGAACACTAGGATGCAGGAAGAGGAACATCACACACTGGGGCCTGTCATGAGGTGGGGGGAGGGGGGAGGGATAGCATTAGGAGATATACCTAATGTAAATGATGAGTTAATGGGTGTAACACACCAACATGGCACATGTATACATGTGTAACAAACCTGCACATTGTGCACATGTACCCCAGAACTTAAAGTATAAAAAAAAAAAGACTTGGGGGGAAATGCATAGACTAAAATGCAATTCCATCCTTTACCTACAGATCTCAGTCCCAGCTTCTTGCAAGTATGCACAGTCCTGCACAGCCAGGTCTTGAGTCCATCTTTCCAGCTGTGTGGACCTTGTATTGTGTCTAGTACAGTTTCAGGTCCTGAGAATAGAAACATAAATGAACTGTGGTTTTGGTTTCATTATTTACAGCCTGCATCATCCTTTCTTGGATTCACTTTAATTATGCTTTTTGATAAAGTATTCTCTTGAGTAATTATTCCTAGAAAATCTATGGATCACAGAATTTATGAGTGCTAGCCTATTTAAACATTTCCATATTTTGACCTCACACTTGATTGCTATTTTTACCGGTTATAGAATTCTAAGTTCAAAATAATTTTCCCCCAGAACTTTGAATATGTTGCACTGTCTTCTAATACTCTGAGTTTCTGATAAGAAATCTGATATCAGTGGCAGGTGTGGTAGCTCACTCCTGTAATCCCAGCACCTTGGGAGGCCCAGGCAGGTGGATCTTGAGCTCAGGAATTCGAGACCAGCCTAGACAACATAGTAAGACCTTGTCTCTATGAAAAATACAAAAAATTAGCTGGGTGTGGTGGCACACACCTTTGATCCCAGCTAATTAGGAGGCTGAGGTGGAAGGACTGCTTAAGAGCCCAGGAAGTAGAGGTTGCAGTGAGCCAAGGTCACGCCACTGCACTTCAGTCTGAGTGACACAGAGTGAGACCTTGTCTCAAAAACAAACAAACAAACAAACAAAACTGCTATCAATTCAATTCTTAAGAGTTCTTTTGTCAGTAACCTGTTCATCCTCTCTGGAAATGTTTAGGGTTTTCTTTTTATCCTTGGATTTATAAATTGCAAGCATAATGTGTCTGGGTGTACATATTCTTTTCATTTATTCTGCATAGATCTGAGTAAGCCCTTTTAATCTAAGAATTCATTTCTTTAGTCCAGAGAAATTTTTTTGTATTATTTCTTTTATTACTTTTTTTCTCTCTATTCTCTCTGGTCTCTCCTAGCCTATTAACTGAACATTGATATTTCTGGATCCATTTAACAAGTCTCAACTTCTCTGTCATAGGTTCTATCATTCTTTACTTTTGTAAGACACTCTGGGAAAATCCCTCAACTTGATCTTTTAGCTCATTTTCAACTGAATCTATTCTGCTATGTACCCTACCTATTAAGTTGTGGAGGGTTTATTTTATGGTAATGATAATATTTTTTAATTTCCAAAAACAGAGTGGTTTATTTATTAGCAGTTTCTTCTCTCTGATAATATTAATTATAATTATCTTAAAGTCTTTTGATGGCTGTATGAATTCTGTGTTTTGGGTACTCATTTTTCTGTTTGTTGAGTTTGATGTTTTGTGTGTGTGTTGTGTTTCCCAAACTGCTGATGATTCTTAAGTGTCTATTAATACTTATAATTGGAAGTTGTAATTGAATATCTGTCTATATCAGTCCATCTATCATTTATCTATTTTTTAGTTCAAAAGTAAATCTTGGGTCTCCTAATGACAGACTACTAAATTAGGAAAGGATAATATGTTTGCCTTCTGAGTGAGAGGAACTCTCAGGGTCATTGTAACTTACCTGAAATACCTCCCTCCTTTTTGGTCCCAGTTTCAGAAGTCCTGTTTCACAGAGCTCTGCTCAAGGCTTTATCCTGGTGGTGGGGGTGGGGAAGGTAATGCCAGCTTCTGAGTCAGCATATGTGGGAGAAGATCTTTTTCTTTTATTTTTCTTAACTTCGTATTAAAATGTAGCATATATTGGAAAGTTGCTCAAAGTTAACACATCCTGATAACGAGCACCAAGATCAAGAAACAGAACAACTAGGGGCCTTGCATCCCCTTCCAGTCACTGTATCTCCAAGGGTAATCATTGCCCTAACATCTATTATGGTAGGTTTATTAAATATTATTTGATTAAAATATTATCTCTATTAAAGATTATCAATGGAATCATACTTTTTCATAACTGGCTTCTTTCATGTAGTATGTTTGTGAGATTAATCCGCCTTGTTCTGTGTGGTTGTGGTTTCTTCATGCTTGTTGATGTATAGCATTCCATTTTATGAACAAACATTTATCTATTCCTTTTCCTGTTGATGTACATTTGGGTAGTTTGCAGCTTGAGGCTATTGTTAGTAGTACTTACTCATATGTTTTGATGAACATATGTATGGACTTCTTTTGGAACAGGAATTGTTGGGTCATAGGGTAGCTACATGTTGGCTTTAGAAGAGAGGGCCAACAGTTTTCTACAGTGATTGGACCATTTTACACTTCTGCGAGGGGGTTCCACTTGATTCACAGCCTTGCCAACGCTTTTCTGTCCTTTTCATTTTAGCCATTCTGGTGGGTGGTGTTGCATTTGGGTTTTAATTTAAATTTTCTTCATGACTAATGAAGTTGGAGGCATTTTTATGAGTTAAATTTTGTATGCTCTTTTTTTCTCAGCTTTTTATTATGAAAATCTTAAAATACAGAAAAGTTGAAAGGCTGGCATAACGAACATGCATATACTTAGTACCTAGATGTAAACAATTGTTAGCCTTTTGCTATATTTGCTTCGTGTGTGTATATATGTATATATATATACACGTACACATAATTGTTTTGCTGATCCATTGTAAAGGAAGTTGCAATCATAATGACACGACTCATAATTATACCAGTATCTCCTAGAAATAGATATTTTTCTGCATAACCATAAAACCATGATCATATATAACACAATTAACAATAATTTCCTAAAAATACTGTCTAATGGTCTGTGTGAAAGTCTCCCCAGTTGTCCTCAAAGTACCCGTAATCTACTTTTTTGAACCAGAAGCCAATCAAGGCCAAATCCTTGCATTTGATTGTTATAGCGCTTTAAACAGATCCCTCATCTTCCCCACCTCCTACCCACGACATTGATTTTTTGGAGAGCCAAATTCTGTTCCAGTTATCTATATAAAAATTTTTTAAACCCCAAAACCTTAGCGGCTTAAAACAATTATTTTGTTATATTTTATAATTTTGTCAATCATAATCAGGCAGGGCTCAGTCAAGTGATTCTTCTTTTTCACATGACATTGACAAGGTCACTTGGTGGTATCCACTTGTTATATGGACTGATCTGGAGGCTCCAAGATGGCTTCTGCATACTCATGTACAAGACCTTGGTTGGGATGGCAGGAAGGCTGTGATCAGCTGGGACTGCCAACCAGAGCATGTCCATGTAGCCTCTCTGGCTAGCATGGACTCAAAATGGTCAGTTTCCTTACATCTTGACTCCTGGCTCTGAGGACGAGTGTTTTGGAGACCAGAACAGGAGCCACACTGCCTTTTATGACCCAGTGTCAGGAGTCACACAGCGTCACTTCCATCAGGCTCTGTTGTTTGAAGCAGTCACAAAGCCCATCCAGATGCAAAGAATTTGCAGCTATGTTTTTAAAGCTGCGATGATCTGTTCTTCAGTCACAAATAATGTGCCCTTTTCTCACATGCAAAACACACACCCTTTTCCAAGATTCCTCCAGACTCTCTTTCCATTAGGACACCTGGCTCGGACTGTTTGAGATCTGCTCTTCTTTATCATGGGCTCCCCGTGAGGCTACTGTAGAAGTCTTAGAAGTATTATTGTCTAGCTGACATGGGCTAAGAGGCATGCCCTTTGGCTTCGTCCGGAATTTTGGGTATAGCTAAGAGGAGACACAAAAAGCTCAATTTTAAGTCTTTCTGAGGTCATTAATGGGGTTCTTACAGTTACGCACTGGATTTCCTGAGACTGTTTTCCTAGTATTACTCTTGTAGAATGTTCCCCATTCTGATTTTGTCTGCTTGTTTTCTCTTGGTGTCATTTAACCTTTTTCAAATCCCCTTCCCTCACCTCCATATTTCCTGCAAAATTGGGTCTGGAGGCTTGATTTGATTAAGGTTGAATATTTTGGCAAGAATACTTTGTAGGTGATTTTGAATACATTATACTGCATGATATCTATAGGTATATCATGTCAGGTTGTCCTACTGTTAATATGTTAGGTTCCATCACTTGCATATGGTGGTGACCCCCAGGCCTCTCCATTGTAAAAATGTACATTTTCTTCCTTGTGATTTTCATGAATTTGTGGGGTGATACTAGGAAAAATATGAAATGCTGCAAAAATTCATGTCATCCTTGTGCGGGGACCATGTTGATCACCTTGGCATCCTTCTAATTTTAGTTTGTGCTATGGAAGCATGTTCTGCCCTGGCTCTCATGAATTTGTAACGGTAATTGGTTCTTTGCCTGATGCATGTGGCAAGTCAATATGCTAAGGCAGAAGAGAAAGAGGTTTGATCATAAGGCCGCCAAATAATAAGACAGGAGAAAATCCCAAATCTGTCTCCCTGAGGAGTTTGGGGCTAGGGATGTTAAGGGTTTTGGAATGGGCCAAAGTGTGAAGATGGTTGATTGGTCAGCAAGTCCAGGGTGACGTCATGGGACAGGGAGATAAAGAAACTATATCTGTGCATTGATTTGGTTCCTCTGTGGGATCTTTAAAATGGTTGACATCAGCTACTCCGCTGGAATTAAGGATTGGCTTAAGCCATTCTTACACAAAACCGTTATGATTCTAGCATCAGAAATCCCATCTATAGAAACAATGGGGATACAAATGGTCAATATCTAGTGCTACATGAATTTTGGTTACAAGAAAGTGGGTCAAACTGCAGCCTGACTAATGCTTAATTATAACTATATTTCTGCCCAGAATTCTTGTTAACCATGTGAGGACAGCTTCAAATACAGCTCTTCCATCTCTTGTGCCAGCCCCTGCTCCTGCTCCAGATGTCTGTTGACTTAGGCTTAGAATATCCCTAAACTGCTCTCACTTCCCTGGTGGTCATTTTTCCTACTTTTGGTTAAGCCGTGTTCGTCTTTGCTCCAGATTTGTTGTCAATCAGATTTCACCTGCTCTCTATCCTCCAGAAATTCCTGTATCCTTCTGGTCTTCTGGTGGCCCTCTTTATTGTGTTCATGTGTTTTTGTGGGCTTCATGTGTATGAAGGAAATACTCACAGAGAGACAGAATGTGTTGTGTAAGGAGATTTGAGGCAGGAAGTAGGGAGTTAGTGTATGTGCTGTGTTCAGTCAGACATCTCTGGCCAACCTTTGCTCTTGGGAAACTATATCCCAGGGCAGAAATGAGGAAGTGTCATGTGTATCAAATCATTACATCGTATCCCATAAATATATACCATTATTATTTGTCAATTAAAAATTTTTAAAAGGGCCAGGTGCAGTGGCTCATGCCTATAATCCCAGCACTTTGGGAAGCCAAGGTGGGTGGATCATTTGAGGTCAGGAGTTCAAGACCAGCCTGGCCAACATGGTGAAACCCTGTCTCTACTAAAAATACAAAAAAAATCAGCTGGGCGTGGTAACATACACCTGTAGTCCCAGCTACTTGGGAGGCTGAGGCAGAAGAATTGCTTGAACCTGGGAGGCAGAGGTTGCAGTGAGCAGAGATTGTACCTCTGCACTCCAACCTTGGTGATGGAGTGAGACTCTGTTTCAAAAAAATAAAATAAATAAAATAAATTTAATTTAATTTAATTTAAATTTAAAAAATCAGAGGATAAAGATAGAAAGCAGGTTGTTATGGATTGTATTATGTTTTCCCCAGATTCATAATTTGAAGCCCTAATTCCCAATGACTATATTTGGAGACAGCATCCTTAAAAAGGTAATTAAGGTTAAATGACATCATAAGGGCGGAGCCCTAATCCAACGTGACTGGTGTCTTACAAGAAGAGAAAGAGACACCATGGATGAGCATGCACAGAGGAAAGGCCACGTGAGAACAGAGCTAGAAGGTGGCCATCTGCAAGACAAGGTGAGAGGCCTCACCAGAAATCAACCCTGTGGACACCTTGATATTGAGCTTCCAGCCTCCAGAACTGTGAGAAAACTAACTTCTGTTATTAAGCCACTCAGTCTGTGATACATTGTTATGACTCTAGCAGACTAATACACATAACATGAAAGACGTGACCTCAGGGAAGTGACTTATCCAGGTTTTCGAATTTATTCTGTAACCAGTGGGAAGACATTTGGGTCATAAGCAGCGGGGTAACGGGATCAGAACTTGGGAGCAGGAAGATCACTATCGAAGTAGTCCAAAGGAACTCCGGAGTGAGGAGACAGTAGAGGCAGGGACACCAACTAGGAGGCATTTTAAGCGTATGGGTGAGAAATGATGACGGCTTGAACAAAGACAGTTGGGCCAGTAATATAATAACAAGAAGGTAAAGTCAGCAGAATTTGTCGACTGGTTGGATGTGGGGAGATAAGAAAGTAAGAAATACCGAATTCTTCCCAGGCTCCTGAATTGCATCTAGTAATTGAAATGAACATTTATTTGTTCACTGCAGGTAGTAACTGCAATGAACATTTATTTGTTCTCTACCCAACTTCCTTCTTCCTAAGAGCTTCCAGATTGTCACTCAACACGACCTCCCAATCTCTCTTGTACAGCCCATGTGCTTTGGAGAAACTGAACTCTATCTTGGCTTTAGAGGTGGGCCTGGACTGACCTACATTAATTAGCACATTCCATGTGCTAATTAGTTTTTGGTTCAAGAGTGACAATGTGATCTAAACCTGCCAATCAGTGAATGGCAGAACTCTTGATTGGAATATCGGGACTGAAGTGCCCTTTCCCACTTGACAAGAACAGGGAGGTGGATAGACCTGACTTACTTGAAAACCATCTTGTGACTCCAGGCCCCAGGAAAATGGGCCATAGACTGGAGCTGACCATAGCAGACCAAAGCAAGGATAGATCCCCAGTGGTATCCTCAGGCTATTGGATCAACCAACCATGAAGTCCTTGACTCTCTTGTTATAAAGCCTAGAAACCCCCTTATTCTTTAAGCCCGTTCAAATTGGATTTTTATGTTACTTGCCATATAAAGACACAGGTTAATTGCCACTTTAGTACAGTAGGCAGCGCATCAGTCTCATTAAGATACAGGTCGTTGGGTAGATGGTGGTGCCATTAACCAGGAAATGCAAAGCAAAAAGAGGGACTGGTTTGAAAGGAGAGATGCTTTGTCCTGAACTTGCACAATCCCACATCTTTGCTTGATGTTGATCCTTGGGCCTGGAAAGTCCTACTCATAATCTAAGGTCCTATTCTGATGGCCCTTCCTCTAAAACAGTGTAAACCCCTCTTATATCCAGTTGAGAATTCACCATGCCTTCTGAACCTGCGTACATTTTGGACATGGCTCTATCATTGCTTTTTTTTTTTTTTAAGTCTTGCTCTGTTGCCCAGGCTGAAGTGCAGTGGTGTGTCATGTTCATAGCTCATTGCAGCCTCAACCTCCTGGGTTCAAGTAGTCCTCCCACCTCAACCTCCTGAGTAGCTGCTACTATAGGCATGCATCACCACACTCAGATAATTTTTTTAAAAATTATTTTTATAGATGGGATCTTGCTGTGTTGCCCAGGTTGGTTTCAAATGCCTGGGCTCAAGTGATCATTCTGCCTCAGCCTCCCAAAGTTCTGGGATTACAGGCATGAGCCACTACACCCACCTATTATTGCTTTTATCACCTCATGTTACCATGTTCTCCTCTGGGTGCTGACTGATCTCCCTGACAGTCAAGAACACATAGTACTCATCTTTATGTACAGGTTTGCAGCCCCAATGCATCTAATAGGCACCTAAACATCTTGATGAGTAAATGAAAGCTGTTTCACCCATTTTCTTTTCAAGCTAATGAACCTGCTCACCACCCCACTCATTTGGACTGAGAGAAACTGGCTATCAGACCAGGGAATAAATTACTTATCAAGTTACCAGAAAAATCTGAAAATATAGGAATGGTAGGAAAGGGTAATTTTATGGGATTGAAAACACAGAAAAAGAAAACTTGAATTAACAAGTTACCTCTATAATAATGATGTGATGTGTTTACATCTGTTGGCTTTAGTAGCCACAGCCAACAGTTTTCCACAGTGGTTGGACCATTTTACACTTCTGTGAGGAGGTTCCACTTGATTCACAGCCTTGCCAACGCTTTTCTGTCCTTTTCATTTTAGCCATTCTGGTGGGTGGTATTGCATTTGGGTTTTAATTTACATTGTCTTCATGACTACTGAAATTGGAAACATTTTTATGAGTTAATTTTCTCTGATCTTTTTTTCTCAGCTTTTTATTATGAAAATCTTCACCCACAGAAAAGTTGAAAGGCTGGCATAATGAACATGCATATACTTAGTACCTAGATTCAAACAGTTGTTAGCTTTTTGCTATATTTGCTTTGTGTATGTGTATGTGTGTATAATTGTTTTGCTGATCCATTGTAAAGTAAGTTGCAATCATAATGACACGATCTATATACCAGTATCTCCTACAAATAGACATTTTTCTATATAATGATAAAACTATGATCATATCTAACACGATTGATATGGTTTGGCTCTATGTACCCACCCAAATCTCATCGTGAATTGTAATCCCCACATGTTGAAGGAGGGAGGTGATTGGATCATGGGGTGGTTTCCTCCATGCTGTTCTCATGATAGTGAGCGAGTTCTCACAAGATGTGATGGTTTGAAAAGTGGCAGTTTTTTCTTCTCTCTTCTCCCCCCTGCCGCCTAGTTAAGAAGGTGACTGCTTCCCCTTATGCCATGATTGTAAATTTCCTGAGGCCTCCTCAGCCATGCAGAACTATGAGTCAATTAAATCTCTTTCCTTTATAAATTATCCAGTCTCAGGGAAGTTCTTTACGGCAGTGCAAAAACAGACTAATACACAATTAACAACAATTTCCTAAAAATATTGTGTAGTGGTCTGTGTGCAAGTCTCCTCAGTTGTCCGCAAAGTACCCGTAATCTACTTTTTTGAACTAGAAGCCAATCAAGGCCAAATCCTTGCATTTGATTGTTATAGCACTTTAAACAGACACCCCCACCCCATTTTCCCCATCCCTCATCCATGACATTGAGTTTTTGGAGAGTCAAATTCTGTTCTAGTAGTCTATATAAAGATTTTTTTTTTTTTTTTTTTTTGAGATGGAGTCTCTCTGTCACCCAGGTTGGAGTGCAGTGGCGCAATCTCAGCTCACTGCAAGCTCTGCCTCCCAGGTTCACGCCATTCTCCTGCCTCAGCCTCCCAAGTAGCTGGGACTATAGGCGCCCATCACCACGCCCAGCTAATGTTTTGTATGTTTAGTAGAGACGGCGTTTCACCATGTTAGCCAGGATGGTCTCAATCTCCTGACTTCATGATCCGCCCACCTCGGCCTCCCAAAGTGCTGGGATTACAAGCATGAGCCACCATGCCCGGCCAAGTCCATATAAAGATTTAAGAAAAAAAACACTCCAAAACTTCATTGCCCTCAAACGATTATTTTATCATATTTTACGATTTTGTCAATTGTGAATTCAGGCAGAGCCCAGTCAAGCAATTCCTCTTTTTCGCATGACATTGACAAGGTCTCTTGGTGGTATCCACTTGTCATATGGATATGGTCTGAAGGCTCCAAGATAGCTTCTGCACACTCATGTCTGAGACCTTGGTTGGGATGGCAGGAAGGCTGTGATTAGCTGGGACTGCCCACCAGAGCATGTCCATGTTGCCTCCCTGGCTAGCATGGTCTCAGAGGGGTCAGTTTCCTTACATCCTGACTCCTGGCTCTGAGGGGGGTGTTTTGGGGAACAGGACAGGAGCTGCATTACCTTTTATGATCCAGTATCGAGAGTCACACAGCGTCACTTCCATCAGGCTCTGTTGTTGCTCCCATTATGCTCTGTGACAAAGCCCACCCAGATTCAGAGAATTTACAGCTGTGTTTTTGATTTTTGGGTTTTGTGTTGTTGTTTTTCTGTCACCCAGGCTGGAACACAATGGCACAATCACAGTTCACTGCAACCTCAACCTTCTGGGATCAGGCGATCCTCCCACCTCAGCTTCCCAAGTAGCTGGGACTACAGGCACACACACCACCATGCCTGGCTAATTTTTGGACTTTTTGTAGAGGCAGGATCTCACCATGTTGCCCAGGCTGGTCTCGAACTCCAGGGCTCAAGCGATCCTCCCACCTCTGCCTCACAAAGTGCTAGGTTTATTAGGCATGAGCCACCATATCCGGCCTGTTTTCAAAACTGCCATGGTCTGCCCTCTGGCCACAAATAATTTGCCTTTCTCTCACATGCAAAACATGTACCCCTTTCCAAGACTCCGCCAAAGTCTCATCCCATTGTGACATCGGGCCGGACTCTTTGAGGTCTGCCCTTCTTGGGCTCCCTGTGAAGCTGCTGTGCAACTACACCCTCAGGAGTCCTCAAAGCATTGCTGTCTAGCTGAGAGGTGCTAGGAGGCATGCCCTTTAGATTCTTAGCTCTTTGTGTAACTAAGAGAGCACAAAGCACCATCCTACATCTTTCTGAGGTCATTAACAAGGGTCTTAGAGTTATGGATTCCCTGAGACAATATTTTACAAGCATTGCCCTTGTAAAAATACTCCACAGTCTGATTTTATCTGCTTGTTTCCTCTTGGTGACATTGAACTTCTCAAATCCCCCTCCCTTACCTTCATTTTCCATGTAAAATTAGGTTTTGATGCTTAATTGAATTCAGGTTAAATATTTAGGCACAAATACTTCATAGGTGATTCAGTATACATACTGCATGATATCTATAGGTACATCATGTCAGGTCATCCTGTATTAACAGGTTAGGTCTCATCATTTTCATAGAGTGGCGACCCCAGATCTCTCCATTGTAAAAATGTACATTTTCATCTTTGTGATCTTTGTGATTTGCATGGGATGTATGGGGTGGTATTATCAAAAATGCAAAATGCCTCACAATTCATGTCATTCTAGTACAGGGGCTGTTCTTATCATCATGGTGTCCTTCCCATTTTAGTTTGTACCATGGAATCAAGTTCTGACCTGGCTCTTGTGAATACAGCTCTTTCATCTCGTGTGCCAGCACCTGCTCCTGCTCCAGGTATCTGTTGACCAAGCTGGGAATATCCCTAAACTAGCTTTCACTTCCTTGGTAGTCATTTGCCTACCTTCGGTTAAGCTGTGTTCGTCTTTGCTCCAGGTTTGCTGTCAGTCGGATCCTGTCTGCTTTCTATCTTCCAGGAATTCCCGTATCCTTCCGGTCTTCTGGTGGCCCTCTTTATTGTGTTCCTGTTTTTGTGGGTTTCATATGTACATATCAAATGCCCACTGACAGACAGAATGTATTGTGTAAGGAGATTTGAGGCAGGAAGTAGGGAGATAGTGTGTGTGCTTGTGTTCAGTCAGATGTCTCTAGCCAACCTTTGCTCTTGGGAAACTATATCTCAGGGCAATGATGAAGGAATATCACATGTATTAAGTCATCACATCATACTATACATATATATGTATGTGTATATATAAATATCATTATTATTTACCAATTAAAAATTCAAAAATAAACTTTAAAAAAGTTTCAGAACATGAAGATAGAGACCAGATTGTTATGGACTGTGTTTTGTGTCACCTCAACACTTGCAGTTTGAAGCCCTAACCTTTAATGTGACTAAATTTGGAGACAGAGTGCTTCAAAATGGTAATTAAGGTTAAATGAGATCCTAAGGGTGGAGCTCCAATCCAATATGACTGGTGTCTTATAAGAAGAGAAAGACTCCAAGGATGCATGCACACAGAGGAATAGCCATGTGAGCACATAGCGAGATGACAGCCATCTGCATGCAAGGAGAGAGGCCTTGGAGAAACCAGCCCTGCCTGATGAAGTTGAATTAACAGGTACCTCTCTTATAATGATGCAATAGCTTCTTCTTTGCAAGTTAAGAGGGACACACACACACACGCACATACACGCACATACAATATCTCTCAATATATAAGACGGGTTAACAATTTCTGTTAGTGCTGCTGAAGACTGTGGGAAGAATCTAAAATTGGTGCTACCCACACACAAGGTTGCATCATGCCCATCAATTTATTTTGATCTCATGGAAGGCGTTTTGGAGCAGTGCTCAAGAAATAGCTCAACCAAAAGAACATCTAAATTATGTAAAAATGAACTCCAATGGTTCAGATCTATTAATCTTTCGTAGTAAGATTTCAAACATGGTACTGTAATTCCAAAACACAAATAACTGTAATAATTTGATCTCATAGGAGATAAATTCTACCTAATTTTTTGCAGGAAAAAGTTGGAGAACAATACTTTATCACCTTCAAATATATTTGGTAACTGGAACTGAAGGGGAGACAAGTGTAGCCAAGCCTAGACCAAGGATGATCATCAATAATGACAGCTATTTAACAGATGATCATCAATAATGACAGCCATTTGACAAATGTTCATGGAGTGCTTGCTATGTCCCAGGTATTCTCTGAGGTGCTGAGGACGCAGCACTAAACAAACATGAATAATGATGATAAGAAAGACATTTATTGAGCTCTTATTGTGGGCTAGGCCCTGAGCTCAGTGCTTTGTATACAGCTGACCCTTGAATAACATGGGTTGGTTTGAACTGCGTGAGTCCCCACTTATACGTGAAGCTTTTTTCAATAAAAGTTATACCATGGGCTGGGCATGGTGGCTCACGCCTGTAATCCCAACACTTTGGGAAGCCAAGGTGGGCGGATCACAAGGTTAGGAGTTCGAGACCAGCCTTACCAACATGGCGAAACCTCATCTCTACTAAAAATACAAAAACTAGCCGGGTGTGGCAGCCTGTGCCTGTAATCCCAGCTACCCAGGAGGCTGAGGCCAGAGAATCACTTGAACCTGGAAGGCGGAGGTTACAGTGAGCCGAAGTCGTGTCACTGCACTCCAGCCTGGGCAACAGAGCGAGACTCCATCTCAAAAAAAAAAAAAAAAAAAAAACTGTATACCATGTGTGTCTGACTCTCCTACCTCCCCTTGCAAGTCCTCCACTTCTTTCACCTTGGCTACCCCTGAGATAGCAAGACCAGCCCTTCCTCTTCCTCCTCCTCCTCAGTCTATACAACATGAAGATGACAATGATGAAGGCCTTTATCATGACTCACTTCCACTCAATGAATAGTAAATGTATTTTCTCTTCCTTATGGTTTTCTTAACATTTTCTTTTATTTGGCTTACTTTATTATAAGAATACAGTATATAATACATATAATACGCAAAATATCTGTTAACTGTTCAGTAACGCTTCTGTATATAATACATATAACATGTAAAATATCTGTTATCAACTGTTATCAATAAGGCTTCTGGTCAACAGCAGACTAGTAGTAGCTAAGTTTTTGGGAAGTCAGAAGTTATATGTAAGCCAGTGGCTCACACCTATAATCCCAGCACTTTGGGAGGCTGAGGTAGGAGGATTGCTTGAGGCCAGGAGTTCGAGACCAGCCTGGGCAACATAGCAAGATCTCACCTCAATAAAAATTTTAAAAATAATTTTTTAAATTTAAAATGTTATATGTAGATTTTTGACTGTGTAGGGGTCAGTGCCCTGACCTTCTCATTGTTCGAGGGCCAACTGGGTATTAGCTTATTTGTCCTACCCGCACCACAACTCTGTGAGCTGCTATCATTATCTCCATTTTACAGATACAGAAGCTTCTGAGAGGTAACTCACCCAAGGTTACAAATCCAATTAAAGTGGTAAAAATTGGACCCTACTCAGGCCTGTTGGCTTCCTGAAGTAACACAGCAATTGACTAGAAACAGCTGCTGGAAATGCTTCATAGGTAGGGAACTAGGCCATTTAAAATTGTATTTGCTTAAGCATTCCTTTTTTACAGTTGATATAAAGGTAAAATTCAGTACAGTTCTACGAAAACTCAACAAAATCTACATTACTGGAGCCCAATCAATGAACTTTCATCATGATATTAATGACTTAAGCTCATGGATCTACAGAATTATATTGTGACTAGCATGTATCTTGGCAAACAATTTTTTTTTTTTTTTTTTTTTTTGGAGACAGAGTCTCCCTCTGTCCCCCTGGCTGGAGTACAGTGGCATAATCTCGGCTCACTGCAACCTCCACCTGCCAGGTTCTAGCAATTCTCCTGCCTCAGCCTCCCAAGTAGCTGGGACTACAGGTGTACACCACCATGCCTGGCTAAGTGTTTGTATTTTTAGTAGAGATGGGATTTCACCGGGCTGGCCAGGCTGATCTCGAACTCCTGACCTCGTGATCTGCCCGCCTCGGCCTCCCAAAGTGCTGGAATTACAGGCATGAGCCACCGCGACCGGCCCAGCAAATTATTTTTTAACCACTTTAACTTAGTATTTTCAGTGTTTTACTGCTACATTTCGTAACCACTATAATACCTACATATCATCTGTACTATTATTTACTTAAAACTTTTACTTGATGTTTTAAAGGAAATTTAATATTACTACTCTAAATAAAGAGACACTAAATCACTCAATAAATACTTACAAAGTGCCCAATACACACTAGGCAGCAGTGACATAGCATTGAAAAAGAAACTAAAACATATCCCCACCCTCATGGAGCTAATGTTCTATTAGGGGTAACAGACAATAAACTAGATAAATGGCCGGGCATGGTGACTCATGCCTGTAATGCCAACACTTTGAGAGGCCTAGGCAGGCAGATCACTTGAGTTCAGGAGTTCAAGACCAGCCTGGCCAACATGTGAAACCCCGTCTCTACTAAAAATACCAAAGTTAGCTGGGTGTGGTGGCAGATGCCTGTAATCCCAGCTACTCAGGAGGCTGAGGCAAGAGAATCACTTGAAACCGGGAGGTGGAGGTTGCAGTGAGTAGAGATTGTGCCATTGCACTCCAGCCTGGGCAACAAGAGCAAAACTCCTTCTCAAAAGAAAAATAACAAAGTAAAATAAACAAGATAAGTAAAATATATAGTTAGAGACTGATCAGTGCTGAAGGGAAAGGTGGGTGTCGGTCCATTCTGTGCTGCTGTAACAGAATAGCTGAGACTTGGTAATTTCTAAATAACAGAAATTTATTCTCTCATAATTCTGGAGGCTGGGAAGTCCAAGATCAAGGCACCGGCATCTGATGAGGGCCTTCTTGCTGTCCTCACATGGTGGAAGTCAGAAGGGCCAACAGGGGGACAAATTCTGTGTTCTCACATGGCATGTGTAGAGAGGGAACCCACTCCCCCAACCCCTTTTTATAATGGCATTAATCCCTTCTTGAGGGTAGAACCCTCATGATCTAAACACTTCCCATTAGACCTCACATCCCAACATCGTTGTATTGGGGATTATGTTTCCAACGCATGAATTTTGCGGGGTATTGTCAAACCACAGCAGGGGGTATCAAGTGTGTAAGTTAAAACTGTTGTTAAATAGTTAAAATTTTAGATAGGGTGGCCAGGGAAAACCTCATCACGAGAGTGACTTTTGAGTAAAGACCTGAAAGGGACAAGCCATGTGAAAATCCAAGAGAAACACAATTCAGGTAGCAGAACAGACAATGCAAAGCACTGAGGATCAAGTGTGTCTGGGATGCTTAAGGAACAACAGGGAGGTCATGGGCAGAAGCAAGGAGACTAGAGAGCTAATGCAAAAATTCAAGAAAGAGGTGATGGTGACTTAAACCAGAATGATGAGAAATGGTCAGATTCTAGAAATATGAATGTTAAGTCAACATTTGCTGATGGGCCAGTTAGCTGATGAGCCACTACAAAGTGTAAGGGTTAGGAGAGGAGATCAAGGAAAACCCCAAAATTTTGGCCTGAGCAGACAACTGGAAGGATGGTGCCCAAAACATTTCTTTTTTCTTTCTTTTTCTTTCAATGAACCATGTGCACAGTTTTTCATATTTCTCCTTTTTCTCCCCACCCCCAGATTTGCATTTCTGTCACTTGCACCACAATCTCCTCACTCAATGAAAGAAATTTAGAAAGCACTGGGATTCAAAAGAACAGATGTAAAAGTTGCTTGAGGTTTTGCTCATCTAAAGCCTGTGTGTTCTTTGGAGGCTGTGACTTTTGAGGGCAAGTCATTAAAGCTAAAGCAGCCCCTGCCCTGTTCACCAAAAACACTTGTTCTAAGTTATAAAACACTGCAGTTCTATGATTCTGAAATCTTGAAAGGATTATAATGAAAAAAATACTCTATTTTCAAGGATCCAGCAGACATTTTTCAGAATACTGAAATTTTGTATATTGTAAATATACCAAATATACTCTGAATATTATCAGTATCAGCTTTCTCAGAGAACAGAAATACTACTGGCTCTTAGGATTTAAGCTATTAACACATATCTGTGCTTGAAAACCACATGCCACTTTTGTCAAATGAATTGATGCAGTTCAGCATCATAAGCTGAAATATTCGTTAATTTCACCTTTTTCTGATTTATTCACTTGTTCATTACTTCAACAAAAGGATAGTTTAAAAAGAGTAACAATATATACACAATGATAGTTTCATGATGAGCCAAGACATTAAATAAGACAAATAAGGCAATCTGATTTTATGTTAAACATTGGCCTGTTACTTTATTATTAAAATAATAGTGGTATTTGAGTTTGGAGCCAGTATTCTAGTCTTTGTATGAAGATAATGCCTTTCTTTGGCATCAATAAATCGGTATGCATCTATCTTAATTATATCAGCATAAAAAATAGCTTACTGTCCTTGGCAGTAAATAACATTGCCTTCAATTAGCCAAATTATATTTCTATCTCAAACTACATCCAGTACCATATATCCATGTCATCAGAGAAATTTTAATTATCACTGCAGATTGTGTTTATTTTTACATTGGACTGTATCACAAACCGAACATTTAAAATATGAAAAAGGAAAAAACCTTCATATAACTGCCTCTCAAAGTGCCTCCTTTCTAAAGCTTCTAGGCTGCTTTCTCCATTGGGCTGCAGACCTTCCTGTCTAGTATCTCCTGGACACCATGTGTCCCAAACTGAACTCATCCTTTCCCTCCAACTGCCCCTATTCCTGTGTTCTGTGTATCTATTCATGACATGTCCATCCACCCGGTCAACCAGGTTCAAAACTTGAATCTCTGACTACTCTCTATACTTCACTTCCTATATCCAATTGGTTGCCAAATACTGCCCATTGAACAGCTTCCAAGTATCTAATCTCTCTCTTCTTTATCTACTGCTGGAATTCTCTTCCTGAAGCTCAGATTTATGTTATTATTTGCCCCCAAACCTTGCATTTTCCTCCCATTTTCTATGGAATGGCCTAACTCCTTAGAAAGGTACCAAGACTTTCCAGAGTTTGGCCATGCCTTTCCACCCCACTGTACCTTGTTTTCATTGTCCTCTGAATTTCATTTATAAAGGTGACTGGGTGATGACAATCAATGAATTAGTGGCCAATGCCTTTGAAAGTTTTATAGTTCTTAAGAGAAGGGACTGTGCCTATGACCACACGAGAGAGTATTAGGGTCAGTGAGGAAGTAGGGGGAGCAAGGAGAAAGCCCAGAGCCTTTATTGCCGTGGGAAGCAATGGGCGAGGCAGGGAAGGGAAGTCTGAGCAAGCTTAGGATTGAATAGTTTGAATAATGTTGGCGAGCTCTGGGATATAGGGGTGAATTTTAGTTGTCTGGTACTTGGCCATGGGGTGATTTATTACAGTGACTTGGGGCAGGGAAAATATTGGTGTGTGAGATGGATAAAGGTGGTGTGGGGATATAGGCTTGGGTTGGTTGGTTTGTATATGAAAGGGGTGTTCACAAGCAAGTTGTTTGCTATCTCTAGGAATTAGCTAACTCTGGAGGGGCAATTCTTCCCCAGGTCCCCAAGGCCCCAAGATGTCAATGCATCATAAAATACAGAAAACAGAAACTAAAATCCACGATTAATACACACCTCACTTCCCACACACCCTTTACTCCCAACTCCAGTAGCCACAGAAATGCTCTTCTAGACAAAGTAAGTTCTGTAGTGCATCTCTCAACAATCTGCTACCACCCCATAGCCCTGGCTGAGGACAGTCATCGAACCTGATACTATGCGACCAGGGTCCTTCCCCTGGTCACTGGATAGTGATCGCACCCAACACAGGCACCCCCATCTATAGGGTGGCTGGCGATCTGTGACCATTGTGGCCTGCCTGGACCAATCGATAAACTGGACCAATTGGATTTCCATTTTTAGGGATTTAAATTCAGAGCCACAAAAGGAGATTGTCAGTTGATGATGAGGTAGGATACCCTGAAGTACACTCACAACCTTTGAAAACCATGTGCAGTCTAGTGCTCCACCCCTCTACCCACCCCATCCAACCCCCACCAAAATACTAACCAAATACAACACACTGGTTCATCATCTAGACTATGATAACTCGCTGGGGATAGTGCTGGAAGTTTTTGTTTAACATTTCTTTCAAATACCAAGATTAACGGAGTTGCACAGTGAAAAAAACTGTAGGAAAGAGTTGGACTTAGGCCTGGAGTGAAGGGCACAAGATGCCTTTATTTTAAACCCCTAAAAGTGTTGCAAAGTGTTTTTAATTTCATATAAATATTTAAGGATCACATGAACACAATCCAGTACAAATGCGTCCAGGAGCTTCAGCGAGCGTTCCAGCTTCTTCGTAACGTTCCCCTACTGGGCAACAAGCGGAGGGAAGAGAACTTCCGGCGCCCCCACCTACCGCTCCCCTGCCCTGTCCAGCTGCTCTAAATCTGCAGACTTGGTCGATTGCTTCTGCCTGGGCGGTACCGTCCGAATCGACTGCTCCTGTCTGACGCGTCCCTGGGCGCGGGAAACGAGTTTCAATCCACTTTCCTGACCCCAACCATACTTCCCAGTGTCCGCCTCCCCGTCTTGTACACCCCTAACTCCCTGAGGCTCCTCCGAATCACGCGAGTGGAAGCGGAGAAGCTCAAGTGGCCGCCATGTCGGAGGCTTATTTCCGAGTGGAGTCGGGTGCGCTGGGGCCTGAGGAGAACTTTCTTTCTTTGGACGACATTCTGATGTCCCACGAGAAGCTGCCGGTACGCACGGAGACCGCCCTGCCTCGCCTTGCCCCTTTCTTCCTGGAGCGGAGCGCAGGCGCCGAGACTGACAACGCCGTCCCACAGGTGAGCCTTTGGGTGCGGGGTCCCGCCCGGAAAGACTTCAGCTCCCGGCGGGCCTCGCGGCCCTGGGACGCCGCGTCGGGGCGCGTTGCCCCCTGGGATTTGTAGTTTTCGTGGAGCCACGGCCGAAGGCGCTAACGACTTCTTCCTGGAAACTCTGCGGGGATCCCGTCGCGCTCAGGGTGGTCTCCAGACTTGTTGTTCGCCATCTGTGGTGAAACTACATTTATCCTGGGTCGCCAAGCAGCCTCCAACATTGATTTCATTTTTGAAACTGTCCAAATTCGTTAGTGTCTTCCCCCACCACCCCCTGCAACGTGTGTTGAATGCTTGAAGATTGGCTCCAGCTGAATACTTCAGAATTAGAGTTCTGATTATGTTTGCCTTAAAACAGCTTTGGGCTCTGTAAGAGCATGTGATAAGTGGGAACCCCAAGTTGCTAGATTCATGCCTGCATAATGATGACAGGATCAGCACCCACTTACTGAGGGCTTACTTAGTGCCAGCATGGATGGGTGTGGGGAGTAAGCTTTTCCCTTTAATCCTTCAACAGCCAGAAACGTTGGGTCACTTGGCCAGGAGCTTCAGTTAGTGGTGAGCTGGGATTCGGAACCAAAGGTCGTATAGCTTCAAATATAAAACTGTCCCAAGAACAGGGCTTGTAATGGTTATGTTGGATTTCCTGTTTCACCTGTTTTGTTTAGAACGATGTTTTTTGTTTGGTCTGTTTGTTTCAAGTTAACTTTTATCAAAGTAATACATAACCAACGTTTTAAAAGTCAAGTAGACCGGGCGCGGTGGCTCACTCCTGTAATTCCAGCACTTTGGGAGGCCGAGGCTGGCGGATCACGAGGTCAAGAGATCAAGACCATCCTGCCCAACATGGTGAAACCCCATCTCTACTAAAAATACAAAAATTAGCTGACTGTGGTGGCGGGCGCCTGT
Source organism: Rhinopithecus roxellana (assembly GCF_007565055.1). Lineage (NCBI taxonomy): Eukaryota > Metazoa > Chordata > Mammalia > Primates > Cercopithecidae > Rhinopithecus > Rhinopithecus roxellana. The sequence continues at coordinate 41,086,359 of NC_044568.1, read as the reverse complement.
AGTCCCAGCTACTCAGAGGCTGAGGCAGGAGAATTGCTTGAACCCAGGAGGCGGAGTTTGCAGTGAGCTGAAATTGTGCCACTGCACTCCAGCCTGGCTACAGAGCAAGACTCCATCTCGAGTCAAATAGTACCGAAAGATTTATAAGAAAAAATAGGCCGGGCGCGGTGGCTCAAGCCTGTAATCCCAGCACTTTGGGAGGCCGAGACGGGCGGATCACGAGGTCAGGAGATCGAGACCATCCTGGCTAACACGGTGAAACCCCGTCTCTACTAAAAAATACAAAAAACTAGCCGGGCGAGGTGGCGGGCGCCTGTAGTCCCAGCTACTCGGAGGCTGAAGCAGGAGAATGGCGTGAACCCGGGAGGCGGAGCTTGCAGTGAGCTGAGATCCGGCCACTGCACTCCAGCCCCTGCGACAGAGCGAGACTCCGTCTCAAAAAAAAAAAAAAAAAAGAAAAGAAAAAATAACAGGCCCTGCCTTGCTTTTCCCACTTCCCCCTCCAAGTCCACAGGGCTCATGTACCTTTTTTAGTGGTGTCTTAAGATTCATCTATGTATTTCTAAATAATATTCTTAAACTTACCTTGTTGGGTTCTTTTTTGTTGTTGTTGTTGTTGTTGTTTGGATGTAGACATTATCTGTTGACTTTGTATCCTAGCAAATGAGGATTTCGTTCCCATAAACACTGGTAAACATGGCGCTATGCTGCCCAGACTTTATTCATATTTCCTTAGTTTTTAGTTAATGTCCTTTTTCTGTTTCAGGATTCCACCTAGGATACCACATTGCATTTAGTAGACATGTTTCCTTAGCCTCCTGACAGTTAATCAGACCTCCTTGTTCTAATGACCTTGACGGTTTTGTGGAGTGGTGGTCAGGTATTTTGTAAAATGTTTCTCAATTGGAAATCTTTGGTTTTGGGGTAGTTTTGTTTTTGGTTTTGGTTTTTTGGTTTTTTGACAGAGTTGCCCTGTCATCCAGGCTGGAGTGCAGTGACATAATCTCAGCTCACTACAGCCTCTTCCACCTCCTGGGTTCAAGCGATTCTCCTGCCTCAGCCTCCCAAGTAGCTGGGATTACAGGTGCCCACTATCACACCCAGCTAATTTTTGTATTTTTAGTAGAGCCAGGGTTTCACCAGGTTGCCCAGGCTGGTCTGGAACTCCTGACTTCAAGTGATCCACCCACCTCAGCCTCCCAAAGTGCTGGGATTACAGGTGTGAGTCACCTCGCACAGCCACCTTTGTTTTTGTTTTTATACTTTTTTCTCAGGATTAGACTTGGTTATCAGCTTTAGGGAGGAAGACCACAGAGGCAAAGTGCCATTTTCATCACATATTAAGGGTACCTGCTATCAACAGGACTTTTTACTCTTCATTTGAACCTTGGCAGAGGTAACGTTCATGAGGTTGCTCCACGTTTTCATACTGTACTCTTTGGATGGAAGTCATTATCACTCACTGAAGGAGGAGGGAGTCATGTTCCACTTCTTTGAGTGCAGAGTGTCTCCATTAATACTTTAGAATCCTTCTGCATGGGAGATTTGGGTAGGAAGGTTTGTATGACATTTAATTTCATTTATAGAATTATTCAGACTTTATTTCTTCTTGTGTTCGTTTTGGTATATTGGTTTTTAACTAAAAATTTGACCATTTTATCTTTTTTTTTTTTTTTTTTTTTTTGAGACAGGGTCTTGCTCTGTTGCCCAGGCTGGAGTGCAGTGGTGTGATACGGCTCACTGCAGCCTTGACCTCCCAGGCTCAAGTGATCGTCACACCTCAGCCACCTATGTGGCTGGGATTGCAGGCGCATGCCACCATGCCCAGCTAATTTTTTTTTTTTTTTGAGACGGAGTCTCCACTGTGTCGCCCAGGCTGGAGTGCAGTGACTGGATCTCAGCTCATTGCAAGCTCTGCCTCCCGGGTTTACGCCATTCTCCTGCCTCAGCCTCCTGAGTAGCTGGGTAGTTTTTTGTGTTTTTTAGTAGAGACGGGGTTTCACCATGTTAGCCAGGATGGTCTCGATCTCCTGACCTCGTGATCCGCCCATCTCGGCCTCCCAAAGTGCTGGGATTACAGGCTTGAGCCACCGCACCCGGCCGCCCAGCTAATTTTTGTATCTTTTTTTTTTTTTTTTTGGTCTAAATTTTCAATGGTATCAGTACAATGTTCAGAATTTCCTTTACTATCTTTTTAATGTCAGTAGGATTACAGTGGTGCCCTTATTTTTATTTTTAATATTAATAAGTTGTGTTCTCCCTTTCTTGATTACCCTTGCCAGGAGTCTATCAATTTTTTTATTCTTTTAAAAGAACTAACTTAGGACTCTGTTAGTTTTCTCTTTTGTACCTTATTTTAGGTCATTAAGTTCTTAATTCTTCTACTTTATTTGGGTTTAATTTTCTATTATTCCCCACCACACACACACCCACATTTTGAAATGGAAACTTAGATCATTAATTTTTCAGTCTTCTTTTATACATTCATAGCGATACATTTCTGTTAAGTACAACTTTAATTGCATTTCATAAGTTTTGATGTGTTATATTTTCATTATCAATGAACTAAAATACTTTTTAGGCCAGGCACAGTGGCTCACACCTATAAACCCAACACTGGGAGGTGGAGGCGGGAGGATCACTTGAGCCCAGGAATTCGAGACCAGCCTGGGCAACATAGTGAGTCCCCATCTCTACAAAAAATAAAAATAAAAAAATGCCAGGCACGGTAGCACACACCTGTGGTCCCAGCTACTCAGGAGGCTGAGGCAAGAGGGCCATTTAAGCCTTGGAGGGTCAGTACTGCAGTGAGCCATGATCACACCACTGCACTCCAGCCTAGGTGACACAGCAATATAATGTCTCAAAAAAATAAATAAAAATTTTAAAAAACTGTTTAATTTCTATTGTGATTTCTTTTTTGACCCATAGGTATTTACAAGACTAGTGCTTAATTTCAAACATTTTGGGTTGGTCATTTACCATTTTTGCTTTTTATTTCTAGCTTGATTCCACTGTGGCCAGAAAACATAGTCTGCATGATTTCAGTCTTTTGAAAGTTGCTGAGACTTGCTCTATGGCAAAGCATAAGACTAATTTAACCATTCTGTGTGGACTTGAAAAGATGTCTGTGTGAAGTCATGGTGTCCAATAAATAATCTGTATGTGTGAATTAGCTCATTTGTTAATTGTTTTGTTGAGATAGTCTCTATCCTTGCAATTTTTTTTTTTTTTTTTTTAAATCCTGAAAAACATGTGGACCAGGCATAGTGGCTCCTGCCTATAACCCTAGCACTTTGGGAGGTAGAGGTGGGAGGATCACTTGAGGCCAGGAGTTTGAGATCAGCCTAGGCAACATAGCAGGACCCTCTCTCTAGGAAAAATTGAAAAATTAGCTGAGTGTGGTGGCACATGCCTATGGTCCCATCTACTCAGGAGACTGAGGCAGGAGGATTACTTGAGCCTAGAAGACTATTGCACTCCAGCCTGGGTGACAGAACAAGAACCCATCTCTTAAAAAAAAAAAAATGTTAAAGTTTCTCACTATGATTATGGATTTGTCTGTTTATCCTTCTGTTCATTTAGACAAATATTAATTTTCTGGTAGATATAATGACCCTTTTATTGTTGTCACATGTCCCTCTTTATCTCTAGTAATGTTCCTGTCTTTTGATTAGTGTTTACATGACATTTTTTCATCCTATTTTTAATTTTTCTGTGTCTTCATATTTAAGGTATGTCTCTTTTTAAGCAGCATGTAGTTGGGTTTTGTTTTTTATTCAGTGTGCTGATTTTTAATTGGTATATTTAATCCATTTACATTTAATTTAATATTGACATATTTGTGTTCATTTTTACCTTCCTACTTTTTTCTTATGTCCCATCTGTGTTTTAGCTTTCTTTTTCTATCCTTTCTTGACTTCTTTTGCATTAATCAAATTTATTTTGCTATTCATTTACCTTTTTATTAGTTTATTTAGTTATATATTCTTCTTTTATTTTAGTGGCTACCTTAAATATATTACACAATCATTTTTGACTAAAAAGAATGTTATATAAGTTACTACTTTCACTACTTCACAGAAATGACTAGAATCTTAGAACACTTAAACCCATTTTGTCACTTGTGTTAATCATGATGTATTCTAATTTGACTCATTGAAAACCCTATAAAACACTATTATTATATATCCACTTACATATTCTTTTCATTACTCTTTTTTGCTTTTTGCATTTCCATAGTTCTTTCTGGAATCATTTTCATTCTCTCTTCAGAATTCCCTTACTCTGGATCTTCTGGTGATAATTCTCAGTTTCTGTCTGTGTCACAGATCCCCAGAACCAACCCAGATTTCATGGTTCACTAAGAAGACTCAAAGGACTCAGCTCATGGTTAAGATTTATTACATCAAAAGGATATAAAGCAAAATCAGCAGAGGGAAAGGTTGCATGGAGTAAAGTCTGGAGGAGACCAGGCACAAGCTTCCAAGAGTCCTCTCCTAGTGGAGTCACACAGGACACACTTAAATTCTCCAGTAATTTGAATTCTGATAAAATGTGTGAAATACTGTTTACCAGGGAAGCTTGTTACAGACTCAGTCCCCAGGGTTTTATTGGAGGCTGTTCATGTGGCACTTTCTGTCCAGCACAGACCAAAATTCAGACTTCCAGAGGCAAAGCAGTTGGTCAACATGAATCGCATTGTTTGCACAAACAGTTCAGGCACACTCTCATTGGTTCTGGGACGGGTGAGAATCCCTCTTCTGAAATCCAAGTTCCCAGATGCCAACCAAGGGCCAACCTTACAAGCAGGCCTTGCTAAGATAGCAGTCTCAGGCCTACCATGTTAACTGTTTTCTGCATCCTTTCTCTATGGAAATGCCTTTATTTCACCTTTACTTTTAAAGAATATTTTCACTGGGTATAAGATTTTACACTCGCAGTTATTTTCTTTTAGCACATTAAAAAAATCAATTTTCATTGTTTTGCGTCTTCCATAGTTTCTGTTAAGAAGTTGGCTTTTTTTTTTTTTTTTTTTTGAGATGGAGTCTCACTCTGTCGCCCAGGCTGGAGTGCAATGGTGTGATCTCGGCTCACTGCAAACTCCACCTCCCGGGTTCAAGTGAGCCTCCTGCCTCAGCCTCCCAAGTAGCTAGGATTACAGGCGCCCACCACTATGCCTGACTAATTTTTGTATTTTTAGTAGAAACAGGGTTTCACCATGTTGGTCAGGCCCGTCTCTAACTCCTGAGCTCAGGTGATTTGCCTGCCTTGGCCTCCCAAAGTGTTGGGATTACAGGCATGAGCCACTGCGCCTGGCTAAGAAGTTGGCTTTAACTCTTAATGTTCCTTCTTTAAAGGCAGTGTGTTCCTCACTCCCATCTACAGCTGTTTTTAAGATTTTCTCTGTCTTTGGTCTCACAATTCAGGTAATATATGCCTAGTTGTGATTTTATTAGTATTTATTCTATTAATACTTGTTATTCATAATGTTCCTTGAATCTGTGGTTTGATATCTTTTTTTAATTTTGAATACTGTATAGCTATTATCTCTTCAGACATTTATTTTGCCTCAGTCTGTCCCTCCTCCCCATTAAAATACATGCATGTTGAAGTTTTTCTTTCTTTTACACCTTATTTCATACATCTCTTAGGCTCTTCTCTGTTTTTTCTCTAGATGCTTTAGTCTGAATATTTTCTATTGACCTTTTCTCCCATTCACAGTCCTCTCTTCATCCATATCCAGTCCAGTAAACATGTTAAATTTGATTTAATCTATTGACTTGTTAGGTTCAATTGTTATATTTTTCAGTTCTGGAATTTCCATTTGATTTTTAAATTCATCTTAAAGTTGGCACCTAATTTCTCTGCTATTCGATGTCAGATAGAGGGCTTACATCCGTCCCTTCTGTCTCAGATCTTAGGCCCTCATGTCCTGGTGGTGTTGGCAGCCTTGAACTCAATGTTGGTCTGTCGAGTCCTGTGCAGTTTGCCAGAAGCTCTGCTTCCACTCCCACAAAGCTGTTCCCATCTTTTTGCAACAGTTCTCCCTTGTGAGAGTTTTTGGCTTTTACTGCTTCACTCAATCCAGTTGTTTGCCTTTGATTTTTTGGAGATCTATGACTCTTAATTTCTGGTCTGTCATGACCACCTTATCTTGTTTTCTAATTCTGTTGAGGCTTTAAAAACTAGAGACATGTGTTCTGTCATCTCTGAAGCTGTGAAGTGGGATGGGAAGGGGCTGCCACCCCAGCTCAGGTTGATCCTATTTTTCTTTCTGACCCCTAGCACCCAGTAGGGTGCTTAGCACATAGCAGGCACTCGGCAATTGGATATTTAGAATAAATATTGAATATTCGAAGAAAAAGGAAATGTTTACTATAGTTCTGAAGTGTCTACAATTGGACAGTTTTTATTTGTGTTAGTTAGAAGACTCTCTCTTATCCTACATTTTTGTTCTCCACCATGTTTTTGTTGTATAAGTCCATTTTCTCTCTCCATTCTATCATCACATAAAACTTCAGCCCACGCACTTCATTGCTTCAAGTCACGACCAGGTCTTCTGTGCTTGACGGCCACTCCCTCAGAGAGAAAAGGTAGTATTGCTCAGGCGATGTGTATTTCCTTTTCATCACACACATTTCCTATGTTATTTATCTGTTTTTAAAATCTACATTCATGCATGCTGCAGGGTTCCAAGCTTGAACTCCCCTTGTGGCTGGCAAAAGGACTTTTTGACAACAAGCGACGGATCCTTTCTGTGGAACTCCCCAAGATCTACCAGGAGGGCTGGAGGACCGTGTTCAGTGCGGATGCCAATGTGGTGGACCTCCACAAAATGGGGCCCCATTTCTACGGGTTTGGCTCCCAACTCCTGCATTTTGACAGTCCCGAGAATGCAGACATTTCCCAGTCTCTGCTGCAGGCAAGTAATGGGTGTGAAAACCTGTGGTGCTGCACCTGTCTCAGGAGCCAGCCCAGATACTACTTTTACCCAGGACAGTGTATGACTTGTAAATTTAGTTTGTTATTATTCCAGGTCAGCCTACAGTTACACTGTCTTCCCATTATATATTATATATATACACATACACACACACTTTTTTTAATATGACTTGTCTGCTACTACTCATATTTGCTTGCTACAAGTTAAGGCCAGCAGGAACTCTAGGAAATGAGAACAGGGTGATGATGGCCAGGTGTGGTGGCTCACACCTGTAATCCCAGCACTTTGGGAGGCCAAGGCGGGAGGATTACTGAGCCCAGGAGTTCAAGACCAACCTGGGCAATATAGTGAGATCCCATCTCTATTAAAAAGAAAAAAGACAAAAAAGGGTGATGGTACATTACAGATGACAGGCACTTAGATACACAGTTCCAGCCCTGGCCTGAGAGTTCCTGTTGGAAATACAAGAGTTATTGGGTTATTTGTTTCCTTCCTTTGTTCTGGGGTTAGGGCTTGGCCCTGCCATGAACTAGCAATATGACTTCGTCAAGCTACTTGACCTCTGTAGACATCAATTCACCTGTAAGAATTGATGGAGATGATAATAGTGCCAAAATTGTAGAGTTGTGGTAAAACTATGTAACACCGTGTAATAAACAATAACTCATATTGTTATTACTTTTCCAGGACAAAACAATGTTATACATCTGTTCCCATCCTTTATGGTATAACCTTATTTTAATTTTTCATAATTATTTTTTATTCTGTTACTGTTAGAAGAAACCATCATTTCTGTCTCTTGGGACAGAAGCATTTGCTACTAATGACTAATGACAATGCTAATAAGACAATGCTAATAATGACAAAAGTTTCTCAGGGAGCTTGCTGTGTGCTAGCCATTTTTTAGGTGCATTACATGTATTCATTGGTTTTCTTAACAACTTACTGGATTTTCATAACAATCCACTTCACAGATGAGGAAATCGAGGCTTGGCAATGTGCAATAACTTTCTTGGGTGCTAGAGGGAATTCAGACCTCCTTCTGAGTCCTACACATCATTCTTTCTTTTCATGCCATTTAAATGTTCTGAGATAAAATGGATATGACTTTGTGGGGTGTGAGGTCAACCTTGACTTCTCTTACTCCCTTGTTTTCCAGACTTTTATTGGACGTTTTCGCCGCATTATGGACTCCTCACAGAATGCTTACAACGAAGACACTTCAGTCCTGGTAGGCAGGCTAGACGAGATGGAGAGGGGCTTATTTCAAACAGGGCAGAAAGGACTGAATGACTTTCAGTGTTGGGAGAAGGGGCAGGCTTCTCAGATCACAGCTTCCAACCTCGTTCAGAATTACAAGAAGAGAAAATTCACTGATATGGAAGACTGAAGGCCGGAAGAACACAGAATGGCTCCTTGTAGACGTATCCCTCTGTGTGTCCTTGATAGGAGCTGGCTGGCCTTGTACAGAACCAGAATCTTGTCCCATTTCGTGGCTTATTTCCTGTGGCCATAGGGAATTATAGGGAACTGGACATGCTGGAGGATGTGGGTGTCCCTGGCTCTGTGAGTCTTCCAGGACCGTCCCACCCTGCTGACCCACAGCCCAGGCCCTTTAACCCAAAAACCCACGGCCAAGGAGAAATCAAAGTCCTTCCTAAATAAGAATCACTGCCATATAATATATCACAGTAGAGTTAGAGTTGAGACTGGGATTCCTTGTGTCTGGGAGTTTGGACAGCTTCAGATGTACAGTTTCACTAGCCACAAAGCACAGGTACAAACTGGGTCATCTTCGCCTGGTCACAAAATGTTCTCTCGATCTTATTTGCCTCATCTTCCTCATGGTTGTACAGAGGATAGCACCCCACCATGCTGGCCTGACTAAATATCTCCTGCTGCCTGCCTGCAGGGAGTTACCCCAGTTTCCAAAAACAGTCGCCCAGATAAAGGAGGAAAAGAGAAAGGCAGACGAACGGCATGGCTTTTACTAAAGAAAAGATATTGGCCTCATACTCTATACTCAGGGCTTAATGAACTGGAATCTGCGTAACTCAGCAGTCAGCCCGGAAGGGAAATGGTTAAACTGAGCTTATTTTTGCCTCAGAGAGCCTAAGAGCACCCGCACACTGATTCCACTCCCTGTCTAGAAAAGCTGTCAGGGAGTCGTTGGGAATTGCAAAGTAGTTATTAAGGGGTGTTAACCAGCCTGCATTACATCCAGAAGTCAGGACTTGGTTGCTGACTGCGAAGGGCCCTGTTTTCGAAACCTAACATTGCAAGTGTAAGAGAGCAAGAAGACTCCATTGTGCTTTTTTTTCCTCTTCAGTAAATTTTGCAACCTTATTGCATAGAAGATCCCTGACCATTTACTGGAACCTGGTTAAGCAAGCACAAATCTCTTTTCCTGAAGATCAAGGATGCAACCTCAGGTTGAGAAAGAAACAGCATTACCTGGGCCCATTAGACCGTTCGCAGGGCTTCACTGCTTCCCCTCTGACACTCCACAACTAGCAAAAATTGTCTTTGTCATTGGAGATTATAGAGGGATTTGGGTATCCAGATTGTGCAGATGCAAACTTAGATTGTCTTGATGCAAACTTAGAACCACAGAAATGCTTTTAAAATGCCTATTTTAAGATGGAATTGATGTTTTTATAATTTGATTTTAGTGCTAAATAAATGATGGACTTTGTACATGAATATGTTCTGTACAAGTACTCTTTCTGTCACTAGTACTACAGATAATCATCAAAGCTATCAGAATTTTGTCTTTGATCATATCTGACAGTAATGCACAAATAAATCCATGTTTTAGCAGATGCTCTTTTGCTTGTGTGGTACACATAAATAGGAGGTACATTCTCTGTAGGAGGGTGCTGTGTCCTAGGAAGATGAGATTTCCATTACTACCGCAGCATTTATATATAGCCAGGGCCCCAGAAACCATTCACAGAGCGAGAAAAGCATATTATTTAACTTTTGGCATCATTCTTTTCACACATAGCTTTATATTTAAAGTCAACCCTAAGTCTGCTGCCGTTTTTTCCTACTTCCTAAAAAAAAGAAATTCCTCGGGGGCCATGTGTCAGGAATATGTAGGTATTCATTTCCAAAATTCAGCCCCTATTTTACATTTCGAACAGATTATATTACAGGTAGCTTTGAACCCATTTTCAATTACAGATCTGCCTTCAGGCCTGTCGGACTACCCCTCTCCCCAGCAGCCCTCCAGTCAGTCGTTTGGATTTTTATTTGTTCTCTTCAAGAGGTTAATTTAAAAAAAAAAAAAAAAAAAAAAACACACAACAAATGGACTCAAATACCAAATTGCTCTCAAGCTCCAGGGAGTAAATGTGTGCCCTTTGCCCTGAAGCACTCTGTTCCCACATAAGTGTGGCCTTATAGATAGAAGACCTCAGTATATGCAGGTTTTTCCCAGGGACAATGTGGGCTGCCAGGAGGAGTGGGGCAAGGCTCTGTCTCCTGCTGTTAGTGACTTTTGGATTTGGGTGGCTCTGGGCTGTCCATGGCTCTCCATCTCCACACTGATGGCTCCCAAATTCCTATCTCCAGCTCAGATCACTCCCTCCAGCTCCAGACTTGATCCAACCCCCTGCTTGATGTTTCTACTTCCCCGCGGCCTGCTCCTCCTCTGATCTTTCCCATCTCCATCTTTTACAACTCCATCCTTCCCTATTGCTCAGAACAAAAACTCTATGTCCTCCCTGACCTTCCTTCTCTCACTCTCCATATCTTTTGGGTCTACCATCAAATCATTTGCAGCATCCGGCCACCTCCCCATCACCTCTGGTGCTGTCACTTGGGCCAGGCCCTTACCATTTCTTTCCTGGAGTTTTGGGGTCACCCCCTAACTGCATCCCTGCATTCACCATCCACTCCACCTTCAGACTCTTCTTACCATAGCAGTCAGAGTGCTCTTGTTAAAAAGTAAATCCAATCTTGTCGATTCTCTGCTCAAGACTAAATATCTCCTGCTGCCTGCCTGCAGGGAGTTACCCCAGTTTCCAAAAACAGTCGCCCAGATAAAGGAGGAAAAGAGAAAGGCAGACGAACGGCATGGCTTTTACTAAAGAAAAGATATTAGAGATGAAGGCTACCTAGTTATCCCAGCACACTTCGTTAAAAACTCATCTTTGAGCCGGGTGCGGTGGCTCACGCCTGTAATCCCAGCACTTTGGGAGGCCGAGGTGGGTGGATAACTTGAGGTCAGGAGTTTGAGACCAGCCTGGCCAACACAGTGAAACCTGTCTCTACTGAAAATACGAAAATTAACCAGGCATGGTGGTGGGCACCTGTAACCCCAGCTACTCGGGAGGCTGAGGCAGGAGAATCACTTGAACCCAGGGGGCAGAGGTTGCAGTGAGCTGAGATCATACCACTGCACTCCAGCCTTGGTGACAGAGCAAGACTCCATCTCAAAAAAAAAAAAAAAAAAGTCATCTTTACCCTGCTAATCTGATGTTGAATTTCTTTATTGCTTGCATGGCAGAAATAATTTGTTTCTTATTTTAAATAAAAAGTCCACCTTCTCGCTAAGAATTCTGAGCATCTTACAGAGCTTCTCACTAATCTCTCAGCACCTCTGAATCCGAGGTTTCTGGAATACTGTGTCTGAACTAGTGAAACTGGCATGCAGAAGCACTGAGTGACTCAAGTTCAAACAGCAGTCAGTTCCACGCTGCCTCTGTCTGTTCTGTCCTCCAATCCTTCAAGAAACCCCAAGGGAGCTTTTGATCTTTGTGCTGGAAACAACTGTGTCTATGTGAAAATGTAACATTTTAAACTGACCTTGGCAAAAGAAAATGACCGCAGAGGCCGTATATATATTTCTCAAAGCAGATATTTTTGTGTTCAGGAGAAAAATCTATAAAATGTAAGGTAGATGCTTAACTATAAGAATTTTTTTTTTTTTTTTTTTGAGACAGAGTCTTGCTCTGTCACCAAGGCTGGAGTGCAGTGGCGCGATCACAGCTCACTGCAACCTCTGCCTCCCTGGTTCAAGCTATTCTCCCGCCTCAGCCTCCTGAAAAGCTGTGCCACCACGCTCAGCTAATTTTTGTATTTTTAGTAGAGACGAGGTTTCACCATGTTAGCCAGGATGGTCTCGATCTCCTGACCTAGTGATCCATCCACCTCAGCCTCCCAAAGTGCTGGGATTACAGGCATGAGCCACTGCACCAGGCCAACTATAAGAACTAGTCTAAGAAATATAATTTCAACATTCCTTATCTAGTGAAAGCAACTTTTTAGGTCATTTTATTTTATTTTTGAGACAAGGTCTCACTTTGCTACCCAAGCTGGAGTGCAGTGGCCCAATCACAGCTCACTGCAGCTGTGATTTAAGCCTTGACCTCCCAGGCTTAAACAACCCTCCCACCTCAGCCCCCCAAGTAGCTGAGATTACAGGCATCCACCACCACGCCTGGCTAATTTTTGTATTTTTTGTAGAGACGAGGTCTCAGTATATGGTACAGGCTGGTCTCAAACTCCTGAGCTCAAATCAGTCCACCTGCCTTGTCATCCCAGAATGCTTGGATTACAGACGTGAGCCACCATGCCAGGCCGATAAATTTCTAATATTGAATACACATAGAAACATTTGTTTAAAAGATAATTAAGTAAATGTTCTAAACCTAAGGAAAGGTATCTGAAAGCTGGAATTCCGTTACTATATCTCTTTCTGTGTGTGTGTGTGTGCATGTGTGTGTGTGTGTTTCTGTTTTGCTAGCTCTTGATATTATCCTTTTGAATGATATCCTTTTGAATTATCTGAAAGCTGGCATTCTGTTGCTAATTTGTGTGTGTGTGTGTGTGTGTGTGTGTGTTTTGCTAGCTCTTGATATTATCCTTTTGAATGAGCAGGAGTAAATCTCTCATCCTTAATAGTAACAAATAAAATGTACGGTGAATCAAGGACAAGTCTAGAAAAATGTAGAGTCACTTTTTTCCTGAGAGCAAATGACTAATATAGGTGACAGGCCCAGCCTGCTTTTGTTTGAGCTCATTTTGTTTTTTTAGGCTTCTGCTTTTCTGCCTAGTTAATCAAAGGAGACATAGTGCAGCCAGAAACAACTCGCTTGCCAAGCAACCTTACTTAAGCATAGCAGCATTCTCCTCCCGGGCTACGCTGTCCCATTGCCAGCCTTATGGTCTAGGAAAAGCTGCAAATGAGGACACACCCAGAAGCGGAGATCTCCTTTCTGTATCTGCTTTTTCAAGATCAAGTCAAATCAACAAAGTAGGCATCATTTCATTCAACTTTTTTTTTTTTCTCAAGGCAGGGTCTCACTCTGTCACCCAGGCTGGAGTGCAGTGGTGCGATCTCAGCTCACTTTGACCTCTAACTCCCAGACTCAAGCGATTCTCCCACCTCGGCCTCTGGAGTAGCTGGAATTACAGGCATGCACCACCATAACGGCTAATTTTTTTTTTTTTTTAGTAGAGACAGGGTCTCGCTATGTTGCCCAGGCTGGTCCCAGACTCCTGAGCTCAAGTGATCCATCCACCTCGGTCTCCCAAAGTGCTAGAATTACAGGTATGAGCCACTGCCCCCAGCCAACCTTTTTATTTTAAAAATAATTTTAGATCTATAGAGCAGTTGTAAAGGTAAGACAGAGAGTTCCCATATATCCTTCACCCAACTTTCCCTAATGTGTTACATAATCATGGTACACTTGGTACCTAGTGTACCAAGTACCTGGTACCTAACTTCTTAGGTACACTAAGAAGTTAACACTGCTACACTTTTAACTAAACCACGGGCTTTAAGCAGATTTCACCAAATTTTCCATAAATGTCCTTTTCCGGTTTCAGAATCCAATCCAAAGTCCCACAATGCACTTAGAGGGCAATCATTTTTCAAAGCAAAACTGCATTAGACTCTTTGCTACATTAATTCAGTAGTTCAGCTCATTGGCAAGGTTTCACTGAATTGAGGCAGGTGCACTGGGGCCAGTTGGAGCTTGCATAGGATTAAACTACCGGTAAGCACATCAAGAAGAGAGAGAATATTTGCTTTTCTTTCTTTTTAATTTAATTGAATTTATTTTTATTTATTTTTTTGAGATGGAGTCTTGCTCTGTTGCCCAGGCTGGAGTTGCAATGGCACAATCTCAGCTCACTGCAACCTCCGCCTCCCAGGTTCAAGCGATTCTCCTGCCTCAGACTCCTGAGTAGCTGTGATTACAGGCACCCGCCACCACACCTGGCTAATTTTAGCATTTTTAGTAGAGATGGGGTTTCGCCATCTTGGCCAGGCTGGTCTTGAACTCCTGGCCTCAGGTGATCCACCTGCCTCGGCCTCCCAAAATGCTGGGATTACAGGCATGAGCCACTGTGCCCGGTCGAATATTTGCCTTTCATTGAAATTTTTACTTTTCGTCTAGTACTTGCAACTGACAGAAAAAAGGCCTCTGATTTTACTTAGAACTTTTAGCATTCTTTCTCTTTGATAGCAATAACTTGATTTCCTCCCCCTTTCTCTCTGGCAGTCTCTAGCTAATTTTCTCTGTGTCTAAATGAGTTTAAAACAAGCATGGCTTTCTATACCAACATGATTAAGTGTCAGCACAGCTCTGAAGATAGTGCCTGGGAACTGCCAGTGTTTCAGAATTCATAATGGAGCACATGGAATCAGTTCATCCTGCAAACATCTCCCACCCGTGGCTCAGGACAAAGAAAAAATCAGGCCGAGCGACGTGGCTCTCGCCTATAATCCCAGCACTTTGGGAAGCTGCAGCAGGAGGATAGCTTGAACCTGGGTGTTTGAGACCAGCCTGGCCAACATGGTAAGACCTTGCCTCTATAAAAAATAAAAAATTAGCTGAGCATGGTGGCTCATGCCTGTGGTTCCAGCTACTCAGAAGGCTAAGATGGGAGGACTGCTTGAGCCCGGGGAAGTTGAGACTACAGTGAGCAGTGTTAGCGCCACTAAACTCCAGCCTGAGTGAAAGGAGTAAGAGCCTGTCTCAAAAAAAAAGGAAGAAAGAAAAAGAAAGAAGAAAGAAGAAAAGAAAGAAAAGAGAAAGAAAGCGAGAAAGAGAAGAAGAGAAGAAAAGAAGAAAGAAGAAAGAATAGAAGAGAGAGAGAGAAAGAAAGAAAAGGAAAAAGGAAGGAAGGAAGTACGGAAAGGAAGGAACGCATGGACTTAATCACTGTCAAAAGATACATTCGAAAGAAATAAAGAAGAAAGAAAGCAAGAAGAAAGAAAACATAATGAGAACACCAAAGTCCTTTCAGTCTTTCTTTCTTTACACGCAATAAAAAAGGAAGGAAGGAAGGAAGGAAGGAAGCGGAAGGGAGGAAGGAAGGAAGAGAGAAAGAAAGAAAGAAGAAAGACTCCAGAGTTTCAAGCCTTTACGATGCTTCCTGCTCCTGTATCACCCTTGAGAGGGAAGTTTATTTCCAGGTTTAAAAAAAAAAAGTGTATTTGATTCTCACATGACTTGTATGTCTCCTTTTGTACAACAAAAATTCTTCCTTGAGAACGTTTTGTTTTCTTTGGACACAGGAAAGCAAACAGGTAGCTAAGGAGTATAGATTCAAGTGCAGCAAATGAGGCACATACAAGAAAGTGTCATTCATTGAAGGGAAAGTAGCCGGGTGCGGTGACTCACACCTGTAATCCCAGCACTCTGGGAGGCTGAAGTGGGCGGATCACTTGATGTCAGGAGTTTGAGACCAACCTGGCCAACATGGTGAAACCCTGTGTCCACTAAAAATACAAAAATTAGCCAGGCGTGGTGGCGTGCGCCTGTAGTTCCAGCTACTTGGGAGTCTGGGTCACGAGAATTGCTTGAACCCGAAAGGCAGAGGTTGCAGTGAACAGAGATCACACCACTGCACTCCAGCCTGGGCCGCAGAGTGAGGAAGAGTTCGTCTCAAAATAAAAAAATTTAAAAAAAAAAAGAAGAAGAAGAAGAAAGTCTGCTTGAGGTTTGTTTTGAGGCTTGTTAGACTGGAGGCAGACACTGGTATTAAAAGCCAGCATTGCCAGTCATGGAGGAGAGAGATGACAGTGGTTTTCCCAGAGAGCAGCCTTATCATAATAGGACAGAGAGGACTTGGCACTCAGCTATCTCTTTGGTTTAGGAGCAGAACATTTTAAAAACTGTGTCAAAGGACACTTGTTTTCTAATTTAGCATTTCATGTTCACTCTGATTTCTTTATCTGAGATGCTAGGTAAACATGAAGTAATGTGCTTCTTTTTATGTATTTATTTTGATTTATTTACTTTTTTTTTTTTTTTTTTTTTTTTGAGATGGAGTCTCACTCTGTTTCCCAGGCTGGAGTGTAGTGGCACAATCTCGGTGTACTGTAACCTCCGCCTCCCAGGTTCAAGCGATTCTCCTGCCTCAGCCTCCTGAGTAGCTGGGACCACAGGCATGAACCACCGTGCCATCATGCTTGTTTTTCAATAGTTCAGCAATCCAAGAAGTATTTTCCCAGGTTTTGAGCCAGCTCAGACCTTGATCAACATTTCAGAGGATCCTACAGCCTGAATTCCTAGATAATTTCAAAGATTTTTAGGGAGGGGGGAGCCATATAACACATCATGTTTGTGTATGGCCAGGATTGAAAATCCAGAAGGCATTTTTTCAAAAGAAATTGATAAAAACTAAAAGCTCATTCCATTTTCAAAGACTCTAATTTTCATAGACAAAGCAATCCTCCCACCTCAGCCTCCCAACTAGCTGGGACTACAGGTGCATGCCACCACGCCTGGCTTATTTTACTTATTTAGAGACAGGGTCTTGCTATATTACCCAGGCTGGTCTTGAACTCCTGACCTCAAGGGATCCTCCTGCCTCAACCTCCAGGAGTCACTGAGATTACAGGCATGTGTCACTGTGCCTGGCTAATTGAAAAAAAAAAAAAATTAAAGAGCCTTTGTGATTTTGAAGAGCTCCTCTGCCACTTCAAATTAAAAAAAAAAAAGAACAATGTGTCACAGGTTATTGTATACATATCTGTAGAAAGAACAAAGTGTTCAGCTGAGTTAAATGGAGATGAAACTATTGCTTTGCTTAATTACAGCTCATGCACACCCACCTCCTCATGTCATCCATATGATGTGGCATAGTCCCTCAGGGACTCACATCTCAGAGCAAACCTCACAGGAAAGAGGTTACGTCTTCAAGCCCCTGACAGTCATTCGCTGCAAAATCAAATAAACTAAGACAAGGGTAACCACATGGTGGAGGCTGTGGAGATGTTATCAAATTTCCCTAAACTGGGAGCTGCTATGCAGCGGCTCAGAAATCATAGCCTAGAGTCGAAGGGGCCCAGAAGGATGAACTATTCCAGGGCTGTTAAAAATATGTATACTTTTTGGCCAGGCACGGTGGCTCATGCCTGTAATCCCAGCACTTTGGGAGGCCAAGGCAGATGGATCACCTGAAGTCAGGAGTTCGAGACTAGCCTGGCCAACATGGTGAAATCTTGGCTCACTGCAACCTCTGCCTCCTGAGTTCAAGCGATTCTCCTGTCTCAGCCTCCCAAGTAGCTGGGATTATAGGCGTGTGTCACCACGCTCGGCTCATTTTTGTATTTTTTTAGTAGAGACGGGGTTTCACTGGTTAGCCAGGATGGTCTCAATCTCCTGACCTCGTGATCCACCCGCCTTGACCTCCCAGAGTGCTGGATTACAGGCATGAGCCACCGCGCCAGGCCTGGTTTGTTTTCGAACTTTGTAAAACTAAATTCCTGTTGCAAGCAGTCAGCTGCATCTTGCTTCTTTCACTCAATTTTAATTTTCAATCACGTCATCGCAGCTCATTTTTACTGCTGTATATTATTCTATTGTGGGAACATGTCACAACTTCTGTAAGTGTTCTCTTATCAGCAGACATTTGGTCCATTTCCAAGCTCTTTTTCTATTACAAACATTGTCACTGTGCAGATTCTTACATAGCACACATTTCTCTGGGATGAACACCCAAGTGAAAGTGCTGGCTTATAGGGTCTGCCAGTGCTCTACTTCACACGCTACTGCCAAATCACACGACTTTATTCACCCATCAACAGTATACAAGAGTGGCCGGGCGCGGTGGCTCAAGCCTGTAATCCCAGCACTTTGGGAGGCCGAGACGGGCGGATCACGAGGTCAGGAGATCGAGACCATCCTGGCTAACACGGTGAAACCCCGTCTCTACTAATAAAAAAAAAAATTAGCCGGGCGATGTGGCGGGCACCTGTAGTCCCAGCTACTCAGGAGGCTGAGGCAGGAGAATGGCGTAAACCCGGGAGGCGGAGCTTGCAGTAAGCTGAGATCCGGCCACTGCACTCCAGCCTGGGCGACAGAGCGAGACTCCGTCTCAAAAAAAAAAAAAAAAATAAAACAGTATACAAGAGTTTCCGGCCGGGCACGGTGGCTCAAGCCTGTAATCCCAGCACTTTGGGAGGCCGAGACGGGCGGATCACGAGGTCAGGAGATTGAGACCATCCTGGCTAACACGGTGAAACCCTATCTCTACTAAAAAAATACAAAAAACTAGCCGGGCGTGGTGGCAGGCACCTGTAGTCCCAGCTACTAGGAGGCTGAGGCAGGACAATGGTGTGAACCGGAAAGGCGGAGCTTGCAGTGAGGTGAGATCAGGCCACTGCACTCCAGCCTGGGCGATAGAGTGAGACTCTGTCTCAAAAAAAAAAAAAAAAAAAAAAAAAAAAAAAAAAATCCATTAGAATTTTTTTTTTTTTTTTTTTTTGCCAATTTAATGGGTATAAAAAATATCTCATTGTGGCCAAGCACAGTGGCTCACACCTATAAATTCTCACTACTTTGAGAAGCCAAATTGGGAGGATTTCTTGAGACCAGGCTAGGAAATATAGCGAGACCCCCATCTTCACTTAAAAAACAAAATTAGCCTGGCACAGTGGGATGCGCCTGTAGTCCCAGCTACATGGGAAGCTGAGGCAGGCAGACTGCTTGAGCATAGGTCAAGGCTAAAGTGAGTCTTAATCATACTACTGCACTGCAGCCTGGGTGACAGAATGAGACTCTATCTCAAAAAAAATTATATATATATAAATGTGATTCTGATTTTCATTTTTCTGAGTACTAATGAGTTGCACATTTTAAAATATATTCATTGGCCATTTATGCTTCCTCTTTTGTGAAATGCCTGTTTACATGTTTTGCCCATTGTTCTACTGGTTTACAGGTGTTCTTTTTTTTTTTTTTTTTTTTTGGAGACAGAGTCTCACTCTGTCACCCAGGCTGGAGTGCAGTGGCGCCATCTCAACTCATTGCAACCTACACCTTCCAGGTTCTAGTGATTTTCCTGCCTCAGCCTCCTAAGTAGCTGGGATTACAGGTGCCTGCCACAACACTGGCTAATTTTATATGTATTATCTCATTTAATTTCCACAAAAACCCTAAGAGATAAATTATTTTATCCCTATTTTACAGAGAAAGAAATAGACACAGTGAGGTTAAGTGTGTGCCCAAGGTCACACAGTAACCAGTGCTGGGCCCAGGGCTGGAACCCAGGTCGGGCTGATCCTGAGATCCAGCTCTTCCCTGTTCTGCTCCACTGTGCACTGAGCAACAGAGCAGGCCAGGGAAGCCCTCTTCCCACTGCACTATCAGGCGTCTCTCTCTTCAGTCCTGGTCCTCCCAACACCGTTTCTATAGGACTCGCCATCCTCTCTTCCCACCACACTATCAGGCGTCTCTCTCTTCAGTCCTGGTCCTCCCAACACTGTTTCTATAGGACTCGCCATCCCCTCTTCCCACCGGACTATCAGGCGTCTCTCTCTTCAGTCCTGGTCCTCCCAACACTGTTTCTATAGGACTCGCCATCCCCTCTTCCCACCGCACTATCAGGCGTCTCTCTCTTCAGTCCTGGTCCTCCCAACACCATTTCTATAGGTCTCGCCATCCCTTCTAAGTGTCTCCTTTGGAAAAATTGGCCCAACTATGCCTATGTCATATAACCATTATCTGCAGTAAAAACAGGACTCCTCTTTCTGTTTCAAAACACCGTTCATGTCATTGACAACCCGTGCTCATTCCCGAGATTGCAAGCTGCTATTTTTGAAAAGTTATTTTGCATGGCATTCTGCCTCAGGGGCCCTTGGTCTGTTTAATCTAGGTATCTCAGTTGGCAGAACACCGTGTGGCTCTGCGGTTTGATTACATGTGTCTAATCACACAGCAGCTCTGGCTGTTGCAAAAACTCCCTTGCCTCCTTCTCTCTGCCTCACCCCCAACTGCCTTGCTCAAAACAGGTGATGGGTGGCTCATGGTTGGTCCGGAGGAAGGGAGATTAAGAAAAAGCAGAGGCTACACAGTTCAACCAGTCCCCTGTAGGGCAGGCCTGGATGTTTTCTGGCTTCTTCTGCTGTGAATTTCACTGACAGCAGAAATTAATCCCACTCGTTCACTCATTCATTCGCCCCTCCAGTGAGGGTCTGAAGTCAGGAGCGGAATGGTCAACCCTCCCTGCCCTGTGGAGTTTACACTGTAAAGGGCAAGGCAGACTATAAACAGGAATGCAATAAGATCTGTGAGGTGAATTAAAGGGCGTGTGTAAATAAAGACAGAGTCTCGCTCTGTCACTCAGGCTTGAGTGCAGTGGCACAACCCTAGCTCACTGCAGCATTGAACTCCTGGGCTCAAGTGATCTCCACCCCCCAGCCTCCCAAACAGCTAGTACTACAGGTGTGTGCCACCATATCTGGCTAATTTTTCTTATTCTTAATTTTTATAGAGACGGAGTCTCACTACATTGCCCAGGCTGGTCTAGAACTCCTGGCTTCAAGCAATCATCCCACATCAGCCTCTCAAAGTGTTGGGATTACAGGTGTGAGCCACTTTGCCCAGTTTTCGGGGACCTTATTTAAATAGTAAGTCCAAAGAGGGGCTCTCTGAGGAAAGATGCAGAGCTGGCTGGGTGAAGATCCCAGAGGAGGTCATCATGCCAGGCAGTGAGAGGAAGTCCTAGGTCAGGAAAAGGTGAGAGGTGTGTGACTTGGGTGGCCTGTCTTAAGGAACAAAAGCAGGCCTGGGTGGCAGAGGTGTGGATGAGAGTGACAGGAGATGAGGGAGTGGGGAGGAGGCAGAGAGCAGATCCTTTGACGGGTGAATACGATAGAGCTGGCCCTAGGGGTAGAACTGACGGTCAGGGAGTGGGAGGACATTATTAGATCATCACAAGTGTGAGCCCAGGACGGGCCATACAGATTGCCTTAAGAGCTGTTGGCAGGGCCACCTTCCAAGTCAGGTTGTGTGTGACTGGAGGGCCTCCAGGGAAAGTAATATTTAAGCAAAAGTCCCTAATAGGAACTGGCCACAGTGACTCATGCCTGTAATCCCAGCACTTTGGGAGGCCAAGATGGGTGTATCACTTGAGGTCAGGAGTTCGAGACCAGCCTGGCCAACATGGTGAAAACCCGTCTACACTGAAAATACAAAAAATAGGCATGGTCTGTAGTCCCAGCTACTGGGGAGGCTGAAGCAGGAGACTCACTTGAACCCAGGCAGTGGAGGTTGCAGTAAGCCCAGATCATGCCACCGCACTCCAGCCTGGACGACAGAGCAAGACTCCATCTCAAAAATAAATAAACAAATAAACCCCATAACAGTGGTTCCCAAAGTGTGGTCCCCAGACCAGCTGCATCAGCACCACCTGTGAATTTGCTAGAACTACAGATTCCAGCGCCCACCCCAGACCTACTGAGTCCTCCAGAGCACAGAGCATGGAGCCTAGCACGCACTCCATTCGTGGCCTCTGAAGTGCAAGCTGTCAAGTTCCAGAGTGTGCTGGCGTGTTAAGATGCACAGAGTCGTGTCGTGGGGACACACCCTAGCCAGCGGGTTGTACCCACTCCGGCGTGGAACGAGGACAGGGCCCCGCTCCAGTGGGTTTAACTGATTTCAAGGTGCCAGGGTAGAAACAGAAATGTGTCTGCACAGCTGTGCTGGGTGAAATTTCACACTTGGCAAGGTGTGAACAGAATTAACATTTGCTGGAGCAGGTGAGAAGCCTTTAGACTGACTGTGAGTTACAAAATCAGGCAAAGAAAGAAAAAAAAAGGAAGGGGGAAAATTAGGTGACCTTCAACCTCATTAACTCAAGCCCAGCTGCAGAGGATGTTACCAAATTATCCGCTAAGAAAACCTACTGGGGACTGAGAATAAGCCTGAGACTTCAGCCCCCAGGGGTCCTTTTGAAAAGAAAGTTCTCCGCCTGAGAACAGTTGCTCACAAGAAAGCGCCTCCTCCACAGTGCCTGCAGAGCATCAGGCCTCGACACCTTAATTGCTCCGATAGAAACAAGCTAATGGGGTTTTAATAAAAATAGAACCCAAATAGGCGTTGATCCCCTATTTTTTGCAACCAGAGGCACTGCCACTGTTTCAGTGCCTTCGGTGCTAGCTGGAGGGGGGTCTCCTTCATGCCGCCGAACCCTGGTGAGAATTAAATAAAGAAAACAAGCTTATGGATTCGATATTTTGAGAGCTTCAACAAAAAGCAGAACTCTGTCAACAACAGCCTGGTTTATCCTAGGTCCAGGGAAAAACAGGTCAAGACACGTGCTCCAATTCACTAAAGGCAATAAAAGCTTGGCACGGGTGGGGGTGCCGGGGGTCCTGCTCCCCAGCACGGGATTGAACAGGACATTGGCTGCTCCTCAAGACAATTTGAATCTTCAAAAAGTAAGATGCCTGTTTTTTTGTCCAGGCATGGTGGTTCACACCTGTAATCCCAGCACTTTGGGAGGAGGGTGGATCACCTGATGTCAGGAGTTCAAGACCAGCCTGGCCGACATGGCATAATCCTATCTCTACTAAAACTACAAAAATCTGGCGGGCATGGTGGCTCACACCTGTAATCCCAACTACTCAGGAGGCTGAGGCACGAGAATGGCTTAAACCCAGGAGGCGGAGTGAGCCGAGATTACGCCACTGCACCCCTATCTGGGTGACAGAGCAAGACGCTGTCTCAAAAAAATGTCAGTTTTCAGCAAATCAGTAGTTTCAGGTAGGATCATTTAGTAATTAGGGGTCCAGGCTCTGGGCTGGGAGCCCCTGGGTTCAAACCCCGGCTTTGCCATTTTGGAGCCATGTGACATGGGAGTACGGTGCTTAACTCGGTGCCCCACTTTCCTCATCTGTAAACCGGGAACCGTGATTATACTCAGCTGGTAGGATTTTGAGGCACACTAAATGGGTTCTATGTAAAGTGCTTAAAGCAGTGTCCTGCACGTGGTAATCCCTTGAGTAATGCTGGCTAGTGGGGGAGATCGGGAATCAACAAGTAACAGTGAGGATTTCAGACAGGGATAGAACCATGAGGAAGACAAGCAGGCTGAGGTGGTAAATAATGGGGGCAAGAAGGTGGCCGCATTGTAAGAAGGGCCCTCTGGGTAGTCTGTGGAGCCACCGGACATACAGAGGCCTGGAGCGTCCAGGCAGGGGAGCCGGGAAGTCAAATCTTTAAGTGAGGAACAGTGTAGGCGTTCCAGGATGGAGAAGAATGGTAATATGGTTTGACTGTGTCTCCACCCAAATCTCATCTTAAACTGTAGTTCCCATAATTCCCACGTGTCATGGGAGGGGCCCTGTGGGAGATAATTTAATCATGGGGGCGATTTTCCCCATGCTGTTCTCGTGATAGTGAGTGAGTTCTCACAGATCTGATAGTTTTATAAGGGGTTTTCCCCCTTTTGCTTGGCACTTCTCTTTCCCGCTGCCATGTGAAGAAGGATGTGTTTGCTTCTCCTTCTGCCATGATTATAAGCTTCCTGAGGCCTCCCCAGCCCTGTTGAACTGTGAGTCAATTAAACCGCTTTCCTTTGTAAATTACCTAGTCTCGGGTATGTCCTTATAGCAGTGTGAGAACAGCCTAATACAGATGGCCTTGGGAAACCAGGACACCCCTTGGGAGGCTTCTGTGATAAAGGAGGTGAGAGATGAAGGTGCCCGGGGCCAGAGGGAGAGCTGTGGGGATGTCAAGAAGTGAAGGGAGCCAAGAGAATGTGGTGACGACAGGAATCCAGATGACTTGCAGGCTTGTGGCTTCAGAGCTGGGATGAGAAAGCCCTGGGAGAAACAGCTTTGGACTAAGATGCCATAACCCCACCTGGCTGTGTGCTGCAGCCCTCCTACCTCTATCCGGGGCACACGTCATCCCACCTGGCTGTAAGCCCAGCAGCTCTTGCACAATTTCCCACTTGACTTTTGTCCCTTACTTTCCACATCACTCCAAGATATTCACAACTAGTGTTCCTGCTTAGGACATAAGAGTGTGCCCCAGGCCAGGCACAGCAGCTCATGCCAGTAATCTCAGCACTTTGGGAGGCTGAGACGGGAGGCTCACTTGAGGCTAGGAGTTTGAGACAAGCCCGGGCAACATAGTGAGACCGCATCTCTACAAATAATTTTAAAAGTTAGCCAGGTGTGGTGGCAGCACCTGTGGTCCCAACTATTCGGAAAGGCTGAGGTAGGAGAAGTGCTTGATCCCGGGCAGTCAAGGCTGCAGTGAGCCATGATGGCGCCACTGTACTCCAACCTGGGCAACAGAGCAAGACCCTGTCTCAAAAAAAAAAAAAAAGTGCCCCTTATGGCTGCATCACTGTTTATATAACCATTTATCCTTTGCTGGAGACACAGCCTGTTTGTTTTTTACAGTTTTATTGTTGTTGTTGTTGTTTTGAAACGAACTCTTTGTCACCCAGGCTGGAGTGCAGTGGCGCCATCTCAGCTCACTGCAACCTCTGCCTCCCAGGTTCAAGCGAGTCTCCTGCCTCAACCCCCTGAGTACCTGGTGTTACAGGCATGTACCACCACACCTGGGTAATTTTTGTATTTTTAGTAGAGATGGCACCATGTTGGCCAGGCTGCTCTCAAACTCCTGACCTCAAGTGATCTGCCACCTTGGCCTCCCAAAGTACTGGGATTACAGGTGTCAGCCACCAATCCCAGCCTGTGTTTTTTAAATAGAGACAGTGTCTCGCTGTGTTGCCCAGGCTGGTCTCAAAACTCCTGGCCTCAAATGATCCTCCTACCTTGGCCTGCCAAAGTGCTGGAATTACAGATGTGAGCCACTGTGCCCAGCCCAGTAATGGAGCCTATTTCTATCTAGACGGTAACCAAAACCCATGGCCATTTCCTAAGACTCTCAATCAGTTTGCAAATGGAGTCCTTGAGCAGTTCAGTGAGGGGAAAATGTTTTAGAGTTTGGGGGCTTTTATTTTAAAACTTTCTTATTTTTACCGTGTTAAATTGATGACATATGTAGTACACGGTCATGCACGTACAGACTTCTGAAAGATTCAGGTAACCAGAACAAAACATCAAGTCCCCTCCACCATCACCCTCCCACACCCACACCCAGCTCCAGGTGCCTCCCCTGGAGGTAACAACATCAACAAACAGATGGCTTCCTTCCAGCCCCTTTCAACGCCTTCATGCTCACATGTAGTCCTTTATGTAGGTTGGATCTTATACATTCTGTTCTGTGCCCTCCCTTTTCTACCTAACAATATCTCAGATCTATCTATCTTATTCTTGTTTAACAACCGCAGAGGTTTTCGGAGTAGGGAAATACCATATTCTATTTAACCACTCACCTCTGAAGGATTTGGGCTGTTTATAAATTTTCCAACGTTACAGTGAATGTCACAGGACTTACAGGCAGGCACATGTGCAAGGATTTCTGTAGTACAGACTTCTGGAAAGATGGAATTGATGCAGCATAGAGTAAGTACATTTAAAATTCTGATAGGGGGCCAGGCACAGTGGCTCATGCCTATAATGCCAGCACTTTGGGAGGCCGAGATGGAGGAACTGCTAGAGTTCGAGACCAATCTGGGCAACACAGCAAGACCCCAATCTCTTAAAATTCTGACAGGGACTACCAAATTGTCTGCCCAAAGTCTGCCTTGTTCTAAAAACAAAAAGTTTCTTTAATGACAAAAGTAGCATTCCTGTAAACATGTAATGAATACAAACAAGACCAGAAAATAAGTTTTAAAACTCCTAGGATTTCATCACCTAGAAGTGGCAATATTAACATACATAGTCAATTTGAGTCTTTTTACCATGAATATAGGTAGAGATACATTTTTAATGAAAATGTGGTCAGAACATAGACTCTCTTTAGTAACCTGCCTTTTGCAGTTAACTGTATATAACAAAGCTCTTTCCAAGTCATTAAAGATGCTTGGATTTTGTTTTTATTTTTGTTTTGTTTCATAAAGATGGGCTATCACTAGGTTGACCAGGTTGGTCTTGAACTCCTGGCCTCAAGCAATCCTCCCACCTCAGCCTCCAAAAAAGCTGGGATTATTAGGCATGAGCCACTGCACCTGGCCTAAAGATACATCTGTGGTGACATTTCAGATTCTTAACATGGTTTAGGGGCAAGAAAAGGGAAGCTTATGTGGAAGGAATGAAGGTTAAAAAAAATTTTTTTAAGACTATGCTAAAAGCAGCATTGATAATTCATAACTTTGTTTATGTAGGAAAATTATTCTACATTCTACAACCCTGGTTCCTGGAGGTCTTTGAGAATCTGATAAAGCTGAGGCGGGTGGATCACGTGAGACCAGGAGTTCGAGACCAGTCTGGCCAACATGGTGAAACATCGTCTGTACTAAAAATACAAGAATTAGCTGGGCATGGTGGCAGGTGCCTGTAATCCCAGCTACTCAGGAGGCTGAGGCAGGAAAATTGCTTGAACCTGGGAGGTAGAAGTTGCAGTGAGCTGAGATTACGCCCCTGCACTCCAGCCTGGGCAACAGAGCAAGACTGTCTCGCAAAAAAAAAGTACGGGCTCTTGAGTCAGACACAAGATACACAACTTCGAATCCTGGCTTTCCTACATACTCTTCAAACCCTCTGCCTGTTTCTTCACTTGTAAAATACAATAATCAGCAGGTTCTAGGGTTGTTGTGAAGTTTAAATAAGTTCATACACATAAAATGTTTGCAACAGCGCCTACACACAGTAAGTGGTAATTAAATGCCAGCTCTCATTATTTCCAGTGTTTTGCTCTTGTGACATTTCTAACCATATCTTTGTGCACATCTGTGATTACTTCCAAGGGATAAATTCCTAGATACAGAATAGCTGGATGGAATCATGAGCATGTTTATAAGATTTGGTTTTGTTTTTGTTTGTTTGTTTGAGACAGAGTCTCGCTCTGTTGCCCAGGCTGGAGTGCAGTGGCATGATCTCAGCTCACTGCAACCTCTGCCTCCCGGGTTCAAGTGATTCTCCTGCCTCAGCCTTCCGAGTAGCTGGGATTACAGGCATGCACCACCATGCCCCACTATCTTTTTTTTTTTTTTTTAGTAGAGACGGGGTTTTGCCATGTTAGCCAGGCTGGTCTCGAACCCCTGACCTCAGATGACCCACCTGCCTCAGCCTTCCAGAGTTCTGGGATTATAGGCGTGAGCCACTGCACCTGGCGATGTTTATAAGATTTTGGACACGTGATGCAAAACTCTTCTCTAAAGACACAGATTCAGTGATGGTTCTAGGACTGGTTAACAATGGTAAAGAAAATGGACAAAAATCCTTGCCCTCCTGGAGTTTCCATTAGAAAGGGAGTAGACAGTCAAACTGAATAAGTGATCTATTGGGAGGTGACAAGTGCTATAGAGGAAAGTAAAGCAGGGCTGGGCTTAGGAGGGCTGAGACAGGGTGGGGGCTGCAGTTCTACAGAGGGTGGTCGGGGGGCTTCCCTGAGGAGGTGACATTGGAGCACAAAGACTTGAAGGAGGGAGGGAAACATGCAGACACCTGAGGGGAGGGAGTGTTCCAGGCAGAGGGAATAGCATGTGCAAAGGTCCCGGGGCAGGAACTTGCCTGAGTGGAGTGGGGAGGATGGGAGAAGAGGATAGAGCAGTGAAGGGGTGGGGACATGTCATAGAGGACCTGGAAGGTTGAATTGAGCTACACTTTTTTTTGTTTGAGACAGAGTGTTGCTGTGTTGCCCAGGCTGGAGTGCACTGGCACAATCTTGGCTCACTGTAACCTCCACCTTCCAGGTTCAAGCATTTCTGGTGCCTCAGCCTCCCAAGTAGCTG
This sequence comes from Rhinopithecus roxellana, assembly GCF_007565055.1. Classification (NCBI taxonomy): domain Eukaryota; kingdom Metazoa; phylum Chordata; class Mammalia; order Primates; family Cercopithecidae; genus Rhinopithecus; species Rhinopithecus roxellana. The sequence goes on along the minus strand of NC_044568.1, from coordinate 41,058,350 downwards.
GGACTTAAAGGCATGCACCACTACACACGGCTAATTTTTGTATTTTGGGTAAAGACGGGGTTGGCCAGGCTGGTCTCGAACTCCTGACCTCAAATGATCCACCCGCCTTGGCCTCCCAAAGTGCTGGGAGGGAGCAGTGTTAATTTCATACCATTGTAGCTCTAGGAAGGGTGAAGTAGGCATTCAAGGAGACAATGAGAACTAATCGAAATTGTGTTGTCCTTGTTTCAACTTGTGCTTAAGAGCACTAAAAGGAAGTGACAACTCTAATTGTTTCCCAAGAAAATCAGAGGTTCCTTGTTTTCTCAGTAAAACTTGTGAATATTTCATATACTCAAGTCCAGACACATTTTTTCCTAAAACACTAAGAACCAAGAGTAAAATGAAAAGACACGTGCCTGTTTTGTTTGTTACTGGGTGGTGTTCTCAGAAAAACCATCTGCCAGGTGTGCAACCTGAGTCAGTGTCTGTCAGGGGAATGTAGGGCTGAGATCACAGTGCCCAGGATAGAGAGCCCCCATGCTTAAGGCCTCATCCCTCCGCTTCCTCCCACACGTCCCACCACAAAGCCTCAGTCTCAGAGACACATGCAGAGGGCAGAAAGGCCAGCTCAGAGATTACAGTTCAGGGTGAGGAAGCAGCAAACCACAGATTCATCTTGGGGACCACTGTGTCTGGAATAAGTGAGCTAGAATTTCCACCCACTTCCCCAAATGGCAGAATCTGTGCCTTGAAGAAACTAGGAAGTTCCAGGGGCTTGGGAAGGACCAGAGTTTGACCAGAAATGGTTATAAATGAGGGGAGGGCCAGGCAAGGTGGCTCACGCCTGTAATTCCAGCACTTTGGGAGGCTGAGGCAGGTAAATCACTTGAGGTCAGGAGTTGAAGACCAGCCTGGCCAACATGGCAAAACCCCGTTTCTACTAAATATATAAAATTTAGCCAGGTGTGGTGGCAGGTGCCTGTAATCCCAGCTACTTGGGAGGCTGAGGCAGGAGAATTGCTTGAACCTGAGAGCTGGAGGTTTCAGTGAGCCAAGACCGCACCACTGCACTCCAGCCTGGGCAACAGAACGAGATTCTGTCTCAAAAAAAAAAAAAAAAAAAGGGAAGTGAATCTTGGTATAGTATTAAGGCTGGTGCTGTGGTCCCAGCTACTCGGGATGCTGAGGTGGGAGGATCACTTGAGCCTGGGAGGATGAGGCTGCAGCGAGCTATGATGGCACCACTGCTGTCCAGCCCGGATAACAGAACGAGACCCTTTCTCCAAAAAAAAGAAAAAAATTGAGGCTGGTGAATGTGCCTGATGGCTCAGGGGGTCAAAGATGCACCCTGGCTTAATGAAGTGGCTTCTCCACCTTTACCAGCGATTCCATTTGCTGCTTTGCTTGTCGACAATATGTCACTGATCACCCACTGTGCACAGGCACAGGGCCAGGTGCCCAAAGAGAGGATAGAAGGAAATATATCTGGAGAAGCTGCCAGTTCCTGCGGGGGATAGAGGGACACTTTGAACCACAAGAGCCTTGGCAAAGGGCCCCTCAAGCCTTCCCTTCTCCAAGTTAACACATCAGCTTGTTCTTTTTCTCTTCCTTTCCTTTCCCCTTTTCTTTGTTTCCATTCTCTCTCCTTCCTTCCCTCTCTTCTTTCCTTCCTTCTTTCTCTTTTGCAGTGGTACAGCTTTATCGTCAAGAAGTTAGAGTTCACATAATAATTTGTCTTGATGACTCTACCTTAGTTCATTTTCATTTTTAGCAGAAATAACAAGTGCTTGTTGAAAAGATAAAACCATATGAAAACATCAAAATAAACCTGGCAAATCCTCACCATCTCCAAGCCCTACTCTTCCTCTCCTGAGAATCACTATTAACAACTTAGCATGTACTTACCAGGTAAGACTTTTTTTTTCCCCATGCAAACACATATTTCTGTATATACAGTTTTTAGAAAGTGAATATGAATTCTGCCTGTTTAACTTACTGCTGTGTTCTCAGCTCCTGGCACATAGTAAGCATTGAAAGTATTTCTTGAATAAATTATGAATTTCTGAAAATTATCTCTTATTCAAAAATACATCATGGGCTGGACACAGTGGCTCATGCCTGTAATCCCAGCACTTTGGGAGGCTGAGGCAGGTGGATCACTTGAGGTCAGGAGTTCGAGATCAGCCTGGCCAACATGGTGAAACCCCGTCTCTTTCAAAAAGTACACAAATTAGCCGGGTGTGGTGGCATGAGTCTGTAATTCCAGCTGCCCGGGAGGCTGAGGTGGGAGAATCGCTTGAACCTGGGAGGCAGAGGTTGCAGTGAGCCGGGATCGTGCCACTGCAGTCCAGCCTGGGCAACAGAGTAAGACCCTGTCTCAAAAATAATAATAATAATACATCACGGACATCCTTCCATGTCATCTGCCTCCATCTTTTTATGGCTGTGATATTCCATAGAATGGCTGCATCATTGTCCAACCAGAACCCTGTTGTCAGATGTTAGGCTGTCTCTGCATTTTTATTCTTTGAGATCATTGTTCCTACACCCTTGGACACCTGTGTATTCTGTAGACAAGTGTAGAGGACAGAGTAATGGCCTCCCAAAGATGTCCACATGCTAATGCTCAGAACCCGTGAATTTGTTACCTTGCATGACAAGAGACTTGCAGATGTGATTAAATTAAGGCTCTTGCGGTAGGTGGGGGGAGGTGATCCTGGGTTGGGGGGTGAGCCCATTATAATCATAAGGGTCTTTGTAAGAGAGAGGCAAGAGAGTCACAGAGCAGGCCATGTGATGCAGAAGCAGAGGGGAAGAAGGAGACGCAATGACAGAAGCAGAGGCCAGAGTGACGTCATTGTTGAAGGGACCACAAACCAAAGGAGGCCTCTAGAAGCTGGAAAAGGCGAGGAAATGAAGTCGCACCTGTAGCCTCTAGGAGGATTGTGGCCTTGCCAACCCATTGGACTTCTGTCCTCCCTAGCTGTGAGGTTATGAATTTGTGCTCCTCAGGCTGCCCAGTTCGTTATTGTGATTTGTTATAGCCACAATAAGATGCAAACTCAGCCAGAGACCTAGAAATGAAATCGCTGGCATTTTAGTCCATTTAGGCTGCTATAAAAAACACCATACCCTGGGTGGCTTATAAAGAACAGAAATTTATATTTGACAGTTCTGGAGGCTGTGAAGTCCAAGATCAAGACACCAGTAATTCCTTGTCTGGTGAGGGCCCGTTTCCTAGTTCATAGATGGCACCTTCTCGCTGTGTCTTCCCATGGTGGAAGCGGTTAGTTAGCTCTCTGTGACCTCCTTCATGAGGGCTCTGCCTCATCACCTCCCAAAGCACCCCACTTCCTAATGCCATTGCTTTGGTGATACGAATTTGTCACAGGAGCTGGGGGAGACATAAACCTTCAGACTAAAGCACTGGCTCAAAGACTAAATTCGTTGTCTAAATTCATACACCATCACTCATACACACACGGTTTCCATCCCGATCACTGCCCTCCAGTTGCTGTCTAATATTCTATGACCTTCTCAAAATGTCCATCCCAGAATGACCTGCCTGTCCACACCCTGCTGACTCGTGCACAGTAAGCATTCTGCTGGGTTTCATCAGCATCCTTGGAACCGCACATTAAGCTGTGCTCATTCAGCTAGAAATGACCTGAGTGCTTCAGTCTTCAGTCACGCCTCTGCTGTCCTGTTCTCGTGCCATTGGTTTGTTTTTGACATTGGGGTAGGACTTGACTTTTATCCTGAATTTCACATTGGCTAAGATGGGGAGAGGTGAGAATCTCCAGCATCAAATTACTGACTAGTTCAATGTTGCCATTTTATTTTCATGAGTTTTTTGGAGAATGGAAAGAGCAGGTAGATTTGGCCCTGAAATCTCATAGAGAGAAAGAAAGTGGATAGAAATAACATCATAAATAAATAATAGGGTAAAAGCCTCCATATCAGAAATGGCTCAACCTCAGGGATTTTAACGCCTAAGAAGTGATATTTATTTTTTATTTTTATTTTTATTTTTATTTTTTTGAAACAGGGTATCACTCTGTCGCCCAGGCTGGAATGCAGTGGCACGATCTTGGCTCACCGCAGCTTCGGCCTCCTGGAATCAAGTGATCCTCCCACCTTAGCCTCTCAAGTAGCTGGGACTATAGGCACACACCACCACACACAGCTAATTTTTGTTGTCGTCATTGTTGTTGTTGTTGAAACAGGGTTTTACCATGTTGCCCAGGCTGGTCTCAAACTCCTGACCTCAAACAATCCGCCTGCCTCGGCCTCCCAAAGTGCTAGGATTACAGGTGTGAGCCACTGCACCTTGATCAGAAGTGGTATTTATACAGGAAAGCTTCACAGGACAGTCCAGCTCAGAGCAGGGACTGGTTTGATGTTGGGAATTTTATTTTGTCATTAGTTCCAGAGCAGCCAAGTCACCAAAATGTCACTTGGATGCTGCCAGCTTCCTCTAGTGCAGGCAGAGGAGGTGTCCTGGGAGCCCATAGGCTGCATCCCCACGGGACAGACGCCTCCATCAGTCCCCTAGGACCCTGCCCAGTATAGGGCAAGCAAGCTCTCAATGGTTGACAGTCCCTTGGGTCTTTTTGTTCTGACTAGGAATAGGAGGGCTTACAAAACTGAAACAAGTTAGAATTTGGAGAGGGCTAATTCCATTCCGGTCCCTCCTTTTACAGACAGGAACCAAAGCTGGGTCATAGGCTCCAGAGTTCGCCAAGCTGTGCATTGTAGAACCACCTCCCAGACGGGCTCTGTGCGCAGGTTTTCCTCTGGCTGATGGAAGGTGTGTTACCAGACGAACGCTTCTGGACAAGGCTCCCCCACTCTTGTGTCAGAAGCACTGGATTCCTTTCCTGTGGCTGTAGTGAAAAAACACCACAAATTAGGTGGCTTAAAACAAGAGAGATTTATTCTCTCACAGTTCTGGGGGCTAGATATCCAAAATCAAGGTGTCAGCAGGGCCACGTTCCCTCTGAAGGCTCTAGGGGAGAATCCTTCCTTGCCTCTTCCTAATTTCTGGTGGTTTCCTTGGCCACAGCTGCGTCAGTCTGATCTCTGCTTCCACCGTCACACACAGTCTTCTGCTGTGTCACTGTGTTCTCTTCATTCTGTGCCTGTCTGTCTCTGTGGCCAAATTTTCCCTTTTATAGACAGCAGTCATAGTGGATTACAGCCTACCCTAATGATCTCTTCTTAAATTGATGACATCTGCAAAATTCCTATTCCCAAAATAAAGCACATTCACTTGTATGGGGGTGAGGACGTCAACATTCATTTATTTATTTATTTATTTATTTATTTATTTATTTATTTATTTATTTATTTGAGATGGATTCTCATTTTGTCACCCAGGCTGGAGTGCAGTGGTGCGATCTCAGCTCACCGCAACCTCCACCTCCGGGGTTCAAGTGATTCTCCAGCCTCAGCCTCCCGAGTAGCTGGGGCTACAGGCGTGTGCTGTTGTGCCTGGCTAATTTTTGTATTTTTAGTAGAGAGACGGGGTTTCACCATGTTGGCCAGGCTGGTCTCGAACTCCTGACCTCAGGTGATCCGCCCACCTCAGCCTCCCAAAGTGCTGGGATTACAGGTAGGAGCCACCACACCAGGACGTCAACATATGTTTTAGGGATGCAGTTCAACCCATAACAAGCACCTTCCACCAGGAGACAGAATGAAGCTGGTAACAAAGGCCCAGAGACACTGGTTCCTTTAGCCAGAGCCTGGTGATAATCCGGGGCACCTCGACAGGCAACCCTGAAACTAGTATCCCTGGGGCAGATGTTCGATGTGCGTGTAAGAGGAGAGGCTGTCCCTGAGTCGGAGCTTGTAGAAGGAGGGGCTGGTACAAGGTCTAGCCTTTCCTCAACTGTCCTGAACCCCTAACTTGGCAAAACAGAAGCCCTGGAGTTCTTCAGCCACCTGCCCTAGGGTCCAGCAAGCAATTGTCATGATTACTTACTCACACTCCTTGCCATCTTTCCTCCCTCACTCCAGGAGGCTCACCAAAGCTCCCCGACCTGCCCCACGCACGGCTTTCCCTGAGAAGAGCTCTGATTTTTGTTTGTTTGTTTGTTTTATTATTATACTTTAAGTTCTAGGGTACATGTGCATAACGTGCAGGTTTGTTACATATGTATACTTGTGCCATGTTGGTGTGCTGCACCCATCAACTCATCAGCACCCATCAACTCATCATTTACATCAGGTATAACTCCCAGTGCAATCCCTCCCCACTCCCCCCTCCCCATGATAGGCCCCAGTGTGTAATGTTCCCCTTCCCGAGTCCAAGTGATCTCATTGTTCAGTTCCCACCTATGAGTGAGAACATGTGGTGTTTGGTTTTCTGTTCTTGTGATAGTTTGCTGAGAATGATGATTTCCAGCTGCATGCATGTCCCTACAAAGGACCAAACTCATCCTTTTTTATGGGTGCATAGTATTCCATGGTGTATATGTGCCACATTTTCTTAATCCAGTCTGTCACTGATGGACATTTGGGTTGATTCCAAGTCTTTGCTATTGTGAATAGTGCCGCAATAAACATACTTGTGCATGTGTCTTTATAGCAGCATGATTTATAATCCTTTGGGTATATACCCAGTAATGGGATGGCTGGGTCATATGGTACTTCTAGCTCTAGATCCTTGAGGAATCGCCATACTGTTTTCCATAATGGTTGAACTAGTTTACAATCCCACCAACAGTGTAAAAGTGTTCCTATTTCTCCACATCCTCTCCAGCACCTGTTGTTTCCTGACTTTTTAATGATTGCCATTCTAACTGGTGTGAGATGGTATCTCATTGTGGTTTTGATTTGCATTTCTCTGATGGCCAGTGATGATGAGCATTTTTTCATGTGTCTGTTGGCTGTATGAATGTCTTCTTTTGAGAAATGTCTGTTCATATCCTTTGCCCACTTTTTGATGGGGTTGTTTGTTTTTTTCTTGTAAATTTGTTTGAGTTCTTTGTAGATTCTGGATATTAGCCCTTTGTCTGATGAGTAGATTGCAAAAATTTTCTCCCATTCTGTAGGTTGCCTGTTCACTCTGATGGTAGTTTCTTTTGCTGTGCAGAAGCTCTTTAGTTTAATTAGATCCCATTTGTCAATTTTGGCTTTTGTTGCCATTGCTTTTGGTGTTTTAGACATGAAGTCCTTGTCCATGTCTATGTCCTGAATGGTATTACCTAGGTTTTCTTCCAGGGTTTTTATGGTATTAGGTCTAACATTTAAGTCTCTAATCCACCTTGAATTAATTTTCGTATAAGGAGTAAGGAAAGGATCCAGTTTCAGCTTTCTACTTATGGCTAGCCAATTTTCCCAGCACCATTTATTAAATAGGGAATCCTTTCCCCATTTCTTGTTTTTCTCAGGTTTGTCCAAGATCAGATGGCTGTAGATGTGTGGTATTATTTCTGAGGACTGTGTTCTGTTCCATTGGTCTATATCTCTGTTTTGGTACCAGTACCATGCTGTTTTGGTTACTTTAGCCTTGTAGTATAGTTTGAAGTCAGGTAGCATGATGCCTCCAGCTTTGTTCTTTTGACTTAGGATTGTCTTGGCAATGTGGGCTCTTTTTTGGTTCCATATGAACTTTAAAGCAGTTTTTTCCAATCCTGTGAAGAAACTCATTGGTAGTTTGATGGAGATGGCATTGAATCTATAAATTACCTTGGGCAGTATGGCCATTTTCACAATATTGATTCTTCCTATCCATGAGCATGGTATGTTCTTCCATTTGTTTGTGTCCTCTTCTATTTCACTGAGCAGTGGTTTGTAGTTCTCCTTGAAGAGGTCCTTTACATCCCTTGTAAGTTGGATTCCTAGGTATTTTATTCTCTTTGAAGCAATTGTGAATGGAAGTTCATTCATGATTTGGCTCTCTGTTTGTCTGTTACTGGTGTATAAGAATGCTTGTGATATAAACAGAACCAAAGACAAAAACCACATGATTATCTCAATAGATGCAGAAAAGGCCTTTGACAAAATTCAACAGCCCTTCATGCTAAAAACGCTCAATAAATTTGGTATTGGTGGAACGTATCTCAAAATAATAAGAGCTATTTATGACAAACCCACAGCCAATATCATACTGAATGGGCAAAAACTGGAAAAATTCCCTTTGAAAACTGGCACAAGATAGGGATGCCCTCTCTCACCACTCCTATTCAACATAGTGTTGGAAGTTCTGGCTAGGGTAATCAGGCAAGAGAAAGAAATAAAGGGTATTCAGTTAGGAAAAGAGGAAGTCAAATTGTCCCTGTTTGCAGATGACATGATTGTATATCTAGAAAACCCCATTGTCTCAGCCCAAAATCTCCTTAAGCTGATAAGCAACTTCAGCAAAGTCTCAGGATACAAAATTAATGTGCAAAAATCACAAGAGCTCTGATTAATTCATATGGTCGCCTCCTTCTCATGGCATTTCCAGTATGTCATGGTGCCCCTTACTGATTGGCCTCCCAGGCAGCTCCTGGGCCCCCCACGCCCCCACCTTCCTTCCAGCTCTCAGCCTTGGAGAATGAGGCTGCACCATGTCCAAGGCCTCGCTGCCTGGTTGCTTTCTGGTTTCAAAACATTGCCACTAGGCTGCTTGTCCTGATCCTTCCTCTGACTTAGTTCAGTCAAGGTTTGCAGATGTACCCTAATCTGTCACCTGGAAAACATCAAGACCCAGCCTGTCCTATTTGTGTGTGACCAGTCAGGCTAATCAATTTCACAGGGGCAGGGAAGGCAGCCCAGACTGCTTCCTTCCAAGTTCTTTCATCTTTGACTGGATGCATTTCCTAAGCCCACTCTTAGCCTAGACAGAAAATTGCAGTAGAGCTTTTACGTTAGGCAGTTCTAAAAATGCCGCCTAAGAGCTTGCACCTGTGCTGAGTGCGTCCCCTGTGTAACAGAAGCACAGGTATGAAGGTGGGAATGTTCCTAGCTGTCCCAGGCCCAACAGAGAGGGCTCTGGCATTGCCTACTGTTTGCTTCCATGCCCTCCCTAAAGCATGTTGCCACTGCCAGACAAGTTCTGAGAGACAGAGAAAGAACTGTTCCAAGGGAAGCAAGGTCAAAAGCAGTATACCTCATAGCAGGTGGCAACAGCACTACTGTGCCCGTTGAACATGCTGTGAGTGCCGCCTTCTGGAATTGGGCCCCTGGCTGCAGGGCAGAGGCCTGGCAAGGTGGCAAGTGTGGAGCAGGCATGCATGGAAGAAGGGGAGATTTTCTGTAGAGAAGGATGAGCATCCTATGGGAGTTGCATGGTGTTACAGAGGACGGTGATGAGGCCAGAGTGGCTGTGGCATATATGCCTAGACCCACATCATGTTCTTCAGGAGATGTGAGCACTCACTGGAATTCCAATGGGCTGTTGTTCTTTTAGACTCTACTCAAGGACAGGACTACATGGGTCTCAAAACCTCCATACAGTCCCACTTGCATTGTCCTATGTAATCCTCACAACCACCTGGAGACATTGGTGTTACTATTATCCCCATTTTACAGATGAGAAAATCAAGGGCTAGGCAGTCCAGGTGACTGGCTAAAGATCTCCCACAGCTGATATGTGCAGAGCTGATATTCTGAGAAAGAGCCTATATTAGTTAGGGTTCTCTAGAGGGACAGAACTAATAATTCATAATAATATATATATATGTGAGTTTATTAAGAATTAACTCACATGATCACAAGGTCCCACAATAGGCTGTCTGCACGCTGAGGTGCAAGAGCAAGGAGGGTCAGTCCAAGTCCCAAAACTGAAGAACTTGGAGTCTGATGCTTGAGGGCAGGAAGCATCCAGCACGAGAGAAAGATGTAGGCTGGGAGGCTAGGACAGTCTAGTCTTTTCACATTTTTTTTTCCTGCCTGCTTTCTATTCTAGCCTTGCTGGCAGCTGATTTGATTGTGCCCACCCAGATTGAGGGTGGGTCTGCCTTTCCCAGCCCAGTGACTCAAATGTTAATCTCCTTTGGCAACACCCTCACAGACACACCCAGGATCAATACTTTGCATCCTTCAATCAAGTTGACACTCAGTATTAACTATCACAGAGCCATATGTGCAAAGCGATCCCCAAATGCCAAAGGAACTGAGAAACCAAAGGAGGCAGACAAATCCAGTTTGTCAGTATTGGGTGATTTATTGGGGGAACTCACAGACAGAAGCGTGGTCTTAGGTGGCCATAATGCAGGTAGTTCTCCACTGTTACTCCCAAGACCTCAGGATTGTATACCATAGAGAAAGGGTACGTGTATTCCAGCAAGAAAATTACGGGCAGCCCTCCAGAACAGGCAAGAATGCTGCGTGCGTCACAGCCCACAGTTTGTGCGATAACATCAAGGTTGACATGTTCTTACACTAGGGACAGGAAATAAAGTGGAAACAAGGAGGCGTTCACGGGACTAAGCTAATCAGAAGTCAAACCTGCGGATGCATCCAAGATGGAGTTGCTTTTGTCTCTATAGCTAGGATTTAGAACCCGGACTTGGACGCCTCACTGCTTCCTGCTTCCTTAGTGCTTTGTGGCCTGGAGTCAGAATAATCTAGCTCAAATTTGGGAGTCAAATGCTCCAGGGTCTTGAACTGGCCAGAGCTCTCAATGCCATAAGTACCTAAAACCCCCTTGGGGTGTGCTGTGGGGGGACCATCGGGTGTCTCTGCAGCCCAGGAAAGGCATTCACAATGCCCTCGGGGACAGTCTGCAAGGGCTCGCCAGAGGTGCTGCCCACGAGGAAAGCCGGTCTAATGTGCTCTGGCTTCCTGTCTTTCTCCATTTGGCCTAAGAACAAAGAACACCCTCATCCCCCACCCCCACCCCCACCCCACTCCCAGGACTCCCCGGGCTGCAAAGGTCACATGGCCAGGAGGAGGTGAGTCTGAGTGAGTGCCCTCCCAGCAGGCTGTCAGTGTGAGATTACAAATAAGTGGCAGTTCCCATAATTATTGTGCTGTCCAGAAGCCCGGGCCATCTATTCTGAAGTAAGGGTGACTAAAGGTCAGGGCTCCACAATCAGCCCTGGCTCAGGTCCTGGTTCTTCCATGGTATTGGTCTTATGACCTCAGGCAAGTGAGCCAGGTAGGCAAGACTGAGGCTGGCACACAGCTCACCCTCACTGCTGCTTTCAGTCCATTCCAGCACCTGTCCACCAATCAGCACCCATTCCCCTGGCCAGCACCCAACCCCCTGATCAGCACCCATCCCTCCTGACCAGCATCCCTCCCTCCTGACCAGGACCCATCCCCCGACCAGCACCCACCCCGCTGACCAGCACCCACACCCCTGACCAGACTCCATCCCCTGACGAGCACAGAGTGGTACCAAGAGAGCAGGTGTGTGGACTGGACTTCACACCTTTCTTAGGGAGACGTGCCCAGGGTCTGGGGCTCAAGCAGCCCAACTTGGGAGGGAAGGGAGAAAGGGCATCCAGAGCCTGGGCTCCTGGCACTTTGAGGGTGGCCAAGAAAGGGCCACACCAACCCACAGGGCTCCCCTACTCCATCCCAGTGATTCCCTGCTGTGCTGCGGGCAGACCCTTCATGCTCACTCACCCAGAGCATGGCAACTGGGAGGCAGATTGTGTGGACCAGGCCCTGCTCTGGGATATGGTGTGGAGAGCACAGGCACTCCTTACCCTCTTGTGGTTTTCCATGCCCTCAGCTTTGCAGCCTGCCTGGCCAGAATAAGCAAACAAGTCCCTAATCCTCAGGCTCCATCTCTTATCTGTCAGTAGGATCACAACAGTCCCCGTGTCCCATGTGGTCATGACGGTCCCTAGGAGGTGATAGAGGCAGGGGCTTCACTCAGCACTTGGAATCAGATGAGCATCTGGTAAATGGTTGTTATTGTATCAGTATCCTTGTTATTGTATAATAATCACCTTGTCCTAGCATACAAACTTCTTCAGGACAGGGCAGAAGACTCTAGAATCTTCTATTCATTTTCTTCTAGAACGTAGGAAGGTGAAAGAGCACTGAATTAGGAGTCAGAAGACCTGAGTTCAAGTTCTGACTTTGCCATTTATTTGCTCAGTCATCCAATTACTACGGACTGAGCTCCTCCTATGAGGTCAGCATTTGGTGCAGGAGATTCAGGACTGAACATAACAGACAAGGTCCCTGACCTCACAGAGCACACAGGCCAGTGGAGAGACAGGCACAGAAAAAGTAAGCACACAAGTTCATTTCCAACAGTGATCACTGCCATGAAGAAAATAAGATAACAGCACAGGCAACCACTAGGATGGGTACTTAGCACAGAGTGTTAGGTACACCCAGAGATGGCCCACTCAGAGGTGTGATTGGAGGGGATTTCTGTATGAAAGGCTGTATATGGAGGTGTGGGCACAGTTCAGGGAGCCATCAAGATATGGCCAGAGCCATCAGCGCCCCAGCTCTGGCACCATCAGGGCAGCTCTGAAAGGGCAAAGAGAAGGAGTCACTGCCAGAATCCAGCAAGGCCTTCAGGAGACAGCCACCGCATAGGAGCTGTGACCTTCTGCTATGGGCTGAATGTTTTCTCATCCAACCCTGACAAAATTCAAATGTTGAAACCTAGGCCGGGCGAGGTGGTTCACACCTGTAATCCCAGCACTTTGGGAGGCGAGGCAGGCGGATCACCTGACGTCAGGAGTTCGAGACCAGCCTGGCCAACATGGTAAAACCCCGTCTCCACTAAAAATACAAAAATAAGCCGGGCATGGTGATGGGCGCCTGTAATCCCCGCTACTTGGGGGAAGCTGAGGCAGGAGAATCACTTGAACCCAGGAGGTGGAGGTTGCAGTGAGCCAAGATCACACCGCTGCACTCCAGCCTCGGTGACAGAGTAAGACTCTGTCTCAAAAATAAATAAGTAAATAACAAATGTTGAAACCTGTCTTAGTGGATTTGTGCTGCTATCACAAAATACCTGAGTTGGAGTGATTTATAAAGAATAGAATCTTTTCTCCAGTTCTTGAGGCTAGAAAATCCAAAATCAAGGTGCCGTGGGTTTGATTGTCTCGTGAGGGCTGCGTTGTCCGGAGGGGAGGAACTCTGTGTCCTCAAGTGGCTAGAAGGTGGAAGCATGAACCAACTGAATGCTGTGCTGTGTGAAGCTTCTTTTATGAGGGCCTTAGTCCCATTAGGGAGGGAGGAGCCCTCATAGCCTCATCACCTCTTTTTTTTCTGAGATGGAATTTCACTCTTGTTGCCCAAGCTGGAGTGCAGTGGCGTAATCTCAGCTCACCACAACGTCTGCCTCCTGGGTTCAAGCGATTCTCCTGCCTTAGCCTCCTGAGTAGCTGGGATTACAGGCACGCTTCACCATGCCTGGCTAATTTTTTATTTTTAGTAGAGACGAGCTTTTCCGTGTTGGTCAAGCTGGTTTCAAACTCCCGACCTCAGGTGATCCACCCACCTCAGCCTCCCAAAGTGCTGGGATTACAGACATGAGCCACTGTGCCCTGCTGCTTCATCACCTCTTAAAGGCCCCACCTCTTAATACCATCACATGGCCATTAAGTTTCAACACCTGGGCCAGACACTGTGGCTCAGGCCTGTAATCCCAGCACTTTAGGAGGGTGAGGCAGGAGGATCACTTGAGGCCAGAAGTTCAAGACCAGCCTAGGTAACATAGCAACACCCCACCTCTACAAAATAAAAAATTAGGCATGGTGTCATACCTGTCATCTCAGCTACTCCAGAAACTGAGTCGGGAGGATTGCTTGAGCCCAGGAGGTTGAGGCTATCGTGAGCCATGCTCATGCCACTGCACTCCAGCCTGGGCAACAGACTGAGATCTTGTCTCTAAAATAAAGAGTTTCAACACCTGGATTTTGGAGAGGACACTTTCAAATCATAGCAAAACCTAGTCCCCAATGTGATGGTACTGGGAAGTGGGCCTTTGAGGGGTGAGACATAAGGGTGGGGCCTCAGGAATGGGATTAGTGCTCCTTGTAAATGAGGCCCACGGGAGTTCATAGGACACAGCTAGGAGGCACCGTCTGTGAATCGGAAAGTAGGCCCTCACTAGACACTGAGTCTGCTGATGCTTTGATCTTGGACTTCCCTGCCTCCAGGACTGTGAGCAACACATTTCTGTTGTGTATAAGCCATGCAGTCTATGATGTTTCATTATTGCACCCCCAACAGGCAAAGACACTTTCAGAAGAGGAATGAAGGCCCGGAAGGAAAAGCATCAAGGGAACGACCCTTGCGTCTCTGCTCCTCCCTCCAGTCTCCCACCAGTGTTTCCATTGGCTGAAGCCAACCAGAAGCCACAGGGTAAGGGAGCCCAGGCCATAGGGCAACCCCAGGTCAACCATCCAGGGTTCAGAGCAATCTGAAGGGAAGATGGTGGGTGCAGAGGGGCAAATGGAGAACAGTCAAATCTGGGCAGATGGCACTGTGCATGTAAAACCCAGCTAGGAGAGCCACCAGGGGGCTGGTGAGCAGCCAGAACCCGGCTCTTCAAATCTCCAGGCCACAGTGTCTTCGCCTGTAAAACGAGGATTGGAACCCAAACAACGCCAAGATCCCCTCTCATACTAGAATTCCAGCTGATCACCCCAGCCTGGGCCTGGGCTCTGCTCTTTGTTCCTGCTGCCCCCAGCAGAGAAGTGGTCCAGCAAGTGTTTCTGAAAGTGATGAAATGCTGCCTTTGGCAGTTTGCAAGGTGTACTAACGAAAGGCAAGATGCTCTTGGCAGCTATTGTATCTTCAAACATGGAGCATATATGTGTCTACCTATGTTAAAATTATAGACAAAAATAATGAATCGAGGCATTTAAAAAAGACTGGAAGGAAAAACAACCACAGATTTTGACAGCTATGGTCTGTGGGTGTTTTTTGCTTTATATAGTTTTCTGTGTTTGCAGTTTTTCTAAGTTGAGCGTGGCGGGGTGGGGGAAGTAAGGAAAAATAGTGTGAAACAAAACTCCTTGGACCTTAAGCATGAATTGGAGTTTAAGAAAATTAGGCTACAGGCCAGGCATGATGGCTCACATTTGAAATCTCAGCATTTTGGGATGCTGAGGCAGGAGGATTCCTTGAGGCCAGGAGTTCCAGAACAGCCTGAGCAACATAGTGAGACCTCACCTCTACAAAAAATTAAAAACTTAGCCAGCGTGGTGGCACATGTCTGTAGTCCCAGCTACTCAGGAGACTGAGGCAGAGGGATAGCTTGATCCCAGGAGTTGGAGGCTGCAGTGAGCTATGATCACGTCACTCCATTCCAGCCTAGACGACAGAGCAAGTCTCCATCTCAGAAAAAAAGAAAAGAAGAGAAAATTTGGCTCTGGCCCAGGAGCACATGGTACAAGGTCCTCCTGATTCCCTCCCTCTTCCATCCATCCCTCCCTTTCTCCATATTGACCAAGCACTAAGTACGTCCTGCACCAGCGAGAAGCAACAGAAATGCAGTGATAGCAAGGTAGGACCTCCTGCTGCATCAGTTCCAAAGGACAGCATATAAGCATTTTGCTTCATGGCTTTATTTTTCTTTGAAATAACTGCCCCATGTTTTTCTGTCTCAAACAAATCAGCTGACCTAATTAGTAATATCCTGTGAGTGGCGATTGTCTGTAATCTATTGCATCCTCATTTTTTGGCTTTCAGAAGCCTACTGTCTGTTCAGATTTCTGGCCCTTGGAAAACTGCAGAGCTTAAGGATTAAATGAATGGACTTTGGAGCCAGGTGACCCTGGATTCCAATCCTGCCTCTACCACTCCCAGGCTCTGAGACCTGGGTCAGTCACTCTACCCTTCAGGCTTTAGCTTCTCCATCTGTAAAACAGCACAGAGTGCCAGGCAGGTCAGACTGAATGACAGATGGAAGGGACTTAGCATCTTCTATGCACTGGATTATGTTCCCCTAAAATTCATATATGGAAGCCCTAACCCCCAATGTGATGGGATTTGGAGATGGGGCCTTTGGAAGGTGATTATAGCTAGGTGAGGGCATGAGGGTGGGGCCCTCATGATGGGATTATTGCCCTTATAAGAAGAGACACCAAAAAGCTTGCACGCATGAGTATTCTCTCTGTCTCTCTCTAACACACACACACACACACACACACACACACACACACACCCCTCTGTCTCTCCCCCATGCATAAAGAAGAGGTCATGTTGGCCAGGTGCAGTGGCTCATGTCTGCAATCCCAGCACTTTAGGAGGCTGAGGCAGGAGGATCGCTTGAGCCCAGGAGTTCAAGACCAGCCTGGACAACATAATGAGACCTTGTCTCTAAAAAATTTTTTTACAAAATTAGCTGGGCATTGTGGTGCATACCTGTAGTACCAGCTATTTGCAAAGCTGGGGTGGGAGGATCACTTGAGCTCAGGAGGTCAAGGCTGCAGCAAGCTGTGACCATGCCATTGCACTCCAGCCTGGGTGACAGAGTGAGACTCTGTCTCAAAAAGATATTTAAAAAAAGAAGTGATGTGAGCACACAACAAGATGGCAGCCACGTGTAAGCCAAAAGAAGAGGTTTCAGAATGAAACCTACCTTGCCAGCACCTTAAATCTTGGACACCCCATCCTCCATAATTGTGAGAAATTCTTCCTGGGTTAAGCCACCCAGTCTATGGTGTTTCATTATGGCAGCCTGAGCTAGGGCAGCGTAGCTGCAGGAGCAGTGATGGTATGCACTTCTGAAGCCTCTGGTCCATGTCCATCATTAGGTTCAGTCAGGCACCAATCAGCCAGGGAGCTGCAACCACACCTGTCTGCACTTCCCCAAGGAGTGACTGACCCTCTAGGGCCCATCTGCTCCCAGCTCCTCTACCTCATCTGCCAATTGTTACCAGACTCCTTGTGCACAGCCCTGAGCTGACGGGGGATCTTGAACCCAAGTTTGTTCCCATGTACCCTGATCTAGGGGAAGCATCCAATGAAAGCTGCTGCTTGGCCTCCAGGCCCCAAAGATATGACACAGATGCCTGCAGCCTCACCCACAACTACCACTCATCTAAGGAATGTGTCCAGAACCTACAGGCTCTGTGTATGTGTCCATGAAACAAAAGGCTGAATTATTTCCTGATGTTTCACTTCAGACTGAGGTTTGCTGCAAAAGACGAATGGAGACAGGGAGAGATTCACCCACAGGGATGAGACCTCATTTCTGGAGGCCACAGGCCATGGGGGCTTAGTGGTCCACAACCCCAGGTGCAACCCCAGCCCCTCCACTTAGCATCTGTTTGAGGCCAAGAACACCTGCTGTTATTTCTGCCCGCATCCATTTTCTACCCCTCTGGGAACTATACCCCTGTTGTCCTCTGGGGATCCATCCCATTGGTTCACATGTTCCTGGAGAAGCTGATCAGTTCCAGAGGAGGAGTCCATGATGCCTCTCACCCCAAACCAATCAATAATTCCAACCCCCACAGCCATGGTGGGTACAGGCATGTGACCAATTCAGAACACTGGTCACATTCCTGACACGTGCAAGTTCGCTGGACCTGAAACCAGAGAGGAGGTAGGAACTAGAATGCGTATCTCCATCTGGCCACAAAATAGAGCCTGAAACTGAAGTGAACACAACAGAAGCAAGAGCCAGAGATGAGAAACCAAGGCTTCCCTAGATCAGCGGTGCCTGAAACAGATGCGTCCCCAGGCCTCTCAATTCACCTCATAAATGACCGTTTTTTTTTGAGACAGAGTCTTTCTCTGTCACCCAGGCTGGAGTGCAGTGGCAGCAATCTTGGCTCACTGCAAGCTCCGCCTCCCGAGTTCACGCCATTTTCCTGCCTCAGCCTCCCGAGTAGCTGGGACTACAGGCACCCACCACCATGCCCACCTAATTATTTTGTGTTTTTTTAGTAGAGACAGTGTTTCACCATGTTAGCCAGGATGGTCTCGATCTCCTGACCTTGTGATCCACCCACCTCGGCCTCCCAAAGTGCTGGGATTACAGGCATGAGCCACCGTGCCTGGCTGTAAATGACCTTTGTTTAAAAAAAAAAAGAAAACAAACTATTTTCTGTATAAGCAGTTTAAATTTTTATCACATACAACAGTTGTAATATATGTTCATACACAAACCAAGTGCAGATTTCTAAAAAAAAATAGGGTGTGAACAAAAGACAACGGCATTTCTAGGTTGCACTTGGTTACTTGTGATAGGTGAGGGACTTGTTGATAAGGAGTAGATTTATGATTACTGTTGGAGCTTATCCAATGCAGACAGAAGAGCTTCTCATCTAAGTGGTTTTCTGGATACTAGATAGAGCGTGACCTTTTCCCCTTCCTTTTTGAGGGTGCTGCACAAGCTGGCAGATTGGTCCTTGGGAACCCCAAGAGGACCCCATGCACCTCCCAAGGGACCTTTGAAGTTAGAGACCTTCAATTGCCCCCCACCCCCACCGCTGCAGCTGTCTGGGATGGCCATAGGTCCAGGCAGGCTCACTTGCCCAGCATTAACACACCAAACCCACCCAGGAATGGGATTCTTAGATCAAGAGAGGGGCAAAAAAAGGAGAGAAGGTTGGCACAGCGATAGAAAGAATTTCATGTCCAGATGGGGAGTGGCAGGAAGCAGCTAGATCTGTTCTTAGTCAAGTAACAGAACTTGGCACCCATAGGTGCTCAATAGCCTGGTGCTGTCATACATACAAAAGAATGAACGGGCCGGGCGCGGTGGCTCAAGCCTGTAATCCCAGCACTTTGGGAGGCCGAGACGGGCGGATCACGAGGTCAGGAGATCGAGACCATCCTGGCTAACACGGTGAAACCCCGTCTCTACTAAAAATACAAAAATTAGCTGGGCGAGGTGGCGGGCGCCTGTAGTCCCAGCTACTCGGGAGGCTGAGGCAGGAGAATGGCGTAAACCCAGGAGGCGGAGCTTGCAGTGAGCTGAGATCTGGCCACTGCACTCCAGTCTGGGCGACAGAGCGAGACTCCGCCTCAAAAAAAAAAAAAAAAAAAAAAAAAAATGAACGAAGGAACGAGTAGACCTCTCAGAGGAGCAGCATCGAGATGGCTATGATGCAGGAGTATTCTCAAGACCTTGGGATGCCATTTGGCAGAGTGTACCCCAAGTTTGGCATTCAGATTTTTGCCACATTTCCATGCCACTTCACTGTCACTAACAATATATATAAATATATAAGTATAAATATATATATATATAAATATATAAATATAAATATATATAAATATATAAATATAAATATGTATATATATATATATATATATATTTATAGAGAGAGAGAGAGAGACTTGCTCTGTTGCCCAGGCCAGAGTGCAGTGGTGCAATCTTGGCTCACTGCAACCTCCACCTCCTGAACTCAAGCCATTCTCCTGCCTCAGCCTCCTGAGTAGCTGGGACTACAGGCCCACACTGCCACACAGGCTAATTTTTGTATTTTTAGTAGTGACGGGGTTTCACCATGTTGGCCAGGATGGTCTCGAACTCCTGACCTCAAATGATCTGCCCATGTTGGCCTCCCAAAGTGCTGGGATTACAGGCATGAGCCACTGTGCCCAGCCCAATTTTGTTTTTAATGGATGAATGGTCAAATGCATGAATTTTGTGCCTATTTCCTCTAGGAAACTTGATATGTTTGGAGGACATGGTGTCTGCCTTCTTCCTGGCTGTAATCTCTGCTCTTCCTTTACATCTACTGACTTCCTTCTTCCTTCTTCCTTCCTCCTTCCTACTTCCTTCTTCTTCTTCTTCTTCTTCCTCTTCCTCTTTCTT
This sequence comes from Rhinopithecus roxellana, assembly GCF_007565055.1. Lineage (NCBI taxonomy): Eukaryota > Metazoa > Chordata > Mammalia > Primates > Cercopithecidae > Rhinopithecus > Rhinopithecus roxellana. Next base: position 41,038,675 of record NC_044568.1, on the reverse strand, counting down.
TTTTTTTTTTGGAAATAGTCTTGCTCTGTTGCCCAGGCTGGAGCGCAGTGGTATGATCTCAGCTCACTGCAACTTCTGCCTCCTGTCTCAGCCTCCCAAGTAGCTGGGACTACAGGCACACACTACCATACCTGGCTAATTTTTGTATTTTTAGTAGAGATGGGGTTTGGCCATGTTGGCCAAGCTGGTCTTGAACTCCTCACCTCAGGTGATTCGCCTGCCTCGGCCTCCCAAAGTGCTGGATTACAGGCGTGAGCCACCACACCCAGCCTATTTTTATGTTTGTTTATTTATTTATTTTAATTTTGAGACAGGGTCTTGCTCTGTCACTCAGCTGAAGTGCAGTGGCGCAATCATGGCTTACTGCAACTTTGACCTGCTGGGCTCAAATGATCCTCCCACCTCAGCCTCCCTAAGTAGCTGGGATTAGAGGCATGCACCACCACACCCAGCTAATTTTTTATTTTTTGTAAAGATGGGGTACCCCTATGTTTCCCAGGCTGGTCTTGAACTCCTGGGCTCAAGCAATCCTCCCATCTCAGCCTCCCAAATTGCTGGAATTACAGACACGAGCCACCACACCAGGCTGATTTATGGTTTCTAATGAAGCAAAGACACTAATGACAGAACAGGAGCACTGTTATCTCGGACAAACACTGCCACTTTAAGCTCCAGCTCCCTTCTTAGCCTTATGCATTTTAAGGAAATCACTTCCCTTGTAACTACAAGCAGCCAGAAAGAGCAAACAGTAAAACACAGATAAAACAACTTAGGCACAGACGGAGGTGGGAGGAAAGTCTCTTGGGTAAATGCTAAACTTCACCCTCATACAATGGGCCCCAGTAAAACAGTGGGCCTTAATAAGTACATTTCCTTCCCTTCAGCACTAAAATAGGGAAGCTAAAAGCAGACTCGGGGGGTATGCCTGCAGCTGCAGAAAGATGTATGCGAACAGACACACAACTCTCTCTCCTGAATAAGCACAACCAGAAAACACAAAAGCAGTCCAAGCTCTAATAAACTCTCCCACCCTGAATCCTTAAAAATTAGACTCTAAAAAAGTGTGCCTCTAACCTAACTTGGCCACATGCCCCTCTCAGGTTTGTTTTCTCTAAAATAAACTTGTGTTAACTGCCAAGCCACCTTTCATGTTTATTTCCTCTGTCTTTAATTCTTACAACTGACACTGTTAATACTACTGTGGTTTGTTGCTACAGTGATAACTGAAGGAAACACCCAGTTGCAGTCAGAGGTTAGTGAAAAGAAAGATGGACATTTTTCTGTCCATTGCTTTAAACGTAGGTTTTATTATCATTTAGCTATGGTGACACCAACAGAGCAGGAGCTTACTGCTGTTGAAATGATAGCTTGCTACTCACAGATTACTGGGGGAACCAGCCCCCAATATTTCAATGTAGGTTCTATTTTCCCTAAGTGTCGGCCAGTCTGAGAAATAAAGAGAAAGAGTACAAAGAGAGAAATTTTACAGCCAGACCTCCGGGGGTGTCATCACATTATTGGTAGAACCATGATGGTGACCTTGAGCCACAAAACCAGCAAGTTTTTATTAGATATTTCAAAAGGGGAGGGGTGTATGAATAGGGAGTAGGTCACAGAGATCACATGCTTCAAAGGCAATAAAAGATCACAAGGCAAAGGGTAGAATTAGAATTACTGATGAGGGTCCGTGTCCTGCTGTGCATGCATTGTCTTGATAAACATCTTAATAGGAAACAGGGTTCAAGAGCAGAAAACCAGTCTGACCAGAATTTACCAGGCTGGAATTTCCCAATCCTAGTAAGCCTGAGGGCACTGCAGGAGACCAGAGCATATTTTATCCTTATCTCAACCACATAAGACAGACAGTCCCAGAACAGCTGTTCATAGACCTCCCCCCAGGAATGCATTCCTTCCCCAGGGTTATTCCTTGCTGAGAAAAGAAGTCAGCAATATTTCTCCTACTCGCTTCCTGCAAGAAGAAAAACCTGGCTCTATTTTGCCTGACCCCGCAGGCTGTCAGATCTTATGGTTATCTTTCCTTGTTCCCTGAAAATTGCTGTTATTCTTCTTTTTCAGGGTGCACTGATTTCATATTGTTCAAACACACGTTTTACAGTTTGTACAGTTAACACAATCATCCCATGGTCCTGAGGTGACATACGTCCTCAGCTTACAAAGATAACAGGATTAAGAGATTAAAGACAGGCATAAGAAATTATAAGAGTATTAATTGGGGAAGTGATAAATGTCCATGAAATCTTCACAATTTATGTTCAGAGACTACAGTAAAGACAGGCATAAGAAATTACAAAAGTGGCCGGGTGCGGTGGCTCAAGCCTGTAATCCCAGCACTTTGGGAGGCCGAGACGGGCGGATCACGAGGTCAGGAGATCGAGATCATCCTGGCTAACATGGTGAAACCCCGTCTCTACTAAAAATACAAAAAATTAGCCGGGTGAGGTGGCGGGCGCCTGTGGTCCCAGCTACTTGGGAGACTGAGGCAGGAGAATGGCGTGAACCCGGGAGGCGGAGGTTGCAGTGAGCTGAGATCCAGCCACTGCACTCCAGCCTGGGTGACAGAGCGAGACTCCATCTCAAAAAAAAAAAAAAAAAAAAGAATCTGAAAGTCTAAGACAGAGGGAAAAAAAGAAATTATAAAAGTGTTAATTTTGGGAACTGATAAATGTCCATGAAATCTTCACAATTTATGTTCTTCTGCCACAGCTTCAGCCAGTCCCTCCACTTGGGGTCCCTGACTTCCCGCAACAACAGATCCCAGAGGAGGAGGCACACCACGCCATGCAGGACAACATGGGGTTGGTCAGGAAGCAAAGCAAACAGGAAGAAAACTGGGCCAGGGCCTTTATTGTGGTTTTTGCAGGAAGGAATGGGTGAGACCAGGTACACAGGCTTAGAATTTGCCAGTTTGAATAATTTCAGGGGTTACTAGGGCATAGGGTCCGTCTCTAGTTGCCTGGAGGTGATTAGGGCAGGAGAAGAGTGGCCCAGTGTGTAAAAACCCGATGCAGGAGGTAGCTGTGGTGTTCAGGCTTTGGAGGTTAAGAAAGTCATTTACTATCACTAGGAATTGGCTGGCCCTACAAGGAGGAGTCTCCCCAGGGCCAGCAAACTCTCAGATGTCAAAACATCAGAAACACATGATTAGTACACCCATCCAAATTCACAGGCTCCTTCACTTTTTACCCGTGGCCACCAGGGTAAGAACCCTATCTGAGAAGGCCTCCAGCTGAGAATAGCAGCATTGAAACCTGAGAGTCAGAGGTCCAAAACCCAGTGCCTTCCAGGGTCAGGTGGATGACATCAGTGAGTCAGGTGTAAAGGACAGCAAGGGGTGGGGACTGTGGGGACCCAGGTGTTCATGCCTCATAAAGTCAGCTGCAGCCAGTGGCTACCCAGTGTTGCCAAATCTTCTGAGCTTTCAGGAGAAGCCAGATATCTAGATGTGGTGTGTGCTTGTGCATGTGATGTACGTGAGAGACAGAAATCCTGATTGTTTAATGTTTGCGATTCTCAAAACAAAAAACAAACAAAAAACACAACTTTGAGTAAAGCAGATTAATGTATTAATAGTAAAAAAAAAAAAAAAATTAAATTGTATAAACAAATAAATGCATCCCTGGATTGCAACAGACTTGGGGCCACCAGCTGGCAGCCTCTGCCTTGGTTTGTCCCCACCCAGACTGTCTGGCTCCTCCATGGTCCTTCTCATCCCCAGAGCATCCCTCATCTTGCTGTGGGAGACAGTAGCTCCTCTGATTCTGGGCTTGTTTCTTTTGCCTGTGAAATTAAACCTTAAATATTCTTCTAGGCTTAATTTTCAGTTGGCTATGGTATTCTAAGGAGTGAGGGGAGGATGTGAGCTAATACAGCACAGCTTTTTTCAATGATTTCTTTTCCCCAAGAGCTTCGCAACCTTTGAAGTTCAATCCCAGCTTTGCCACTTTTAAGACTTAGGACTTTGGATAAGTCCCTAATGTTCTCAACCTTGGATTTTCTCACTTGTACAAGGAGGCCAATGAGAGTTCTGACCACCCAGGGCTATTGTGTCCATTCCAGGGACATGCTGCAGGCAAGAGAACCAGCTAGAAACTGTTGAGTGCTGTTAGCCAGAGCTATATAAGTCTTATCTCCGAAGTTGGCCCTGTCGTTAATCTCACTTCGCTAATGGGGAAACCAAAGCACAAAGATGGATTCATTTGCACTGGGTGCAGAGACAGAGCAGGATTTGAACCAGGCAGGAAGTCTGAACCCACAGCCTCACGATTAATCAATTAATCACTAGGCTGAGCTGCCTCATGTTGAAGATCTCTCCTTTTACAGATCAGGGAGCTCAGATAAGGGCTGAGACTTTCTCAAGGTCTAATAAGGACTAGGACAAAAGCTAGTTTTTTACCAGACCTGGAAGCCAGAAACTGGGTTCGATGGTCAATGGTGAGCAGACCAATTCTCTGTCCCTTCAGAGTGGACACGTAACTGCAGCTTGATGACTCAGGTGAATGCTCATGTCTCTCCAGAATGAGGACATCTTGACACAGCCACCTGTGTAGCTCTGAGGCTCAGCAGGGGTGAGGGGAGGATGGATGCCTCCTGCTGTGGTTTGGATGGATACCCGGAAAGTTCATGTGTTGGAAATTTAATTGCCAATGTAATAATATTAAGAGGTGGGGCCTTTGGGAGGGGATTGGGTCATGAGGGTGGAGCCCACATGAATCATGAATAGATTAATGCCTTTATTGCAGGAGTGAGTTAATTCTCCCAAGAGTGGATTGTTGTAAAATGAGCCTGGCTAGCTCTTGTGAGTTCTTTCACACATGCTCTCTTGCCCTTCGCTTTTCTGCCATGTTATGATGCAGTACCAAAGCCCTCACCAGAAGCTGCCATCATGCCCTTGGATTTCCCAACCTCCAGAACCATGAGCTAAATTAAACTCTATTCTTCATCAGTTACCCAGTCTGTGGTATTTAGTTATAGCAACAGAAAATTGGCTAAGACACCACCTAAATGCCTGACCCAGAAGCCCCTATGCTCTTGGATCTGGCTCGAACCAAGAGGGACATAGAAAGTGGAATATATGGGCCAGGCACTGTGTCTCACGCCTGTCATCCCAACACTTTGGGAGGCTGAAGTGGGAGGATCATTTAAGCCCAGGAGTTTAAGACCAGCCTGGGCAATATAGTGAGCCCATATCTCTACGAAAAAATTTAAAAATTAGTTGGTATGTGGCACGTACCTGTAGTCCCAGATACTCAGGAAGCTGAGATGGGAGGATTGCTTGAGCTTAGGAGGTTGAGGTTGCACTGAGCCATGATTGCGCCATTGTACTCCAGCCTGGGTAATAAAGAGAGACCCTGTCTAGGAAAAAAAACAAGTGGAATGTATGGATCAAAGGCTTAATCATAAAATGTAAAAGGCTTTAAAAACTTAAAAGGCTCTTTATTCAGCACAGTGGCTCATGCCTGTAATCCCAGCACTTTGGAAGGCCAAGGCAGGTGGATCACTTGAGACCAGGAGTTCAAGACCAGCCTGGCCAACATAGTGAAACCCCCAAAAATACAAAAATTGGCGAGGCGTGGTGGTGTGTGCCTGTAGTCCCAGCTACTAAGGAGGTTGAGGTGGGAGAATTGCTTGATCCCAGGAGGCAGAGGCAGCAGTGAACTGAGTTCATGCCACTGCACTCCAGCCTAGATGACAGAGTGAGACCCTGTCTCAAGAAATCCAGTAAAAAATGAGGAAAAGATTTGAACAAAGGACTCACAGAGGAAGATCTATGAATGGCAAATAGAGAAAAGAGTTCAACATCATTACTCATCAGGGAAAGGCACATTTAAACTACAATAAAAAACTATGTTACTTTCACCCAGAAAAGCTAAATTGAAAAGACTGACAGGCTGGGCGCGATGGCTCATGCCTGTAATCCCAGCACTTTGGGAGGCCAAGGCGGGCGGATCACAAGGTCAGGAGACTGAGACCATCCTGGCTAACACGGTGAAACCCCGTGTCCACTAAAAACTAAAAAAAAAAAAAAAAAAAAAAAAATTAACTGGGCATGGTGGCGGGCGCCTGTAGTCCCAGCTACTCAGGAGACTGAAGCAGGAGAATGACATGAACCCAGGAGGCGAAACTTGCAGTGAGCCGAGTTCATACCACTGCACTCCAGACTGGGTGACAGAGCCAGACTCCATCTTAAAAAAAAAAAAAAAAAAAAAGGAACAACCAGCGATATATAAAACAGCATGGAAGAATCTCATCAACATTACGTTAAGTGAAAAAAGCCAAATAAAAAAGTTTGGCTTCCATTTGTATGAAGTTCTAGGATAGGCTAAATAACATGCAGGACAATTCCCAGCAACCAATAATTATTTGGGCCCCAATGTCAGCAGTGCTGAGGCTGAGAAACCTCAACTAAACCACTTTATGGTGGAAAAAAGTAGAATTGTGGTTGTGGTCTCTGTGAAAGCAGGGATTGCCTGTAAGTGGGCATGAAGGATCTTTTTCAGGTGATGGTAATGTCTCATATTTCAATAGAAAGTTTAGTTAGATAGGTGTATGCATCTGTCAAAACTTAGCAAATGTATATTTAAGATTTTTGCATTCATTTCTGAAGTTCATATTAAATAAAAAAATGGGTACAATAACTGGTACATTATTCGAGTGATGAATACACTAAAAGCCAAGACGTCACCACTGTACAAACTATATATGTAACAAAATTGCAATTGTACCCTTAAATTTATAAAAGTAAAAAAACTGAAAAAATAGTGAGCTTTAATGAATGACATGTGATAGATGGGGGGATGGATGGATAGATAGATTGACCTAGTTCATAATTCTTTACATTAAATTCCCTCTGTCCAAATAAATGTGATTTCTGTCTCCCAGGTGGACCTTCGTTGATGTATCCATTGAGCAGCCATTCTAGAAGGCAAATCTGATCATGCCATTCCCCTGCTTAAAACCTTTTAATGCTCCCTATCTTCAAGTTAACCTCTCAGTCCATCATTCAAGGTTCCTAACCATCCAACCAACATCTACAAATGCATCGCTATATACTCTAAATTGTAGTCACAACCAGCAACTTGCTATTTCATGGACACAAGCTTTTCCTATCACCATCATCCCCAGGTAATTTTGCATATCTTCTTCCCTTTGCCCAGAATGTCTTCCCCACCTTCTCTACCTGGAAAACTCCTAAGTGTGAGTCACCTCCTCTGTGAAGCCTTCCTTGAGTTCTTCAGGCAGAGCGAAGATCGCCTCTTTTGGGCTTCCCCATTGCACTCCTAGAGCACTTGTCAAATTGTGTAACTGTTTGCATAACTGTCTCCCGCTAGACTAGGAGGTGCTCAATCCTGAGGCTCCATCCTCATTCCTTCTTGAATCCTTTAAGCCTAGAATACTGACTTGTATAGGGCGAAGCTCAATCCGTGTTTGTTGAATGAAAAACACACAAACAGATCCACCCTACAGTCTCCTTGCAAAGTTATGTAAGTCATGCCTGAGGGTAAACAAAAGTGACATCTAAGATTTAACACACGATAAAGTTTACATTTTAAAAGCTCAAGTTTCATTGTGTTTTTAGAAATATGTGAACATAATTAATAGCCTTGGTCTTGTTTTCTCTTTTCACATCGAGTTCTGCTTATTTTCAGAGGGGTCTGCTTCTGGGAGCGGCTTTAACAAGTTCATAAAAGCCAGACTCACCTAAGGCTTTGCCTAAAGGATCACATTTACCTTATTGAATTAACTTTATTTTTAATCACAATAAATGTTTTTTTGGTGTGTGTGTGGTGGTTTTGGTGGTGGTGTTTGAGACAAAGTCTCGCCCTGTCGCCCAGGCTGAAGTGCAGTGGCGTGATCTGGGCTCACTGTAACCTCCGCCTCCCGGGTTCAAGTGATTCTCCTGCCTCAGCCTCCTGAGTAGCTTGAATTACAGGTGCTCACCACAATACCAGGCTAATTTTTTTTGTATTTTTAGTTGAGACAGGGTTTCACCATTTTGGCCAGGCTGGTGTCAAACTCCTGACCTCAAGTAATCTGCCTGCCTTGACCTCCCAAAGTGCTGGGATTACAGGCATGAGCTACTACGCCCGCCTTAATCACAATAAATGTATTCTTATTTTGTCATTAAAATTATACACACTTTGGAAACTAAAAACAGTGGAAAATAAAACAGATAAGTATAAAGAAGAAACTAAAAATTCCATTAAAATCCACCACCCGGATATAATCACTCTTAGCATTTGGTGAACCAAATGCACCAGTAGGAGCTCAAGCTGCTTCTTTCTGCCATGATTTGGCAGGTTATATTTTTCAGGGTTTCAGGCTGGCCCTCTTATGTCCTGGCTGATTGCTGAGCCTCAGCATACAGACACCCAAGGCCTTGCCCTTGGTGAATAGACGCCTCAGTCATAAATCGCAGGTCTCCACTCTGAAATCCATCGGGCTTGTATGAGCATGAGTTCAAAGAAGAAAACAACGATCAGATAATATCTGCTGAGTAATCAGCCCAATGACAAGTTTAAAAAACAACTCATATTTGAAAAACAGGATTATTGAATTAGCAAAAGGGAACACATTAGACTCAGCAGGGCTGAGTTTCCAAATGTCTTTTTGAGATAATTAACTCCAGGCAGTAGGGATGGAGTACATTCACTGCAAGTGGGAATGGCTGCAGGACTGCTAGCTAGAAGGCGGCCCTGGGGAAGGGGTGTACAGAAGAGGGCTTGGGTCAGGGGCTATCCTATGAAACCAGGCATTTCTACCAATATGAATAGGCTCTTGGGCAGAGTAGTTAAAGGTGGGGGCTTGGAGATCCAGGCTCAAGTCTTTGCTCCACCACTGACCAGCTGTAAGACTGTCAGCAAGTTAAGTCTTAACTTCCTTAAGCCTTGGTTTTCTCATCTGTAAAATGGGGATAATCTAATTTCCTACTTGATGGGATTGTAGTGACAACTATATAGAACCTTTCAGATGGATTTGCAGTCCATGGTGAGCCTTTGAGGCTTGCTGATGATTGTGCTTGTTCCTATGAAGAATGAGATGGAAGAAGGGCAGGTGTGTGTTCACAAGGGGCACAGTTGATTCTGGATTAAGAGGGCATTGAATGTGGCAAAGGTCACTGAAATCACTTAAGACCTTAGACTCTTGCTGATTCACTACAGGAAAGAAATCATACAACAAGGTTTCTTTTTTTTTTTTTTTTAAGGAGGAGTCTCGCTCTGTCACCCAGGCTGCAGTACAGTGGCTAGATCTCAGCTCACTGCAAGCTCCGCCTCCCGGGTTCAGGCTATTCTGCTGCCTCAGCCTCCCGAGTAGCTGGGACCACAGGCACCTGCCACCACGCCCGGCTAATTTTTTGTATTTTTAGTAGAGACGGGGTTTCACCGTGTTAACCAGGATGGTCTCAATCTCCTGACCTCATGATCTACCCGCCTCGGCCTCCCAAAGTCCTGGAATTACAGGCACGAGCCACCACGCCCGGCCATACAATGAGATTTAAAGCAGACAAAGCCGGCCTCCAGAATCTGTTAAGAAAAAATAAAAGGTGGGGAGTTGCTCCTGGTAAGCCAGTTAGCTATTGCTGCAGTACTATTCCCCTCCTCTGCCTCCTATTTACCAGGCACCCACTAGCCCAACCAGGTGCAGGATGCAATGACAAAATGCTGGCACTTAGGGCTTGTGGCTTCCTGGATACTGATCACACTGTTATCTCAGTTGTCTCATCGCCCGAACAGCAGACTTTTCAAGTTGTGCTCTCTAGTCTGGGGAAGACTTTGATGTAGATCCAGCTTCACTTACCTGTGCCTCCAGGGTGAGGCATCTGCAGAACCAACGTCAATTGACCTGGATCCAAGAACAGTTATGGTGATTGGAAATTGATCAAAATATGGAGATCAACGATGCTCAATAGGAAGTGAGAGATGGTGAGGTCTGGGAAAGCTCATTCCTTTAATTCTCAGGGTCTTAGGATGGAGGAGAAGGAGCCTGGAGACAAGACTCTGGAAGTCCAGGACTCTTCCCAGGGGCCCCTGGACAATCCCCAACAGAGCACTTGGTCTCTAGTTTCTCACAGTGGCCACCTGCTTTGGACTCACTCGGGAAACTTATTAAGGACACAGATGTTTTGGTGCCCTCGTCCCCAACCAACCAGGGTCCCGGGGTCAGGACTCAGGGGCTTTGTGAGTCACAAGGTCTCCAGATGATTCTGAGACCTTCAACCAGGGGCTTTAAAGCAGGGAGGAGAAACCAAGATGCCTGTCCTTCGGCTTTATGTGCCAACACTTGCCAAATGCCTTCAAATCTGAGGAAAAGGGAGGGAAGTGTTCAATTCAAGAAGGGGAAACTTTGGCGATGACCTGGGTTTTCACTTTTATTTTCTAGAATTCCATAATGTTAGCCATGGTTTTAAGCAACTGCTCGACTCAACTATTGCCCATTTTATAGACATGGAAACTGAGGTGAAGATGACCCAACTCCTGCCTAAAACCCAATGAATTCTGCCTGTGGAATCCTGGGCTTCTCCTCTCCTCGTGCTCTTTCTTCCAGGAGTTTGTGATCCAAACGCATGCACCGTCAAAAGCTCATTTTCAGTGTTTTTTGTCCCTCAGGCTCTGTGCTGACTGTGTTCCGTGCACTCTCATTTAATCTTCATCATGATTCAATGATGTAGTTAAAGAGAAGGAAAATAATGCTCAGAGAGATTCAGCAATTTGCTCAACGTCACACAGCTCCAAAGCTGTGGGATCCAGGGTCCTCAGGGGCCCTGCTCCCAACCTTAACTCTAGATCTAAGCACCTCTTCCCACCCCCCTGGGTGACAGGAAGAAGAAAATGACCTTTGCTGGTTACACTTTCAGTTACAAGACCCAGAAGAGGCAACGCAAATAGGTTCAACCATGAGTGCTTAAACCTCCCTCCCACATACAACACACACACACACACACACCCTCCTCTCAAGACACACACACCATCCACACCCCCTATGCCACCCCTGCATGTGTCAGGGTGAGGGCATGGCAAGCTTGGAATTCGCCATTACCCTTGCTTTGCTCAGCAAGTCGGGAGCCTGCTGAATATGTCAGCTGGCTTGGCAAAGAGGAAGCTGTGCTCACAAGGTGGTTCTGGTGGGTGGGACAGGGGACAGGCTGTGCCACACACCAGGAGCCTACAGAGACCCAAAGAGGCAGCGGCTGGAGGGGAGAGCAGAGACTAGGGCTGGCAGGGGGTTGGGGGGACGCCCTTGATCTTCTCCAGGGGACACTGAGGTCACAGCTCTGCCAGGCAGCATCTGGACGCCTGCAGGTCAGGGGTAATGGCCCATAAGTAACGCACCAGGAGAAGACAGGGGCAGCCAGTGGGAGTGGGCGACTCTGGACTTGGAGGCAGGAGACCCCAGAAGGAATCCCACCCTCATCTCGGAAGGTGGATGGGTGTGTGTCTCCCTTTCTGGACTCTGTTTCCCAAAATGTGAGCCAAGGGCACTCATGATCATAACCAGCCACTGTGAGGATGACAAGAGAAAACAGGAGAATGTGTCATAAACAGAAAGGCCTGATCCAAGTGGGGGGTGGTATTGTAGGGGAGGAAAGAAAGATTCTTTCTCCTTCCATCCTCCTAGATTTTCTGGCTGGGGTCCTGTAAACAAGGCTGACAAAAGACAGATTAACAAGAAAAAAAACAAGCAGAAGTTTATTAACATGTGCATCATGCACACACATGAAAATACTCAGGGACGAGTAACTCAAAGGCCCACACTGCCTTAGTTCAGACCCAATTACTGGCTATGTGAGTGGGAAAGTGACTTCCTTTCTAATCTGTAGATTAGAATCCTTTCCTTCCTTTCCTAATCTGTAAACTGGGGACAATGATGGGAGTCATCACATGGGGCTGTTATGAGGACTGAATGGGTTAAGGATGTGCCACTCTTGGAACAGTGTCCAGCACAGTGGAAGAATACAGCTGGCTGTTCTTTCCTCTGGCAGGCAGGCAGCAGCATGTTGCCTACACAATGGGCTGTTGGGCTGATGTTATGGGGGGCTTAGAATCCTGTCTGGCAGGGGGTCTAGACTCAATGCATGGTGGCCCTAATGATTATGCAGGGACCCCAGGCCTGAGGCCATAGGTGGTCCCAGGATGCTGACATCTACTCGTCCAGCATCACTGCTCACTCACCAGCCTATGACTCCCTTCCCTAGAAGGCCCCTGGTGTCACTCTCTGTGATCCATCCAGTCCAACCTGCTGAGCTAATGGTTCTGTCTCAGGACCAAATTCTGACCCACCTTGAGACCTCCCAGTTAGACCCCAATATATAAACTTTTTTAAAAGCACTTTTTTTTATGTATCTTTCCTGATAATAAGTGGGTGCTTATAGCAATACTCCAGTGCAATTCAACCATCATGTCATAAGTGACCACTAAGGGTCAGGTGTGATTCTTTGCATCAGGGGTAGGGCATTATATTCATTTTTTTATGGTAATTGTCAAAAATCACATTTGTGGGCTAGGGGTGGTGGCTCATGCCTGTAGTCCCAGCACATTGGGAGGTGGAGGCGGGCGGATCACCTGAGGTCAGGAGTTCGAGACCAGCCTGACTAACATGGTGAAACCCCGTCTCTACTAAATACAAAAAAAAAAATTAGCAGAGCATGGTGGTGCATGCCTGAAATCCCAGCTACTTGCGAGGCTGAGGCAGGAGAATCGCTTGATCCTAGGAGGAGGAGGTTGCAGTGAGCCAAGATTGCCCCATTGCACTCCAGCCTGGGCAACAGAGCAAAACTCCATTAAAAAAAAAAAAAAAAAAAATCACATTTGTGGCTTAAAACAACACATATATTTGCCTACCGTTCTGGAGGTCCTCAGTCTGAAATGGGTCTCTCTGTGGGCTGAAATCAAGATGTCAGCAGGGCTGCCCTTCTTTTGGCAGCTGTAGGGAAGAATCCCCTTCTGTCCCTTTTCCAGTTTCTAGAGGCTGCATGCTTTCCTTGGCTTTGTGGCCCTTTCTCTATCTTCAAATCTAGCAACATTGTCAAGCCACGTCCTTCTCACACTGCCATTTCTTTTGTTCCCTCCTGCCTCCCTCTTCCACTTTTGATGACCCCCGTGATTACTTTGGACCCACCTAGATAATCCGGGATCATGTCCCTATTTAAGTCAGCTGATTAGCAACTTTCATTCCATCTGCAACCTTCCTTTCCCTCTGCCAAGTAACATAACATATTCATAGGTTCCAGGGATTAAGATTTGGGGGGGTGGGGATTATTCTGCCCATCACAGGTACAAATATTTGTTTATTGTCCATGGTCCATGGTATCCCAAGCTTGCATTGCCACTTTACAAACATTCATCTACTCATTCATTCATTCATTCATTCAGCAAGGACTGGTGGAGGGCTCCCATCTACTGAGCCCATACTAAGTATCTGGGGCTAAACAGTGAACAAGCTTCCTTGCTCTCAGGAAGTTCATCGTTCAGGGCACAGATGAAATTGCACACAGACAACCACTGTACAGAGTGAGGGAGGGCGGTTGAGCCACTTGCTTCACTTCTGTGTGTCTGTTTCTTCTTCTGTAAAATCAGAAAAATAAAGCCACAGTGAACTCTCTAAATTTTGAGAGAGTCAAAGGAGATAACATATGTAGGTAATGCCCTCTGCATTATCCCTGGTGCAATAAATCGCAGATTATTATTACAACTAAGCATGGGGCTCAAAGGGGGCCCAGAGGAGGGGAGTCAGGGAATGAAGCGGTTAGTTGAGGTCTAAATGGACAATCCAGAGATAAATGGAATTAGCCAGGGGAGGTGTAGAAAATGGAAGGAAGAGGTCTCCGGACAGAGAGAATGTACATGCAAAGACCCCACGGTGAACAAGCCCCTCAGTCCTCACGACCCCAAAGCCCCACCAGCTCTCCTCTTGTCATGTGCATGAGTTGTGCCCCCTCCCCAGAAGTCTTGAAGCCCCAGAACCCCCCGACTTCTCAGCACCCAGTTCCAAGGCAGCTGGATGTGTCACAGCACCTACTGCACTCATCACAAGGATTCTGTTTGCCCCCACGCTTTGCACCTGAAACGACATGATTCATCATCCTCACAGCTTCTAATCAATGGAATCAAACTGGGCACCAGGCCCTGGGCTGTTACCCACTCACTAATTCCCCAAAGCTTTATCATTAGACCCACTTGAGAAACAAGGAGATCTGCAAGGTTAGGTTATTTGCTCAAGGTCACCCAGGTAGTAGATGGTGGAACCCAGGGCTGTCTGTCTCCAAGCCATGAAGCCTGCACAGGTCAGCAACCTAGGCCTTTAATGCTCAGCTCCATGCATGGAGGATATATGGTGAGGAAAGCAGGATGAGTTGGGACCTTAGAAGGGTAGCTGTTCTGGCCAGGCACAGAGGTTCATGCCTGTAATCCCAGCACTTTGGGAGGCTGAGGTAGGAGAATCGCTTGAGTCCAAGAGTTTGAGACCAGCCTGAGCAACATGGGGAAACCCTATCTCCACAAAAAATACAAAAACTAGCCAGGCATGGTGACACGCATCTGTAGTCCCAGCAACTCAGAAGGCTGAGGTGGGAAGATCGATTGAGCCTAGGAGGTTGGGACTACAGTGAGCTATGATCACACAACTGCACTCCAGCCTGAGCAACGGAACCAGACCCTGTCTCAAAAAGAAAAAAAAAAATAGCTATTCTATCCTAGAGTCATAGAGTCAGCCTAGTAGGGACCAGAGCCTGGGGCAAGGGGCAGGGCAGAGGCCAGAGCACTTGCTAAAAAAGAACAGACTCCCTTCTTTGAAGAATAAGTTGTAACAGTAACAAGTTCCAAAAAAAGAAAGGACAAACAGCTTAGATACTTAAGGGAGGAGGGTGCCACACCATGCCCCTCTATTCCCAGCAGGGCCTGCTCCTGCCCAAGAGTAGGGACATCTGACTCAGAGCCAGCACAGGAGCGGAGGCAGGGCTGAGCCTCTCAGTTCATCCCTTCCTTGACTGGAGACAAAGCTGTGCAGACAAACAAGAAAAAAAGCCCATGTCGGGTTCACGGTGTACACTTGTGGCTTCCGGTCCCTTCATTTTCATAGTCAGCAACATCAAGCCAACTGTTTTCTCTTGGAGAGCACAGACCTCCACCCACACTGTCGTGATGTCCAACCTACCTTCTTGGCATTAAATCTTTCTTTTATGAAATCATGGTGATAACAGATGATTTGTGTGTGTATTAGGTAAAATAAATGATTGACATCTGAACAGTCAAGAGTTAGCTCAGAAGGCTGGTATTGCTCAAACCCTGCACATTCCAGAAAGGAGCTGGTCCTTGACTCCTTCTGGGAGATAAACCTTAGCCCTTGTAGCATCCTGTTTGATAACAATGTTTTTGTATGTCTGGGGCCTTGGGTTACACTGTATCAGTTTGAGCAGAGTTTATACTAACAATGTAACTTGTGATGAATGCCTGTTTTTATTTGTCTGAGGCCACTGTATCAGTTTGATCTCTGGGGGCCTGGAGACTGGTGGCTAAGGTTGGTCATATGGGTGATGCATACTTACATGACCGACCTCAATAAAAACCCTGGATACTAAGGCTTGGGTGAGCTTCCCTGGTTGTTAACACCTTGCATGTGTTGTCATACATTGTTGCTGGAAGAATTAGTGTGTTCCCATGTGAATCCACTAGGAAGGGACACTCATAAGCATGCACCTGATATGACTTTGCTTTTGTACCTTTTCTTTTTACTGATTTTGATGTGTATCCTTATACCACAATAAATATAAACACTAATACAATGGGTTTTCTGAGTTCTGTGAGTTCTAGCAAATCATGAAGCCTGAGGATGATCTTGGAGACTCTCAAGCCAGCATTCTAAGTTGGCTCCCCAGTTTCTGTTATGTGGAAACTTGCCTGAAACCTCTGATTCAACCCAACCCTGTCGTCATGGTGCTCAGGACACTGCAGCCCTTGAGAACGGAGAGTGCCCCTGGGTGGTGAGTCATAGAACTGAGTCCGCCCCAGGTCTGGGGAGTGGCCCATGCCCAGCTCTGTGGATGGCTTTAGCTCAGGCCCAAGATGAGGCTTGGCCAATGACACCCCAAGAAGGCTGAGCCTGCCAAAAGGGGACCCCTATCCAGCACTTCAGAACAGAGGTTTCTCTGGACATATGGGTTTTCCTAAGGAAAGAGAAGGCTTTGCTCAGCTCCAAAGAGCAAATCTCATCTTTTCGTCTGCTTTCTGCCAGATTCCTACCTGTCCTAGAAACTCCCTGGAGCCCACAAGGGAAACCGTGCCTCCCCCTTTTCCCCTTCAGGTCCTCCCCTCCTGCAGAGAGCAGGGTAGGTCAGCCCCTCAAGCACACACTTAGGCTGCAGGAGCACTATGATGGAGGAGAGCCTAGATGGTCACCCACCACTCTCCATGAGGGGTGCTTTTCCCTAGACCAAGTCCCACCCTTCAAGGGAAACTGAGACGAGGAAACCTTAGCTCTGGTGACAAAGTGTAGAGTTTAAAACAGAAGCTTCTGAAACTGAGGTCAAATAGTTCATTCCCAGGCCTACCTCAATTTTTGTTGTTGTTGTTTTATTTTGAAATGATTGTAGATTTACAGGAAGTTGCAAAAAAAAAAATAGTACAGAGAGGTCCAGTGTATGCTTCACTCAGTTTCCCCCAATGATAGCATCTTACATAACCATAACAAAGATCAGGCTGGGCACGGTGGCTCATGCCCGTAATCCCAGCACTTTGGGAGGCCAAGGTGGGTGGATTGCTTGAGGTCAGGAGTTTCATGACCAGCCTGGCCAACATGGTGAAACCCTGTATCTACTAAAAATACAAAAATTAGCTGGATGTGGTGGCGTACAACTGTAGTCCTAGCTACTCCGGAGGCTGAGGCAGGAGAATCACTTGAACCTGGGAGGCGGAGGTTGTAGTGAGCCGAAATCAAGCCACTTGTACTCCAGCGTAGGCGACAGAAGGAGGCTCCATCTCAAAAAAAAAAAAAGAACAAACAATAAAACCACACACACACACACACACACACACACATCATAATACCAGATCAAAACAAAACCTCAGCCTTTGAAATGAGGCAGAGGTTGTAGTGAGCCAAGATCATGCCATTGCACTCCAGCCTGGGCAACAAGAGCAAAACTCCATCTGAAAAAAAAAAACGAATACAATGTAAATGCTGTGTAAATAGTTGTTATGCTGTATTGTTTTTATTTGCATTATTTTATAGTTATATTATTTTATTGGTTTTTAAAATATTTTTGATTTGTGGTTAGTTGAATCCATGGATGTGGAACCCATGGACACAGAGGGCCACTGTATGTATGTATGTGTGTGTGTGTGTGTGTGTGTGTGTGTGTGTGTGTGTGTGTGTGTGTGTATAAAGTGTTGAAGGTCAAAACCCCAAAATGTTAGCACTGGCTATTGTTAGGCAGTGGAATTATTAGTGATTTTTATTTTCCCCCCTGCATAAGGTTTATGCATTGAATATATTTAACTATTACAATTTGCAAAAAAATATTATCAGTTCCACTTCTTGCCTTGACTCAGCACCAACCGGGTTTCCATGAGTCTGCTAAAGTTTCCAGGGCAGGTGGAGGGACATTTGCAAAGGGCACTGGAGGGGGTTCTACTGTCCTCAGGAACAGAGGAGATAGTGGGGTGTCCAGAGTTACCACATAGCAAAGGGCTGGCCCTGCAGGGAGGAGGGCCCTTATATATCATGGGAGAAAGGGGATTGCAATATAACCAGTGAGTCGTCCATGGTGGCCCAGGAGCAGGGAGCAGATAATCTGGTAACTGGTGAAATTCCAGAGCCAGGCTGAGGCCGGGCACTCTCCCCCACCCACTTCCTCGTTCCAGCTTCTGCACCATCTGCTCATGCATACCTAGGCTTCTCCACCTCAATTCAGGGGCTCCTGTTGAGGGGCAGGACTGCACTGTGCTTAGCTCTGTGCCTCCCTGAACTCAGCACAGAGCCTGGCTGACCCATTGTAGGAAGGATGGATGGATGGATGGACGAACAGATGGATGAATGGATGTTCTCTCCCTTTCACCCGCCTCCCATCGCCATCTGCTGATATTCACCTCTGGGGGGCTCAGGTGCCTCTTCCTCCAGGAAGCCCTTGCTGAGTCCCCCAGGCCTCCACTGCACTCCATGGTAACATCAATTACTCATCTTAGCAGAGTCTGCCTGGTACTGAGGTTATGGGACTCCGAGCTGGTTTCCATCAGTGCATGAATCTTGAAGGCAAGGTCAATGTCCTGATCAGCTCTGTTCTCCATTGAACCCCACAGCACCAAAGAGACACTCAATCAATAGTATGAAAGGAAAGAAACGAGCCTCTCTTCTCTCCCTGAGGCCATGTGGCTCAAGATTCCAGAGTAGGGAGTGTTAGTGGGGAGGGGGAGACAGTTTCTGCTTCCCCCACCCTGCTGAGGGATGAAGATTCAATAGCTCCAGGTTCATCGTCTGCACCTCTGACTCCATCAGCTGGTTCTTTTTACTTGCTCCCAGTCATGGTCACGAGGGGATGGTGACTCAGCCCAATTCATCACCACAATGGAAAAACCCAGTCACCTGTCCTCCTGGCAGCAGGACCGGAGCTGCCTCTATCTGTGGAAGGGCAGCAAGCCATACTGTTTTCAAGGTCCTTTTGTCTTTCATCTGCTGAAAAATCAAAAATTTAAAGAATGGAGGAGTAGCACTGGTTTACATTTACAGTGTGGTATGAATCTCAATGACAGGGATCGTTGAGATCCCTGTGTTCCCTCCACGCCAGGCTCCAAGTCAAATGTCCATGTGCATCATCTCACAACAGTTTCACAAGACCATTGTTACCTGAAGTGGTCACTGGTCACTCTTGTCCCCTAGCAGCTGACACACCCTTTCTACAAGGCGGAGCCCACCTCCCACTAGAGAAACTGAAAACATCTTTCCCCAGCTTTGCTTACTGCTTCGCCAAAGTATATGACCTCGCTCCTCCAATCAGACATTCCATTCTTTCTATTGATTGACTGATTGATTAATTGAGACGGAGTCTCGCTCTGTTGCACAGGCTGAAGTGTAGTGGTGCAATCTTGTCTCACTGCAAACTCCATCTCCCAGGTTCATGCAAGTCTCCTGCCTCAACCTCCCAAGTAGGTGGGACCACAGGCATGTACCACCATGATTGGCTACTTTTTGTATTTTTTGTAGAGACGGGGTTTCGCCATGTTGCCCAGGTTGGTCTTGAACTCCTAGGCTCAAGCAATCCTCCTGCCTCAGCCTCCCAAAGGTCTGGGATTACAGGTGTGAGCCGCTGCACCTGGGCATGTTCTGTTCTTGGTTAATTAGAAACTAGTGGTTCGAGGAAGCCAAGACCACGCAGAATCCACTGTGGTGAGGATTGGGGAAGCAGCAGCTGAGATCCTGATGTCAGTGCCCAGTGACCATGTCCAGGGGTGGCACTGGCTGCAGTTTCTGTGCCGGGGGATGGCAGTGGTGGTTTTAACATCAGGGCAACACTGCAGTGTCAGGCCTGGCACCTGATATTCCAAGAGCTGCCCACCCTCCTTTTTTTTTTGTTTTCTTTTTTGAGACGGAGTCTCACTCTTTTGCCCAGGCTGGAGTGCAGTGGCAGGATCTCAGCTCACTGCAACCTCTGCCTCCTTGGTTCAGTCAATTCTACTGCCTCAGCCTCCCGAACAGCTGGGATTACGTGTGTGGTGACGCTTGCCACCACACCCAGCTAATTTTTGTATTTTTGGTGAAGATGGAGCGTCATCATGTTGGCCAGGCTGGTCTCGAACTCCTGACCTCAAGTGATCTGCCCACCTCATCCCCCCAGAGTGCTGGGATTATAGGCATAAGCCACCATGCCCAGCCTATCCTCCTTTTAACAAAGTCTTTTTCTGCTTCAATTTAGCCAGAGTAGGTCTCTCTTTCTTGCAATTAAACACCCTGACTGATATATCAGCCCGAGTTTACAAATGAGAAAGTGAAAGCTCATTTGAGATCTTCAGAAAGGTTATCTCAACTCCGACCTGGGTGCGGGCCAGTGATCTTCTGCCCATTTTACAAGGCAGTGACTTAGGAAGCATGTTTCAAGTAATTAGGAGCAAGGCTGGGGCGACACTTTGTTAGAGGCCTCCTGTCCCAGGCAACAGCTTGGCCTTTTGCACTGTTCTACTTTCCACTGTTAATCCAACCTGCTCCCAAACATCACGTCTCCTCCCCAGGGTGCTGAAGATGAAGAGAGTCCAGCGGCACAGGGGACCCAGAGCTTGCCCTTCTGCTGACTTGGCAGTGACTCCTCTGCCTGGCATGACTGATGTTTCCAGAAGGGTCAGGGCCTCCTCAACCTGCCTATTCCCTAAGCACCTTTGCTTGACGCAATAGCCCTGGGAACCCTCACAATTACGTTTCTTCATCATCTATTGTCTCCACTGTTTTTTTTTTTTTTTTTTTTTTTTTTTTTTTTTTTTTTTAACTCTGTCACCCAGGCTGGAGTGCAGCGGCGCAATCTTGGCTCACTGCAACCTCCGCCTCCTGGGTTCAAGTGATTCTCCCGCCTCAGCCTCCCGAGCAGCTGGGATTACAGGTATGCACCACCATGCCCAGCTAATTTTTGTATTTTTAGTAGAGATGGGGTTTCACTATGTTGGTCAGGCTGGTCTTGAACTCCTGACCTCAGGTGATCCACCTGGCTTGGCCTCCCAAAGTGCTGGGATTACAGGCATGAGCCACCACGCCCGGCCCTATTGTCTCCACTTTTAGGAGTTCAAATCCACAATATGACTCACTGGAATGCTCACAGGAGTTCATGAACTATCTGAGCTACATGGATAGTCTGCATGAGTTCAAGGTCACTGCAGACACCATGTTTCATACCGATAGGTGTGTCATAGTGTCAGAGCTCCTGTTAGGAAGCCTGCAGAACAGCCTAGGCCCCACGAATTATGTCATTAGAACATCAACAGTTTTGTCCAATGACAAGGTGTGAAATGACTGAAAAGGGTAGGACTCAGGTAAGCCTGAAAGAATCTCTCATGCGATAATAACAATTTCATCACGAATAATAATAATGACCATTTATTGAACACTTAAACTTAAGTCATGTGCCTGGCACTACATTAAGCATTTTCTTTATATTCTGTTATTTAATCTTTACAGGAATCCTGAGGTCAGCATCATCCCAATTTCACAGAGTATGACATGAAGGCTCAGAGAGACAGGTAAGCAGCTTGCCAGACATCCCACAGCCAGGAAGCAATAGGACCAGCCTGTGCTCCTAAGGACTGGCTCCTGGCTGCTATATATAGAACTAAGCCTGGTGGAGGTGTCAGAAATAGAGGTTCACTTCTGTCATCACCAAACTCCCTCCACCCCTTTGCAAAGGAGGAAACTGAGAGGCAGGGATTTCCGCAAAGCAAGGAACCCAAATTGCTGCCTCCTGTGATTTATACACTGCACCCCAAGCTGTAGGGGTAACCCAAGGACAAAGCTGTAACCCAAGTGGGAACATGGGCCCCATCTGGGGCCACCAAAATCTTACCAGCTTTCTCAGCTGGTGGATGGGTTAATTCACAGCCACAGCCCCCTGGAGATGGAGGAAAGGAAAACCAGGTCCTCTCTGCAAACCAGCCCAGAGAGAGGTTTGCGGAAGGGCCCGGAAGCCTGAAGGCCCCTCTGCACCCTCAACCCCAGCGCCATTCAGGACCTCCAAGATGACCTGGTCCAACACAGTCCTGCACGGAAAAGGCTGGAACCCAGGGAGGAGCAGAGCCCCGCCCAAGGTCACAGGCCGAGCCTGAACAGAACCCGGGTCTCCAGGAGTCCTGTCTTGAGCTGTCTTGTCCAAATAAAATTTTTCAGGCCATCAGATTTCCATACTCCCCAGAGTGGGACTTCATCTGGGACCAAAGGCGGGGTGGTGAGGGGTGTGGCAGAAGGGAGGAGTGCCCCGCGGTCCCGAGCAGGATGAGCCTGAGAAAGACACGGGTCCCCATGTTCCCTTTCCCGCTCAGATAATGGAGGTGAACTGAGGGGAGCAGGGACCTCCCCATCTTCAGGGTGGGACCCTGCAGGCCCAGGACACCTTTGCTAGGGGATGTCCCTCCCCACTCCTGCACAAGTTCCCCAAGGGCACCCTCGGGCTCCGAAAACGGGGGGAGGGGGACGACGCCCCAAGGGCCCCTGAGCCCCTTTGTCTTCCCGATCCCCACGGCTTTTCTCCCTCGGTTCCCAGGCGGCGACGGCGGGTGGCGCGGAGCAGCAGGCGCGGGGACGGTGGGGTAGGGCTGTCTCTGCAGGGCTGAGGTTCCCCTCCGGAGTCTAAACAAAGACTAAGGCAGCGCCGTCCCCTCCCCCGGGAACCCGACGCCGCGCGGCCACAGGGGTCCTGGAGGGGCGGGCAGGGCCTCGCAGCGCACCCAGCACAGTACGCCCGGCGGAGCAGGTGAGAAGTCGGCAGGGGCGTGGATCGATCGGGGTGTGCCCCCAGGCTCCGCGTCGCGGTCCCCGCTCGCCCTCCTGCCCGCCCACCGGACGCACCAGCCGCGCAGGAGGCGGAAGCCAAGCGCGAGGTACCTTGGTCCGTCCGGGGCCAACCCCAGGTCGGGCGCCGCCCCGCTGGCCGAGCGCCCACACCCGCCAAACCCACGCGGGCACGCCCCCCGCGGCGCACCGCCCCCAGCCCGGCCTCCGCCCCGGCAGCCGCGGGCACGCGGAGGGGCTCCCGACTGCCCGCACCTGCACCCGCGCGTCGGCGGCGCCAAGGCCCCGCTACCCGCCTGCGCGTCTGTCTCGCCCGCATCTCCGCGGTGAGTCGGCGGCGCCCTAGCCCTTGCGCCCAGGTCCCGCTCCTCTCGCCGCCGCGACTGCTGCGCGCGTCCCCGCCCAACCCAGCACAGTCCCGCGCACGACCCCAGTCCCGCGCACGACCCCAGCCCCGCAAGCCCCGCACCGACTGGCTCCCACCACATTTCGCCTCCGCGGGGACGGCGCCCCCTCCACCCAGCGGCCCCCGCTGTCTCTCTCTTCGCCTTGCCGGCTGCGCTGGGGACACCCAGCCGCCGTCCGCGCGCCCGGAGGCGGCGGGGTCTCTTTGTTCGGGCGGCGGGCACGGGGGACCCCTCCCGCGGTGTCACCGCACCCACCCCGCGCCCTCCCTCCGCCTCCTGGAGTTCACCCGGACCAGGTGGCGGCGGGTGCCTTTTGGGGGTGCGCGGCCATGCAATTGGTGGATTTTTTTAAACCGTTTTGGAGGGGGGAGCGCGGCGTTGGGGGCGGGAGAGCGCTCCTTGCTGTGAGCTGCTCCTCCCGCTTTGCTCCGCGCTTTCCTGCCGCTCCGCTCCGCTCCGGGTCTCCGGCGCTCCTCTCCCCGGCTCGGCCGAGCGCGCTGCCCCGACGCCGCCACCCAGAGCCGGGCCGCGCCAGGCGCCGAGATGAAGGTGCTGGGATACCGGCTGGAGCTGCTCACAGGTACCGCCCGCCTGTCCCGCAGCCGCCCGCCACTTTCCGAGTTGGAGCGGGCTCCGGGCGCGGCGGCCGGGGACTGGGGCGGCTCGGGTCCTAGCAGGAAGGGGTGCGGACCCCCACTAATTCCTAGGTTTGTGCTACCTGTGTCTGTGCGGAGCCCGGCCCCAGGAGAGGACTTGAGGCTGTGGCGAGTCCGTGGCGCCGGCGTCCGGGCTGCGGGAGCACCGGTCAGGGGGTGGCCCCTTGGGGTATCTGATCAGCGGAGCTCGGGTCAGGACCCTGAAAGCTAGCTCAGGGCTCCTGCCCTCCAATCAGTGTCGCTTGTTCTCTAAGAAAGGACCCGTGGGCTCCTGGCAGGACCCACGCCATGGACCTCTTATTTCTGCCCGCTGTGACAATCTGGGCCGTCTTTCTCTGGGGGGAGAAGTTTCTTGCTGGGAGCGGAGGCCAAGTGGCCTGGGAAATGGGAAGCCAGATTGGACCCTACTGACTGGGGACCCTCAGCCTTGGGGTCCCTCTGGAGAAGTGATCAGTTGCCCTGCTGGAGACTCACATCCAGGGGCAGTGGCTGGAGAGCAAGAGAGAACGGTCAGGAAAAGGATGTGGAAAAGGTAGCAGGGACAGGGGAGGATTTGAGGAGTGACTTCTGTGTTCTCCCTGGTGTGGAGAGACCCAGACAGGAGGAAAGGAAAGCAGCCCGGCTTCCTCCAGGCCTGGGACTTGTAGTGCTCCATCCATGTATGTCAGATGAGCACAGATTCCAGTAAGTGTCCTCCGACACCTGGGGGAGGGGGCTGATCACTGCCTTCGAGGACCTTAATGTCCGATGAGGGAGCAGAGCCCAGGAGCCCTGTTACAAGGCTGTGGGTGCACTCGGGAAACAGGGTGGAATCTGAGTCGGGGGCAGCTTTTGAAGACCTCGAAAAACAATTTCTGTTAATGAAGGGGGAGGTGGCATTATGGGTTCAGGATCAAGGGACTGGCCCATGCTCTGGGCTGTGAGAGAGGCTTGATCCGGGAGAGGTATGGAGGCTGAATGGCCTGGAATGTGCGTATGTGTTGGTGGGGAGGGGGCTAAAAGGTGGGGGTGGGGGTGAGGTTTTATTAAATCAGCAGTAGCAGGCCAGGCGCAGTGGCTTATGCCTATAATCCCAGCACTTTGGGAGGCCGAGGCCAGAGGATCGCTTAAGGCCAGGAGTTCAAGACCAGCCTGGGTAACATAGGGAGACCCCATCTTTACAAAAAAATAAATAAATAAAGCAGCAATAGCTCGTGACAGACTTGTAGAGAAGGGAAGGTGCAGGCTGTTCCTGGGACACTGGAAACTGGCTGGGTGCTCAGAAGTGCCAGCGCTGTGCCCAGTTAGCCATGGGGCTGGCACCCCTTCCAATCCCTTGCCAACTTTTTCTTCGTGGAGCCCACTTAAGGCAGGCCCAGCTCACCCAACTTGGAAGGGAATAGCACAGGCCGCTGAACTTGTTAACCCCCTGGGAAGGCTTACAGTTCCATGGGTTGTTTGTTTGTTTTGTTTTGAGATGGCGTCCCACTCTGTCGCCCAGGCTGGAGTGCAGTGGCACAGTCTCAGCTCCCTGCAACCTCCGTCTCCCAGGATCAAGGGATTCTCCTGCCTCAGCTTCCCGAGTAGCTGGGATTACAGGCATGCACCACCATGCATGGCTAATTTTTGTATTCTTGGTAGAGATGAGTTTCACCGTGTTGGTCAGGCTGGTCTTGAACTTCTGATCTCAAGTGATTCCTGCTCCCAAAGTGCTGGGATTACAGGTGTGAGCCACCGCACCCGGCCCCCACCATGGGTTTTTAGAGGCCTGCATGGTGAACAGATCTCCTGGTTCCTCTCTCCTCCCCCTCTTCCTGCCCTCAAAGGGCCTGGATGAGAAATGCTTACAGGAGACATGTGTAGGGGCTCAAGGAGGGGTCTAGGCTTTGGAGACCCCATGCACTGTTCCCTCATCTCCTGGTAGAGGAGTCAGGACCCCTCTTCCCTCACCAGATGGGCTCACCGGATTCTGGTGGACTTTCTAAGTCCCTGGCCAGGGTGGATGAGGCCCCTCTCAGTCACTGTCATCAGTCACAGGCTCCTATTGCACCTGCAACCTGGCCCTGGGAGACAGCCCATCCTCTCTGTTGCTATTTTGTGGTCTTCACAGCCTTTCCTCTCTGTCCTCTTCCTTTTCTCACAGATCTGGATTCTAAATCCAACCCCATCAGTAGCCAGCTGTGTGATTTCAGACATTTTCCTTAACCTCTCTGACTTCAGCCATCTCATCTTAAAGATGGAACTGTTGGCCCCTGTCTCTAAGAGATGGTGTGAGGCTTGCTCAGATAGTGTAGGCGACACATGTGGTTGGGACCTAGACCCTGGTGGGCACCTCTTGGGCCCCACCTGTTCTGGCTGGTTGGCCCCTAGAGCATTTGGATCTGTCCCCACCCTCCTTTATCCCTGCTCTCCTGCGTCTATGAGATTTGACCCATCAGCCCCATTGGATGACAGGCAGGTCACAGTCCGGGAGGTGGCTACTTTATTGTGGTGGCACACAGCAAATGCTCAAGGGTTGCTGACTGAGGTTAGGCTCACACAGCCCGCTGAGCATCTACGTCTCTAGGATAATTCTGTAGAGGCCTCTAACTCCCTGCCCCAACATCAGCCTTCGGAAATTGTTTTACTGAATTTTAAAAACTCATATTGAAGGCTGGGTGAAGCAGCTCACACCTGTAATTCCAGCACTTTGGGAGGCCAAGGCGGGCAGATCACCTGAGGTCAGGAATTCAAGACCAGCCTGGCCAACATGATGAAACCCCATCTCTACTAAAAATACAAAATCAGCTGGGCGTGGTGGCGCATGCCTGTAGTCCCAGCTACTTGGGAGGCTGAGGCAGGAGAATCACTTGAACCCAGGAGAGGGAGGTTGCAGTGAGCCGAGATTGTACCACTGCACTCCAGCCTAGACAACAGAGCAAGACTCCATCTCAAAAACAAAAACAAAAACAACTCATACTGATTTAGTTCTGTATACTTTTCACATTCTCCTATTTTATTATCTTGCCTGTCTTGCCAGTGAAGTCAGTGACTTCCTCACGTTCCTATTTCTCAGAAGAGGCAGCGCTGGATTCAGAACCGAGCCCTGAGCCGGGAGTTGTCCCATGGCATTCTAACTGCCTGGCTTTAGGACAGTCTAATAGCTGTTCCACACTTCACTTTCCTCATCTGTAAAATGGGATCGTCGTGGTGCCTAGCTGGCTGGGGTCTTTGGAGATTAGGTGTGAGTGTGTGCAAGATGCCAAGTGCAGCTTCTGGCAGGCGGACAGTAGTTGAGAGTCGCGGAGCTGGCGTCCTCAGGCTGCCTCCCCAGTGCACTCCATCACTGTGCTGGGGGCCCCTTCTCCTCCCACTGTGCTCCAGTTTCCAGATTCCCTCCCCCCAGGGTGTTCCAGTTCCTTCACTGGGTTCTCGCAACAGTCCAGGCCTCTCTGAGATATGTCTCTGGGGGACCCTACTTAGGTCTCAGGTTCCTGTGAGAGAGGCATGGCCTCGGGGTGGGGCCCTTCCAGCCAGACACCTACAGCTCTGACATCGTGGGGAAGGCCAGGTACCCCCTCACATATGGGACTAGAAGGAGACCCGTGGGTTGTCATGCCCAGACCCAGCATGTCTCTTTGTTCTGGAGAGAAGAGGAGGCTGTTGGGGTCCATCTGGAGGCTTCATAAATCACAAATGCTTATCGAGGCCATTTCCAGGCCCCTCAGTGGGGTCTTGCTGCAACAGGGACAAGGAAGGCAGGGGTTTTGGAATCGGAGGATGTGAATTTCAGGGTCTCCTCTCTGCTTCTCAGCTCCTGGGCAATTCTTACCTTCTTTCAGCCTCAGTCTTATCAGTAAAATGGGAATAATAGCCCTCATTAACAGTGTGAGGCTAAAGCAGTTGGCTCATGCCTGTAATCCCAGCACTTTGGGAGGCTCAGATGGGTGGATCACCTGAGGTCAGGAATTCTAGACCAGCCTGGTCAACATGGCAAAACCCTGTCTCTACCAAAAATACAAAAATGAACCAGGCTTGGTCGTGTGTGCCTGTAGTCCCAGCTACTGGGGAGGCTGAGGCAGGAGAATTGCTTGAACCTGAGAGGTAGAGGTTGCAGTGAGCTGAGATTGCATCACTGCCCTCCAGCTTGGGCAACAGAATGAGTCTCAAAAATATATATATTGTGGGGAGCCAAGATGATACTTGTGAGGGAGCCCAGGACATGGTCACACCTGCACACGAGCTCATTACAATTCTCAGAGGGCAGATTCCTGGTGCCTTCGGTAGCCGGATGATTTTTTTGTTTTTTAGTGTGATATGTGAAAGTGGGACACTGGTCTTTTCGCAAGTAGGAAGGCAATTGTTTCTGCACATCGGCACTCGAGCAGTGTGTTTCCAAAATGGTTCAGAGTCAGAGCTCTAAAATGGCAGATTTGGGCTCTGAAATGGTCCCTGGGGAGCCTCAGTAGAGGATCTTGGAAATTTTTAAGAATATACTTGATGTGTGATTAAGAAACAAAAGTTTTACCTGTTGTTTAGAATTTTGGTTTCATTTGAATCCATGGAATATCTAGCCCCAGTCAATTTTATAGATGATTTTAGTGTTTGTTGGCAGATGTGTTGACCCACATTTTACATATGTGGAAACTGAGGCATGGGTTTGCCCTAGGAGGCTGAAAGCAGGACCCTGAATCCTCATTTCCAGTTCGTCTGCTTCACTGGGGTGCTGTGATGTTGATGTGGGGGCACATATATGGTTGAGTAAGGAAATGTGGTCCCTTGGAGGAGAGGGGAGACATGAGGGTCACTGGGTGTGCCCAGGGAGGGTGGGTGTGGGGAGAGGGGCATGCTGTTCCACTGGGTAGAGGATTATAAAGGTCAAGTTGGCAATGATGTATCAATAGCTTAAAAATATGTGTGATCTCTGACTCAGCAGTTGAGTTTTTAGGAACAAATAAAGATGTATGCAAAGGTGTTAGTTCAAGGATAGTTATCTCTTCATTGTTTATAGAAGCAAAAAAGAAAAAAAGAAACTGGAAACAACCTAAATGCCTAACAGTAGAGCAGCAGTGCATTCATACCAGAGAACCCCAGGTAGCTACGAATTGTACTGCCAAAGGTTATTTATCCATCTGAACAGATGTCCCCTTAAATAGTGTAATACTAATGGTGATGACAGCTCACACGTATATGGCATTTGCTGTGTGCCAGGCACAGTCTTAACCACATGCTGTATGTTAACTCATCATCATAACAACCCTACGAGGTATGTGCTATCATTTCTTCTTTTTTACAGATAGGTAAAGTGAGGCACAGATAGGTTAAGTAACTTGTCAAAGAGCACACAGATGGTGAGTGGCTGGCTGGAATTTGAACCAGAATATCTTGACTCCAGAGTCCAACAGATGTTTCGAAACATATTTTCTGTTGGTTTGTATCAGAGACATTCTCTTTCAGTGTCTAGATGAGCATTGGAAAATGAATAAAAGGGTATACACAACACATTAACAGTGGCTTCTTCTATTAACAGGATTGCATGTGGTTTTTACTTTCTTCTTTTTGGTCTTCTGTTTTTCTCATTTTTCTCAGTGAATGTGTGTTACAAGAAATTCAAATTCTGTTTTTAAAAACGAAAACATTCTCATCTGGAGGCTAATTTTTAAAAAAACTAAAAATTAATGCAAAGCACTAGATGCTGATAAGAACCAATCCCGTGGGAATTCTGAAGATGAGCTGGAGTCCAGTGGACAGAGAGGAAAGGGACAGGAGGAGGAATGGTTCAAGGAAAGCCAAGTTGGCTTTCCTTAAAGTCTAAGGAGGAGGAACCAGCAAGGTGAAAAACAGAGACAAAGGTGGAGCCATGGGAACTTTGGAGGGAGGGTGTGCTGGGCTGAATAATAGCCCCCAAAGATATCTTAATCGCTAGAACTTGTAAATGTTACCTGATGTGGCAAAAGAGGCTTTGCAGGCATGATTGAGGATCTTGAGTTGGAGCTGTTTTGCAGAATTATTCAGGCGGGCTCTAAGTGAAACCACATGTGTCTTTATAAGAGCGAAGCAGGGCCAGGTGCGGTGGCTAACGCCTATAATCCCAGCACTTTGGGAGGCCGAGGTGTGTGGATCACCTGAGGTCAGGAGTTCAAGATTGGCCTGGCCAACATGGCAAAACCCCATCTCTGCTAACAATACAAAAATTACCCAGGCATGGTGGCACGTGCCTGTAATCCCAGCTATTAAGGGGGCTGAGGCAGGAGGATCGCTTGAACCTGGGATGCAGAAGTTGCAGTGAGCCAAGATCGTGCCACTGCACTCCAGCCTGGGCAACAGAGCAAGACTCCATCTCAAAAAAAAAAAAGAGGGAAGCAAGGGATATTCAAAATCAGAAAAAGAGGAGATATGATTGCTTCAGCAAGAAGCTCTGCTGTTGGACTTGAAGGTGAAGGAAGGAAGGGGCTGCCAGCCAAGGAATGCAGCTCTGGAAGCTGGAAAAGGCAGGGGAACAGATTCTCCCCAGAACCTCGGGAGGGAGCCAGCTTGCCAACATGTTAATTTCAACCCAGAGAAATTGATTTTGGACTTCTGACCTCCAGAACTATAAGAGAATGAATGTGTGTTGCTTTTTTTTTTTTTTTCCTTTGGAGACAGGGTCTTACTCTGTTGCCCAGGCTGGAGGGCAGTGTGGCACGATCTCAACTTGAATGTGTGCTGCTTTAAGCCACCAATTTTGTGGTGATTTATTATAGCAGCCACAGGAAAGCAGCAGGGGTGTGTGCAGATCAGACTCATGCCTCGGCCTGCACTGAGGGCAGCACCGTGGGTTGGAGTCTGCAAGCCTCGTTCTGATCTCTCTGACTGTGTTACCTTGACCTGAGCCTGGCTTTGCCCCCAGGATGGTCGAGGGATCAGCTGGGAGAGCACCATGACACTGTTATGTAAACTGAAGAGCATCACACAAACCCAAGTGGGATGAGCACTTCCACCCAGCCTAGCATAAACCTGGTCTCCTCACAGAGCCAGGAAAGCTCTCATCATACACCACCCCCTCCCCGCCTCTTAATCCTCAGTGCTTTAGATTCCAAACCACAGGTGGAATGTATCTGCCAGCCAGAGTGATTGGGTGTCTTAAGCCCCATAACAAATACCCCTGGGCCCCTAGATGCTGCTTCAGTTCACCTGTTGGCAGCGGTGGCAGGGCAGGTGCTGTGTGCCTGCTGATAGGATCCATCCTAGGCAGTGAGATGGGGAAGGTGGGGACCCAGCCTCTTTGGAGGAGACAGAGGGAATATTTCTGGGGTGTCTTCTCCCCAGAGTGTATGTGTGTGTGTGAGAGAGAGACAGCAGGGAGTGGAAGAGTCCCATAACCAAGTCCAGTGTTTGCAATCCCTAGGATCATACTCTGTGCACCCCAAATTGTTTCCTGACAGCTCTAGGGATGCCAGAGTGACTTTTAACAATGTTGGCCACTTGGTGTTCTGGAAGATAAATGTGCTGTTGGGGCCTAGGCTCTGGGGTAGGGAGAGGGAAGCCAGCAGGCTCCCCTTCAGGTTTTTGGAAGAGTTTTTGCACCAGCCTTTGCCTCTTCCATAAAGGAAGTGCGCTCAGCCCACGGCTCCCAAAGTCCTTACCAGCTGCAGAGCATTCACACTGTGCTTGGCCCATGCGGACAGAGCAGAGGAGCCGTTGTCACCCAGAGGTCACCTGCAACCTACAACCCAAGGTGAGCACCCAGGAGGATGACCAGGATGGCCTGGGGGTGCTTTTCCCCATCACAGCTTAGTGAAAGTGCCTCGGTTGGGAAAGGCCTGAACTACCCTGGAGTGGAGCATGGTGTTGTCATTCGAGCATGGTGGGAAAGGCCTGCCATCAAGCACATAGGGCCCTCTGACCCTGCACTGGGGCCCGGCTGCGTGTGTGTGATTGCCAAAGGGAGAGACGGGATGCTGGCTTCACCTGGCCCCCCAGGACCACGCAGGAGAAAATAACTTAGAAGTTACATTAGGTGTCTTGGGCGCAAGTGGCAGAAACCGAACTTAGAGTGATACAAAGAGAGGAACATGGGCTGTCTCCGGCCAGCACAGTGGACACAGGGCCATCAGGCTCTGTCTCTCTCTCCCTCATTCCTATTAGTTTGGTTCTCTGGATTTGTTGAGCTCTAAGTCAGGCCCTTCCTCGCAAGGGCAGTGTGGTTGCTGGCTCACAGACTATCCTCCTGAAAACCCCGTTGCTGGGGAAGAGCTTCCCCTCTCCAAGGATTCCAGCAAAGGCCTTTGAGACGGGGCCCAGGGCTCGGTCCACTTGGTTTCCAGGCCACTCCACCCCTCGGTGGTGTCTGCTGCCTCAGTGGCTTCTCACTGGCTTTGCTGCTTTCTCCTCATTGCCTTCTGGGGCTCAGGGCTGGGACACCTTCTTCCCTGTCCTCGTTCACTCCCTAGATGACCTCATCTAGTCTCTCTATGGTATCTTTGAAGTGGTTCCTCCCAAGGTTCTGAAGTACAAATTGTTTTTTTAAAACTGTATTATGGCCGGGCGCGGTGGCTCAAGCCTGCAATCCCAGCACTTTGGGAGGCCGAGACGGGCGGATCACGAGGTCAGGAGATCGAGACCATCCTGGCTAACACGGTGAAACCCCGTCTCTACTAAAAATACAAAAACTAGCTGGGCGAGGTGGCGGGCGCCTATAGTCCCAGCTACTCGGGAGGCTGAGGCAGGAGAATGGCGTAAACCCGGGAGGCGGAGCTTGCAGTGAGCTGAGATCTGGCCACTGCACTCCAGTCCCGGCGACAGAGCGAGACTCCGCCTCAAAAAAAAAAAAAAAAAAAAAAAAAAAAAAAAAAAAAAAAAAAAACTGTATTATGTATTCTCCTTCCCTCCTCTCCCCTCCATTCCTCCTCCTCCTCCTCCTTCCTCCCTTTCTCTTCCCTTCATTTCTTTCTTTTTTTTTTTTTTTTTTTGAGGCGGAGTCTCACTCTGTCGCCCGGACTGGAGTGCAGTGGCCAGATCTCAGCTCACTGCAAGCTCCGCCTCCCGGGTTTACGCCATTCTCCTGCCTCAGCCTCCCGAGTAGCTGGGACTACAGGTGCCCGCCACCTCGCCCGGCTAGTTTTTGTATTTTTAGTAGAGATGGGGTTTTACCGTGTTAGCCAGGATGGTCTCGATCTCCTGACCTTGTGATCCGCCCGTCTCAGCCTCCCAAAGTGCTGGGATTACAGGCTTGAGCCACCGTGCCTGGCCTCATTTCTTTCTTTAAGAAGACAGGGTCTTACTTTGTTGCCCAGGCTGGCGTGCAGTGGCATGATCACAGCTCACTGCAGCCTCGATCTCCTGGGCTCAAGTGATCCTCACACCTCAGCCCCCACCCCCAAGTAGCTGAGACCACAGGCATGCATCACCATGCCCAGCTAATTTTTAAATTTTTGTAGAGACAGGGTCCCACTATGTTGCCCAGGCTGGTCTTGAACACCTGGGCTCAAGTAATCCTCCCACCTTGGCCTCCCAAAGTGCTGGGATTACAGGCCTGAGCCACTGTGCCAACCTGAAGCACAAGTCTTACGTCCACCTGCCCATGGGCAGCTCCACCTGGCTCAGGTCTAAAACCACACCACTCATCTTTCCCCCAAACCTCTTCTTCACAAGTTCTTCCCTAAATCATAAATGATAGCTCTATCCCTCCATGGCTCCACCAAGTCACCCTAACTTCTCTTCTTCTCCTGCCCACGTCTGATGGATCCATGAGTCCCTCTAGCTTTACCTTCAGAACATACCCAGAAGCTGAGGACTTCAGCCACCTCCTGCACTACCGCTGTGTGGCAAGCCAGCAGCACCTCAATAACTGGTCTCCCCATTTCCACCCTAACCCCCGCCCAGGTCTATTCTGCACATTACAGGAGGGGGAGTCCTTCATGATGAAAATTGTATCACATCACCCCTCTGCTCAAAACCTTCCAGTGCATGTTTATACTCAGAGTAAAAGCCAAAGTCCCAACCTTCAGGGCTGAACAGGACGAGCACCCCAACCCTTAACCACTCCTGTCCTCATCTCCTCCCCTCCTGGCTCACTCTGCTCCAGCCACCCTGGCTTTGTTACTTTTGTTTTCTTTTTATTTTTTGAGAGAGAGAGTCTTTCTCTGTTACCCAGGTAGGAGTCTAGTGGTGCGATCTCGGCTCACTGCAACCTCTGCCTCCCAGGTTCAAGTGATTCTCCTGCCTCAGCCTCCCAAGTAGCTGGGATTACAGGTGTGCACCACACACCACACACCCTGCTAACTTTTGTATTTTTAGTAGACAAGGGGGTTTCACCATGTTGGCCAGGCTGGTCTCGAACTCCTGGCCTCAAGCCATCCGCCTGCCTCAGCCTCCCAAGTGCTGGGATTACAGGCGTGAGCCACTGCGCCTGCCCGGCTTCCTTTCATTTGCTCAAACATGCAGGCGCCTGCCTCCTGGCGTTTGCGCTTGCTGTTCCCCCTGCCCTGAGTGCCCTTCCCGGATATCCCAAGGCTCACTCCCGGATCTTCTTCAAGTCTTGCTCGAATCCCCTTCTCAGCAGGTGGCTTCTCACTCTTACCACCCTGTTCTACATACCTCCCTCTCCTCTCCTGTGAAGTTGCTTCCTGCTTTGCTCTTAGGTCGTCTGACATGCCTTGAATTTACCTAGGTTTGTTGATTGTTTGCCTCCCCCCCAGCACCCAGAAAGCTCCTGAAGGTAGATATGTTTGTCTATAATGGTCAGTATTTTATCTCCAGTCCTAGAATGCAGTAGGTGCCAAATCAGTATCTGGTGAATGAATGAATGCCTTAGGCCTGGACCACTCCTAGGGTATGGTCATTCAGACCTGAAACGCATGTACTGAGAATGGGGAAGGGAGGTTTCCCAAAAGGAAACCCAGGTGCTGTTAGAAGAAAGGACCTTGGTGTCAGGTGGGGACCAATGCAGGTAGCCCCCTCTGCAGACATTGCATTTGAGGCAGGAAAGCTCTGGGAGTTGCTTGGAACAGAGCCCCTCTCTGCCAGATGAATGTCATTCCTCAAATGCTAATAAATTCGGCATTTCAGAGAAGTATGAGGCTTTCCGTGACAAAAATGCCCAGTAAGAAAGATGCCCCTCAGGCTCTGTCTTTACTGGAGACTGTATTGCAGACTCCTGTGCCAAAGAAGATTCCTTGCCTCAGTTTACGTGTTTGAATCTTGCACAAAGATCCAGGATACGTGTATCTAGGAAATTTGCCGGATTGGGCAAAGATACACAGCTGAATTGAGTGAGGCACCTGTGTAAAAGAAACGTGAGAATTTGTGACAAAGAATGCCAATTGCTTTTAACCTTTTAATGTAGGTCATGGTTACCCATGTCAGTACAATTATTGTGAGCTTGTGAGGTGTGGGTTACGAGGGGCTGTTCGCTGGTTTAGACTGCTGGGAGAGAATGGCATCATGGATTATGCTGCCTGCCGGAGAAAGGAAGTTGCAGGTTCACTCTAGCATTTCCCTGTTTTTCTTTGGGAAAGCCCCACCCTTTCCTTTTTCCTTGACTTCCTTTAGGACGATAGGGTGGGTCTCCAAGAAAAATATCCCAAGTTCAGATTAGCTTCAACTGTGTGTAACAAAACCCATGATAATAATAAGCAAGATAAAAGTATATTTTTTTCTTTCGTAACCAGGATCTCAAAATAGAGGATTCCCAAATCATGGCTTCATGATTCTCAGGTACCTTGACTCTTTATTCTATATCGCTACTTTGCCACCTTTAGAATCCTGCCTTTGAGCCTAAAATGGCAGTTCAAGCTCCTGCCATCACATCTGTATTCCAGCCAGGAGGCAGGAGGAGGAGTCAAAGAATGGCATGTCTCCTCCGCCCCTTTTTTTTTTAGATATAGTCTCACTCTGTTGCCTAGGCTGGAGTGCAATGGCACGATCTTGGCACACTGCAACTTCTGCCTCCCAGGTTCAAGTGATTCTCCTGCCTCAGCCTCCCAAATAGGTGGGATTACAGGTGCCAGCCACCATACCCAGCTCATTTTTGTATTTTTAACAGAGATGGGGTTTCGCCATGTTGGCCAGGCTGGTCGTCTTGAACTCCTGACCTCAAGTGATCCACCTGCCTTGGCCTCCCAAAGTGCTGGGATTACAGGCATGAGCCAGAGCGCCTGGCCGTGTCTCCCCCGCTTTTTTTTTTTTTTTTTTTTTTTGAGACAGAGTCTTCTGCCACCCAGGCTGGAGTGCAGTGGCATGATCTCAGTTCACTGCACCTCCATCCCCCGGGTTCAAGCAATTCTCCTGCCTCAGCCTCCCGAGTAGCTGGGATTACAGGCACGTGCCACCATGCTTGGCTACTTTTTGTATTTTCAGTAGAGATGGGGTTTCGCCATGTTGCCCAGGCTGGTCTCAAACTCCTGACCTCAGGTGATCCGCCCACCTCAGCCTCCCAAAGTGCTGGGATTATAAGCATAAGCCACCGTGCCCTTTTAAGAACACTGCCTGAAAGTCCCATGCTTCCATTTACCTCTCATTGGCAGAACACCACGTCATCATAAACAAACTTTATTCCCATCGTCCACCTACTCATCTAAAATATGGGGATTGTTATTCAGGAAGAAGGGGAGAACAGATATGGGGGGACAATTGGCAGTCTCTGCTGCAGTAGGACTCTTTCACTAGTTCCTTATAGAAGCTGCCCAAATGGAATGTGTTACTGGAATTCTAGTTCCATCTCCCTTGCCCTTGGTCTTAGAATTAGAGGCCTGTTGTGTCTATTGTAATGTCTGGAGTTGTGTCTATTGTAACACCTGGAGTCGTGTTGTGTAGAGAAACAGAGTTTACACGTTGGTGCTGTATATCACCTTCTTACTTTATGAAAGAGCTATGTTATGTCCTTTCTAAGATGCACCTTTTTTTTTCGTACTTTAACATCTCTAAGATTGGGATGCATCATACCGTCTCTGTTGGCAAGGGGGGGCATCATGCTGTTACTGCCATCACACGAACATCAGAATTTGTGAGTGGATGTCGGCAGCTCAGAAGGAAATCCCAGAGATAGTAGTAGAGCATTCTTGATGCTGGAGAAGCCCAGGCTGTGTGGAATAGCACAGCATCAAAAACTCCAAGGTAGAGAGATTAAGAGACATTGGACTCGAAATGTGAAAAGGAATCCCTTAAACAATTTATTTCAATTTTATTTTCCTTTTTAAGAATTTACAAGAGTGATAGATGGTTTTTTAAAATCTGGATCTAATATATTCTAAAAGAGTTCTTTCAGTAAGTACAAAAAAACCCTGAATGACAGGGAATTCATCATAGAAGGAGCAGTTCTGACACTATTTTGAATGTATCCCAGGAATGAACAAATAAGCAGAAATATTATGGGTGAGAGCCAGGTTTCTCACCACTGGAGAAAAAAAAAATTGCAATCAAAGTGGGGAAGCTAGAATGCACTCTGTGGTGTTGAAGTAAAGGTATCAGTATAAATTCCAGATTCCAGATATATATATATCTGATATATATGGAGAGAGATATATACATATTTAAGAGTAAATTGTGTGTGTTAGTATCTTGCATACATTTCATAGCTCTGCCTGCTAAGAGGGCCCAGACCAATGACACCGCAGTAGCAATGAGCACACCTGGTGTCCAGATCTTGGTTTCTAAACATCATTCTCCAATAAGGGGAACTAGGGCTCCTTAGAGAAATGGTTGATTTCATGGTTGAAGCAGAGAAAGTACAAGATGAGTTTAGAACATGTAATGAGGCTAGAATATTTGAAACTCAAAAAATAATGGGTACATGTTGAAAGCATACAAGAGCCACCTTAAGGGAACTCCCAGTGGCCAAACCTGGCCCAGTTTGAACAATGAAATAATGATAGCAATGGCTTTTAACCCACAGGGTAAAATAAATATCCATGAGTCCATATTGATGTAAATAAGTAATTGAATAAAGGAGGAGAAAGGACAACTCTTTTTTTTTTTTTTCTTTTGAGACAGAGTCTCGCTCTGTCACCCAGGCTGGAATGCACTGGCAGTATCTTGGCTCACTGCAAGCTCCGCCTCCTGGGTTCAGGCTATTCTCCTGCCTCAGCCTCCCGAGTAGCTGGGACTACAGGTGCCCGCCACAATGCCTGGCTAATTTTTTGTATTTTTTAGTACAGACAGGGTTTCACCATGTTAGCCAGGATGGTCTTGATCACCTGACCTTGTGATCTGTCGGGAGAAACCCCACCCCCGATATTTATTGTGGGTTCTTTTCTATTTCCTAGGTGTCTCGGCTGATTTGAGAAATAAAGGGAAAGAGCACAAGAGAGAGAAATTTAAAGCTGGGTGTCTGGGGGTGACATCACACGTCAGCAGGTTCTGTGATGCTCCCTGAGCTATAAAACCAGCAAGGTTTTTTTATTTTGTTTTTTTTGTTTTTGGTTTTTTTTGTTTTTTGAGATGGAGTCTCGCTCTGTCACCCAGGCTGGAGTGCAGTGGCGCGATCTCAGCTCACTGCAAGCTCTGCCTCCTGGGTTCACACCATTCTCCTGCCTCAGCCTCCTATGCACCTGGGACCACAGGTGCCTGCCACCACGCCTGGCTAATTTTTTGCATTTTTAGTACAGATGAGGTTTCACCATGCTAGCCAGGATGGTCTCGAACTCCTGACCTCATGATCTGCCCACCTCGGCCTCCCAAAGTGCTGGGATTACAGGCGTGAGCCACCACGCCCGGCCAACCAGCGAGTTTTTATTAGCGATTTTCAAAAGGGGAGGGAGTGCATGAATAGGGTATGGGTCACAGAGATCACATACTTCACAAGGTAATAAAATATCAGAAAGCAAATGGAGTCAGGGTGAGATCACAGGACCACAGGATGGGGCAAAATTAAAATTGCTAATGAAGTGTTGGGCACACATTGTCATTGATAACAACTTATCAGGAGACAGGGTTTGAGAGCAGACAACCTGTCTGACCAAAATTTATTAGGCAGGAATTTCCTTGTCCTAATAAGCCTGGGAGCGCTACAGGAGACGGGGATCATTTCATCCCTTCGGCTTCGACCATAAAAGGCGGCCGCCTCAAGGGGTCTGTCTATAGACCTACCTTCAGTGCGCATTCTCTTTCTCAGGGATATTCCTTGCTGAGAAAAAGAATTCAGCGATATTTCTCTTATTTGCTTTTGAAAGAAGAGAAATATGGCTCTGTTCTGCCTGGCTCACCGGCAGTCAGAATCCAAGGCCATCTCCCTTGTTCCCTGAACATTGCTGTTATCCTGTTCCTTTTTTCAGGGCACCCAGATTTCATATTGTTCAAGCACACATGCTCTACAAACAATTTGTGCAGTTAACACAATCATCACAGGGTCCTTAGGCGACATACATCCTCCTCAGCTTACGAAGATGACAGGAGTAAGAAATTAAAGACAGGCATAGGAAATCACAAGGGTATTGATTGGGGAAGTGATAAGTGTCCATGAAATCTTCATAATTTATGTTCAGAGATTGCAGTAAAGACAGGAGTAAGAAATTATAAAAGTATTAATTTGGGGAACTAATAAATGTCCATGAAATCTTCACAATTTATATTCTTCTGCCGTGGCTTCAGCCAGTCCCTCCGTTCGGGGTCCCTGACTTCCTGCAACAGTGATCCACCCGCCTTGGCCTCCCAAAGTGCTGGGATCACAGGCATGAGCCACCACGCCTGGTCAGGACAACTCTTTCTTACAGGATAATTCTAATAAGCATAGAAGAGATTATGGAAATAGAAAATTATCTTCCTTTTCCTCAGCAGGAAAAAAAGGAAAATTATCATTAGGCAACCATCAAAGTAATAATTGCTGTAGGCAAGAATCAATAGTTGTTAAAATTAGCAGGGGTAAGGGGGTGGAGGGGGTGAGGAAGTATGATGAGACATAGGATGTTTACGTAGTGTCAAAGTATCTTCCCACACTGCTTACAAAGGGAAAAATAGTAACATTTCAGTGGAGAAATCTGGCAGAGCGCTCCTTATCAAGGGATCAAGGTTAACATCCTCTGTAACAAGACAAATTGACATCATGTGCCTGCTGATATAAACTGAGAAGGGCACCTCATTCTGTCATATTCTTGCCAAAAATGTATAACCTCTGTCTAATCATGAGAAAACAACAGACAAACCCAAAGCGAGGATATTCTACTGATTAACTGGCCAGTACTTTTCAAAAGTGTCAAGGTCAGCCAGGCTGGTGGCTCACGCCTGTAATCCCAGCACTTTGGGAGGCCAAGGTGGCTGGATCACGAGGTCAGGAGTTTGAGACCAGCCTGGCCAATACAGTGAAACCCTGTTTCTACTAAAAATTCAAAAATTAGCTGGGTGTGGTGGTAGGTGCCTGTAATCCCAGCTACTCAGGAGATTGAGGCAGGAGAATCACTTGAATGCAGGAGGGAGAGGTTGCATTGAGCCGAGATCACGCCATTGCACTCCAGCCCGGGCGACAGTACAAGACTCCATCTCAAAAAAAAAAAAATAATAACAAGTGTCAAGGTTATAAAAGATGGACTGATAAACTATCCAGGGAGACATACCAACTAAATATGATGTGGCATCCTGGGTTGGGTCCTAGACCCAAAAAAGGCATTATTGGGAAAACTGGTAAAATATATGTAAGTTCTGTATATTACTTAACAGTATGTATCAGTGTTTAATTTTCTGGTTTCTCAATTGTATTATGGTTCTGTATCAATGATAACATTGGGGGAAGCTGAGTGAAGGGTATGTGGGAAATTTCTGTGTTTCTGTGCTTTCTTGGTTTTGTTTTTTGTTTTGTTGTAATTTTTTTGCAAGCCTAATTTTTTTTCAAAATAACTTTAAAGGGGGTAAGTATTGTGTCTTAATTTAACTGGTGGTGGGTTTTTTTTTTTCTTACTGATTCATAGAAATTAGTGTCACTTGTAATCAGTTATGTCTTAGATTTGATAAAATCTGGTGCATAGGATTTAAAAAAGAATCTCTCTTTTGTACCCTTCCCCATATCCTTCCCCAGAGATAAGCATTGTTACAGTTTACCCTGAGTCTTTTGAGGATTTTTTTTTGGAAGTTGCCAATATATATACCTGTTCAATGCATATGATTTTTACATAAATGAGATTATTTTGAGACAGAATCTCGCTCTGTTGCCCAGGCTGGAGTACAATGGTGCGATCTCGGCTCACTGCAACCTTCGCCTCCCAGGTTCAAGCAACTCTCCTGCCTTGGCCTCCCAAAGTGCTGGGATTACAGGTGTGAGCCTGCACCCAGCCATAAATGGGATTATTTTTACACATTATTTGGTGACATGCCTTTTTTCTTAATTGCATATTTTAGAATGCTTTCCCGCTCTGTTTGAGTGGAGCTGCCTTGTTTATTTCATGGCTGCATGGTTCTCCAGTGCGTAGATGTTCCGTAATTTATTTCACCATCCTCCTGGTGCTCACTGAGGTGGTTTCCAGATTGCATTGCTCCACTCAGCTGTACAGTGAGCACCCCTGTGTGCTGCCTCTTAGTGTACATGTGGGTGTTTTTCTTTAGGATAAATACCTAGACACAGAATTGCAGAGTTGACCGATATTTGCATTTAACAGACTACCAAGTTGTTCTCCAAATAAAGCTGAACCGGCTGCCATCCAGCCAGCAGCATGAGTGTGTGCCCATTTTCCCAGAACCTCACCAACCTTGCATGTTATCAATCTTTTAGTAATTTGTGGTCTGTATGAAGAATGGTTCATTCGTTCATTTACTTATTTCATTGAACAGAAATGTTGAGTGTCTGCCCTGTGCCCAGCACTGTCATAGACACAGGGGACATCCCAGTGAACAAAACAGATGTAGTGCTTGTCCTCTAGGAGTGTCTGAGAAGCTGCGGTCTGGGCAGGTCATATCGCTCATTGTTTCACAGGCATTTCTCTGGCGGCC
Organism: Rhinopithecus roxellana; assembly: GCF_007565055.1. Classification (NCBI taxonomy): domain Eukaryota; kingdom Metazoa; phylum Chordata; class Mammalia; order Primates; family Cercopithecidae; genus Rhinopithecus; species Rhinopithecus roxellana. The sequence goes on along the minus strand of NC_044568.1, from coordinate 40,997,274 downwards.
AGTGGGGCAGGGCAGATGCTTTGCTCTTGTTGTTCTTCTCTGAATTCCCATCCCAGACCTTTGCCCACTTTTCCATTGAGTGCATAGTATTTTCTTTCTCCTTATTGAGCCCTAGAATGGGAGTGCTACTAAGTCTGTCCCCTTTAAGGGATTTTGGCAAACGCCATGGGGAGACTGAAGACACAGGTAGGATTTGAGAGGAAGGAGAGAGCCCAGACCAACCTCCAGGAGGTGGGGAATGTGCTGAGGCTGCATCTGCCCCTCCAAGTTTTCTTTTGTTTGTTTTTTGTTTTTGAGATGGAGTCTTGCTCTGTCACCCAGGCTGGAGCACAGTGGCAGGATCTCGGCTCACTGCAACCTCCGCCTCCCAGGTTCAAGTGATTCTCCTGCTTCAGCCTCCCGAGTAGCTGGGATTACAGGTGCCTGCCACCACACCCGGCTAATTCTTGAATTTTTAGTAGAAACAGGGTTTCACTGTGTTGGCCAGGCTGGTCTCGAACTCCTGACCTCAAGTGATCTGCCTGCCTTTGTCTCCCAAAGTGCTGGGATTACAGGCATGAGCTACCGCGCCCATCCCTGCCCCCTCCAAGTTTTGTGGCCAAACTTACTGCCCTGGAGCCTCTTGACAGCCAGCCTCATCAAACAGCCTCGTATCAGAGTGGCCTCACCACCTTGGTGGTGTGCATTTGAATACTGTTTTATGCCTATAACTGACATTGGAACAGTGACATCTGAGCAACAAAAATGTTTATCCTGTGCTTTCCTATAGCTTCTGTGGGCGGGTCAGCCATGGAGATTTCTGGCCTGTCCTACATCTAATTTACCAGTTATTAAGCCTGTGTGTGTTTGGACTCTGATGGGGTTGGACAGATGAACAAGATCAGGTCGCTGTCCTCTGGGAGGTGACAGTAGGGAGATTAAACCACTCATCCATGCATCAGTGGGTTAGCAAGACGATAGAGTCCCAGCCTGGCCAACATGGCAAAACCCCATCACTACTAAAAGTACAAAAAATAGCTAGACCTGGTGGCAGAATTCTGTAATCCCAGCTATGTTGGGAGGCTGAGGGATGAGAATTAACTTGAACTCAGAAGGCGGAGGTTGCAATGAGCTGAGATCGCACCACTGCACTCCATCCTGGGCAACAGAGTGATACTCTGTCTTAAAAAAGAAGAAGAAAAAAAAAAGATGATAGAGTCCACACATGAGCATATGAGCTCCAGACCCAGACATCATGGGTTCAAATCCAGGTTCCGTCACTTACCAGTCATAATACCTTGGGCTGATTATGTCACCTCTGTATGCCTCACTTCCTCAGCTACAAAATGAGGACAGTAATAGTACCTACCTCTATGAGGAGTCAGGAGGAGTAAACGAACTTATACATGTAAAATGCCTGGAACTCGGTGTTCAGTAATATTAAGGACTGTTTTCCATATTGCTCCCCTTGTAGGGATATGGTGGGGAAAGGCACTGCAGGCAGAGGGAACAGCATGAACAAAGGCATGTGCTTCCTGTGGGGAGGATGCGCCTACTGAGTCAGCCCGGGTCTTTAGCCAGGAGTGCCAGAATCCAAATACGGCTGCCTAAGACAGTGGAATGTGCTGGGTGTGTGTGTGTGTGTGTGTGCACGCGCATGTGTGCAGGGTGGTGGTGTGGTTGGTGGGGGCATAGGGATTCATAGGCTCAACCCAAGGAAAAAGCAGACTGGCCAAGTTCAAGTTTGGCATAAATCAAGGAGCCGTACCTAGAGAGGGAAATGGAGCCTGGGCTGGAGAAAATAATGTCCCCCGCATCCTCCCGTCCTGCCACCCAGCCAGGGAGGCAGAATGCATGTAGGTGGGTGGGAGCATGCACTCTGGATCCCCAGCCTGGGTCAGCCACAGGAGAACTTGCACCAGTCCGTCGCTCCTTCCTGTGTCTTTTATTTCTCATCTGTGAACTGGGAATCCTGAGGGAAGACCGAGTCCCCATCCCTGTCCCACCCTCAGTGCTGTCCCAGGCCTAGGAGATCAGGATAAGGACAGGGAGAGTAATAAGAGGGTCCAGCTCCCTGGACATTTCCAGACCCCCTATATAGTGCAGTTGGAAGGTGATTCCCCCAATTTCCGGGGTCCCAGATTTCTGGGGCTTCTTTTCCAACCAGGCACTGGTGTAGCGTTGGGTAGGGATGGTGGCCTGTGTATCACTGAGCACCAACTCTGATCCAAGCAGTAGGGATACACCAGGTCCGTGGTGCCTGGGTGCACAGGCCTGGACATGAGTCACACGCTCCCACTCAGCCACATCATTCCTTTTCCGTGGTACGGACCCCTCCCCCAGGGTGGAGCTGGCCAGACCTGGGTATGGCTCATTTCATTTGCCTGTGGCATTTTTCATAATAATGGGACCTTTTAACTCAGGAGTGTGGCATATTCAAGGCAGCGTGGACTGGACCTTGCCCCTGACCTGTGGGTCCCCTTCATCCCTGTGGTTGAAAGAACACCAGCCATTCCACAGTTCTACCTCTTCTTATTTGGTCTCTTCCTGTCCCACAGGCCTGGTTCCTCTGTCTGGCTTCTCCTGTATCCTCTAACTTCACTCCATTTATGTCTTACTCTCTTCTCTTTCAGTTCTAGTGTTTCTTACTGTGCAGCTATGGGGGCTGGGGTGGGGAGTGATCCTTCATGTGTAGCACTGTCCCCACATTGCATGACTCTTCTCACCTGTGGTCCCTGGGCACTGAATGTAGGACCCTCGGTCACTGAGACCACCCACATTCTTCAATGTATTTTCATTTTTTTCTCTTATCTTTTTCCTTTCTCCCTTCCTCCCTCCCTCCCTCCCTCCCTCCCTCCCTCCCTTCCTTCCTTCCTTCCTTCCTTCCCTCCCTCCCTCCCTCCCTCCCTCCCTCCCTCCTTCCTTCCTTCCCTCCCTCCCTCCCTCCCTCCTTCCTTCCTTCCCTCCCTCCCTCCCTCCTTCCTTCCTTCCTTCATCTTTCTTTCCTTCTTTTCTTTGTTTTCTTTCCTTCCTTTCTTCCTTCCTTCCTTCCTTCCTTCCTTCCTTCCTTCCTTTTTTTCTTTTCTTTTCTTTTCTTTTTTCTTTTTCTTTTCTTTCCTTCCTTCCTTCTTTCCTTCTTTTCTTCTTTCTTCCTCAGAGTCTTGCTTTGTCACCCAGGCTGGAGTGCAGTGATGCAATCTCAGCTCACTGCAACCTCCACCTCCTGGGCTCAAGTAATTCTGCCTCAGCCTCCCAAGTAGCTGGGATTACAGGCACCCGCCATCACGCCCAGCTAATTTTTGAATTTTTAGTAGAGACAGGGTTTTGCCATGTTGGCCAGGCTGGTCTCGAACTCCTGGCTTCAAGTGATCTGCCTGCCTTGGCCCCCCAAAGTACCAGGATTACAGGTGTGAGCCACCGTGCCAGGCCCCTCAGTGTATTTTCAAACACCCCCACCATCTCCTAGGACTACTGCACTTGTTCTCCCGATTCAGCAATTGCTTTTTTCTGTAGGATGTGTAACTACTGCTGATCAATTTAAGCATTTATGGGATAGTTCCAGGAATGACCACAGTCATTGCTTCTATTTTTAACCCTAATAAATCAGAGGATTCACCTGGCTGGGGTCTCAGCATGGAATCACAGTTACAGAAGCATAGCGGGAGGGGCCTGCTGGCTGCATGGTGAGAGCCGAATGCTCCTGTTTGCCTTGAAAAAAGAAGGAAAGGAGAAAAAACACAAATCAGCAACCAGAAGTGATTAAACTGAAATACAATTCCTCTTAAGGAATCCACCCACACTAACACAGCGCAGGAGCCCATTTCCACAGTCCCCGGTGCTCTTTTGCCCTTGAGGGGCCTCTCACATGTCACTGTCCCCCAGCCAAAGGGGCTGTTTCCTCTCCCTCATCCCTTGTACCATCCCTCCCCTACGTACATCAGCTTCGCCCCTCTGCGTGCAGCTATGAATCTAACAGAAACGAGGAAAAAAAAAACAAAAAACGAAACTCCAAAGTTATCTTAAATCGGCAGGGAAAGGCAAGGAACACCCTGATCACATGTGATTTTTGTTCCATTCAAATATGTACAAAAATCTTTCATTTAAAAGGCATTTTAGGCTGGGCATGGTGGCTCACACCAGTAATCCCAGTGCTTTGGGAGGCTGAGGTAGGAGGATTGCTTGAGCCCAGGAATTTGAGACCAGCCTGGCCAACATAGTAGACCCCATCTCTACAAAAAATGAAAAAAAAATAGTGGGGCTCTGGTGGCACACACCTGTGGTCCCAGCTACTTGGGAAGCTGAGGTGGGAGGATCACTTAAGCCCAGGAGTTTGAGGCTGCTGTGAGCGATGATTGTCCCACTGCACTCCAGCCTGGAGTTTGCTTAGAGCAGAGCCAGGGTTTGTTTTGACCAAGACCCTCTGAGCAAACAAAAAAGGTCATTTTTACACTTTAGGAGGCTGAGGCAGATGGATCACCTGAGGTCAAGAGTTCAAGACCAACCTGACCAACATGGCAAAAACTCATTTCTACTAAAAATACAAAAAAAAAATTAAAAAAATAGCCAGGCGTGGTGGCAGGTGCCTGTAATCCCAACTACTTGAGGGGATGGAGCAGGAGAATCACTTGAACCCAGGAGGTAGAGGTTGCAGTGAGCCGAGATCATGCCACTGCATGCCAGCCTGGGCGACAGAGTAAGAATCCGTCTTAAAAAAAAAGTTATTTATGGCCGGGCACGGTGGCTCAAGCCTGTAATCCCAGCACTTTGGGAGGCCGAGACGGGTGGATCACGAGGTCAGGAGATCGAGACCATCCTGGCTAACACCGTGAAACCCCCGTCTCTACTAAAAAATACAAAAAACTAGCCGGGCGAGGTGGCGGGCGCCTGTAGTCCCAGCTACTCGGGAGGCTGAGGCAGGAGAATGGCGTAAACCTGGGAGGCGGAGCTTGCAGTGAGCTGAGATCCAGCCACTGCACTCCAGCCTGGGCGATAGAGCGAGACTCCGTCTCAAAAAAAAAAAAAAAAAAAAAGTTATTTATATATTTATTGTTTCTATTGCACCTCAGACTTTTCTGAGGTGGGCAACATGATCTCATATTGCAAATAAGCGAGGCTTTGAGTGATTCGCCCAAAATAAAGCTAGCCATTGAATGATAGGGTAGAAATGATGGCCTGGTTTCAGTGGCTCCAGATCTTACCCCTGAGAAGTAGAAGCATTGGGACTTACCCCAGGCCCATTCAGTGTTTACAGCTTCTGTCTGCCCAGCAGGTCCCTGCACACGTGTCTCCTGGGAGAGCTCTTGTCTTTGCACTGGGGGCTGGACAGGGCGGCTCCTGTCCCTTTAGGGAATAAGAGATCAAGAAGGGGAAAAGCATGGCGGAGTGGAAAGAGCCATTGCTGGCCGCTTCATAGACCCTGGCATCTTCCCACTTCTGTGCTACTTAACTCCTTGGGGACCTTAGCCAGGCTTCATTAGTAGGACTCTCATTTTCTTATAACTTAATCACATAGCTTCTTAAAAAAAAAAATCATAACTTTCTTTAGAAGAAACTTCTCTGCCACCCTGCTGTGGAAATGTCTGCTCTGGCCTCTTTGTCCTGGAGCCCCGCAACTCCAGCCAAGCCCTGAACTGTCTGTTTTTCATGGGCTGAGACATTCCCAGTTCTCTGGATGATGAGGTCTCTCTCTGCCCCCTTCCCCGCCACCACCTCCGTCACAGGCCATCTGTCCCTGCACTGCCCACTCTCAGCCCTTTTAATAGCATGGTCCTTGGGGAGGATGGTGTCCAGGGTGGTTTCATAATAGGCTGGGGGTGGGGGGCCACAGGGACACCCCAGGGCTACCAAGGACTTTAATTGAGATGGGTGTTCAGGAAAGCAGGTGGCTAAAATGTCCTCATGCAGAAGAGTTTTCCAAGGAGGGGACCCTTCTTTCAGCTCTCCCAGCCCCCATACCCTGGATGGATGGGTGAGCGTGCACACATCAGAAAGGATGGAAATGGGAGCAGGAGAGCCTCAAGGATGCCTTTCTAAAAATACAGCCCATCTGCGTTGTGTTAGCTGGTTTCCTCGGAAACCACTGGGAGCCGGGACTCCGGCATGGCACGTGCGCAGGGACCCAGGCCTGCTTTTCTATTTATTGTAACAGGAATTTTCTTATTATATTAAATAATCTTTTATTATTGACACACAGTTTATCTTGTACCCTATTGATGGACTTTTTTTTTTCAATTTTTTTTCTCTATTGTAAATGGCACTGTGCTGAGAATTCTTATAGATAAATTATTTGTTGCCATCTCTGGTTTCTTTAGGCGATTTCTCCAGGGGAGAGGATTGCTGAGTCTGAGAGTATAAACCTTTTAAATAATTTTAATTCATTTGCAAAACTGCCCTCCAGAAAGATATGTCCATTTATATACTTACAAGCCATATAAGAAGTGCCTGTTTCAGTACACCTTTGCTAGCCGTGTAAACTTTGCCAATGCCATTGGCAAAAAAAGAAAGAGCTATCCATTCATTCATTCATTCATTCATTCGAGACAGGGTCTTGCTCTGTCACTCAGGCTGGAGTGGAGTGGTGCAATCATAGCTCCCTGTAACCTTGAACTCCTGGTCTCAAGTGATCCTCCCACCTCAGCCTCCTGAGTAGCTGGGACCATAGGCTCTCACCACCACACCCAGCTACTTTATTTTTTTTTTTTAGAGATGGGGTCTTGCTATGTTGTCCAGGTTGGTCCTGAACCTCAGGGCTCAAGTGCTCCTCCAGCGTCAGCCTCCCAAAATGCTGGGATTATAGGCATGAACCACGGTGCCTGGCCAAAAAAAAAAGTATCTTAATTTAAATTTATTTGACTTCTAGTGAGCTTGAATATTTTTCCATGTAGGTACTGGCCATTTTTAATTCTTTTAGGAATTTCTAGATCATGTTCTTGGCTAGTTTTTCTCTTGGTGCATTCTGACCTCTGCCATCCTGAAATTGAGGGATGACGGTGCCGTTCCTAGAGGAATTGTGGGTTCCTGGGACCCTCTGTCTTCCTTCCCCTACCACTGGCTGCTGCACACACACACACGCACGCACACACACGCCTGCATGTATGACCCATTCTTCTTCTGAGGTTCAGAAACCCCTGGGATTTCCCAGGCCCACCCTCTGGCAGCTGAGCAGCCCCTGTGTATCACCCCCTCCCTGCTGGTGGCCTGAATTGAGACCTGCACCCCCGCTTTCAACATCACTCAACCTGTGACACCACCAGAGCCTCTACTCCCACCCCTCCCTGGCCCATCTTCACACAGGCTCATCTTGGGAGCCCTCCGGGGAGCTCTCAGCTCTGTTCCTCTCCAGTCTCTCTATCCTCCAGAGCCCCACTGTCCCCTTCAGACACCAGAGGCCCTCGGCAGGGGACTCTGTCTGCGTCTGACCCTGTGTTTGGCCTCCCTGCACGTGCCCTTCTGCTTCTCAATAAAGGCAGAATTTTGCTTGTAATTGTTTTAGGAATCATGAAGTTGCTTTTCTCTTTTATTTGGAAACATGTTTTAATTTTTAAGAGCAAATAATAGGCTGGGCGTGGTATCTCACACCTGAAATCTTAACACTTTGGGAGACCGAGGTGGGTGGATCACTTGAGGTCAGGAGTTCGAGACCAGGCTGACCAACATGGTGAAATCGCGTCTCTACTAAAAACACAAAAGTTACCAAGGTGGTGGTGCACACCCGTACTCTCTCAGCTACTTGGGAGGCTGAGGTGGGAGAATCGCTTGAACCCAGGAGGCAAAGATTGCAGTGAGCCGAGATTGCGCCACTGCACTCCAGCCTGGGCGACAGAGCGAGACTCAAGTGTTAAAAAAAAAAAAAACGAGAAAACAAATACTATAATGGTATCCCCCAAGCCAGACAGGCCGGGCTTGCAGACGGAGGCCTGGGGGCCCTGAGTGCCTGGGTGGGCTGTGCTTGGGGGCCAGGGGGACAGTGCGTCTGGTCCCCGCGCTCCTGCCCCAGCCCTGGCTTGCGCTGTCGTTCTCCGCCCGGGCGTCCCCGCCGCAGCAGGTCTCAACCCTGCCCTCCTTCCCTAGGCCTCCTGCTCCACGACGTGACCATGGCCGGGCTGCAGGAGCTGCGATTCCCTGAGGAGAAGCCGCTGCTCCGGGGCCAGGACGCCACCGAGCTGGTGAGTTGGAGTCGCGCCTTTGAGGTCTTAGGGCCGAGCGCGCCACCTCGTGGCCAAGAGGGAGACCGCGCGCCTTCCCTGCAGCTTACCCTCCCCAGGGCCGGCTACCCCAAGAAACCCTGTCCCTGCCTCAGGGGGGAGTTCCGGGAGGCCTGAGTGCCACCCAGACCCAGCCAGCCTCAAGGTGGCTTCAGCCGTCTTTGAGGCTAAAGGTGCTACAGGAGAGTTATTCCCGCTTTAATGGCAAGAAAACTGATGCACAGAGAGGTGAACCCAGTTGGCCAAGGTCACACAGCTAGTGGAGGAATAAGGCCGTATCAACCCCTGTTTGTGGACAGCCCAGGAGCCCCAAGAGGTAACTACCGGGCAGTGCTGGCTCCAGCAGGGCACGCTGCTCCCCTGTCTGTGCGCTCTTTTCCTTATCAGCCTCCCAAGCCTCTGTGGCACCTGGGCAGGTCTAACCAACAGTGCCACCCAGGGCAGTGGGACAGAGGCATCATGGGTTATGATTTTGTCCCAAAGACCCCTCCGTCATGGGACAATGCGTTAGAGGCCAGAGTGACTTTCATGCCACCCTTTTTTGTTGTGACAACACCCTATCCACCTTCCGTTTCCCTCCCTCCCAGTGCCATCATACTGGTGACTGTGACACAAACCACTTTGCAAAAAGTGTGGGTTCCCTGCTTCTTGGATTCTGAGGCATCAGGGCTGGGGTCCCTGCAAGTTATGCTGCCTGGACCCCCTCCTTTTACAGATGGGGAGGCCAGGAGCCCAGCCCCTCAAATCTGCAGGGTGCTGTGCTCTGCCCTGCCCTGCCTCCCCAGCCTTCCATCACAAGGAGAGGAGCCCAGGAGCTACTGAGCAGCCGGGATTGGAACTGTGCAGACAGCCAGGGATCCAGGGATCCAACCACATGAGGTGGCAGTCCTGCCCCCAAGAAGAGTACAGTGTTATCTTACAGACAGAGCCTTGAGTTAACTGATAAGACATGGCTTATCCGAGAGCAGCTGCAGATAAGCTGCCCTGATGGGGTGGTGACTGCACATTTTTCAAGTCCTTTATTCTTTTTTTTTTTTTTTTTAATTATTATACTTTAAGTTCTAGGGTACATGTGCATAACGTGCAGGTTTGTTACATATGTAACTTGTGCCATGTTGGTGTGCTGCACCCATCAACTGGTCAGCACCCATCAGTTTGTCATTTATATCAGGTATAACTCCCAATGCAATCCCTCCCCCCTCCCCCCTCCCCATGATAGGCCCCGGTGTGTGATGTTCCCCTTCCCGAGTCCAAGTGATCTCATTGTTCAGTTCCCACCTATGAGTGAGAACATGCGGTGTTTGGTTTTCTGTTCTTGTGATAGTTTGCTAAGAATGATGGTTTCCAGCTGCATCCATGTCCCTACAAAGGATGCAAACTCATCCTTTTTTATGGGTGCATAGTATTCCATGGTGTATATGTGCCACTAAGTTTACTTGCTCCCTGGTCTAAGCCTCCATCAGCTGTTGCCCCGGGATGCTTGCAGGATCCTCGCTAGTCTTTTTGCCTCTGCCTTTGCTCTGTACCCTTTAAAAATAAGCCATGAGTTGGGCATGGTGGCTCACACTTATAATCCCAGCACTTTGGGAGGCCAAGGTGGGCAGATCACATGAGGTCAGGAGTTCAAGACCAGCCTGGCCAACATGGTGAAACCCTGTCTCTACTAAAAATACAAAAATTAGCCGGGCGTGGTGGTGGACACCTGTAATCCCAGCTACTCAGGAGGCAGAATCACTTGAACCCGGGAGGTTCAACCCCAAGACTGCACTGCTGCACTCCAGCCTGGGCAACAGAGTAAGACTCTGTCTCAAAACATAAATAAATAAAAAATAAGCCATGTCACTTCTCTGCTTAACAAGCCATCTCAGTCAGAGATGGAACCCAGGATGCAATCTGCACCAGCTCCCCAGCCTGTCTCCCAAGCCTGTCCCCAGCTTACTTCTCTCTAGCCTCCTTGAACATGCCCATCACATTCCTAGTGTATCTGCCTGGGATACACTAGCCCAGAAATGTGCAGGGCTGGCTCCACTCCTTGTTTTATTCAGGCCTCTGCTCAAATGCTCCCTCTTCAGAGAGTCCCTCTCTAACCCCTGGGTCTAATATTGAAACCCCAACATGCTCTGGCCCTGGCCGTGTCACTTTAGCCTGGTTTGTGTGTGCCCCGCCCCACAGGTTCCCAGGACAGAGATCTATTCTGTTTTGTACCCCTAGGTGTCCCCAGTGCCCCACACAGCACACAGTGGGTTCTCAGTAAAAACATGGGCTGGGTGGAAGCCACAGAGGGTGATACAGCTCAGAAGGAAGAAGTTTCTCAGAACTTTCTAAAAGGTCCCTCCTCCCCACTCCTGCCTGTGTCTTTCCTTCTGATTTTTCTTTTCCTTCTTTCTTTCTTTTTTTTTTTTTCTTCTGAAACAGGATTTCACTCTGTCACCCAGGCTGGCGTGCAGTAGTGCCATCATAGCCCACTGCAGCCTCAGCTTCCTGGGCTCAAGTGATCCTCCTGCCTCAGCCTCCCAAGCAGCCAGGATCATAGGCATGTGCCCCCACACCTGACTAATTTTTCCATTTTGTAGAGATGAGTCTTGCTCTGTTGCCCAGACTGGTCTTGAACTTCTGGGTGCACGTGATCCTCCCACCTCAGCCTTCCTAAGTGCTGGGATGACAGGCCTGAGCCTCTGTGCCTGCCTACCAGCCTGTCTTTTGAGGCATGAAAGCAGAGTTCTCCTGTGAGGGGCCCTCGGGGACCCCTGCATCCCATCACAAGTGCTGAAGTGTGCAGGTTGCGGGACAGCCGCACGGAGGTGCTGCCTGCTGGTATGGGGTGTGCCTTTGTGGCCCAGCAGGGCCCCCTAGCACAATGGGGAGAGCTGAGGGCATCTTGGCCTGATAACTTCCATGCCTGTCTCTTCCACTGCCCACCTCAGCTGGGCACCCTTCTCTGCCTTATTCTGGCCTAGCCCTCGCCGCCCCTCCCTCCCTGACTTAGCAGGCATACTCCTGCCTGTTCATGCCCACTGAGCAGCCTGGCGCCATTGCAGGTAGTGTCTCTCTATCCACCCATCACCAGGACCAGAGTCTGCCACCATGACATCCTCACCCCTGCATGAGGGTCTCCGTTTCAGATCCTGTGGACGCTTCTTCCTTCCTTCATGAGTCAGCACAGGCCCCAAGCTGTGGGCCTGGGCACATCTGCTTTTTCCAAAGGCACCTTAAAAGCCCCATTCCTGCCAGACATGTTGGCTTACGCCTGTAATCCCAGCACTTTGGGAGCCCAAGGTGGGCGGGTCATCTGAGATCTGGAGTTCAAGACCAGCCTGGCCAACATGGTGAAACCCCATCTCTACTAAAATTATAAAAATCAGCTGGGCGTGGTGCTGTAATCCCTGCTATTCAGGAGGCTGAGGCAGGAGAATCGCTTGACCCTGGGAGGTGGAGGTTGCAGTGAGCCGAGATTGCACCACTACACTCTAGCCTGGGTGACAGAGCGAGACTGTGTCTCAAAAACAAAACAAAACAAAAGCCGACCGGGCATGGTGGCTCATACCTATAATCCCAGCACTTTGGGAGGCTGAGGTGGGTGGATCACTTGAGGCCAGGAGTTCGAGACCAGCCTGACCAACATGGTGAAACCTTGTCTCTACTAAAAATACAAAATTAGCCAGATGTGGTGATGAGCTCCTATAATCCCAGCTACTCAGGAGGCTGAGGCAGGACAATCACTTGAACTCAGGAGGCGGAGGTTGCAGTGAGCCCAGATATCACCACTGCACTTCAGTCTGGGTGACAGAGTAAGACTCTGTCTAAAACAAAGCCCCACCCCACACCCGACACAGCCTCCTGGATGCTGCAGCCTGGCACGCCATGCAGTCCTACCCCCTCTCTCTGTCTTCAAGAGCTAGTCTGGCTCTCTCAGGCTGTGGCTCTCACAGACAGATTCTCCTTTTTCAGCTGCAGTGCTGAAAGCATCCATCCTTTTCGCTTTTTTTTTTTTTTTTTTTTGAGACAGAGTTTTGCTTTTGTTGCCCAGGCTGGAGTGCAATGGCGCAATCTTGGCTCACTGCAACCTCCACCTCCCAGATTCAAGCGATTCTCCTGCCTCAGCCTCCTGAGTAGCTGGGATTACAGGAATGTGCCACCACACCCGGCTAATTTTGTAGTTTTAGTAGAGATGGAGTTTCTCCATGTTGGTCAGGCTGGCCTCAAACTCCCGACCTCAGGTGATTCACTCACCTCGGCCTCCCAAAGTGCTGGGATTACAGGCGTGATCCACTGTGCCCAGCCCCATCCTTTTCACTTTCTATTTATTTTTTATTTTTGTTTAGAGATAAGTCTGGCTCTGGCACCCAGGCTAGAGTGCAATGGTGTGACCATAACAGCCTCCTCCTTCTTCAAGGAGGCTAGAGAGGGCTTAAGCGATCCTCCTACTTCAGCCTCCTGAGTAGCTGGAAATACAGGCATGCACCACCATGCCTGGCTCATTTTTCTATTTTGTGGAGACAGGTGATCTTGCTGTGTTGCCCAGGCTGGTCTCGAACTCCTGGCCCACCTCAGTCTCCCAAGCAGCTGGGATTACAATCATGAGCCACTTCACCTGGCACCTTGTTCACTTTTTAAATGTTCTGCCGTTTGCCAGGTGCAAATTCTTTCAGTCCAGTGGGAAGTGAGGATTCCCACGCATTTACTCACAGCCTGCCTGCCCGCCGCTGGAGCCTGGCTTTTGCCTTTGGAGACTCCAGTGCCTGGCCTGTCTGTGGATCCCTCTGCGCCTGTGTCCCCATCCCGCCTCCCACACACCACTCCTCCGCCTCCCTCAGAACACCCTGCATTTTCTTGGCCTTTGAGTCCTTCCCCTCCCACACCCTTCATCTCCTGGGGCCCCCAGACCCAGAGAGCATACAGCACACCCTGCCATTTTCTGCTCCACTGTGTGTGTGTGTGTGCGCGTGCGTGTGTGTGTGTGTGTGTATGAATGAGAGAGAGAAAGAGAGAGAGAGATACAGACAGTCAGGGTCTCACCCTGTCACCCAGTCTGTAGTGTAGTGCCACAATCCTAGCTCACTGCAGCCTGGACCTCCTGGGCTCAAGTGATCCTCCTGCCTAGGCCTCCCAGAGTGCTGGGATTACAGATGTGAGTGACCACACCCGGCCTTCTTTTTTGTTAGCTTTTGCTTGTAACAAAACTGCCTCCTCTGTCATTCTCTGAGATAATGGCCCTCTTAAGGTCCCGAGTATAGACATCTCCCCTGTCTTCTCCTCAGCCCCCTTGTGCAAGATGAGAAGATCCATTCATCATCAGCCCCAGGCCCTTGTCCTCCCCCTGCAGCCCCATCCCTTCCCTCCTCTCCTCCCCTCCTCCCTGCAGAGCCCCCACAGGCCTGGAACGAATCTGCAGAAGCCCGAGCGGGTGCGGCCATTCTCTATGTGACAGTCACAGGAAGCCCAAAGCCTGGCTTTCCTCTTTGGGCATGGGAACCCCCAGTTCCTTCTGATTTTCTCCACCACCTGGCCTGCTGGAAAGCAGGTGGCTGAACTCTTCCTTGTTTTGGGAAAAATGGCAGAAATACTGGTTTTATTCTTCTCCCTCCCACTCCTGTGATTTGGGGTCATTTTCCTCCTTGTACCTTCCTAGCTGACTGCTTCCCTCTTCCTCCTGTGGCACCCTATTTCTCATGCGACTGTCTCCGTCATCCATGGTTTGTTTTTTTGTTTGTTTTTGATTCAGAGTCTCACTCTATCACCCAGGCTGGAGTGCAGTGGCACAGTCTCGGCTCACTGCAACCTCCGCCTCCCAGGTTCAAGTGATTCTCCTGCCTCAGCCTCCCTAGCAGCTGGGATTACAGGCACGTACCACCACACCCAGCTAATTTTTGTATTTTTAGTAGAGACAGGGTTTTGACATGTTGGCCAGGCTGATCTCGAACTCCTGACCTCAGGTGATCTGCCTGCCTCAGCTTCCTAAAGTGCTGGCATTATAGGCATGAGCCACCATGCCTGGCCAATCCATGTATTTATTCCTTAAAAGAATCTGTAGCAGGCACAGTCCAGCGCTGGGATACAAAGGGCAGAATGATGGGCAATACCAAGCTTTTCCTGTCATCCTCACAGCACTGAGGCTTGGAGGCTGAGTGACCTGCCCATGAGTTCACAGCCTCGCAGAGCAGGGCACAGAGATTTCTAGGCAGACGCAGGGGAAGGCAAGGCAGGATCTGTGAGTTTTTCTTTACCCGGACGTGTGCCGGTCCCTGATTAGTTTCCCTCCCCAGGCCCGAAAATGGCCCAAGTTTGAGCTGGCCAGCTGTCTTGTCATACAGATGGGGAGACAGGGACCCAGAGCGGGTGAGTCGCACAGCCACCCTCCCCTTGGCTTCAGGGAGAGCCTGGCAACTCAGACGTGAGGTTCCAGCCCCCGCTCCTCCCCTGGCCATCTGTGCAGCCTCGTAACCTGTGGGCGCATTTTGAGCCTCTCTCCCCTCATTGGTGAAGCCTGATTGTTCATCCAGATCTGTTTGTGTCTGGCGAGCCCCTTCCATGCCAGCTTCATACTGAGAGCACAGCCAGACGTGGTCCCGCCCCCGTGACGCCCGCAGTCCAGTGGGCAGAGCAGGCACTAGCCAGACTCAAACGGTTCACTGTGAAGTAAGCTCCAGTGATCTGAGGCGCAAAGCGACCAGGTCTGGAGAGGTGGGAGCAGCTGCCACTGTACCTTTGTGCGGATGGAAAAGTCCCCTCGCTGTGTGGGCCTCAGCTTCCCCATCCCTACATGTGGGCATGTTAGTCACGCCCACCTCTCCCCTTCCCTCCCTTTCTTCCACCCTTGTGCCCTGATGGTCAGAAAAACATCTACGGTAGCGGGAGGGCAGAGTGACCAACAGCAAGGATTTGCAGTGGGAGATTCCAGCACTTTCTAGCCTGTGACTCAGCCTCTCTGAGCCTCACCCTTGTGGCCTGTAAGATGGAATCCTCACATCCTTAATGAGGATGCTCACAGGCTCCTCCACCAAGTACTTGGTGGCCAATACCTGGCACCTTGGTGAGCCCTTGGTCACCAAGGTGTTAACATTGAGTCAGACTGGTGGGCTGGGCACGATGTTTCATGTCTGTAATCCCAGCGCTTTAGGAGGCCAAGGCAGGAGGATCATTTGAACCTAGGAGTTTGAGGATGCAGTGAGCTGTGATTGTGCCACTGCACTCCAGCCTGGGTGATAGAGTGAGACCCTGTCTCTAAAAAAAAAAAAGAAAAAAAGGAAAGAAAGAAAAGAAAATACAGACTGGGACAGAAATTGAGTCTGCTAAGGCCCCATGGGCTCCCCAGACCAGCTAGGGCCTAACTTGCCACCCCCTCTGTTTGGCTTCCCCTAGGAGACCTCTGATGCCTTCCTCTTGGCTGCAGACACAGATTGGAAGGTAGGTCAAGGCTCAGACCCCCGAGATGTGGGACTGACAGCTGGCCAGCCCCTCGCCCCACCTGGCCAGGTCCCAGAGGAGAGTCACAGCCCTTCTGTGTGCCCCCAGCCTGTAGCAGTTGCCAGGACCACCCGCAGAGCTCATAGCGGCCCTGCCTGTCCCCTGCCTATCAGAGAGATGCTGGGGTGGGAGATGAACTGGCCCTGCTTCTGTGAATAGCAGGGAAGAGACAGGGTCTCTAGGGGGAGTGAGGATGGAAAAGAGAGTGAGGGATGTTGTCATCTGAATCAGCGTTTTCTTCCAGTGAAAGGCAGGTTGACTCTAAAATAGCTCCTGTTGCCATGACAGCTGTTGCCAGGACAACCCTGTCCTCTTTAGTTGATGCCAGGTTCTCTGTGAAAGCTGAAAACGCCCTTTGTTTTTATTCCTCCGGGTGATGATGTCGCTCACTCGGCCAGTTATTTCTCTCCTCTGAGTCCCACAGTGACCATTGATTTCTGAGTTTGGGAAAATGCCTGACAGCAGACACAAGGGAACCCTGCTGGGTTCCGGGGGCCCCGCTGGCCACCCCAACATGCTGAACCAATTACACAAGGGAGTCCCGTTGGGTTCTGGGACCCCACTGGCAATCCCAACATGCCAAACCAATTCAGACCCTTCCTCCTGTAAGGTGGAACCAGCCCCCGGGTCACTGTCCTTGCCTGGGCCTGACCTGGTTTGGGTCAGCCTGCAAGCCCCGTGACAGCACCAGCTACATGGTCTGGACGCAGGGGTGACACGGAGGCAGGGCTGCCTGTTGGCTCCTCCCCCACTGGGAGCAACGTGAGGATCAGTGTGAGAATCTGGGCCTGTGTGCTGGTCCCTCGGTCACGTGCTGCTTCAAGGACGAGAGGGGAGACTTCAGGGCAGCCAGTGTACATGTGCTCAGATCCCCCGGGAATGCCATCTCCAAGCACAAAGGGCTCTGGAGCTGGAAGGAGAGGCTGGGGTTCCGACAGCAGGGAGTGAACGGGAGCCCAGGAGGAGGGATGGGAGGGAAGTGGTCGGGAGCCGGCCCAGGCTGGTGGAAAGGGACAACTGGAGATCAGGGCAGGCTCACCAGGGGATTTTCTTTGTCCTCCATGCTGCAAATGAGGATGGGCCATGCAGGCAAATGGGCCCTGGAGGAAGCGGTTGGCCAAGTAAAATCCTAGAGCACCCAGCCAGTGCCTCAACACACTGATCCCACAGCATGGGAGGCTGACACCAACAGTGCTGATGCCAGCCCCAGCACACAGGCCTATGGTGTGGGGGACAGGCAGAGGGCATTCCTGGAGTTGCGGAGGAGACCCCGCCACACCTCTGGGTGCCCAACTGCTGCTGTGAAGCCCACCGAGCCCTCTGAGCTGCAGCCCTGGAGTTGCGGGGCCCGGGGTATGTGGGACCCCGGTTCTCAGGATCTTTGCTCGGTAAAAGGCAGGTTGCGTTAAAAGGCACCTTCCTGTCCACTCCTATCACACCACATGGAGGCAGCATTTTTTTCGTTTTTTGTTTTAGAAAAGCAGCCACAGGAATGGATGGTTGTTATCTGGGCCAAGGCCTGGCAGGGATTTTATCTCCTGCTCACCATGGCAGGCGTTGTCACTGTCCCCTGCCTCTGTGGGGGCAGCCAGTGGGGGAGGTAGTGTAGCAGAGGGACTAACATGAGCCAGACAGACCTAGGTTCTGGCCCCGCCACTTCCAAGCATGTGACCTCCAGCCCAAGTCACTCCACTCATCCACCGCATTTTCACGGAGACAGGCAGCACGGACCTCCCGAGTGTCTCTAAGGCGATGGTGTCCACGGGCCCCTCATATGGACACTCAGCTGACCGTGACGAATGACCACTAGAGTGTGGAGTTAGCACCAAACTGCCTGGATGTGGTTCCTAGCTCTGTGCCCACTAGCTGTGTGACGTTAGGCAGATTACCAAACCTCTCTGTCCTTATTTGCCTCATTTGTAAAGAGGGTATTAAGAGACAAAATGAGTGCTTGCCCCAGCAGCACATATATCAAAATTGGAGTGATACAGAGAAGACGGGCATGACCCCTGTACAAGAATGACCCACATATTCGTGAAGCCTTCCATACTTAAAATAAAAAGTATTTTCCAAAAAGAGGATAAAGGCTGGGCGCGGTGACTCATACCTGTAATCTCAGCACTTTGGGAGCTGAGGCAGGTGGATCACTTGAGGTCAGGAGTTTGAGGCCAGCCTGGCCAATATGATAAAACCCCGTCTCTACTAAAAATACAATAATTAGCCAGGTGTGGTGGCAGGTGCTGGTAGTCCCAGCTACTTGGGAGGCTGAAGCAGGAGAATGGTTTGAACCCGGGAGGCGGAGGTTGCAGTGAGCAGAGATTGCACCATTACACTCCAGCCTGGGCAACAGAGCAAGACCATGTCTCAAAAAAAAAAAAAAGAAAGAAAAAAGAGGGATAAAGAGAGATAATGGGTAAAGTGCTCAAAGAAAGACTGTCACCTACAGGACATTTGAACATAGTGTTCACCACTCTTGATTCTGAGACCTCAGGCCCACCCAGAGTGCTGAGGTACTAGTAGCTGCCGCTGCTTACTAGCCAAGTGACAAAATTACCTAACGTCTCCATCTCTCAGTTTCCTCATCCCTTCTCTAGGTCCATGAGGATTATATGTATTATCCTTGCAACTGCCTGTGCAGTAGGCACTGCTGTTTCTCCCATTTACATATGGAGGCTCAGAGAGGTTGACTGACTTCCCCAAGGTCACACAGCAAAAAAGTGGCAGAGCTATGAGTGGCACCAGGGTTTGGCTGGCAAGACCTGAGCCTACCTTGTCTGGCCACTATGACTGCACAACCACCAGAAAAAAGGGCCAACAATTTGGAGAGGCACACAGACTGCCCCATTTCTCCCTTACCAGGGTCTGGGCAGGGGTGGGGTCAGATCTGGAGTGATTTGTGCAGTTTTTTTCTGATTCTCACAGCAGGCTGGTGAGAAAGGCACACAGTCCCTGCTTTACAGTTAGAAGCCTGAGGCACAGAGAGGTTAAAAAAAAAGTCTTGCCCAAGGTCACCCAGCTAATAGGGGGCCAGGAGGGACTTAAACTCAGGTCAGTGGGTTTGTAGGCAGTGAGCTGAGCAGTCATGGAGGCTGTGGCTTGGAGTGGGCAGTGTCGCAGTTCAGCTTGTCACCTGGGTCCAAAGGTGGGGAGAGGCCACTCAGGGGTCAGAGGTTGGAGTGGGCATAGGATTGGGTGGGGCTTTGGGGGACATGGGAGGGCTTTGTGGGCAGAACAGAGGGCAGGGCTGTGCCTGTTTTCCAAGCCTCTTCCTGTGCCACAGTGGCTGCAGAAACGGAGAGCATAGCCAGGAGGTGATGGGCCAGGGGGACTCCCCATTGTACTTCCCTGCTGCCCCGGGGAGCACAGGGCCTATCAGTCTGCCCTGGGTCTCCAGAGTGAGAGGTGAGAGATGGAGTAGGTGCCCCCAGGCAGAGGACATGGCCAGCAATAGTGTACATAACAGGTGTCGACCAGGTCACCAGGTACCCAGAGATGAGGAGATGACCACTTTCTCTAAGGGCAGTCGGCCCAGCATGCAGGGCTGTCAGCATGGGCTGGGGTCAGTGGTGTGTTCCTTCTTCAGCAAGACAGGGAGAGGAAGCCGGATAGGAGGCAGCTACTGACGTTGATATGCCCATCTCCTGTAGACCCACCTGGCCCTCGTTCCTGGAGGCAGCCAGTTTGGGGCTTGACTCTCGGGTCTCTGGGGAGTAGGACACTAGGACTATCTTAGGCTCTGTGCCCTGATCCCACCCCTGCCCAGGCCTGGCAGGAGAGAAATGGGGCAGTCTGTGTGCCTCTCCAAACTGTTGGCCTCTTTTCTGGCAGTTGTGCAGTTATAGTGGCCAGACAAGTTAGGCTCAGGTCTTGCCAGCCAAACCCTGGTGCCACTCATAGGTCTGCCGCTTCTTTGCTGTGTGACCTTGGGCAAGTCAGTCAACCTCTCTGAACCTCCATATGTAAATGGAAGAAACAGCGGTGCCTACTGCACAGGCAGTTGCAAGGATAATACATATAATCCTCATGGATTATATTTGGGAGCACAGGCACGCAGCATCCCCCTTCTCTCTGTGGCTCCTGCTCTCCCAGCCTTGGGCCCCCTCCTCTGCTCCTCTCCCTGGCCTATTTCCTCTCCTCCCGTGCACTTCTTGGCCTTTATTCTCCTCTGCTCACTCCACCTGCAGACCTCGGTTGAGCTCCCCACCCAGATCCTTGCTTCCCAGGAGGATAGGGCACGGAGCCTGAGATAGCCCTAGTGGTGTGCTCCCCAGAGACCCGAGAGCCAAGCCCCAAACTGGTTGCCTCTGGGAACGAGGGCCTAGTGGGTCTACAAGAGGTGGGCATGTCAATGTCAAGAAGCGCCTCCTAGCCCCGCTTCGTCTCCCTGGTGGCCTGGAGCCCCTGTCAGCAGGGTGAGGGTGGGGAGGACAGAGCTGGTGTGTGCCTGACCATACCCTTGGCCCTGCTATCTGCCCAGGGCCCCTGGCCCCTAAACTCCACTTTCAGTGTGTGGGGAAGCCCCCTGCATCTGCGTGGGCAAGGTGGGAGAAAATCCCTGGTGGGTGGAGGA
This sequence comes from Rhinopithecus roxellana, assembly GCF_007565055.1. Lineage (NCBI taxonomy): Eukaryota > Metazoa > Chordata > Mammalia > Primates > Cercopithecidae > Rhinopithecus > Rhinopithecus roxellana. The sequence continues at coordinate 40,977,057 of NC_044568.1, read as the reverse complement.
GCAGCTCTTTGAAGCAGGGTGATAACCCAAGTTGCCCCAGAAAGCAGCAGCTTCCCAGGCCTCCTCAAGGTTAAGCGATGGAACCTTCCTGATGGGGAGGCTGGGCCTGGGGGTCTGGTCCCCAAGATCCTGGGCTTGGGGCCCTCTCGGGCCCTCCATACTCCCCAAGGTGTAGGTCAAGGGCTGTAGCTGTCTGAGCAGTGCCCATGCATGCTGCCCTGCCCCGCATTGGTGAGCTGTGCATGTCCGTGAGGACCTTGTGTGCACCTGACATGGGTGAGTTTGTACATGTGACCTCGGCTCCTGTATTTGGAGGATCCTATATGAGCTACAGCTGTTGGCATGTGCCTGTGTGCTGGGGGCGGATGCAGGGGCTGGGGACCATCAAGGATGATATGTGGCTGGGGTGGGAGGAGCAGTGACAGGGCTGGGGCAAGGAGGACTTCAGAAGCCAATTGGAGCCAGGCTTGTCTACCAGCAGCCAATCTGGGAGCCGGGGCTCCGGGCAAGCGAGTCACTGCTCAGAAACCCTGCAGGGAGGAGGGGCCAGCTAGGCTGGGCCAGGATCTCTGTATAAATGGCCCAGGAGCTGTGCCCCATCACAGAGCCGACCATCTCCCACTCAAGCTGTCCCCGCCCTCTGGACCCGAGTGACTCAGGCCTTTGTTTGTCCTTCCTGGTAGAGGCGGGTTCCCTCCCTCGGCAAGATGCCGGAGTGCTGGGATGGGGTGAGTGAGAGCGCTACGGGCAGCGAGGTGGGCCGGGAGGATGGTGCATCCTTATGACCCACTGCAGGGAGGAAGTGCCCCCTCAGCCCACATCTGGTGGCAGCCCTGCCTTCAATAGCCTCACCCTGGGGTCACTGAGACACGGCCAGAGGGCTCCAGGCTCCCTGGTGATCCTGTTTGCAGGAGTGGCTGGGGGCAGCTGCTAGTCAGAGCCCATAGCAGGGGCTAGGGGGAGCGTGTGGGTGGGGGGTGGGTGACGTATCTGCAGGAAATGGAACGTGGAAGCCACAGTCTGACTTGGCTGCATTGCCGTGTGGACCCGGGCGCCAGTGCCTGCACGTCCCACTGACCGTGTGCCCTCTGGTGTGCGCTTGGATGATGTCTGCCTTGGTGGTGCCTGGGGCCATCAGGCCAGGGGGCGGGGGGTCCTTGGTCAGCCCCCGAGGCTGTGTACCCAGTGTGCGTGCGTGCGGGGTCTGTGCGTGCAGGGGCTGCCGTCCGAGTGGGCGGCCGTCTAGCTTGTTTGGACGGCTGTGCCGGTGTGATGGGAAGGACAGGCAGCCTTTTCCTTAGGAGTTGCCTCACAGTTCCCAGGGCTCTGCTGCGCCAGCCGGGCAGAGGCAAGGAGGACTGGGCCACACAGGAATGATAGCCTCAGGCAGGGGTCCCTGCTGGGGAGGAACGAGGAGGGGTTGCCTGCGTGCCTTATTTTGTAGGTGGGGGAAGGCAACGCTGGAGCCGTGAAGCTGGCAGGGCTAGGGGACCCCAGGTGGAACCCAGGGCACCTCCTCTCGCCGGGGCATCAGGTACCCCGGCTCCTTTCTTTCTCAGGAGGGAGAGGCAGGGGCAGACTCACCCCCACCCCCGGGCCCCACACGCCTGCCCTGCCGGTTCCGCAGACCATAGGTCACCCCGCACGCCCCGAGGCGACGACGACGTCAGCACCTGCCTGTCCATGCAGACCCTGTCCCCTGAATTATTGATGCGGCTGACAGGCCGAACCACAGCACCACCACCACCAACTCCCACACCGGCCCAAAGCCCGGCTCAAAAGCACCCCCCTCCCCTGCAGTGCTCAAGGTCACAGGCGAGGGGAGACGAACAGGCCGAGAGGAGCCGCCACAGCCCCCTTCCCTGCTGCCGCAGTGCTTCCCGCCTGCGCCCACCTGGAGGCGGGGCCGGCTCTGACGTCACCCAGAGCCAATGGGAGTGCTCGGCCCTGAGGGTTGGGCGCCTCAGAGTGCACCGCACTGTGGCCCTTGGGGCGCTGCCCTTGCGCAGTGCTCCAAGGGACGGGGATGCTTGGCTTCGATCTGGCTGAACTGAGTCCTGAGCTCCCCGCAGAGGGTCAGAGAAGGCGTTAGGGAGGTGGGCAGCAGGGTTCAGCGAAAGTCACTGGGCTTTGTAGGACAGGCAGCCCGGCGACGCCCAGGCCCAGCCCCAGCCCTTCCCATCCTGGGAGATGAGCCCTAGTAGGGTCTGATCACGTCACCTCAGAGGGATGGGGACAGGGGCGGCCACACCAGGGGTGGGAGGAGACAGTCGGGACCTGCTCAGCAGCGGAGGGCAGACACCCCTTGCACCCCTCACGTTGACTCGCAGGCTGCGGATCTGGGTTTAGAAGACACCGCCCTGGGCTCTTGACGTCTGAACCCGGGAGGATAACTGTCCTTTATGCAGCAGGAGGCGCATTGCAGCTGTTCTGCAGTCCCACCCTCCAGAGCTGAGAGAACTCACAGGTTGCTGTGAAGGGGCTGCCTGGTCAGGAGCTCCCTCGGGTGGAACCTGATCTCCTGTGAACATGCAGCCTTCAGTACACCGCCCTGGCCCCTGAGACTGGCACCTGGCAGGGCCCACCCTCCCTACTCTGGGATTGACCTTGGGCAAGTCATTCCTCTTTCCCAGCCTCAATTTCCTCCTCTATGGCTTGGGTCTATGTGGCAAGTAAATGAGAAAAGTGTGACTGGGAAGTGTTCCTGGATTTGATGGGCCCCGAGAAAGGACAGGCCTGGGATGGGAGGGACTCTGTGGTCTGTCCCCTCTCAGCCCTGGTGTGGCCTCCTCATCCCCTGAGCTGCATGGCTCACCCTAAGGCTTATTACCAGGGCCCTCCTGGAGGACAACAGGGAAATAAACAGGGCCTGCAAGCCAAAACCTGGCCCCCAGGGTAGAGCCTTTGGCCACCAGGTTGGTGCCAGCTTGTCACTCCATACTGGAGACATAGGCCTGGACAGTTGTCCTCTGAGACCAGATCCACTAATGCCGGCCCCTGAGCAGCTGTCTCCTGCTGTCTAAATCTCCTTTCCCATTTGGAGGCAGGAATTCAGTCAGGTTCTTTCTAAACCAAAGTATCCTCATATGCAAAACAGGGACAAGGGTTCCTGTCTCTTAGGTAACGTGCAGGAAGCCTGGCACACAGTAGGTGCTCAGTCACTTGATGTTTCTTTCATGTCCTTGACCACAGCCCTACCTCCAACTCACTGGGCCACTCACCTGGTTCCCAGGGCTCACGATGATGCAGAGAGGATCTGTTTATTCAGCTCAGACGGCCCCTCTTGAAGTTTGCCCATCCAAGTGTCTAAGAATGATCAGTTTGCAAAGGGACCAATGAGGAGGGCATCTCCCCAAGGCCTAGGGTTGCCCTAGCATAATAGCCCCCTTTCCGGGGCTTTCTCCAAGTGCTAAATGCTCCACAGACGTTGGCTTGTCTGGTTCTCGCAATGTCCCTGTGAGGTGGTTCTGGATGGAGAGGCTGAGGCACAGCAGAGAAGTAACGTGACATGCTCAGATTCACAAGTAGGGGTAGAGCCAGGTCTTCCTGAGGAAGTAATGACCTTGAGCAGCAAAACCAAAGGTGTGAACTCAAGAGGATCCCAGAGCAGGCTCTGCAGAAGGCCTCTAGAGGAGATGGGGACGGGGGTGTGACCCGGGCCTGCCTGAAGGGAGCCCTTGGGGATGCTGGGCTCACAGAGAAGGGCGTTCAAGGTGGAAGCAACCACATGTGCAAGAGCCTTAGAGTGGGAGCCAGGGGCAGTGTAGGGGTCGGGGCTAGGCTTGGCTGACATGGGGTGTTTACTGAGGATTCCAGGCAGGACCACTGAGGCTGTTCCCCTGCAGCAGCAGGAAGTGCCTGAGATTTCTGAGTGTGAGAGGGACTTGGGCTGGGGAGGCAGAGCTGCCCAGGAGGGGCTGCTGCAAGATGGAGAAAAAAAGGCCTGCTTGGACCCTCAAGGGCCGAGGACAGTGACGGCACAAACTGCTGGTTGGTTTGCAGAGAGGACCAGAACTTCCCCACGCAGACCAGTTCATGTTGTCTCTCTGAACAGTCCTAAGAAGGGGTGTTCCATCCATTCGGTCCTCTCTGGGGGCTTCTCGGGGTGAACAGGATGCCCCAAGCAGGGGTTCTACCACATGCCTGACAGGCACCAGGCTGCACCACCTCATTCCCCAGAGGAGCCAGGAGCGGGGCTGCCCACAGTGTCCAGCACGGTCTCTCCCCTCCAGGAGCACGACATCGAGACGCCCTACGGCCTTCTGCACGTGGTGATCCGGGGCTCCCCCAAGGGGAACCGCCCAGCCATCCTCACCTACCACGATGTGGGCCTCAACCGTAAGTGCAGCCCAGCCTCAGTCAGCCCTCCTCTGCCTCCAATCAGCAGTGAGGCCCCCGCCCTCCCCACAGGGCCCTGTCAATCCCACTCGCGCTTAGCTCTGTTGCCTTCGCCCTCCGGGCCTCCATTTCCCTGATGGACCTAAGGCTGACACTTCTGCCTTGTGAGCCCTCTGGGGGCCTGGCCTCCCTTCCAGTCCCCCGGCCCCTCTGCTCAGCCATAGTGGAGGTGTGTCTTTGCAGACAAACTATGCTTCAACACCTTCTTCAACTTCGAGGACATGCAGGAGATCACCAAGCACTTTGTGGTGTGTCACGTGGATGCCCCTGGACAACAGGTGGGGGCGTCGCAGTTTCCACAGGGGTAGGTACCCGGAGCCCCCTCCGCCTGTTTCCAGCTCTGCACCCCAGGCCACACCTGGGCCCTGACCTCCTGCTCTGCCTGCAGGTACCAGTTCCCCTCCATGGAGCAGCTGGCTGCCATGCTCCCTAGCGTGGTGCAGCATTTCGGGTGAGTGCTAGGGCCCAGGGGTGCCTACCCCGACTGCAGAGCCACCTGGCTTCAGCTGAGGGCTTCAGGCTGTGGGCAGGGCCTGCTCTGGGTGACATGTATGGGAAATGGCACCCCTAGCCCTAGAGTGACCAGCCTGTTCTGCACCAGGTTCAAGTACGTGATTGGCATCGGAGTGGGTGCCGGAGCCTATGTGCTGGCCAAGTTTGCAGTGAGTCTCCCCATGCCCCCATTACCCCAAACACCCGGGCAAGCCAGGGATCTCCCTGTGGTGGGGACCGGGGGAACCCTTCAGCCTTGAGGAACTGTCTCTGCTCTTGCTTCTCCTCCTCCCACCTCTTCTTTATGTAGAAAACCTCTTTTTTCTTTTTTCCTCCAGGGAAATTAACTTTTTTTAAAAAGAGGTTCCTTTCTCCATATGGTTTTCTCAAGAGACTACAAACTATAACTTGCTTAAACTATTATCCAAAGCCAGAATTTCTAGTAGCAACAAACTATACAACTAACTTCTGCTCTAGCCACTAAATAAGGATCATCCTTCACTAATTGCCATGGTATTTCAACATGAATAATTTTTTTAGCAAAAAATTTTATTGTGGTTGGGAGGTTTAAAGAAGGCACATTTCAAAAACATCATTGTTGGACAGGAATTCACAAGCTTTTCATCTCTAAAAACAAGCAAAAAAAAAAAAAAAACTAATTTTTCAGGATCCAAGACATTTCCTACTTCAAAAGAAATGACCAAGAATTTTCAACTCCAGTTGCAATGTCAGCACTTAATCATTTTGTTAACTGGAGGCCATTCCCTGCCACCCTAGACAAGCTTGATGTGGCTATGCTGTTTTTCTTTAAACGTGGTCTAACAGTTGAAGAGAAAATACCTATTTTGCAATGCCTAAGGCAAAATAGGCTTTGAAAAGATTGATTTTTTTTCTTAATTTATATCATGAGGGCTTCATTTTCTTTGTTTCTTTTTTTTTTTTTTTTTTTTTTTTTGAGATGGAGTCTTGCTCTGTTACCCAGGCTGGAGTGCAGTGACATGATCTCGGCTCACTGCAACCTCCACCTCCCTGGTTCAAGTAATTCTGCCTCAGCCTCCTGAGTAGCTGGGACTACAGGTGCATGCCACTGCACCTGGCTAATTTTTGTATTTTAGTGGAGACAGGGTTTCACCATATTGGCCAGGTTGGTCTCGAATGCCTGACCTCAGGTGATCGGCCCACCTTCGCCTCCCAAAGTGCTGGGATTACAGGCATGAGCCATGGCGCCTGGCCGGGGCTTCATTTTCTATAAAAGCAAAAAAACAACATGCTTAAGATTTTAAGATGCTTAATAGTCAATTTTGCAATAGCACCATCTTCAAAAATATATTAACAGCTGATTCTGTTGAAAGAGCTTGTGTGTGTGTGTTTGTGTGTGTGTGTGTGTGTGTGTGTAGGGGTGGAAACAATGATAGAGATTCTAAATAAATCCAAGAACTGTGAAGGGTTGGGTGAGAGGAGGACAGGCAGGGGCATCTGGACACGGGTGTGCATGCACGGACCCAGCTGCAGCCGGGCGGCTGACCAGCGGCACCCTGAAGACTTTACAGAGCATTTCTGCCGTCTGCACCCATCCCGGCCTCGCCCAGCCCTGTTTCCCCTCTTACTGCAGCTCATCTTTCCCGACCTGGTGGAGGGGCTGGTGCTGGTGAACATCGACCCCAACGGCAAAGGCTGGATAGACTGGGCTGCCACCAAGGTGTGTGTGGTGACCAGGGATGGGGTGGGTGTACCTAGGGTGGGGCGAGGGGTGGCACTCACGCTGGCGCCCTGCTCCCTGCAGCTCTCCGGCCTAACTAGCACTTTACCCGACACGGTGCTTTCCCACCTCTTCAGCCAGGTAAGGGGGCGGGGGCTTCTGCAGATCTGGGCACTCTGGGATTTGCCCCTCCTGGCTTGGCAGGAGGCAGGCGGGTGTATTTGGCATCTGACCTGGCTCACTCCAGATCGCATCTCCATGATGCTGAGGCATCTGAAAGACAGTCATCCCCTCCCAAGGCCCCACCTCCTACTTGCCAACACTCCCTCTCCCCTGCCTGCTGAATGGGGCGAGGGCCACTCTGGCAGTGACATCTGCCGGCCCCCTCTGAGCCTGCGTCCCTCTGTCTGCTCCTCTGCACGCCCCCATCCATCCCCCTGGGCCTAGGAGGAGCTAGTGAACAACACAGAGTTGGTGCAGAGCTACCGGCAGCAGATTGGGAACGTGGTGAACCAGGCCAACCTGCAGCTCTTCTGGAACATGTACAACAGGTGCGGGTGGGGTCAGCAGCCCTGGGACCCAGCACACCCCAGTGGGGGCCCTTGCACACTACCCCTTGAGGGAGGCAGGCAGGCAACACCCTTGCCCTGGTTTGTAGATGGGCACGATATTGGGCTTCAAAGGAGGTCATTTCCTGCACAAGGTCACACCCTGTGAGGGGCAGAGGGGAACAGGTCTTCAGACTCCGGGCCTTGGGTTCTTCCACTTTCCCTCCTCCCCTGGGGGCTCCCTGCGTGGGAGTGTTGGGGGTGTTGGTGACATCCCTGACTGCAGTAACCCAGCCTTGATATTGACGTCTGCAAAATGGGGAAGAGGTCGGATGAGCCTGTGGTTTGCAAGCTTTGCTCCTTGGAGCCCCCTTTAGGGGCTGCCCTGCCCTGCAGGGAGGTGGCCAGGCCCCCTCACTCACCTGCCCTCCTTCTCATTCTTCTATAAATACTAAGCACCTGCTGTGTGCATGGTGCTAGGAAAACAATAGAGAATAAAGAGACCCAGGGCCTGCCATCCCATATGGTCCAATAGACCAGTAGCAGAAACTCCCACAGCACAGGTGGCGGTACCCATGGCTCTGAGGGGGATAGAGAGCAAAATTTGAGAGCCCACCTGGTATGTGCTGGGGAGTCCAAAAAGCCATGCATAGGGGGCCTCCAGTTCATTTATGTAGAGCAGGTCCATGCCTCCCTGCTTTACCAGTTGGCAGTGTTGGGCTTGGGATGCCCCTCATCCTGTCCTGGGGTGCCCACCTCTGCCCCTCCCCTCCCCCTCCCCCACAGCCGCAGAGACCTGGACATTAACCGGCCTGGAACAGTGCTCAATGCCAAGACGCTCCGGTGAGTGCCTCCTGGCCCTCTGGCCTGCCCCGGCCTTTGCCCCCGTGGCCCAGCCAGACAGCCCTTTTTCTCTGTATCTGCAGCTGCCCCGTGATGCTGGTGGTCGGGGATAATGCACCTGCTGAGGACGGGGTGGTGAGTGAGGGGCTGTGGGCTCACTGGGGGTGTGAGGTAGGTAGGGGTGCGGGGCTCATGGCCCCTGTCCAGCAGGGGCAATTCTTGACCCAGACCAGGGGAGCCTCCAGGGCCGGCAGTGGATGGTGGGCTTCTCGTCCACTTTCCCACAGTCTTGCCAAGCCTTACATCTGCCATAGCCCCCATCCTTCTGGCAGGGGAGGCCTGGAAATGGGGAGGGCTGGGGCCAGGGCTGGGCCATCAGAAGGTCCCCTCTTCCCTCCCCAGCAGCACAGCCCCAACTTGGTCCCTACCTACCTCAGGCCCAGGGCCTACGATCTCTTTTTTCTGAAATGTGATTGAGTCATTATAAATCATTAATGCATACAGCGGCACAGTCTCCCTTTCCCCATCACCTGCACCTGTTACGTTTGGGGGCCATGTGTCACCCCTCGTGCTGGAAGTCTGGGAGCAGGTGGCCTGGGGCTGTGAGGCCCCATTAGCACAGAGCTGCTGGGAAGCTGCAGGGTCCAGAAGTGCCCAAGCAGCCCCGTGCTCCCTGGAAATACCAGGCTTTCCCGTGCCCACTGGGAGGTCCTGGAAGAGTGCGGTGGTGGGCTGTGCCAGCCCCCTCTACCCAGTCTCTCTCAGACCCTCGGCACCCTTCACCTCACTGCTGAGGGCCCCAGGACTTTTTCCCAGGCCAGTCCCACCACGGCAGCCCAGCCTTTGCCTGACTCCCACTCCTAGCAGTTGTGAGTGGGCTCCAAGGGTCCCAGGACCTTCAGGGGGGCTGCTAAACTGGTCTCCAAGAACGTGGGGAGCCCTGGGAGAAGAAAGCCTGGGAGAAGCAGCCTGTCACAGGTGCTGGGTCTCCCTCTGCCTCCCTGCACCCCCTCTCCTCCCCAGCTTGGGGCATCAAACCTGCCTTAGCAACAGGGGTGGGGAGGAGCAGGGGCTGTTGCTGAAGCTGGCTCCTTGTCCCCAGGTGGAGTGCAACTCCAAACTGGACCCGACCACCACAACCTTCCTGAAGGTGAGGCTTTCTTCCCCAGCCCTAGGCCAGCTTCCCTAGCATGGGCCCAACCTCAGGGAGGGGCTTGCCTGGGGTCCCAGTCAGGTGGGAGCTTGTCCTGGAGTGAGGGCCCTGCTCAAGTCACCCCACTTTCTCCCTTGCAGATGGCAGACTCCGGAGGGCTGCCCCAGGTCACACAGGTGAGACTTTTGGCCCTCCTGCCTTTACCTCTATGGGGTGGGGGAAGCCCCTACCCTCCCCGCTAATCCTAGGCAGCCAGTGAAACCATGTGCTTGTCCTGCCCTCCGCAGCCAGGGAAGCTGACTGAAGCCTTCAAATACTTCCTGCAAGGCATGGGCTACAGTGAGTACATTTCCACCCCTCCACACCTAGAGACCAGTGGGCAGGCAGTGCTGGGGTGGGGTTCCTGTTTGCAGGGCTGGCACGTGGTGTCAGGTGGTACTGGGGAGCCCACAGGCATAGTTTTGTGTGACCTGGGCCCCGGATGCTGGGCCCCACAGATGCCACCTGAGTTGCAAGTTGGGCATCCCAGGCTGTGCCCAGCTCCCCTTTGCCCTTAGGGAGGACTTGGCGCACTGTTCTGATGGCAGTGCTGGGCATACTGGGGGAAGAGACTCTTCTCTCTGTGCTGGGGGTCCAGCCAGGGAAGCCTGTCTGGGGGTGAGGCACACTCCCCTCATGTGCCCCAGGGCTTGGGGTCAGAGCTGGGCCTACGGCACCTGAGAAGGCCTTTTGAAACAACTGGTGGCTGCACCCGGGGCGTCATAGGAGTGGGCTTGGAGCCTGGGACCAGGGAAGGCAATTGGGGCCGCCTGGGCATTCAGAGAGCTGAAAGCAGCTGAACCTGAGTTGACAGATCTGAAAATCTGGGTCTGAGGTAGAACCAGGTACACACACACAGACACACACCCCCCTTGTGTGTCTCCTCGACTTCCCCTTCCCTCTAAGACATACCTGTTTCCAGCTCCCCAATGCCAGGAGGCAAACTTCCTCTTCTCAGTTTGTTTTTTATTGCCCTCCAGACTTCAGCCTCTGGAGCTGGTATCTCCAGGGCAAACAGGGGGCGGCCTGTGGGAAGGCTGGGGAGGACACCCAGGAATAGAGTGCTCTCTGGAGCAGGGCAGAGCCCTGGGGCCCACAGAGGGGCTCCGCAGGAGCGCAGAGGCTGGGATCAGGGCACAGCAAGCATTTGTGAGGTGAATGGAGGAACCTTGTCAGGCGCTGAGATGCGTTCTCAGGGTCCTGGGGAGAAACTCCACCAGGCAGCCGAGCTGGGAGAGGCACAGAGGGGGCAGGCCTCCCCAGTTCTGTACACAGGAGACTGAGGCCCAGCAGAATGGTGAGGGGATAAGCACCCCACCGGTTGTCAGGGCTTCCTTGGGCCAGACATCCTTCTGGGGACCACTGCTGGGTGGGCGGGCAGGCAGAAGTGGGCTTCCGGAGCCTCTGACCCTGCCCCCAGCCTCTCTGTGCCTGCCCTTTGTCCCATCTCTCCGGCTCATCTCAATGCCCTGGCCTCAGTGGACCACGCTCTTCACTGTGTTGTGTCTCCCCCACCCCGCCCCCTCTCTGGCTCTGTCTTCTCTCTTAGTTGCGTACTTGAAGGACCGAAGGCTGAGTGGAGGAGCAGGTAGCCACATAGCCCTTCCCCTGATGCATGGACGCCCAGCCTCCCCCTCCCCCGCTCCTGCTGCAGCCAGGCTGCATCTTGCTGTGGTTTGGAATCTTCTTGTGTCCTGTTCAACTCAGAAACCCCACAGATTCTTGTTTTTCTGCAGACTTGGCCTCTAGGTTGGCTGGGTTGCAGAGCAGTCTTGCTTCTAGGTTGTCATGAGCTGCGTGGCTTCCAGAGCTCTGGGGATTGGAAACAGACCCTCCTTAGAGGTAGAGCCCAGGTCTGGCCCTGCCTGAGCCGGAGGTGGCCAGGAGCGTTCAGGATAGAGTTTGCTGCCCGCAAGTCTTGCTTGTAAAACTCCGAATAAGGGCAGAGTCTGAATTGAGGGTGACCACCGCTTCGTATCCTCCTTTACAGAAGCAGTCCTACTTCTCCACCGGCATCCTCGAGGGAGGCACAGCTGGAAACCCAGCACCTCCCTGCACCAGCTGCTCAGGGCTGCCTGGTCAGCTGCTTGAGAGGGCCCTGCTGGCCACAGCCCCCTAGGACCACTCACTGTCGCTGGCCCTGCATGCCCCCGGCCCGACAGCTGTCGCCAGCCTCCTGGCTCGGGAGGGGCCCTTTGTGCCTTCGAGGAACGGTTCGCTAGCCGCTTTGCTTGCAGCCTACTTTTCCCACCAGAGGCGCCTGGCACTGCCCACCAGTCCTCAGGCCCACCCTGTCTCTGTCCACAGTGCCCTCGGCTAGCATGACCCGCCTGGCACGCTCCCGCACTGCATCCCTCACCAGTGCCAGCTCGGTGGATGGCAGCCGCCCACAGGCCTGCACCCACTCGGAGAGCAGCGAGGGGCTGGGCCAGGTCAACCACACCATGGAGGTGTCCTGTTGAAGCCCTCGATCCCGCTGACGACGCCCACCTGTCCGCCCACGTCGAGGCCCCACCGCCATCCTTGCGCCGGCTCATGTTCCCTTTAGTTTATTTTTGTGAGGGCAAAGGGGAGGAAATGGGGTTCTGTTTGAAAAAAATGAGGGGCTCTTAGATCCTTCAGCGGAACAGTCTCCAGGTGTTTTGAGGGGCTCACTCCTCCCCACCCCATCTCACTCTCCATGGTAACTTGGCCGACTTGACCCCTCTCATCTCACTCCCTGCGGCCCAGGCACAGGAGGGCAGGGCCACAGGGAGGGAGATTCTCTAAGGATCCAGGCCATTCCTGGGTGAGCCCTTGGGCAGGCATGTTTGCAGATGGGAGAGGCTTCGAGAGGGTGGTTACTGGGCCCACAGGGGTGCAGGGCCAGCTCAGGCACTGGCGTGGGGGCCCTGGGAGACCCCTTCCCCCACTCTCCAAGCACACCCGTTTCTGTCTCGTGACAATCATCTGGACAATAGCCACAAGGGGGCGCTCGGACCAGGCAGCCACTTTCCTGGTGCTCTCTGGGCCCAGCTGGTGCTGTAGGGCCAGGCAGGCAGGGGCATCAGGGGGTTTCTCTGCCCAAGGAAGACAGAACATGGAGAACCGTAAGGGCAGGAACCCCACAGACTGTCCCTTCCAGCCCACACTCTGCCACCTCCTGGCCCTCTCCCATTTCTGAGCCAAGGCCTCCCAGAGGCAGAAGTTGCCTGGTCCTCTGTCCCCACAGTGACCTGACGGGGGGTGAGGGAGAAGGAAGAGAGAGCCCATGTGTGGCATGTGTGCCCTGAGAACTTCGTGGTGACTGCCTTTGGGAGCCCGCAGGTAGCCAGAGGCAGGGGTAGCTGAGTTCCTGGAGACCCCTTTTTTGCCCCCAGTTTCCCCAGAGGGCAACGCCATCAGCAGCAGTGTGGTGTTTCCCGCAGAGCTCTGGCCAGGCTGTGCCAGCGTGTCCCGGAAGCATCACTAAGGAAGAGAGAGTTTATTCAGTCAACTGGCCCAAGGCAGCGAGAGTTCCACAGTCCCATACCCCATAGCCCCCGGGGCTGGGGCTTACTGGGGGCTGATGATTCTGGACATGAACAAGAGCCAGGTAGAGGAGAAAGGCTTCCCCCACACCCCAGCCCCCTGCTGTCCCCTGAAGCCCAGGACTGTGTTGTATGCTTCCCATCCACCCACCTTACCCCATAGCATCCTGCAGCCCAGAAACCAGAGCCATTTGTCTCAGACCCTAAACCAATGGTCACAAACCTCAAAACAGAGGGGAGAGAGCAATGAAAACATGAAGGGCTGTGGAGGAGGAGGGTTGCGGCGTGTGTTCTGAGGCTGAGAGGACACCTACATGCGTATTTCCTCTACACACATCACCCCCCCTTCTGTAATCTTAAGCCATGACTAGCCTGGTGGTGTGTTAGTTTGTGCCGAGTTCTACCCCCTCATGTGCTTCTTCTGAATACTGAATGTGACTGGTTGAAAGCTGGTAGAATTCATCCCTCTTACTGTAGATAGCACTGCAAATCTTGGAATTTTTTTTGTTTTTTGCTGTTTCCAGATGAAATATCTATAAATATCTATACATTATATATATAGATGTGTGTGTGTGTGTGTGTGTGTGTACATTGGGTCCTCCCATGTGTGGTGGTCCTCTGGAGGTTGTCTCTTTGGTCAAGGTGAACTTTTAATGTTTATTATTTTCTTCTCCGCACAAAGAGCCTAATTCTGTGTATTCTGGTGGCTGCTGTCATGAGATGACAAAATGTAAAACAAAACTCTAGTCAACGTAGAAAGAGTTAACTGTGCTGAAAAACTAATAAAGAACCTAAGAATTCCAGTGTGGTGATGCCATGCCCATCGTGGGAAGCTTTTGGAGCGACAGAATGTTTGGGCAGGGGCTGCTGGTGCTGCTTGGTTTGGGGTGAGGGTGCTAGGAGAGGATGGTCTCCACCCATCTTTCTATTTCCAGTATATGTCACATTATTTTACCAGTGAGAGGAGAGTGTGACAAACATTAAAAGCCTTATGTGCTAATTTCTGCTTAAACCCCTGACTCTGTGACAAAATAACAGCTCTCTTCAGCCAGGTGCGGTTGCTCAAGCCTGTAATCCCAGCACTTTGGGAGGCTGAGGCGGGCAGATCACTTGAGGCCAGCAGTTAAAGACCAGCCTGAGCAACACGGTGAAACCCCATCTCTACTAAAAATAGAAAAATTAGCCGGGTGTGGTGGCACGTGCCTGTATTCCCAGCTACTCGGGAGGCTGAAGCAGAAGAATCTCTTGAACACGGGAGGCAGAGGTGGTAGTGAGCGGAGATCATGCCACGGCACTCCAGCCTGGGTGACAGAGTGAGACTCTGTCTCAAAACAAAAAATACAGCTCTCCAGAAAAAAAATGCTTTAAAAACAAAACAAAACACCCCTGCCCTCCAAATCTCTTGACTGAGTCACTACATTCCTTCAAAGATAAATGACCTGTTCTTTGCCTTCTCCTAAACATACAATCATGTCTGACAGGGTTAATGATTATACTTCTGCAATCTATAACCAGATATACTTATCCCTAAACTTTGATATGATTTTACACATACTAAATCTTCAACTACATATAACCTAAACTAAAATACCCTGTTACAGCAGCCTCACAAGATTACTCCTGGGCTACAGGCTTCTAAATCAAACTAATTTTAATTATTTAAAAGCTTAATATTTTTTCTTTAGTCAACATACCAATCCTTACATTAATCCTACAGGGTAGGTATTGTCTTAGTTTCGCAGGTGAGGAGACTAAGCTTCAGGAAAAAGGATCTGCCTTAATAATAGACCAGGCCGGGCGCGGTGGCTCACGCCTGTAATCCTTGCACTTTGGGAGGCCGAGGCGGGCGGATTGCCTGAGCTCAGGAGTTCAAGACCAGCCTGGGCAACGCGGTGAAACCCCGACCCTACTAAAAATAAATACAAAAAATGAGCTGGGCGTGGCAGCGTACGCCTGTAGTCCCGGCTACTCAGGAGGCTGAGGCAAAATTGCTTGAACCCGGGAGGTGGAGGTTGCAGTGAGCCGAGATTGCACCACGCACTCCAGCCTGGGCGACAGAGCGAGACTCCGTCTCCCCACCTCCCCAAAAAAGAGAAAAACAAAAACAATGTTGAGCTCCGGCATTGCTTGGTTTCAAAACCCATTCCTGTAACCTCTATATTCACAGCCTCATTTTCTTAAATTTAACAGCATGCTACTTCCCCAGGTTTAACCACCATTTGTTTTATTCATTTATTTGCCCAATAGGTAGATATTGAGTCCTTACCATGTCAGCTAATAAAACCCACCACGTGCTACGCAGTAGACTAAAAAACGAGGAGGTACTGGCAAATAAGGGCAGAGAGGATCTATTCTAGATCCAGGAGCCCTCTAGGCCACGCTATGCGGAAACACACACGAAAACTGCTCTGAAAGCATACCACCAGTAAAACGATTCCATGGCCATCGGTAACAAGGGGTCGAGATCAGGAGGTCGCTGGCCGCCCAGATGCGTCGCTCACCACCGGCCGGCCGCCAGACCCTCGGCTTCCGATCCAGAAACCGTATTTTGTTCCTACACCCAGACCGCAAGAAGCCTCAGCCCTCGGGGACAGACCAAAGGCCAGGGTTGTACCTGGCTTACAACCAGGCTCCAAGCGGCACGGGACGCTCCTTCTGCACTCGGACCGCGCAAGTGCAATTGGAGATAATGGACTCAAGATGTTTTCAGTAGGAACGATTCCAGCCAGCGCTAAGCCGGGGCAATCTGCAGCGTGCACGCCAAAACAGGCACCACGTGGTTCCGGCGCCGGGGCGGGGCCAGAGACGCCGGAAGTGGCCGCGAGCTCCAGGGGCCCACGGGGCGGCGCGCTTTCAGACCATGGCGACCCAGACGAAGCGCCCACGGG
This sequence comes from Rhinopithecus roxellana, assembly GCF_007565055.1. Taxonomy (NCBI): domain Eukaryota; kingdom Metazoa; phylum Chordata; class Mammalia; order Primates; family Cercopithecidae; genus Rhinopithecus; species Rhinopithecus roxellana. Next base: position 40,961,488 of record NC_044568.1, on the reverse strand, counting down.
TGAGTGGCGGGTGCGGGGTCCAGCCTTCTCCTTCGCGCTTCACCCCTCCTCCGCCCTTAGGGCCGTGCGCCTGCGCCCCCTCCGCTCCCTCCCGCGGGTCCCGCGCCCCCCTCCCCTAGTCCCCACCTCCACCCAAGCGCGCGCCGCGGTCTACTGCCGTTCCCAGCGGGCTCTCTGGGGCCGGGCATGGTCACTGCGCGCACTTGTCTCAGGTGGCGGGGCACGTGGACGGCGGCGACCCGGATCCTGTGGCCGGCTTCCTGAACTGGTGCCGGCGGGTGGGGCTGGAGCTGAGTCCCAAGGTGAGCGAGCGAGCCGGCGGACTGAGGACCCGCGGCGGGGCGCGGGCTGCCCTGACCAGCCCTCCTCCTGCTCAGGTGGCGGTCAGCCGGCAGGGCACGGTGGCCGGCTACGGCATGGTGGCCCGGGAGAGCCTGCAGGCCGGAGAACTGCTGTTCGTGGTACCGCGGGCCGCGCTCCTGTCGCAGCACACCTGCTCCATCGGCGGCCTGCTGGAGCGAGGTGGGCACGGCGGCGGGCTAGGGCTCTGGGGCTGGGCGGGTCGGGCCCGCGAGGCCGCGCCGGGGCGCTCACACCTGTGTCTCCCTCAGAGCGAGGCGCGCTGCAGAGCCAGTCGGGCTGGGTGCCACTGCTACTGGCGCTCCTCCACGAGCTTCAGGCCCCGGCCTCACGCTGGAGGCCGTACTTTGCGCTCTGGCCGGAGCTGGGCAGCTTGGAGCACCCGATGTTCTGGTGAGAACTTTGGGAGGGGTTGGGGAACGCCTGCACCGTATCCTGCTGCAGGAAGTTTCCCCGCCACCCGCCCCTGCACCAGTCCTGCCCAGTAAAGTGTGTGAAGGGATGAAGGGAACCTGGGTGTGGGTGTCCCTGCAGGCCAGAGGAGGAGCGCCGGTGCCTGCTGCAGGGCACAGGCGTACCTGAGGCCGTGGAGAAGGATTTGGCCAACATCCGCAGCGAGTACCACTCCATCGTGCTGCCCTTCATGGAAGCCCACCCCGATCTCTTCAGCCTCAGGGTTCGCTCCCTAGAACTCTACTATCAGCTCGTGGCCGTTGTGATGGCCTATAGGTCAGTGGGTGGAGCCTCTGAGGACGGAACCCTTTTCTTTAGAACTGTAGAGAGGGACAAAAGGGGAAAAACAGTGAAATCCACCCCCAGTCCCTCACCCAAGACAGGGCCTTAGCCAGGTTCTGTCAATGGCAGCTTTCAGGAACCACTGGAAGAAGAGGAGGATGAAAAGGAGCCCAACTCCCCAGTGATGGTGCCTGCTGCAGACATACTAAACCACTTAGCCAATCACAATGCCAATTTAGAATATTCTGCGGTGAGTGGAGTTCTTATTGGTGCACTGAGCATGATTCAAGCCATTGTCTTAGGCTCCATTCTCTTACTAGTGCTACAAAATGAGGTGAAATCAGCTCCTCCTGTATGTACTTCTGGTGTGCTTACTACTGTAGAATCATTTGAATGCAAAACATTTTAAAGTCCTCAAAGTAAGTTGGGGTTAACCCTCTGATAAACTATACTATCATCATTTATTTAGTGCTAGAGATTGGGTGGTCTGCATAGCCATGTTTCATTCCCTGCTGGCTGATCACATCAGTGAGCCCAGACTGTGTGTGGCTCTGTGGATAGCAGCCTGGAACAGTGATAGTCTCCGTGTTTTGTAGGGATGAGGACATTCACAGGCCAGAGGTCTAAGATGATCCTAGAACTGGTACAAAGCTGTGTTTATACCAGCTCTGTTCTATACGGAAAGTTGCCTGAAAAGATGACCCATTTATAGGATGGAAAATTAATTAAGTATGATTATTTCTTAATCCTTGCCTCCATTTTCCTTTCCCACTTCGATCTGCGAAAGTTTCATCCCCCACCGCCGAGGAGGAGTCTCGCTGTGTCACGCACGCTGGAGTGCAGTGGCGTGATCTCAGCTCACTGCAACTTCCGCCTCCCGGATTCAAGCAGTTCTACCTGCCTCAGCCTCCCGAGTAGCTGGGATTACAGGCTCCCGCCACCATGCCCGGCTAATTTTTGTATTTTTTAGTAGGGACAGAGTTTCGCCATGTTGGCCAGGCTGGTCTTGGAACTCCTGACCTCAGGTGATCCACCCACCTTGGCCTCCCAAAGTGCTGGGATTACAGGTGTGAGCCACTGCGCCCAGCCAAAGATTTCATTTTTAAAGCTAGCAACTTTTTAAGTGCTGAAGAGGACTGCAGAAATCCACCCACTTAAACATGAAGCTGGCCTTTTAAAGTTAGTCTAACCTTTTTTTGTTTCACAGTTCAGGGTCTAACAGGAACTAAAGGTAGAACTTTGGTAGCTAACAGCATCAGTCCCATGGCTGAACTACACCTGCTAAAGGCTCTTAAGTGGAAGTAATCTTCATGGGGCTGGCCCGTGAAAGGCATGGCCCCAGCTTCTCCCTTTCACCTCAGAATTGTCTTCGGATGGTAGCCACTCAGCCCATTCCTAAAGGCCATGAGATTTTCAACACTTATGGGCAAATGGCTAACTGGCAACTGATTCATATGTACGGTTTTGTTGAACCATATCCTGACAACACAGATGACACAGCTGACATTCAGATGGTGACAGTTCGTGAGGCAGCATTACAGGGTGAGTGTATCGTTAACTCAATATTTGACACTGATGGTGTGTCTATACCCACACCTCAGGTTAAAACAGCTTTGCTAAATAGCAGTTGACTTTGTAGACTGGGTGGCAGACTAAAGAAAAAATGAGCCATTGGGTGTACTGAGCCTTTCACATTGCTATTTCATCTACAGGAACAAAAACTGAAGCTGAAAGGCTCCTAGCGTATGAGCGCTGGGATTTCCTATGCAAACTGGAGATGGTAGGGGAAGAAGGAGCCTTTGTGATAGGGAGGGAGGAGGTGCTAACTGAAGAGGAGCTGATCACCACACTAAAGGTAAAGGGCTGAAAATGGCCATTTAATGCTGATAATCTAAGTATTTAAAGCAAAACAGCTAGAAGATGAGGAAATGTGGGGTTTTTAATAAATGCTAAGATGGGTTTAATCTCCTGAATCATTTCGGAAGTACAAAAGTAGTACATCCGAATTAAAGGGCCCTGTGGTTGTTTCTAGGTACTGTGCATGCCTGCTGAGGAGTTCAGAGAGCTTAAAGACCAGGATGGAGGGGGAGATAATAAAAGGGAAGAGGGCAGCCTGACGATCACAAATATTCCCAAGCTCAAAGCATCGTGGAGACAGCTGCTTCGAAACAGTGTTCTATTGACCTTACAGACCTATGCCACAGACTTAAAAACTGACCAAGATTTACTCAGTAATAAGGAAGTCTATGCCAAACTCAGCTGGAGGGAACAGCAAGCCTTACAGGTTCGCTATGGTCAGAAGATGATCTTACATCAGTTGTTGGAACTGACACAAGTGAGCAGTTTCCCTGTTCCCTGAAGGAACAGCAATAAGAACTTTTATTCTAAGCTAGTACGCATTGATGTTTGAAAAAGGGGGAAATTTGGATCTTTTTCTTATTAAACACCAAGAGGAAAAGTAGCAAAGGTGGTGTGCTAGGATAAACTGAGGTAAGGGTGATGTGTTTTAGGATTGAGAACAGCAGACTTGGGAATCACTGCTAATTGTTAAAGCATGTTACAGCTATTTTGTTCTCAGTTTTAACCAAAGCCAGTGGAAATATGGTGGTAGTACGTCGTCTTGTTGTGTTTCAGCATTTAATAATAGACTTTGGGGGTAGACCCTGGTTTAAATCTTAAGTCTAGTTTGAGGAAATCACTTAACCTTTATTTAAAAGACTGGATTTAATAAGCTGTGTAACTGGCACTCAATGATCAGTTACCCGAAGTTCACTCTATGTGGCACAAACCACCCCTCAGGGAATAAACCCTAAGACATCACTCAAAGAGGACTTCAATTATTTAATTTTGAACTGTTTTGTCCTCTCTGGCTGTAAAACTTGTCATGAAAGGTAAGGCAAATTTTAAGTGGGTTAAGTTTTAAAATACACATCTACTCATTTTCTTTAAAAAGAAAAAATACCAAAATACCTGGGGGTATTAAAACTGGGCATTTTAAATTCTGTTTAACCAGAGAAACCTGCTCCAGCAATTTTCCAGTGTTGAAATAGGAAGAAAAATGGTTTCCTTAAACATGCCAGCTTAGTTAGTGGGAATGACCTATCATTCAGCAGGTAGTTGATGGTTCCCCATGGCCCCAAGGTCTGCAAGGCTGGACTGTCCACTTTTCCTCCTCACCACCAGCACTGGCTGCTGCTACTGAGAAAGGCACAGTGGACTCGTGTGTGTCATGACTTTAATGGTTAGCTACAGTATGCATACACATACAAGAAGTAGGGGAGCTGAAGCCCGGGAAAAGGCTACAAAATACAACACAGGGACCAATACATTTGCAAAACATTCAAAACCCTTATAAAAGGGGCTGTATTGGTCCTTTCAACTTTGTCATTATTCAGCTTAGCCTGTATGGCCATTCAGTGGGGTAATGGGGAGAACAATTAATGAGATTTTTAATGAGATTTGGTTCCCTTCCCTATATTCCCACTGTTTTTAAGTTTCAGAAGAGGGATGTAGGGGTGAGGGTAGGGGGTGGGCTTTAGGCCTGGTCTGGTTTCCCTTTATATAAAGAGCTGACCCCCATCTCACGCGGCTGAGGTGTATAATCCCCAAAATAAGTAAGATGGTACAAATGCAGTCAGCTTTGGAATGGGTTTGGGTAGAGAAAAACAGAAACTCATGGGATTCCAATTGTGAGCCCTTCCCATGTTCCCAGACATATCAAATTCTAGCACATCCACATTTTTAATAACTTAGTGATTGTAAGGTCCCCTGTCCACATTAAAAAAATAAGTTACATAATATTTAAACTGGCTTTTTGCTATTCTTTGGGATACCAGGAATGTCAGAGGACATGGAGCTATGCCCTCAGACAAGTGCATGGCATCAGCTGCCTCTTTATTACAAGGTACCAGTTTATGTACTTGCCTTGGACACAGCTTGCACAAAGCCAAGAAGTTCCAGACAAAGGTTTTCTCTTTCATGTATTTACACAAGTTCAAAATGATATTCACAGCATCTTCTAAATTTTGGCCAAGAGTCAAAAAAATGCATTTAAACTTTGGAACGTGCCCACATAAGACAGGAGGCTGATCCCAACAGTAGTTGGGGCAGATACCCGCAAACCAAAGGGCTGGGAAAGTCAGGAAGAGCTGAAAGGATTCTTCAGTCAGTCTGTGAACTCAGTGCAGTGAGACCTCTAGGCTGACAGACGTACAACGGAGATGCAGTTTCATCTAACTGGCACCTGTCCCTTCCATTACTTGCTGGGCCTGCTTCTGTCCCATGCAGCACTGTGCGACCGACTGGAATAACCTGAAGGATGAAGACAGTTACAAATCTGTGATTAAAGAGTAGGCCTAACAATACCTTGCATCTCATTCAACTACTAATCACTGACCCAACCTAGAGACAAATAAGGTTTTCAGTCTCCAGTCTCATTCCTAGACAATTAAAAATTAATTTGAACTCACTTTTCGATTTCTGGGGCACAGTGTACAAATTCATGGTTCCAGAACTTAAATGCTGGGTTTTTAATCAGCTCAATGAAGGTAATAAGAAGACCCCAAGGATGTGGCCTATTTACAATCAACCGTTCCAAGAGAACTCTGGGAAAGGGGAGAAAAGAGCTAGTTAATGCAGAGAAGCATACAAATTCATGATTATTCTTCCATTACCCTTTTTTCTAACTTCTCCCTGATTATTAAACCACAGGCAAAAGTTTTCACCTTTAGTAGTAAAGACAGGTGGATTAATCAATATACTCCAAATGGCACGGGATGGAATACCTGGGTTTGAGCCTTGCTCTTAGCCCTAGAAGACTTAGTATTAATGTAAAGTGCAGATAATGGTATCTACCTCAGAGCTGTTCAGAATAAGGGGTGATGGGGGAGAGGAAGCCACATAAAGCCCAGAGTACATGGCACACAAAGTTAGTACAAAAAGTAGTAATTTCCAGAATGAGCTCCCAGGCCAGGCATAGTGGCTCATGCCTGTAATCCCAGCACTTTGGGAGGCTGAGGCAGGTGGATCGCCTGAGGTTAGCAGTTCAAGACCAGCCTGGCCAATATAGTGAAACCACGTCTCTGCTACAAATACAAAAATTAGGCATGGTGGCACATGCCTGTAATCCCAGCAGTCGGAGGCTGAAGCAGGAGAATCACTTGAACCTGGTAGGTGGGAGGTTGTGGTGGGCCGAGATCGTGCCACTATACTCCAGCCTGGGCGACAGAGACTGTCTCAAATAATAAGCAAGCAAGCTCACTCTCAATGAAAAGTAAGGAAATAGAAAATAAGAATTCTAACACTGCAGGCTGGACGTGGTGGCTCACGCCTGTAATCCCAGTACTCTGGGAGGCCGAGACGGGTGGATCACAAGGTCAGGAGTTCAAGACCAGCCTGGCCAAGATGGTGAGACCCCCGTCTCTACTAAAAATGCAACAAATTAGCCAGGCATCGTGGCAGGTGCCTATAATCCCAGCTACTCAGGAGGCTGAGGCAGAGAATTGCTTGAACCCAGGAGGAAGAGGTTGTAGAGAGCCGACATTGAGTCACTGCACTCCAGCCTGGGCAACAAAGCGAGACTCTGTCTCAAAAGAATTCTAACATTGCTAGTGCACGTGTAAATTGGTAAAATTTTTCTGAATGCCAGTATTGGCTTTTATATCCTTTCACGTACGAACTGTATATGAAGCATAACAAAGATTACAAGCCCAAGGAGACTTACTGCAGCTTTATATAAACAAAATGGATCATCATCATCTAAGCATCCAATAAGATACTAAATTTTAGTACACAAATCAAAGGAATACCATATTTAGCATCATAGGTACTATTAGGCAAATGAGCAAGTTTTAAGAGTCTAGCCCAATTTTTAAAGTGTTTGTGTGTGTGTATACATATATATATCACAATCTCTCTAATGCTATATATATAGTCTAGGCGATTCGGCAACAGGTTCCTAACTATTGTTATTTCCTAACTATTATTATTTCCTGTTATTGCTACTGCTTTCAACCCAGAGGTAATGAGAAAAAGTCCAAGGTCCTTAACACAGTCTTCCATAGGCATGCATGATTTAGGACTGGTTATCACCACCACCTCAGAGAAACTCCTGACCTTTAATCAAAATGTGCCTTGTGGTGTAAACTACTATTCATTTAAGCCATGATTACGATTTATAATTCTCTACTTGTGATACATGTTAATCAGAATGAGTATTAGGAGGGCAGCAACCATTTTGCTCACAATTGTATCCCACATTTAACACATTATTGGACATGTAAAAGATTTTCACTGAAGGCCAGGTGCAGTGGCTCACACCTGTAATGCCAGCATTTTGGGAAGCTGAGGTGGGCGGATCACTTGAGGTCAGAAGTTCAAGACCAGCCTGGCCAACATGGTGAAACCCCGTCTCTACTAAAATACAAAAATTAGCTGGGCATGGTGGTGGGCGCCTGGAATCCCAGCTACTTGAGAGGCTAAGGCACGAGAATCGCTTGAACCTGGGAGGTGGAGGTTGCAGTGAGCCAAGATCGCACCACTGCATTCCAGACTCAGTGACCGAGCAACACTCCATCTCCAAAAATAAATAAATAAATAAATAAAAATAATAATAATAATAAATGAAAAAAAAAAAAACCCCAAACCAACCAAACAACAGATTTTCACTGAACACTGAAGCATAGAGAATTAAAAAAAAAAAAAAAAAAGAATTTAAGATGAAGGAAACCCTTTTGAAGCATTTAAAAAATAAGCTGCTTTCTTACCTTGTGATCTGTTCTTGGATGGCTTCCGTATTGGCCTCTGCAAAAAGGTACAGCATGGTGCAACTGAAGTAGTGAGTGTGGCTATTTGGGTACCGGAGCTGATTTGCAATTGCATTCAAAAAGAGATAGCGACCTAGAAATTAAGAAACCTTGACTTAGTCTGAAAGGCCAACATGGGAAAACAGTTCTAACTGGCTAGGGTTTGGGTTTCTGACAGAGGCTTCCAAATTAATCTTTGGTGTTAAAGCAGTGGTTCTCGGGACCCGGAAGAGTTCTCATTTCTGTGAGTTTTATTTCAGTATTTTCCACATTAAAAATTAGGTTTTTTTAAATATTCATTTTTAAAAACAGACCCACTATATGCTAATATAAGTAACATGAACTATTTTCTGGTGACACTCATCACTACTTTTTTCTACATTTTGCAGATCTCTAAGTCTTGCTTAATAAAAGACAACTGGATTTTCATTTCTGCTTCTGTGTTCAACTTGTTACAGTGTATTTCATGTAACCTCTGAGAAATTCAACTGTACACATGACAGAATAGGCCCAAACATGTAAATGTTGTTTTATGATGAAAACAGTTTTGGGCTGGGCGGGGTGGCTCACGCCTGTAATCCTAGCACTTTGGGAGGCTGAGCCAAGTGGATGGCTTGAGGTGAGGTACTCAAGAACAGCCTGGCCAACATGGTGAAACCCCATCTCTGCTAAAAATACAGAAAAATTAGCTGGGCGTGGTGGCACGTGCCTGTAATCCCAGCTCCTCAGGGGGCTGAGGTGTGAGAATCGCTTGAACCCAGGAGGCGGAAGTTGTGGTGAGCCGATATTGCGCCACTGCCTTCCAGCCTGGATAAGAGCAAGACTCTATTGCTTTTTAAAAAAAAAAAAAAGATTTTGACCTCACAGCCCTCCTAAAAAGGTCTTGACACCATAAGGGTATCCAGCCTACATTTTGAGAACCATTAATCTAAACTACATTGGAGTAAGTATTATCTTAATTTGGTTTGGTTGTCTGCCTCTGCTTGACATTACTCGTGTTTGTGAGTTTATCACAGTGACATGTTTCTCTAAAGGCTTCCGTCCTTTTATTGCCGAGCTCTGGAAGTGATGGTATTCAATTTTGTTATATCTTGAATTTAAGCTGTCTTAAATCCGTCCCACATATAGGCATGCAGCATATATGCAACAATAATGTATCTCTCAAGAATCAAGAAGCAAAGTTAAAGAGTAGTGTCCCCCTAAAATATATGTATGCAAAAACTGGACAGGACTGTACAACTAGTTAGCACCTAACTGGGGTCTCTATAAGATAAATATAGAGGACCAAAAGAAATGTAGCTCAAGCGGAAAAGCTGCAACCTGCAACAGGAGTTATACTGTGAGCTTTCTGCAGAACAGGAGAGTCCTATTCATTAATCTTTATACATGAACACTTAACAAGATACCTGCCAAACAGGCACCAATAAAAATGCTATTATATAAGGCAGCTTAACAAAACAATGTAACAAGAGCCTATGTTTAAAGGGACTTTAAGTTTATTTTCACACTGAAAAACTTCAGTCACATACAACAAAACTGATACTGCATAATTCTGGATAATCCTTTATGCTTTTTTGTATTTTCTGCACTGAGCAGATAACGTCCAATTAAAGATAAAATAATCAGCCAGACCTGTGAATAAATATACTGACAGAACATTGCTCCACTATTGTGGCTTGAAGCATTTTTACATTTTTGTGATCAGACTGTAGCAAAAAGCACAGAGAACTCTACTCTGAAAACTGGCAGGCTTCACTCACCCTCAGTGTCCAAGTCCACAGCCAAATTCTGGAAGATATCCATGTGTGCTGAGTGAGTGATGGTGCTCATTGAAGGTGTGCTGCCCTTGTTGTGGATGTGTGCAATGGCCTGAGTCCCGACATAGAGCACCAGTGCATTGATGAGCTGGAGGTTGTAGCGATTCCCAGGTTCATTGGATACCTTAAAATGAGCAAAACAGAACTCTTTATGCTTACTCCTGCAGAGGACCAATTCTAGCACCAGTATTTCTAAACCCTTCTTACACCTTCATGGAAAGGCTGAACATTTATGGTGATTCACTTGCTTGAATTTGTGCGATTATTTAACAAATACACAGATGCTCCAAAGGTGGTTGTATCAGTAAGAGAAATGTGATTTCCCTCAGAAAGCCAAAGCTTCTATCACTGTACTCAAGGCACAACTCTAAAGTTTATAAAATCAAAATATGCACTGTGTCAATTAAAGATTTGGAGAGAAAGTTGTAGTTGCATGGCATATACAGATTGTAAATATATAACTTTCAAAATACCCTACAGAGAAAAGTAAATCAGCATCCACATATTCAGAAAAACCCTGGAAGTACCAACAGCTAATGACCGTCAGTGGTCTACTCTTATAGGGCTGTCTCGTCCAAAGCTGTAGCAAAATATCACTGATGAAATGAACCAGTAAAATACATAAATCCAGTTAACCTCACCCAACTGATGGAAATGACAATAAAAGACTAACTCCCAAATGGACCACACACAGAACCATACATAGAAAGTGCTTTCTATGGAAGACATAGCTGAGTTTTAAGCCAAACCAATTAACCTGTAGGTTGCTGCGCAGATCAGACAGAAAAGTGACTGGTGATCGAGTTTTAAGATAGGAATCCAAATCCTTTTTGAACTGAGGTGGCATTACTCCAGTGAAATTGGTGAGAATCCGGGGAGCAATGTTAATTTCACTCAACATGTCCACCTGCCACAGATAAAATGTAAGAATCACAAGCAGAGTCATTTTTATTAGTAAATTACATCTATGCTAAAAAGTGATGGGACTTTTTTTCTAAAACTATATACACTATAAATGCCTTGAAGGGCACAGCTGCCACATTTTATTACTTTAATCAGTCTTTCTTTCTTTAGAAGAACCTTGGTACAAAATGATAAAAATTTCTCACTCCATAATGTTTTTCCTTTCCAGAAGCAAGACACCTTTTGGGAAAGGTCTAATTTGCACAACTGACTGACTTTTCCTGGACTTGGATGTCAAAATAATAATCCCGAATAAGATTCCTCATTCACCAAGAGTCTTTGAAAAGCAGCCCCAGCAAGACATCACACTTACTCCTTTTTAAAAAAAAAAAAAATGAAGCCGGGCGCGGTAGCTCACGCCTGTAATCCCAGCACTTTGGGAGGCTGAGGCAGGTGGATCACCTGCGGTTCAGAGGTCAAGACCACCCTGACCAACATAGAGAAACCCCGTCTCGCGGATCACAAGGTCAGGAGATCGAGACCATCCTGGCTAATACGGTGAAACCCCGTCTCTACTAAAGAATACAAAAAACTAGCCGGGCGACGAGGCGGGCGCCTGTAGTCCCCGCTACTTGGGAGGCGGAGGCAGGAGAATGGCGTGAACCTGGGAGGCGGAGCTTGCAGTGAGCTGAGATCCGGCCACCGCACTCCAGCCTGGGCGACAGAGCCAGACTCCGTCTCACAAAAAAAAAAAAAAAAAAAAGAGAAACCCCGTCTCTACTAAAAATACAAAATTAGCTGGGTGTGGTGCCTGTAATCCCAGCTGCTTGGGAGGCTGAGGCAGGAGAATCGCTTGAACCCAGGAGGCAGAGGTTGCAGTGAGCCAGAGATCGTGCCATTGCACTCCAGCCTGGGCAACGAGCGAAACTCTGTCTCAAAACAAAAACAAACAAAAAATGCATGTGACAGAGTAGAGACTACATTTAAACTATAGCTGGGCTCTTCTAGTGGTGTGCACCTCTAGTCCCAGCTACTCTGGAGGCTGAGGCAGGAGGACAGCTTGAGCACAGGAGCCTGAGGCTGAAGTGCACTATGTTCGCACCTGTGAATAGTCACTGCCCTTCAGTCTCGGCAACACAGCGAGAACGCCCTCTCTTAAACAAACAAACTATAGTAGCCATGTCAGGGTGTTGAGATTTTAAGTGGTCCTCTCTCTCCTTTATTCCAATGACTTAAAAAAATACAGTGGGTTCTCCATACCCTTAGGTCCCATATCCAATTAACCTCAAATAGAAAATATGGAGGGTGATGATGGGGTCAATAAAAAATAATACAACAATAAAGGCCGGGTGTGGTGGCTCATGCCTGTAATCCCAGCACTTTGGGAGGCCAGGGCAGGCAGATGATGAGGGCAGGAGTTTGAGACCAGCCTAGCCAACTAGTGAAACCCCGTCACTACTAAAAATACAAAAAAAAATTAGCCAGGCATGGTGGCGGGCACCTATAGTACCAGCTGCTTGGGAGGCTGAGGCAGGAAAATCACTGGACCCCATGAGGCAGAGGTTGCAGTGAACTGAGATTGCGCCACTGCACTTCAGCCTGGGCAAAAGAGCGAGACTCCGTCTCAAATAAATAACAAAATAATACAACAATTAAAAAGCACAAATTTTAGTAAGTTACTAACATAGTTTAAAATAGTTATTTCCATAATAGCATTACACTACATTAGGTATCATAAGCAATACAGATCATTTAAGGGGATACGCAAAGGTTATATGCCACTTTACATACGAGACTTAAGCTTACTTAAAATTCGGTGTCCCAGTGGGTCCTAGAACCAATCCTCCAAGAATAGCAAGGGACCAAGGAACAACTGCACAAGCACACAGACACACAAAACTGTGAAATATGGAGACTATGGCAGGGCGTGGTGGCTTACACCTGTAATCCCAGCACTTTAGGAGGCCAAGGCAGGCAGATCACTTGAGGTCAGGAGCTTGAAACCAACCTGGCTAACAAGGCGAAACCCCGTATCTACTAAACACATACAAAAATTAGCCAAGTGTGGTGGCGCGTGCCCATAATCCCAGCTACTTGGGAGGCTGAGGCAGGAGAATAGCTTGAACCAGCGAAGGGGAGGTTGCAGTGAGCCAAGATTGCGCCACTGCACTCCAGCCTGGGTCACAGAGTAAGACTGCCTCAAAAAAAGAAAAAGATTACAAAAGTCTGTTTGTTCTGCAATTCTTTGCCATGGGGGGCACACCCAGCAAATGACTGCCCCAACACCTAAGCTGGGGTTCTGTAAATAGAGCTAAATTTAATATCAAAATTAATATGAAAACTAGCAACTAGAAAAAGGCTGTGAATCAATATTCACTAGCAACAGCAATAGCAACAATATCATACCCTATATCAGGCTTAATAACATGGTATTTCCTTTAAATAGTACCCTTAACAATGTTCATGTTATGTGGGTAGGGAAGTGCATAACAGTCTACTTATCAGAGAAAGGACTGAAATACTAAGACACAAGTTTTCCTTTAACTAGTTAGAACCTTACCTTTAGATTAGGAGTGAATGGGTCAGGGAGCCTCATGTTTCTTGGAAAGGCACTCAGGATCAAATTTCTTAACTGGATACAATTAGGTGGGATCACATCACAGAACCCATAATGGTAATCACAAAGGAACTCTGGGAAATCATGCAAAAGAACCAGCAGCACTCTTAAAGTGCCCTATTTTTAAAAAACAAGAAAAATATTTCCACACTAAGGAAAATGGAGTAACGTTTTCCTATTATAACGTTAAGCGACGCCCCCCCAAAAAAGAATAAAGTATACTTTAGTAACATTTCTTTAAAAGTTTTAGGCTTTAATTAACATTATCACAGACGATTTATCAAATATTTCCATTTAGGTATGACGAAAAACTAGGCATCAGGAGTTTACAGGCTGAAATGAATATGCTGGAAGAGGAGACTAGACAAAAAACAAAGATACAATGATGTAAGCATCTATCTTCAGAAGCTTCAAAAAAAAAAAAAATAAATAAATAAAAATCAAAGCAGAGTAAAAGCGTATAATTAATTTTTTAAAGTACCGAAAGGGAGAAAATCAAAGCCCAAGATCGTTATTAGAAAAAATAAATTGATAAACCCTAACCAAGACTGACAAGAGAAAACACAAAAATCATTAATGTGAGGAGTGACACATTACAGATCCTACAGTCATAAAAAATAGTTTCAGAACATTCAATGATTTTATGCTCACAAATCTGACAATTCAGATAGGTGGAAAATAGAACACCTTAGCATATTGAGACATGCAAAGATTTCCTACGCAAGTCACAAAAAGCAACTTTTAATAGAAGTTTAAAAATCTGCAATTTTGACTACAATAAATTTTAAAGCTTCTGATCCTCAAAAGACACCTCCCCTTTAAGGGAGTAAAAGGGCAAGCTGTGAGAATGGGAGATGTTTGAATAAACAGTAACAAAGGGCTTGCATTTAAAACATATAAAGAATTATTTAATAAATAAAAATACAAACAAGAGCCAAGACTGGAAGAGGAGCACCACAAAAAGGTGATATCCATGGCTGATCTACACATGAAAACCTCATTAAGAAATCATCAAGGAGGCTGGGTGCAGTGGCTCAGGCCTGTAATCCCAGCACTTCAGGAGGCTGAGGCGGACCGATCACTTAAGGTCCGGAGTTTGAGACAAGTGTAGCCAACGTGATGAGACCCCATGTCTACTAAAAATACAAAAAATTAGCCAGGCGTGCTGGCACATGCCTGTAGTCTCCGCTACTAGGGAGGCTGAGGCACAAGAACCACTTGAACCTGGGAGGCAGAGGTTACAGTAAGCTGAGATCGCGCCACTGCACTCCAGCCTGGGTTTCGGAGTAAGACTGTCTCCCCAAAAAAAAAAAAAAAAAAAAAGATAAATCACCAAGGAAATTAAATCCACAATGAGATCTCACAATACAACTGCCAAAATGGCTAAAATGAAAAACAGACAATACCAGGTATGGCAAGATGTGGGAAAAGGAGTAACTCCTCTGTGCTGCTTAAAAGTGTAAACTGATACAAACACTTTATAAAACTGTAGTATCTTCTAAAGTTGAACATACAAACACTGTACAATCTGGGTGCTGATTATGCAAGTACACTTGGTTTTTACACTTTTCTGAATGTATGTCTTGCCTTAAAGGCTTAATAAAATGAAAATAAGGCCTCAGATTCCTAAAGTGTATTTTTAAGATCTGTTATTTTAATTTGTAATAAATCCAAGTTAATTACCTTGTAGAGGATTTGCATAGGTTTGGTGAGTTCCACATTTCTAAGGAAAGGCGCTAAATATTTGAATAAATCAATCAGTAGCTGTGCATACATAGGCCACCCCTGAAAGAAATAAATGTATGAGTCATAATTATACTCAGCTGTTTTTCAGCCACTACAAGCTGCCCAAGCAGCTACACTGACTTAACTTCTTAAAAGTACCTCTACTAAAGATCAGCATTAAAGGTCAGGCACAGTGGCTCACGCCTGTAATACCAGCACTCTGGGAGGCTGACTGCCGTTGGATCACCTGAAGTCAGGAGTTCGCGACCAGCCTGGCCAACATGTTGAAACCCTGTCTCTACTATAAATACAAAAAATTAGCCAGGCATGGTGGTGGTCACCTGTAATCTCACCTACTCCAGAGGCTGAGGCATGAGAATTACTTCAACCTGGGAGGCAGAGGTTGCAGTGAGCCGAGGTTGCGGCACTGCACTCCAGCCTACACAACAAGAGCAAAACTCCGTCTCAAAAAAAAAAAGAAAAGAAAAGAAAAGAAAAGAAAAAAGATTGGCATTAAAAAGATTAAAAAGGACCAAGTTATTACGGAGATAGTGGAAAATAATATTTGAAACAAACTGGCTCCAGAGATTTCAAGACATAATGGTCCCTGTGTACCTGAGGCAAAATTTAAAAATTCAAAAAAACTTTTGATAGAACACAAAACAGTCAACTGCAGAAACTGACAACTAGAAATGTGTTTTCTTAATTCCTTATTAAGTCTCGGCCATTTCTTTTCCCTCTTTCAACTCCTCAACTCTTCGCAAATAACCTTATTGAGTCCACAACATGAATTCTCTATTTTTCAGCCAAAGTCAGCCTGCTCACCCTCCCCCAACTATACCAATTATGTTCAATTAATTCTTGGATAACTGTTTTTAATATGTTGTGTTTCTTCCTCCTGGAATACCCTTCTCTACCAAACAAAACCAACTTCATTTAAGAGCTATTTCACCTTCTTTGTCAAGTTCACTCCATTACATAGCAGTCACATTTCTTCTGATCTGAGGGGCCAAAGAATGGTACTTGCTGCAGTACTCATTTGCCAATTTAATTCCAAGATGAGAGGAAAAAACTTCTCATGTTAACTGTGTTGTATTACCAATTAGATAAAGAACTTTTAAATAGAACTGGATCATAATCCTTCAAAATAACGTAGCCCAGTAGTCCTCAACCTTAGTTTGAGAGCCTTCCACATTTAAAGTGAGAGTCTGTAAAATCAACAAGCTCCAGAGCCCTATTACCCAGAGATTTATTCAGATATTTATGAGGGCACACACGGATTTCAACTTTAAAAACAACACCCCTACCACCCAAAAAAAACCCTTAACTGACAAATATGTAAAATAAATCATTCCTGTGTATAAAGAAGCAAAACATTTTAAAAGAAAGGAAAAAACAATTTTAAAAAACTTGCAAGACTGACACAGGTGGCCCACAACCTTGAAGCAGCAACACCTAATCACTGAAGAATGGCTTTCAGGCAGAGGCAGTCAAGTACTTGACTTGAGTGAACACTAAATAGAATTCCCAACTAAGTTTGGAAGAAGTACAATTACTACTAAATGACTAACAGAAATCTATAGGCAATGCTAATAAATAAGCCCAGGTAGTTATAGTCTTCATCTACAGGAGATAAACTGCAGCCACACCTTCTGCTGTGGCGTATGTGCCAGCATTCTTGCAATAAATATCCGATGAGAAATCAGTTCAAGCCAGGCATATACAAAGCCAGGAGCTTTGGTAGGCCTCAAGATGTGGAATGTATTGCTGAAAGAAGAAAAACCTTAGTCAGAAGCACAGTCCAACTTAAATACGGTGAACAGCACATGAACGTAGGCTCAAAATGCTCGAGGGTTCTACTCCCCAAATTTTACTGTATTAATCCAGCAAACCTTAACACAAAACCTCAAACGCAATACTCACCAGAAAGCTGTAAGTGTCTGGAAATTAATGGTTTCCAACACATGCTCAGGTGCATTGAGTTCCAAGAGAAGCATGATAAAAATTCGATGGTAGGGAAGCTGCTGAAATTCACTCTGACGAACATCATGATCCTGAAGGAGAACTCCCACTACTATACCAAGGACCTATATAAAACACAAATTAGAGCTTGTAAATCATTCAGATAATTCACTCACCACTTTGATGTCATGCTTTTTAAACTTTGCATTCTTAAACCCAACATTAAAATAAAGCATATATACAATTTGAATATAAAATTACATGCCGGTAGCCCATGAAGCCATAAATTGGTCTGACTCCGCCTTCAGTGTTTTGTATGTTTCTTTGAATTTCAACATCCTTGGACCATACCTGAATACTCTCTACAAACACCCAGTGGTTTTTCAGCTCTAGAAATCAGCAAGGCCCCCTTACATTTCACCATGTTAACACAATATAACAATCTAATTTGTCTGGTCTGACATGAAGTTGACATGTGGCAATGATGTACACTTATCTTGGCATTTAGTAGGCAGGGGCCAGGAAAGCTGTTAGGCTGCAGAGATCTCATTCCACTTGACTTGCCCACTGAACAGTGAGGGGCTTGAAGAACACATCTCTAATTTCCCAAATCCAAAATCAAAGTCCATTTTTACACGTATTTTTGCACTGCTTTAATATTCAGATTTCCAAGAACTCCACTGTGTAAACAAGCCAATGACTAATGTCACTCACATACTTGAGTTGCCAATCTATCAGCAGGGGGCACTTCTAGCCACCCACTCACAGTGATTCTGTGTATGGGGCAAATTCATACTGTAGTCACTACCAAGCATTAACATACTGAAATACATTATGATCTCTTTTTGTGTTTCTGTTAAGGCACTATATTCTGTTTCTAAGACAGAGCAGATATGTTTACATATTATCTACAAATTTAATTTCAGGACAGAAAAGAGGCGTTAACAAAATGTTTTGGGGAAGGGTTGGCCTCAATAGGGTTAAGAACCACTGATGTGGCCAGGCATGGTGGCTCATGCCTGTAATCCCAGCACTTTGGGAAGCCGAGGCAGGCAGATCACTTGAGGGACTCAAACAGGGTTAAGAACCACTGATGTGACCCAGCTTGGTGGTTCACGCCTGTAATCCCAGCACTCTGGGAGGCCGAGGCTGGCGGATCACGAGGTCGGGAGATCAAGATCGTCCTGGCTAACACGGTGAAACCCCGTCTCTACTAAAAATACAGAAAATTAGCAGGGCACAGTGGTGGGCGCCTATAATCCCAGCTACTCGGGAGGCTGAGGCAGGAGAATGGTGTGAACCTGGGAGGCAGAGCTTGCAGTGAGCCGAGATCGCGCCACTGCACTCCAACCTGGGTGACAGAATGAGACTCCGTCTCAAAAAACATAAAACAAACAAAACAAAAAATACAAAAAAATTCGCCGGGCGTGGTGGTGAGTGCCTGTAGTCCCAGCTACTCGCGAGGCTGAGGCAGGAGAATGGTGTAGAGAGGAGGCAGATACAAATCTAGGAGGCAGAGTTTGCAGTGAGCCGAGATCACACCACTGCACTCCAGCCTGGGCGACAGAGTGAGACTCCGTTTCAAAAAAAAAAAGAAAGAAAGAAAGAAAGAAACCACTGATGTGGCCAAGCAAGGTGGTTCATGCCCATAATCCTAGCACTCTGGGAAGCCAAGGCAGGTGGATCACTTGAGACCAGGTGTTTGAGACCCGCTTGGGCAACATGGTGAGACCCTGTCTCTACTAAAAATAGAAAAGCTCCAGGCATCGTGGCTTATGCCTATATTCCCAGCTACTTGGGAGGCACTCCAGCCTGGGTGACAGAGTGAGACTCTCTCAAAAAAAAAAAAAAAAAAAAAATCCCACTGATGTAGACCAAGACTAAGGCAAGAAAGGATTTCAGACCTTGTTCAGCAGATTAATCTTTGTGACAGTGTTGGTGGCCTCCCCTGAGTGTTTCACGAGCAGTGCAATGAGTCGAACAAAGGCATCCAGGTTGTGATAGCACTTGGCTCGGATCATGGTGGGATTAGCAGCAGGATTGTGCTGCTGCTCAGCCTGAGCACGGTAACTGATTTCAACACACATTTCAGTACACAGACGAAAGAACCTTGTTATGAGATCATCGGTCTTCAGTATTCCTTGCTGGTGCATCTACCACAGGAACAAAAAATAAAGACACAATGAGATAACACACACAAATAAACCTGATATGCTTTTAATTTTCATGCTTAAGAGAGATTCTCATTTGTTCCTACTGTCATATTTCTAATTCTTACATTGTAATAAACGTATTATCAGAATTATTTTCCCATTAAGGTGCCATGACAGAATTCCTCCAGTTTTAAGTTTAATGTAGAACAGGGAAGATGGAAACTGACAGACAGATTATCATGGCAATTTTGAACAGTAGGTCCCCACCAAATAATTTGGAAAATTAACCATGCAAACAAAACCAACTGTTCGTATCTTTAAGTCATATTAAGACATCGTGGACTCCAAAAGAGGAGACTAAATTGCATATATTTTATTTCACACAGAATTTAAGGTAATTTACTTCTCAAGGATTTGAAGATAATTTCCTCAAACTAACTTAGTAACAAAGCTTTTAAAACTCCAACAAGCTACCCCCAGAAAAATCAATAATTTGTACAATAGGTAAGTACCAAATGGAAATACACACAAATCTGATCTAGATATTTTAATGTAATAAAATGTTATATTAAGTTAAAATAATATGGGAAACACAAGTTTATTTAAAAGAAAGGAAAAATTAGAAACTATATGACATATGAATTACAAGTGAAGCACAGCGGGAATGTTATTTGGCTAGTTCCCCTCACCCCTTTAAAACAAACAAACAAAAAAGACAACAGTGAAATACGCATTAAGGCTACAGAGGAAGAACAGGTCAGTACTTACTAAACAGAGAAACCAAGTTCAGAAAAAAAAACTTCAAGGTTACCTTGAAATTTTTGAAACAACTTAACTGTCCCTGATAAACAGTAAAGACAACTTAATTGGTTAGACTATGATAATACTGTACCCTACCAGGACAGAATGCCAGCATGGCAAAGGGACTTTGTCTACATTGGTATCTGTAAAACTAAAAGTGACTGAGGAATAAGGACAGAGTACTATGGTCAAGTAGGAGCACAAGAAGGAAAGAATTTTCAGAAGGATATAAAACAGCACAGAAAAGTATAATACACTATCGTTTTCAAGAGAAAGATGAAATGAGAGCAAATAAGCCAGCAGGAAGGGCTGAGACAGGTGCCACATCCATACCCATGAAATAGTAATGATCAGAAAGACCAATGGATTCCAATTTTTTCCATTCAAATTATAAATCAGACTATAAACATGCAGTAGTAACTTTTCAGTAGGGTATGCTTTGTAATTCCCTGGATTCTTTTAGGGGAGAAGTATACTCATATGATTTACTGAGTAACATTCATTTTGAAAAGTAAACCTAATTTCAAATAACTTCTAGAACTGAAGTCAGCTCTTCCACATTCAACTATCATTAATTTGAAAAGAGACCTAATTTGTAATCTTTCTTTAGCAATATACCTAAAACTTTTGAGTTCAGTCTGAAGAAATATAATGGTCAATCTGCAGAAATAAGCAGACAACTCACCCTGAAAAATTACAACAGTTCTAATATAGGAAATTCCAAGGTCAATTCAGGAAAAGTACCACTCTTGCCAAGTTATAATTAGGACACATGAACTTATTGTGTGATTCCCTCACAGTCACCGAAAGCAACCAGTGACAATCAAAAACAGAATGCTAAATGGTACTATGGCTCGGTTCTGACATTTTTCCTGTTCATCCTATTCACAAACATTCCTGCCAAATCTGATTTTCAGCTAGAAGCTTTGTTCCTAACACTTTTAAGTCAAAGTCCAATTTGTATCAAATCTAATGAAAACACTGGAAATTATTTTCCAAAGGAACATGTCACTATGTTTAGGTAGATACTTAAATTAGAAAATACAATAAAACATTCTACCATTTAAATAAGCATTTTTGTTTTGTCATTTTTTTTAATGTGGGCTATTGTGAGAATTTCACATATTTATTAGCCCACAGTCCCATCAGTGCTAGTAAAAATACACTTTGTAGTTTCATTATTCATTATCTGACCCATTGTACTTTGTAGCTGTGACAACTGAAATGGAATATAGAATCAACGGTGAGAGGGAATGTTGCCTTTATTGCTTAGTGATCAACCATGAGAAAACAGGTTGTAATTTAACCATACAATGATGACTGGGTTTGCATGAGTATGGAGGTAACTGTCTGACCACAGGTACGTAATACTGAGCTTTAATATTGGAGGCATCACACCCTACTTATGTTGAATAAAAAGCACCTTTCTTTCCAAAAGCTCTACCTGTCCAACAAACGCCGAGAAAGCTTTGGTACTGTCGCGGCCAGCTGCTGCTGAATGGTAGAGATTCACCCATTCCCTCAGAAGATACTCTGCCTTCTCCCTCAGGCCTGGAGGGTCATCATACTCTGAGGCTTGAGAGATCCCAGAATGCATCATAAAGTTTGGGCCTCCATGAGCACGATCAATCATTGCTTCATAGTTGGATCGCACTACTTCCATCAGCTGGGGCAATCTAGTACAATAAATCCAGGGTGAAAATCAGTCTACCTATAGCTGTGATTTTACATACATACAGATGTATAGTTTACTTATTTAACAGCAACCACAAGAGTGGTTTACCACTTCCACACTGAAACCAAACTATCCTTAGTCTCTTATCCACTTGCTCATGAGCACATAACATGCAAACGACTGCCCTCAGTTAAGCTACTTCTTGCCCAAAAAACGTGTTCATTTAAATGAAGCTGATGTTCAGAGTCAACAAATATTCACTGCTTGCCTAGTATGTACCATGCTTTCTTTACGTTACTTCTCTTGCTTTCTTTACGTTACTTCTCTGAGAAATTATTCCCATTTTCTATAAAGTATAGGTTTAAGGAGGGTGAGTCAATTTGCCTAAAATCAGAAATCTTTTAAGTGGCATGACCAGGGCTTAAACACAGGACTCTGACACTAAGTCTGGTACCGTATGTACTGCTCTGTGCCAAGAAGACTTGGCAGTCAATTAAGCATTCATACTTCAAGTGACAATATTGGCCCTTACCAAAGCTACCCACCCATATGTGGTTGGTAAAACAGTTGTAACAAGTAATGTTAGTAAGTCTGCACATTCATCCCTAAAGATATTAGGAGACTACTAAATGCACAGGGATCTCAAAGTGTTTCATCCTCACCCTTCTGGAGCATTGCCTCTGGAATGAGCATTAATCCTCATGAGGGTTTCAATGGTGTGGAACAGATCTGCCTCAGTAACATGAGCAACACTCCTTTCATCCACCAGCAGGATTTTTACTAACTGCATAGCGAATGCCACAGCCATGTAGTTTAAGCCATTCTCCATTGACTGGCAACACAGAAAACACAACGTTAAGAGGGAAAACACTTAAGAGCAAACATACTTCCCTGAGTCCTTTTGTCCTTGCAAGTAAATTCCTTCCATACCTGAGCTAGATGAAGATCATACTGCTGCATATTAACCAAATGATTGCGAATTAGCAGCTCCACAGCCTCCACATTATATTTATATTCATCCCGACATTCAATTAGGCACCTAGAAAAAGTTCAGTATCTTTACTCATATAGGCTTAACCATACTGTATAAAGTTCCCATTGTACTCAATGGAAATTTGCTCCAAATTAAGAATGTCTTGAGATTCAACTGTAAATCAGTATCCAAATTTAAAAACAGCCAGTAATGAAATAGAACAGATAGCCCAGGCTTTGCTTTCAAAACCTAGGATACAGAGGATTCCATTTAAGACATTAAAATACTTATACATGAATACTACTTCTGAGAAATCACTGAAACCTTTTAAAACAATGACCTACAATTTATTGCCCAAAACAAGGTACTGGTTTTCTATATCCAACATGGGGAGAAGGTAGAGACCAGATGGAAAACAACTACTTAACAATTCTCACCTCTCAGAAGTAGGAAGTCCAAGTGTCCCACCTACCTACTAGAAAAAAGGGAAACCCCTGGACATAAATAGTACTATCTATGTCAAAAGGCAGTTGAGATCCAATACTCACTACTTTTCGAAGATGGCTACTGACCTTGTGATCTGTTTGTTGCACCATGGAGACCCATATGCCCGGCCATCCTGCAGAGCTTTTAGTACCAAGAGGTGGCATTCCCTGTAGCGCAGCAGCAGGTCAGCATCAGCACCACTTGTGGCATCTAGTAAGCCCTCTACAGCCTATGGGAGAAAGAAAGTGTTCAGACCCATGGAAAATATGGTGCTTGGCCCAACTATCACAGCCAGAAACCAAATCATAATGCCAAGTACCAAATACCTTCCAAAGCCTCCCTGTCCTTTCCACTCTCCAAACATCCCCTTCAGTTGCCTATCACACACACTCTAAATTCTATCTGGTTTTAGTTCATTCTGTGCTCTTAATTGTCATAAAAGGCTCTGCTGTAGTTAAAACCCAGGGCTCCCTACCTACCCTGATCCAAATTCTTGGATCAACTTGTCCCTCAAAATCTAAAGGGCAGCTGGGCTCAGTGGCTCATGCCTATAATGTCAATGCTTTGGGAGGCTCAGGAGGGAAGGCCACTTGAGCCCAGGAGATTGAGAACAACCTGGGCAACAAAGCAAGACCTGTCTCTACAAAAAAAATTAAAAATTAGCTTGGCTTGGCAGTGCGCACCTGTAATCCCAGCTACTCTAGAAGGTAAAGTGGGAGGCTCACTTGAGTCCATGATCACGTCACTGCACTCAAGCCTGGGTGACAGAGAAAGACCCTGTCTTTTAAACACACACACACACACACACACACACAAGTGAAGGGCTTTTAAAGTTTCTTCAAATCACATCTCAGGAATATCTTTAAGAAAAAAATAAAGATTTCCAATTTTACCATTCAAAACTGCTACGACTACATTCTACATTGGAAAAAAAAAAAATCACCCACTTATAGAACTTGATTTATATTATGAAATCTTAAGCTTAACTGTATAAATATGTAGACAGTGGCGCAGGTCAATAAATGTTTACACACCTAGCATTTTCTAAAAGTAATAGCTTAAGAACCAACCTTTTGGAGCAATCCAAGAGCAGCTATGGCATCCCGAGAGTTCCGAGATAAAACTACAACCTCCAAGAGACTTCGAAGAGCCTGAGCTTGAGGGTTCATGGCCAAAGTTGGTGGGATGGCATGTAGATGCTGTTCCAGTTCTGTAATACACTTATCATAAATCTGAGCTACATCATCTGTTGCCCAAGCTTGCTGTTTTAGAGAAGGAAACAACCAACAAGAGACAAAAGAATGTTAAGGTTTTTTATTGACACATGTATCAAATAGAGGTCTATTAGTATGTTTACTCCCTTTTTCTTATTTTTACATTCAAACATAGAGGCCCTCTTCTTTTCCTTCTTCCTGAGCTATTCAGAATTAATACCATCAAGTGGGGTGGTACAAGGTGGCACAAAGGAAGAGGTGTTTCATTTGAGAGAGGAAAACCTGGCAGACAGCAGCATAATCAAGTGATAAAAGAGAGCATTAGTAATAACGGGACAGACTGAGGGCAGCACCACTTGCACCATTTACTAAGCCCTCTACATCCTAAGAAAGTGTTTCAAACCATGAAAAGTATAGTACTCAGTCCAACTGTCAAAGCCTGACAGGACAGAATAAGAATACAGCATTACTTCTGAGCTATTCCTATTTTTTAAAATGCATTATCTGAATCTAGCCATGAGAATACACTGGACAAATAAATCAAGCCATTTAGAAAATAATTAGCCTATAATCTTCAGAAGTGTTATGGTCATGAAAGATGAGGAAAAACTGAGTTACCTACACCAGCTAGAACTGAGGGAGACTTTAAAAATATGACAACTGAAGAAATGTGTGATTCTAAAACAAGTCTTTTACTATACATTATTGGGATACTTGGTGAAACTTAAATGAGGTCTATGAATTAGATGGAGTAAGGTATTAGTATTCATTTCTGACCTTAATGGTTCTGCCGTGGTCACACAGGAAAAAGGCTTTATAAGAAATACAAACCAGGCCGGGCGTGGTGGCTCAAGCCTGTAATCCCAGCACTTTGGGAGGCCGAGACGGGCGGATCATGAGGTCAGGAGATCGAGACCATCCTGGCTAACACGGTGAAACACCCCGTCTCTACTAAAAAATACAAAAAAATTAGCCGGGCGAGGTGGTGGGCGCCTGTAGTCCCAGCTACTCGGGAGGCTGAGGCAGGAGAATGGCGTGAACCCGGGAGGCGGAGCCTGCAGTGAGCTGAGATCCGGCCACAGCACTCCAGCCTGGGCGGCAGAGCGAGACTCCGTCTCAAACAAACAAAAAAAAAGAAATACAAACCAAAGGATTCAGGAGTGATAGGGCTATCAGGTCAGCAACTTACTCTCAACTGGTTCAGCGGGAAGATGTTTTTCCCTATATTTCCAAGTTTTCTGTAAACACCTCTGAAACTTTTAGAAAATTCTTTTATTTAAAAAATGGGAAGTCTGGGCATAATGGCTCAGGCCTGTAATCTTAGCACTTTAGGAGGCTGAGATGGGCGATCACTTGAGGTCAGGAATTTGAGTCTAGCCTGTGCAACATGGCAAAACCCCATCTTTATAAAAAATACAAAAATTAGCTGAGCAAGGTGGTGCACGCCTGTAGTCCTAGCTCCTCAGTAGGCTGAGATGGGAGGATCACTTCAGCCTGGGAGGTGGAGGCTGCAATGAGCTGAGATCACACCACTGCACTCCAGCCTGGGTGACAGAGAAAGACCCTGTCTCAAAAAAATAAATAATAAAATTTAAAAATAAAAACCCAAAAGTTATTATGTTACCATGCAAATTCCTCTAATTAGGCCAAACATTAAAGATAAATCACCCACACCCACGTCAATTTTTTCTTTAATCCCCTGTATGTCATACTTAATTGGACACAAAGAATACCTACAACTCAAAAACTATAGGTTCCCTGTAAATTATTCTCCCAGGAAGCAAGTCAAAAACATATATTAAACGTCAAAAACATTTAAATTAATTGGCAAAACACTCGATTTAATCTAAAACACATTTACCTTCATGGGCTGGGCTAAAAATCCTGTGGGCTGACTTAAGTCATTTGTAGGCAAGAAGCCAGGAACGTTGCGTGCAAACTCTTCGTAAACAGCCAACTGCTTTGGGTCCACACCACCAACCTTGAAAGAAGAAAATCTATTTTGACAGAATTCACTCAACCATCAAAATAAACTGTTTTGAAAGTGGAAAGTCTGCATGTGAGTAAGCTCAGGGACACAAGAGTCATTACAACATATAACAGTATGATTAAGAATACATGCACACTAACAAATGCAGTTCAGAAGAGGGCTTCTCATTTCCCTGAATCCTGCTAAGAGTCATCTCATTTATAAATTAACTGAGAGTTTCTCTTGGAAAGTACCTCACATGGGACGATGCCAGTGCAATTCTCCCTTAGAGTTGGTAAGTATTATCAGATTTATCCCTGTCTCATTGGGAACAATAAGCAACCATTAATGTGAGAAGCCCAAGGTGGGAAACATGAAAACTAGAAGGCACATGAACTCCTTACAGTAGCAGCATTTCAACAACTTTGGAGAAGCAAGGGAATGTAGAGCTATTTCCATACCTGCTCCACAGGCAGCCATTAAGTGAAATGCTATCAAGTTAAGATGTTTTCTCATAAACAACATTTAACCCTGCTGTCCTAGTCCCATTAAGGAGTTCAATCAACAAGAACATTAAAAATAAAACAAAGATAGGATAGGGAGAGGCACAGCCCCAATTCTCACTTTCAGCCTGATTTGCTCTGGCATCCGTTCGGCTTGATATGTTAAAACAACAGGATCACAGTATCTGCGTCCTTCTTGCCTAGCATGTTTTCTCAGCTCAAATTCCTGCAAACAAAAAAAGTCACTGAGGTTCCTGTTATAAGGCACTTCCCTAAATTAAAAAATAAAATCTTAAAAGGCAAATTCTAAACACTTACAGTTGCTAATCTCTTGTCCATCTCAGGGCCTGCTTTTTCTACTGCAGTCTTCTGAATAAAACAGCAAGCCAACTCACAATTGTCCTGAGCTAATTGAGCAGCTGCCTGATCCATCATTTCCCTTTGTTGTGGGGAAGCAGTCTATTAATGGAGGTCGGGGGGTGGGGGGAATAGAAGAAAAAAGACTTGAAAGTTGATGTGGACAGACAGGATAGTAGAAAATGCAGTGCATTTGGCAAATGCATTTTAAGTTCTGACTCTACTTATGAATCAGCTGTGATCTTGAAATAGTCTTAACAGCTTCCTCACTTTTAAGACAAAAATATCCTAGACACCTTATCAGTTTATGGTGAACATGTCTTAAAATCAGTAAAGCAGGCCAGACGTGCTGACTCACACCTGTAATCCCAGTATTTTGGGAGGCCGAGGCAGGTAGACCACTTGAGGCCAGGAGTTCGAGACCAGCCTAGCCAACATGGTGAAAGCACTTCTCTACTAAAAAAATACATAAATTAGCTGGGCGTGGTAGCACATGCCTGTAATCCCAGTTACTTGGGAGGCTGAAGCATGAGAATCAGTTGAACCTCAGAGGTTGAGGATGCAGTGAGCCAAGACTGCACCACTGCACTCTAGCCTAAGCTACAGAGTGAGATCCTGTCTCATGAAACAAACATTAAAAAATAAAAGGCAAAAACCCCAAAAAAATCAGTAAAGCAGTAAACAAATTATTAATCATGATATGTGAGACTCAAAACTAGTAAGTGAATTATTTGAAAAGTGTGTGCACATGCAACATCACTTTAAGTCATTTTATATCGGCCTTCTCAAACAGCTTTCATCCTTCCTGATTAACAGAAATGAGGATTGTTAGATTTCACATTTCCTTTTTAAATCTTAATTTATTTAAACCAACAAATATTTGGGTATCTACTATCTGTCAAACATTGTGTTGAGGATACAACAGCCAAAAAAAAAAAAGCACAGCCATGATGCTTTGCCTCACAGAATTACAATCTAAAATGATGGAAGATATCAAACAAATATAGTGATTATTAAGAATAAGTGGTAATGCCCAGTGCCATATACAGGCAAAGAAAAAAATTATTACAGACAAGCAGTAATATGTTCTGTGCCTATACCAAGGAAATAGCCAACTTACACGAAGGGCTGAGGCAAAACTGTTTTTTAGGTTGGTAGATATGCTCATGAGCAAAGGTTCCCTGCATGTAATCATAGCCATTCCAGCTGTCAAGTTACGCATCATGTGATGAGCTGCTATTCGCATTCGAGATTCCTCCGAATCCAGAGCAAAATCCTTCCTGACTATTTGCTCACAAGTAGTCATGGCAATCTTAATTGATCGATCAACCACAGGATGGACCAGCTCCTGGACAGCCCGTTCAATCGCCTGACGCACACACTGCTTCAACTGTGGATGGGCCTGAAACAAGGGAATCTGGGGGGTTGGGGAGGACAAAGTCAACACCTTGTTTAAATAAGACAATCCAATTCCTACTGGCAATCACACTCATGATTTTGTAAATCAAGGTTAACCAAAAACTACCAGTTTCTACTTAAAAGTTAACCAATGGAAAATCTGGGTAACAGAAACTGGGCTCCATACAGGGAAAAGTATTCAGTATACCCTATGATACACAATAATATATATATATGTCTTTTTTTAAAATCCAAGTTTAATGGACAAGCTGTTCATTATCATATGCATTAACTACTTAAAGACATACTGCTGGCTTATTTTAAATTTGTGGCTCAAGTGCTCTTAAAAGAAAGCAACTTCTCTATTAACTTGAAAAATGTAAAAAGAATCAAGTTTACAGAAAAAAGACTTCCTACAAAAACTATTAATATTAAAATTCATTCATCAGAATAGTGAGCATTTTACAGTACCCACTGAAATGTTTGGCTTCACTTGAAAGGCTGTTTCTAATCTTTTATTGTAGGCATAAATTATGCCCCAAAACTTACTTGGTCCCTTTAACTTGTTGAATTAAAAAAATAAACTAGTATTCTAAAGATGAATCGTAATTTTGGATCTAGGTGTCTCACTGCCTCTCACTCCACCCCTCAAAAACTAAGTGACATGTCTATTGGCAGCAGGGGGACAAAAGGTTAAAATGATTTCTCTGATACCCTTTCAATTCCTTTTAATAAAAAGCTCAATGTATTAATGTTACTCCTGTATTTGTGAATATTTTCAGTTTCTAAAAAGTAAGGACAATGAAAACTCCAGTCACCTGATTCTGGATTATATATTCTGTTAAGTAGAATAAAAGACTAAAGATAACAATACAATTTCCCCTTGAATGTACAAAGCAAATACTAAGTATAGGAAAAAGGATTGATGAGAGGTCATCTTACATGACCATATTTTATCAGACCTCCTTCCGGAACCCAGGCCACAACAACATAACTCAAAGTACTAAGTCCTACTTCAAGATCTTAGCCTAGAAATTTTACACACATGCACGATCAGCTCATTTCTAGCCTTCAGCTGGAAGAAATGGCTTACTGCAGAAGGCTAAAGTGACAAGACAAAGAAAATAAAAAGCTATGGTATACATTAAGCATCTTTTACTCTGTGTAAGGAATTCCTGGAGATTGTGATTTTATTGCCAGCTAAATTTTAGTATCATGGGTTTGGATACGAGGCAATAAAACCAACATCTAGTCACTCTATTTCTTAAGGGAAGAAGAAAAATCCCAACTGAACTACACAGCAGTTCTAGATCTCCATCCTCTCTGACAAACTCTACAACCTAGGAATCCAGAGGGAAGGGCAAAGAGCTGAAGAAAAGGTGACCAAACCACAAACTAGAAGCTGGGAGAATGGCGCAGTGTTTACTTACTGTTGGATTTAGAGTAATGTGTGGTGCCAGGCCTGCAAGGGAATAGACATTGATGTCATGGTAGCTGTACTGTGGCTGTGGTGGAACCGTGGCTGTACAAGTGGTGTTGGTAGCTGGTGTAGTAGAAGTTGCTAAATGTAAAGTAATAAAAAGAGATTTAAAAAGTACATTTGTTGACTTTACTATAAAATTAGCTTAATTTTATTAAGTGGCCATTATCTAATTAAACTAATTGGGGGAGGAGGGAAGGATGTAACAGGTCTTATTTTTCCCACCCTGAAAGGGAAATTCTGTTATAACAGATATACACGAAGCACGTTAAAAGTATGTCAGTGGCAGTGCCCCACAGCACAGAAATCAACTGAGCAGCCATGCCACATTCTCAGGCCCAAGTCCTACAAATTCAGTCTATATTAAGATGTCTGTTTTCAACCTAGCCTGTTCCTTGGATTATCTGGGGATTCTCAGCTGCTGAGGACTGAGAAAGAAAGAAAAGCTCAATTTATTCTAACCACAACTCCCAATCATTCAACACTCCTGCACCCTTCTCTCATCTTCTTCATGTAGTCAACAGTCCAATTCCCTTGGCAGATTGAGCAGGTCTAGCCATACCCAGATTTGAGGGGTTAACAGGCCATCATAGTATGCAGTTATTTCTGGAACTTCACACAACAGAGATAACCTGACCTAGCTAGGATATGAGAGGCAACTGATTAAATCACATTTAGTTAACAATATGCATGAACTGCCAGGATGGAATCTAAGATGGTAACACAAGGCGTAGTCATTACTTTTGCTTGATAATTAGAAGGCTCACCAAAATGCATACAAAGTTTCACCACTACGTTATGTGGGAAATTAGTTTCCTATATACGTGGACATGTACCATTTAAGAGAATATCCTGGCTAACAGGAGCCTTCCTTGACGACTTAGCACACTTACTTGTGGTTGTGATGGGAGGGAGTTCTTCTGGCTGCTTGACATCTTTCTTTGGAGCAGAGAGTTGCTCATCTAAATTCTTCAGGCGATCTTTATCCTTTAGGAGGTTTCCAGGTTTTAGCTCATTGATGTCTAATGCAAGGTTCTTGCAGAGAACCTCAATTTCAAACTTCAAGTTTAACTGCATAGTTCCAGAGTTGGATTAGAATTTTTAAAAGAAAATTTTAGTTTTATTCATAATATACTCTACTTTCAGTTACTACAGTACTTCCCCCAAAATACCCTGCCTTCACTGTAAGTTTTAATAATGTGAAGGCAAAGAATGTTCCAGAGGACAAGGAAGCAGTAAATTACCTTTAAGTCATGCTCCTGATGTAGCTCAGCTAATACATTCATAATTGCCATTGTCCAAGGGTTTGGTGGCCTAAAAACCTAAAGAAAAGCTATTATGTTAAGCTAGCCCAAAAGGTGCCCTTTAATTTGGATTATTTAAAACACTTCAACACAACATAACTTGGTGGGGGGGAGCAAAACAAACAAAAAACAAAAAACAAGGATTAAAAAAAAAAAACAAAAATAGTTAAACACTTATGCCTGTGTAGCCATAACAAAACCCCTAGCCTTCTCACCTATATCACATTTCAAAAACAAAACAAAACAAAACACCAAAAATCAAAGCCAACCATCACAATCTTTCCTATTTTACCCAGCCTCTCAAATTGGAAATCCAAGTGCCATAAAGGAAAACAGACTTAACTAGCTTTACCTCACAAGAACTAAGAATATAATCTCTTGACCTCATGCTAAAACAAAGCAATGCTTAGGAATTAGCCATAAATAAAATATTAAAATCTACTCACCACACTACGAATGCTAGATTCTAAGACTTTGGCAACAAAGGGCACCACGTAGAGCAATTCTTGTTGTCCTTTAACATAAGCCTCTAGCAGCAATGATTTCACATCCAAGTCCTAGAATAAGAAAAATACTTTCAAAAGCTGGGAATATACCCCCCAAAAGGGTATAACATAACCAAAGAAAAGTATTTTGCCAAGCTTATCCCCAAAACAGGAACCAACATAATGTCTAGTCCTTGCCTTACAAAAAGGGGTTAACAACTCAAAACATGGGCCAAAGTCTTATAAAACCCCAATAATCATTAAATAGCTCCAAACAGCCAATAATCATAATGTGCTGAAGATTCTCAATTTTTACACATTTAGCTGAAACTCACAGTGTGTAAGATGGGTTTGTTTTTAGCTAATGTGATCATTCCTAGCCAATGTCCCAAGTTCTTCAGCAAAGAACGATCTGAGAAATTGGCCGCAGCTTTATCTGAGGTCAGGAGCACCTGAAATAGTGTAAGATTAAGAAAGACATGAGTATGAGCTTATGAAAGAAAACTCAACTAAGTATTTGAGAATTCCATTATCCTAAAGACAAGTCATCATTTCTAAGAACAGGCCCCAAAGTACAATTACTCCGTATATCATTATCAATATCATTTTGCTGTGTTCATGATTCAACAGTGCCATTTTTACCTTTAAGAAGTCTTTTTTTTTTTTTTCAAAATAGGAACAAACACATTGTACAAAATTCAAAAAGAACACAAATTTATGTGTCAGCTATCCTCCCCTAGAAAAGTATTTTCAACTCTGAAAACCTTAGCTAGGTTTAAAGCAGAGATCCTAACTACAAAGCTATTTTGAAGTGCTAAATTAATTTAAATGAGGATGATAGCCATGCTTAACTCCTTAAAGGAAGCAAGCATACAAAGGAATATAATCAAATTACCCTCCTATCGCAATCCTCAGTATATCCAGGCATTAACAAATCTCTGCAGTCAACTAAGATAACTTTCTGATACTGTTTATAACTTCTTTTCAAATTTCTAAAAAACCCAAACCATTTAATTGATTCTCCAGTTACTGTCTTTCTAAGGGGGACAGAATTAACATAGGAGAGTGTTTTGGCTGCAGGTATGCACACATGTATATACCCATCTACTCTGTGGTACCTCTTGATTTAGGGTTATATTTAAACTTCTGTTTAAAAAATCAAGGTCTTGAAACTTTGCTGTGGAGTATGTGGAAACTTTTATATATCCCAACCGCCCTTGCTATAATAAAAACGAAATAGAGCCATGTTCCTTAACTCCATACAGCAACAGCAGAATGGCACAAGTCAGCTGCGCAACAGAGAGCCAGGAATTCTTTTGCACTACAGCGTAACCAAGAATGAGGAATATTCTCATCCACAGGTTTAAATATAGTGCTGGTTCCTAAACCAATGACCCAAGTTATTGAGCAAAGAATGACCATAGCTGTATGCTGGTTCTAGAAGTTTTTTCTCCTAAGAAATAAATGATGGTTTAGAAATTAAAATACTTGAATTTTGTTGAATAAGCCTCAGCTCAGTAGAGTTTGATCTTAAACTGCACAGAATCCTAGGTAACAGCTATTCCATAAACAGATTTGAGTATAAAGATATCTGGCACTTGAATACCACAAGATACAAATGAAAACATTCAGGACAATACTGTTTATAATAGTTGGAGTGATTAACACCACAAATGCCCAGCAGCAATACAAATCTATACAATGGTTTTCTACAAGACTATATTTTCTGTTTTTTAAAAAAGAGGACTGGCCAGACACAGTGGCTCATGCCTGTAATCCCAGTGCCTTGGGAGGCTGAGGAGGGTGGATCACCTGAGGTCAGGAGTTCGGGACCAGCCTGGCCAATATGGTGAAACCCTGTCTCTACTAAAAATACAAAAATTAACTGGGCGTGGTGGTACACCTATAATCCCAGCTACTCGGGAGGCTGAGGAAAGAGAATTGCTTGAACCTGGGAGGTGCAGGCTGCAGTGAGCCGACATCACGCCACTGCACTCCAGCCTAGGCAACAGAGTGAGACCATGTCTCAAAAAAATTAAAAAGAAAAAAAACCGGCCGGGCGCGGTGGCTCAAGCCTGTAATCCCAGCACTTTGGGAGGCCGAGACGGGCGAATCACGAGGTCAGGAGATCGAAACCATCCTGGCTAACATGGTGAAACCCCGTCTCTACTAAAAATACAAAAAAAAAAAAAAAAATTAGCTGGGCGAGGTGGCGGGCGCCTGTAGTCCCAGCTACTCGGGAGGCTGAGGCAGGAGAATGGCGTGAACCTGGGAGGCGGAGCTTGCAGTGAGCTGAGATCCGGCCACTGTACTCCAGCCTGGGGGCAGAGCGAGACTCTGTCTCAAAAAAAAAAAAAGAAAAAGAAAAAAAACAAAGGACTACAGCAAAGAGCATTATCACGAATAATATCCAGGGGAGAAAAAAAAGCAAGCGAAAAAAAGTGAAAAGGATGTACAGAGGGTGACACTATACAGAATGTGCTAACCAATACTATGCTGTTTATGCATAACAATGGTAAAGTTCTAAAATCATGCATGGCATGACAAAAACAATTTATAATAGTGGTTACTTTCAAAGAAAATGCACAGGGTATGCCTGTAAGTTTAAGTTCTTCATAAAATTTAGTTCCAGGTAAGAAACAAAATCTACAGCAAATATTTCTAAATTCAAAGCAATAATTAAAGAAAATACAAGAACCAACTCTTACTTTAATGTTTCTGTAGGTCTCATTCAGAACCATCTTGTTAAATTCAGGATTCTTCAGCGTGTCAAGGAAGTTTGAATACAGGCTATGAAAGTTTGGCTCAATACTGACTCTCTTCATAACCAGATACTGCGAAACCCAAGGCATAAATTCTTCTTTCACGGTTTCCTTCAGCTCTTCAACCTAGCCAGTTAATACGACATGGGAAGCACAGAATTACACTATGATAAAATAACATTTGGTTTCTATGAACCATACTATACAGCACTCTCTACAGCACTATAATGGCTCCTTGCAAAACTAACTAGATACTAAAGCATGACTTTCCTTCACACCAGATAGATGCTATGAAGAAGAGTATGCTCAATTCCCTAGTCAATCACAACTCAACCCAGGTGATTGGGACTGAAACATTTATGGTCATTTTCAGCTTCAAAATCATAAAACATGTAGTCTCCTATCTCCACATGAATTACTAATCTACAAGCTGCCATTAACAGACCCACAGTGTAACCAAGAATGGGGAAAATTCCAGAACCATGTTTTCCTAAATTTCCATCTACAGGAATCTTTAGCTAACTCTGGTGTTTCCAAGTACAGCTGACCCTTGAGCAAGAATATGAATGACACAGAGTAAAATTAAATGTAGATTTTCCTCTATTAATACCTCCACTACCTCGGAGACACCAAGACTTCCTCTTCTCCTCCTCAGCCTATTCAACATGAAGATAAAGACCTGTATGATGATCATTTCCACTTAACAGATAGTAAATATATCTTTTCTTCCTTATAATTTTCCTTCATAATATTTCTTTCCAGTTTATTTTATCCTAACAATACAGTATTATATGCATATAAGATATGTGTTAATCAACTATTTGTGTTATCACAGTAAGGCTTCTGGTCAACAGTAGGCCGTTAATAGTTAAGCTCTGGGGGAATAAAAAGTTATACCAGGATTTGGCTACACAGAGGATTGGCAACCCTAACCCCCATGTTGCTCAAGGGTCAACTATACTGTCTTACCATGTAATCTGAGGAGGCAAGTGGCATTCTTTATGCTTTTCACAAAGTCGGTCTCAGTTATTAGGTTGTAATAAATACTCTGAATAGTCTCTGGGAGAAAATGAGTTATGACTAATGACTAGTACAAATGAAACTTTCTATCACCACGAGAACATTAAGCTTATTTCAAAAAACTGCAAAACAAAACCTTAAAAATTGGTACTATTTAATGTTTACCAAAACCACTAGGTTAAATACACATATTCCCTTTCAGTTTATTACCTCTACCTTTAAAGTGAATATGTAAAAGGGTCAACAATATATCCTTTAGTCCATTAAGGAAAAGAGAAGGCATTTATAAACTATGACAGCATGCTCACCTTTTGTGTCATATTTGACTGTGAGAGATTATTGAAAATAAAAGCAATTTTCTCCTGGATATTTTCCGGGGGCTCCACAATTCTCTCAGTTTGATCTGTGGCTACAAGCAACGTATCTATATTTGTAGTATTAATAGAAGGCTAAAAAAAAAAATAAAGTACATAAGGCAAACAAGTTGAAGTGCTTCTCTGAAAAAAGTCCAATAATGTATACAGACTTAGTGTTAAAAAATACACATGGTATGATTGTGTATTAGAAACGTGGGCAAGAATAGTGAACTATTAATATGTTTGCCTCTGGGAAAGAGAAGGATGGGAGATACAAAGGAAGAAATGTTGGTCTTTTATATCTTTTTTGGTAGGCATGTTATGATAAAATTCTAATACATGCTCACTAGTGATATAATCATAAATCCTGGAAGAGAAAAAAGACAGATCTACTTACTGGCACATCTTTCTTAAAGCTGACTCCAGTTGGCCTGGTGACTGTAACCGTTTTAGCAACAGTGGTGGTTGTTGAGGTGGTAACCATAGTGCTAACTTGACCAGCAAGAGGAGCTTTTGCTGGAACCTGGGCCTGAGCCTGGGCCTGAGCCAGTGCAATACTTCCAGGGGTTGTGATAGAGCCTTGCATTTTCACAGGAGGATCTCTAGACTGCTGTCCATACTCAATATACTAAAAGGGTAGGGAGAGGAAAAAGAGTTAACCTTAATTGCTAAGTCTGGATTATATGTCCCCCTTTTCTGAGAGGGTAAAAAACATGTATGAATGCTTTTTGGTTCATCTAGCTCCCATACTCTTTGCCCCATACCCTGGCACTAGTACATAAGTAGATTCTATGAACTCCTTCAGCGATAAAATCTTAGTATTTATGAGAGAACTACAGCAAAACAAATTCTAAAGCAGCAGCCCCAGATACTGCATATAAATGCCTTTAAACTCCTTAAAAAATGCAAACTTTAAAAGTCTTAATAATTCATACAGTAAACTCATCTCTTTTCTAATTAGGCAGCAATGAGAAACCAAAGGTCTTAAAAAACAAAAACCGTGGTAGTATGAGTTATTATCTCAATAAAGCTGTTATTACAAAAAAATACTCACTCTACATAGCCCGTCCCCACACAATTTAGAGTGCTGACATAAGGATCCTGAAACTATTTCAACAGTCCTTACCTAGCAGAACTAAACCTACCAATTATGTATACAACAGTTTTATTTTTAGAGGGACATTTCTAAAGTAGGAAAGAGTCTCAGAAGAAAGTATAGCCCTTTATGCTGACAAAGTACAGAAAGTGATGGTCTCTCTCTCTCTGGCTATCTTGCTACATACAGTGGGTGCTAGGGACTAGTTTTGAGTGATCGCTCCCCTGCTATCTCACTCTTTCTCCAAGTCTTTCAAGCTCCATATTCCTGTCTCTTAATTTGTCTCAATCCACTCACTTGAATGAATATACTCCACATTCCCAGAGATTAAGTCATTACAATAACCCTGCCCTCCTAATAAACCTACAAGGATGAGGTAGAGAGCACTGAACTAAATTAAAATACAGAATATCAAGTAGGTTCAAATTCTGATCATCCTGATTTCTTAAAATAAGATCTTATAAAGTTGTCTACTGCATGTTAAAAAGAAAGTCAATTAACCAACTTCCCTGTTCTATATAAACTCATATTGACCAAAACCAAGACAAAGGTATAGATGATGCTTATCAATTAACCTAAACCTAAAATCAGTCACTGCAACAATGCTTCTCAAATTTCAGTAATAATAACGATCATATAAAATGGTTTTTAAAATGTATATTCCCTAGGTCTATTTTCCCAGGGACTGACTCCTTTTAAATAAGCATCTCAGGCGGGTGCGGTGGCTTACATCTATAATCCCAGCACTCTGCAGGGCGAAGGTGGGCAGATCACCTGAGGTCAGGAGTTCAAGACCAGCCTGGCCGACAGGGTGAAACTTCGTCTCTACAAAAATACAAAAATTAGCCGGGCATGATGGCAGGTGCCTGTAATCGCAGCTGAGATGGGAGAATCACTTGAACCCGGGAGGAAGATGTTGTAGTGAGCCACGATTGTCTCACTCCAGCCTGGGCGACAGAGCAAGATTCCATCTCAAAACAAAAACAAAAACAAAAACAAAACAAAAACCACACCTCAAAGGAATCTACCTTTATTTTTAATAAACATGATCTAAGTCTTATGTGTAACAGCTTTGGCTCATATTAACTCATAAAAATTTCACATTTTTACACACAAGATTCCCACTCCAATTCCCTTTTAGAATGAGGCAGGGTGTCTGTACTTTACCTAAGATAAAGATTCTCTTAGTAGAACTGTTTATTCTTCAACTCCATTATCAGGTTAAAAGAATGAGTAAAAAGTGTTTGAAGTAAGCCTGCTACTTAGAAAAGATAATCCAAGAATGATTATTTTTTCATGTTCTCTTGTAAGGCCACAAAATGAACAACCTCAACTAATATGTACACCTATATCATGCCAATTATTAAGAAATCTTAATGCCATTACCATCAAGTCTACAAAAAAAGCCAAAATATTAAACCCTCCAAATACTATACAGCTATTTGGGTTTTAGGTACAGAGGGCACTTACCTCCTGTAAATGATGTGGAAATTGCATAAAGTGACTGATAGAAGCCAAATGCTGACAATACTGGGGATAGTCCTTCAATCTGCCAACAAAATCATTCTGCCATCATTTCGTGTCAGAACAGAAGCAGCACTAACAAAATGTTTTTGTCCAAATGCTAATCTAGGTCATTTTCTCCATCTTATCTACGAATAACTTATTTGAAGAAAATGTCAAAGCGGGAAGAAAACAAAAGTAGGAGGAGAAAATACTGATGATTTTCACTGGATTTACATCAGAAAAGACACTACCTTTGATTTTTAAAGGCTATATTTTACTTAAAAATAGATTAAAATGAGCCACTTATCTGGAAACAATTCAAATTTTCACCTACATACGAATGGAAAAATAATTTGTAGTCAACCCATATAGTAGAATACTACACAAGACTACTGAAACATGTAGTAACATAAATCTCAAAAAACTACATATTTCTATGACTCTGTGTAAATGACATTCTAGAAAAACTTTAGAGATTATCAGAGATTGCGAGTCAGGGAAGGGGACTAACTACAAAGGGGAACAAGGAAATCTCTTGGGAGATGATGAAAATATTCTCCATCAGCTGGACATGCTGATTTATGCCTATAATCCCATCACTTTGGGAGGCCGCGGCAGGACAATCACTTGAGTTCGAGTTCCAAAATATTCTGTATCTTGATTGTGGTGGGAGTTACAGAACTGTATAAATTTGCCAAAATTCAAAGAACTATATACCTAAAAGGGAAGACTTCTACTGTACAAAGTATACCTCATAAATATCCAACCAAAAAACCTCTGCTCTCATTTTAGTTTTCCTACCACTTATTTTTAAAAAGAGAAGCTTTGGCCGGGCCCAGTGGCTGACACCTATAATCCCAGCACTCTGGGAGGCCGAGGCAGATGGATCACCTGAGGTCAGGAGTTCAAGCCTGGCCAACATGATGGAACCCTGTCTCTACTAAAAATACAAAAATTAGCTGGGTGCAGTGGCACGCATGTGTAATCCCAGCTACTCAGGAGGTTGAGGCAGGAGAATCACTTGACCTCAGGAGGTGGAGGTTGCAGTGAGCCCAGATCGCACCACTGCACTCCAGCCTGGGCAACAGAGCAAGACCCCATCTCAAAAAAAAAAAAAAAAAAAAAAAGCTTCAGGCCAGGCACAGTGGCTCACACCATAATCCCAGTACTTTCAGAGACTGAGGCGGGGGTTTAAGACCAGATTGAGTAACACGGTGAAATCCTGTCTGTACAAAAAATACAAAAGGCTGGGCATGGTGGTAGGCACCTGTGGTCCCAGCTACTCAGGAGGCTGAAGTGAGAGAATCACTTGAGCCCGCGAGGTCAAGGCTGCAGTGAGCCAAGATCGCGCCACTG
Source organism: Rhinopithecus roxellana (assembly GCF_007565055.1). NCBI lineage: Eukaryota > Metazoa > Chordata > Mammalia > Primates > Cercopithecidae > Rhinopithecus > Rhinopithecus roxellana. The sequence continues at coordinate 40,921,672 of NC_044568.1, read as the reverse complement.
CACTCCAGCCTGGGTAAGAGTTAAGACCCTGTCTGTGGGGTCAGGGAAGAGACACTTCACAGGAAACCTATCCACTTACCTGTTTTTAAATCTATCTAGCGCAGCAATCCCAAAATAATACATTTTGGATCCAAAAGGCTTGCGTAAGGCTTCAAGAACATATCGTAGAGCCAGGCCTAGTGCCATGTAAGTGACCAGTCCTTTCTCAATTATACCACCAAACAGGCAGGCTGTTATATGTAACTCTTTATCAGGATACTGGGGAAAAAAACGGTATTCTTCAAACAAGTTCCTTAGCATACAGTTAAACACTTCTCGTTCCCTCTTTATAGTAGAGTCTTTAAATCTCTGCAGCATTTCTAATACCTGGAAAAGCAAGACAAAAACAACGCACACATAAAGGAAACAATTACTAAGAGCCTTTCTCAAATATCCTTGACAAAAGACTGTTAAGTAGAATATTCACCAAAAGAGCTTGAGACAAATATTAAGGTTTCAAAACACACATCGCTGTATCAGAGCACTTTGAGCTGGATTTCTAAAAACACTGAAAAGGACATTTATTTAAGACTGGCTTAAACAATAAATAATCAGATCATCGTAGACACTCACCTCATCAACAGACATGGTTGGATGTGGTGGATGATTATAGATTCGCTGAAAATAGCTGTTTGCTTCATCATCTATCTCTTTACTAAAGTGCTGGTTTGCCTCTGGCCACACCTGAGACAAGTCCGCTGTTGGAAACAAAAAAGGCATCAGTGGGTATTTAAGCCCTTCTTCCACTTCCCCATAAAACACAGACAGCCAGAAACTACTGCAGTTCTAACTTTAAGGGAAATATAAAAAAACTGGAAAAGGTATTAAGCGGTCAAGTTTCAGTATTAACGCGTTCTAGGGTAGACATAAAAGATCCTTAACAAAGTGCCTTCCATAATTCTACATTAGTATTATCTTCATCAGGACTCATTACAACACAAAAGTTAACTTGGTTCAAACTCATAATGCACTTACCCTTAATACAACCTCATTAGGTTAACAAATCTTTATCACTTTATAATAAAAATCACATTTAACATATAATTATCATGCATGTGCATGAAAGACTGATGTAAACACAAAGCATGCTACAAAACATAACATTCAGACAAGACTTTCACACTAACGTTATCAAGTCAGCTGGAATACTTTCAAATCTCGTGTCATGACTACACAGTCCCAATGACAAGGACTTCAGTCAATTATACCTATGGATTTATAAAGATGACTTCTATGAATTTAGTTAGGATAAAAAAATCACTAAGGAGGTGAAACAAAAATTGGAAACAGAAATCTGAAATTTTCCTTGTCATTCCTGACTTGCTTTAAAAAAAACTCAACACATGTTTAGGTTAAGTACAAGAGTTACATTCGTTTATCTACCACATATTAATTTCTCTTTATCATATCTATTTCTTACTTTTAGGACAAACACCCTCAGGATGCAGCCTCTTACTAACCATGACTTGTTCTGGGAATCCACAGCAAAAGTGGATTGGTATCTCTAACTTTTAATAATTCAAATTTGTGAATTTATTCCCATTGGTCTAGAAGGCACATCAACATATGGCCCTACTAACACAAAGGAGACATACAACTAAACATTTTTATCAGTCACACTTCACAATCACAGACAACACTACCACTTACAAGGTTTCATCTTACTCTGCTGGAATGTAGGCTGATTCAGTCCAGAGGTGCCCAATTTCCTCTGTACAAAAGGGTCGTTATTCACTGCAGGGAGTCCAAGAGCACCAGTTCCTATACCAGTCAGGCTGCCTGTGCCAAGACCACCTACTAGAGAGAACGAAGGCAGCCACAAATCCTATCATTATTCATATACTTGATTTTATTAACATCTCATATATTAATAAGACTGACTTTTAAAATAGTCATAACTCTTATTTTAAAAGTCAGATCCTTTGTTAATTCCCTTATTACATCTATTCAATTTTACAGAGCCTACAAACTAGGCAGTAACAACAGATAATCCAAATTTCTTCAGCATCTGGAATTATTTATATTCTTGATAATGTGCAAAAAATTAATGTATACATTCTCGAAGCACATACTCCCATAGCCAAGGTAGTTAAAATAAGGAGCTGGCTAGCTTTTCTCAATTATTCCAATCAGATAATTTCATGATACCATCTTTTAAAGTTACCATGAGTCTCAAAACTTCTTTATTCCTCTCAACTCTGACAAACGGAATCTGACAATAATTAGAGCTTTGCTAGGAAGGCCTTAGTAAGTTCAGTAACATTTATTTAAATGAATTAATCATAAAAGCTAGAAGATTAGAGCAGCAATGTTAACTAGATCAGAGTCAACGACGACATTGAAGTCCTTAGGTTTTAGTGCCCGAACTTACAGTGTCAACAGAACAAGTACAGGGGGCTAAGAAGAGGTAGGTACAAACAATCACAACAACAACCCAAAAAAATGTAGCTTTTATTTCAATGTAAAGTTACATGCCACGGTATCTGGGAAAAAAACTGAAAACGTGGCCAGGCACGGCGGCTCACGTTCTGTAATCCCAGCACTTTGGGGGGCCAAGGTGGGTGGATCACCTGAGGTCAGGAATTTGAGACGAGCCTGGCCAACATGGTGAAACCCTGTCTCTACTAAAAATACAAAAAACTAGCAAGGCATGATGGTGGGTGCCTGTAATCCCAGCTACTCAGGAGGCTGAGGCAGGAGAATCGCTTAAACCTAGGAGGCTGAGGTTGCAGTGAGCTGAAATAGCGCCACTGCACTCCAGCCTGGGCAGCAAGAGCGAAACCCCGTCCCTCCCCCCAAAAAAAACCTTAAAATGTTTTTAGGATGTCCTATCATCTTCAAGGTTGGTGAAATGCAATAAGGCAGGCAGAACATATGCCTGAACCTGATATGTACAATAGTTTCTACCTTTATTATATCAACCTGAATTCACAAAGCTGTGAGTCCTTGATCTAAGTCCTTTAGAATGTGATTAACATACATGCTACCACTTATACTATCATGTTAACACAAAATCCTTACTAAATAATTCAATTAACTTTACAACTACAAATATCCTAATTCTTTCCTCCAATTAGACTGAATGGAATATAATCTGTTTTTCTTTTCCCAACTTTGGATACTGAAGCAGCTTTCACAATTTCATTTAAGCAGCTTTCCTTGTCATAGTGACTCCAAACCCCTTACCAAATAGTAAGGCATAATGAAACTTATGAATAATCCAGGCTCTCATTTGCCTCCCCCTTACCTGGAAGCTGTGATGAAAGTCCTCCAATACCACTGAATGCAGTGGTTTGATTGGGGGTTGAAAGGGGTGGAAATGCTTTTGCTGGTGACTGAGGGGTACTGAATGCAGAACCCAAATTTGGAGGAAAACCCTGCATACTCTGGGTGTGAGGGGCAGCTGAACCACCTATACTAAGAGATGTCATTCCAGCAAGAGGGTCAATCTAAAGAAAAACATTATAAAAATGTATTAAACATACTTCGAGGAAAGGCAGACACACGTAAAGCAGTCTTTAACAACAGCTCTTCATAATCTTAAAAAGCAAACTATTACACCCACTCAATCACAATAATACTTAAATCCCAGTTATCAAGTCAAGCGTGTCAGTCACTTTTCTTACTGTGTCACATATGGAATAGGTTTAAAGAGTTTTGCCTTTGACAAAGTTCAGGTTGAGAATCCCTTATTGAAAATACTTGGGACCAGAAAAGTTTTCAATTTTGGATTTTGGAATATTTGCGTATACATAACCAGATATCATAACAATCCCATCATGGGGAGGGGACCCATGTCAAAGCATGAAATTCACTTGTTTCACATATACCTATATACACATAACCAGAATGTAATCTTATACAATATTTTTTAAAGAATTTTGTGCATGAGGCCGGGCGCGGTGGCTCAAGCCTGTAATCCCAGCACTTTGGGAGGCCGAGACGGGTGGATCACAAGGTCAGGAGATCGAGACCATCCTGGCTAACACGGTGAAACCCCGTCTCTACTTAAAAAAAAAAAAAAGAAAAAAAAACTAGCCGGGCGAGGTGGTAGGCGCCTGTAGTCCCAGCTACTCGGGAGACTGAGGCAGGAGAATGGCGAAAACCCGGGAGGCGGAGCTTGCAGTGAGCTGAGATCCGGCTACTGCACTCCAGCCTGGGCGACAGAGCAAGACTCTGTCTCATTGGGAAAAAAAAAAAAAAAAAAGAATTTTGTGCATGAAACAAAACTATGACTATGTTCTAACTCAACACATAACATCAGATCACATATGGAATTTTCTACTTGTGGTGTGTCATGTCAGCGCTCCAAAAGTTTGACTTTGGAGCATTTTAGATTTACAGATTAAGGATGCTCAACCTGTAACAGAGCCATAAAAAGGGCTATAAAATCTAATGAACAACACTTAAGATGGACTGCCCTAAACTTTTAGTGGTGACATGGGACAGTTATATTAATAAATCCTCACAAATTCCAATAAGTCACTTTAAAACAATCTCTCAAGCTAAATTTAAGTTTCAACATAAATAGAAATATTAGAAATTAGAAACAAATCTCCCAGTCAAAATAAATTTAGTCAAAATTTGGGGATTTTGGAGGTGGGGGAAGATCAGCTCCAATTTTGAAAACAAAAACAAGGTATGTTATTCACCAAAATATGTATTTTTAAAATATCTAATAAACTGCACTTCCAGGCTTCTTAAGTTTGTGGCACTACTTCATACCTTCATGGCTATAGAATGTGACAAGCAAATGCCTTTTATAGGGAAGTAGCCACTGAATCACTAAGTTTTAGCCTCTTTCTTTCCTTAAAACCCAATATGCCATTCAATGCATCTGAAAATAGAAGCGCAATATGTTGCTCCCAGAGAGAAGGGGGTGGTTGATGTCAGGGAGTAACTTAAATGTACCTTGTTTTTAAAAGAGCAGTTCAGTTGAGAGCTGAAGAGCCCCAGTTATAACAAGTCGTTATGCTCTAGCACTGTTGCTTGGCCCGTGAAGCTACAAACAAGACACATCAGGTTCAAAGGCAGTGCTTAGGTCTCAAGAGTCTATGTAATTCATATTTTAAAAAGAAACCCTCTTCATTTACCTAAATAAAGTTGTTTGTACATTTCCTCTTAGAGTCACGTTCTATTTGATGATAAAATCTATTCTTAACTACAATGCCTATTTACATATCTCCTTTAAAATAAGTGGATGCTAGACATGCAGTTATCCAAAATGTAACAAATTCAGACAATTTATTAAAGACATAGAAGCTTATTCTATTCCAAATCTATGGCAAATGAAGATGTATCAAATGTAGCACTCGTTTACCTGAACAGGAGAAATGGCATCTAAGCTGCTAGCACTAGGAGGACGGCCTTTTGGCATAACTCCAGGTGGTGGTTGTCTGGCCTTATTCATAACATTACTGCAATTGGCTACCATGGTGAGGATAGTTTCCGATAGTTCCTGAGAAACACTCCTAAAATAGAGGGGAAGAAGTAAAAAAAATTCAGTTCCTATTCCCCAGAACATGTAAGTAAACTAATCTGATTTTTATTTTTTATTTTTAATTTTTGAGATGGCGTCTCACTCTGTCACCCAGACTGGAGTGCAGTGGCACGGTATCAGTTCACTGCAACCTCTGCCCCACAGGGTTCAGGCGATTCTTCTGCCTCAGTCTCCCGAGTACCAATCTGATTTTCTAATAAAGAAACTTTGTTGAGGCCGGGCACAGTGGCTCATACCTGACCTGTAGTCCCATTGCTTTGAAAGACTGAGGTGGAAGGATTGCTTGAGCCAGGAGTTTGAGGCCAACCTTGGGCAAAATAGCAAGATCCCACGTCTACAAATATTAAATAAGTATTAAAAAGTCGAGGCTGGGCGTAGTGGCTCATGCCTGTAATCCCAGCACTTTGGGAGGCCAAGGTGGGCGGTTTGCCTGAGGTCAGGAGTTCAAGACCAGTCTGGCTAACATGGTGAAACCCCATCTCTACTAAAAACACAAAAATAAGCCAGGCATGGTGGTGCACGCCTGTAGTCCCAGCTACTCAGGAGGCTGAGGCAGGAGAATCACTTGAACCTGGGAGGCAGAGACTGCAGTGAACAGAGATCACGCCACTACACCCCAGCCTGGGCGACAGAGCAAGATTCCGTCTCCAAAACAAAACAAAACAAAAGTGAGCCTGGTCTCGTGGCATGCGCCCGTACTCCCAGCTACTTGGGAGGCTGAGTTGGGGGGACTGATAGAGTGAAGGAGTTCGAGGCTGCAATGAGCTATAATCGCACCACAGCATTTCAGCCTGGGTAAGAGACGAGAAGTAAAGGGAAAGGGGAAAGAAAACTTGCTGGAACATGTAGCCAAATTTCTGCCACATCCTCTATCCCTCTGCACTTGTCACTCATCACTAGAATTTTCTGAGTACTGGCTTTCTCTTGAAACTAATTTGCACTTCTGAAACAAACTAGTATACAGTACAACCAAAATATTTTAAAATTCTCCAAGAAACATTCCATAGCTTTAACCACTTTGTCAAAAATTATGCCCAAACCCAAACATATCAAAGCAAACAGGCATGCAATTTTTATACTAGTATATCACAGTCTAAGATAATACATGTACTTATAGACAAAAACACCATGCATAGTAATTACCTTTAACAAGCACATGAAGAAGCGACTGACCTCTAAAACAAATGTCAAGTAGGGTAAATGTTTACTTGACAGTTATACCAATTTTCCTGTCTTAGGTTGCTATTACAGGTTGAGCATCCCAAATCCGAAAATCTGAATCCCAAACACTATAAAATCTAAAACTTTCTGAATGCCAATGTTTAAAGGAAATGCTCATTGGAGCATTTTGGAGTTTGGATTTTTGAATTGGAGGTGTATATTAATCAAGTATAAGGCAAACGTTTAAAAAAAATTTTTTTTAACCCAAAACCCAAAACACTTCTGATCCCAAGCATTTCCAAGAAGGGATACTCAGTCTGTATTGCCTCATACAACTATGGGGTCCTTTGTATTTAGAAGCTCTACTTGGACCATGAGCGATGGCTCACGACTATAATCCTAGCACTTTGGGAGGCTAAGGCAGGCGGATCACCTGAGGTCAGAAGCTCAAGACCAGCCTGGCCAACATGGTGAAACTCCATCTCTACTGCAAATACAAAAATCAGCCGGGCAAGTGGCAGGCACCTCTAATCCCAGCTACTCAGGAGACTGAGGCAGGAGAATTGCTTGAACCCGGGAGCCGAGATTGTACTACTGTACTCCAGCCTGGGCAACAGAGTGTGAGACTCCATATCAAAAAAAAAAAAGCAGCTCTACATGATAGCTGGGAGGTGGAGGTGGTTTACACCTATAACCCCAGCACTTTGGGAGGCAGGCAGTAGTGGGAGGATCGCTTAAGGAGCGTCAAGACCAGCCTGTGAACACAGCAAGAATTCATCTCTACAAAAAATTTTCAAAATTAGCCAGATGTGTTGGTACATGACGGTACTCCTAACCACTTGGGAGGCTGAGGCGGGAGGAGTGCTTGAGCCCAGAATTTCAACGCTGTAGTGAGCTATGATCACATTAATGCACTCCAGTCTTAGAGAAAGAACAACACTCTGTCTCTAAAAAAATTAATTTAAAAAAAAAAGGGCAAGGCACGGTGGCTCATGCCTGTAATCCCAGCTCTTTGGGAGACAGAGACGGGGGGTGGATCACAAGGTCAGGAGTTTGAGATCAGCCCGGCCAACACAGTGAAATCCCTTCTCTACTAAAAATACAAAAAATTAGCCAGGTGTGGTGGCAAGTGCCTGTAACCCCAGCTACTCAGGAGGCTGAGGCAGGAGAATTGCTTGAACCTGGGAGGCGGAGGTTGCAGTGACCCGAGATTGCACCACTGCACTCAAGCCTGGGCGACAGTGAGAGACTCCATCTTAAACAACAAAAAAAAGCAGTAGCAGCTGTACATGAACTTAGTCTTAAATCTTCCCACCTAAATTCAGAATGTTACTACTGGCATTAAGAAGTAAAAGTGATCCCTCAGAAAAGAAAGTGGTTTCACATTTGGAGAAAAAAAAAAACAAAAAGACTAGGGTGCTAACAGTACTGAATAAGCCTGTATTACATTAAATCGACAGAGAAAAATCTATGAAAATTTTTACTTGTGCCAGCAAAATAACAATAGTTTGAACATAGAAACAAATGAAATAAACAAGTTGTTTTATGTCCATTGAAGCCAGGAAGAAAAATACAGTCCCGTACCATATGACATTTCAGTCAACAAAATGGTATATGGGACCACATATATAATGGTTGTCCCACAAATTATAATATCATATTTTGCTGTACCTTTTCTGTTTAAATATACAAATACCACTGTGTTATAATTGCCTTCAGTATATTCAGTATAGTACCATCACTGTACAGGTTGGTAGCTTAGGAAGAATAGGCCATACCACATAGGCAAACTGTATACAGTACATTATACCATCTAGGTTTGTTACCAGTATACTATATAATCCTCAAAGACAGAATTGCCTAATGATACCTATCTCAGAAATGCATTCCTATTGTTACACTATGCAGACCACAAAAAAGAAAAGGGAGCCTCACACTCCTAAAGGTATTGGTCTACTTATTTACTTTAGAAACAAGTAGAACATTAGTTTCCACAAAAATGCTCAAAATAATTAAAGGTATTTCAAATTTAAGGAAACAAGAGGCCATCTGAAGCTTCATTTACAAATGTATCTGCATTCCAAAGACTCCACAACAATTAAAACTGCATAGAGACACCGTATCTCCATGTTGTCCCATATCTCACCATAACAATGGGGACATACTGTATTAGCAAAGCTGTGGGGAAATAGATGCTATAACACTGCTGGTTTTACAAAACAGAAAAATCCCTATGGAGGAAAATTTTGCAATACCTAACACAATCGCACATGAATTTACCTATTATTCTGACACATCCACTTCTAGTAGTCCAATTACACATTGGTAAAAATGATGGATGCAAAATACTGCTCACTGCAACACTATATGTAATACAAAGAGCGAAAACAATGTGAATTTTCACCAGTAGGAGACTGGTTGACTAAAGTACAGAAAACTCATTCAATGGAGTATTAGGCAGCAATTAAAAGAAACAAGGAAGCTCTCTAATTGTATGGAGTGAACTCTAGGATATAAGATCAAGAAGCAAGTTGTGTATTATCTCTTCTACAGTGAAGGATAAATATACAAATGAGTATGTATTTGTTTTTAATATAAGATAATGTAAAAATATTAATGACAGTGGCTAACTACAGGAGAAAAGGAGAACAAGGTAGAGGTATCAGAGTTCAAAGTAAGATTTCTCCAAATGTATCTTGCTTTAGGGTTTTGACTTTAAAACCACCATCTATGTTTTACCAATCACAAAAAAAATGCAAGCAAACAAACCATTAAATTAAAAAGAAAGTGTTCCAAAAAGACCAATGCCACGGGTCAGAAAAACAGGCTACCAAGCAGTAGATGGTAATTATATTATACTGCATTGAATCCAAATGCCTTCAACTGTGTAAGCCACACTAACATTTTATGTCTTATGGAAAAACAAAAAAAGTAATTCCACCAATTATAAGACACATCACCAATTTGACACATCATTTCAGAAATTAGTTAAAGTAGGAAGAAAAATAAAATGGGCACTTTAGAATAAAATATGGTAAATTAAAATATTCACCTTTATTATTTAGGGATAAATTCTTATTTCTGACACAGTTTCAAACTTAGAAGTGGCAAGAATTGGCCAGGCGCAGCGGATCACCTGTGGTCAGGAGTTCCAGACCAGCCTGACCAACATGCTGAAACCCCCTCACTACTAAAAATGAAAAAAAAATTAATTAGCTGGGCATGGTGGCATGCACCTGTAATCCCAACTACTCCGGGGGCTGAGGCAGGAGAACAGCTTGAACCTGGGAGGCGGATGTTGTAGTGAGCCAAGATGGCGCCATTGCACCCCAGCTTGGGCAACGAGAGAAAAACTCCGTCTCAAAAAAATAAATAAATATAAATAAAAAAAGTGGCAAGAATATTACAATTAACTCCCACAAATGCTTTTCATGCCAAGGGTATACATTTGCCCTATTAATCTAACCATTCTTTCTGTATTTTTTGTCCTGCAGCATTGGTTTGGATATATCATGAATTTATCCCTAAATGCTTCGCTACATGTTTTCTTCTTTTTTTGAGACAGGGTCTCACTGTCGCCCAGGCAGCAATGCAGTGGTTCACTGTAGTCTCTGCCTCCTGAGTTCAGATGATCCTCCAACCTCAGCCTCCCCAGTTGCTGGGATTCCACGCACACAGACCATGCCCAGCTAATTTTTAAATGTTTTTTTCAGAGATGGGGTTTTGCGACGTTGCCCAGGCTGGTCTCAAACTCCTAAGCTCAAGCAATTTGCCCACCTCAGTCTCCTAAAGTGCTGGGGTTACAGGTGTGAGTCACCATCCTCAGCCTTCACTATATATTTTCTATAAGAAAAACATTTTCCGCCGGGCACGGTGGCTCAAGCCTGTAATCCCAGCACTTTGGGAGGCCGAGACGGGCGGATCACGAGGTCAGGAGATCGAGACCATCCTGGCTAACATGGTGAAACCCCGTCTCTACTAAAAAATACAAAAAACTAGCCAGGGGAGGTGGCGGACGCTTGTAGTCCCAGCTACTCGGGAGGCTGAGGCAGGAGAATGTCGTAAACCCGGGAGGCGGAGCTTGCAGTGAGCTGAGATCCGGCCACTGCACTCCAGCCTGGGCGACAGAGCAAGACTCCGTCTCAAAAAAAAAAAAAAAAAACAAGAAAAACATTTTCCTACATAGCCATGTAAAATCAAACATCAGAAGCTTAACAATGATAAAATAAATAGGCCATGTTCACATTATACCAACTATTCCCACAATGCTCTTTGAAGCTATTTTTCCCTTGGAACAGGATCCATTCCATTGCATTAAGTTGTCACCTCTCTTCAGATCATTTAATCTGAAAGATTTTCTTAGCCTTTACGTGTCCTTCTTGACTTTATTCTTTTAAGTACAAGTCAGGGTCAAGTGCAATGGCTCACACCTGTCATCCCAGCACTTTCAGAGGCAGAGGCAGGTGGATCACTTCAGGTCAGGAGATCAAGAGCAGCCTGCCCAACATGGCAAAAGCCCATCTCTACCAAAAATACAAAAAATTAGCCAGGTGTGGTGGTGTGCGCCTGTAGTCCCAGCTACTCAGGAGGTTGAGGGAATCGCTTGAACCCAGGAAGCAGGGGTTGCAGTGAGCCAAGTTTGCAACTGCATTCCAGCCTGGGCAAGAGAGCAAGACCCTGCCTCAAAAGAAGGGGGGGGGAAGTACAAGTCAGTTGTTTTGTAGAATGTCCCTTGATTTGTCTAATGTTCTAAATTCAAATTAGGTATCATAACCTTACGGTATAAATTACTTTGAATTCTTCTCAGTGCATTCTATGAAACACATGATGTAGGTTTCAGATGGTGATCACTTTGATCAACAGACTAACATGGTATCTGACAGGTTTCTCCACTGAAGTTGTTTTCCCCCTTTGTAATTACAATGTAATTTGTGGAGAGATATTTTCAAACTACATAATTATCCTGCTCTTCAAACATATACCCATTACTATTAGCACACATTAACGATTACAACTCCATCATAATAACTTCTGTATTTATTAGTTGAAATAACTTTCCTTCTCTGACATTTATTATCATCAGTATGGACTCAGAATACTTTGGATACATTATCTTATTAAATTTTTCAACAAGTCAAGTACTGCAAATAGATCAATTAAAGATATTAATTGAAACCCAAAAGTTAGGTAAACTGCCTTCCTACAATAAAAACATTCTGTGCAATTTTGGCCGGGTGCGGTGGCTCACGCCTGTAATCCCAGCACTTTGGGAGGCCGAGACGGGCGGATCACAAGGTCAGGAGATCGAGACCATCCTGGCTAACACGGTGAAACCCTATCTCTACTAAAAATACAAAAAAATTAGTTGGGCGCGGTGGCAGGCGCCTGTAGTCCCAGCTCCACGGGAGGCTGAGGCACGAGAATGGTGTGAACCCGGGAGGCGGAGCTTGCAGTGAGTGGAGATCCCGCCACTGCACTCCAGCCTGGGCGACAGAGCAAGACTCTGTCTCAAAGGGAAAAAAAAAAAAAAAAAACACATTCTGCACAATTTTAACAGGCAATTATCTTTGCAGAATATTCCACTGCTGATTGATTAAAATGTATAAATGTAAAAGGCTACACTTTAGAACTTGAAACTGCAGAATATTTAGAGCTTATAGAGCAGAGTGCTTTGGAATGAATGATTATATATATATATATATATATTTTTTTTTTTTGAGACCGAGTCTGGCTCTGTCGCCCAAGCTGGAGTGCAGTGGCCAGATCTCAGCTCACTGCAAGCTCCGCCTCCCGGGTTTACGCCATTCTCCTGCCTCAGCCTCCCGAGGTAGCTGGGACTACAGGCACCCGCCACCTCGCCCGGCTAGTTTTTTGTATTTTTTAGTAGAGACGGGGTTTCACCGTGTTAGCCAGGATGGTCTCGATCTCCTGACATTGTGATCCGCCCGTCTCGGCCTCCCAAAGTGCTGGGATTACAGGCTTGAGCCACTGCGCCCAGCCATGAATAATTATTTCTTGTACAAGGCAGTCTTGTGCACTGTGGAATGTTTGTAGCCAGTATCATTGGTTTTTTATTATTTTATTTTTGAGACAGAGTTTCACTCTTGTTGCCCAGGCAGGAGTGCAATGGCAAGATCTTGGCTCACCCCAACCTCTGCCTCTGCCGATTGAAGCGATTCTCCTGCCTCAGCCTCCCAAGTAGCTGGGATTTCAGGCACGCGCCACCACGCCCGCCTAATTTTTAGTAGAGACGGGGTTTCTCCATGTTGATCAGGCTGGTCTTGAGCTCCCAACCTCAGGTGACCCACCCTCGGCCTCCCAAAGTGCTGGGATTACAGGTGTGAGCCACTGCACCCAGCCTAGTATCATTGGTTTCTACACTACTAGGTGTTAGAGGCACGTTTCTCTCTAATTATGACAAAAAGACCATCAGGCCAAGCATGGTGGCATATGTCTATAGGACCACCTATTCACAAGGCTCAGGCAGGAAGACTAAGCCAGGAGTTCAAGGTTGCATTGAGCTATGATTGTGCCTGTTGAACTTCAGGCTGTTCAACAACACAGTAAGACCTCAAGGGGAAAAAAAAAAGGCTGAGCATAGGTGGCTTATGCCAATAATCCCAGGACTTTAGGATGCAGAGAGGATTGTTTGAGCCTGTGAGTTAGCCATGATCATATCACTACACTCTAGTCTGGGTAACAGAGAGAGACTATTCAAACAACAAAAAGAAATAATGCTGGCCGGGCGTGGTGGCTCATACCTGTAATCCCAGCACTTTGGGAAGCCAAGGCAGGAGGAGTGCCTCAGCTCAGGAGTTTGCGACCATCCTGGGCAACATGGTGAAGCTCCATTAAAAAAAAACTGGCATGCATGGTGGCATTTGCCTGTAATCCCAGCTAATCGGAGGCAACAGAGCAAGACATTGTCTCAAAAAAAAGAAAAAAAAAAAATGCATTCTCATAAGGCAAAACGATAAGGTATGGGCTGATTTCCTCTCCTTCACAAAAGCAACTAGAAAAGTGTCTGAATCAACTTTTTCAGAACTTTGGAAATTAACCAAAGGCTTATAAACAAGTAGGAAACGTTTATTCAAGAGACTATCAAGCTTTCTAGCATACTAATTTACCCTATTATTCCCATCTCCAGCTACACAGCAAGCTTAGAAGCTGACAGTTCTCAATCACAATGAAAACCAGAAGCCTGAGAAGTGAGTCAAAACAAGGTTAAAACATCAAAGCCTCCTTCTCAGTCAACTGTCATGATTTCACCTGTATAGGGAGTCTGTGTGAGAACACTATGACAAGGTTGGATTTATTTGATCTAAAAACTGACCCAAACAAAAATCTTTTCTGCATGAAGTGTTTGCAAAAAACATTTGAAAGTAATTGTCTGAAACTGACTGCCTGTCCAAGATGGAAGACTATCACAGTTGGAGCAAACCACAGGTTAACTAAAAATCTGTAAAGAAGGCCGGGCACAGTGGTTCACACCTGTAATCCCACCATTTTGGGAGGCGGGTGAACCATCTGAGGTTGGGAGTTCGAAACCAGCCTGATCAACATAAGAAACCGCCTCTACTTGGCCGGGCGCGGTGGCTCAAGCCTGTAATCCCAGCACTTTGGGAGGCCGAGACGGGCGGATCACGAGGTCAGGAGATCGAGACCATCCTGGCTAATACGGTGAAACCCCGTCTCTACTAAAAAAAAAAAATACAAAAAACTAGCCGGGCGACGAGGCGGGCGCCTGTAGTCCCAGCTACTGGGGAGGCTGAGACAGGAGAATGGCGTGAACCCAGGAGGCGGAGCTTGCAGTGAGCTGAGAGCTGGCCACTGCACTCCAGCCTGGGCGGCAGAGCAAGACTCCGTCTCAAAAAAAAAAAAAGAAACCGCCTCTACTAAAAGAAATACAAAATTAGCTGGGTGTAATGGTGCATGCCTGCAATCCTAGCTACTTGGGAGGCTGAGGCAGGAGAACAGCTTGAACCCAGGAGGCGGAGGTTGCAGTGAGCCAAGATTGTGCCACTGCACTCCAGCCTGGGCAACAAGAGCGAAACTTCAGCCCGAAAAAAAAAAAAATCTGTAAAAAACTTTGGGCCGGGTGCAGTGACTCAAGCCTGTAATCCCAGCCCTTTAGGAGGCCAAGGCAGGCAGATCACGAGGTCAAGAGATCAAGAGCATCCTGGCCAACATGGTGAAACTCCGACTCTACTAAAAATACAAAAATTAGCCAGGCATGGTGGCGTGCACCTGTAATCCTAGCTACTCAGGAAGGAGGCTGAGGCAGGAGAATCGCTTGAACCCGGGAGGTGGAGGTTGTAGTGAGCCGAGATCGTGCCACTGCTCTCCATCCTGGGCAACAGAGTGAGACTCTGTCTCAATTAGAAAAAAGAGAAAGAGAAGAAAAAAAACTTTGGAAGTAAAGACTAACGTGGCTGTGAACTGCCTGGCTTAGTGCTGAAAGTCAGCCCCAAAGAACATCTAAGATTAAGTTTAAGAAAATCTCTGTCAATCTTAGCTGACAACAAGGCTAACCAAGCAGGAACTTCAGTAGCCAACTATTATAAAGAAGAGAATTAGTTTAGAAAAGTCACTAAACAGAAAAAGGGCAATAACAAACAATACGCTCTGCTGAAGAGGGAAGATCTGATTTCAGGAAATGCCATATTATTTAAAGTTGTCTGTTTTCAACAAAAAAATTACAAGACCTGTAAAGAAACAAAAGGTATCCCACACAAAGGGCTGGAAAGCTATCAGCAGAAATGATCCTTGAGGAAGCACAGCTGTTGGCCTTACCAGACAAGGAATTCAAATCGGTTACCTTAAATAGGTTCAGAGAACACATTTATTTGCATTTTATTTATTTTATTTTATTTTATTTATTTCTGAGACAGAGTCTTACTCTGTTGCCCAGGCTGCAGTGCAGTGGCACAAACTTGGCTCACTGCAACCTCCGCCTCTTGGGTTCAAGCAATTCTCCTGCCTCAGCCTCCCAAATAGCTGGGACTACAGTCGCCTGTCACTACACCTGGCTAATTTTTGCATTTTTAGTGAATACGGGGTTTTGTCATGTTGGTCAGGATGGTCTTAAACTCCTGATCTCAGGTGATCCACCCACCTCGGCCTCCCAAAGGGCTGCTGGGATTACAGGCTGAAGCCACGACACCCAGCCACTACAGAACACATTTAAAGGAAAGTATATCAAAAGAATTGAAGGAAAGCATAAGAATATTATCTCAAAAAGCATGTCCATAGAAATTAGCAAAAAAAAAAAAAAAAGCCAAGAACCAAACAGAAATTCGTTTTTTCCCATCAAACACTACACTCTACAACGTACCAAACAGAAAAAGTACAGTAACTGTAATAAAGTTCCACTAACCACGTGTCCCACCATACATTCAAGCAGACAAAATAGTTCATTTGAAGATGGATCAATTAAAATTATCCAGCCTGAGAAAATGAAAAAAACAAAAAACAAAAAACAAAAAGCAGAGTGGGAGGGGCTGAGAACTCAAGAGACATGTGGAACACCACTGAGTGTGCCTCAAGGAGAGAAGAAAAAGGTACGGAAAGATTTGTAGAAATAATGACTGAAAACCCCATTAGTTTTATAAAAAACATTAATCTAGACATCCAAGAAATTCAATAAATTCTAACTAGAATAAACTCAAAGAGATTCACACCTAGAACAACATAATCAAGCTGATGAAAGAAAAAAGACAAGGAGAGTATCTTACCAGCAGCAAGACAGAAGCAACTCATCACATACAATACTCAATAAATTAACAGCTGATGTCTCATCAGAAACCATGGAGGACAGAAAGCAGTGGGGGAGCATATTCAAAATATTCAAAGAAAAGGAATGCCAACCAGGAATCCTTCATCTGGCAAAGCTATCCCCAAAGATACAGGAGGAATTAGGATATTCCCTAGATAACAAAAAGAGGTAATTCATTGCTAGCAGTCCTGCTGAAACAAGAAAAATTCAAGAATCCTGGCTGAAATGAAAAGACACTGAACACTGACCTGAATCCATATGAAAAAATACTGGCAAAGATACACAGGTAAATATGAAGGACAATATGAATCTTCTAATTAAAGAACAACCGGGCTGGGTGCAGTGGGTCATTGCTATAATCCAAACAATTTGGGAAGCTAAAACGGGAGATCAGTTTGAGCCCAGAGGTTCCAGACCAGACTGGGCAACATACTGAGACCTCAACTTTACAAAAAATAAAAAAATTTATCCGGTGTGGTGGCACATGTTTGTGGTCCCAGCTACCTGGGAGGATTGCTTTGAGTCTGGAGGGCTGAAGCTGCACTGAGCTGTGACCGTGTCCTGCATGGGCAACAGAATGAAACCCTGCCTGAAAAAACTAACTGCATGAAGCAAGAATTATAAACCTTTTGGTGACCATATAATGTATAAAGGTATAATTTGTATGACAATAATGGCAAAAATCAAGGCGAAGGGGACGAAGCCATACTAAAGGAAATTTTTGGATCCTACTGAAACTAAAAGATTGGAGTAAGTTGAAATGTTAGTTTTAATACCCAAGGCAGCCACTAAGAAACAAAACAAAAAATAAAGTCAAAGAAACAAAGGAGTTAAGATGGTACACTACAAAATATTTATTTAACAGTAAGACAGGCAATAATAGAACAGAGGAACAAAGGTGACAAGAGACAGAAAGATTAACAGCAAAAGAGCCCTACATTGTCAATAAATATATTAAATGCAAGACAGGCAGAATGTAGTAAACACACACGCACAAATTCACGAACACACTCCAACCATACCTTCTCTAAAAAAGACCTGCTTCAGATTAAGACACATATAGCTTGAGGAAAAAAAACAAAAACAAAACGAAGATGTACCAAGCAAACCACTATAGATAACTATAATGGTTATACTAGTATCACACAAAACAAACGTTTAAGAAAAAAACTGTTAATAGACAAAGACATTTTACAATAAGGGTCAATCCATCAGAAATACGTAACCATTAAGGTCAGGCATGGTGGCTCATGACTGTAATCCCACCACTTTGGGAGGCCAAGGCAGGTAGATCACCTGAGGTCAGGAGTTCAAGGCCACCCTGGGAAACATGGTGAAACTCCATCTCTACTAAGTAAAGTACAAAAAAAAAAAAATTAGCTGGGCATGGTGGCGCACACCTGTAGTCCCAGCTACTCCGGAGGCTGAGGCAGGAGAATCAATGAAACGTAGGAGGAGGAGGTTGCAATGAGACAAGTCAGTGCCACACACCCCAGCCAGGGCGACAAAGCGAGACACAAGACTCCATCTCAAAAATAATAAAATAAAGAAGTATGTAACAATTGCAAAAACATATACTTAAAAACAAAGCCCCAAACACATGAAGGAAAAATTGACAAAACTGAAGGGAGAAAAAGACGGTCAAAAAAATAACAGGAGGCCGGGCACGGTGGCTCGCGCCTGTAATCCCAGCACTTTGGGAAGCTGAGGCAAGTGGATCACTTGAGGTCAGGAGTTTGAGAAACTAGCCAGGCCAATATGGTGAAATCCCATCTCGACTACAAATTTAAAGATCATCTGGGTGTGGTGGTGAACACCTGTAATCCCAGCTACTCAGGAGGCTGAGCCACAAGAATCACTTGAACCTAGGAGGCCGAGGTTGCTGTGAACCAAGATCACACCACTGCACTCCAGCCTGGGGGACAGAGCCAGACTCTGTCTTAAAAAAAAAAAAAAAAATTGGGCCGGGCATGGTGGCTCACACCTGTAATCCCAGCACTTTGGGACGCCAAGGTGGGCGGATCACCTGAGGTCAGGAGTTCGAGACCTGCCTGACCAATATGGAAAAACCCCATCCCTACTAAATATACAAAATTAGCTGGGCTTGGTGGCGCATACCTGTAATCCCAGCTACTCAGGAGGCTGAGGCAGGAGAATTGCTTGAACCCAGGAGGTGGAGGTTGCAGTGAGCCGAGATTGCGCCACTGCACTCCAGCCTGGGCAACAAGAGCAAAACTCCATCTCAAAGGAAAGAAAAAAAAAATTTGAATACTTCTATACTCCACTTTCAGTAACAGACAGATCTACAAAGATAGGCCAGGTGCAGAAGGTCATGCCTATAATCAATTGAAGCACTTTTGGAGGCCAAAGTGGTAGGATGCCTTGAGCCCAGGAGTTCAACACTAGCCTGGGCAAGACAGTGAAATCCTGTCTCTACAAAAAATAAAAAATCAGCTGGGCATAGTGGTGCATACCTGTAATGCCAGCTACTCTGAAGTTTGAGGGGGGGAGGTGAAGGCTGCAGTGAGCCATGATCATGCCACTGTACTCCAGCCTGGGGGACATACACACAAAAAAAAATTAAGTTAATGCTAGGCGTGGTGGCTCACGCCTGTAATCCCAGCCCTTTGGGAGGCCAAGGCGGGCAGATCACTAGAGGTCAGGAGTTCGAGACCAGCCTAGCCAACATGGTGAAACCTGACCTCTACTAAAAACACAAAAATTAGTTGGGAGGGGTGGCATGTCCCTGTAGTCCAAGCTATTTGGGAGGCTGAGGCAGGAGAATCACTTAATCCTGCGAGGCAGAAGGTGTAGTGAGCCAAGATCGCACCACTGCACTCCAGCCTGGGCGACAGAGCAAGACTCAGTCTCAAAAAAAAAAAAAAAATAAGTTAAATAAATACTTAATAAATTTAACAAACTCAGTGCAAAATGTACACTGAAAATGAAAAAAATTAAAGAGGCTGGGCGTGGTGGCTCACACATGTAATCCCAGCACTTTGGGAGGCTGAGGCAGCAGATCACCTGAGGTCAGGAGTTTAAGACCAGCCTGGCCAACATGGCGAAACCCTGTCTCTACTAAAAATACAACAACTAGATGCACGTGGTGGTGCACACTTGCAATCCCAGCTACTCAGCAGGCTGAGGCAGGAGAATCACTTGAACCGGGAGGCGGAGGTTGCAGTGAGCCGAAATCGCACCAATGCACTCCAGCCCAGGCGACAAGAGTGAAACTCCATCTCAAAAAAAAAAAAAAAAAAAAAAAAAAAAATTAAAGACCTAAATAAGTAGAAAAACATCTCAGATTCATGGATTAAAAAGACATTATTAAAAAGACATTATTAAGATGGCAGTACTCACCAAAATCAGCTAAACATTCAACATAATCCTCTCAACATTCCCAGTAGGCTGTTTCGCAAATTTTTTGCAAAAATTGACTAGCTGATCTTTTTTATTTTTGACACGGAGTCTTACTCTGTCGCCCAGGCTGGAGTGCAGCAGTGGGACCTCAGCTCACTGCAAGCTCCGCCTCCCGGGTTCACGCCATCCTTCTGCCTCAGTCTCCCCAGTAGCTGGGACAACAGGCGCTTGCAACCACGAATGGCTAATTTTTTTGTATTTGTAGTAAAGACGGGGTTTCACTGTGTTAGCCAGGATGGTCTTGATCTCCTGACCTCGTGATTCACCCACCTCGGCCTCCCAAAGTGTTGGGATTACAGGCATGAGCCACCACACCCAGCCTTGACTAGCTGATCTTAAAATTTCTAGGAAAATTCAAGGAACCTAGAAGAGCTGCAACAATCTTAAAAAAGAACAAAGCTGGGAAATTCATAATCCCCAATTTCAAAACTTACTGAAAATCTATTGTGATCAAGACTGTGGAACCGGCCTAAGAGACACAGATCAATAGAATTAAGAAACCAAAAATAGCCCGGGTGTGATGACTCGCACCTGTAATCCCAGCACTTTGGGAGGCTGAGGCAGGAGGATCACTTGAGCCCAGGAGTTTGAGATCAGCTTGGGCAACATACTGAGACCTCATCTCTATTAAAAAACAAAAACAAAAAAAACAAAAAAACAGAAGAAGAAGATTTAACCAGCTGAGGGGCGGCACGTGCCTGTGGTCCCAGGTACTTGGGAGGCTGAGGTGGGAGGATCACTTAATACAGGAGTTTGAGGTTGCAGTGAGCTATGATTGCACCACTGTACTCCAGCCTGGTCGACAGCAAGACCTTGCCACTTAAAAGAGAGACCACAAACAAACCCATGCACTATGGGCAACTGCTTTGATAATTCCAAAGGGAAAGTAGTGGTCTCAACAAATGCTGCTGAAACAACTGGATATTCACATGCAAAAGATGAATTTGGACCTCTATCTCACACCAGATACAAAACCTTAACTCAAATGGATCTAGTATGTATCATAAATAGTATAGGACTTTGGACTTAAATACCATTGGACCATCTTAAACTGCTGTAACTTTCACTGAACCTCTTCTTCCACAAATCTACAATTATTCATATAATCAATTCAAAGAGAGTCATATTCATCCATGTACTTCTTACCCCGCACAAGCTTGCAGACAGGCCAACATTGTCGCCAGAGTTTCTGGAGGAAGTTGAGCACTTTTGGGCTGGTCTTTTTCTGGGGCAAGTCCACCCAAAATAGAAGGACACCGTCTCTTTAAAAAAGTCATACACGCCTGGATAAAAGGCTCCTGAGGAAGAGAAAAGTCTCTCAGTGTATTTAAAATTGATCTTAAATGTTTTTGGATTAAAGATAACTACCAAGCACTATAACTAAAATCCAAAATATATAACATCTGCATTGCTACTTTAAAAAGTTGTTTCTTTTAAATTTTTCTACTTTTAGTTTATTACTGCTGCACAAATTTTGAAACTTGTACTTTAGCCATTTTAGCCACCAAAATTTAAGAGCAAAAATAAATGAACAAATCCTGCTTACCCCATGCTCTCGAATTTTATCTGTGAGCCACTTATCAAGTTTGAGGTATTCACGACGTGAAGCAAGTGCAGCAAGGTCAATAACAAAGGCAAATGGAGTACCATTTAGCAGCATTGACAAGGCCTAAAGGACAAAGCATATTAGAAAATGCAAGTGGAGCAATTAAGAAACTATCTCTGTCCCACATTGTTTCTTGCTTTCCACAAAGTTCAAATAAAACACACTACTAATACTTCCTTGGTCACAATTTAAACAGCTTAGCACAATTCGGTGGTAACATTAGTCATTATTTTCTAAAATAATGATCACATTTTAAAGGTGAATACATGACACTACCTTCCAAACAAACTTTACCATACTTTTTAAAATAACTAAACCTAGAGCAGAATAAGACTCAAAGCATGAATAATTATCCCTACCCATTTTTCAAAATCTAAACAAAGGCTTAAGCACAACTACATCACCAGTACATTCATGCACCTAGTGATTAATAATATAGAGTCTAGGCTGTGCATGGTGGCTCAGGACTATAATCCCAGCACTTTGGGAGGCCAAGGCGGGTGGATCACCTGAGGTCAGGGGTTCAAGACCAGCCTGGCCAACATGGTGAAACCCTGTCTCTACTAAAAATACAAAAATTAGCCAGGCATGGTGGCAGGCGCCTGTAGTCCCAGCTACTCGGGAGGCTGAGGCAGGAGAATTACTTGAGCCCGGGAGGCAGAGGTTGCAGTGAGCCAAGAGGCACCACGGCACTCCAGCCTGGGCGACAGAGTAAGTTTCCATCTCAAAAAAAAAAAAAAAAAAAAAAAAAAAAGAGTAATTCATCAAAAGATCCTGTTGATTCTCAGAGAGTTGCTTAAGGGAAAAAACATGCCTAGTTTCTCCAAAAACTGCATCTAACATAACTTATGAGAAAAGCTAATTTTTCACTATAAAACAGCTTTACAATACATGGAAGATCAATCAAAAACACTTTTATCTACCTAAAGTCGCTCTCCTTCCTATCCTTTTCAAGAAACCTCTAAATCTCATCTCATTCTAGGAGCTAGTTACATGTGAATCCTAGAGCATCTTTGTTACATAAGCATTTACTTTTTTTCTTCTTTTTTTTTTGAGATGGAGTCTTGCTCTGTCGCCCAGGCTGGAGTGCAGTGGCGCGATCTTGGCTCACCACAGCCTACACCTCCTAGGTTCAAGCGATTCTCCTGCCTCAGCCTCCGGAGTAGCTGGGATTACAGACATGCACCACCACGCCCGGCTACTTTTTCTGGTGTTTTCTTTTTTTTTTTGAGGCGGAGTCTCGTTCTTTGGCCTAGGCTGGAGTGCAGTGGCCACATCTTGGCTCACTGCAAGCTCCACCTCCCGGGTTTACGCCATTCTCCTGTCTCAGCCTCCCGAGTACCTGGGACTACAGGCGCCGCCACCACGCCCGGCTAGGTTTTTGTATTATTTTTTTTTAGTAGAGATGGGGTTTCACCGTGTTAGCCAGGATGGTCTCGATCTCCTGACCTCGTGATCCGCCCGTCTCGGCCTCCCAAAGTGCTGGGATTACAGGTTTGAGCCACCGCGCCCGGCCTAATTTTTCTGTTTTTAGTAGAGATGATGTTTCACCATGTTTTGGTCAAGCTGGTCTCGAACTCCTGACTTCGTGGATCCGTCCACCTTGGCCTTCCAAAGTGCTGGGATTACAGGATTGAGCCACCACGCCCGGCCTTTATTTCTCATTAGTAAATAAATTGGTGTCATTCTGTCCTGCTGAACTCACCTTCAAGTCCTGGGCCACATCAAGTATTCGAGACAATTTGGCCTGATCATACTGCTCCCCTCTCATGTACCATTCTGCCATTGCATGCATGATAAGTTGGCGAATTGAGGGAGACTGTCCCTAAGAAGGAGAAGAAAGATTAAATAGATATACTGCTAAACACTGTGACAGATATTATTACAAATGCCCAGTTAATTTTACTAGAACTTGTATAAAAATCAGGTATACCTGTGCTGACATTAAGTTCAGGCCTCAACCTATGCAATTACCATGACGTTCTTTATGGGAAAGCCAAGTTACGTCTACGTATTCCAAATAAAGCCTGTTCCTAAACTTGGGTCATACAGTCATTCATCAAACTTATCTGTCCTATATTAAGTCTGCCTATCATTTTCAAAAACAAAATGTGAACTACATTATGTGAACATGAGGTTACATAAAGTTTATATAATTACTTAAAATGCAAATTACTGGTATATGAATGAAAACAAAACAGTTTGAGGTAACTATTTCTCATGTTGCACACTATAGTGTTGGATGTATCACTACTTCTGAGAATGGCACCTGTACACGCATTCTAAATCTTATTTCCACAAACAAGCATCTTTGATTTTTTTTTTATTCCATTTCTTTTTTTTTACTGGCAGGTAGACTGGTTTTCAGAAACAACCATGAATGATGCAAATAGCTGGAACTCAGTGAGTATTTATCATAGAAGCAACAGCAAGATCATTACTATTGCTATGTCCAAGTAATATCCCAGTTAATTGTCCTAGAGTGGCAGATGGTCTGCTAGAACAAGTATTCAATCACAAGTGAGGAGATGCAGCTTGTTTACCAGCCCTTTCTACCTCACAGCTTTGGTGAGAAGGGAATGAAGACCATCTGGACTGCAAATGCTTGGTTAAATGTTTATCATGCATTTTGTAAACTGTTAAGTCTACAATGTTAATTGAGTCTCTAGGAAAGGAGGAGATACTAACTGAATGACCTAGAACTAAGGCTATCATTTTTCACTTACAATAAAGAGCCTTATTTCATTAATTTGTAAAAAGCACTTGTATATAATATAAACTATTACAAGAATGGGTAAAGGATAAAAAGTAACTAAAAAGGACATCTGAGGTAAAGGCAAAGAAAAATTTTTTTTTCTACATGTATCATATAATGTAGGATGTTAGCTTGGGAAACTTGGCAAGACTCTGTCTCTACAAAAATTCAAAAAATTAACTGGATATGGTGGCATGTGCCTGTGGTCCCATCTACTTAGGATGGCTGAGGCAGGATGACTGACTGAGCCCAGGAGGTTGAGGCTGCAGTGAGACATGGTTGCACCACTGCACTCCAGCCTAAGTCACGGGGCAAGATCTTCTCTCAAAAAAAAAAAAAAAAAAAAGTGGGGGAGGGAAAAAAATCAGTGGACAAAAGAATACTTACTTGCCAAACACATTCTACAAAATTAGAGGTGAAAAGCACAGGGGCTTGAAAGGCATTTCAGCACAAACTGAAATAAAATGTAAATGTTGGTTTTAGATAAATTAGAAAAGAATGCTAATTAAATTGATCTGTGATCTTCTTTCATTTCCCGTGAAAATATGACATCAGTACCTTCTGCCTCCATGATAGATGTTTAAGTTCCTTAGTATAACAAGAAAAGGGATGCCCTAGCAATATACACCTTTCTTAATACTGAAATTATTAAATATTGACCGGGTGTGGTGGCTCACGCCTGTAATCCCAGCACTTTGAGAAGCCTAGGTGGATGGATCATTTTAGGTCAGGAGTTTGAGACTTTCCTGGCCAACATGGTGAAATCCCGCTTCTACCAAAAATACAAAAACTAGCCAGGAAAGGTGTTGCATGCCTGTAATCCCAGCTCCTCAGGAGGCTGAGGCAGGAGAATCACTTGAACCCAAGAGATGGAGGTTGCAGTGAGCCAGACTGCACTCCCGCCTGGGCGACAGAGCAAGACATCATCTCAAAAAAAAAGGAAAGAAAATCATTAAATATTATTTTGCCTCCTTGCTTTTTGGATCTTATATTTTATTCCTCACATGATTCTAACAGATAAAACAAGTTTTATGACAGTATGACTTCTAAAGTCATAATAATTCAGGGATGCAAAAAACAAAAATTTCTCTGGTTGAGCTTCCTCAACACTCTGAAAGTCAGTCATTCAGATGAAAAAATGGTAAGCACAAGGTCACATCTTACCTGCCCATGCCATGCATAGTGCAAAATAATAGCTGAGTTAGGATGGTTTCCAAGGAAAATTGGCATCAGAGTGGAGATAAGTTCATGGCGCAAGGTATGCCAAGAGGTGTTAATCTGTAGTAAGGCCAATACCAGCATGTCTGGACAGTGTTTGATAGGGAAGCTGAAGAGCTGTTTGACTTGCTCATACTGCCCAACCTCTGCAAGCCTCAGCAGAGATTCAATCAAATCCAAGCTCTTCCTAACAAGAAAGGAAGAAACATGCTTCATCAATAAACATCCAAGTATACAGATTAATTTTCAAAATAAGTGATACCAGCTTGTCAGCACAAAACCAAGTTAGTGTCATGTTTTAATATTAGAAGTTTGAAGTCCACAGCACTCTCTTAAGAACTATTTTTGCCCCAAGAGGTTGAATCTGGTTGACTTTAACTGAGCCTGAAGATCTAACTCTATCCTCAGGCCATGAAAAACATGGGGATAGAGACTGAAGTAAATACCACAAGAAAACAAGTAAGAAAATAACATGGGGTAGACTAGAGAACAAATGCTGTATTTCTCTATCAAATCAATGGCAAAAAATAAATTTAAAAGAGAGAACAGGCCGGGCGCAGTGGCTCAAGCCTGTAATCCCAGCACTTTGGGAGGCCGAGACGGGCGGATCACGAGGTCAGGAGATCGAGACCATCCTGGCTAACACGGTGAAACCCCGTCTCCACTAAAAAATACAAAAAACTAGCCGGGCGACGAGGCGGGCGCCTGTAGTCCCAGCTACTCGGGAGGCTGAGACAGGAGAATGGCGTGAACCCGGGAGGCGGAGCTTGCAGTGAGCTGAGAGCCGGCCACTGCACTCCAGCCTGGGCGGCAGAGCAAGACTCCGTCTCAAAAAAAAAAAAAAAGAGAGAGAGAACAAAGATAGATTTACAGAATAAAAGAAACTATGAAGGCCGGGCGCGGTGGCTCAAGCCTGTAATCCCAGCACTTTGGGAGGCCGAGACGGGCGGATCACGAGGTCAGGAGATCGAGACCATCCTGGCTAATACGGTGAAACCCCGTCTCCACTAAAAAATACAAAAATCTAGCCGGACGAGGTGGCGGGCGCCTGTAGTCCCAGCTACTCGGGAGGCTGAGGCAGGAGAATGGCGTGAACCCGGGAGGGGGAGCTTGCAGTGAGCTGAGATCCGGCCACTGCACTCCAGCCTGGGCGACAGAGCGAGACTCCGTCTCAAAAAAAAAAAAAAAAATAAGAAACTATGGACTGTGTCTGGATTCTCAATCACAGAAAGATTAAAAGACATTTTTGAGCCAATTGGAGAACTTAAATGTAAATAACTAGGTATATTAAGGAACTGTTATTTGTTAATGTGATAATGGTATTTAAGTTTATAAAAATGGAAAGAGGCCTTTATCTGTTCAAATAAAATGAAGAAGAAATACAACTATATACATCAGACTCATAAGGAAAAAAATAAGCAAACTTGCCGGGCGCGGTGGCTGAAGCCTGTAATCCCAGCACTTTGGGAGGCCGAGATGGGCAGATCACGAGGTCAGGAGATCAAGACCATCCTGGCTAACACGGTGAAACCCCGTCTCTACTAAAAATACAAAAACTAGCCGGGCGATGTGGCAGTGCCTGTAGTCCCAGCTACTCGGGAGGCTGAGGCAGAAGAATGGCGTAAACCCGGGAGGTGGAGCTTGCAGTGAGCTGAGATCCGGCCACTGCACTCCAGCCTGGGTGACAGAGCGAGATTCAGTCTCAAAAAAAATAAATAAATAAATAAATAAGCAAGCTTACAAATCTAATGTTGACTACCACCTAAGAAAAGGACACACCACCACCAAAAAAAGTAAAGACAATTATTTGATCAATAACAGAAACGTGTTCCGGGAGGGTATAGTTAGAAAAAAACTGAAGATACGTTATGAACTAGATCCCGTTGGGGAACAATTCAAGCCACGCTCTCTCCCTGTAGCCCTGTGTACTTCAACAATGATGAAAGTACTTGTAACCATTCTTTCTTCACACATTCGCAGAGAGGAATGATAGGACAGAGTTCCAAGAGAAACCTGATCTAGACACTGGGCTGGACTAAGATTCTACCTCGAAAATTTGAAACTAGAACTCAGAGAAACTAGATACTTTAGCTGAAAAAGTATAAGATTCGGCCAGGTGCAGTAGCTCAAGTCTGCAATCTCAGCACTTTGAGAGACCGAGGCGGATGGATCACTTGACGTCAGGAGTTTGAGACCAGCCTGGCCAACATGGTAAAACCCCATGTCTAATAAAAACATAAAACTAGGCCAGGCGGGGTGGCTCACGCCTATAATCCCAGCACTTTGGGAGGCCGAGGCGGGCAGATCACAAGATCAGGAGATCGTGAGCATCCTGGCTAACACGGTGAAACCCCGTGTCTACTAAAAATACAAAAAAAATTAGCCAGGCATGGTGGTGGATGCCTGTAGTCCCAGCTACTCAGAAGGGTGAGGCAGGAGAATGGTGTGAACCCGGGAGACGGAGCTTGCAATGAGCTGAGATCGCGCCACTGCACTCCAGCCTGGGCAACAGAGCAAGACACCGTCTCAATAAAAAAAAAAAAAATATATATATATATATATATGCCCAGCGTGGTGGCTCACACCTGTAATCCCAGCACTTTGGGAGGCCAAGGCGGGCAAATCATGAGGTCAGGGAGATTGAGACCATCCTGCCTAACACTGTGAAACCCCGTCTCTATTAAAAATACAAAAAATTATGCCGGGCGCGGTGGCTCAAGCCTGTAATCCCAGCACTTTGGGAGGCTGAGACGGGCGGATCACGAGGTCAGGAGATCGAGACCATCCTGGCGAACACGGTGAAACCCCGTCTCTACTAAAAAATACAAAAAACTAGCCGGACGAGGTGGCGGGCGCCTGTGGTCCTAGCTACTCGGGAGGCGGAGGCAGGAGAATGGCGTAAACCTGGGAGGCGGAGCTTGCAGTGAGCTGAGATCCAGCCACTACACTCCAGCCTGGGCGACAGAGCAAGACCCCTTCTCCAAAAAAAAAAAAAAAAAAAAAATTATCCGGGCATGGTGGCAGGTGCCTGTAGTCCCAGCTACTCGGGAGGCTGAGGCAGGAGAATGGGGTGAACCTGGGAGGCAGGGCTTGCAGTGAGCCGAGATGGCGCCACTGCACTCCAGCCTAGGTGACAGAGCGAGACTCTGTCTCAAAAAAAAAAATATATATATATATACACATATATATATATATATATACACACACACACATATATATATATATAAAACTTAGCCAAGGACGGTGGTGAGCACCTGTAATCCTAGCTACTCGGGAGGCTGAGGCAGAAGAATTGCTTAAATCCGGGAGGCAGAGGTCGCAGCGAGCTGAGATTGTGCCACTGCACTCCAGCCTGGGCAACAGAGTGAGACTCCATCCCACAAATATAAATAAATGAGAAAAGAAAAGAAAACTATTTTATTTGACAGGCTGGCCACCTTGAACAACTTACAAATCAAAAAAAAAAAAAAAAAAAAAGGCATAAGCTCTACAGAGAAGAAATCTCAACATTAAGGGAGAAAGGAGGAAGTACAAACCTCTTTCCAACATTGATACTTTCAGATTTGACGCTTTTAAAAGAACACCTAAGGACAGACCCTACAAGATATAACTAACGATAGGGACTGAGAAATAAGTTATCCAACAACCCCCTCTATAAATACTTAAGTAGGGTCACTAAAACTACTGCTTCATTTAAACCTGTTAACTATGTATTTGGCTTACTATTAACTTTGTATTTCACAAAAGAAGCAATCCTTTAAATGAAAGCTGAATCAAAGTGTTTACCATGTGGCAATTTCTCGATTGTCATCCTCTGGTGGTGCTTTCAGAATATCAGTGGCAACAGTATGACAGGGATAGTCAGCAAAACAGAAAATCTCTGGATTTATAAGGGAATGTTGAATGAAGGAGAGCTGCAATGAAAGAAAATGCTTACCACCATAAATGATTGTGAATGCTATAAAATCTGACATGTTTTCATTAGGCTATTGTCAATCTTAAGGTTATTAGCATGGCAATTTCCCTTTTAAAATCTTAATTATGGCCAGCGTGGTGGCTCACGCCTGTAATCCCAGCACTTTGGGAGGCCGAGGCGGGCGGATCACGAGGTCAGGACATCGAGACCATCCTGGCTAACACAGTAAAACCGTCTCTACTAAAAATACAAAAAAAAAAAAAATTAGCCAGGCATGGTGGCAGCACCTGTAGTCCCAGCTACTCGGGAGGCTGAGGCAGGAGAATGGCGTAAACCCGGGAGGCGGAGCTTGCAGTGAGCTTGTAGTGAGATTGCACCACTGCACTCCAGCCTGGGCAACAGAGTGAGACTCCGTCTCAAAAAAAAACAAAACAAAACAAAAAAAATTCTTAATTATTTGCCCTTTGAAAACCACACATAATTCAGACACATGAAAGGTGCACAATGAAACCCTGGGTGGATTCTCAATCATAACTGTTAAAAGACTTTTTTGAGCCAATTAGGGAAACTTAATGTTGCCTTGGAAACGAACATCATTAAACTATTGGGAAAACACCTTGACAGTTACACCTTAAAGGAGTCTGACTAGTACTAAAACTATGATAATATTCCTTCAATACTTATGACAGTCCTTGCTTTTCTGTGCATGTATAACAAATTCTACTTTACAAGAATATTTCAATGGATAGATGGCACTACATATAGAATAAGTCATATTTTATTCCCCCTTCTATAGCTAAATACCACTCACTCACCTGGCCTTCAGCGTGTTTCCAAGGTCTATATATCAGGTCTACTGGGAACACTTCCATACCCAAACCCCTCTGAATGCCATAAACCACATTATGAAGTCCTTTACTGTCACGAATTTGAAATCCAGGATGGTCCAGTTCATAAGTTACTTCCTTGAAATTCAAACTCGGATTCTAAAAAAGACCAAAGCAGTTTAAAATGTAATGAATGTGTGTATATTTTGATACATTGTCCAAAAGGCCATATTACATCTGAAATTCATTTTAGATGTTCTACTTACAAAATTTTAAATGTGAATTTTAAGAAACTCATTCTTTATTTTTTTCTTTTTTGAAACAGAGTCTCACTCTGTCACTTAGGTTGGACTGCAGTGGCATGATCTCAGCTCATTGCAACCTCTGCCTCCTGGGTTCGAGAGATTCTCGTGCCTCAGCCTCCGACGTAGCTGGGATTACAGAAGTACACCAACATGCCCAGGTAATTTTTTTTAATTTTAGTAGAGACAAGTTTCCGCCATGCTGGCCAGGATGGTATCAAACTCCTGGCCTCATGTGATCCATCTGCCTTGGCCTCCAAAGTGCTGGGATTACAGGAGTGAGCCACCACACCTGGCTTATTACATACACTACCTCTTAATATCTAAAAGTTCCATTGTAGGGTCACGTGCAGTGGCTTATGCCTATAATCACAGCACTTTGGAAGGAGGGTGGATTGCCTGAGGTCAGGAGTTTGAGACCAGCCTGGCCAACATGATGAAACCCTGTCTCTACTAAAAATACAAAAAAAAAAAAAAAAAAAAAAAAAAAAGCCAAGCATGGTGGCACATGCCTGTAGACCCAGCTACTTGGGAGGCTGAGGCAAGAGAAATGCGTGAACCCAGGAGGCAGAGGATGCAGTGAGCCATGATCATGCCACTGCACTTCAGCTTGGGCAACAGAGTGAGACTCCATCTAAAAAAGAAAACAAAAACAAAAGTTCCATTCTAGGCCAGGCACAATGGCTCACGCTTGTAATCCCAACCTTTTGCTCCCAAAGGTGGGAGGATCACTAACTAGAGCCCAGGAGTTAAAAGTCCAATATGGGCAACATAGCAAAAGCAAAAATAAATACAGTTCAATTCCTTTATGTCTTATTTAAGCCCTTCAAGATTTCAATAGAGGTACTTTATTTTTCATTCAGTTTACAACCAAAGTAGAAGTGGCAAGATAAGTATGATTTTCGTTATTCTTCTTTACCGTAGACAAGAGTAACTTAGCAGTAGCACCCCAAGTTACAAGGTCACAACCCTAATGAAAAAATTTAAATTTGATTACGTACTGTCTCCAGTACACAATTCACTTGGACACTTTATTACTTTTTGAGTTAACAAAGGTGGAAAATTCTTAAAATTTGCTTTCTTTGGACTATATCATCCAAATACCACAAATCAAAAACCATCATCACATATACTCACCAGTTCTTTAAGAACATCAATCAAGACTTCTACATTCCACGTGTGTGCCTGTGCTCCATCACTTTTATCTTTCCCATCACTCCAGATCCCACTGCCCGGAGCAGAAATACTCTGTAGAAGTAAAACTTGAATTAAACAAACCCAACTACTCCATGTGTTCACTTCTGGTCGATAGAGCAATCAATCATATTGTAATTTAATAAAAAAAATAAAGAGGACAGGACATTAACTCACTTGGTAAAATAGCTGAATTCAACACACCTGTAATGGAATGCCATCCGTTAATCCTGAATGAGTTCGAGCCATCATTCCCAAAACCCTTGCAACCTGGGCAGCTGTGACCTCCCGAACACCAAACTGCATGATTATATTGCGACATTCTTCAATACTGAAACAGAAATGTAACTTCAGAAAAATGCTACCAGCCTCAACATCAAGATTGAGAAATTTTGGCATTAAATGAACCTTGTTTGAAATCCTTAGTTTTACTATAAAACAGGCAGAGCTGTAAGTGTCATTTCTTGTTATATTTATACAGCTAGGAATGTAAAAACCATCTACTTCGGTAAGAAAATGGCAAAAGTCATTATTCTAAGTAACCAGGGAATGGAAAACCAAATATTGTATGTTCTCACTTGTTAGATGGGAGATAAGCTATGAGGACGCAAAGGCGTAAGAATGATACAATGCAGCGGACTTCTGAATCCCCAGTCATGGACCGTTATCAGTCTGTGGCCTGTTAGAAACCATCCACACGGCCGGGCACAGTGGCTCAAGCCCGTAATCCCAGCACTTTGGGAGGCCGAGACGGGCGGATCACAAGGTCAGGAGATCGAGACCACCCTGGCTAATACGGTGAAACCCCGTCTCTACTAAAGAATACAAAAAACTAGCCGGGCGAGGTGGCGGGCGCCTGTAGTCCCAGCTACTCGGGAGGCTGAGGCAGGAGAATGGCATAAACCCGGGAGGCGGAGCTTGCAGTGAGCTGAGATCCGGCCACCGCACTCCAGCCTGGGCGACAGAGCCAGACTCCGCCTCAAAAAAAAAAAAAAAAAAAAGAAACCATCCACACAGCAGGAAGTGAGCAAGTATTTCCACTTGGGCTCCACCTCTTGTGGGGTACAAGAGTACTGGAGTACAGTGGCACGATCTTGGCTCACTGCAACCTTCACTTCCCGAGTTTAAATCATCCTCCTGCCTCAGCCTCCCAAGTAGCTGGGATTACAAGCACGCACTACCACGCCTGGCTAATTTTTGTATTTTTAGTGGAGATGGGGTTTCACCACGTTGGCCAGGCTGACCTCAAACTCCTGGCCTCAACTGATCCACCCACCTCGGCCTCCCAAAGTGCCGGGATTACAGGCGTGAGCCACAATGCCCAGCCTGAAAAATTTTTTAAAAGGCAAACAAATTTTAAAACTCAGTGTAAGGGCCGGATGTGGTGGCTCACGCCTGCAATCCCAGCCTTTGGGAGGCTGAGGCGGGCAGATCACGAGGTCAGATCAAGACCATCCTGGCTAACACAGTGAAACCCTATCTCTACTAAAAATACAAAAATTATCTGGGCATGGTGGCACGCACCTGTAGTCCCAGCTGCTCGGGAGGCTGAGGCAGGAAAATCACTTGAACCCCGGAGACGGAGGTTGCAGTGAGCTGAGATTGTGCCACTGCACTCCAGCCTGGGCAACAGAGCAAGACTCCATCTCAAAAAAAAAAAAAAAAAAAAATCAGTGGAAGAAAATAAGGTAAGACTCATGAGTGATGCTCTCTTTCATAATGACAAAATTATTCTCAATCTTCTTTAAGATTTTAACATCCAAAGTGAGTTTGATTATTCTGATATGTACAAAACCTTGAACATCCATCCTAACTTTTTGTTTTTGAGATGAAGTCTCGCCCTGCTGCCCAGGCTGGAGTGCAGTGGCACGATCCTGGCTCACTGCAATCTCCGCCTCCTGGGTTCAAGCGATTCTCCTGCCTCAGCCTCCTGAGTAGCTGGGATTATAGGCGCGTGCCACCATGCCCAGCTAATTTTTGTATTTTTAGTATAGATAGGGTTTTTACCATGTTGGTCAGGCTGGTCTTGAACCCTGACCTCATGTGATCCACCCACCTCGGCCTCCCTAAGTGCTGGGACTACAGGCATGAGTCACCGTGCCCAGTCTGCATCCTAAAGTTTCACTATGCATCTTAGTTTGATTAACAAAAGTTATATGCCAGGCACAAGTACAACACTCACAAATGCACTATTTCAAACCTAAGTGAGAATGTGGTTTGTCTGAGAGTTTTTAAAACATAAGGATTTTTAAGTCAAAGTAAAGCACATTAACATCCTTAATAATGTGCTTTTAGAAAAATATTAATAATCCAGTATATCACAGTCTTAAGTGCTACTAACAATGTGAAATAATATCCTTTGATGCCCTAAGCAAGTGAGAAAAATACGCAAGAGACAGGGTATAAAAGAGGCAGAAAAGGAAGGAAGCCACAGATGAAGGCAGAATGAAGAAATTAGAGGGGTGGGGGTCAGAGAGGAGAAAATTAGTCACATTAAGTGTAAAGGGATATAAGTTCCATAAACACTAACTTGCTTCAATGCTCTCTCTTCCTTCCAAAAGCTAAAATATGCCTATCGTGGCAACTAGCCTAGAAACCACTGACTCCTAATTTTGAGAAACCGGAGAGGAGAAGGAGATAAACATTTAACACCCAGCATGTTTACAGCTGTCGCACATACTAGTTTGTGGAAGATTAAAATTTAGAAGCATGCCTCTTGAGAGGAAAAGATGATTAAGGAATTTTAGAGAATTCTTTTAAAGAATTACATCATGTTTCGCACAAGAATAATCAGAAACTTAACATGTTTTACTACCAACCTTGCACAAAAGCCATAGCCTACTTCTTGCATAAAATCAGCCAAAGAGCTCTCCATCATGGTTTTAGCTACCCCTCCGGAATCAGGCAGGATCCTGTCCATTAGAATGTCCCGTTTTTCAGGGTATAAAAGTGGTGCGAGCACCACAGGACAGCGTTCTTGGGGAAAATCTGAGGGAAGAAAAAGGTTACAACTGCTATATTAATTAAAAACAAACAATCCTCTTTTGCTCTATCCAAAATCCCTCAAACCCAATTCTCTCACAAGTTCATATCAAAGGCAAGCTTATTTCATTTTTTCCAGCCTACTAGCCCAAGTTATGACTTTAACATCAATTTCAAAATCTGAATACTTTTACATCACAAAAAATGCTCATCAGTGTACCTTTAACATTTGATACTGGGATTCCATCTATTCACCAACTCATACCCTAAATATTACTTTAAATTTTCACAACAGGGCTATCACTTCCCATACAATGAAAGCAAACAATTAGAATATCAGTCTATTTATTTCACTGGCAAGTGGAAAGTTTCCCATTAGTGAGAATGTTAATGTACATTAAACTATATAAACATTAGGAAGTAAATAAAAATAACCATGAGAATGGATAAGTTAATCCACTACCAGATTTGTTTTAAAAAGAATTCTTAATCTTTCTCAAACATGAAAGCTCAGAGGCAACAAAATAACTAGAATTTATCTTAACTTTACCATGCCAATATCCAAGGAGGTGAAGTGAGCATATCAAAAGTGACCAATTTTTTAAGCTAAAAACAGCATGTAAGCCTAGGCATGGTGTCATGCTCGCCTGAGCTTCCCAAAGTGCTGGGATTACTGGCCTAAGCCACTGTGCCCAGCTGATGTTGTCTCTTTTTTAAAAACAGAAAGAAAGAGGGGGACGGGGAGGGGCAGGGGAAGGAGGAAGGGGAAGGGGAGAGGGAGAGGGGAGAAAAGAGAGAAGAGAGAAAAGAGAAAAGAAAAAAAATGCTTTTGTGATATGTCTGTGGTCATCCAAGAAGACGATCCACTGTAGGCTACAAAGACTCCCTTACCTCTGCGCAGCGTCTTCAGAAAAGCGTCTATCTGTTCTTGTCCAACTCCAAAGGCTCCCTTCTGCCCAAAGAGGAGATGGGAGAGGAGGAGGTGTAGGACCTCTATTGCTATATCTTGGAAGCCACCTTCTTGATTTCCACTGACGTCTGCGTCAATGTAAGAACGCAGAAGATCTGGAAGCTTCTGTTTGATAAACTGGGCAGCTAGAAGTCAGGTAAACCAAAAACCACAAGTTATTTTTGTACCACAATGGGTTAAAAAGTCACATACCATCAAAATGCACATAATCACCCTTCTCATTCACCAGCTCACCCATCTCTCTAATGCTTTCTCTAGCTGACAAGTATAAAGAAAGTAATGGCCAGGAACCGGCTGTGGTGAGGGGAAAATGGTAGAGTTGTTGACAGGCATAGTTCTGTTTGGCAAGATAACATTCTAGAGATCTGTTACACAACCTAAATATAATTATCATTATGGAACTTTACACTTAAAATGATTACGGCCGGGCGCGGTGGCTCAAGCCTGTAATCCCAGCACTTTGGGAGGCCGAGACGGGCGGATCACAAGGTCAGGAGGTCGAGACCATCCTGGCTAACACGGTGAAACCCCGTCTCTACTAAAAAATACAAAAAAACTAGCCGGGCGAGGTGGCGGGCGCCTGTAGTCCCAGCTACTCGGGAGGCTGAAGCAGGAGAATGGCGTGAACCCGGGAGGCGGAGCTTGCAATGAGCTGAGATCCAGCCACTGCACTCCAGCCCGGGTGACAGAGTGAGACTCCGTCTCAAAAAAAAAAAAAAAAAAAAAAAAAAAATGATTATGAGAGGGCCGGGTGCAGTGGCTCACACCTGTAATCCCAGCACTTTGGGAGGCCGAGGTGGGCAGATCACAAGGTCAGGAGATCGAGACCACCCTGGCTAATATAGTGAAACCCCGTCTCCACTAAAAAATACAAAAATATTTGCTGGGCATGGTGGCGGGCACCTGTAGTCCTAGCTACTCAGGAGACTGAGGCAGAAGAATGGCATGAACCCAGGAGGCGGAACTTCCAGTGAGCCGAGATCACGCCACTGCACTGCAGCCTGGGTGAGAGAGAGAACGAGACTCCGTCTCAAAAAAAAAAAGAATTTGTTATGAGGGTAACATTTATATTACATGTTTTTTACCATAGAGAGAAATTAATTTCAGATTATCTTAGTAAGTCTAAACCACAGAGCCTCATGATTAAAAACCCATGTATTTTAAAGTCTCACTTCATGATATTTTTGGAAAAGTAACTCACCGAAACCTCTAAGATCTGAGCTGGAAGAATTCAACAGGGCAAGGCCAAAAATTACCTGAAACAAGAAGGGTTAGATTAACCAAAGAGTCAAATGGCTGTTTTTAATTCTAATTCTGTCTACGTCTCTTTTCTTAAATCACTCACCTCTTGTACTTTGCTTAATTTGAGCACTTTACTCAGCTGGGCGAATAAGTGGGGTGCAGGTTTTAAACTCTGAAACAAACCAAATTTTAGTTTAAAATAAGAACTTTTTTCAAAAAATTTTTAACAACCTATCTGTTTGCTCAACGATGGCACTACATAGGAGTTGCTTAATTCTGTAGTGTTGCTAGAAACATCACTATGTCCTAAAACTATGACAAACTTAAGCTTTCACATGATCTGGTTTTAGTAAGATTCTATTTATTACTAAATGAACTGTCTTAATTTTGTTACAAAGCTATGAAAGACATCCCAAAATAACAACCTGAAATTTTTATATTAAGACATCACATTATCAGATCAAGGCTTAGGGCCTTTTTAGAAAGCCTGAGATCACATTCTTAGAGATAATAGTAATACCAACCTTCTGAT
Source organism: Rhinopithecus roxellana (assembly GCF_007565055.1). Taxonomy (NCBI): domain Eukaryota; kingdom Metazoa; phylum Chordata; class Mammalia; order Primates; family Cercopithecidae; genus Rhinopithecus; species Rhinopithecus roxellana. The sequence goes on along the minus strand of NC_044568.1, from coordinate 40,884,233 downwards.
AGTGCAATGGATTATCAATGGCATAGGACAGCGTCGAGATAAAATTTGGCTTTGTAATCAGCAACGCACACTCCTGAATCAGAAACTGAGTCTTTAAAAATAAAAAATGACTTTCATTAGCACTAAACGTCATCTAAGAACAAACAGAAGCTGAGGTACTCAGAACATTAAAATGTGATCTAACACTATATACTGTTATATCTTATCAAAATCAGCTCTTTAAAAATCTCGCCAGGCGCAGTGGTTGATGCCCGTAATCCCAGCGCTTTGAGAAGCTAAAGCAGGTGGATCACCTGAGGCCAGGAATTCAAGACCTGCCTGGCCAACATGGTAAAACCCTGTCTCTACTAAAAATACAAAAATTAGCCAGGCGTGGTGCCAGGCACCTATAATCTCAGCTACTTGGGGGGCTGAGGCAGGAGAATCGCTTGAATCCAGGAGGCAGAGGTTGCAGTGAGCCATGATTGTGCCACCACACTCCAGCCTGGGTGACGAGAGAGACTCTGTCTCAACAACATCCAAGGTAAAAGGAACTAGGAAACAAAAAAAGATGTAAAGAAAGTTATAAAAAGAGGTTTTTTTTAAAAAACTCATTACACTACTCAAAGTCTATTACCAGCAAAACTTCCAGAAAAGAAGAGCTCATTGATAAGATAACTGTAAGAAACAGTATTATGACAAACTCTTGCTAGATGGGAAATAAAGCTAGAGCTTCAATCCAGGACATGAGATTCCCTCTGCCTTACTAACTTTTCAGGCAGGGAACCCCCACATTCCTGCTTCCTTCAGGCAAGTCTGCTCCGTACCTCTTGAAATCTGAACTAGGTAGCTGTTATAGTCTACAGGCAGGCAGAAGAAGGGACGCACAGAAAAAAAAGGAAAAATTTAACACCTTTTCACCCTCCAGCTACAATTACTTCTGGATGCTATTTTCTATGTGTCATATGCTACATACACTATGCCCAAAATTCATTTAACAATTACAGCTAAGTGGATATGAACTTTGTAAGCCCCAAATACCTGATGGAAATCTTTGCCACTGCTTTTACCATCGCCACTGAAATCCACATGCGAAAATAGGCAGCGTAATAAATGCCTGTCTGCCTCAGGACCGTGCCGATTCACAATCTAAAATGACCAAAAATAGTATGTTTAAGAGAGGATTTAAAAAGAAAAAAAAGGTTCAAAAAAGAAAATCAACCTCCAAGGCAAAATTCCAATTTACATTAATTACTCATTTTTGAAGTTAAAGGAATTACTGATGGAAGTGCCCATAAGTTATAATTTTTTTTTTTTTAGAGAGGGTCCGTATTGCCCAGGCTGATATCGAATTCCTGGACTCACAGCATCTCCTCGCCTCACCCTTCTGAGTAGCTAGGATCACAGGCATACACCACTGCTTCCACCTGTAATTCAATATTTTTAAAATGTTTCCTGGGCTGGGCATGGTGGCTCATGCCTGTAATCCCAGCACTTTGGGAGGCCAAGGCAGGTGGGTTACCTGAGGTCAGGAGTTCAAGACCAGTCTGGTCAACATGGGGAAACCCCGTCTCTACTAAATACACAAAAATTAGCCAAGCATGGTGGTGGGTGCCTGTAATCCCAGCTACTTGCAAGGCTGAGGCAGGAGAATCACTTGAACCCAGGAGGCAGAGGTTGTAGTGAGCCGAGATCGTGCCATTGTAGTCTAGCCTGGCCAACAAGAGTGAAACTTCATCTCAAAAAAAAAAAAAGTTTCCTATAGTCAGTCACTGGCAGGAAGAAGAACAGAAAAACTATGGTAATTTTACCATGCAACTCTGTACTTTGCTCAACATCTACACCAAAAACACCAAGTAGCATTGATCAAATGTGTAACAAAGATTTTCTTTTAAGGCAACAATTTTACGTAACTCAAATTCTCTCTGCTAACACAACTGTAACGCTACACGGCACAGCCTTAAATGAAGCTGCCACCAGATCAGACTTCAGTGATTTAGATGCTGCCCTAGAGCTCAATTAGTTTCCTGCTCTTCCTCAAATTTACCCATGTTTGTTGGTATTTGTTATTCTCTCTAAATGAAAAACTCCAGACAGCTATCATGATTTGTTCTTTCACTTCATTTAGGTTTCTACTCTAAAGCCACCTTATCAATGAGGTCTTATTACCATTCCTAAAATAGCCATATGCCCCAGCATCACTCCTTATTCTGCTTTACTTTTTCTCCATAGCAATTACTACTACCTGCTAATTTATTGAAATTTTCTGTAGCTGTGTTCACTTCTGCACATCTAGTCTAGAAAAGACTTGAGCACAGTATATGTGCAGAGTCATCATGTTTACTAAGAGCCACATACTACCTACACGTTGGGCTAGATATTGCACTGAGCTTTCCTGGCTTAATCTTCAACAACTGCTAACATTTACCACCCTCTATCCCCACGGATAGGGGTTGATATAGTTAAAACAGACTCCTTGAGCCGAAAATCCAAGACTATGAGCTAAAGAATCTGGATTTATAGTCCAACTTCAAAGCCTATGATCTTCCCACTATATCACGATAACAACATGAAAGCTGGCTAAGTTCTTAGCTTATTTCAGTTTCCTGTCTCCTCATTCAGAAAATATGGAAGTTAAGAAAGACCATCTCGGCCGGGCGCGGTGGCTCAAGCCTGTAATCCCAGCACTTTGGGAGGCCGAGACGGGCGGATCACGAGGTCAGGAGATCGAGACCATCCTGGCTAATACGGTGAAACCCTGTCTCTACTTAAAAATACAAAAAACTAGCCGGGCGACGAGGCGGGCGCCTGTAGTCCCAGCTACTCGGGAGGCTGAGGCAGGAGAATGGCGTGAACCCGGGAGGGGGAGCTTGCAGTGAGCTGAGATCCGGCCACTGCACTCCAGCCTGGGTGGCAGAGCAAGACTCCATCTCAAAAAAAAAAAAAAAAAAGAAAAGAAAAGAAAAGAAAGACCATCTCTACCAAAAAAAATAGCTAGGCATGGTGATGTACACCTATAATTTCCAGCTACTTGAGAGGCTGAGGTACGAGAATTGCTTGAACCCGGGAGGCGGAGGTTGCAGTAAGCAAAGACTGCGCCACTGCACTCCAGTCTGGATGAGGGAGTGAGACTCGGTCTCCAAAAAAAAAGAGAGAGAATAGAGGCCGGGTGCAGTGGCTTACATCCGTAATCCAAACACCTTGGGAGGCTGAGGCTGGAGGATCACATGAACCCAGGAGTTCAAGGTTACAGTGAGCTATGATGGTGCCACTGTGCTCCCACCTTGGGGGACAAAGCAGTACCCTGTCTCAATAAAAAATAAAACAAAAGGAGAGGCGAGGTGGCTCATGCCTGTAATCCCAGCACTTTGGGAGGCCGAGGCGGGCAGATCACAAGGTCAGGAGAACGAGACCATCCTGGGTAACACAGTGAAACCCCGTCTCTACTAAAAAATACAAAAAAATTAGCTAGGTGTGATGGCAGGCACTTGTAGTCCTAGCTACCAGGGAGGTTGAGGTGGGAGAATGGCTTGAACCCGGGAGGCAGAGCTTGCAGAGAGCCCAGATCGCACCACTGCACTCCAGCCTGGGTGACAGAGCGAGACTCCGTCTCAAAAAACAAACAAACAAACAAACAAACAAAAAGAAGAGAATTAACTATGATCCAATTAACCAGATCTCTCACCCTTGAAAAAACACGATAATCTGGTTCAACCTACATTTGTTGAGTATATGCTACGCACTATTCTAGCTGTAAACACAGCAGCAGAGGAGACTAATAGGTTCCAAATTCTCACTAAGCCAATTTTTGTGGGAGAAGTACAGGCAAAAAATTTCTGACAACATTATCTGTTACAAAAAAAAAAAAATAAAACAGAGCTTGCTAATATTGATGCAGGGGGTTATCTCAGAGACTTTCTAAGGTGAGACCTGTGAGCTGAGACAACCATAGATACGGGTAAAGAAAAAACAACCCAGGGAGAAGCAAAAACCTAGAGTGCAAAAGCACAGAAACAGAAAAGAACTCTGAAGATCAGAAAAAAGTTCAGAGGGAATCAGGGGGCCAGACCATGGTTAATGAATACACTGACTTGTCTGAGATTGTGTTATCAACCTAAAAAATAGAAGGCACATTTCATCACACTGTCAATGGCCAAAGAATAAAAAAGTTTCAAGGTTTTGCTTCACTAGGATCAGCAAAGATTTACTAAAATCCCGTTATCCTTACATTTGTTTCTTGCTTAATTTTTTTCCCATGCGGATTATACAATAAAAACCTGGAATGAATATTTTTAAGAGGTAGAATATGTTTTCAAAGTTAACTACGCACCAGGCGCAGTGGCTCACGCCTGTAATCCCAGCACTTTGTGGGGCCGAGGTGGGAGGATCACCTGAGGTCAGGAGTTCGAGACCAGCCTGACCAACATAGTGAAACCCCATCTCTACTAAAAATACAAAAATTAGCCGGATGTGGTGGCGTGTGCTCTCCTAATCCCAGCTACTTAGGAGGCTGCGGCTGGAGAATCGCTTGAACCCAGGAGCCGGGGTTTGCAGTAAGCCGAGATCACGCCATTACACTCCAGCTTGGGCAACAAGAGCAAAACCCGTCTCAAAAAATAAGTTAACTATGGAGATACTCCATTATTTGTGTGGCACATATGTTTGATACACTCTAAGTCTTAATCCTCCCTCATGTGTCTTCTTTAGATCAAATAGTGTCTACCATTCAATATGATTTTTTTCAACCATTCCATATAATTTTCTAAATCTCTGACATCATAGACTTATTTGCTAATATCCCTCTTAATATGTGGCTCCTAGATCACAATGTTTTACTACAGTCATAAATCAAAACATTATAGAAATACTGCAAAAAGCATTTGATATACTTAATTTTTCATACAGCCTAAGATTTTGCTACGAGATTGTAAGGTGTTTAATACAGTTTTTTAATTATTTTACTAGTCTCCCCTTACCAACTGGTAGAATGGTTTCTATTTTAAGCAAAAATGTGTAGGGCTTAATTTCAGAAGATAAATATAATCTTACTTTAACATCTTTGTAACATAAGATTTTGTTTGTAAAATACTACTTTAGTTTTAGAAGAAACAGTTGCTCCTGGTGAGGAGCAGACAGCATGGCAGCGTAGAAAAAAACATTCCATTCACAGCCATAAAATGTTTGTCTTGAATTACTGCAACACAGACTTTAAAAAAAAAATCTTCCCTATTAACATGGTATTAAAAAGACTGAGTGGCTGTAAAAGCAACTCTTAAATTAAAAAGTATTATATAAACAAGCTGGGCGTGGTGGAGCACACCTATAGTCCTAACTACTGGGGAAGGGCAAGGCAGGATGATCACTTGAGGCCAGGAGCTGGAGGTTGCAGTGTGCCATGAATGCTACCGTGAACAGCCACTGCATTCCAGGCTGGTAAAGACACCAAGACTCAATCTCCCTAAAACAAACAAAGTAGTCCAGAGAGGTCCTTCTTACCACTTCTAATAATGGGCCAAATTCAGATTTCTCTTTGAAACTGATAAATTCAGAAATTAAAATATTTAGGACTGATAAATGCCCCAAAACATACAATTATCCTCTGTTCAAGTGATGAATCTGCAGCATCAATAAACCATAAAAGAAAAAAGTTCTCCATTTAGAGACCCACATCAGCCCACAAAAATTGCAGAATGGTCAAGAGCATAGAGCTGAGGAAGAATCAAGATATCATTTTAATATCTGTGATTAACTATCTAGTCAAAGGAGTGTGCTGGAAAAGCAGAATGCGGAAAAGGCGGCGGCAACCATTACCAAATCTGAAAACAGAAAGGGGAGACACTACCCCCAACATACTCCTCACCCTCAAGCATGCCCAAGATTGTTGATGTGAATAAATAATTAGGACAATTCGAAAATAAAAACACAAAGAATCAGCATGGAACCTATTTTAAGAAACTGTGAAACAAACAGCAAAAACAAAACACAGGTTAAGAATATACATTTCGGTGGCCGGGCGCGGTGGCTCAAGCCTGTAATCCCAGCACTTTGGGGGGCCGAGACGGGCGGATCACGAGGTCAGGAGATCGAGACCATCCTGGCTAACACGGTGAAACCCCGTCTCCACTAAAAAATACAAAAAACTAGCCGGGCGAGGTGGCGGCGCCTGTAGTCCCAGCTACTCGGGAGGCTGAGGCAGGAGAATGGCGTGAACCTGGGAGGCGGAGCTTGCAGTGAGCTGAGATCTGGCCACAGCACTCCAGCCTGGGTGACAGAGCGAGACTCCGTCTCAAAAAAAAAAAAAAAAAAAAGAATATACATTTCGGGCCGGGCACGGTGGCTCACGCCTGTAATCCCAGCACTTTGGGAGGCCGAGGCGGGTGGATCACGAGGTCGGGAGATCGAGACCATCCTGGCTAACACGGTGAAACCCCGTCTCTACTAAAAAATACAAAAAACTAGCAGGGCGAGGTGGTGGGCGCCTGTAGTCCCAGCTACTCGGGAGGCTGAGGCAGGAGAATGGCGTGAACTCGGGAGGCGAAGCTTGCAGTGAGCTGAGATCCGGCCACTGCACTCCAGCCTGGGAGACAGAGCGAGACTCCGTCTCAAAAAAATATATATATATAAAAAATTAGCCGGGCATGGTGGCGGGCGCCTGTAGTCCCAGCTGCTCGGGAGGCTGAGGCAGGAGAATGGAGTGAACCCGGGAGGCGGAGTTTGCAGTGAGCCGTGATCGCGCCACTGCACTCCAGTCTGGGCAACAGAGCGAGACTCTGTCTCAAAAAAAAAAAAAAAAAAAGAGTACATTTTGGCCAGGCGCGGTGGCTGACGCCTGTAATCCCAACACTTTGAGAGGCTGAGGAGGGAACATTAATGCATCTAGTGATTAATAATATAGAGTCTAGGCTGTGCATGATGGCTCACGACTGCAATCCCAGCACTTTGCCCAAGGTGGGTGAATCACCTGACGTCAGGAGTTCAAAACTAGCCTGGCCAACATAGTGAAACCTAGTCTCTACTCAAAATACAAAAACTGGCTGGGTGCAATGGCTCACACCTGTAATCCCAGCACTTTGGGAGGCCACAGCAGGTGGATCACCTGAGGTCAGGAGTTTGAGACCAGCCTGACCAACATGGAGAAACCTCGTCTCTACTAAAAATACAATATTAGCCGGGCATAGTGGCACATGCCTGTAATCACAGCTACTTGGGAGGCTGAGGCAGGAGAATCGCTTGAACCTGGGAGGCAGAAGTTGCGCTGAGCAGAGATCGTGCCATTGTACTTACTCCAGCCTGGGCAACAAGAGCAAAACTCCGTCTCAAGGGGAAAAAAAGAAAAAAAGTTAGCCTGGCATGGTAGCACACGCCTGTAGTCCTAGCTACTCACAAGGCTGAGGCAGAAGAACTGCTTTAGCCCAGGAGTTTCAGGAGATTATGATCTTGCCACTGCATTCCAACCTAAGCAACAGAGTGAGACTCTGTCTCAAAACATAAATGAGGAAAAGTCAAATTAAACAAATGTTGATAGCAGCCATATTCACAGAAGCCAAAGAAAGTAGAAACAAAACTAAATATCCATCAATTGATGATATGGATATAAAAAATATGAAATATCTATATAGTGGAATATTATTTAGCCGTAAAAAGGAATGAAGTACTGATACATGCTACAATACAGATGAATATTACTTGAAAACATTAAATGAAAAAAGGCAAGGAGGGGCATAGTGGCTCATGCCTGTAATCCCAGCACTTTGGGAGGCCGAGGCAGGCGGATCACCTGAGGTTGGGAGTTCAAGACCAGCCTGATCAACATGGAAAAACCCTGTCTCTACTAAAAATACAAATTAGCTGGGCGTGGTGGCGCATGTCTGTAATCTCAGCAACTCTGGAGGCAGAAGAATCGCTTGAACCCAGGAGGCGGAGGTTGCAGTGAGTGGAGATCACGCCATTGCACTCCAGCCTGGGCAACAAGAGTTGGAGTCTCAAAACTCAACCAAAATCAAAAAAACAAAAAAAAGAAAGGCAGACACAGAATGCCACATATAGTACGATTCCATTTATATGAAATGTTCAGAATACGCAAATCCATCAAGGCAGAAATAGAATAGTGGTCACTAAGGGCTAGACGGAGGAGGAAATGAAAAATGAGTGCAAGGCCGGGCGCGGTGGCTCAAGCCTGTAATCCCAGCACTTTGGGAGGCCGAGACGGGCGGATCACGAGGTCAGGAGATCGAGACCATCCTGGCTAACACTGTGAAACCCTGTCTCTACTAAAAAAAATACAAAAAACTAGCCGGGTGAGGTGGCGGGCGCCTGTAGTCCCAGCTACTCGGGAGGCTGAGGCAGGAGAATGGCATAAACCCGGGAGGCGGAGCTTGCAGTGAGCTGAGATCCGGCCACTGCACTCCAGCCCGGGCAACAGAGTGAGACTCCGTCTCAACAAAAAAAGAAAAAAAAGAAAAAGAAAAAGAAAAATGAGTGCAAATTAACCCAGGTATTTCTTTCTAAGGTAATGAAATGTTCTGAAATTAGATAGTGGTTATGGTTGCACAACTTTGTGAATCTAAAAAACTACCAAATTATGTATTTTAAAAGGGTGAATCTGGCCAGGCGTGGTGGCTCATGTCTTTAATCCCAGCACTTTGGGAGGCCAAGGCGGATGGATCACATGAGGCCAGAAGTTTGAGACTAACCTGGCCTACATGGTGAAACCTCATCTCTACTACAAACAAAAATAAGCCGATGTGGTGGTGCACACCTGTAATCCCAGCTTCTGGGGAGGGAGAGGCTTGGAAATCACTTGAACGCCGGAGGCGGAGACTGCAGTCAGCTGAGATTATGCCACTGCACTCCAGCCTGGGAAACAGACCAATACTGTCTCGTTTAAGAAAAAAAAAAAAAAAAAAGAGGCCGGGCATGGTGGCTCACGCCTGTAATCCCAGCACTCTGGAAGGCCAAGGTGGGTGGATCACCTGAGGTCAGGAGTTTGAGACCAGCCCGGCCAACATGGTGAAATCCCGTCTCTGCTAAAAACACAAACAAAATTAGCCAGGCATTGTGGTGGATGCCTGTAATTCCAGCTCCTCGGGAAGTTGAGGCAGGAGAATGTCTTGAACCCAGGAGGTGAAGGTTGCAGTGAGCCAAGATCGCACCATTGCACTCCATCCCGGGCAGCAATAGTGAAACTCCGTCTCAAAAAAAAAAAAGAAAAGAAAAAGAAAAAGAAAAAAAAGCTGGGCACAAGGGCTCACGCCTGTAATCCCAGCATCCCAGCACTTTGGGAGGCTAAGGCAGGTGGATCACAAGGTAAGGAGTTCAAGACCAGCCTGGCCAAAATGGTGAAAACCCCGTCTGTACTAAAAATACAAAAAAATTACCCGGGCATGGTGGTGGGTGCCTGTAATCTCAGCTACTCGGGAGGCTGAGGCGGAGAATTGCTTGAACCCGGGAGGCGGAGGTTGCAGTGAGCAGAGATTGCACCACTGCACTCTAGCCTGGGAGACAGAGCGAGACTCCGTCAAAAAAGAAAAAAAAAAGGTGATTTTTACAACCTGTGGATATTTCAATTTTTTAAAATGTGAAAAACAAAGGAACCAATAAAGAAAAAAAAGAGGAACCAGACCAAAACAAGTCCCATCACATTTTATAATTTGTTTTAGAGATACAAGTCACAGCATTTTATTCAAGTTAATCCGTTTCATTCAATAATCTACCATATTGTTCCCCGCACCACTATTACTGTCATTATTTCTCTTTGGAGACGACCAGGTTTTTAAAAATCTGGCTTGAATTTCCATAATGCCTAACTCTATGATCAAAAATAATTTTCCATCTCAAAAAAAAAAATAAAAGAAAACTCCATCTCAATTAAAAAAAAAAAAAAATCCTTACCAAAAGCAACCCCTTAATCACAAGACAGATAGAGGGAAAGATTAAAATATATTTGCAGAAATTTATCTTCCCTAGAAACAATTCATAGTCCACAACCTCTCAGAGTTGTGCTTTACTTGGGGACTTTATTTTGGGGAGGGGTTTCTCATAAATGTTTGCTTAATAAAAATAACCTGCCCCACTGTATCATGGAAGGGGAATGAGGACTAGTCCCCAGAGAACAAGCAGGCCAACCTCCAGGGAAGGGGTCCTAATGGCTCTTAGGGGTGACAGAGTCAGTGATCCTGCCTCTCCAACCAGTCACCAGTAATAAAGTATAACCAGGTGAACAGGAGAGGCTGTAACTAGCCAGATAACCCACGGGCCAGAATCTCTAAAACAGGAATGCTTTTGTGTTTGAGTAAGTCAGAGGTGGAAAGAGATACTTTTGAAGAAAGTTACGGAGAACAGAAAAGTATGAAAAGCATAAAGGTTTTTCACCACGGAATCCACAAAGGTATCAAAGGCAGTCTTGTGCTTTTCTTTTGAGATGAAGGTACCCCAAATGGGTTGTGCAATTTTCACATAAAAACTGGAATGATGCCGGGCGCGGTGGCTCACGCCTGTAATCCCAGCACTTTGGGAGGCCGAGGCGGGCGGATCACAAGGTCAGGAGATCGAGACCATGGTGAAACCCCGTCTCTACTAAAAATACAAAAAACTAGCCGGGCGAGGTGGCGGGCGCCTGTAGTCCCAGCTACTCAGGAGGCTGAGTCAGGAGAATGGCGTGAACCCGGGAGGCAGAGCTTGCAGTGAGCTGAGATCCGGCCACTGCACTCCAGCCTGGGCGGCAGAGCGAGACTCTGTCTCAAAAAAAAAAAAAAAAAAGAGAGAGAGAAATGTAAGTTTGAAAGGATAAAATCCTACCTCACAAGTACCTAATAAAAGTATGTGGAATTGATGTACAATGCAAGTGTCACTTTACCTTGTTCCAGCAAAGTAGAAAAATAATTGGGAAAAGAGAGGTAAATAGTGGTGGTGAGGGCAAGGTGTTCTCATCAGAAGGTGGGGGCAAAGGTATACATACTAAAAAGTCCATTTACGGCTGGGCACGGTGGCTCACACCTGCAATCCCAGCACTTTGGGAGGCCGAGGCGGGTGGATCACGAGGTCAGATCGAGACCATCCTGGCTAACACGGTGAAACCCCGTCTCTATTAAAAATACAAAAAAATTAGCCGGGCGTGGTGGCAGGCACCTGTAGTCCCAGCTACTTGGAAGGCTGAGGCAGGAGAATGGCGTGAACCCAGGAGGCGGAGCTTGAAGTGAGCCGAGATCACACCACTGCACTCCAGCCTGGTCGACAAAGCGAGACTCCATCTCAAAAAAAAAGAAAGTCAATTTAACATGTGGCTTACCCCAGAGGACACAAGGGTCCTGATAGTCAAGAACCATAAGAAGGTAGCTGGAAGTCCTCTTGCCAAATAGGACTGAACAGCTAAAATATTTTTCTATTTCTTTTTTAACAACTGGTCTATTCAAGCTCAACCAGGGCATTTAAAAAGAAAAAGATAAAAAAAGGACTAACTAGCTTAAATAGCTTTGAAGGACAATTTCTAGAAAGTACAAAGATTGGCCGGGCACAATGGCTCACACCTGTAATCACAGCCCTTTGGGAGGCCGAGGCGGGCAAATGGCCTGAGGTCAGGAGTTCGAGACCAGCATGGCCAATATGGTGAAACTCCCTCTCTACTAAAAATACAAAAAATTAGCTGGGTGTGGTGGCGGAAGCCTGTAATCCCAGCTACTCGGGAGGCTGAAATAGGAAGATTGCTCAAACCCAGGAGAACGAGGCTGCAGTGAGCGCCACTATACTCCAGCTGAGCGACAGAGTAAAACTCTGTCTCAGAAAAAAAAAGAAAGTAGAAAGATCACTGGATAAACACTTCACCACCCTCCCCAACACAGAAAAAATGTTGAGAATACATGTAAAAGCGTAAAGAAAACTTTCAGCTATCTTGAGGTTCGTTTTTGGCACTTTGATCTGTAAGCAATCAAACATGGAGAGACACTATCTCAAAGAGGAAAGTCTGCAGGAACCATACAAGGACTCTCCCACATGACTCAGCCAGGCAAGCCAATACCTACTGCACAGGAGGGTGTGATGGTGGCCTACCAAGTACTGAGTGAAGGAGTCCAGGGCCCCAAGGTTCTGATAAAGGATACTCCAAGGCCAAAAGACAACCTATATGAAGCAGTCCAGCCCCAGGACTGTGATCAGCAAGGGCAAGGGTCTGGCTGGACAGAAGTAGGTGGCAGCTGCACTGCTGGCTTCCGACTTCACTATCATGGAAAACCCAGACATGAAGTTGGTTGGGGACCATCCCCAACCCTGTTTAAGAAAAGCCTGGGAGCCAGGCACAAGAGCTCATGCCTATAATCCCAGCACCTTGGGAGGCCAAGGCGGGCAGATCACCTGAGGTCAGGAGTTTCAGATCAGCCTGGCCAACATGGTGACACCCCGTCTCTACTAAAAATATAAAAATCTGCCAGGTGTGGTGGCTCACACCTGTAATCCTAGCACTTTGGGAGGCCGAGGCGGGCAGATCACCTGAGGTCAGGAGTTCAAGACCAGCCTGGCCAACGTGGTGAAACCTCATCTCTACTAAAATACAAAAATTAGCCGGGCATGATGGCACATGCCTATAATCCCAGCTACTCGGAAGGTTAAGACAGAAGAACCACTTGAACTTGGGAAATGGTGGTTGCAGTGAGCTAAGGTCACACCACTGCACTCCTGGGAAGCTGAGCAAGACTCCGTCTCAAAAAACAAAAAAAAAATTAGCTGGGCGTGGTGGCAGGCGCCTGTAGTCTCAGCTACTCAGGAGGCTGAGGCACGAGAATCGCTTGAACCCAGGAGAAGGAGGTTGCAGTAAGCCGAGATCACGTCGCTGCACTCCAGCCTGAGCGACAGAGCTCAGGCTCCTCCAGGAGGCGGAGGTCGCGGTAAGCCGAAATTGCGCCACTGCACTCTAGCCTGGGCGACTCTATCTCAAAAAAAAAGTAAAGAAAGGAAAACCCTAGCTAGCAGGTTTCTCAGGGCCCTGAGCACCAGCCCAAAGACAGGTCAGACCTATTTTATAATTTCCATGGAAAATAAAAAGCCATGAAAAATCTTTTTAAAAAAAAAATTGGGCTGGGTGTGGTGGCTCACACCTGTAATCCCAGAGTGAGGCCGAGGCGGATCACTTGAGGTTGGGAGTTCGAGACCAGACTGACCAACATGGTGAAACCCCATCTCTACTAAAAATACAGCCAGGCGTGGTGGCACATGCCTGTAATCCCAGCTACTCGGGAGGCTGAGGCAGGAGAACTGCTTGAAGCCGGGAGGCAGAGGATGCAGTGAGCCAAGATCATGCCACTGCACTCCAGCTTGGGTGACAGAGTAAGACTGTCTCCAAAAAAAAAGACTGGGCTAAGAGCTCTTTTACAGATGATGACAGAAATCACTTGAAATAAGGGGCAAAAGTTTGTTACCTTTCATGCAACATGCCCACATAAATGTGTGGTTTTCTTTCCACTGTCTATTCATTCCTTCAACGGCATTTGTTTTCTGGCTAGTTTACTTACATGCTGTATTTCCTGCTGGCTGGCTCGGTAATTTTTCTTGGTTAAATTGTCCACCAGGTAGCTGATTTGAGACAAGGCCAGCGAGAGCGAGTCAAGATTCATTGCTGGTTGGGGCGGAAGCAGGCGGCCGAGCCCGGCGCAAAATCACCATTATTCCCCTTTAGTCACCTCAGAGGTAGGTTAATGCTTTCTCTATAATTAGGCTATCTCTGGTATCTGTATAATATCTTCAGTTCTTCTTTACCAGGGGTCTTACTCTGTTCTGAAACATGGCACCTGTTTAAAAAAAAAAACACACATACAAATCCAGATTTTTAAATTAAAGGAAAAAGGAGGCTGGTCCAAGTGCAGTGATGTTTACAACTAACTGATCACAACTAGTTGCAGATTTCTTTGTTCCTTGCCACTCCCACTGCTTCACCTGACTAGCCATAAAAAAATAATAATTAGAAGAGAATAGGGTTAAACTACCATCATCTCTGTGTTAGTACCTAAAATGTTACCAAGGACTTTAAAAAGACAATAAAGTAGCTCAACCACTGCTGATAAGAGATGCCAAGTTTCTCAATTAGGCAGGGCAGGTATAAAAATAAAATATGTGGCTGGGTGCAGTGGCTCATGTCTGTAATCCCAGCACTTTGCGAGGCCAAGGCGGACAGATCACAAGGGTTCGAGACTAGCCCGGCCAACATGGTGAAACTCATCTCTACTAAAAATACAAAAATTAGCCAGGCATGGTGGCGCACGCCTGTAATCCCAGCTACCCAGGAGGCTGAGGCAGGATTGCTTGAACCTGGGAGGCAGAGGGTGCAGTCAGCTGAGATCGCGCCATTGCATTTCAGCTTTGGGCGACAGAGCAAGACTCCATCTGGGGGGAAAAAATATGCCTGATTTCCCAGCACTTTGGGAGGCCAAGGTGTGTGGATTGCCTGAGATCAGGAGTTTGTGACCAGTCTGGCCAACATGGTGAAATCCCGTTTCTACTAAGAACACAAAAAAATTTGGCCAGGCATGGTGGTGTGCGCCTGTAATCCCAGCTACTCAAGAGGCTGAGGCAGGGGAATTGCTTGAACCAGGGAGATGGAGTTGCGGTGAGCCAAGATCATGCCACTGCACTCCAGCCTGGGTGAGAGAACAGGACTCCGTCTCAAAAAAAGAAAATACTCAACCAAAGAGTTTCACTTTAGTAAGACAACTTGTAACACTTAAGATTTCTATCTTACCTATTTCAAAATAATTTCTACTATACCCTTTGGAAGCAGCAAGTGGAAACTTACTTGAAACTAAGGTTTGTGGAAAGAACATTCACCTCTCATTTTCAGACTCTCTTCCCATGGTATCTGCGACCTATTTATAAGACACTATGTATTCACTTTATTCTTTACGTTACTGCTTCAGAATCAGGTAGTTTGGTCTTATACTTATACCTTAGGTATTTGAATGGCTGTACAAGTAATGACACCAGAAGCCAAATTGCTTCCTGCGTTGTTGAAACTGTTCACTGGGAGAATTCAAAAAGGGAAGCCCAAAGTAGCAGTACAGCTAAAATGACAGGATGATTATCAGTTTAACTCCAGCCATCTGCTGAATGAGAACTATTCTCTATAAAAAGACAAATGTGGCTGTGCAGTGGCTCACGCCAAAGTGTTTTGATCCCAACACTTTGGGAGGCTGAGGTGGGAAGGATTGCTTGAAGCCAGGAGTTTGAGAAAAGCCTGAAAAACATAGTGAGAGCGCATCTCTATTTTTTTTTTTTTTGTCGTTGTTGTTGTTGTTGTTTGAGAGAGTTTCGCTCCTGTTGCCGAGGGTGTAGTTCAATGGCACGGTCTCAGCTCACTGCAACCTCAGCCTCCTGGGTCTCAACTGATCCTCCTGTTTCAGCCTCCCGAGTAGCTGGAATCACAGGCAACAGCCACCATGCCCAGCTAATTTTTTGTATTTTTAGTAAAGAAGGGGTTTCACCATGTTGGCCAGGCTGGTCTTGAACTCCTGACCTCAGGCGATCCATCTGCTTCAGCCTTCCAAAACGCTGGGACTACAGGCATAAGCTATGGAGCCCGCATCCCGGCTAGTTTTTGTATTTTTAGTTGAGACAGGGTTTCCCCATGATGTCCAGGCTGGTCTTTAACTCCTGACCTCGTGATCCGCCCTCCTCGGCCTCCCATAGTGCTGGGATTACAGGCGTGAGCCACCGTGCCCAGCTACAACACCTATTTTTTAAGGAATTCACCAAGAACCACTGAAACACAAAAATCTCTGAAGGAAAGGAGCTGAGCTTATCCACAGCTTTGTGTTCTGAAGTCCACTTGCAGTTTCATTACAATCGAAACTCACCATGTAAGATGCAGTAAACTCAGGAAGATTAAAGCCCCTTTAAGAGGCCATTTAAAACCTTTATCTCTAACAGTTTCTTAATGTATAAAGGTTACATAGTTTTATCAAGACAAAGCAAAGGTAACAGTTTAATGTATAAAGGCTACATAGTTTTATCTAGACAAATCAAAGGTTCTACATATACTACTGCTCCATACCCACCTAAAACAAACAAACAAACAAAAGGCCTGTGCACTGTGGCTAACACCTGTAATCCCAGCACTTTGGGAGGCTGAGGCAGGAGGATCACTTGAGCCCAGGAGTTTGAGACGAGCCTGGGCAGCATGGCGAGACCCTGTCTATTAAAAAAAAAAAAAAAAAGTAGTAAAATACTTTTAAGTAAACAATAAAAAGATGATGGATACACTTATTTTGTTCCTAACACAGCATTTCACTGGTCTCTCTGGTCTACTCTGATGACTTTCGGCTTCACAATACTGGAGTCCTTGAACTTTTCTTCTCTAGATTAACTTTCTTAGTAATCTACTTCAGTCATTTTTTTCTTTTTTTTAAAGACCGTTTCGCTCCTGTTGCCCAGGCTGGAGTTAAAACGGCACAATCTCAGCTTTCGCTCTTGCCCAGGCTGGAGTGCAATGGCGCAATCTCAGCTCACTGCAACCTCCACCTCCCGGGTTCACACGATTCTCCTGCCTCAGCCTCCCGAGTAGCTGGGATTACTGGCATGCACCACCACAACTTAATAATTGTGTTATTTTTTTTGGTAGAGTTATTTTTTTTTAGTAGAGACGGGGTTTCTCCATGATGGTCAGGCTGGTCTCGAACTCCCGACCTCAGGTGATCCACCCGTCTCGGCCTCCCAAAGTGTTGGGATTATAGGCATGAGCCACCGCATCCGGCCTATGGTCTTATGGCTTAAAAAACCATCTATAGGCCGGGCGTGGTGGCGCAAGCCTATAATCCCAGCTACTGGGGAGGCTGAGACAGGAGAACTGCCTGAACCTGGGAGGCGGAGGTTGCAGTGAGCCGAGATCACGCCACTGCACTCCAGCCTGGTCAACAGAGCAACACTCTGTCTCAAAAAAAAAAAAAAAATCTATAAATTAGCCAGATGTGATGGTGCACATCTGTAATCCCAGCTACCCAGGAGGTTGAGGCAGGAGAATCGCTTAAACCCAGGAGGTGGAGGTTGTAGTGAGCCGAGATTGTGCCACTGCACTCCAGCCTGGGCAACAGAGCGAGAATCTGTCTCAAAAAATAAAATAAAAGAATACATTTTTAAAAAATTTTTAAGAAAAAACTGTATCAGTAACTCTCTCAAAAGTTCTATCTTCAGCCCAAACCTCTCTCATAGTGTCTAAATTTGTATAATATAATCTCTACTTCATATCTCAAACACACCGTGTTCAAAAAAAAGCTCCTTGTCTTCCCCCCACTTAATAATGTCACACCCTGCAAAGCACTCTCCATCTCAGTTGGTGCTAATTTCACCCTTAAACTTACTCAGGTCAAAATCTTAAGAGTCCTCCTACTCCCTATAGCCAATCTGACAGGAAATTCTTTTGGCTCTGCCTATAAAATATAACCAGAATCCAACCATTGCTCACAATATCCAAGCTATGATAAAGACCATCAATCTCTCACCTGGATTACTATGCTAGCCCTCTAACTTGGTCTCCCTGCTACACTTGCGTCCTACCGTCTATTCTCAACACAATGTCCTGAGAAAAATAATTTTCAAACAAAAAACTCAAAACCGGCCAGGCGCAGTGGCTCACGCTTGTGATCCCAGCACTTTGGAAGGCTGAGGCGGGCAGATCATGAGGTCAGGAGATCGAGACCATCCTGGCTAACACGTTGAAACCCCATCTCTACTAAAAATACAAAAAATTAGCCGGGCATGGTGGCGGGTGCCTGTAGACCCAGCTACTTGGGAGGTTGAGGCAGAATGGTGTGAACCTAGGAGGTGGAGTTTGCAGTGAGCCAAGAGAGCGCCACTGACTCCAGCCTGGGCGACAGAGCAAAATTCCGTCTCAAAAAAAAAAAAAAAAAAAACTCAAAACCCAGGCATGGTGGCTCACACTTGCAGTCCTAGCTACTTGTGATGCTGAGGCAGGAGGACTGCTTGAACGCAGGAGTTCAACACTGCAGTTAGCTATGATCACACCACTTGCATTCCAGCCTGGGATAACATACCTAGACCCTACCTCATACACATACACAATTTAAAAGTGTATGTGTGTGTGTCTAAAACTCAGATGTGTCACCCTGTCCTCAAAATCCTCCACTGACTCAAAGAATGGAAAGAAGCCAAAGTCTTTAAAATGTCCAATGAACAAACAGTGGTTAGGTTAAGGGACCTAACCACTGGTAGGTACTCTTCTGGCTTCCTCTTATACTCTTCTTCCCCTACTCAGTTCTCTCTGGCCACAGTGGCCTCCTTGTTGCTTCTCAGGTACACTCTCACCTCAATGGCTCTGCACCAAACTGATACCTCAGTCTGGAATGCCCTTCTTGTGGATAGCAATATGGCTAACTACCTCTCTTTAAGTCTTTACTCAAACATCACCTTCTCAGTGAAGACCACTCTGACTATCCTATGCAAAATTGTAATCCCCACACCCCTGCCCCATGCATTTTTCCACATATCAACTAACATGTATCATACTTATATTTTTCTTGTGTCCTCATATTAGGATATAAGTTACATAACAACAACGATAGTAATTATTTACTTTGCGCCAATTTATTATACATACTTCATGTCCCACAGTAAGAACTCACTAAATATTTGTTCAATGAATAAGATATAAATTGAAGCTTAGGATTTTGTAACCTGTATTTTCACTCTACCAAAAAAACACGAAAATCCACTGAAATACTGCTAGTCATATACAACAATTACATGAGAATAGACAAGTGATTTAGCCTTAGTAGCATATACTACACAAAGGTGTAAACAGCCTTCCAATAAACCTCTAGCATTATGTGTATACAGAGTTAGGTCACATGTCATTATTTATAGGCCATTTTTAAATACTGTAACAAAAAGCTACAGTCATTTTCCAACAAGTTCATAACAAAAATATTTATTTAGAGAGTTAATAATTTTAACATCATTAAAGTTGAGATTCCAAGATATTCATTCACTATAAGGGATTTGTAGTGCAGGATCATTCTATTTGTATACTATTGGCTCTTTACATGCCAGGGACTCAGATAGTTTTAATGATTAACTTCACATCCAGGCCAAAGCCTTAAAGAAAACACTCCAAAAGGCCGGGCGTGGTGGCTCATGCCTGTAATCCCAGCACTTTGGGAGGCCAAGGAGGGCGGATGACCTGAGGTTGGGAGTTGGAGACCAGCCTGACCAACATGGAGAAACTCCATCTCTGCTTAAAAAAAAAAAAAAAAAAAACACACACACACAAAATTAGCCACGCATGGTGGCGTATGCCTGTAATCCCAGCATCCCAGCTACTTGGGAGGCTGCGGCAGAAGAATCGTTTGAACCCAGGAGGTGGAGGTTGCGGAGGGCCAAGATCACGCCGTTGCACTCCAGCCGGGACAACAAGAGCGAAACTCCATCTCAAAACAACACCACCACTCCAAAAATGGCTACCATTTCAACAAATCTCCCAATCTTCATCATTAAAAACACGTATTTCTGGGTGTGGTGGCTCACACCTATAATCCCAGCACTTTGGGAGGCTGAGGCAGGTGGATCACCTGAGATCAGGAGTTCGAGACCAGCCTGGCCAACATGGTGAACCCTATCTCTACTAAAAACACAAAAATTGGCCGAGTGTGGTGGTACACACCTGTAATCCCAGCTACTCAGGAGGCTGAGGCAGGAGAATCGCTTGAACGAACCCGGGAGGCGGAGGCTAAAGTGAGCCGAGATCATGCCACCACTGCACTCCAGACTGGGTGACAAAGCAAGACTGTCTCAAAAAAAAATAAAATAGGGGCCGGGCGCGGTGGCTCAAGCCTGTAATCCCAGCACTTTGGGAGGCCGAGACGGGCGGATCATGAGGTCAGGAGATCAAGACCATCCTGGCTAACATGGTGAAACCCCGTCTCTACTAAAAAATACAAAAACACTAGCTGGGCGAGGTGGCGGGCGCCTGTAGTCCCAGCTACTTGGGAGGCTGAGGCAGGAGAATGGCATAAACCCGGGAGGCGGAACTTGCAGTGAGCTGAGATCCGGCCACTGCACTCCAGCCTGGGTGACAGAGTGCCAGACTCCATCATAAAATTAAAATAACATAACATAACATAACATAACATAACATAACATAACATAAAATAACATAAAATAACATAAAATAAAATAAAATAAAAACACATATATACATCCTTCCAAAACTCCAGAGGACTTGTCATTATCATGCCACTGATATTTCAACATGGGAAACAACCATAATTCTAAGGAAAATAAGGTAACAGCAACAGCAGCAATCATACAATAAAAATGCTAAATCCTTTCCAAGCAATAAATTATCTATTTTTCTTTTGAGACAGAGTCTCTGTCACCCAGGCTTGAGGGCAGTGGCACAATCACGGCTTACCGCAGCCTCCCTGGCTCAGGTGATCCTCCCACCTCAGCTTCCTGAGTAGGCAGGACTACAAGTGCCTGCCATCACACGGCTAATTTTTGGGGCTCAGCGATCCCTCTGCCTAGACCTCCCAAAGTGCTAGGATTACAGGCATGAGCCACTGCACCCAGTCAAATTACCTTGTTTCCTTAAGTCTTCTCACAGCACTTCTCAATTAAACAATGTACAGTGCAAATAAAAGGTCACTGACATTTGACAAAATATACTACAAGTCAACTGCTACCTGAACAATGATATCAAAAAATTTACCAAAAATATGGTTACGATAATATAAAGTAGCCAAGCATGGTGGTTCACACCTGTAATCCTAGCACTTTGGGAGGCCAAGGCAGGAGGATCACTTGAGCTCAAGAGTTCAAGACATGTCTGAGCAACATTGTGAGACAGTGTCTCTATAATTAAAATATAAGAAATAAAAAGTAAAATAATAGCTGGGTGAGATGGCACACACTGGTACTCCCTGCTACTCAGAAAGCTCAAGCAAAAAGATTGCCTGAGCCCAGGAGTTTGAGGCCAGCCTGGGCAATACAGTGAGACCCCATCCCTTAAAAAACAAAAAATAAGTAAAACAGCAACTGAGGGGAACAAAGATTGTACAAGGCCATTCTCAGTACTTTTCCTAATACTAAAATACTATAAATCACTCAAATATAAATGAGTGTAAAGATTATCTTCAGGCCAGGCGCACTGGCTCATGCCTGTAATCCCACCACTTTGGGAGGCTGAGACGGGAGGATCACCTGAGGTCAGGAGTTCAAGATCAGCCTGGCCAACATGGCAAAAGCCTGTTTCTACTAAACACACAAAAATCAGCCAGGCGTGGTGACGGGCACCTGTAATTCCAGCTACCAGAGAGGCTGAGGCAGGGAGAATCGCTTGAACATGGGAGGCGGAGGTTGCAGTGAGCTGAGATCACGCCATTGCACTCTAGCCTGGACAACAGAGCAACACACCGTCTCAAAAAAAAAAAAAAAAAAAGACTATCTTCATACATGCAATGGGACACCCACCCAATATGCTTAATGTCCAATTCAAATATAGTTTTACCATACATAAACCACTACCTACTGCAGAGCTGGGGGGAAAAAGGATTATAAAATGGCATTCACATTTTCACTAGAGAACACTATACAATATTACTAATTGTCTATTGAACATTCAAGCTAAAAAGAACCAAGAGCAGCTGTGGTACATAGTTTGCTAAATGTCAACAAAAAAGTGTACTCATGGCACTAAGTTACTAAGTGAAAAGCTGCAGAACTCTTAAATAGCATGATCCCAAATAAGGTCTCGATTAAACAGTAGTTACACAGAAGCTTTCACTTAAAATCCCACTAAAAAAGTCCAGAAATCTACACACCTTCAAAAGTATAACATATGGATGTATTATTTACTGTAGCAGTATCTCTGAGCATGAAAGATGGCTGGCGAGGACTAGGTGACTGGTGAATAAACATCCTGGACAGTGTATATAGTCATGTGTCTTTAAGCACTTGTATATACACTACCTTTTGTTTGTATATACGCACACATATATATAGTTGCTTTTTTGTGAAGATAATAAACTACAAGCCTATGAAAATGGCTATCTGAGCTGGGCAAAGTGGCTCACGGCTGCAATCCCAGCACTTCAGGAGGCCAAGGCAGGCAATCGCCTGAGGTCAGAAGTTTGAGACCAGCCTGGCCAACATGCAGAAACCCCATCACTACTAAAAATACAAAATTAGCTGGGCGTGGCGGCACATGCCTGTAATCCCAGCTACTTAGGAGGCTGAGGCAGGAGAATCGCTTGAACCCAGGAGGTGGAGGTTGCAGTGAGTGGAGATCATGCCATTGTACTCCAGCCTGGGGAACAAGAGTGAAACTCTGTCTCGAAGAGGAAAGAGGAAAGACGAAAGAAGAAAGAGGAAGGAAAAGGAAAGGAGAAAGGAAAGGAGAGGAAAAGAGAGGAAAGGAAAGAAAGGAAAGGAAAGCAAAGCAAAGCAAAGCAAAGCAAAGGGGCTATCTAAAAGGGAATGGGTGAGAAAAAAGGAGAAGAGACAGAAGTCAGAACAAAAATTCAATGATTACATCTTTCATTTTTGGTTTTGATTTATTTCTGAGCCATGTAAATATATTGCATGATTGAAAATTTTAAGAAAAGGCCAGGCGCGGTGGCTCACGCCTGTAATCCCAGCACTTTGGGAGGGTGAGGTGGGTGGATTACCTGAGGCCAGGAGTTCAAGACCAACCTGGCCAACATGGTGAAACCCTGTCTTCTACTAAAAAATACAAAAAAAAATTAGCCAGGTGTGGTGGCAGGCGCCTGTAGTCCCAGCTACTTGGGAGGCTAAAGCATGAGAATCACTTGAACTCAGGCCATGGAGGTTGCAACAAGCCGAGATTATGCCATTTCACTCCAGCCAGGGTGACAGAGAGAGAGACTGTCTCAATTTAAAAAAAGAAAAAGAAAATTTAAAGAAAAATAAACTGGGCCGGGCGCGGTGGCTCACGCCTGTAATCCCAGCTCTCAGGGAGGCAGAGGCGGGAGGATAGCTTGAGCCCAGGAGTTCGAGACCTGCCTGGGTAATACAGCGAGACCCCGTTCTCCACAAAAAGGAAAGAAAAAAAAAAAAAAGACAAGAAAAATAAACTAAACCAAATAAACCTGAGTATCCAATCTGTATTACAAAACACAGTGAACCAGGAACGGTGGCTCACAATGTAATCCCAGTACTATGGGAAACCAAAGCAGGCAGATAACTTGAGGTCATGAATTTGAGATCACCCTGGCCAACACGGTGAAACCCTGCCTCTACTAAAAATACAAAAAATTAGCCGGGCATAGTGTCACATGCCTATAATACCAGCTACTAGGGAGGCTGAAAATTGTTGAGCCTGGGAGGTTGAGGCTGCAGTGAGCCGAGATCGCATCACTGCACTCCAGCCTGGGTGATGTAGTGAGACTCTGTCTCAAAAAAATAAAATAAAATAAGAATTAAAAATAGAATTATCATTTGATCCAGCAATCCCACTACTGGGTATCTGTCCAGAGGAAAATAAGTTATTATACAAAAAAGATACCTGCACACACGTTTATAGCAGCACAATTCGCAATTGCAAAACATGGAACCAATCCAAATGCCCATCCATCAACGAGTGGATAAACAACAACGGAGTAGTACTCAGTCATAAAAAGGAATGAATTAATGGCATTCGCAGCGACCTGGATGAGACTGGAGACTATTATTCTAAGCGAAGTAACTCAGGAATGGAAAACCAAACGTCGTATGTTCTCACTCATAAGTGGAAGCTAAGCTATGAGGATGCAAAAGCGTAAGAATGACACAATAGACCTTGGGGATTCAGGGGGAAAGTGTGGAAAGGGGATGAGGAATAAAAGACTACAAAGTGGGTACAGTATACACTGCTCAGGTGATGGGTTCACCAAATTCTCACAAATCACCACTAAAGCACTTACTCGCCAGGTGCAGTGGCTCACGCCTGTAATCCCAGCACTTGAGGAGGCCGAAGCGGGTGGATCACGAGGTCAGGAGTTCGAGACCAGCCTGACCAACATGGTGACAAACTCCATCACTACTAAAAACACAAAAATTAGTCGGGTGTGGTGGCACATGCCTATAATCCCAGCTACTTGGGAGGCTGAGGCAGGAGAATCGCTTGAACCTGGGAGGGGGAGGTTGCAGTGAGCCAAGATCTTGCCACTGCATTCCAGCCTGGGTGACAGAGAGAGACTCTTTCTCAAAAACAAACAAACAAACAAACAAAAACTTACTCATGTAACCCACACCACCTGTCCCCCAATAACCTACGGAAATAAAAATTTTGGAGGGGTGGGAGAGTTTTGAGCTTGTCGCCCAGGCTGAAGTGCAATGGCGTGATCATGGCTCATGCAGCCTTGCTCTCTTAGGCTCAAGTGATCCTCCCGCCTTAGCCTCCCAAGTAGCTGGGACTACAGGTACATGCCACCATGCCTGGCTACTTATTTTATTTTTTTGCAGACATGGGGTCTCACTTTGTTGCCCAGGCTGGTCTGGAACTCCTGAGCTCAAGTAATCCTCCTACCTCAGCCACCCAAAGTGTTGGGATTATAGGCATGAACTATTTGGCCAGAAAACATTTTTAATTGGAAAACTGTACTATTCCCATTCCTTCTTTTATCATGAAGGAATATCCTTCTGGGATCACTTAGGGTGAGATATATATATATATATAAATATAATACATTAACATATTACTAATAAACATACAAATACATTATTATCTACTAAAGTGAGCATTCCTAGCAACTCAAACATTTGAGCCCTAACTATACGCTATGTACTCACTTTAGGTATTACAGAATACACAAAAGGAAACATTGACCAAGAGGCTTAATGTAATAAATACAGACTTTACTATAATGCTATTCAACTAAGGCAGCTATGTATAAGAACTGGAAAGGGGGAGAGAGGGTAATATTTAAAATGCTGATTCCTGGTTGGGCAACGTGGGCAAGGAGGCTCACGCCTGTAATTCCAACACTTCAGGAGGCCGAGACAGGTGAATCACTTGAAGTCAGGAGTTCAAGACCGGCCTTGCCAACATGGCAAAACCCCATCTCTACTAAAAATATAAAAAACTAGCCAGGCATGGTGGTACATACCTGTAACCCCAGGAGGTGGGGGGTTGCAGTGAGATGAGATCGCACCAATGCACTCCAGCCTGGGCGACAGAGCAAGACTCTGCCTCAATAAAGAAATAAATAGGCGAGGCGCGGTGGCTCACGCCTGTAATCACACCACTTTGGGAGGCCGAGGTGGGTGGATCGCTTGAGGTCAGGAGATTGAGATCATCCTTGCTAACATGGTGAAATTCTATCTCTGCTAAAAATATGAAAAATTAGCCGGGCATGGTGGCAGGCGCCTGTAGTCCCAGCTACTTGGGAGGCTGAGGCAGGAGAATCGCTTAAACCCGGGAGGCGGAGGTTGCAGTGATCCGAGATCGCACCACTGCACTCCAGCCTGCACAACAGAGCGAGACTCGGTCTCTAAATAAATAAATAAAATGCTGACTCCTAAGCACCACCCAAGACCAAGAAAGTCAACACTGCTGGAGAAAGGGAGTACAGGCTGTTTTAAACTCCCCAGTCAGGCTGAGCATGATGACTCACGCCTGTAATCCTACCGCTTTGGGAGGCCAAGGTGGGTGAATTGCCTGAGCTCAGGAGTTGGAGACCAGCCTGGGCAATATAGTGAAACCCTGTCTCTACTAAAATACAAAAAGTTAGCCGGGCGTGACAGCGTACACCTGTAGTCCCAGCTACTAGGGAGGCTGAGGCAGGAGAACTGCTTGAACCCAGGAGGCACAGGTTACAGTGAGCCGAGATCACACCACTGTACTCCAGCCTGGGCAACAGAGCGAGACTCCATCTCCAAAAATAAATAAATAAATAAAATAAACTCCCCAGTCAATTCCTGAGAACCACTGACCTAAGGAGCAGTGTCAGGTTCTTCCTTGCTAACAGGTTTTAGAAATATTTAAGAAGCCGGGGGCGGTGGCTCACACCTGTAATCCCAGCACTTCGGGAGGCCAAGGCGGGCAGATCACGAGGTCAGGAGATTGAGACCACGGTGAAACCCTGTCTCTACTAAAAATACAAAAAATTAGCCGGGCACGGTGGTAGGCACCTGTAGTCCCAGCTACTCGGGAGGCTGAGGCAGAAGAATTGCACGAACCTGGGAGGTGGAGCTTGCAGTTAGCCGAGATCACACCACCACACTCCAGCCTGGGTGACAGAGGAGACTCCATCTCAGAAAAAAAAAAAAAAAACAAGAGGGCCGGGCGCGGTGGCTCAAGCCTGTAATCCCAGCACCTTGGGAGGCCGAGACGGGTGGATCACGAGGTCAGGAGATCGAGACCATCCTGGCTAACACCGTGAAACCCCGTCTCTACTAAAAAAAAAAAAAAAAATACAAAAAACTAGCCGGGCGAGGTGGCAGGCGCCTGTAGTCCCAGCTACTCGGGAGGCTGAGACAGGAGAATGGCGTAAACCCGGGAGGTGGAGCTTGCAGTGAGCTGAGATCCGGCCACTGCACTCCAGCCTGGGCCATAGAGCGAGACTCCATCTCAAAAAAAAAAATAAATAAAAGAAACATTTAAGAAAAGGATACTGTAGTTTGATGCAATCTCTTCTTTGAGGACAAGGAATGCCCCTCACACCTCCTTTTTCTCCCCTTAACTCCTTCCAACTGGACCAAAGACATCTATTTGTTTGTTTTTTCCTTTAACAGAGGTGGTCTTGCTCTGTTATCCAGGCTAGAGTCTAGTGGTGTGACCACACCTCGCTATCAACCTCAAACTTCTAGACTCAAGTGATCCTCCCACTTGAGCCTCCCAAGTAGCTGGACCTACAAGAACGTGCCACCATGCCACGCTGCAAAGACATCGATGTAAAGGCAGTTTGGTTTCCCACAGCACTGATGCCAGCAACGTTCTACCACCTACCTTGCTCTACATTTAAATATCAGGCACTTTAAAAAGACAAGTAGGCAAGACCCAAGGCTATCCGTTTATTGAACTGCCAACTTCCAATACTAAAAAAAAATGCAGAATACTTACACCAACTGATAACCAAGTTTGACCTCGAAAATTCTTTACTTCCAAAGAAGCATTCTGACCTAAAATAGGTCAATCTGAGCCTTGTCTTTTTTTCACTCTCTTTCTGCAATCATGAAAACATTCTACATCGGACAGGCGCGGTAGCTCATGCCTGTAATCTCAGCACTTTGGGAGGCCAAGGTGGATGGATCACCTGAGGTCACGAGTTCAAGACCAGCCTGGCCAATACAGCAAAACCCCATCTCTACTAAAAGTACAAAAATTGGCCAGGCATGGTGGCACGCACCTGTAATCCCAGCTACTCAGGAGGCTAAGGCAGGAGAATAGCTTGAACCCAGGAGGTGGAGGTTGCAGTGAGCCAAGATCGTGCCACTGCACTCCAGCCCGGGCGACAAGAGCAAAACTTCTATGGAAGGCTGATTATACACTTACTGATATTAACTACTTCTCCAAGAGGCAAAGATTCTAGATTTATGAGGCAGTTCCAAAAGGTTGATTCACTTATTAAAATCTCAGTTATAACTATTGTGTACATAATAGGATAATTTATGCAAGTATAACAAATACTAAGTAGAATTGGTCTAAGCATTTTACGTGTTTATTTAATCCTCACAACTCAAGGGTTGACATTATTACCCCAACTTTACAGATAAGGAATAGTTTAACTTTCAGATAACAAGCAGTATAATTTTGAAGATATTGAGCAGTAGAGGTAAGTTTTTGTTTGTTTGTTTTTGTTTTTGAGACTCGCTGTGTCACCCAGGCTGGAGTGCAGTGGCATGATCTTGGCTCACTGCAACCTCCCCCTCCCAGGTTCAAGTGATTCTCCTGCCTCAGCCTCCTAAGTAGCTGGGATTACAGGCGTGCACCAACACGCCCGGCTAATTTTTTTTTTATTTTCAGTAGAGATGGGGTTTCACCATGTTGGCCACGCGGGTCTTGAACTCCTGACCCCATGATCTGCCCACCTCAGGCTCCCAAAGTGCTGGGACTGCAGGCTTGAGCCACCACGTCTGGCCTAGAGCTAAGTTTTAAAAAAAAAAAAAAAAAAGGAAAAAATCCTCGTATTCTAGTTTCAAAATCAATTTGTACAAGTCTAAATAATTGTTTTAATACCAATTCCTGCTATCAGTAAGCATCTCCACCCTCACAGAAGAGCTTTAGGCCCCTAAACCATCTGTATTGTATCTCTGCACTGAATACTTAGGAGTCACCTTTTAATTCATTACTTTTTCTCCAGGCAATGACCAATTCTTTAAAAACTATCAACTGAAAGCCTAAATATCCATCAAAAGGGCGCTGATTAAGTACATCATAAAATGGCATACTACGTAATAACTAAAAAAGGGACCCGGCCGGGAGCGGTGGCTCACGCCAGCACTTTGGGAGGCCGAGGTGGGCGGATCACGAGGTCAGGCGATCGAGACCATCCTGGCTAACGTGGCGAAACCCCATCTCTATTAAAAATACAAAAAAAATTAGCCGGGCCTGGTGGCAGGCGTCTGTAGTCCCAGCTACTCAGGAGGCTGAGGCAGAAGAATGGCCTGAACCCAGGAGGGGGAGCTTGTAGTGAGCCCAGATTGCAGCACTGCACTCCAGCCTGGGCAAAAAAGCGAGACTCTGTCTCAAAAAAAAAAATAAAAAAGAGAGAGATCCATAAATAATAGAAATTATCTATTGAGGGGAAAAAATCAGTCACATAACAGTGGTCTATTTAGATTATGTTCTTATATACACAAAGTATCTAATAAGAATAACTTCTGAAAAGTTACATAGTTGAGAAAGGAACTGAATTTTTTTTTCAAAGTAGAAAATTAACTCTCAAAACCAAAAAATATTACAGCAGAAGCTTTGTATATTCCAAGACTCTCTATGCAAAATCCCAACCAATGGAAGCCATTCACCTCACTCACTGTAGAAAAGAGGTAACACAGATGGCCTGAGCCTGCTGTCCTTAGAAGGGCTTGCATAGTTGGCCCTTGACTGGTCTCTGATAACTTTCAGAAGAGTTCCCAGTGGCCTGAGCTGGGCTCACTGTGGCCTCTACCTCCCAGGCTCAAGTGATCTCCTGCCTCAGCTTCCAGAGTAGCTGGGACCACAGGCGTAAGCCACTACGTCTGACTAATTTTTTGTATTTTAACTAGAGACAGGATTTCACCATGTTGGCCAGGCTGGTCTTGAACGCCTGGCCTCAAATGATCTGCCTGCCACAGTCTCCTAAAGTGCTGGTCAGCCACAGCAGCGGACCTGTATCCTTTGCTATTTAAAAAAAAAAAAAAAAATCATGGCCCTGGGCTGTCTGTCCTCCTAGTGAACTACCAAACCTGCAGGTGGACTTGGGGACTGCCCCCAACACTCTCGCCCAGCTAGTGGCAGAGATGACATAAATATCTTCTGGAGGGCCGGGCACGGTGGCTCAAGCTTGTAATCCCAGCACTTTGGGAGGCTGAGACGGGCGGATCACAAGGTCAGGAGATCGAGACTATCCTGGCTAACACGGTGAAACCCCATCTCTACTAAAAAATACAAAAAACTAGCCAGGCGAGGTGGCGGGCGCTTGTAGTCCCAGCTACTCGGGAGGCTGAGGCAGAATGGCGTAAACCCGGGAGGCGGAGCTTGCAGTGAGCGGAGATCAGGCCACTGCACTCCAGCCTGGGTGACAGAGCAAGACTCCGTCTCAAAAAAAAAAAAAAAAAAAAATCTTCTGGAGGTAAATGGGACCCAAATTGTGGATTTCCTGTCTAGCACATGGAGAATCCATTTAAGAATTTTGAATCTTATCACGAAAATGATCTGGGAAGCTATTTCGATTGGTTTGGGTCTGTTTTAGTTAACAGGGTGATGCAGAGATGGACTGCAAACTGTTTCCTCTTCCTGGCTAAAGAATTAGAATACATTTCTCAGCTTCTCTTGCACTGGTTTGGCTGCAAGACTTAGTTCCTAACCCACAAAATATACACCAAATATGGTATGTGGCACTTTCAGACCTAGCTCATAAAACCTCACTCATGATTCTCTCGTTTTTCACTATCTGCTCAATGAATAAGCTCCAAGACCTAGAGGAGGAAGATGTCACGAGATGACAGATGAAGGCAGAGTTCTTGAGTTATTGCAAAGGATCCTCAATGAAACATCCTCAATGAAATTTGCACAAACATCCTCAACGAAAATTATTTGAGGAAGAAATAACATTTTTACTCTGTTAAGCTGCCGTTATCTTGGATATGTTTTAGGCCTGTTTTGCCTAACAACAGACAAAATGATCAAATGAACATTTTTAGAAGTTACTCTTGATGATGAGAAATACCAAGAAAGGGCCGGGCGCGGTGGCTCAAGCCTGTAATCCCAGCACTTTGGGAGGCCGAGACGGGCGGATCACGAGGTCAGGAGATCGAGACCATCCTGGCTAACATGGTGAAACCCCGTCTCTACTAAAAATAGAAAAAACTAGCCGGGCGAGGTGGCGGGCGCCTGTAGTCCCAGCTACTCAGGAGGCTGAGGCAGGAGAATGGCGTGAACCCGGGAGGCGGAGCTTGCAGTGAGCCGAGATTGCGCCACTGCACTCCAGTCTGGGCGACAGAGCGAGACTCCGCCTCAAAAAAAAAAAAAAAAAAAAGAGAAATACCAAGAAAGGAAAGATAAGGTCACAGGAAAGCCATGAACATGGAAGGAAAAGAGAAGCGAATGTACTCAAGAAACAGCAGGCCAGACACAGTAGCTTACATCTCTAATCCCAGCGCTTTGGGAGGCCAAGAAGGGAAGACGGCTTGGGGCCAGGAGTTCAAGACCAGCCTAGGCAACATAGAATAACCCCATTTCTACTTTTTTTTTTTTTTTTTTAATTAGCAGGGTGCAGTGGCAAATGCCTGTAGCCCTAGCTACTAAAGAGGCTAAAGGGGGAGGACTGTTTGAGCCCAAGTGTCCGAGCTTGCAGTGAGCTGTGATCAGGCCACTGTCCTCCAGCCTGGATGACAGAGCAAGACACTGACTCTACCAAAAAAACAAAAAATAAGAAATTGCAAGGACTCTTGTTTTTTTTGTTTGTTTTTTTCAGAGTCTCACTCTGTTGCCCAGGATGGAGTGCAGTGGCATGATGTCAGCTCACTGCAACCTCCGCCTCCTATGTTCAAGCAATTCTCTGCCTCAGCCTCCCAAGTAACTGGGATTATAGGCGCCTGCCACCACTCCCGGCTAATTTTTATATTTTTAGTGGAGACAGGGTTTCAACATCTTGGCCAGGTTGGCCTTGAACTCCTGACCTAGTGATCCGCCTGCCTCAGCCTCCCAAAGTACTGGGATTACAGGAGTGAGCCACCGCACCTTGCCGAGTTTTGCATTTTCTTTTTTTTTTTTTTTTTTGAGACGGAGTCTCACTCTGTCACCCAGGCTGGAGTGCAGTGGCCGGATCTCAGATCACTACAAGCTCCGCCTCCCGGGTTCACGCCATTCTCCTGCCTCAGCCTCCCAGGTAGCTGGGACTACCTCGCCCGGCTAGTTTTTTGTAGTTTTTAGTAGAGACGGGGTTTCACCGTGTTAGCCAGGATGGTCTCAATCTCCTGACCTCGTGATCCGCCCGTCTCGGCCTCCCAAAGTGCTGGGATTACAGGCTTGAGCCACCGCACCCGGCCAAGTTTTGCATTTTCATAGTGAGGCAATGACAAATTCCAATCTTGTTTCCAGTCCTCCAAAAAACTGCTGGGAAAAAAACCTTATTTGCTTTGGTCACAACTAAGAAAACTCTAAATAAAAGGTTGGGGGTAAAGAAAGATCTCCCTAATCAATTCAAGGAATTGCCAAGATGTAAACAGTTAAGTCTGTAGACTACCAGAATTAGTCATGATATTCTAAAATCCAATGCACAAATGAAACTAAAATCCTGACCTACATAATGAACCACCAATGATAGATCTTTTCCTCTCAAATGTTACTCGCTCATTCAAGCAGTATGAAAAAAAGGAAAACCAAAGACTACTGATTTCCAAGAATGCTATATTCTATCAATTTACCCAACTGTAATAAATGAAGCACTATTCAATTACAGTTCAACTGTATGTATGCACTGGGGAAAGGGAGACTCCTTACTCACTATAAAACAGAAAACTTAAAAAGGCAGTGTAGGGTGTACATAAGTGAAACTGCACAAGGATGGCAAAAAATCAATTTTGCTTAAGGAAATTAGGGATTTATAGACAGTACATCTGAGTTTGGACCAGAATGATAAAGTTTTGGTAGAGATGACATTCCAGATGTAAAAAGACAAAGAGGCTGGGTGCGGTGGCTCACACCTGTAATCCCAACACTTTGGGAGGCCAAGGTGGGCAGATGACCTGAGGTCAGGGGTTCTGGACCAGCCTGGCCAACATGACGAAACCAAAAATTAGCCAGGTGTGCTGTGGCAGGCGCCTGTTATCCCAGCTACTTGGCGGGGGATAAGGCAGGAGAATCGCTTGAACCCAGAAGGAGGTGCTTGTATGGCAGTGAACCAAGATCGCAACACTACATTCCAGCCTGGGTGACACAGCAAAGACTCCATCTCATTTAAAGAAAACAAAAAAAGGACAAAGATATATTTGGGGACTACCGCTTAACAGTCTTTTCACTATAACACAACACAGTAGTACCACAGGGAAGGAGGAATCAACACTTATAACTCCAGATGAAGGCATTAGAATGACTTCTGAACAAAGAAAGGATATTTTCAAAGCAATGATTTAGGTGGAATCTTGGCAGAAATATAAAAAATTAACTGCATTCCTAGAATCTTTTACAATCAGACTATCCACATATTATTCATGAAATAAACCCAAAAATAACGATAAAGAAACTACAATGGAGATTAGTTAGAAAGTTACTTCAAAAAAGACAAAAGAGCCTGAAACTAGACAAAAGGATAACTCTTTTTTTTTTTTTTTTTTTGAGACAGAGTCTGTCACCCAGGCTGAGGTGCAATGATCATGGCCCACTGCAGCCTCGACCTCCCCAGGCTCAGGTGATCCTCCCACCTCAGGTTTTGTATTTTTAGAAAAGATGGGGTTTCCCATCTCTAGGGTTGTTTGTCCAGGGTGGTCTGAAACTCCTGGGCTTAAGTGATTTGTACACCTCTGCCTCCCAAAAGTGTTAGTATTGCAGGTGTGAGCCACTGCACTGGCCCAGCTAACTATTCTTTGTTTTTGTTTTTTTGAGACAGAGTCTGGCTCTGTCGCCCGGGGCTGGAGTGCAGTGGCCGGATCTCAGCTCACTGCAAGCTCCGCCTCCCGGGTTCACGCCATTCTCCTGCCTCAATCTCCCGAGTAGCTGGGACTACAGGCGCCTGCCACCTCGCCCGGCTAGTTTTTTGTATTTTTTAGTAGAGACGGGGTTTCACCGGGTTAGCCAGGATGGTCTCGATCTCCTGACCTCGTGATCCGCCCGTCTCGGCCTCCCAAAGTGCTGGGATTACAGACTTGAGCCACCGCGCCCGGCCTTGTTTTTGTTTTTTAAGACAGAGTTTCACTCTTGTTGCCCTGGCTGGAGTGCAATGGCGCAATCTCAGCTCACTGCAACCTCCATCTCCCGAGTTTAAGCAATTCTCCCGCCTCAGCCTCCCAAGTAGCTGGGAATACAGGCATGCACCACCATGCCCGGCTAATTTTTTGTATTTAGTAGAGATGGGGTTTCACCATGTTGGTTAGGCTCATCTCGAACTCTGGACCTCAGGTGATCCACCTGTCTTCGCCTCCCAAAGTGCTGGGATTACAGGCATGAGCCACTGCGCCCAGCCTGTTTTTTTTTTGAGACAGAGTTTTGCTCTTGTTGCCTAGGCTGGAGTGCAATGGCTCGATCTCGGCTCACCACAACCTCCACTTCCCAGGGTCAAGTGATTCTCCCGCCTCAGCCTCCTGAGTAGCTGGGATTACAGGCATGCGCCACCACGCCCAGCTAATTTTGTATTTTTAGTAGAGATGGGGTTTCTCCATGTTGGTCAGGCTGGTCTCAAACTCCTGACCTCAGCGGATCTGCCCGCCTCGGCCTCCCAAAGTGTTAGGATTACAGGTGTGAGTCACCACGCCTGGCAACTATTATTGTTAGCAAAACCAGGCCCTATATTTTGTCCAAATCCACAGCCTATACAACATCAAGAGTGAATTTCAATGTAAACTAGAGACTTTGGATGATAATGATTTATCTGTGTAGGTTCATCAATTATAAGAAATGTACCACGTGGCCGGGCGCGGTGGCTCAAGCCTGTAATCCCAGCACTTTGGGAGGCTGAGGTGGGTCAATCACTTGAGGTCAAGAATTCGAGACCAGCCTGGCAAACATGATGAAACCCCGTCTCTATCAAAAATATAAAAAATTAGCCAGGTGTGGTGGCGCATGCCTATAATCCCAGCTACTTGGAAGGCCGAGGCAGGAGAATCGCTTGAACTAGAGTGGCAGAGGTTGCAGTGAGCCTAGATCATGCCACTGCACTCCAGCCTGGGCGACATGCCAAGACTCTAGCTCAAAAAAAAAAAAAACCGAAGTCTTTCCCAGAGTTCTAAATTACATAAGCCACTCTAGCAAGTTAATTGAACAAAAAAAGGTGTACTTAGAAACTCAATTTATAGTCAGTTGGTCAGAAACACAGGTAAAACAACCTGGGGCTTCAGATTAGCATTGGAAGTGGGGGACTGTCTATGGGACTTGAGCCTTCAACCTGTAGGATCTGATGCTATCTTCAGGTACACCGTGTCAGAATCATACTGAATTAGAGGATACCCATGTGGTGTCCATTGCTGAATAGCTTGTTTGATGTGCAGGGGAAAACCCCACGCATCTGGTGTTGTGAGAATATACTGGAAGAAAAAGTTTGTATCTATATTCTCAGAATCAACAAAAAATTATCCTAACACGGTTGAACATGGTATTCAACATTTTAGGAATTTTCCTGTAACAACTGTAACACAATTAAGCAACAGGTACCCTGGAGGTTAATGCTGTGTTTTCCAGAATTAAAGACATAAATGCATTTCTTAAATATATGCACTATATTCCTTTAAATCACTGCCAGGTGTGGTGGCTAACGCCTGTAATCCCAGCACTTTGGGAGGCCGAGGTGAGTGGATCACAATGTCAGGAATTTGAGACCAGCCTGACCAACATGGTAAACCACATCTCTACCAAAAATACAAAAAGTACTGGGCCGTGGCCAGGCACGATGGCTCAAGCCTGTAATCCCAGCACTTTGGGAGGCCGGGGCAGGCGGATCACGAGGTCAGGAGAGGGAGACCATCCCGGCTAACACGGTGAAACCCCGTCTCTACTAAAAAATACAAAAAACTAGCCGGGTGAGGTGGCGGGTGCCTGTAGTCCCAGCTACTTGGGAGGCTGAGACAGGAGAATGGCGTAAACCCGGGAGGAGGAGCTTGCAGTGAGCTGAGATCCAGCCACTGCACTCCAGCCTGGGCAACAGAGCAAGACTCTGTCTCAAAAAAAAAAAAAAAAAATTATCTGGCCATGATAGAACACGCCTATAATCCCAGCTACTCAGGAGGTTGAGGGAGGAGAATCACTTGAACCTAGGAGGCAGAGGTTGCAGTGAGCCAAGATCACACCACTGCAGTCCAGCCTGGGCAACAGAGCGAGACTCCGTATTAACAAACAAAAAACTCAACAAAGGGCTTCATATTAAGTCTACACCTCTAATTACTGCCTTCTCAAACTATGCTTTCCAGTGAACAATGCTTTACTTGGTTTGCTACATTCTTGCAAATTTGAGTGAAAAGTACACTTAAAACAAAAAAAGTATCATAGGCCAGTATGGTGGCTCACATCTGTAATCACAGCACTCTGGGAGATCTTGGTGGACATATCGCTTGAAGCCAGGAGTTCCAGACCCGCCTGGAAAACACGGTGAAACCTCATCTCTAACAAAAAAATACAAAAATTAGGCCAGGTGCGGTGGCTCACACCTGTAATCCCAGAACTTTGGGAAGCTGAGGCAGGTAGATCACTTGAGGTCAAGAGTTCAAGACCAGACCAGCCAACATGGTAAAACCCCATCTCTACTAAAACTACAAGCCAGTGCAGTGGCTCACGCCTATAATCCCAGCACTTTGGGAGGCTGAGGCAGGTGGACCACCTGAGGTAAGGAGTTCGAGACCACCCTGACTAACGTGGTGAAATCCTGTCTCTACTAAATACAAAAAATTAGCCTGGCACGGTGGCGTGCGCCTGTAATCCCAGCTACTCGGGAGGCTGAGGCAGAAGAATCCCTTGAATCCAGGAGCCAGAGGGTGCAGTGAGCAGAGATCGCACCACTGCACTCCAGCCTGGGCAACAAGAGCAAAACCCCGTTCTAAAAAAACATATATATATATAATTAGCCAGGCATGATGGCGCGCACCTGTAATCCCAGCTACTTGGGACGCTGAGGCAGGAGAATCACTTCAACCCGGGAGGCAGAAGTTGCAGCAAGCCAAGATCGCACCACTGCACTGCAGCCTGGGGGAGAAGAGCAAAACACTGTCTCAAAAAAAAAAAAGAAAAAAATTTTTGACACGTGTGGTAGCATGCACCTGTAGTCCCAGCTACTCAGGGGCTGAGGTGGGAGAATCACCTGAGACCAGAATATCAAGGCTGCAGTGGGCAGTGATTGTGCCGCTGCACTCCAGCCTAGGCATTGAAGTGAAACCCTGTCTCAGAAAAAAAAAAAAAAAAAAAACTATTGTATACACTGGGGGGCAGAAGGTTTTGAGCCCCTTTTAACTTTCAAAGATTCATCTTTAGAATTGTGAGCAAACAGAAAAGGAATTGCTAGATTCTTCTATATATAGAGTCACTCAATGGGATGCCATTTTGAAACTTCACAGCAGGAAGTTTAGTTTGGTCAGAGGGTCATTAAAGAAATGCCTCAGTTAATATACACAGCTTGAAAGTCTTTTTTTAAATAAAAGTATATACCAAGTTCATGCTGGGCGCTATGGCTCACGCCTGTAATCCCAGCACTTTGGGGGACCAAGGCAGGTGGATCCCCTGAGGTCAGGAGTTCGAGATCAGCCTGGCCAACACGTTGAAGCCTCTTCTCTACTAAAAATACAAAAACTAGCTGGCCATGGTGATGGGCGCCTGTAATCCAGCTACTCAGGAGGCCAAAACAGGAGAATCGCTTGAACCTGGGAGGTGAGGGTTGCAATGAGCAAAGATCCCACATTGCAGTCCAGCCTGGACTACAGAGCGAGATTGCGTTTCAAAAAAAAAAAAAGATATACCAAGTTCATAAAATACAGCATTTCAAAATGGCAGACTTCTCTTTTTATTAATCTGGGACAAAATATTCATAACAAATATTTTGCAAAAAATTAATTTTTTAAAACTTAATTTTCCTTTTTGTAAAGACAGGGTCTCACTATATTGCCCAGGCTGGTCTCTAACTCCTAGTCTCAAGCATCCTCCTCCCTCATCCTCCCAAAAAGCTAGGATACAGGCTTGAGCCACTTGCCTGGGCCAAAAAAATTAGTCTCAAAATATGACAGCATTCAATCCGAATTATTGTGGACCAATTCCACTCTCTGGCACTGGGTACCGAAGACCTGTTACTTCACAGAAAGAAATAATTAAGTTCATAAATTTAAACTGGTTAAAAAGAAAGCTTCTCGGCTGAGCACAGTGGCTCATATCTGTAATCCCAGCACTTTGGGAGGATGAGGCGGGCGGTTCACGAGGTTAAGAGTTCAAGACCATCCTGGCCAACACGGTGAAACCCCATCTCTATTAAAATACAAAAATTAGCTGGGCGTGGTGGCGGGCGCCAGTAATCCCAGCTACTCGGGGGGCCAAGGCAGGAGAATTGCCTGAACCCTGGAGGCAGAGGTTGCAGTGAACCGAGATTGCGCGCCACTGCACTCCAGCCTGGCGACAGAGCGAGCCTCCATCTCAAAAAAAAAAAAAGTTTCTCATAACCAGATCAGAATCTATCCAAAAACATACTCAGAAAAAGTAAAATGCAACATAATTTGAAATCAGACTTTAAAGCATGTTTTGAAAAGATGGCAAGCATTTCCATTTGTTTTCATAGTTTTTTTTAATGACTTGACTCCAAATAAGAAGGATGTCTTATTACTTAGCTTGACAACATTTATGTTAAAGAGACTAGGATCTAAACCCCCAGGAGAAATTCAGAAACTGGAAAAAAAGAAAATGAACCCAGGGTGGTAAAAGCTGGGAACCAAAAAGAATGTATTTCAATTCTTTTCCACCATAATGTCACAAAACTGTATCTTAAAACTTCTAAGATTAAAATCTTAGGTAAGAAAAGGAAATATTTTCAGTTACAAATAGACATGTCTTTGCGCCTTGATTCTAGACTTTTTTTTTTTTTTTTTTGAGACAGAGCCTCCCTGTCCCCCAGGCTGGAGTGCAGTGGCTCTGTCTCAGCTCACTGCAACCTGCACCTCCCGGGTTCAAGCGATTCTCCCGCCTCAGCCTCCCAAGTAGCTGGGATTACAGGCACCTGCCACCACGCCGGGCTAATTTTTGTATTTCTAGTAGAGACGAGGTTTCACCATGTTGGCCAGGCTGGTCTCGAACTCCGGACCTCTGGTGATTCACCAACCTCGGCCTCCCTAAGTACTGGGACTACAGGCGTGAGCCATCGCGACCAGTCGATTCTAGACTTGTTTCCACTATGACTTGGGGACTCACACTTGTTGAAAAGGGACCAACTCCCCAAACTAGTTTTATCAACATGCTACCATTTCACTGAAAACACAGGTGGTCACCTAAAACCATGTATCATCAATGCACGTTTTCCTTAGACAAGGTAACAATTTGCAGTGTCCTAAGACATAATTATTTAAACTGTTACCACATGTCTTCTTAATAGCTAAAATACTCTGCTGCCAATCTCTAAAAGGGTAGGAATGCCAACCTGGACCGCAGACCACTTAAGTATTAAACCCACGTACCTATACAAAAAAATTGTTCTTAATCTGTTTCATCTTCTTCCTAATTCTTGCCCTCCCTCTTTGTTTTAATCCATATATTCCCTATTCCTATCAAGGAGGCTGTCATAAGGAAAACGTTCGGCATTTTTTCAAACAATATAATTATATTCACTCAAGTATTGACTTAAAAAAAACCCCAAGTAGTCACAGGCGATCGAATTGTAGAGAAATCGGCAGGGTAGGTTAAGCATTGTTGCTCAGTTTTCAGGAAGAAAACAGACCTTAATTGATTAGAGTCCTAAGAAATGTGACATTTAATTGAAGTAACTTCATGGGAAAAGTTTGTCATAAAGTTTATTTTAAATACAACATTTTCAAACACACAGATGTCAAGCATTCTTTTTTAATCTGCAAAGCTCACTCCTCGTGGAGTTAGTATCGGTGAGCCCTCTTGGGTAAATTCCGCAGAGAAGGTGGTACTGAAAAAGTATTATTTGTGTTTGGCCTTAAGTAACTCTACAAGATCTGCAGTGGATCTCATCAGCCTTGAGGCCTACAAGTGTTCAGCTCACTAGCGGGACACTTGTCCTGGGTGAGCAGGGCCACCACTACTGCAGACACCGGACCGAGTAGGTGGGGGCCGACTTCAAAGAAAGTGTGAGCGCCCAGGCGCGCGAGTGGAACAAAACCTGTAGCAAGTAATAAGGAAGTGCTCGCTCCCGCCCGCCCTTCCCATCCGAGGACACCCGAAACCTGGGGGCTTTGACAACGTGCTGGGGGCGTCAGAGAGGGAGAGTGGCAGCTCCGAGTACACGGAGAAGAACTGGAAACGTGCAAAAACTCCAAACACGGTCCCCCTCGCCCGAAGCGCTAGGCCTCGGGAGCCGATACCCACTGCAACCATCCGGGAGCAGAGACAGAAAGAGTAGTTGAGGAGCTCGTGGAGGTCTCAGGAGAGTGCAACCCGCGCGAAGCCAGGCCCAGCGACACGAACTGCCGCCCCCTGAGCCTCCAGGCCAGGGACAGAGACCACCCCGGGTCTCGCCCCGAGCTCTGCCCTCCGCTCCCTGGAGCCTTCTGGCTGGCCTCTAATCTTCAGAGCCTGAAGCCTCCGAGACCCGTGCGGAGAAGAGTCCGCCCTCTCCCGCCTCGTCCCAATTCCCTGTCCCGGCTGCCTCTCACTCCCTGGAGCTCCGGGAAACGCTTCCAGTGGCCCCAGGTCCACCCCTGTTTCTCTTCCCACCGGCACTCGCGTTCCCAAGCTGTCACCGCCACCCTACCGCAGCCCCTAACGCCAGCCCGCCTCACCTCAGGCGGCTCCGGCAGCGCTGG
The DNA here is from genome assembly GCF_007565055.1 of Rhinopithecus roxellana. Classification (NCBI taxonomy): domain Eukaryota; kingdom Metazoa; phylum Chordata; class Mammalia; order Primates; family Cercopithecidae; genus Rhinopithecus; species Rhinopithecus roxellana. Next base: position 40,843,967 of record NC_044568.1, on the reverse strand, counting down.
ACACAGGAAACTCCTGGGTCCCCGACTCCGGCTCTCCTCAACCCCCTCTTCGGTTAACTCCGCTTGTTTCTCTACAAAATGGCGCCGGAGGTCGCGCGCTCACGTCGCGGCCTTTCCCCTCCCCGTTCCCATTTCATCATTCGCTACCCGCCCGAGGAGGGATGGCCCCAGTGCCAGCCAATGGCCGCGCCCCGCCTGTGGCTCCTAGCCAATCACCGACAGGTGCCCGCGGATTTAAACCAATCACACTCTATCACTTGCAGAAGTCGAGGAAGAAACCAGGCTCCTGCTAGCAACTACCAATCCGGACTGTTACTTCGCGGACTTTGGCCAATTGCCGCTCACCAGGCCCAGGGGACCAGAGTCAGAGCCCTCGCGCCTGCGCTCGAGGCGAGGGCCAATAAAGAGACGCTGATAACTTCGATTTGGGGCTTCACGTACTTTCCACCTGCCCTCGAGAGCTGCGACCAGTAGGGCTTGGCATTGCCTTTGAGGAAAAATAAATTATGGAAGGGGTCGATAACTCGTCGCCACCCTGCGCGGGAACTACTTTGAGTTACAGTGAAACAGCCTTCCTCCACTTTCCTTCCTCTTTCGAAATGTCACGATCCAGCAGACTTCGGGGATTCCCAACCGAAACATTCCCCTCCCCTAGTGTCCCTTTGGCGGGGAACGCCAGCCAGAAAGCAAGCCAGGTTGTGACTAGAGTTGGGGCGCTTTGCATCCTGGGATGTGTAGTCGCGCTCCCCTACCCCGTTCCCATCTCAGAAGTAATGCGACTTCGTCCGTCCCTGGCTGCGACCTAGAAGGAGCAGTGCATGCTGGGGGATGTAGTCAGTCGGTGGCCACCTTGTCCTCGCTTGCTTCGCTTTGGTCGAGGGAACTTTCTGTTTTAGTTCTGCCTATTGAAGAAAGGACACCTTCCAGAGACGCCTTCCAGAGACGTAGGAGACTCAAGTTCTCTTACTGGCTTAAGTCCTAGAAGCCTTCTAAGAAAGGATACCCATGTCCTTTGCTCTCAAGAGAAAAAGCATAGAAACATATTTAGCTGCCGGGCGCGGTGGCTCAAGCCTGTAATCCCAGCACTTTGGGAGGCTGAGACGGGCGGATCACGAGGTCAAGAGATCGAGACCATCCTGGCTAACACGGTGAAACCCCGTCTCTACTTAAAAAATACAAAAAACTAGCCGGGCGAGGTGGCGGGCGCCTGTAGTCCCAGCTACTCGGGAGGCTGAGGCAGGAGAAGGGCGTAAACCCGGGAGGCGGAGCATGCAGTGAGCTGAGATCTGGCCACTGCACTCCAGCCTGGGCGACAGAGCGAGACTCCGTCTCAAAAAAAAAAAAAGAAAAAAAAAAAGAAACATATTTAGCTATGGTTTGTTTCTTATCTATGATAGTTGGTAAGATTTTATACTCACCTGTACCCCAAAGAGAAAGGATTGGGAAGGAAGTGTTGACTGGTTAGCTCTATTACCTTTTGAAATTAAGGCCGGGCACGGTGGCTCACGCTTGTAATCCCAGCACTTTGGGAGGCTGAGGCGGGTGGATCACGAGGTCAGGAGATCCAGACCATCCTGGCTAACAACGGTGAAACCCCATCTCTACTAAAATGCAAAAAAAATAGCCAGGCGTGGTGGCCCAGGCCTGTAATCCCAGCTACTTAGGAAGCGAGGCAGGAGAATCGCTTGAACCCGGGAGGCGTGGGTTGCAATGAGCGGAGATCGCGCCACTGCACTCCAGCCTGAGCAACAGAACGAGACTCTATCTCAAAAAAAAAAAAAAAAAAAAAAAAAAAAACCGCCAGGCGCGGTGGCTCAAGCCTGTAATCCCAGCACTTTGGGAGGCCGAGGCAGGCGGATCACGAGGTCAGGAGATCAAGACCACCCTGGCTAACATGGTGAAACCCCGTCTCTACTTAAAAAAAAAAAAAAAAAAATGGCCAAGCGCGGTGGCTCGCGCCTGTAATCCCAGCACTTTGGGAGGCCGAGACGGGCAGAACACGAGGTCAGGAGATCGAGACCATCCCGGCTAACACGGTGAAACCCCGTCTCTACTAAAATTACAGAAAAATTAGCTGGGCGTAGTGGCGGGCGCCTGTAGTCCCAGCTACTTGGGAGGCTGAGGCAGGAGGATGGTGTGAACCCTGGAGGGGGAGGTTGCAGTGAGCCGAGATCATGCCACTGCACTCCAGCCTGGGCGACTGAGCGAGACTCTGTCTCCAAAAAAAAAAGAAAAAGAAATTCAAACCTATCCCTCTGCTCACCCCTGTCCTCAGGCTAAGCTCAGTAGGTGGTCTCCTGGCCATCTGTCTCATCTTACCTCTGGTGCCCAAAAAAATACTTTAAAAATTATGGTAAGAAACACATGAAATTTACCATCTTAATCATTTTTAAGTGTAGAATACAGTAGTGTTAACTATATGCATATTGTTGTACAACAGATCTCTAGAACTTTTTCATCTTGCAAAACTGGAACTATCTGTTGTTTAACACCTTCCATTTCCCCCTCCCCCTAGTCCCTGGCAATCACCATTCTTCTTTATGTTTCTGAGTTTGATTACTTTAGATACCTCACATAAGTGAAATCATGCAGTATTTGTTTTTATGTGACTGGCCTATTTAACTGAACATAATGTCCTAAAAATACATCTTTTCTTTTTTTTTGTTTTTTCTTTGAGACGGAGTTTTGCTCTTGTTGCCCAGGCTGGAGTGCATGGTGCGATCTCAGCTCACTGCAACCTCCGCCTCCCCGGTTCAAGTGAGACTCTGCCTTAGCCTCCCAAGTACCTGAGATTGCAGGTGCGTGACACCACACCCAGCTAGTTTTTGTATTTTTAGTAGAGACGGGGTTTCACCATCTTGGTCAGGCTGGTCTTGAACTCCTGACCTCAGGTAATCCACCTCGGCCTCCCAAAGTGCTGGGATTACAGGCATGAGCCACCAAGCCCAGCCTAAAAATACTTTTCGACATGTACCTTTCCTTAGTTGGAGGCCAGGTCTTTCAGCATACATTTACTGAGTCCCTCGAGTTTTCAAGCAACTGTGCAAGAGCCAGAACTGTGCAAGAGCCAGGGACCCCACCTATAGTAAGAAAAAGTATCACTTCAGTCTTGTTCGTAGCTGTATTCTCAGCACCTAGCATTGTGCCTGGCACATGGTAGGCATATGTGCAAATAAGCCCTGCAGGGTACTAAAGGGAGAAATCGACTTACAACATTGTAATCTTAGAAGTAAAAGGTCCCCTAAACAGAACAAGGATGAGGAATAAGGCCCTTCCCTGCACTGTTGCTAGTAAAAGTTGCCAAAACCCCTATGTATAGCAGCATTGTGGCCGAGTTTATCAAAAGTGAAAATGCCAACCCCAGTGACCCAATAATTCCATGTCTAAGAATTTACTCCACAGATGAACATTGCAAATGTGTGTAGAGTGCATACACATATACATGGAAGCATTGTTTATGGGGACCCAAAAGATTGGAAACAATAATAAACTGATTGTTAAAATGTATGGTACTTTGGGCCAGACCCCGTCTCTACTAAAAATACAAAAATTAGCCAGGTGTGGTGGCAGGCACCCCTAATCCCAGCTATTCGGGAGCTGAGGCAAGAGAATCGCTTGAACCCGAGAGACAGAAGTTACAGTGAGCCGAGATCGCACCACTACACTCAAGTCTGGGTGACAGAGTGAGACTGTGACTCAAAAATAAATAAATAAATATCGTACTTTTTAATGGAATATTATGAATTTTGTTGTTGTTGTTGTTTTTTGTTTGTTTTTTTGAGACGGAGTCTCGCTGTGTCGCCCAGGCTGGAGTGCAGTGGCCGGATCTCAGCTCACTGCAAGCTCCACCTTCCGGGTTTACGCCATTCTCCTGCCTCAGCCTCCCGAGTAGCTGGGACTACAGGCGCCCGCCACCATGCCTGGCTAATTTTTGTATTTTTAGTAGAGACGGGGTTTCACCGTGTTAGCCGGAGTGGTATCAATCTCCTGACCTCGTGATCCACCCACCTCAGCCTCCCAAAGTGCTGGGATTACAGGCATGAGCCATCACACCCGGCCCTTTTTTTTTTTTTTTTTAATGAGTTAAGTTGGCTGGACACGGTGGCTCACACTTGTAATCCTAGCACTTTGGGAGATCGAAACGGGTGGATCGCCTGAGGTCCAGAGTTTGAGATCAGCCTGGCCAGCATGGTGAAACCACATCTCTAACAAAAATACAAAAATTAGCCGGGCGTGGTGGCAGGCACCTATAATCCCAGCTACTCAGGAAGCTGAGGCAGGAGAATCACTTGAACCTGGGAGGCGGAGGTTGCAGTGAGCCGAGACTGTGCCATTGCACTCCAGCCTAGGCAACAGAGCAAGACTCAAAAAAATAAAAATAAAAAAATGAGGTAAGTCTATATTTGCTTATATCGAATGGTACTTTTTTTGTTTGTTTGTTTGTTTGTTTGTTTGTTTTTTTGAGACAGAGTCTCCCTGTGTCGCCCAGGCTGGAGTGCAGTGGCGCGATCTCGGCTCACTGCAAGCTCCGCCTCCCTGGTTCCCACCATTCTCCCGCCTCAGCCTCCCAGTAGCTGGGACTACAGGCGCCCGCCAACGCGCCCGGCTAGTTTTTTGTATTTTTAGTAGAGACGGGGTTTCACCGTGTTAGCCAGGAGGGTCTGGATCTTCTGACCTCGTGATCCACCCGCCTCAGCCTCTCAAAGTGCTGGGATTACAGGATTGAGCCACCGCGCCCGTCCTGGAATGGTTCTAAGATTTATTGCTAAATTAGAAAGTTAGGCCGGGCGCGGTGGCTCAAGCCTGTAATCCCAGCACTTTGGGAGGCCGAGACGGGCGGATCATGAGGTCAGGAGATCGAGACCATCCTGGCTAATACGGTGAAACCCCGTCTCTACTAAAAAATACAAAAAACTAGCCGGGCGACGAGGCGGGCGCCTGTAGTCCAGCTACTCGGGAGGCTGAGGCAGGAGAATAGCGTGAACCCGGGAGGCGGAGCTTGCAGTGAGCTGAGAGCCGGCCACTGCACTCCAGCCTGGGCGGCAGAGCAAGACTCCATCTCAAAAAAATAAATAAATAAATAAATAAATAAATAAATAAATAAATAAATTAGAAAGTTAGATGCAGGAAAGAAAAATATATAATCATTATGTTATCATTTGTGTGGAAGAAAATAACTGTCTATATTTATATATAACTAAATGCATCAAAACATTTGAAAAGATATACTCCTTCCCCACCAACTAACACTAATGGTTGTCTGTAGGGAGAGGAGTGGGAATGAGGAACAGTAAAATGAAACTGTGCTTTTTATTCTATAGACGACTGTACTTTTTTTTTTCTTTTCTTTTTTTGCCTAGGCTGGAGTGCAATGTCGTGGTCTTGACTCACTGCAACCTCTGCCTCCCAGGTACAAGCGATTCTCCTGCTTCAGCCTCCCAATCAGTTGGGATTACAGGCACCTGCCACCATGCCCAGCTAATTTTTTGTATTTTTAGTAGAGACAGGGTTTCAGCATGTTGGCCAGGCTGGTCTTGAACAAGCCTGACCTTAGGTGATCCACCCACCTCAGCCTCCCAAAGTGCTGGGATTACAGGCGTGAGCCACTGCACCTGGCCACTATTTGAACTTTTTACAAAGAGTATGTATTTATGTTTTATTTGTATAATTTTAAATACTTTTTAAAATGAATTAAAAACTTTTTTTGTAGAGATGGGATCTCACTCAGTCTGGTCTCCAATTCCTGGCCTCAAGTGATTCCCCACACCTACGCCTCCCAAAGGGCTGGGGTTGCAGGTTTGAACCACCACATCCCACTTTAAGTTTTTTGTTTTTTTTTTTCTGAGATGAAGTCTCGCTCTGTCACCCAGGCTGGAGTGCAGTGGCACAATCTCAGCTCACTGCAAGCTCTGCCTCACAGGTTCACACCATTCTCTTGCCTCAGCCTCCTGAGTAGCTGGGACTACAGTCACCCGCCACCACACCTGGCTAGTTTTTTGTATTTTTAGTAAAGACGGGATTTCACCATGTTAGCCAGGATGGTCTCGATCTCCTGACCTCATGATCCACCCACCTCAACCTCCCAAAGTGCTGGGATTACAGGCATGCGCCACTGTGCCCGGCCAAATTTTTTTTTTTTTTAAGAGACAGAAGGTGATACCCATAGAGGTCAGCTATCTAAGGTCAACTCTGTAATTCTACAGCTAGTTCTGGTCTCAAACATAGATCTCCAAAAATAAAGATAAGGTAAAATACAGGAGAAATGCCTTTTTCTACTTCAGCCTGTCTTTGCCAGGAAAATGGTTTGCTGCTTTCAACTGAGACTGCACCAGCAGACCCTTGTGCTCACTGCCAACCCCTCCCCTGGAGTTACAACACCACTTCTAGGATTTGACTGGTCATGGAGCCTGAGCTAAGTACCTTCAAGATTTGCACAGTGGCCTAGAGATCAAAGTCCTTCAACCCTCTGTCAGAATCCTAGGTGGCTTACATTCTTACTAAAAAGCTGAAAGACTCACAGGAAATTTACAAACTGGAAGGGGGTACTGTAGATCACGTGATACACCTTTGACTTTTTATCAAAAGACATAATTGGAAATCAAGCCCAGACCAACTGTTTTTTTCTTTTTTTTTTGAGGCGGAGTCTCGCTCTGTAGCCCAGGTTGGAGTGCGGCATCATGGTCTCGGCTCACTGCAAGCTCCGCCTCCCGAGTTCACGCCATTCTCCTGCCTCAGCCTCCTGAGTAGCTGGGACTACAGGCGCCCACCACCACGCCCGGTTAATTTTTTTGTATTTTTAGTAGAGACAGGGTTTCACCATGTTAGCCAGGATGGTCTCGATCTCCTGACCTTGTGATCCGCCCGCCTCAGCCTCCCAAAGTGCTAGGATTACAGGAGTGAGCCACCGCTCCCAACCCAGATCAACTATTTTACTAGACACCTTCACAAAGGATTAACTGAATCACCTTATAACTCAGCAACACACTGTATTTAGAAACAGGATATTTTGGCCGGGTGCGGTGGCTCAAGCCTGTAATCCCAGCACTTTGGGAGGCCGAGACGGGCGGATCACGAGGTCAGGAGATCGAGACCATCCTGGCTAACACGGTGAAACCCCGTCTCTACTGAAAAATACAAAAAACTAGCCGGGCGAGGTGGTGGGCGCCTGTATTCCCAGCTACTCCAGAGGCTGAGGCAGGAGAATGGCGTAAACCCGGGAGGCAGAGCTTGCAGTGAGCTGAGATCCGGCCACTGCACTCCAGCCGGGCGAGAGCGAGACTCCGTCTCCAGAAAAAAAAAAAAAAAGAAAAGAAACAGGATATTTTAGCTAGCCGTTAATTACTTTCCTGGCCTCTTTCCTTCGTCTTCTTCCAGTCTTCACTTCTCCCCAAGTAACTGCATCCCAGGCTCTGGAAGAATTTACAACACTCTGGGCCGGGTGCGGCGGTTCATACCTATAATCCCAGCACTTTGAGAGGCCGGGGTGGGCCGATCACGAGGTCAAGAGATTGAGACCATCCTGGTCAACATGGTGAAACTCCGTCTCTACTAAAATACAAAAACTCAGCCGGACATGGTGGCGCCCGCCTGTGGTCCCAGCTACTCGGGAGGCTGAGGCGGGGGGAATTGCTTGAACCCAGAAGGCAGAGTTGCAGTGAGCTGAGATCACGCCACTGCACTCCAGCCTGGCTAGAGAGGAGACTCTGGTTTTACAAAACTTTTCATTGTTTCCCAAAATAGCCCAGAGAGGGAAATGTAAATGCTGGAAACAAAAGCCTTGTTTAATTAAGTTAGGGAGGGGAACAAAAAATACTTAGAAGACAAAGAATTTTGAGGCTTTGAGATCTGTGCAAACTATATTATAGTATGTTTCAAAGTGCTTGGAAGAAGGGTGAATGGAAATACAAGGCCTTTGGGCATAGTGGCTTACGCCTGTAATCCCAGCACTTTGGGAGGCCAAGGTGGGAGGACTACTTGAGCCCAGGAGTTAAAGACCAGCCTGGGAACCGCAGCAAGACCCTGATTCTACAAAAAAGAAAAAGAAAAATTCGCCAGGCATGGTGCTGCATACCTGTAGTTGCAGCTACTTAGGAGGCTGAGGTGGGAGGATCCCCTGAGGCCAGAAGATTAAGGCTCCAGTGAGCCATGATTGTACCAGTACACTCCAGTCTCGGCAACAGACTGATACTTTGTCTCAAAAAATAAAGAAATACATAAAAAAGAATGCAAGAAATACAAGGCTTTATTATTTCCTGTTCCTGTTTTTCAGTCTCATTATTCAGGTTAGTCAGTAACTTCAATTTACAGTAGTTTTAACTACCTTAGGATTCTCTCTCTTATCCAGAGCTGCCCATTGACAGCCTAACTCTAAATCCAGCCCATTACCACTGCCTTGCCCCAATCCCTCTGATTTCCTGGGCGCTCAAGCTTTAGTAGGACATTGGTAGCTCTACCCTGGGAGGATGTCCAGGGAGGCACACTGCAAAAAGCCCACTGAGAAATTCAGAAACCTGCAGCCATAAAAAGGAAATGAGACCATGTCCTTTGCAGGGACATGGGTGAAGCTGGAAGCCATCATCCTCAGCAAACTAACACAGGAACAGAAAACTGAATACCACATGTTCTCACTCATAAGCAGGAGTTGAATAATGAGAACACATGGGCACAGGGAGGGGAACATGACACACGGGGGCCAGTCAGAGGGTGGGGGGAAAGGATAGGGAGAGCATTAGGACAAATAGCTAATATAGGCAGGGCTTAAAACCGAGATGATGGGTTGATAGGTGCAGCAAACCACCATGGCACACATATACCTGTGTAACAAACCTACACATTCTGCACTTGTATCCCAGAACTTAAAGTACAATAAAAAATATAATATATATATTTTAAAAAGTAACAGCCTGGCTGGGCATAGAGTAGGAGTTACAGAGGAAGAGTGGAGGGGAGGGTTACATTCTAGCAAAGAGCTAGGCCTTCCAGAGATGATACAGCATCTTTGGGCATCTGTGAGGAGCTAAAAGACCAGGAAGGTTGGAACCCAAAGAGGTAGCCAGAAGCCCATCTAGGGCTGCTGTGGTCAGCCCTTTATCCTAAGAGCTCTGGGAAGCCTTTGAAGGGTTGGGTGGAGCAGCTGACAGGCTTATATTTGCATTTTTTTTAAGGTCACACTGGCTGTGATATGGAGGAAGGGCTGGGAAACTAACCAGGAAGCTACTCTAAGAGTCCAGGGGAGATAGTGCGGTGGGAATGGGGAGAACTGGGACCACAACAGATACGGGCAGTGAAATTGTTGGACTTTGGTAATTGATACAGTGTGAAAGGTAAGAGAAAATAAATGAAGGGGCTGGGCGTGGTGGCTTATGCCTGTAATCCCAGCATTTTGGGAGGCTGAGGTGGGCAGATCAGCTGAGGTCAGGAGTTTGAGACTAGCCTGGCCAACATGATGAAACCCCAACTCCACAAAAATACAAAAATTAAGCAGGCGTGGTGGCGCGTGCCTGTAGTCCCAGCTACTAGAGAGGCTGAGGCGGGAGGATCGCTTGAATCCGGGAGGTGGAGGTTGCAGTGACCCGAGATCACGCCACTGCACACTATACTCCAGCGTGAGCGACAGAGCAAGACTGTCTCAAAAAAAAAAAAAAGAATTGTCTGCTACTGGGTGCCTTTCTCCCTATGAGACAAGGAGACTGGGGAAGTTTGGGAGAAGAGATGGTGAGTTTAGTGCAGGTGTTGAAGGTAGTTATGATTCAACCCAAGTGGAGATGTCCTGTGACCAAGGAGCTAACACTCGGGAAGACTCTGGAAACAGGGCATGCAGTTACTGACAGGCCAGGCTGGTAGAGCTGCCGCCCAGTGGGAGCTTGCAGAGAGCAGAAGCCAGGACCTGAAAAGAATCCTGCTGGAGCTCAAGGTTAAGTGTGGAGGAGCCTCCCGCAAAGAAGGCGTGAAAGAGCAGCCCAGCCCAAGAGGCCTGAGGGCTACTGGAGGCCAAGAGAACTGAGAGGCTCAGTGTTTTTGAGCAGTCAAGCAAGGAGGGGATTGACAAGGTCCTTGGGCTGTGTGACAGCTCAGCTTGGCCATGGTGACCTTAGAGAGAGTCCTTTTCTGTGGAATGAGGGGAGACCAAAGCCAGATGGAAGTGGCCTGTGAGTCTGGGAAAGGGGAGGAGAGCTATAGCTGGAGGAGAGGGTTCTATTTTTGTTTTTTAGATGAAGAGATTGGCACACATTTACATGCTAATGAAGCTCTTTTGGAAAGTTATCTCTTGTCTGTGATCTGGGTGGAGCCCAGCTTTAGATAGTTGAAAGGACAAGATCTCCTTTTGGATACCAATGAAAAGGAAGAAATGCTTGAACTTTGATCATCTTCCCAGCCCTCCTCCACTTGATTCTTCCCTGAGGCAGAATGCTTCCAGGATGGCAGCCTTTTGGAGCAGCGCTAGGACTCTTCCCCAGGCTGCCGACTTCTGGAAGAATGAAGGACTACAGTACTCCACCTCCACCCCCAATCCCCACCAACCCCCCGCAACTAGAATCCACTCTTCCCCTCCCCTGGGGCACAGGGTCTCCACAAACCTCTCCCCAGTCAGATGACTTTGCGTTTGTCACATGGGGCACGGAGGTTGTGCTGCAGCAGCTTCCGGTAGAAAGGGGACATGTCCGCATAGTACTGCAGGGAGAAGCAGCTGAGGATGGCTGTGTCTACTCTGGGTCTCAGGGAAACTGAGAACTGGGATTCCCGGGGGCCCTTGTCAACCCCGCCTCCCAACCAGCACAAAGTTGCTGCTAGACATGGGCACACTCACACTCCTTCCAGGATCACAACTCTTTCCCACACTTCCTGGACCCTAGGACTCCCCCGACCTTCACCTATGAATCCTCTCCAACCACCACATATCCCTCTCCCTTCTTAACCCAAAACTATCTGAGACAGGTCTCAATCAGTTGAGAAAGTTTATTTTGCCACGGTTAAGGACGCACCCATGACACAGCCTCAGGAGATCCTGACAACACGTGCCCAAAGTGGCTGGGACGCAGCTTGGTTTCATACATTTTAGGGAGACATAAGGCATCAATCAGTATGTGTAAGATGTACTTTGGTTCCATCTGGAAAGGCTGTGACAGCTCAAAGTGGGGGCTTCTGCGTCAGGGTCATCCGTAGATAAGAGACAAAAGGTTGCATTTCTTTGAGTCTCAGATTAGCATTTTACTAAACATACAATTTACATGTGAGAGGGGGTAGAGGAATAGTCATTTATGCCTTAGTCCAGCTCAGTGAATCTGTATTTTTACATAAACAACAGGGGAGAGGAGGCAATCAGATATGGATTTGTCTCAGGTGAGCAGAGGGATGACTTTGAATTCTGTCCTTTGTCCCTCACCTGTGAAGATAAGCTATCAATTTACATTGCCAGGGTGAAATTCAACAGGGTAAGGACCTTGAGGCCCACAAGGAATTTTTGTGTTGGTGCACATCTGTAGTCCCAGCTACTCAGGAGGCTGAGGTGGGAGGATGACTTGAGCCTAGGCAGTTGAGGCTGCAGTGGACATATCTTTGTAGCTATCTTATTGAGGAATAGAATGGAAGGCAGGTTTGCCTGACACAGTTCCCAGCTTGACTTTTCCCTTTGGCTTAGTGATTTGAGGATTTTGAGATTGTATTTTCCTTTCACACCCTCACTTATTTCTTCTTTCAACAAATAGCTGAGTGCTTACGTGCCCTAGCTCTCCCTCAAGAAAGCCCCTTAATCCTTTGAGGCCACAGCCCAGCTGTCATGCCTCTACCATTGGCTGACCAGATCTTAGACTCAACTGCATGGTTTCCAGGCGGGGAGGGAGTCAGGAAAGCAGAGAGCATTTCAGCCACATCCCTGACATCCATACGGCATGGTATTAATGCATTCGGGTACCCCAGGGATGGAACCATTAGGAGACTGGAGGAAGAGAGCGCAGTAGGGGTTTATAGAATTCAAGGCCAGAGACACATTATCCCTCCATCCCATTATTCCATGACCAGGCCCCCCAGACTTGGTGAATCCCATGAAGATGCTCTTTTGGAATCCTGCAAACGTTTTCCAAGTTCTATACCCCTGCTCTGTTTCTGTACTTTTGAAACTGCCTTTGCAAAGATTGTGACAGTGAGAAAAGTCTCACATGGCTGACTCCATCTTGCTTCTAGCCTCACAGGCTGGCTCTCTTCCATTCATTCCTGGGCATAGGCCAAGCTAATCATGGGAGGAATTTAGTTGATAGTTTATTTTTTTTTCTTTTTTTTTTTTTTTTTGAGTCGGAGTCTCGCTCTGTCGCCCGGGCTGGAGTGCAGTGGCCGGATCTCAGCTCACTGCAAGCTCCGCCTCCCAGGTTTACACCATTCTCCTGCCTCAGCCTCCCGAGTAGCTGGGACTACAGGCGCCAGCCACCTCGCCCGGCTAGCTTTTTGTATTTTTTTAGTAGAGACGGGGTTTCACCGTGTTAGCCAGGATGGTCTCGAACTCCTGACCTCGTGATCCGCCCATCTCGGCCTCCCAAAGTGCTGGGATTACAGGCTTGAGCCACCGTGCCCGGCCGATAGTTTAATTTTTAAAAAAAATAGAGATGGGGTCTCAGCTGGGTGTGGTGGTTCACGCCTATAATCCCAGCACTTTGGGAGGCTGAGGTGGGTGGGTCACCTGAGGTCAGGAGTTTGAGACCAGCCTATCCAACATGGTGAAACCCTAGTTCTACTAAAAATGCAAAAATTAGCTGGGTGTAGTGGCACATGTCTGTAATCTCAGATACTCGGGAGACTGAGGCAGGAGGATGACTTGAACCAGGGAGGCAGAGGTTGCAGTGAGCCAAGATTGCGCCACTGCACTCCAGCCTGGGCAATGGAGCAAGACTCTGACTCAAAATAAATAAATAAATAAATAAATAAATAAATAAATAAATAAAATAAGTAAAAATAAAGAGATGAGGTCTCACTATGTTGACTAGGCTAGTCTCAAACTCCTGGCCTCAAGCAATCCTCCCATCTTGGCCTCTCAAAATGGTAGGATTACAGGCGTGAGCCACCATGCCCTGATATTAATAGTTTAATTTGAAAGCAGGGATGATAACAGTCCTTCTTTAAAACTAACCCCCTCTAGGCTGGGATGAGGCTGGGCATGATGGCTCACACCTGTAATCCCAGCACTTTGGGAGGCTGAGGCAGGTGGATCACCTGAGGTTGGGAGTTTGAGACCAGCTTGGCCAACATGGTGAAACCCCGTCTCTAGTAAAAATACAAAAATGAGCTGGGCATGATGGTAGATGCCTGTAATCTAAGCTACTTGGGAGCCAGGGGTTGCAGTGAGCAGAGATCACGCAACTGCACTCCAACCTGGGTGACAGAGTGAAACTCCATCTCAAAAAAAAAAAAAAAAAGAAAGAAAAGAAAGAAACTTTTTAAATAAAAAATTAGCAATATGTGGTGGTGCACACCTCTAGTCCCAGCTACTTGGGAGGCAGAGGTGGGAAGATGGTTTGAGGTAGTAAGCTGTGATTATGCCATTGCACTTCAGCCTAGACGACAGAGCAGAACTTTATCTCAAACACACACACACACACACACACACACAAACACAAAAAGCAAAAAAGGACGAATGAAAGTCCACAAGATTAGGAGCATGGGACGGGCCGGAATTCTGCTAAATGTAGGCATAGTTCCTATAATCCCTTATGCTCAGCAGTCATGTGGCCAGAGGCCACAGGATTTGTGAATTCCTCTTGCTCCTATAGATAACATTACTTGTGAAATTTAAGATTTGTCTTTTGAGAGTTCTTTTTTCTTGAGACGGAGTCTCCCTCTGTCACCCAGCCTAGAGTGCAGTGGTGCGATCTCGGCTCACTGCAACCTCCACCTCCTGGGTTCAAGAGATTCTCCTGCCTCAGCCTCCTGAGTAGCTGGGATTACAAGAGTGTGCCACCATGCCCGGCTAGTTTTTGTATTTTTAATAGAGACAGGGTTTCACCATGTTGGTCAGGCTGGTCTCAAACTCCTGACCTCGTGATCCGACCGCCTCAGCCTCCCAAAATGCTGGGATTACAGGCGTGAGACACCGTTCTTGGCCTCGATTTTTTTTTCCCCAGATTTTTTGGCAACTGGCTGATCCTGCCCCAACCTGTGACTCATGCCTCAACCAGTCCTGTGGCCCCACCTGGAAGCAGACTCAGTACAGGAGGCCCATTTTCTACACTTCTGTGCTATCTCCAACTGATTCCCTGACCCCTGCCCACCAACTTGTTCATAAAAAGCACAGCCTCTGACTTCTCAGAGACACTGATTTGAGTAATAACTCCAACTACCGCACGACCAGACTTGAGTTAATAAAACTCTCTCCTGCAATATCACAGTCTCAGTGAACTGATTTTGTTTGTGCAACAGGCAGGAAGAACCCATGATGAGGCAATTACACCTTTGCTCACGCCCTTCCCATATAGACTAAGTCTTTGTTCCTCTCTAGGTCTCAGAATCTTTCTGTAAAACAGAAGAATTGCCTAGGATGATCTCTAAGTCATTTCCACTTGGAACTGTTCTGAGTCACAGTAGCCCCTGGTCCACACTGTACGCCAAATGGGGGTTTTCAGGGAGAGTAACCCAGGAAAGGTGAGGTGGAAAGAGGAGAGGCAGTAAGGTCCTTCTGCATGCCTTCCTTTCCGCCTCCATTGCCATCCAATATTCCTAAGAGGTAAGGCCCAGGGTGTACCTGCCCTGGATAGGGGACCCTGGGGAAGTGCTGCCTGTCCCTCATTTCCACCACCTGAGCATCCCACCACCTTGATCCCTTTCAGGTTCAAGACTGTGCTGTCCCCAGTCCAAGACTGCCTCAGCACAGACAACTGGCCCCAAGGATTCTTCCAGGGAGGCCAGAATGAGGTACCTTGAGTACTACAGTCTGGGCTCAGGAGTCAGACTTCTAATTAGCCCAGCATAGTAGTGTATGCCTGTAGTCCCAGCTACTCGGGAGGCTGGGGCAGAAGGATCCCTTGAGCCCACGAGTTTTGGGGCTGCAGTGAGTCATGCCTGTGATCCCAGCACCCAGCATTTTGGGAGGCTGAGGCAGGAAGATTGCTTGAGCTTAGGAATTCCGGACCAGCCTGGGCACCAGAGCGAGACTTCGTCTCAAAACAATGACAACAACAAAATCTTCCTCTACACTAGACATTGGGTATTTTACATACTTTATCTCATTTAACCCTCATGAAGATCCTCTACCCTATGTACTGCTGTCATCCCATTTCACAGATGAAGGAACTGAAGCCCAGAGAGGCGGTGTCCTAGTGCATGGTTACCTAGGGTAAAGCTGGAATATGAACTCAGGAGTCTGACTCCTTTATTATTTATTAATTTATTTTGAATTTTGCTTTTTTAAAATTGGGGTCTTGCTGTGTTGTCCAGGCTGGTCTGGAATTCCTGAGCTTAAGCAATCTTCCTGCCTCAGCCTCCAAAAATACTAGGTGCTGGGCCAAGGTCATGCCACTGCACTCCAGCCTGGGAGACACAGTGAGACTATGTCTCAAAAAAAATAAATAAATAAAATAATAATTAAATAAATAAATAAAGGCTGCTGCAAGAGGAAAAGACTATAGGAGAACAAGGATGGAATCAGGAATCTCCAAATTAGGGGTAGATTGTAATGGTCCAGGCAAGAGATGATGGTGGACTGTACTAGTTGTAAAGGTAGAGAGGAGCATTATCTATAATAATTATCTCCAGATTATAGGATGCAGCCTCCACTATCCCTCATCCCACCTCACCAATCGCTTACCCAGGTGACCACAGTGAACTGGTATCTTCCGAACAGGTTGCTCATGACAGTAGTGTAATGCCCCTGGTGCCTTCCACCAGGGTGAATAGAGGTGGTAAATGTTGAGGCCAATGCCCTGAATCATGCCATAAGCTTCTAGGACCTGCAGAGAAGAATCAGTCCAAAGTCTTTCTGGGGTTGAGGGTGAAATACAACTTACTATACTTCCTGGCCAACACCAATTGACATCAAGGTCCTAATCCCTCTGACATCCCACATGATAGAAGCTACCAGTAGAGCATATGGGACCTGAGCTTGTGCCCTGTGGCTTCCTAGAGGGAAGGGCAGTCTTGGAGCTGACTCCAGGAGACACATCCATGCCATACCACAGGGAGCTGGGAGAAGCTGCAGCCCTTCCCCACCCAGGAGAGAGTCACTAAGTATCAACTAGCATCACCAAGGCAGTGGGCTGGATTATGCTGTAGGAGCCAGGGCTCACAATTTTTCTTTTTCTTTTTTTTTTTTTTAGAGACAGGGTCTCACTCTGTTGCCCAGGCTGCAGTACAGTTGCACAGTCATAGCTTACTGCCACCTCAAACTCCTGGGCTCAATCGATCCTCCTGCCTCAGCCTCCCAAGCAGCTAGGACTACAGACACAGGCCAACTTGCCCAGCCAATTAAAAAAAATTTTTTTGGCCGGGCATGGTGGCTCAAGTCTGTAATCCCAGCACTTTGGGAGGCCAAGACAGGCGGATCACAAGGTCAGGAGATCGAGATCAAGACCATCCTGGCTAACACAGTGAAACCCCGTCTCTACTAAAAACCATACAAAAAATTAGCTGGGCGTGGTGGTGGGCGCCTGTAGTCCCAGCTACTCGGGAGGCTGAGGCAGGAGCATAGCATAAACCTGGGAGGAGGAGCTTGCAGTGAGCTGGGATCCGGTCACTGCACTCCAGCCTGGGCGACAAAGCGAGACTCCATCTCAAAAAAAAAAAAAAATTAAATTAAAAAATAAATAAAACTTTTTTTAGAGATAGGATCTTGCTATGTTGCTCAGGCTGGTCTCAAATCCTGCATTCAAGCGATCTTCCTGCCTCAGCCTCCCAAAGTACTGGGATTATAGGAACAGGCCAATGTGCCTGGCCCCACAATTTTATTTAATTGGCCTATTTAGGTAGAGCCAAAGACTCAATGGTCCTATCATCTGCCCCATTGTCACTCTTAATAGGAGTAAAACTATCTCCACCTGGGCATACACAGCAGAAAGTTTGCAAGGCTACATGGCAACCAAACTTCTTGGCAGAAATCTGACTGTGCCCAGTAAACACTCCTCAAATGCCAATTCTATTTGAAAACCAAATTTTGGTGGCCTGTAATAACTCCCCATGCACAATAATCCTTTGTCAAGGGTCAAATGGAAATCGAAGGCACTTGGAATATTTAGATTCCAGCAATGGATAATCAGAACTTGAGGGCCCAGCAGCAGGCAGGGAGCACAGTTGAAATCAGTGCTCTAGGGCAGTCTTCTCTAAATTGTCACCATTCCTTGTGAGACCTCCTGCTGCTTTATATTTTTTATTTTCTGTTTTTGTTTTTGTTTTTGAGACAGTCTTGCTCTGTCGCCCAGGCTGGAGTGCAATGGCACAATCTTGGCTCACTGCAACCTCTGCCTCTGGGGTTCAAGCAATTTTCTTGCCTTAGCCTTCCAAGTAGCTGGGATTACAGGCACATGCCACCAAGTCTGGCTAATTTTTGTATTTTCAGTAGAGACAGAGTTTCGCCATGTTGACCAGGCTGGTCTTGAATTCCTGACCTCAGGTGATCCACCTGCCTCAGCCTCCCAAAGTGCTGGAATTACAGGCATGAGCCACTGTGCCGGCCTATTTATTTTTAAATTGACTATTATTATTTTTTTGAGACAGAGTCTGGCTCTGTTGCCCAGTCTGGAGTGCAGTGGCGTGATCTCTGCTCACTGCAACCTCTGCCTCCTAGGTCCTGGTTCAAGCAATTCTCCTGTAGCCTCCAGAGTAGCTGGGATTACAGGCACGTCCCACCACGCCCAGCTAATTTTTTGTTTCTTTGTTTGGTTTTTTTTTTTTTTTTGAGACAGAGTCTCGCTCTGCCGCCCAGGCTGGAGTGCACTGGCCTGATCTCAGCTCACTGCAAGCCCCGCCTCCTGGGTTTACACAATTCTCCTGCCTCAGCCTCCAGAGTAGCTGGGACTACAGGCGCCCGCCACGTCGCCTGGCTAGTTTTTTGTATTTTTTAGTAGAGACGGGGTTTCACCATGTTAGCCAGGATGGTCTCGATCTCCTGACCTCGTGATCCACCCATCTCGGCCTCCCAAAGTGCTGGGATTACAGGCTTGAGCCACCGCGCCCGGCTTTTTTGTATTTTTAGTAGAGACAGGGTTTCACCATGTTGGCCAGGCTGGTCTTGAACTCCTGACCTCATGATCTGCCTGCCTTGGCCTCCCATAGTGCTGGGATTACAGGTGTGAGCCACTGCCTCTGGCCTATATTTAATTTTTTTATAGAGACAGAGCCTCACTATGTTGACCAGGTAGGCTGGTCCCACCTCGGCTTCCCAAAGTGTTGGAATTACAGGCATGAGCCACCATGCCTGGCCAGTAAAACAATATTTTATTTTATTTTATTTTATTTTATTTTTATTATTTTTTTTAATTTATTTTTTGAGACGGAGTCTCGCTCTGTCCCCCAGGCTGGAGTGCAGTGGCCGGACCTCAGTTCACTGCAAGCTCCGCCTCCTGAGTTTACGCCATTCTCCTGCCTCAGCCTCCCGAGTGGCTGGGACTACAGGCGCCTGCCACCTCGCCCGGCTAGTTTTTTGTGTTTTTTTTAGTAGAGACGGGGTTTCACCGTGTTAGCCAGGATGGTCTCGATCTCCCGACCTCGTGATCCGCCCGTCTCGGCCTCCCAAAGTGCTGGGATTACAGGCTTGAGCCACCGCGCCCGGCCCCAATTTTTATTTTATTTTATTTATGGATTTTTGCTCTTGTTGCCCAGGCTGGAATGCAATGGCCTGATCTCGGCTCACTATAACCTCTGTCTCCTTGGTTCAAGCAATTATTTTGCCTTAGCCTCCTGAGTAGCTGGGATTACAGGCACATGCCACCATGCCCAACTAATTTTTGTATTATTAGTAGAGACGGGGTTGCAACATGTTGACCAGGCTGGTCTTGAACTCCTGACCTCAGGTGATCCACCCGCCTTGGCCTCCCAAAGTGCTGGTATTACAGGCATGAGCCACCATGCCCAGTCCAGGAATACAATTTTTTTTTTTCTTTTGAGATGGAGTTTCACTCTTGCTGTCCAGGCTGGAGTGCAATGGTGCGATCTTGGCTCACCACAACCTCCACCTCCTGGGTTCAAGCAATTCTCCTGCCTCAGTCTCCCGAGTAGCTGGGATTACAGGTGTGTGCCACCACACACAGCTAATTTTGTATTTTTAGTAGAGACAGGGTTTTACCATGTTGTCCAGGCTGGTTTTGAACTCCTGACGTCAGGTGATCCGCCCACCTTGGCCTCACAAAGTGCTGGGATTACAGGCGTGAGTCACTTGGCCTGGCCTAGGAGCATGATTTTTTTGTTGTTCTTGTTTTTTTTTTTTTTTTTTGAGACACAGTCTCACTCTGTCACCCAGGCTGGAGTGCAGGGGTACAATCTTGGCTCACTGCAAGCTCCGCCTCCCGGGTTCCCGCCCTTCTTCTGCCTCAGCCTCCCAAGTAGCTGGGACTATAGGCATCTGCCACCATGCCTGGCTAATTTTTTTGTATTTTTAGTAGAGACGGGGTTTCACCATGTTAGCCAGGATGGTCTCGATCTCCTGACCTTGTGATCTGCCTGCCTCAGTCTCCCAAAGTGCTGGGATTACAGGCTTGAGCCACCGCGCCCGGCCGGAACACGATTTTTTAAAACAACACTGTGGGCCCAACCATTCTGCCTGCTTCACAGGGTTGCTGTATGGTGCAAAGGAGGAAATGTCATGCTTTGTAAACTGTGAATTGGAAGAGTGTGTGTGTATTTGTGTGTGTGTGTGTTTGTGCATGCGTGTGTGTGTGTGTGTGTGTGTACAGCACTATGCACTGGGGTTCTAAGCTCCTCTTTTTGCTCTTCTGACACCTGAGCAGGAAAGAGACATCCCGGCCAGGTTCAATAGCTCATGCCTGTAGTCCCAGCACTTTGGGAGGCCAAAGTGGGAGGACTGCTTGAGCCCAGCAGTTCCAGACCAGCCTGGGCAACATAGCAGAGACCCTGTCTCAGTTTAATTTTTTTTTTTTTTTTTTTTTGAGATGGAGTTTCGCTCTTGTTGCCCAGGCTAGAGTGCAATGGCGCGATCTTGGCTCACCACAACCTCCGCCTCATGGGTTCAAGCAATTCTCCTGCCTCAGCCTCCCGAGAAGCTGGGATTACAGGCATGCACCACCATACCCAGCTAATTTTGTATTTTTAGTAGAGATGGGAGTTTCTCCACGTTGGCTAGGCTGGTCTTGAACTCCTGACCTCAGGTGACCCGACCGCCTCAGTCCCCCAAAGTGCTGAGATTACAGGCATGAGCCACTGCTCCCGGCCGAGACACCCTCATTCTAACCTTCCTCTGATTCTGAGGAGAGGAGGTGACTCACCACTTTCAGGCAGTGGTTCTCTGTGTTGCTGAAGTTGCAGGTGCCCTCAGAGCAGCAGTAGATGTGAGGAATGGCCAGAGGCTGTGGACAGAGGTCTGGAAAGTCGGACAGTGACAGCAGGGGGCCACTGGACCCACCTCCATTCCCATGGAAGTCACCCCATTTCCTGCCATTTCTAAATTGGTCTGCATGGTGGCATCACCTGTCTCTGACTGAAGGATGGCAGAGAGCCACCTGCCTCACAGGTAGGTGTACCACAAGGTGCCAAAGATAAGGACTGGAAGGAGACAGAACTTACTCTTTGCCAATGAGGCCATAGTAACCAAATTCCGTCAGTGTCATTGGCCTAAAACCAGGAGGGACAAGTAAATGCCTCTACTTGATCATGACAGTGATAATGACTCACCTTGACTAAGCAGTCGCTGTCTGCCAGACCCTGCCTTGAGTCCTTCATTTTAATTGTCTCCTTTATTTACCATAACCCTGTGAAGCAGGTACTACTCTGTGCTTTCCCAATTTTTTTTTTTTTTGAGACAGAGTCTCACTCCATGGCCTAAGCTGGAGTGCAGTGGCGCGATCTCGGTTCACTGCAACCTCCGCCTCCCAGGTTTAAGCGATTCTCCTGCCTCAGCATCCCAAGTAGCTGGGATTACCGACATGGGTCACCACGACTGGCTAATTTTTGTATTTTTACTAGAGACAGGGTTTCCCCGTGTTGGCCAGGCTGGTCTTGAGCTCCCGGCCTCAGGTGATGCGCTCGCCTCGGCCTCCCAAAGTGCTGGGATTACATGCATGAACCACCGAGCCCAGCCTGTGCATTCCCATTTTGCAGACAAGGAAATTGAGGCAAAGGGATGGTAAAGAGCTTGCTCAAGGCCACAGTCAGTCAGAGGCAGTGCCAGGATTCAAACCCAGATTGGTGTGATGTCCAGATCTACACTTGTAGCCACTTGGCTACATTGCCTCCTGCAGGGTTAACACAGAGCCATACTCAGAACCTCAGAGCAGCTGACACCTTTCAGATTACAGTAGAGGGGGATGAGGATCAAGGTCAGAGATCAGTCACTATCCTCTGAATATATCCCCACTCTTCCCATTGATCTGTCTCCCATGTTCTCATTCTAGTCCATGTGTCGCTGTCATCTCTGCCTGGACCACAGCAGGCCCTGATTGGTCTCCATCTTTGTACTCTGCCCTGCTCCTCCATAAACTATCCTTCTGCTAAAATCCTTCTAATGGCTCCCTATAGAATTTTTACATGGCTTACAAGGTCCCCACCTGCCACAAGAGCCTCTTTCTTACTGTCCATCCCCAACACTGAGGTGGGTCTCATTCGGTCACCCAGGCTGGAGGGCAATGGTGTGATCACTCAGGCTTGACCTCCTCAGGCTCAGGTAATCCTGCCCTTCAGCCTCCCGAGTAGCTTGGACTACAAGTGTGCACCACCACACCTGGCTAATTTTTTGTATTTTTTGTACTTTTTTTATTTTTTGAGATGGAGTCTCACTCTATCACCAAGCTGGAGTGCAGTGGTGGGATCTTGGCTCAGTGCAACCTCCGACTCTCTGGTTCAAGCAATTCTCCTGCCTCATCCTCCCGAGTAGCTGATTTTACAGCCACGTGCCACCGTGCTCTGCTAATTTTTGTATTTTTAGTAGAGATGGGCTTTCACCATGTTGGCCAGGATGATCTTGATCTCCCGACCTCATGATCCACCTCAACCCCCCAAAGTGCTGGGATTACAGGCGTGAGCCACCGCGCTACGCCAATTTGTTTGTTTGTTTGTTTGTTTTTCTTTTTTGTTTTTCTTGACAGAGTTTTGCTCTGTCGCCCAGACTGGAGTGCAGTGTTGTGCTCTGTCGCCCAGACTGGAGTGCAGTCTTGGCTCACTGCAACCTCCACCCGCCCCAGGTTCAAGTGATTCTCTTGCCTCACCCTGTTTAGTAGCTGGGATTATAGGTGCCCGCCACCACACCTGGCTGATTTTTAGTAAAGATGGGGTTTCACCATGTTGGCTAGGCTGGTCTCAAACTCCTGACCTCAGGTGATTCACCTGCCTTGGCCTCCCAAAGTGCTAGGATTACAGGCATGAGCCACCACACCCGGCTAACTTTTTGTATTTTTAGTAGAGACGGACTCTCACTTTGTTGCCCAGTCTGGTCTCTAACGCCTGGGCTCAAGCAATGTGCCCACCGTGGCCTCCCAAAGTACTGGGATTACAGGCATGAGCCACCGTGCCCAGACACACCCCTTTTCTCTCCTCCTGGACCAGTCTTCTCTAGCTGTTCCTCATCCTTCAACTCACCTGTTTCCTTCTCAGGAAGGCTTCCATGGATGCTAAGGAGGCCCTTCACTGCAGTTAGTGTTCTAAACGACCTTTTTGTATGTGTGTGTTTGTGTTCACTGCCTATTTCCTCCCACCTAGAAGGCAGAGATTGTGTCTGTCTTGGTCACTGCCATATTCCCAGTGCCACGTCAGTTCCTGGCACAGATGGGGTGCTCAATACATATTTATGGGATAGAGGAAGCCTTGAAGCAAAGGATAAGGAACTCAAGGTTTCGCTGGTGTTTAATTCCTGCTCAGCTGAGGCTTGAGGCTTACTTTGAAATTGATGGAAAACAGACCCTTGACAGTTTGCACACTCAGGGAGGGCTCATACACACCCCTGTCACATTTTCCAAAAACAGCAGTCATGGCTGGCAAAAGTGGAGAACTTTCCAAAGAAGCTCGCCAGTGCCTGGTAGTTGTCAGCAGCCACCTGAACAGAGAGGAAGCAGAGTCCCAGCAGCTGGTCACGATGGGAAAGACTCTCAAACAGCCTTCCCTGCTCCAGGCAAGGTATGAGACAGGTCATCTACTCATCTGCATATTTCACTGGTCTCAGTAGAGTTGATCATGACAGCCTGGGCTTCAAACCCTTCAAAAGCTTCCTATTATCTTTAACCCTGCTGGGGCTTGAACGACCCTCCATAATTGGACCCTACAGAGCTTCTCAGTTTCTGCCTCTTCAACATAATACCCCCGCCTTTGCTGTATCAACTTCTTTTTTTTTTTTTTTTTTTTGAGACAGAGTCTCGCTCTGTCACCCAGGCTGGAGTGCAGTGGCACAGTCTCGGCTCACTGCAACCTCTGCCTCCCAAGTTCAAGCAATTCTCCTGCCTTAGCCTCCCGAGTAGCTGGGACTGCAGGTGCCTGCCACCATGGCTGGCTAATTTTTGTATTTTTACTAGAGACGGGGTTTCACCATGTTAAACAAGCTGGTCTCAAATTCCTGACTTCAGGTGATCCGTCTGCCTCGGCCTCCCAAAGTGCTGGGATTATAGGCGTGAACCACTGCACCTGGCCTGCAGCAACTTTTTTGTTTGTGTCTTTGAGACAGAGTCTCACTCTGTTGCCCAGGCTGGAGTGCAGTGGTGCGATCTCAGCTCACTGCAACCTCCACCTCCCGAGTTCAAGCGATTCTCCTGCCTCAGCCTCCCGAGTAGCTGGGATTGCAGGCGTGTGTCACCACGCCCAGCTTATTTTTGTATCTTTAGTAGAGACAGGGTTTTGCCATGTTGGCCAGGCTGGTCTTGACCTCAGGTGATCTACCTGCCTGGGCCTCCCAAAGTGCTGGGATTACAGGTGTGAGTCATCATGCCTGGCCTGCATCAACTTTTATTATCCCCATGCATCTGTTCACTGCTCCCTCTGACTGGAATGCCCTTTTCTCTGCACTCAGTGCGCTTCTCTCCCTACGGCCCCGGGTGATGCACATCTCCTTGCTCGGTGATCCAGCGGTTCCCTGGACCTTTCTTTTTGTCATACTCCACACACTTGTCATTATTTGTTTATTATGCATTTATTTGAGAGACAGGGTCTTTTTTTTTTTTTTTTTTTTTTGAGACGGAGTCTCGCTGTGTCGCCCAGGCTGGAGTGCAGTGGCCGGATCTCAGCTCACTGCAAGCTCCGCCTCCCGGGTTTACGCCATTCTCCTGCCTCAGCCTCCCGAGTAGCTGGGACTACAGGCGCCCGCCACCACGCCCGGCTAGTTTTTTGTATTTTGTTGTAGAGACGGGGTTTCACTGTGTTAGCCAGGATGGTCTCGATCTCCTGACCTCGTGATCCGCCCGTCTCGGCCTCCCAAAGTGCTGGGATTACAGGCTTGAGCCACCGCGCCCGGCCTGAGAGACAGGGTCTCATGTAATCACAGTTCACTGCAGCCTCAAACTCCTGGACTCAAGGGATCCTCCTGCCTCTGCCTCTTGAGTAGCCGGGACTACAGGTGCAGGCTGCCACTCCTGGCTGTTTTTAATTTTTTTTTTTTTTGTAGAGACAGGGTCTTGCTATGTTGACCAGGCTGGTTTTAATCTCCTGGTCTCAAGCAATCCTCCTGCCTTGACCTCCTTACATGCTGGGATTACAGGTGTGAGCCGCCATGCCCAGCCTATTATTTTTTTCAAAAAGCAAGCTGACAAGTTTTTTTTTTTTTTTTTTTTGAGACGGAGTCTCGCTCTGTCGCCCAGGCTGGGGTGCAGTGGCCGGATCTCAGCTCACTGCAAGCTCTGCCTCCCGGGTTCACGCCATTCTCCTGCCTCAGCCTCCCGAGTAGCTGGGACTACAGGCGCCGCCACCTCGCCCGGCTAATTTTTTGTATTTTTAGTAGAGACGGGGTTTCACCGTGTTAGCCAGGATGGTCTCGATTTCCTGACCTCGTGATCCGCCCGTCTCGGCCTCCCGAAGTGCTGGGATTACAGGCTTGAGCCACCGCGCCCGGCCTTTTTTTTTTTTTTTTTTGAGGCGGAGTCTCTCTCTGTCACCTGGGCTGGAGTGCAGTGGCCGGATCTCAGCTCACTGCAAGCTCCGCCTCCCGGATTTACGCCATTCTCCTGCCTCAGCCTCCCGAGTAGCTGGGACTACAGGCGCCCGCAACCTCGCCCAGCTAGTTTTTTGTATTTTTAGTAGAGACGGGGTTTCACCGTGTTAGCCAGGATGGTCTTGATCTCCCGACCTCGTGATCCGCCCGTCTCGGCCTCCCAAAGTGCTGGGATTACAGGCTTGAGCCACCGCGCCCGGCCGACAAGTTTTATTAAAGACAGATTTTGCATGGTTTACTTTTCACTGGTCTGTTCCGGCATGCTTCTAATACGAGACTCACCTGGATCAATGACGGTCAGTGTGTACACTCTGTAGTATTTTCCACATGCTGTGCCCAAGTCAATATTATTGCCACTGTAGTAATGGACACCAGTTTTGGCCAACATGATACAGTGCTCTATTTCAGACTTCCTCAAAGCTGGGCAGTTGTTGGCAAGGATGATCAATTTCACTTTGCCTTGTCTGATCATCTTCAGAGTCTGCTGTACCCCAGCAGATACTTTCCACTTTTCTTTCTTCCCTTCTTTTTCTTTTCTTTTCTTTTTTTGTAGAGAGACAGGGTCTGGATCTCATCATGTTGCCCAGTTTGGTCTTGAACTCTTGACCTCGAGCTGCCCTCTGCCTCAGCCTCCCAATGTGCTGAGATTACAGGCATGAGCTACCACACCTGACCCAACTCTCCACATTTTTTCTTTTTTTTTTTGAGATGGAGTTTTTGCTCTGTCACCCAGACTGGAGTGCAGTGGCACAATCTTGGCTCACTGCAACCTCTGCCTCCCGGGTTCAAGCAATTCTTCTGCCTCAGCCTCCCAAGTAGCTAGGATTACAGGCACGTGCCACCATACCTGGCCTATTTTTTTATTTTCAGTACTGATGGGAATTCTCCATGTTGGCCAGGCTGGTCTTAAACTCCTGACCTCAGGTGATTCACCTGCCTCAGCCTCCCAAAGTAGTGGGATTACAGACATGAGCCACCATGCCTGGCCAACTTTCCACTATTTTTTTTTAAGAAGAATCTGGCTCTGTCCCCCAGGCTGGAGTGCAGTGGTGAGATCTCAACTCACTGCAACCTCTGCCTCCCGGGTTTAAGCGATTCTCCTGCCTCAACCTCCAGAGCAGCTGGGATTATAGGCGCCCGCCACCACAACCTGCTAATTTTTGTATTTTAGTGGAGATGGAGTTTCACCATGTTTGCCAGGATGGTCTCGAACTCCTGACCTCAGGTGATCTGCCCACCTCGGCCTCCCAAAGTGCTGGGATTACAAGCATGAGCCACGGTGCGCAGCCTACCAACTTTCCACTTTTTGTAATGAGTTGGAGCCTAGACTTGATAAACTCAAGAGACTTTTTCCATCTTCTCTGTGGCCATTGTCTTCCCACAGGATGGCCCCAGCCAAGAACAGCTGCCAAGATGGCCGGTGAGTGAGAAAGGATGTCACGACTTGTTTAGTGTCCACTGGCAGGCTCTGAGGCTGCCTCCTTCACCAGTTTCCCCTATTGGTAGCCCATACTTAGCACATGGTCAAGTACTCATGGCTGGGTACAGTGGCTGGTACCTGTAATCCCAGCACTTTGAGAGTCCAAGGCAGGAGGATTGCTTGAGTCAGGAGTTCAAAACCAACCTGGACAACATAGTGACACCTTGTCTCTACAAAAAAGTTTGAAAAATAGTCAGGAGTGGTGGCACTCACCTGTAGTCCCAGCTACTCAGGAGGCTGAGGCAGGAGGATTGCTTGAACCCAGGAGTTTGAGTTTGCAATGAGCCGTGATCATGGCACCACTGCATTCCAGCCTGGGTGACAGAGTGAGACCCCATCTCTATAAAACAAAAAGATTGGCCGGGCGCGGTGGCTCAAGCCTGTAATCCCAGCACTTTGGGAGGCCGAGACGGGCAGATCACGAGGTCAGGAGATCGAGACCATCCTGGCTAACACGGTGAAACCCCGTCTCTACTAAAAATACAAAAAACTAGCCAGGCGAGGTGGCGGGTGCCTGTAGTCCCAGCTACTCAGGAGGCTGAGGCAGGAGAATGGTGTAATCCCGGGAGGCAGAGCTTGCAGTGAGCTGAGATCCGGCCACTGCACTCCAGCCTGGGCCACAGAGCGAGACTCCGTCTCAAAATAAATAAATAAATAAATAAAGATTGTCACATTTAATTTCAGATTAGAAAAGGAAGATCTGGCCGGGTACGGCAGCTCACGTCTGTAATCCCAGCTCTTTGGGAGGCTGAGGCAGGCAGATCACCTGAGGTCAGGAGTTTGAGACCCGCCTGGCCAACATGGTGAAACCCCGTCTCTATTAAAAATACAAAACTTGGGCCGGGCGCAGTGGCTCAAGCCTGTAATCCCAGCACTTTGGGAGGCCGAGACGGGCGGATCACGAGGTCAGGAGATCAAGACCATCCTGGCTAACACTGTGAAACCCCGTCTCTACTAAAAAATACAAAAAACTAGCCGGGCGAGGTGGCGGGCGCCTGTAGTCCCAGCTACTCGGGAGGCTGAGGCAGGAGAATGGCGTAAACCCGGGAGGTGGAGCTTGCAGTGAGCTGAGATCCGGCCACTGCACTCCAGCCCGGGCGACAGAGCGAGACTCCGTCTCAAAAAAAAAATACAAAAATTGGCCGGGCATGGTGGCTCATGCCTGTAATCTCAGCACTTTGGGAGGCCAAGACGGGCAGATCACGAGATCAGGAGATCAAGACCATCCTGGCTAACTCAGTGAATCCCCATCTCTACTAAAAATACAAAAAAATTAGCCAGGTGCGGTGGCGGGTGCCTGTAGTCCCAGATACTCTGGAGGCTGAGGCAGGAGAATGGCGTAAACCCGGGAGGCGGAGTTTGCAGTGAGATCGCCTTTGCACTCCAGCCTAGATAACAGAGTGAGACTCCGTCTCAAAAAAAAAAATAAAATAAAAGAAAAGAAAATGAAGATTCAAGCCCGGGCAACAAAGTGAGATCCTGTCTCTGCAAAAAATGAAAAATGGCCGGGCATGGTGGCTCATGCCTGTAATCCCTACACTTTGGGAGGCTGAGGCGGGTCGATCATGATGTCAGGAGTTCGAGACCAGGCTGGCCAATGTGAGGAAACCCCGTCTCTACTAAAAATACAAAAATTAGCTGGGCATGGTGGCGCGTGCCTGTAGTCCCAGCTGTTCAGGAGGCTGAGGCAGGAGAATCGCTTGAACTCGGGAGGCAGAGGTTGCAGTGAGCCGAGATCACACCACTGCACTCCAGCCTGAGCAACAGAGCAAGACTCTGTCAAAAAAAAAAAAGAGAGAAAAAAAAGAAAAAGAAAAAATTAGCCAAGCGTGTGGCATGTGCCTGTGGTTCCGGTTACGTGGGAGGTTGAGTTGAGAGGATCACTTGAGCCCAGGAAGTCAAGGCTGCAGTGAGCTATGAATGCACCACTGCACTCCAACCTGTGTGACAGATTGAGACTTTGTCTCAAACAAACAAGCAAACAAACAAACAAACAAATAAAACAAAAAAGAAAGAGAGAGGAAGGAAGGAAGGAAGGAAGGAAGGAAGGAAGGAAGGAAGGAAGGAAGGAAGGAAGGAAGGAAGGAAGGAAGGAAGGAAGAAAGGCAGGCAGGCAGGCAGAAGATCCAGAGATAATTTTGTCAGTCTCTTTAATTTCACAGACCACGTGAGCTGGCTCACACCTGTAATCCCAGCACTTGGAGAGGCTGAGGCGGGTGGATAACCTGAGGTCAGGAGTTCGAGACCAGCCTGGCCAATATGATGAAATTCTGTCCTACTAAAAATACGAAATTAACCAGGCATGGTGGCACATGCCTGTAATGCCAGCTACTCAGGAGGCTGAAGCAGGAGAATCTCTTGAACCCAAGAGGTGGAGGCTGCAGTGAGCCAAGATCCTACCACCAGCCTGGGTGGCAAGAGCAAAACTACATCTTAAAAAAAAGAAACAATTTTACAAATAAGTTAACTCAGGTTTAGGGAGGGTAAGTGACCTGGCCAAGGTCACATTGGGAGTACTGCAGTAAGCTGCCCCTGACCTCTGGGCTACACAGAGTGTCTCCTCTTATACAGTCTGATCTCTGTGACAGCTTTAGGAAGGATGAAAATGACAGCTGATACTGAATGCTTTCTATAGTCTAGTGATTTCTGTTTATTAACTTTTTTAATTCTCAGCACAACCCTATGAGGTAGGTAGTATTATTAGCATGCCATGTGAAAGATGAGGAAACTGAGGCACAGAGAAGTTAAAGGAACTTGTTCAAGGTCGTATATCTGGGAAATGGCACACTGGGATTTGAACCCAGCCATCAGATTCTTTTCCTTATTTTTCTATAGAGATTGATCCTTTTTTTTTTTTTTTTTTTTTTTTGAGACACGGTCTCACTCACTCTGTCACTAGGTGGGAATGAAGTGATGTTATCACGGCTCATTGCAGCCTCGACCTCCTGGGCTCAACTATTCTCTCACCTCATTTTATTTTATTTTATTTTATTTTATTTTATTTTATTTTTTTTTTTATTTTTTTTTTTTGAGACGGAGTCTTGCTCTGCCGCCCAGGCTGGAGTGCAGTGGCCGGCTCTCAGCTCACTGCAAGCTCCGCCTCCCGGGTTCACGCCATTCTCCTGTCTCAGCCTCCCGAGTAGCTGGGACTACAGGCGCCCGCCTCGTCGCCCGGCTAGTTTTTTGTATTTTTTAGTAGAGACGGGGTTTCACCGTATTAGCCAGGATGGTCTCGATCTCCTGACCTCATGATCCGCCCGTCTCGGCCTCCCAAAGTGCTGGGATTACAGGCTTGAGCCACCGCGCCCGGCCTCACCTCATTTTAAAAAACATTTTTGCAGGCCAGGCGTGGTGGCTCAAGCCAGTAATTCCAGCACTTTGGGAGGCCAAGACGGGCGGATCACGAGGTCACGAGATTGAGACCATCCTGGCTAACATGGTAAAACCCCATCTCTACTAAAAAATACCAAAAGAACTAGCTGGGCAAGGTGGCGGGCGCCTGTAGTCCCAGCTACTCGGGAGGCTGAGGCAGGAGAATGGCGTAAACCTGGGAGGCGGAGCTTGCAGTGAGCTGAGATCCGGCCACTGCACTCCAGCCTGGGCAACGGAGCGAGACTCCATCTCAGAAAAAAAAAAAAAAAATTTTTGCAGAGATGAGGTCCCACTGTGTTGCCCAGGCTGGTCTCAAACTCCTGGACTCAAGTGATCCTCCTGCCTCAGCCTCCCAAAGTGCTGGGATTACAGGGGTGAGCCACCGCACCTGGCCTGAGATTGATCCTTTTGAAACAGCTGTTGGATTCTTAACTGCTACTCCATATGGCTTGCCTAATATATAGGAGAGAGACATTATTATCATTTATCTGTCAGTTCCAGAATAGGGTTTGGGGTTCTTTGAGTCCTACATAGGGGCCACAAACCTAATGCCTGTAGGAACCAGGCAGAGGACGTGAACAGAAGAAGCACACAGGTGTAAGGCAACAGGGCATGGTGGGGCTAGTGATAAACTGGAGAGAATGTGGTCTTTTTTTTTTTTTTAAGACGGAATTTCCAGCCCAGGCTGGAGTGCAATGGTGCGATCTTGGCTCACCACAACCTCCACCTCCTGGGTTCAAGCAATTCTCCTGCCTCAGCCTCCCAAGTAGCTGGAATTACAGGCATGTGCCACTGCGCCCAGCTAACTCTGTATTTTTCTCCATGTTGACCAGGCTGGTCTCAAACTCCTGACCTCAGGTGATCCGCCTGCCTCGGCCTCCCAAAGTACTGGGATTACAGGCGTGAGCCACCGCACCCGGCCGCAGGTGGCCTTTTAAAGCCACCCGGCTCCAGAGGGGTATTGCTAGTGGGAAATGCAAACTCAGGGACAACTTTCCAACAGAAGCCACAAATCTGATTTTTTCAAAATTATTATACAAATCTGAACTTTTAAGTGTAATCTCTCAATTGTATAAATGATGGCAACTAAAATTCAAGTTTTTTTTTCCCTAAGCAATGTACAGGCCAAAGAAAAGATATAGCTAAATAAATGCAGCTCACAGGCCACTAGTTTGCAGCCTGTGGTCTGAAACATAAAGCATTTCCTTTCTTCTTCTAGCTCCACTACTCTCTTGTCCTCCCACTGCCTCATCTCTCTCTCTCCAAACTTTTTTTTTTTTTTTGAGATCAAGTCTTGTTCTGTCACCCAGGCTGGAGTGCAGTGGCATGATCTCAGCTCACTGCAACCTCCGCCTCCTGGGTTCAAGCAATTCTTCTGCCTCAGCCTCCTGAGTAGCTGGGATTACAGGCATGCGCCACCATGCCTGGCTAATTTTTTTGGTTTTTAGTAGAGATGTGGTTTCACCAAGTGGGCCGGGCTGACCTCCCACCTCGCCACCTGCCTCATCCTTCCCAAATACTGGGATTACAGGCGTGAGCCCCCACACCAGGCCTTATGTCTCTTCTCCTTCCTTCCTTCCTTCCTTCCTTCCTTCCTTCCTTCCTTCCTTCCTTCCTTCCTTCCTTCCTTCCTTCCTTCCTCCTTCCTTCCTTCCTTCCTTCCTTCCTTCCTCCCTCCCTCCCTCCCTCCCTCCCTCCCTCCCTCCTTCCTTCCTTCCTTCCTTCCTTCCTTCCTTTTCCTTTTTTTTTGAGATGGAGTCTCGATCTGTCACCCAGGCTGGAATGCAATGGCATGATTTCGGCTCACTGCAACCTCCACCTCCCAGGTTCAAGCAATTCTGCCTCGGCCTCCCGAGTAGCTAGGACTACAGGTGTATGCCACCACACACTGGTAATTTTTGTATTTTTAGTAGAGATGGGGTTTCACCATGTTGGCCAGGCTGGTATTGAACTCCTGACCTCAAATGATCCACCCGCCTCAGCCTCCCAAAGTGCTGGGATTACAGGCGTGAGCCACCACGCCCAGCATAGCTCTCTTACTTACTCTTATTTCCTCTGCCCTCTCCCTTTCTTTCTACCTGTTCCTACCTTGAGTGTCCCAACTACCCACCTTCCGGTCATCAGTCTGGTAGTTTTGGCTGAGAGAGTGGGAGTAATCCAAATAACCTACACCAGTAGGGGACTCCAGGTACAGGACTCTGGCCACCAGGTTCCAGCAGTGTGAATTCCTGTGGAGCAATCTGTTGGTATCATTTGTCAGGGAACAGATGTCTAGGCAAGTCCCTTCCTCCCTTCCTCCCTTCCTCCCTTCCTCCCTTCCTCCCTTCCTCCCTTTCTCCCTTCCTCCCTCCCTCCCTCCCTCGCTTCCTCCCTTCCTCCCTTCCTCCCTTTCTCCCTTCCTCCCTTCCTCCCTCCCTTCCTTCTTTCCTTCCCTCCTTCCCTCCTTCCCTCCTCCCTCCTTCCCTCCTTCCCTCCTTCCTTTTTTTGAGACAGCCTGTTACCCAGGCTGACATGCAGTGGTGAGATCATGGCTCACTGCAGCCTTTACCTCCTGGGCTCTAGTGAAACTCTGGCCTCAGGCTCCTGAGTAGCTGGGACTACACGTGTGCACCACCCCACGGCTAAATTTTTATAGAGATCAGGGTCTCACTATGTTGCTCGGTCTGGTCTTGAACTCTTGGCCTCAAGTGATCCACCCGCCTTAGCCTCCTAAAGTGTTGTAATTATAGGCATAAGCCCCCACACCCAGCCACAAGTCCTTTTTCTTCCAATTTCTTCAAACTTTCTCTACATAGAACCCTTCCACTGCTTGAACAATAGAGGGTATTCTCATTTAAAGTCAAGCTTTACAATGAGGCTTCTTCCTGAACCTCACCTCTAAGCTTCTCCTTACTGGTTATGTTCTTTCTAGGCTCCTGGGAGCAGGAGATTGCAGAGAGATAACTCTTGCCTGCCAGGTACTGTGCTAAATACTCTATGAGAATTACCGCCTTGCTTTTTTTTTTGAGATGGAGTCTCACTCTGCCTTACCCAGGTTGGAGTGCAATGGCACGATCTCAGCTCACTGCAGTCTCTGCCTCCCAGGTTCCGGTGATTCTCTTGTCTCCGCCTCCCCAGTAGCTGGGACTACAGGCGTGCACCACCACACCTGGTTAATTTTGTATTTTTAGTGGAGACAGGGTTTCACCATGTTGGCCAGGCTGGTCTCAAACTCCTGACCTCAGGTGATCCACCCACCTCGGCCTCCCAAAGTGCTGGGATTACACGCATGAGCAACCCTGCCTGTGACTCTCCTTGCTTTTCTTTCTTTCTTTTTTTTTTTTTTTTTTTTGAGATGAAGTCCCACTCCGTCACCCAGGCTGGAGTGCAGTGGTGCCATCTCAGCTCACTACAACCTCTGCCTCCTGGGTTCAAGCAATTCTCCTGTCTCAGCCTCCCGAATAGCTGGGACTACAGGCGCCTGGAACCGTGCCCAGCCCATTTTTGTATTTTTAGTAGAGACGGGGTTTCACCTTATTAGTCAGGCTGGTCTCCAACGCCTGACCTCAGGTGATCCGCCCACCTCGGCCTCCCAAAGTGTTGGGATTACAGGCGTGAGCCACCACGCCTGGCCCTTGCCTTGCTTTTCATAGCAACCTTGGAGGTAGGTCTTCATTATTATCCTTATTTCTCAGATGAGGAATCTCAGATGAGGAAACTGAAACTCAGACAAGTTTATTTGCTTAAGGTCACATAGCTGCTATATGTTAGAGCCCAAATTTGAACAATCAGTCTGTTTCCAGGGCACATATTATGCTAAACTTCTTTCCCTACATATTCTAAATCCTCACAACACTAACTTTATTGTTGCCCATTTCTTTTTTTTTTCTGAGACAGAGTCTTGCTCTGTCGCCCTGGCTGGCGTGCAGTGGTGCTATCTTGGCTCACTACAACCTCCACCTCCCAGGTTCAAACAATTCTCCTGCCTCAGCCTCCCAAGTAGCTGGCATTACAGGCACCTACCACTACACCTGGCTAATTTTTGCATTTTTAGTAGAGACGGGGTTTCACCATGTTGGCCAAGCTGGTCTCGAACACCTGACCTCAGGTGATCCACCCGCTTCGGCCTCCCAAAGTGCTGGGATTACAGGCGTCAGTCACCACGCCCAGCCTGTTGCCCATTTCATAGATGAGGAAACTAAGGCCTGTAGAGGTTAAGGAACAGCTGGGAGGTGTTGGAGATAAGACTTGCATGACCTCTGGCTCATCCAGGCATGTGAACTGACTGCAGCTTTTAGTATGCTCAGGATAGTTTCCTTTCCATGGGATTTTACTCATATGATCTGGAATTAAGGTCCACAAGGCAATGGGTTAGTGAAAGCACTGGGACCCAGAGATGGGGAGTGACTGGTCAAGGTGATACCAACAAAGACCCAGCTCTGTCGCCTAGGCGAGAATACAATGGCACGATCTCGGCTCACTTCAACCTCCTCCTCCCGGGTTCAAGCGATTCTCCTGCCTCAGTCTCCTGAGTAGCTGGGATTACAGGCGCATGCCACCTCGCCCGGCTAATTTTTATATTTTTTGTAGAAACAGGGTTTCACCGTGGGCATTTTTTAAAAAAGAGACAGGGTCTTGCTATGTTGCCCAGGCTGATCTTGAACTCCTGAGCTCAAGTGATGCTCTCGCCTCGGCATCCCAAAGTGCCAGCACTACAGGCATGAGCCACCATGCCTGACCAAGGCTTTAGGTTTTTTCTTAATTTTTTACAATCTTGCCCCACCCTTTCTTCATTTTAAAGGGAACTTATGCTCCTGTTTGGCTGGGCTGGGCTGCTTTGATTAAATCTCACACAGGGCTGCTCCCAGACAGCAGAGATCCTGCCTAACAGGAGTTAAACCTAACTTCACATGGCTTAAATACGATGAGAGGAGTCTTAGCCAGGCACAGCAGCTCATGCCTGTAATCACAGCACTTTGGGAGGCTGAGGCAGGCAGATCACGAGATCAGGAGTCTGAGACCAGCCTGACCAACATGGTGAAACCCCATCTCTACAAAAATTAGCCAGGCGTGGGCGGGCGCAGTGGCTCACGCCTGTAATCCCAGCATTTTGGGAGGCCGAGGCGGGCGGATCACGAGGTCAGGAGATCGAGACCATCCTGGCTAACACGGTGAAATCCTGTCTCTACTAAAAAATACAAAAAAATTAGCCAGGCGTGGCAGTGATCGCCTGTTGTCCCAGCTACTCGGGAGGCTGAGGCAGAAGAATGGCATGAACCTGGGAGGTGGAGCTTGCAGTGAGCCGAGATCGTGCCACTGCACTCCAGCTTGGGTGACAGAGCAAGACTGCATCTCAAAAAAAAAAAAAAAAAAATTAGCCAAGCGCGGTGGCATGCCCCTGTAATCCCAGCTACTCAGCAGGAGGCTAAGGCAGGAGAATCGCTTGAACCCGGGAGGCGGAGGTTGCAGTGAGTGGAGATTGCGCCATTGCACTCCAGCCTGGGCAACAAGAGCGCAACTCCATCTCAAAAAAAAAAAAAAAAAAAAAAAAAAAAAAAAAAAATCAACAACCCAAACCTGATTACCCAGCAGAGCACCCTGGCAGGATGCATTTGATAGAGTGGTGTATTCTGTGTTCTGTGGCCACACCTGCAGTGCACACACCCTGGGCCAGCCCAGATGCTGAGGACGTTCCAGCACTGAGCTCACTTAATTCACCCGAGAAACCTGTCCGATGTTTATTTTTGTTTTCACCATGTAGATGTAGAAATTCGGACTCAGAGAGGTAAAGCGTCTTTCCTGAGGTTTCTTATGCAATGCTTTTAGAGCTCACTGATCAGATGCTAATGCATGGGAAGTGTTATACACAGTGCTAAGTGCGTACATAGTAAATGCTTGAGAAAGGTAAGTTATATAAGATCCTACTAACTGGAAATGGTAAAACCAGGATTCATATTCAGACGTATCCAATTCCAACTCTGCTGTATTTCTTTTTTTTTTTTTTTTTTTTTTTTTTTTTTTTGAGACGGAGTCTTGCTCTGTCGCCCGGGCTGGAGTGCAGTGGCCGGATCTCAGCTCACTACAAGCTCCGCCTCCCGGGTTTACGCCGTTCTCCCGCCTCAGCCTCCGGAGTAGCTGGGACTACAGGCGCCCGCCACCTCGCCCGGCTAGTTTTTTTTGTGTGTGTGTTTTTAGTAGAGACGGGGTTTCACCTGTGTTAGCCAGGATGGTCTCGATCTCCTGACCTCGTGATCCGCCCGTCTCGGCCTCCCAAAGTGCTGGGATTACAGGCTTGAGCCACCGCGCCCGGCACTGCTGTATTTCAATGATCAAGACTGTCCCAGTGCCCAAGCCCTGTTCAGTTAAACCTCAGTTAATTTGAACTCAGCTATCCAGAGCTCACAATTAGTTTGATTTTTTTCCCCTCCTGGGCTTTCAATCCTTGGGAGAAAAAAAAGCAAATCCTCAAGACACAAACTAGGATTCAGTAGAAACTCTGGCTTGTACTGAAGTGAAGGTCCCTAAGGAGCTCTCATCAACCTAGAACCGGGAAGTAAGGGCTGGAAGCAAGGCATTCAAAGTAGAATTAGTCTATAGGCTGGGCGTGGTGGCTCAAGCCTGTAATCTCAGCACTTTGGGAGGCGCAGATCACTTGAGGGCAGGAGTTCGAGACCAACCTGGCCAACATGGTGAAACCCCGTCTTTACTAAAAATACAAAAATTAGCCAGACACGGTGATGTGTGCCTGTAATCCCAGCTACTTGGGAGGCTGAGGCACGAGAATTGCTTGGACCCAGGAGGTGGCGGTTGCAGTGAGCCAAGATCACATACTGCATTCCCCAGCCTGGGAGACAAAGCAAGACTTTGTCTCAAAATAAAAACAAACACAAACTAGAATTAGTCTATGAAGGCAACTTCTCAGGAACATTCTGTGGTTAGTACTCACTCTGGCCCATTGCCTGCACCCTCTCGGTTCTCAAGCCTAGACAGGGGTGACACGTCATAGGTGCTTAAAAACAACTTTTGCAGGAAAGGAAGCTCTTTACCAGACCTTAAATCAGCCAAAAAAGATTCGGTTTTATTCATGAGGTTTGCTCAAGAAGAAAGGATTTATTTGTTTTTTTAGAGATGGGTCTCACTGTGTTGTCCAGATAGGCCTCAAACTCCTGGGCTCAAGGGATCCTCCCGCCTCAGCCTCCTAAGTAGCTAGGACTACAGATGCATGCCACCACACCTGGCTAGAAGAAAGGATTTCTAACACACGTTAAGATTATTTATTTTATTTTATTTTATTTTATTTTATTTTATTTTTGAGACGGAGTCTCGCTCTGTGGCCCAGGCTGGAGTGCAGTGGCGCGATCCCGGCTCACTGCAAGCTCCGCCTCCCGGGTTCCCGCCATTCTCCTGCCTCAGCCTCCCAAGCAGCTGGGACTACAAGCGCTCGCCGCCACGCCCGGCTAATTTTTTGCATTTTTAGTAGAGACGGGGTTTCACCGTGTTAGCCAGGATGGTCTCGATCTCCTGACCTTGTGATCCGCCCGTCTCGGCCTCCCACAGTGCTGGGATTACAGGCGTGAGCCACCGCGCCCGGCAAGATTATTTATTTTAAACATCAAGGAATATACAGGTTAGAAGACTAAACCCATATCAATCAGGAATTCAGTTACATACAATGGTCATTAGGCTCTGGTTGTTTGAGGTCCAGCTGTATTAGCGCAGAACTCAGAAGCCGCCTTTATACTAATACTCATAGTGCCAGCTTCCCTTATACCAATATCTTGGGTGTGGCTGAAGAGAAGGTAGAGTCAGCTTCTCCCTGGGCCTCTGTTAATCATGAGCAGCCAGACAAGTAGGGAGGATGCTGGGATTTGTGAACTGCTAAAATTTATGGGGAAGCTGAGTGGCTGCATCTGTCTCACCTCATTCCTGCACAGCCCTTGGCTAGCGTTCCTGGTCAGTCCCATTTCCTTTGTCAGCCTGAGCTTCTGAGCAGAGGCTGATCGGACAGCTGGCTCTGATGCAGACCTCTGCTCAGCTACTGGCATTTCAGTGCCCCAGGGTGAACGCTATGTTGCAGGGAAGCAAAGGGGTGGGCTGGAATTGGCTGATTTGGTTCAAGGTCAATTGCAGCTCTTTAAAACCCAGATGTTCCCTGGGGGCAGACAGGGCACATACAGGAGAAAAGCTGCCAGGTTAGAACCGTAGTGAACTTGAGGGCAGGGGTCCATCCAACTCTAGCTCATGGTTTCCAAGCAGGAATGAGGACCAGGGTTGTCGGAAATTCCAATTTCTCAGAGAAGCCAGACATTAAGATACTTTATTTTTATTTTTTTTGAGACAGTCTTGCTCTGTTGCCCAGGCTGGAGCACAGTGGCGTGATCTCGGCTCACTGCAACCTCTGCCTCCCAGGCTCAAGAAATGCTTGTGCCTCAGCCTCTCGAGTAGCTGGAATTACAGGTACAAGTCACTATGCCTGGCTAATTTTTGTATTTTTAGTAGAGATAGGGTTTCACCACGTTGGCCAGGCTGGTCTTGAACTCCTAGCCTCAAATGATCCACCTGCCTCGGCCTGCCAAAGTGCTGGGATTACAGGTGTGAGCCATCGCACCCGGCCCGGCTTTGTTACTTTTTTTTTTTGGGTGGGGGGATGGAGTTTCACTCTTGTGCCCAGGCTGGAGTACAGTGGCACGATCTTGGCTCACTGCAACTTCCACTCCCATGTTCAAGTGATTCTCCTGCCTCAGCCTCCTGAGTAGCTGGGATTACAGGCACGTGCCACCATGCCTGGCTAATTTTGTATTTTTAGTAGAGATGGGGTTTCAACATGTTGGCCAGGCTAGTCTTGAACTCCTGACCTCAGGTGATCCACCCGCCTTGGCCTCCCAAAGTGCTGGGATTACAGTCATGAGCTACCACGCCCAGCCCCAGCTCTTAGTTTTTTTTTTTTTTTTTGAGACGGAGTCTGGCTCTGTCGCCCAGGCTGGAGTGCAGTGACCGGATCTCAGCTCACTGCAAGCTCCGCCTCCCGGGTTTACACCATTCTCCTGCCTCAGCCTCCCGAGTAGCTGGGACTACAGGTGCCCGCCACCTCGCCCGGCTAGTTTTTTGTATTTTTTAGTAGAGACGGAGTTTCACCGTGTTAGCCAGGATGGTCTCGATCTCCTGACCTCGTGATCCGCCCGTCTCGGACTCCCAAAGTGCTGGGATTACAGGCTTGAGCCACCGCGCCTGGCCAACAGCTCTTAGTTTTTAAATGTTTCTTCTTCTTCTCCCCTTTCCCTACCTTCCTCTTCCTCCTCTTCTTTCTTTCTCCCTTCTTTCTTCTTAGTCTTTCTTCTCTTCCAGTTTATTTTTTCCTCCCGAAACATCAGCACGCAATGGCTTCTATTTACAACCTCTGGGGAGGAGAAGGCTGAGGACAATTTAATCAGCCAGAGCTGGAAGGAACCACAGAATCTCACCATCTCACAAATGAGGGACCAGTGCAGAGGGGCCTGCCCAAGGTCAGGCAGTGGTCAGTGCTGGAGCCAGCACCGGAAGCCAGGGCCCAGCCTCCATCCAAAAGGAGGATTTCAGTCCCTGAGGCTGAATTAGAGGGGAGAGGTTTGCAGCAGAGAGATTGGAATTAGTTGTAAAGAACTTCCCGGCAGTGAAGATGAGGGAACTGAGAGGCAGCGGGAAAAGCCGTGCTCTCCCTGGGGCCAGGCTGGTGCTTTATTTCATGGAGATTGCACCAGCCCCGCAGACTTGGTCACTTGTGTGGTCTGCTGTCTGTCTTCCCATCTGCTGTGTGAAGCATCTACCTCAGTTCTGAGGGTGTGCCTTGTACACACTGAGCGTTTGCTTTGGGGCGTCTTGCCCTTTTACTATTTTTAAAGTTTGCCCCTCTTTGGCCCTGTTCCCAGTGCAAAGAGCCCTGATGGTAGCTACAGAAAGTGAGTGCCTTTGTTCTGTGGTGAATGGCTGTGTCTCAACTCAGAAGATGAAAGGAAATAATCATTTGTCTACAAATGCTGGGAGCTGGGGTCCTCACAGAATGCAATGTCTTCCTCTCACTTTAGCTTCTTTGGCTGCAGAGGGCCTCTAAGCTAAGATTCCATTCCAGGTAGGTCCCGCCACTGTCTGTCCTGGCAGCTCCTGCTTGAGTCCTTTTCCCATGACCACAGCCCTACCTGTGGGGAGAGAGCTGGGGGAACAGAGGAGGAGTAGATTCTGCAGACTCTACCCATGGGCAGCCAGCTGCTGTTTTGTGCTTTTTCTGAAATAGGTCACTGCTGAGTCTGTTCTTTTGAGGAAAAAGGACAGAGAAGGATCTCAGGGCTTCCTCCTTATATCCACATCTTTCCATTCCCTGGAATGAGCATCAAGGGCATAGGCGGAGACAGAGACTCAGCCAGCTAAACATTAACCATTAGACTAGGAGGCTGGAGGCCTGGCTTCCAGGCTGCCATTAACTGCTGGTGGCCTTGATAAGTCACACCGTCCCTCACGGGACCTCAGTTTTCTTCTCATTTTATTTATTTTTATTTTTATTTTTTTTGAGACAGAGTCTCGCTCTGTCACCCAGGCAGGAGTGCTGTGGCCAGATCTCAGCTCACTGCAAGCTCCGCCTTCCGGGTTCACGCCATTCGCCTGCCTCAGCCTCCCGGGTAGCTGGGACTACAGGCGCCGCCACCTTGCCCGGCTAGTTTTTTGTAGTTTTTAGTAGAGACGGGGTTTCACCATATTAGCCAGGATGGTCTCGATCTCCTGACCTCGTGATCTGCGCATCTCGGCCTCCCAAAGTGCTGGGATTACAGGCTTGAGCCACCGCGCCCGGCCCCTTCTCATTTTAGTAAGAACGTTGTATTAGGGGCCGGGCGCCGTGGCTCACGCCTGTAATCGCAGCACTTTGGAAGCTGAGGCGGGTGGATCACCTGAGGTCAGGAGTTTGAGACCAGCCTGGCCATCGTGATAAAACCCCATCTCTACTAATAATATAAAAATTGGCTGGCCATGGTGGCAGGTGCCTGTAATCCCAGCTACTAGGGAGGTTGAGGCGGGAGAATCGCTTGAACCTGGGAGGCGGAGGTTACAGTGAGCCAAGATCACATCATTGCACTCCAGCCTGGGCAACAAGAGTGAAACTCTCTCTCCAAAGGAAAAAAAATAAAAAATAAAAAAAGAACGTTGGATTAGATCAGGTTCCCAGATTTGAGGCTTTCATGGATAAATAAAATTTCTATCCCCATCAAAAAAAGAAAAGGTTGAGATTTATTTATTTATTTTTCCTGAGACGGAGTCTCGCTCTGTCGCCCAGACTGGAGTGCAATGGTGTGATCTTGGTTCACTGCAACCTCCTCCTCCCAGGTTCAAGCAATTCTCCTGCCTCAGTCTCCTGAATAGCTAGGATTATAGGCATGTACCACCACAACTGGATAATTTTTTACATTTTTCTTAGAGATGGGGTTTCACCATGTTGGCCAGGCTGGTCTCCAACTCCTGACCTCAAGTGATCCGCCTGCCTCAGTCTCCCAAAGTGTTGAAATTACAGGCGTGAGCCACGGCGCCTGGCCATAATCAAAACCCTTGAATCAAAACTAGGACTAGGTCGGGTGTGATGGCTCATGCCTGTAATCCCAGTACATTGGGAGGCTGAGGCAGGTGGATCACTTGAGATCAGGAGTTCAAGACCAGCTTGGCTAACATGGTGAAACCCCATCTCTAATAAAAATACAAAAAATAGATATAGTGGTGCATGCCTGTAATCCCAGCTGCTTGGGAGGCTAAGGCAGGAGAATCCCTTGAACCAGGGAGGCAGTGGTTGCAGTGAGCGAAGAAGGTGCCACCCGCACTCCAGCCTGGGCAACAGAGCAAGACTACGTCTCAAAAAAAAAAAAGGCCTGGCACGGTGGCTCACGCCTGTAATCCCAGCACTTTGGGAGGCTGAGGCAGGTGAATCACGAATTCAGGAGTTTGAGACCAGTCTGGCCAACATGGTGAAACCCTGTCTCTAGTAAAAATACAAAAATTAGCTGGGCGTGGTGGTGCACATATTAATCCCAGCTACTCGGGAGGTTGAGACAGAACAGCCTGAGACAGGAGAACAGCTTGAACCAGGGAGGCAGAGGTTTCAGTGAGCCGAGATTGCGCCACTGCACTCCAGTCTGTGGGACAGAGCAAGACTCTGTCTTGGGGCAGGGTGGGGGGAGCGGGGCGGGGCGGTAAATAAAGAAAGATACATGGATGAATGGATGAAGGACAGATGGATTCATGGATGGATGCATGGATACATAGGTGCATGAACTGGCTCAGTGGAATCCAGGGTGACCTGGAAAGAGAAAAGTCAAGAGCTGGCCATAGGATCACTAACCCAAAGCACAGCCCATGGAATCTAAAAACGGGAATGCTGAAAGGTTGGAGAAGCTCCCGGCTTTCAGAGGAGGAGACTGTAGGACTTCCTCCTGGCTCAGAGGTTGTTCATGAGGGAGCTAGGAAGGAGTTCAGAGTCCTCTGGCACTCCTTATCTGTTTATTGACAGAGTGTAATTCCATGCTCCTCCTTCGCCCTTATATCACCTTTTTTTTTTTTTTTTTTTTTTTTTTTTTTAAGACGGGTCTCACTCTGGTCACCCAGGCTGGAGTGCAGTGGTGCAGTCTCGGCCTGCTGCAGCCTTGACTTCCCAAGATCAGGTGATCTTCCCACCTCAGACTCCCAAGTAGCTGGGACTACAGGCATCTGCCAGCATACCCAGCTAATTGTATTTTTAGTAGAGATGAGGTTTCGCCATGTTTCCCAGGTTGGTCTTGAACTCTTGGGCTCAAGTGACTCACCTGCCTTGGCTTCCCAAAATGCTGGGATTACAGGTGTGAGCCACTGTGCCTGGCCCCCTTGTATCATCTTAATCATTTTATTTTAAACAAATGAATCCCGTTCCCTGTCTCCCATAGTAAAATGTGGTTTATTGAGGATGAGGCTATGACTTGAAAACTTTTTTTTTTTTTTTTTAAGATGGAGTCTCGCTCTGTCGCCCAGGTTGGAGTACAATGGTGCAATCTCAGGTCACTGCAACCTCCACCTCCTGGGTTCAAATGACTCTCATGCCTTGGCTTCCCGAGTAGCTGGGATTACAGACGTGTGCCACCATGCCCAGCTAATTTTTGTATTTTTAGTAGAAATGGGGTTTCACCATGTTGCCCGGGCTGGTCTTGAACTCCTGGCCTCAAGTGATCTACCCACCTAGGCCTCCCAAAGTGCTAGGATTACAGGCGTGAGCCACTGCACCCTACCCCATTCTCATTTTTGACCAACAACCAAAGCCCAAGGGATGTCACTTAGTTTTAGCTGGTGGCTGGGAATCAGGTTCCTGGTCCAACCACTGACCCTGCAGGAGATGGAACTAGTCACATTCCCAGCAAGACCCTCTTTCTCCACGTTGGGCCTTCAGAAGAGACCCCATTGAGTGTGAAGGGTGTAGCTATAGTTAGTGGGATGTCAGTGAAATGACACACGACCCAGGTCCTCTTTTCCAGGAACTAGGGAAGCTTGCTATTTAGACTGATGTGAGGTGAATCCTCTTATGTAAAGAATCCCATCCTGATTTACTTAAGGTACTCTTTGATGCCAAATGTAACCTTTTAAAAGAATAACAACAGTCAATGGTTTATTTATTTATTTTTTCATTTATTTCTTCAATATCCCTCATTATGGGCAAGGTACTTTTTACAAATTCCATATAATTCTTGCAAAAACCCTTTGATCCCGGTATTTGTGTATATTTTCCAGATTATGTGCTAGATACAATGGCCACAAGTTCTTTGTCACTTCTCTCTTGAAGAGATGGGGCCTAGCTCCTCTCCACTTGAATCTCGTTGGGCCCTGTGACTCGCTTGCCTGAGAGAATGCTACAAAAGTGGCATTCTGGGACTCCTGTAGCTGAAGATGCTTCTCTCCGGGTCTCTTGAAATGCTCACTGTTGGGCCGGGCGTGTGGCTCACACCTATAATCCCAGCACTTTGGGAGACTGAGGTGGGCAGATCGCTTTGCACTCAGGAATTCAAGATCAGCCTGGGCAACATGGCGAGACCCCATCAATAAAATACAAAAGACCCCTACAAAAAAATACAAAAAATTAGCTGGGTGTGGTGGCATGCCCCTGTAGTCCCAGCTACTCGGGAGGCTGAGGTGGGAGGATCAGGGAAGCAGAGGCTGCAGTGAGCCAAGATCATACCACTGTTGGGACTCTCCCAAGAATGCAGCCACCACATTATGAGAAGTTGAAGCCGCATGGAGAGATCATGTGCAGATGCTCCAGATAACAGCTCAGGCGAGTTCCCAGCCAGCAGCCAGCAAGTGAGTACACCCAAGCAAGCCTCCATATGGCTGCAGCTCTAGCTCTAACACTACACAGAAGAGAAGAACCACCCAGCTGATCCAGCTGATCCTGGTCAACCCACAGAATCGTTACAGAAAGTAAACTTTTGTTTAAAGCCTCTCAGTTTTGGGGTGGCTTATCATGCAACAATAGAGAACTGGAGAGATGAGAAAGCTAAACATCAGATGATATTATTTCCGTTTTTGCAGCTGATGAAATTGCGATCCAAGGAAGTTAAATAACTTCCTTGAGGTCACATAGCTAAGGAGCCAATGGAGAAATTACTTGGGAGTCAGACTTTGAGTTTTCAGTCTCCAAAGTCCAAGCTTGTATGCATTCTGCTCAGCGGGCTTTTCTCCATATCTAACTCCCACACCAAGTGCTTACAAGTATGTGGGACATTGGGATGGGGATGTCGGGGTTTTTTTTTGTTTTTTTTGTTTTTGAAATGGAGTCTCACTCTGTTGCCAGGCTGGAGTGCAGTGGCACGATCTCAGCTCACTGCAACCTCTGCCTCCCAGTTTCGAGCA
Source organism: Rhinopithecus roxellana (assembly GCF_007565055.1). NCBI lineage: Eukaryota > Metazoa > Chordata > Mammalia > Primates > Cercopithecidae > Rhinopithecus > Rhinopithecus roxellana. The sequence goes on along the minus strand of NC_044568.1, from coordinate 40,798,986 downwards.
ATTCTCCTGCCTCAGCCTCCCGAGTAGCTGGGACTACAGGCATGTACCACCACGCCCAGCTAATTTTTGTATTTTTAGTAGAGATGGGGTTTCACCATGATGGCCAGTATGGTCTTGATCTCCTGACCTCGTGATCTGCCCGCCTCAGCCTCCTAAAGTGCTGGGATTACAGGCATGAGACACTGCGCCCGATAATTTGTATTATCTTCAACCAACCACCTGCTAGCCCCAAGCCTCACCCTAGCCTTCCATGTGCCTGAGCAGGGCCACTTGCATTGGATTGTGACGTCAGTGAGATATGAACGTTTATGGTGTTGAGTCACTGAGATTTTAGGTTTTATCTGTAGCATCTCTTAACTAATGCATCTTTTTCTTTTTTTTTTTGAGACAGAGTCTTGCTCTCTCACCCAGACTGGAGTGCAGTGGGGTGATCTTGACTCACTGCAACCTCTGCCTCCCAGGTTCAAGCGATTCTCGTGCCTCAGCCTCCTGAGTAGCTGGAACTACAGGTGTGTACCACCACCACGCTGGGCTAATTTTTTTTTTTTTTTTTTTGAGATGGAATCTTACATTCAACCAGGCTGGAGTGCAGTGGCACTGTCTTGACTCATTGCAACCTCCGCCTCCCAGGTTCAAGTTATTCTCCAGCCTTAGTCTCCCGAGTAGCTGGGACTACAGGTGCACACCACCAGGCCTGGCTAATTTATTTTGTATTTTTAGTAGAGACGGTGTTTTGCCATGTTGGCCAGGCACTCCTGACCTCAGGATCCACCCACCTTGGTCTCCCAAAGTGCTGGGATTACAGGGGTAAACCACCATTACTGGCCTAATTTTTGTATTTTTAGTAGAGACAGGTTTCGCCATGCTGGCCAGGCTGGTCTCGATCTTCTGGCCTCAAGTGATCTGCCCACCTCTGCCTCTCAAAGTGCTGGGGTTAAAGGTGTGAGCCACTGCACCCAGCCCAATTTTTTTTCTTTTTTTTTGAGACGGAGTCTCACTCTATTGCCCAGGCTGGAGTGCAGTGGCGCGACCTCGGCTCACTGCAACCTCTGCCTTCAGGGTTCAAGGGATTCTCCTGCCTCAGCCTCCTGAGTAGCTGGGACTGTAGGCCTGTGCCACCATGCCCAGCTAAGTTTTTGTAGTTTTAGTAGAGATGGGGTTTCACCATGATGGCCAGGATGGTCTTGACCTATTGACCTTGTGATCCAGCCGCCTTGGCCTCCCAAAGTGCTGGGATTACAGGCGTGAGCCACCGCGCCGGGCCCCCAATTTTGTTTTTAATGGGGTAACGATCAAATGGATGAATCTTGTGTTTGTTTCCCCCAGGAAACTTGACCAGTTTGGAGGACAGGGCGTCTACCTTCTTCCTGTCTGCAAAGTTTCTGGCCTTCCTCCATATCTATTGATATTTTCTTTTCTTTTTTTTTTTTTTTTTTTTGTCTTGATATGGAGTTTCACTCTCATTGCCCAGGCTGGAGTGCAATGGCGTGATCTCGGCTCACCACAACCTCCGCCTCCCAGGTTCAAGCGACTCTCTCACCTCAGCCTCCCAGATAGCTGGAACTACAGACGTGTGCCACCACACTGGGCTAATATTGTATTTTTTTTTTTTTTTTAGTAGAGACGGGGGTTTCTCCATGTTGTTCAGGCTGGTCTCGAACTCCCGACCTTAGGTGATCTGCCCATCTCCACCTCCCAAAGTGCTAGGATTACAGTCATGAGTCACCGTGCCCAGCTGACATTTTCTTTATTGTATCATACCTAACATTATTACCAAATTATTTCAGTACCAAATCTGGGTTTATAATATCCGTATCTGTATCTAGTAAACATTAGCATCTGTGATTATTCAGTTGGTCTGATTCCCCCACCAGGCTGTGGGCCATGACTGAGAGTGGCCTTGCCTTAGTATATGGGTGTCACTCAGATGTACCAAGCAGCAGCCAAGTCTCCAGGAGCCCCAGTGACTCAGAGGCCTGTAGTCTCTTCTGTGGCCACAGGGTTTCCACTTTCATGAGCAGAGATTATGCAAAGGTGACCTCTACTGACCAAAGGAAGAAATGGCTGTTACACACTCCCTGTTCCTTCTAGTTCAGCAAAATGACTAACATAGTCACTGCTGTCGGCCAGGCACCTGATATGTACTATTATGCCATCATCCTTGCATTTATAATGTCTGCATCTACAAAGTAGGCATCATCACCCTGCTTTACAGATGAGGAAATGGAAGTTCAGGGAAGTGAAGTAACTCCCTGAGTTCTCACAGTGTTAAGAGGCATCACTAGGATTCAAGTCAGGTCTGTCTGATGCCAACGACTTGGCACTGTCCACGAGGCACCTGCCACTCAAAAGTGTGGCCCAGGGATTACCAGAGCATTGGCATCATTGGGAGTGTTAGCGATGTATACCTCAGGCCCCACTCCAGACCTAGTGAATCAGAATTTGTAGCCCAAGGAGAGCCACCAGTGGATTTGTGATAATTGTGTGCACTGGTATGCATGTTAAAGTCTTAGAACAGGCCGGGCACAGTGGCTTACGCCTGTAATCCCATCACTTTGGGAGGCCAAGGTGGGCGGATCATGAGGTCAAGAGATCGAGACCATTCTGGCCAACATGGTGAAACCCTGTCTCTACTAAAAATATAAAAATTAGCTGGGCATGGGGGTGTGTGCCTGTAGTTCCAGCTACTCAGGAGGCTGAGGCAGGAGAATTGCTTGAACCCGGGAGACGGAGGTTGCAGTGAGCCAAGATTGTGCCACTGCACTCCAGCCTGGGTGTCAGAGTGAGACTCCATTCCAAAAAAAAAAAAAGTCTTAGAAACACCCTCACTCCCAGGAGGTGGCAGGGAAACCCCAACATGGGTCCTCTTGGGAAGAAGTTAAATTTGTACATTGCGGCCAGGCGCGGTGGCTCAAGCCTGTAATCCCAGCACTTTGGGAGGCCGAGACGGGCGGATCATGAGGTCAGGAGATCGAGACCATCCTGGCTAACACGGTGAAACCCCGTCTTTACTAAAAATACAAAAACTAGCCGGGCAAGGTGGCGGGCGCCTGTAGTCCCAGCTACTCGGGAGGCTGAGGCAGGAGAATGGCATAAACCCGGGAGGCGGAGCTTGCAGTGAGCTGAGATCGGGCCACTGCACTCCAGTCCGGGCAACAGAGCGAGACTCCGCCTCAAAACAAACAAACAAACAAAAAAAAAACCACAAAAAAAAACTAGCCGGGCGACGTGGCGGCGCCTGCAGTCCCAGCTACCCGGGAGGCTGAGGCAGGAGAATGGCGTGAACCCGGAAGGTGGAGCTTGCAGTGAGCTGAGATTCAGCCACAGCACTCCAGCCTGGGTGACAGAGCGAGACTCCGTCTCAAAAAAAAAAAAAAAAAAAAAAAAAATTTGTACATTGCTTTTCTTTTTTTTTTTTTGAGAGACAGGATCTTACTCTGTCATCCAGGCTGGAGTGCTGTGACACAATCACAGCTCACTGTAACCTTAAATTCCTAGGCTCAAGTGATCCTCCTGCCTCAGCCTCCTGAGTAGCTAGGACTACGGATATGCGCTATATATATATATTTTTTTCCTTGAGACAGAGTCTCGCTGTTGCTGAAGCTGGAGTGCAGTGGCACGATCTTGGCTCACTGCAACCTTTGCCTCCTGGGTTCAAGTGATTCTCCTGCCTCAGCCTCCTGAGTAGCTGGGATTATAGGCGCCTGCCACCATGCCTGACTAATTTTTGTATTTTTAGTAGAGATGGGGTTTCACCATGTTGGCCAGGCTGGTCTCGAACTTCTGACCTCAAGTGATCTGCCCGTCTCAGCCTCCCAAAGTGCTGGGATTATAGGTGTGAACCACTGTGCCCAGCTTTTTTCATATTTTTTTTTGTAGAGATGGGTCTTATTATGTTGCCTAGGCTGGCCTTGAACTCCTGGTCTTATGCAATCCACCTCCCGAAGTGTTTCAATTACAGACCTGAGCCACTGCACCTGGCCTGCTCACTTGTCTATTCATGCAAGTTAAAAGTGTCGTCTACCTCCAGTCTTACAACCTGTGTGACTGTCGGCAAAATATTTAACTTCTCTTAGCTTTTGCTTCTTCATAGAAATTTGAAGACCAGATGATTGTGCAAGTAAAGTGTCAGCACAATATAAGAACTCAACAAACGCTGCTATTCATTCATTCATTCATTCTTTCAGTAACTACTGAGCGTTCATGCCAGGCACCAGCGCTGGCGGGTAAAGAAGACATAGGCCTGCTCTAATAGAGCTTATAGTCTAATGGGAGAGACAGACATTAACCAAGTGCTTACGAGTATTTGGGACATTAGGATGGGGATGTCTTTTTTAAAAAATCTGTAGGCTGGGCACAGTGGCTCACCCCTATAATCCCAACACTTTGGGAGGCTGAGGTGGGTGGATCATCTGAGGTCAGGAGTTTGAGACCAGCCTGACCAACATGCTGAAACCCCATATCTACTAAAAATACAAAAATTTGCCGGGTGTGGTGGTGGGTGCCTGTAATCCCAGCTATTTGGGAGGCTGAGGTAGGAGAATCGCTTGAACCCAGCAGGTGGAGGTTGCAGTGAGCCAAGATCTCACCATTGCACTCCAGCCTGGGTAAGAAGAGCGCTACAGCATGGGAAACAAGAGTGAAACTCTGTCTCAAAAAAAAAAAATTTTTTTTGTATATATTTTAGGGGTACAAATACCATTTTGTTACATGGCTATATTGCGTAAGTGGTGAAGTCTGGGATTTTAATGTATCCATCACCCAAATAATGGACATTGTATCCATTAAGTAATTTCTCATTATCCACCTGTTACACCAGGATGAGGATGTCGAGTGAAGTGTATGAACGGATGAATTCGGCTGTTTGCACTGGAGTATGCCTTTGGCATAGATGTATCCTTTCCTTCCTTCTGTTCAGAGAAGGTGAAACTCAACCTCCAGTTATTCGCCCCCTAGTTAGGCCTAATGCCCAAAGTCCAAAGCCCAAAGCCAACCTACCCTTCAAGCCCTTCTGAAGTATTTCTTCCTTGCAAGGTCAGTCCCCCACTTTTACTAGGAGTTGGAGCCTGACCTTCACTTGAGTGTGGCTGGAGCAGAGAGGGGAAGTGTGAGAGATGAGCTGGTTAGACTTGACCCTAATGGCAAGGAGGAGTCATTTAAGACCCTCCCAACACACAATGTCTGCCTACCTTGGCCACTTTTCAGTTCCTGAAGTCATATTCCTCCCAGCTCAAGGCCTTTGCACATGCAGTTTCCATTGCTTGGCAAAGTTTCCCCACCTCTCTTCACTAATTCCTACTCATCAGTCACTGGCCAGCTCAAACATCACTTCCTCCAGGAAGTCTTCCTCAACTCCCCAGACAACTTCAAGACCCCAGACTAACACACCGTATTTTCGCTCCTTGGCACTTATCACGGTTTGGAAGTGTATATTTGTGTCACTGCTTGCTTAGCATCAGTCTTCCCATAACTAGGCTGAGAGCAGTGCTGGAGTCTGTTTTGCTGTTTTGTTGTTGTTTTTTTTTTTTTTTTTTTTTTTTTTTTTTTTTTTTTTTTGGAGATAGAGTTTCACTCTTGTTGTCCAGGCTGGAGTGCAATGGCACAATCTTGGCTCACCACAACCTCCACCTCCCGGGTTCAAGCAATTCTCCTGTCTCAGTCTCCCAAGTAGCTGGGATTACAAGCATGCACCACCATGTCCAGCTATTTTTTGTATTTTTAGTAGAGACAGGGTTTCACCATGTTGGCCAGACTGGTCTTGAACTTCCGACCTCAGGTGATCTGCCCACCCTGTTCTCCCAAAGTGCTAGGATTACAGGCATGAGCCACCACACCCAGACCACCTTTGCTGGTTTTCTTGCCAGCACTGAGCATGGTGACTGGTGGCTCCAAAATCAAGACAGCTGGGACCTGCTCAACACAGGCCTCTGAAAAGATGGGGGTGGATACTCAGGAGTTTGAAGCTCTTGGCAAGATCTGAAGTCAGGGAGAGAGTCTGAGACCACAAAGGCACAGGAAAGACACAGTGAGGGCTTGAGTGAAGGCAGAAGTCGCAGGACTGGAGACTGCGATACATTCCTAAGTCATTGGAGAAGGACAGGTAGAATGTGGAAGAAAGCAGGGGTGGCAAGAGCCACTTGCAGGTCCCTGCTTGGTAGAGGGAGCATGGTGGTGCCATTCCGGAGACAGGGGTCAGAGACAGTGACATGCCATCTACACCTCCTACCCCAGCCCTTCTTCCTCCTGGCAGTGGCACGGACTCTGTCCCCAGAACCAGACACAGGGGACACAGGTCAGCAGCACAAATCCCTTTTATTAACCATCTGCGCTTTCCCGAGTACACACAAGTAGAAAATAAACAGTGAAGTACCCCGACAGGGAGAGCGGGGAGAGGATGGGAGGGGGCTCCTGAGGTTAGGCCGAGAGGCCAGATTCCAGCTTCTTCTCCTGACTGGTCTGTCTCTGTGCAATGACTCCACTTACATCCCTCAACCCCCGAAACACGGCACTGGGGGACTGCAACCCTGCTGACCAGGCTGTCCTCCTAGCCCTGTCAGGGACTGGTGCTGGCAGAGCTTGGTGCTGTGCTGGAGACTGACAGAAAACAGTACTGTGGGTCTGGCCCCGTGGGCAGAGAAGATCAGGCACCAAGAGGGAATGTGAGAAAAGGCAGTTTATCCATCTGGAGACTGGACAGAAGCCCGGCCAACCTCCAACCAGCTTCTGCTTCTTAGATCAGACTGCCCTGAGTGGTGGGTGGCTGGGCAGCAGGTCCCTCTCATACCCTGTACAGAGGTTTTGGGGAAGAGGGGCCAAGGAAATGCTAGGGGCTCCAGGTGGAGGAGGAAGCCTGATTGGTGCCTGGGATTGGCCAAAGTGAGAGGGGGTCGCTGAGGGGCTGAGGTGGTCAAAACAAGAATATAGTGGGGAGGGGGGTGGCGGAGGAGAGAGCCTATCTCTTCACCCTGCCTGGGGTAACAATTCCAATGTGACATCAATGTGGCTGGCCACTGAGGCCAGGCCTGATGGACATGTGTTGCTGAAGAGGCTGATAAGAGAGCCCCCCTCTGCCCCCAATTATGTGCATGGGACAGACTGAGCTATAGGGTGAAATGTGATGGGAGGTGAAGAGGTGACGGGGTGAGGAGGAAGGAGCAGACAAAATCCAGACTGGAAGGGAAACTTCCAGGCCAGTGTGGCAGGCCCAAATGCTGCCCATCAGTGACAACCCAGCTGCCTTTTTGTTTTTGTTTTTTTGAGACGAAGTTTCACTCTTGTTGCCCAAGCTGGAGTGCAATGGCACGATCTCAGCTCACTGCAATCTCTGCCTCCTGGGTTTGAGTGTAGTAGTAGCTGGGATTACAGGTGCCCGCCACCATGCCCGGCTAATTTTTTGTATTTTTAGTAGAGACGGGGTTTTGCCATGTTGGCCGGGCTGGTCTTGAACTCCTGACCTCAAGTCATCTGCCCGCCTTGGCCTCCCAAAGTGCTTACAGGCGTGAGCCACCGCGCCCAGCCCTGCCTATTTTTTTTTTTTGTCTCTGGGTAATCAGGCTAGGGCTGGGCTGATCCGAATCAGCCCAGCCCACACAGAGGGTCTGAAATGTTCTCAGCCTTCTCCAGCACCCACCCTGGGGCCTCTGAAAAGAGGGGCCCATCTCAGACAGAACAGCAGATATCCCCCAACCTTATGGGGAAAGCTAACAGAGGAATACTCACAGCACCATGGCACGGGGCGGCCCTTGGCTTCAGAGCCGGGCTGGCACCGTTTGTAAACAATAGACCTGGTGATGTCTGGGGATGGAGGAGGAGAGATGCCCAGCCTGGACCATCAGGTTTGGTGAAAGAGACATGGTGGGGCCCCTCAAGGCCTGGGAAATGTCCGTTAGCTATGGGAAAGAGGCTGACAGGTTCATGGTGGGGGTTGCCCAGGAAGGTGTGGGCAAGGCCTGAATCTACCTGACTATGCATTTGTATGACTTCAGTGCTTTCCAGGCTCCTGAGGAAGCTACCACTGGCCTGGGGTAATGAGCACAGCCCCTACTCAGGATAGGGTGCACTGTGGAGGATGGTGGCCTTCTGTCCATAGTCATTCTCCAGAGGGAAGTCAGGAAGTCAGACTGGATTCTTTCTTATGAGATCTACCGACTCTCTTCACCCATGGATTCCAGGCATGGAGAAGTTGAGAACTGGGAGAGGAGGAAGGTTCCTCTATGATGTGAGGCTTCCTGCCAACATCCACAGCACTGCCAGCACTGGGGAGCAGGAAGAGGACTGGGTTTGAGCTGTCCAGAGGTGTGGGGCCTTAGTTTGCCCCAGTCCCTGGAAGAGGATGTCCGGATGTCATCTCACCAGTTGGAATGATCGTGGACTAACAATGGCCCCATAGCTGTTAAGAGATGGGTTCCTGCGACCAATGGCAAAGGCCTTGTGTTCCCTGGGAGGCAGTGGTTATGCCAAGAGATCCACAAAGATGGCATTGGCTGTGGTCTGGCCGAAGATGAAGGCTCCCAGGGTGACCAAGAGGACTCCGTAGCTGACCAGCACCCACCAGCTGTAGAACAGAGGGTGAGAGAGGTCTGATCAGTCATCCCATCCCGTGACTGCAGACTTCAATATATATACTGTTAATTACTGTAATTATCCCACTTCTCGTGGTGGTAGAACACTTCCTATTTCTCAAAGACTTCAATACGAAGGTAGTGTGGGGCCAGGTGTATTGTCCCTAGTCCATAGGTAAGAAGACCAAGATCTAATGGGAGTAACTAATTGGTTACATCATGCCAGGATTCGAATGTAGGCATCCTGATGGAAAGATGTTCAGAAAAAAGCAGGTCACATGGAATGTGGTCTATTTCATTAAAAAAGGAAACAAAAAGCAGATATCTGCAAATGTATGTACCAATAACAGCAACAGGGATAAAACGGAATTGAAATAAAGGGTGATTTCCGGCCAGGTGCGGTGGCTCACGCCTGTAATCCCAGCACTTTGGGAGGCCAAGGTGGGCAGATCACCCTTCTCCAATGAGGTCAGGAGTTCCAGACCAGCCCAGGCAAGATGGCAAAAACCCATCTCTACTAAAAATAGAAAAATTAGGCTGGGTGCAGTGGCTCATGTCTACAATCCCAGCACTTTGGGAGGCCGAGGCAGGTGGATCGGTCACCTGAGGTCAGGAGTTTGAGACCAGCCTGGCCAACGTGGTGAAACCCTGTTTCTACTTAAAAAAAATACAAAAAATGGCCGGCTGTGGTGGCTCACGCCTGTAATCCCAGAACTTTGGGAGGCCAAGGTGGGTGGATCACCTGAGGTCAGGAGTTTGAGACCAGCCTAGCCAATATGGTGAAACCCTGTCTCTACCAAAAATACAAAAATTAGCCAGGCATGGTGGCGCACACCTGGAGTCCCAGGTACCCTGGATGCTGAGGCACAAGAATCGCTTGATCCCAGGAGGTGGAGGTTGCGGTGAGCCGAGATCGTGCCACTGCACTCCAGCCTGGGTGACAGAGCGAGATTCCATCTCAAAAGAACAACAACAACAACAACAACAACAACAACAACAAACCCAAAAAATTAGCTGGGTGTGGTGGCACATGCCCGTAATCCCAGCTACTCGGGAGGCTAAGGCAGGAGAATTGCTTGAACCTGGGAGGCGGAGGTTGTAGTGAGCTGAGATCTTGCCATTGCACTCCAGCCTGGGCGACAGAGTGAGACTCCATCTCAAAAAAAAAAAAAAAGAAGAAAAATTAGCTGGGCGTGGTGGTGGGCGCCTGTAATCCCAGCTACTTAGGAGACTGAGGCAGGAGAATCACTCGAACCTGGGAGGCGGAGGTTGTTGCAGTGAGCAGAGATTGCACCACCGCACTCCAGCCTGGGCAACGAGTGAAACTCCACCTCAAAAAAAAAAAAAGTGATTTTTTCTTTTTTTTTTTTGAGATGGAGTTTTGCTCTGTCACCCAGGCTGGAGTGCAGTGGCGCGATCTCCACTTACCGCAACCTCCGCCTCTGGGGTCCAAGCAATTCTCCTGCCTCAGCCTCCCGAGCTGGGACTACAGGCATCTGCCACCACACCCAGGTAATTTTTGTATTTTTAGTAGAGACGGGGTTTTGCCATGTTGGCCAGGCTGGTCTCGAACTCCTGACCTCAGGTGATCTGCCCATCTTGGCCTCCCAAAGTGCTGGGATTACAGGCGTGAGCCACTATTCCCGGCTGATTTTTTTTCTTCTTTAGACATGTTTGTATTTTTTTGGGGGGGATGGAGTTTCCCTCTTGTTGCCCAGGCTGGAGTGCAATGGCGTGATCTCGGCTCACTGAAACCTCCACCTCCTGGGTTCAAGAAATTCTCCTGCCTCAGTCTCCCAAGTCACTGGGATTACAGGCATGTGCTACCATGTCCGGCTAATTTTGTATTTTTAGTAGAGATGGGGTTTCACCATGTTGGTTAGGCTGGTCTCGAACTCCTGACCTCAGGCTATCGGCCCATCTTGGCCTCCCAAAGTGCTGGAATTAGAGGCATGAGCTACTGCGCCCAGCCGACATGTTTGCATTTTTACAATGAACAAAGTTTTTTACAATGAACAAGTATTGTTATGTAGTAAGTTTTTGTTGTTGTTGTTGAGACGGAGTCTCGCTCTGTCACCCAGGCTGGAGTGCAGTGGTGCAATCTCGGCTCACTGCAACATCCAACTCCTGGGTTCGAGCAATTCTCCTGCCTCAGCCTCCCAAGTAGCTGGGATTACAGGCATGTGCCACCATGCCTGGCTAATTTTTGTATTTTTAGTAGAGACGGGGTTTCTCCAGGTTGGCCAGGCTGGTCTCGAACTCCTGACCTCATGTGACCTGCCCGTTGAGATTACAGGCGTGAGCCACCACGCCTGGCCCTTTTATGTAACACGTTTTTTAAAAGCATGCACCTATTCTCAAGCTTTCTACTATTCAGGGAAATGTGTACATGAAAACACATTTTTTGTCCCTCTGTCTAGCAAACTTAGAAAGGCTGTACTATCCAGTGCAGGCAGGGGTGTGAGGAAACGGGGACTCCCATTCACTGCTGCTGGGACTCTAGCACTGCCTTTTTGGAGGATAATACGAACCCATGTGCCAAAGTAAAATGAACGTGGTTTATGATCTCACAGTTTCCATCTAAGAACTGATCTACCCAAATCCTTGAACATATGTACCAAGAAGTGTAAGAGTATCACATTCAGGACAGTTTCATACAAGAGACCATTCTACAGCCATTTACAAAAGGAAAAGGCCAGGCGTGGTGGCTCACGCTTGTAATCCCCCCACTTAGGGAGGCCGAGGAGGGCGGATCACGAGGTCAGGAGATCGAGACCACAGTGAAACCCCGTCTCTACTAAAAATACAAAAAATTAGCCAGGCGTGGTGGCGGGCGCCTGTAGTCCCAGCTACTCAGGAGGCTGAGGCGGGAGAATGGCGTGAACCCAGGAGGCGGAGCTTGCAGTGAGCCGAGATGGCGCCACTGCACTCCAGCCTGGGCGACAGAGCGAGACTCCGTCTCAAAAATAAATAAATAAATAAAAATAAAAAAGGAAAAAGCATGGCCAGCCGTGGTGGCTCACACCTGTAATTTCAGCACTTTGGGAGGCCGATGCAGGTGATCTCATGAAGCCAAGGAGTTCAAGACCGGCCTGGGCAACAAAGTAACACACTGTCTTGGCTGGGCTCTTTGGCTCAAGCCTGTAATCCCAGCACTTTGGGAGGCTGAGGCGGGTGGATCACTTGAGGTCAGAAGTTCGAGACTAGCCTGGCCAACATGGTGAAACCCCGTCTCTACTAAAAATATAAAAAATTAGCCGGGCGTGGTGATGGGCGCCTGTAATCCCAGCTACCCAGGAGGCTGAGGCAGGAGAATTGCTTGAGCCCAGGAGACAGAGGTTGTAGTGAACCGAGATCATGCCACTACACTCTAGCACTCCAGCCTGAGCAACAAAGCAAGACTCTATCTCAAAAACAAAACAAACGCTGCCTCTACAAAAAATAAAATAAGTAGCTGGGTGTAGTGATGCATGCCTGTAGTCGCAGCTACTTGGAAGGCTGAGGTGGAAGGATCACTTGAGCCCAGGGGTTGAGGCTGCAGTGAGCTATGACTGCACCACTGCACTCTAGCCTGGGTGACAGAGCAAGACCCTGTCTCTAAAAAATTTTTTTTTTTTTTTGAGATGGAGTTTCACTCTTGTTGCCTAGGCTGGAGTGCAATGGCATGATCTCAGCTCACTGCAACCTCTGCCTTCCGGGTTCAAGCGATTCTCTTGCTTCAACCTCCCAAGTAGCAAGGATTACAGGCATGCACCACCACGCATGGCTAATTTTGTAATTTTAGTAGACACGTGGTTTCCCCACGTTGGTCAGGCTGGTTTTGAACTCCTGACTTCAAGTGATCCACCCGCCTCGGCCTCCCAAAATTCTGGGATTACAGGTGTGAGCCACAGGGTTAGGACAACATTTTCTTTTAATTTTTAATTTTTTTGTCTTCCAAGACTTCTTCATTCAATCTTTCTTAAAATAAATAGATAAATAAAAATTTTAAGCAGCAGATCTTCTTATGCTGATGCAGTTAAGTGAAAAAAAGCAAGTGGCAGACCAGATGCCGTGACTCAGACTTGTAATCCCAGCACTTTAGGAGGCTGAGGCAGGAGGAACACTTGAATTCAGGAGTGCAAGGTCAGCCTAGGCAACATAGTGAGAGCCTGTGTCATAAAGAAAAACAGTGTTGAGGGGGAGCTCAGTCCTTGTTTTTGCATATGGCCTTTGAAGATCAAAACATCTTTTTTTTTTTTTTTTTTTCTGGCCTTCGCGCTGTCCAGAGGTTTTAAAAAAACTGCCTGAACAAAATAAACAAATGGGACCTGAGATCTGTCTTCAAATGATTTCGGGGTGCAATACTCCTCCTAAGGCCTTTAAATATTTTTGATGGTAAAAACGAATGTCTGTGGCCAGGTGTGGTGGCTCAAGCCTGTAATCCCAGCACTTTGGGAGGCTGAGGCAGGTGGATCACGTGACGCCAGGAGTTCAAGACCAGGCTGGCCAACATGGTGAAACCCCATCTCTACTAAAAATACAAAATTAAGCTGGGCACAGTGGCTCACACCTGTAATCCCAGCACTTTGGGAGCCCAAGGCAGGCAGATCATGAGGTCAGGTGTTCCAGACCGGCTGACCAATATGGTGAAATCCCGTGTCTACTAAAAATACAAAAAAAATTAGTTGGGCGTGGTGGCGTGTGCCTGTAGTTCCAGGTACTTGGGAGGCTGAGGAAGGAGAATCACTTGAACCCGGGAGGTGGAGGTTGCAGTGAGCCAAGATCACGCTACTGCATTCCAGCCTGGACGACAGAGCGAGACTCCGTCTCAAAAATAAAAATAAAAATACAAATACAAATACAAAATTAGCCGGGTGTGGTGGTGCGTGCCTGTAATCTCAGCTACTCAGGAGGCCGAGGCAGGAAAATCACTTGAACCTAGGAGGAGGAGGTTGGTGACCCGAGATCGCACCATTGTACTCCACCCTGGGCGAAAAGAGCAAAACTCCAACTCAAAAACAAACAAACAAACAAAACAACAACAGCAACAACAACAAAAACAAGCATGTCAGTTACTTCAACCGGTAACTACTGTTCCACTACTAGACTGGGGCTGGGGGGGATCCCTGAGCTCACCCCCTAGACAAGAGGGAAAAAGAGAAAGCATTGGGAAGGTAAGAGAATTAACTGCTGTCTATACAATACTAATTTTGAGCCAGAAAATGCAGACTGGTGTGGACTGGCATTGGTCAGTGCAGGGATATGGAAGAGGAGGCTGGAAAAAGCTGATAGGCAGAAAAGGCTGAGAGGAGCCCAGGAGCCAGGTCCTGCTGAAGAGCAGGGGATCATTAGAGGAGCTGGGGAGGCAAGGTCTGGGTCTGAGGCAGTGGGGGTATAGGCTGAGAAAGGTGGGATAAGAGCTTTAAGAAAACCTGTTTGAACGTGGTATGGGACTGTAAGGGGTGGAGATCTGACTAGAAACTGGAACAAAGGGACTGGAACAGGAAAGCGAAACCTGAACCTGAAATCATTTTGTTTTTTTGAGATAGAGTTTCACTTTGTCACCAGGCTAGAGTGCAATGGTGCGATCTCGGTTCACTGCAACCTCCTCCTCTCGGGTTCAAGAGATTCTCCTGCCTCCGGCTGAAATCATTTTTCATAAAACAAAACAAATGCCCTGCAACTGTATATACATCTGCATAGCTATGTGTACATAGACACGTACACATGTACACAAGTGGTTGAGAAGGACACAGACTGTACTGGTAACAGGGAGCTATCTCGGGAGAAGGGATGTGGGGGCGAGTGGGTTGTGGGGGAAGAGGGACTTCCATCTTTTTCTATTAAGCCCTTTATTAATGTTTAAATTGTTAACAACTAGCACACTACTGAATTTTTAAAAGTATTAAAAAACAACAAAAAAAACCCCAGCTGGGTGTGGTGGCTCACGCCTGTAATGCCAGCACTTTGGGAGGCCAAGGAAGGAGGATCACCTAAGGTCAGGAGTTCGAGACCAGCCTGGCCAATATGGTGAAACCGCGTCTCTACTAAAAATACAAAAAAATTACCTGGGCTTAGTGGTGGCCACCTGTAATCCCAGCTACTCGGGAGGCTGAGGCAGGAGAATGGCATGAACCTGGGAGGCGGAGCTTGCAGAGAGCCGAGACTGCGCCACTGCCCTCCAGCCTGGGCGATAGGGCGAGACTCTGATTCAAAAACATAACAAAACAAAAACCCATGATTTCTAAGTACACAAGCCTCTGACTCCTATCTGTTTTAAGGCCTCCACAAAGCCACGTTCCAATCCAGTGCCTCCTTGAGAGGATCAAGGACTGGGCCCTGCTTTACCTGGCTGGTTTGACCTCTTCCATCTCGGAGAGTTTGGCTTGAATGAGGCACAGCCCTAGAAGAGAAGAAGTGGCCCTGAGCATTCGTGAGGGGAGAGGGCTCCCTCCCTCCTAGCCTCCCCCTTTCCCAAGAAGCAGTGCTGGATGGAGAAAGGCCCATGTTTACTCTTCTAGAAATTCCATCTCTGCCCCCATGCCACATCCACCTGGGGACGTCTGGCCTCTGCTCTCCCATGACAGGCCAGCATCTGATAAGACCCCCTGGGCAGCGTGCTAGATTCAGAGCTAAAGGGACAGCACTGAATGGTGACTCAGTGGTGGCCCAACCCCAGGGGTCTTCCCAGTACACTTCCGAGCAGATCTGGCTCCCCTGCTCCAAGCAAAGTAGCTGGGGCTTTGAGGGTGGCTTCCTGGATAAAGACAAGTTGGGTAAGGGTAGAACTCATTGCTGGGCCAACAGGACACTTCTCCAGGGAGCTGGTGGTGGATCTATGTCTGGAACCCAGGTCCTCTGATGTCTGTGTCAGGGTGCCACCCCCAGACCCTACTGCCCTCTGGGCTGTAACGGGCTGAACCAGCCAGATAGATCCCTCAGTCAGGGAGCAGCAGACACCTGAATGAATGGTTAAGAGAACAGACTCTGAACCCAGACAGTGTGGGATGGAAAAGGTTTGTTACTAGTCGAGTTTGTTAAGCTCGAGGCAAGTCTGTGACCCTTTCTGAGCCCCACGTGCCATCAGTAAACTGGAGATCACGGCCGGGCGCGGTGGCTCAAGCCTGTAATCCCAGCACTTTGGGAGGCCG
Source organism: Rhinopithecus roxellana (assembly GCF_007565055.1). NCBI lineage: Eukaryota > Metazoa > Chordata > Mammalia > Primates > Cercopithecidae > Rhinopithecus > Rhinopithecus roxellana. The sequence goes on along the minus strand of NC_044568.1, from coordinate 40,783,292 downwards.
AGACGGGCGGATCACGAGGTCAGGAGATCGAGACCATCCTGGCTAACACGGTGAAACCCCGTCTCTACTAAAAATACAAAAACTAGCTGGGCGAGGTGGCGGGCGCCTGTAGTCCCAGCTACTCGGGAGGCTGAGGCAGGAGAATGGCATAAACCTGGGAGGCGGAGCTTGCAGTGAGCTGAGATCTGGCCACTGCACTCCAGTCCGGGCGACAGAGCGAGACTCCGCCTCAAAAAAAAAAAAAAAAAAAAAAAAAAAAAAAAAAAAAAAAAAAAAAAAACTGGAGATCACAACTACATCTTCTTTCCAGGAGATAATACTTGGACAGGGGTTATCACAGAGGTGAGGCGGGTGATTAGTCAGTGATGGTGGTTACTCTCTCCTGCATGTTTGGATTAAGTAGGGAGCTGAGGCTAGGGAGGCCCTGGGAGTCTGTGCTGTGGGGCTGTGAGATGGGGCGCCAGGGGTCCGCACCTGGGAAGACGAAGATGAAGCAGGCGGCCAGGCCTCCAATGACTGAGATCACCTTGCCGATGTCAGGGATGAAGAGCGCCAGCAGCAGGGTGAGCAGGAACCAGACCAGCGTCTGCAGCACTCGCCGCCGCCGCTCCCGCCCCACGTCCTCCTCCACTGGCACCCCCTGGTAGCGCAGCCACAGTCCTTCCACCACCGCCCTGCCCACATGGAGAGGGGCTTAGAGGTGCTCCTGCCGCTAGCAGCCTCCCACCTTAGCTCACAGGAGCCAGACTCCTAATTGGGTAGACGGCGGGGAAAGCTCCATTCCTGAGCCTCAGTTTCCTCTTCTGTAAAATGGGCCACCAGCACTCTGTTTACCACGGGGACTAGAGATGGTGAATGTGGAGAGCTTAGTGCTTTGCTTTACATCACATGGAAACTGATATTGTTTTTTCCTTAAAAGGAACTGTCTGGGGTATGCAAAGTGCAGGTGTCCATGTGAAAGCCCGGGAAAGGATCTGGATAGAGATTCTTTTGTTTGTTTTTGAGACAGGGTCTGGCTCTCTCACCCAGGCTGGAGTGTAGTGGTGCAATCTTGGCTCACTGCAGCCTTGAACTCCTGGGCTCCAGCCATCCTTCTGCCTCAGCCTCCCAAGTGGCTGAGTAGCTGGGACCACAGGTGCATGCCACCACACCTGGCTATTTATTTTATTTTGTGTAGAGATGGGGTCTCACTAGGTTGCCCAGGTGGTCTTGAACTCCTGGGCTCAAGTGATCCTTCTGCCTCAGCCTCCAAAAGTGCTGGGATTAGAGACATGAGCCACTGTGCCATGCCCTGGATATTCCTACAGGACTCACGGAATGTTCTGGTGACCCCAGGACAAAGGGCGCTCCTGAGACCTGTCTTGGGAAACGTAGGGACCCCATCCTAGGCACTGACCCTTTTCTACAGGCTTCGGTTTCTCCTTCTACAGGATGGGGTCCACACAAGGCCAAAGGACCATGCTGGAAGGGCTCACAGGGGCTCGGAGGGGCCCTGGGGAGTGGAACGGGGCTCACCGCCCACAGAAGTGCAGGATAGGGTAGGAGGTGAGCACGCTCAGGATGATGAAGGCTCGGGCAACGGCCACAGCCATGTCCTCCGAGGGGTAGGACAGGAGCACGTCAGGATCCACAGCAGCTCCAAAGGTCAGGAAGCCACAGATGCCTGGGGGCCGGAACAGCTGGGTCAGGGCAACCGTGGGAGGGTAGTGGGGTGGACTGTGCACTCCTAGGGACAACATCAGCTGGGAGGCTGCTGTAGCAGCTCTGGACACTTAGGCGGAGGCTCAGAGTGGGAGATGGGGCTCTGATCAGATGCCTCCCTCCCTGACTTCTCATATCCCCCATCATTGGAAGCCCTCTAGCCCCCAGCTTTCTGAGCCTAAACTTGCCCAGCACATTCCCACCTCAGCACCTCGGCACTGACTGTTCTGTCTGGCAGACCTTCAGATGCCATCTCCTCATCATTCGGGTTTCAGTTTAGATGTCCTTCCTCAGAGAATGCTTCCTGCCAGTCCAGCTACCATGATACAATGACCCCCACTCCAGGTACTCTCTCACATCACCCTGTCCTATTTTTCTGTTCTTTTTTGAGACACAGTCTTGCTCTGTTACCCAGACTAGAGTGCAGTAGTGTGATCATGGCTCACTGCAGCCTTGACCTCCTCAGCTCAAATGATTCTCCCACCTGAGCCTCCTAAGTAGCTAGGACTACAGGCAGATGCCACCACATCCAGTTAATTTTTTTGTAGAGATGGGGTTGTGCTATGTTACCCAGTGTGGTCTCGAACTCCTGGGCTCAAGCAATCCTCCTACCTCACCCTCCCAAAGTGTGAGCCACCACGCCCAGCCTTCTTTTTTTTTTTTTTTTTTTTTTAAACAGTCTTCCTTTGTGACCCAGGCTGGAGTGCAGTGGTGCAATCTCGGCTTACTGCAACCTCTGTCTCCCAGGTTCAAACAATTCTCCTGCTTCAGCCTCCCAAGTAGCTGGGACTACAGGCACTCGCCACCACGCCTGGCTAATTTTTGTATTTTTAGTAGAGACGGGGTTTCACCATATAAACCAGGCTGGTCTTGAACTCCTGACCTTGTGATTCACCTGCCTCAGCCTCCCAAAGTGCTGAGATTACAGGCGTGAGCCACCACACCCGGCCTTTTTTTTTTTTTTTGAGATGGAGTTTCACTCTTGTTGCCCAGGCTGGAGTGCAGTGGCATGATCTCGGCTCACTGCAACCTCCACTTTCTAGGTTCAAGTGATTCTCCTGCCTCAGCCGCCTGAATAGCTGGGATTACAGCAAGTGCATGCCACCATGCCTGGCTCTTTTTTTTTTTTTTTGAGACAGAGTCTTGCTCTGTCGTGCCCAGTCTGGCCTCCTGGGTTCTCATGCCTCAGCCTCCTGAGCAGCTGGAGTTACAGGCACCTGCCGCCACGCCTGGCTAATTTTTTTTTTTTTTTTTTTTGGGACGGAGTTTCGCTCTTTCGCCCAGGCTGGAGTGCAGTGGTGTGATTTCGGCTCACTGCAACCTCTGCCTTCCGGTTTCAAGTGATTCTCCTGCCTCAGCCTCCCGAGTGGCTGGGATTACAGGCGCCCGCCACCATGCCTGGCTAATTTTTGTATTTTTAGTAGAAACAGGGTTTCACCATGTTGGCCAGGCTGGTCTCGAACTCCTGATCTTGTGATCTGCCCGCCTCAGCCTCCCAAAGTGCTGGGATTACAGGCGTGAGCCACCGCGCCTGGCCCTAATTTTTGTATTTTTAGTAGAGATGGGGTTTCGTCATGTTGGCTAGGCTGGTCTCGAACTCCTGACCTAATGTGATCTGCCTACCTTGGCTTCCCAAAGTGCTGGGATTACAGGTGTGAGCCACGGTGCCTGGCCTTTTTTTTTTTCTTTTAAAGACAGGACCTTGCTCTGTCACTCAGGCTGGAATGAAGTGGTACAATCATAGTTCCATAGTAGCCTTGAATTCTTAGGCTCAAGTTCCTCCTGACTTGGCCTCCCAAGTCGCTGGGACTACAGGCACAGGCACATGCCACCACGCCCGGCTAATTTTTTTTTTTTTTTGAAGACAGAGTCTCACTCTATCCCCTAGGCTAGAGTACAGTGGCGTGAACTTGGCTTACTGCAACCTCTGCCTCCCACGTTCAAGCGATTCTCATGCCTTAGCCTCCTGAGTAGCTGGGCTTACAGGCGCCTGCCACCACGCCTAGCTAATTTTTGTAATTTTAGTAGAGACAGGGTTTTGCCATGTTGGACAGGCTGGTCTTGAACTCCTGGTCTCAAGTGATTCGCCCACCTTGACCTCTCAAAGTGCTGGAATTACAGGAGTGAGCCACCGTGCCTGGCCAATGCCTGGCTAATTCTTTAATTTTTGTAGAAATGAGTCTCACTATGTTGCCGAGGCTGGTCTTGAACTCCTGGCCTCAAGCGGTTCTCTCATCTCAGCTTTTCCAAGTGTTGGGATTACAGGCATGAGTCACTGTGCCCGTCCCCTAACACTCATTTCTCTCTATCTCTTTTTTAGAGACAGGGTCTCGCTCTGTTGTCCAGGCTGGCGTGTAGCGGCATGATCATGGGTCTCTACAGCCTTTATCTCATAGGCTCAAGCGATCCTCCCACCTCAGCCTCCCAAGTAGCTGGGTCCACAGGTGCATGTCACCACACCTGGCTAATTTTTAAATTTTTTTGTAGAGATGGAGTTTCACCATGTTGCCTGGCCTGTCTTGATCTCCTGGGCTCAAGAGAACCTCCCATCTTGGCCTCCCATAGCTGAGATTACAGGTGTGAGCCACAGTGACCAGCCTCATCTCTAATTTTTTTTTTTTTAACCTGTACTATTACACTGGTCTTTAAGTAAACAATAAAAAAAATTAATTTTTTTCACAGGCTTATTTTCTGTCTCCCCAGTCAGAATATGAGCCCCAGGAGAATAGGGATTTGGCTATTTGCCTCTCTTATTCCTGGCTGTGTATTCAGAGGCTAGAACAGTACTGGCCCAGGCAGCTCCTATTGTCCATCCATGGAAAGAACTCAGGGGATCCTTCTTCTGGGGTCTCCTAGACTTGCTCCCTCATCCCAACCACTCTTCACACTGCAGCCAGAGCCATCTTTCCCTGAACCACCCCTCTGCTTAAAATGCTTCCTCTCTGACTCCCAGAAGCCCTCCAGGCCCAACAGGATCTGGCTGCCAGTGCCTGTCTGGCCTCACTGCCTGTCACCTGCCCCTATCACACACCACCCCAGCCACACAGACCTTCTTCCTGGCTCTGCCTCAGTGATTTGGTGTTTTGTGGTTCCTCTGTCTAGAACCCTTCTCCCCCAGCTCCTCCTCTTCTGGCTCTTTCTCATCATTTGGGCCTCCTCTGAGAAGAACCTTCTGTGAACCACTCCCAAAGCCACCCATCCTGTCCCATTCATACCTTCCCCATTTTAGGCTGGGTTGGTGGCTCATGCCTGTAACCCCAGTAGTTTGGGAGGCCGAGGCAGAAGAATTGCTTGAGCCCACAATTCAAGACTAGCCTGGGGAACAGAGTGAGACCTTGTCTCTGCTAAAACAAAACAAAACAAAACAAAAAATTAGCTGGGCATGGTGGCACATGGCTGTAGTCCCGGCTACTCTGGAGGCTGAGACAGGAGGATCACTTGAACTCGGCAGGTTGAGGTTACAGTGAGCTATGATCATGCCACTGCACTCCAGCCTGGGTGACAGTTTCTGAGACCCTTTCTCAAAACACAACAAAATAGAACAAAACAAAATACACCTCCCCGATTTCACTGTCATCAGGATGCTCGCCATCATCTGGAATTCCTTACTGATTCCCTAGTTACTCCTGCATGACTGTCTCTCCAACAAGAATGTCAACTCCATGAGGGCAAGACCAGCTCTATCTCTCTCCATGGCATCCCCCACACTAAGAACAGTTCCTGGCACTTCCTAGGCACCAACTTAGAACTGGTGAATGAATGGATAAATACGCCACTCTCATCTTGGCAGGAGGAGGCCCCAGGCAGGCCAAGTTCAAGCCAGTGCCTGTACAAGTCATGCTGGGAATGCAGGGCTGTCCCCAGGAAAGCTGGGCCCCAGGACCTGAGGACACCTGTGGAAGTGAGAGCACTCCAGTCCCAGGTCTAGGAGGGGAGCACTCACCTGTCCCCATGTAGACGGCGAGGGCTATGACCATGGCAGCTGTCACCACTCCACCCCAGGTCTTCACTTCAGGCCGCTGCATGCTGTTGAAGACGGGCACACTGCTGACGTGGCACTGTCCAGGTGAAGGGCACGGTCATGGTGGGGAAATGACCTCACCCCCAGTTTCCAGAGAAAGGTACCTTGGGAACAAATACCCCAGGGACAAGGGGCAAGTCCTGAGGCCCCTGCTCCGTCCTTCCCCCCAGGATTTCCTCCATCCTGCCTGGGTTCCTCCTCCTTCCTGGGTTCCAACCTGGGGTGGGGTGACCTAAGAGGACAGCAGGGACCTTGCAACTGGCACTGGCACCTGAAATCCGAAGCAGATGGTGGGCATGGCATTGAACACAGCCATCCAGGAAGCCGGCCTGTGAACAAACACACAAGGTGCTGCCACCTGGGAACTCCTCGGAGCCACCAACCCACCCCACACCCTCACTCTTCATTCAGCCTACCATGGTCTCCAGCAACTGGCATTCCTTTTTTTTTTTTTTTTTTTTGAGACGGAGTCTCGCTCTGTCGCCCAGGCTGGAATGCAGTGGCCGGATCTCAGCTCACTGCAAGCTCTGCCTCCCGGGTTTACGCCATTCTCTTGCCTCAGCCTCTGAGTAGCTGGGACTACAGGCGCCCGCCACCTCGCCTGGCTACTTTTTTGTATTTTTTAGTAGAGACGGGGTTTCACAGTGTTAGCCAGGATGGTCTCGATCTCCTGACCTCGTGATCCGCCCGTCTCAGCCTCCCAAAGTGCTGGGATTACAGGCTTGAGCCACCGCGCCCGGCCATGCATTCTATAGGTTCAAGCCACAGAAGTCTGGGAACAGGGAGAAGAGGCATCCCTATGTCCCAGGCCCTGCTGGGAGGGGGCCTGGAGGCTCCGAAAAGCCCCTCTAGGACCAAAATCCAGAATTCCTGGCTCCTGGATGGGGGTTTTACTTCACTGGTTTGTTCCTTTCAAAAAAAGGAAATTTTTTTTTTTTTTGAGACGGAGTCTCGCTCTGTCGCTCAGGCTGGAGTGCAGTGGTGCGATCTCAGCTCACTGCAATTTCTGCCTCCTGGGTTCGAGCCATTCTCCTGCCTCAGCCTTCTGAGTAGCTGGGACTACAGGCGCCTGCCACCACGCCCGGCTAATATTTTGTATTTTTTTATTAGAGACGGAGTTTCACTATGTTAGGCAGGATGGTCTCAATCTCCTGACCTCATGATCCGCCTGCCTCGGCCTCCCAAAGTGCTGGGATTACAGGCGTGAGCCACCGCGCCTGGCCCTGGTTTTTTTTTTTTTTTTTTTAAATAATAAATTCACCCTCAAAGACAGAGAAATTATAGACAAGCACATGCTGGAAACATGGGCAATTCTACCCTCAGGTTCCTCTACAACCCAAGGCCTAGCCTCACACTGGTTCATCTGTTGGATGTGGGTGGCAAAGTGCCTCCTGTCTCTGATTCTTGCTCTTCCCTACAGTAACATGAGATCAGGGGCTCTTTCCTCCTTCCTAAAATGACCAAGTCAGCCCTGATGAGCTCATGAGCCTTGAGAAGAGCACCTGTGTGGCCTTCTGGTTCCTGACCCAGCACCTGCTGGGGCCCAAGTGGTGGCTTCTTCCCCATGTCTCCTAGGGCCCTCACCCTCACCTGGTCAGGATGTCCCCTGGGGTCATCTCTTTATCTGGCCAGATGTACTTGATGATAACGATGGCTGTGACGTACCAGGTCCCCACGACGCTCAGGAAGCTGCCGGGAAGGAGAGACTAAGTGTCCTCATCCCCAGCTGCCCCTTATCTGATTCCACCCCCAAGGACATCCACCTTCAGCTCTAGTGACCACAAGTGTCCACTGAATGAACTAGGAACTATGCCAAGCAAAGACTCAGGAAATGCCTGAGAAATAGTTTCAGAGAAACCTGCCACAGCTAGGAGGGAGCTGGACAGCCAAGAGGGGACCCGATCATCATCTCTAGCCATTGGGAAGTGCTGGTTCAGCTCCATGGCTCAGAGACAATACAGAGAGCAGGGCTCCAAAGCACACCTGGGACTTGAATCAGAGCAGCCCAGCCGGGCCGGGGTTGTGGGCAGCCCATCCTCTGAGCCTGGCCTTTGAGAACTACGAGATGCCAGAGGTAAGAGGGTTGAGAGTACAAACAGTATTGTGTCAACATTTATGGGAGCCTTGGAGAGAGTGGAGCATGACCCCTGCACTTACAGACGGGGAAGCCTAGAATCCCACAGCCTTTCAGATGCTTAGACAGGAAACCAGTTTCCTTCCTTCATGCCAAGCTGCAGGTAAGATGCTGCCAGGCTGACAACGACCCAAATCCCTTCCTCCCAGGGAAAGCCAGGAGGCCGCCTTCACCATCCAGATACCACCTGTTCTTTCTTTGACAAGGACACTTAGAACTGAATTTCTCATGGATGCAAAAGGACACAGAACTGAATCTCTCACGGATGCATCCTTTTCTGTGATGGAGACAGAAAAGGATGGTCTTATCTGAAACCGTGCAAGCCCCGCTCTGCCCTGCTTTGCCTACTCTTGCTCCCCAAGGTAAGGTGGCATGGAGGAGCAGGGCTCCCCAGGAGCCCTTGGGTCTACAGCTGCCCAGGATCACAGCTTCTGTCTGACCGGGGCTGGGGCCTCCATACCTGGCATATTTCTGGAAGCCGATCTCCCTGGGAATGGAGAGGGGCAGGATGAAGAGGAAGGCAGTGAGGCTGATGGTGAACTTGCGGTCTGTGTACCAAGGGCCGCTGGCCCCCTCCGGCTCTTTTGCCATCACAGCTATAACTGCACAGGGAGGAAGGAGGGAATGTCAAGCCAGGCCACCACGGGGTGTGGCCCTCCTGCTCCACTGGGTCCCAGCACCTCCCTCTGCCTGGAGGGAGGATTCCCAGATGAATGCTGGTCCCAGGTAAGTCCTGGAGAGGTGTTCAGCGCCTTTTCCCTCCCCCCAGGGCTGATAAGAAGTGATGGGGTAGGGACTGAGGGGGAAGCTCACTCTTGTCCTGCTGGTCACCAATGATGATTAGGAAGGCGATGCAGGTGCCAAAGGTGTAGACAGCGATGGCCACTTCACACAGCACACCTGTCAGCTTGCCACACACAGCCCACACCACCTCCTGGTAGGTCCTCTCATTGCTGGCCTGGGAGCAGTAGGCCAGGATGACAAGGCCGCTGATGATGAAAACCAGCATACCCTGCAGGCAGAGGCAGAACAAGAGCTTGTGGGACAGGCCTGGCAGCAGAGGGCGCCCTGGGCTCGCCTAGCATTTACTGGGCCAGTGCCCAAAGCAAGCTTGGCAAATCTCACAAGGGCAATTTTAAGAGACTGCTAGACGATGCTGAGTTGAGATTTTCCTTAAATACAAAAAGTTTTGTGAAAAATTGCAAACACACAAAAGTAAAGAGAATAGGCCAGACGCGATGACTCATGCCTGTAATCCCAGCACTTTGGGAGGCTGAGGCAGGAGGATCACTTGAAGTCAGGAGTTTGAGACCAGCCTGGCCAACATGGTGAAACCCTATCTCTACTAAAAACACAAAAATTAGCTGGGCATGGTGGTGGGTGCCTGTAATGCCAGCGACTTGGGAGGCTGAGGCAGGAGAATCACTTGAAACTGGGAGGCGGAGGCTACAGTAAGCTGAGGTTGGGCCACTGCACTCCAGTCTGGGTAAAAAAGCAAGACTCCATCTCAAAAAAGAAAAAAAAAAAAAAAAGTAAAGAGAATAGTAAAAAGAACTGGCACGTATCCATCACTCAGCTTCAAAAATGATCAATGCATGACCAACCTGTTTCATCATTCCCTTTCCCTCCCACTCTGCATTTATTGTAAAGCCAATATAAGCTATCATATCATTTCATCAATAAATATTTCTGTATGTAGTGCTAAAAGATAAGGGCCCTCTTTGTAAACATACCACAAAATCAATGTTATGCCTAAAAAATTAGTGATGTAACTGATGTTCAAATTTCTCTGATTGTTGGAAGGCTTTTGAAGCCTCATTTGGGTCAGAAGAAAGAATACTAGAATAGATTAGTCATGTCTGCCACATGTGAAGGAGGGGAGAGCAGTGCCATATCAGTTACTGGCCATTCCTGACTCAAAGCCTCCCTTTTGAGGCAAACTGCCCACCTGAACTGCACCTCTGCCCTCCCGGCCAGTGCACTCACCATCTGCAGTGCGATGCCTGCTGCCACGCCCCCTGCAGTGCTGAAGGCTGCTGGGAAGTTGAGTAGTCCTGCGCCCAGGCACGCGTTGACGACGATGAAGACAGCCCCAAGTGTGGAAGTGGTACCTCTGTCTGGACCCCCAGGAGAGGCTTCCCACTCACTCTTGGGGGCTGTGTCCACACAGGGACTCTGAAGCAGCCGGGCCCGCTCTCCGGCATCCGTGCTCAAGCCCCACTCACTGTAGTCACTGTTGATGCTGGCCTGGGCCATGGCCCCAAGAGCCTTCTTCCTGAAAGGTCTGTGGGTTCTGCCTTACAACCACATGCCCCAGGCAGCTGAGCAACACCCACCTGTTTGGGGCTGCTAGCCTAGGACTCTTCTCAACCTAGATGGGACAAAGGCAAGCACTACTGTTATCCTAAGATGGGGGAACTGGGGAACAAAAAGGTGAAATAACTTGCCCAAGATCACATGGGTAGGATCCAAACCCAGGTATGTCTCTGTGCAGACAGTGCACTGGGTGCCAGAGTATGGGGAGACAGACACAGAAACAGATCAGGTGCAAATCATGCTTGTTTCAGGCATACGGACTCATTGGGCCAGTTAGATGTCAACATAAAATGGGTACTAACACATCAGCACTAGAGAGAGGCCCCATGTCGGGCAGGTGTGTCATTGATATACTTTATCTCATTCAATCCTTAGGACAGTCTTGTGGTCAAAAGGTTTGGAGAGATCCCATCACTGACCCAGGGTCATATATTAGCAAGTTGCACAGCAGGATTTGGATCTGGATCTTTCTGGCTTCCCAGCCTGTTTTCACACCACAGGGTCCCAAAAGGACCCCTCGCCAAGAACTGAAATTCAACATATTACAGTCCAGCATGCCTCCCAGTGGCCCGGAGTCTAAATTCTGTGACTTTCGAGGACCTTTGAAATTCAGGCCAATTCTCAACTCCTCTCATGTGACAAAGCCCCCATGCCTGTCATGTTTGCATCTTCAGGAAAACAATGATTCATCCCATGCTTGCAATGCTCCCAACTCCTTTGCCAGCCACCCTTTTAGGTCCTATTTCTTCCCCATTTCCTGGGTCACTCACTGAGCTCTTCTTGGTGCCATGTAGGGGCCCAGCATCACTCAAGTTGGTTTCTTCTCAGTACTCTCTCATGTGCTAGCATCTCACTGGCCACTAGGCTTGCTCTCCTGGGCTGGATTACAATGATCGGTGTTCAACATGCAGTGCTGTTTGTTACTATAAACCACTATTGCTGCAGCTATGGAATGCTTTCTCATTCAATCCTCAATGCAGCCCTAAAAGGTAGACATGACAGTCACCATTTTACCAAAGAGGAAGCTGAATCCCAGAAGGGATAACCACTCTCCCCTGAGTCATACAGTGGTCAGTGGTGGAGCTGGGATTCAAACCCAGGCCTGTCTGACCATAGGGCATCCATTCGTTTGTATCTGCCCCACTCCAGAGTCTAAGACAGTACCTTGGGTATGGCAGAACTCAGATAACAGGCTTATCACCTGACTGATTCTCTTTGCTCTCTGGCTAACCACTGTTGAGATGCAGTTTTTTTTTTCTTCCAAGAATCTTCTGAGGCTCTGAGGAGCCCAGCCCTGAAAAAGGACCTTTAGTGTTCTCAAGGTTCAGCTCATAGCCTGAGACCCAGAGAGAAATGATGGTCGTAAAGAATCAAGTCCACCCCCAGATCAAGAGCAGCCCTGGACAGGGCTGTGATCTGGGTCTCTGAGTAGGCTCTGCTTCATAATGCTGACTCCTCCGCTGCCTATCTGTGTGACCCTGGGCAAGTCACCTCACCCCTCTAAGCCTTTACATCATATGTTCCTGTGGGGCGTGTGTTAATATCAGTAAGGGTTTAACACTCAATAAATGGTCACTGCTGCTATTATTTCTGCAGATGCCCCTTCCCATGTTGCCCACCACCAACCATGCCTGAGACTCTCCAGCCCTAAAGCAAGCTAAGAGCAGAACACTGATCAAAACCACAGCCTGGGCCGGGTGTGGTGGCTCACGTCTGTAATCCCAGCACTTTGGGAGGCCAAGTGGGCAGATCACCTGAGGTCAGGAGTTTGAGACCAGCCTGGCCAACATGGTGAAACTCCATCTCTGCTAAAAATACAAAAATTAGCCAGATGCGGTGGTTCGCCCCTGTAGTCCCAGCTACACAGGAGGCTGAGGCAGGAGAATGGCCTGAAATCGGGAGACGGAGGTTGCAGTGAGCCCAGATCATGCCACTGCACTCCAGTCTGGGCGACAGAGTGAGACTCTGTCTCAAAACAAACAAACAAACAAACAAACAACAAACAAGCAACAAAAAAACCCAAACCAGAGCCTGGTGCTGTTGGCCAGGTAACAATGGGCACAGAGGCCCTGGGATAGCTAATGGGAGAAAGAGCAGGAAGAAGCCCAGATTACAAGGGCAGGGACTAAGAGGGCAGGGAGGAGCCAGGGCAGTCTTCCCCAGAGGCTGCTATTAGCTGGTTACCACCCAGGCTGGCAAAATCTGCCAAAGACCCTTCCTTGAGTCTCCTCATTCCTGAGTCCCGATTTCAGGGTACTCATACAAAACTCCATTTGAGTCTCTACTCCCTCCCTCGTTTAGTCTTTATTTATTTAGAGACAGGGTCTCACTCTGTTGCTCAGGCTGGAGTGCAGTGGCACAATCAGAGCTCACTGCAGCCTCAATCTCCCAGGCTCAAGCAATCCTCCCACCTCAACTCCCTGAGTACCAGGGACTACAGGTGTGTGCCACCACAGCCAACTAACTTTTTAATGTTTTTTTTTTGAGATGGAGTCTTGCTCTTGTCGCCCAGGCTGGAGTGCAATGACACGATCTCAGCTCACTGCAACCCCTACCTCCTGGGTTCAAGAGATTTTCCTGCCTCAGCCTCCTGAGTAGCTGGGATTACAGGTGCCTGCCACCATGCCTGGCTAATTTTTGTATTTTTAGTAGAGATGGGGTTTTGCCATGTTGGCCAGGCTGGTCTCAAACTCCTGACCTTGTGATCCCCCTGCCTCGGCCTCCCAAAGTGCTAGGATTACAGGAGTGAGCCACCGTGCATGGCCAACCTTTGACATTTTTCGTTCCTGTGGGGAAGAAAATTGGCCCTTCAAAATTCAGGCCAATTCTCAGCTCTTCTCCCATGTGACTTCTCCCACGTGACAAGCCCCCCATGCCGGTCATGTTTAAATTTTCTGTAGACACCAGGAGGTCTCACTATGTTGCCCAGGCTGGTCTTGAACTCCTGTGCTCAAGCAATCCTGCTGCCTTGGCCTCCCAAAGTGCTGGGATTACAGGCTTGAGCCACAGCCCCCGGCCTGGTTTAGTCTTTATAGCCCAGAGGGAAGAAAAGGGAACTGAGTAGATTCAGCCATAATGACTGCCCTAACCATTGGGCCATCCTCTCTGATGTCTTCAGCCCACTGGGGGTTTAAAAATGGTTAACAAGACCACTTGGGCTACTTCCCATCGCTCCTCCTGATGATGGACAAACAAAGCTGGGGACCATCCACTCATAAGAGGGAAAGGGGGAAAATTCATGTGCTCTCAGCCATCTGTCATCAAGCATGGAACCATGGCACTAGAGGAAACATCCCTTTGCTGGCTCTAAACCCAGAAAGATCTGTCAGATGTCACAGGGCTTCTTCCTCTTACACATCCTGTCACCCAGCCAGCAACTCAGCAAAATCAAAGCAGTGAGCAGTGAAGGCAGTCTTGGGACTCCCAGGCTTCCAGTGCAGTTAGAGAAGGAACCCTGCAAAGTGAGTGCTGCCAGAGCTGTGACCACCTCCTCCCCGCTGCTCATGTCAGACACAGAGGTCTACAGAGTGACTCGTCCAAGGTCACAAGGCTTGGTGCGGCTTCCTGACTCTCCAACTAAAATGTTTCCCTTTGGCAGCCCTGCTCCAGTCCTGCACCATCTGCCAGCCTCTCCTGCAACCCACATGAGAGCGCAGGCTGGGGTCCTCATGGAACTCAGAAGCTGGGGGTCCCATCTCTTGCGGATTCTCTGCCTTGGTTCAAGATCTCTCGGCACCCCCACTGCTCACTGGCAAATTACTCAGCCCACCGTTCCACCTTACCTGCTCTTTCTCCCTGATGGGCTGTGCCAGAGGGGATTTGCTCCTTCTCTCCAAAGGTCTGGGATTCGGTTCTCCTCACTTCCCTTTCTGGCCCCAATTTCTTCTTTCTCAAGACTTTGCCTAAAATTTGCTGTCAGCAGAGAGAAGAGTGGGCTACTTTTGTGGTGGCTTTAGCAGAGCTGGAGGAAACTGAGCGGCTCTCACTCTTACTCATGGAATGGAGCCTCAGGTCAGATAGGAAAACAGGCCCAGGCGGGAGAGGTTAGACTAAGGTCACAGTGGGTAGGTGGCAGAGCCAGAATAGAAGCCTGATGCCCACATGCTCAGGCCAGAGATGTAGGCCCCTCAGATCCCAACTGGAGCGTGCTCCCAGTTCAGCCTCGGGTTGGAGCCCTGAAATAGAAAGGGTGGGCTGCTTTGTGAGGTGAGCCAGGGCGCACCCGGGCCAGGAGGCCGGGGCGGGCGATTCCCAGGCCTGGAGCGAGGCGGGTGGGCTACTGTGGGGTAAACTGGGGAGAAGCTCCGGGACTCGATCCCAGCCTAGGACTGGGTGGAGACCCGCTGGCTGGGCTAAGGCGCGGCAGAGCCGGCCAACCGAGGGGCGGGCGTGGGGCGAGGCCGCCGGGATCCGGACCTCTGCAGGGAAAGGGCCTGAGCTCTGCCGCGGTGGCGGGGGCTGAGGGGCTCCAGAAACCTCGGGCATCTAACACTTCCACCCTCCAGAACCTGTCTCCGGCCACTTACCTTTGGGGATTCTTTCCCGAGCCGACTGCGGAGACACGTGAGCATGGATCACATGACGCCCGCTCGGGCGGCCGCGGGACACGCTGGGAGTTGTAGTTTCCGCAAGTGTGACTCTTGGACCACACCAGCTCCCTGAATCCTCAGCCCAACAGCATTGCCCTGAGCCAGCCTCGCGTCCAGCCAGCTCGTGTTTATCCTCTTCCTGTTAGTGTTGGCCTCTTGACCAAATCAAACACTGCTCCTTCTTCCAAGGAAGAGCGTTAGGTCTGGCTTCTTTGCCAGTCCAGGGGCGGTGGGCCAAAGCTATTTGGCCTCATTATCCTCCCGGTCTCTGTCCGCAAGGACAGGGCCAGAGCACTGGAGTGTTTTTTAACGAGTAATGTGGGGGACCTTGAGCCACGGTCTTTCCCGCAAGAGAGTGGGCTGGGGGCATGACTATGACCCCGGGGTTTAGGTCCTAGAACAGTTTTTGAGGGTTTGTAGGTGCTCAGTAAATATTTGTTGAATGAAGAAATGGGCATCCAGTCCCGGTTCTGTTCTTGGTTGTGTGTCACTCATAAGTAGTCACGTAATCTCCAGCATCCCAATAGCCTCATTTCTGTTTTGTGGATATGCTCTCCACTGCACCTACCTCTTCATGCATCAGAGGTCCAACCGATGAGGACACGCTGGGAATCCTTGGAAACCCAAGTCATATCTTTTTTTTTTTTTTTTTGAGACAGAGTCTCACTCTGTCTCCCAGGCTGGAGTGCAGCGGCACAATCTCTGCTCACTGCAACCTCCGCCTCCTGGGTTCAAATGATTCTCCTGCCTCAGCCTCCCGAGTAGCTGGGACTTACTGGTGCGCACCACCACGCCCAGCTAATTTTTGTATTTTTAGTAGAGATGGGGTTTCGCCATGTTGGCCAGGTTGGTCTCGAGCTCCTGACCTCAAGTGATCCACTCGTCTCGGCCTCCCAAAGTCCTGGGATAACAGGCATGAGCCACCGCCCCTGGCCTCCAAAAAGTTTATATAAATTGAATCATACTGGTTGCGTGCGATGGCTCACACCTATAATCCCAGCACTTTGGGAGGCCAAGGCAGGATGATCACTTGATGTCAGGAGTTCGAGACCAGCCTCAAACTGTGTTGAGGCTGTGAGAATCGCTTGAACCCGGGAGGTGGAGGCTGCAGTGAGCCAAGATCACGCCACTGCACTCCAACTTGGGCAACAGAGTGAAACTCTGTCTCGGGAAAAAAAAAATTAAAAAATAAAAAAGTTTTCTTGACATATTCGTATGCCATAAAATCCACCCTTTGAATGCGTCCAATAAGGTGCATTTTACTTTCTTCAGAGTTGTGCAATGATGACCACCATCTAATTTCAGAATATTGTGATCACCCTCCCCTACTAAAACTAAAATCCTGAACTTGTTAGCAGTCACTCCCCATCCCACCCTGCACCAAGTCCTTGGCAACTCTGAATCTACTTTTTGCTTCTTGGGTTTACCTATTCTTGACCTTTCATATAAATTGAGTCACACAATATATGACCTGTTCTGTCTGCTTCTTTCACTGAGCATACTGTTATCAGGGCTCATCCTAGTTGGAACATGAATCAGTATTTCATTCACTTTTATTGCTGAATAATGTTCTGTTGTGTGGCTATACCACATATATTGTGGCAGGTCCCCCATCAGGTTACTTGGGAGTGTATGCCCACTGCTTGAATACTGAATGCTGGGTGGTGAGCCAAGGCCATGGTGCCCAGCCTAGGAGCAGATATTCCTGAGGACTCAAACATCCTGGAGAGGATCTGAGAACCTACCATGGAAAACAGTCCCATTGCATACACTCAGTAGGCAAAAAGCTAGAAAATTAGCTTAAAAACAGCTTAGAGATGGGAGGTGTTGCAGATCTGTAGCACTGTCCTGCTACTGTCCAGGAGTGTCCCATATGTAAGTCCTCAAACTCATCTACTCGCCAAGCTGGACTTGCCTGAGTCATTCTCTGGTCTCCCGACTGCCTCCAAGTTTGGGGGAAAGCTTTTCATACAATTCAGTGTTTTTCTCATTACACTACATTTTGTTTATCTGTTCAGTAGTTTATATTTGTGTTATATTTTCTTTTTAGCTACTGTGAATAATGGTGCTGTGAACATTCATGTACAAGTTGTTTTTTTTTTTTGAGATGGAGTTTCGCTCTTTTTGCCCAGGTTGGAGTGCAATGGCATGATCTTGCAATGGCTCACTGCAACCTCCGCCTCCTGGGTTCAAGCGATTCTCCTGCCTCAGCCTCCTGAGTAGGTGGGATTACAGGTGCCTACCACCATGCCCGAATAATTTTGTATTTTAAGTAGAAACGGGGTTTCACCACGTTGGCCAGTCTGGTCTCGAGCTCCTGACCTCGGGTGATCTGCCCACCTTGGCCTCCCTCATGGACTAGTTTTTGTGTGGACATATGTTTTCATTTCTCTTGGGTATACATGTAGAAGTGGAATTGATAGATCAGATGGTAACTCTATGTTTAACCTTTTAAAAATTATTTTATTGGCAGGGTGCGGTGGCTCACACCTGTAATCCCAGCACTTTGGGAGGCTGAGGTGGGTGGATCATGATGTTAAGAGATCGAGACCACCCCATCTCTACTAAAAATAGAAAAAAATTAGCCGGGCGTGGTGGCATGCTCCTGTAGTCACCGCTACTCGGGAGGCTGAGGCAGCAGAATTGCTTGAACCGGGGAGGTGGAGGCTGCAGTAAGCCGAGATTGTACCACTGCACTCTAGCCTAGTAGCTGGGACTGCAGATGTGTGCCACCATGTTCAGCTAATTTTTAAATTTTTTGCAAAAACAGGGTCTTGCTGTGTTGTCCAGGCTAGTCTTGAATTCCTGGGCTCAGGCAATCCTTCCACCTCAGCCTCCCAAAGTGCTAGGATTACAGGTATGAGCCACTGGGCCAGTCCTACAACTGTTTTGGATATTGATCTTATACCCTACAATTCTGTTGAACTTATTTACTAGCTCTAATAGTTTTATTAGTGGAATCTTCAACATAAGATTATAAATCTGTAAATAGAGATAATTTTTATCT
This sequence comes from Rhinopithecus roxellana, assembly GCF_007565055.1. Classification (NCBI taxonomy): domain Eukaryota; kingdom Metazoa; phylum Chordata; class Mammalia; order Primates; family Cercopithecidae; genus Rhinopithecus; species Rhinopithecus roxellana. Next base: position 40,765,524 of record NC_044568.1, on the reverse strand, counting down.
TCCTTTCTAATCTGGATTCCTTTTATTTTCTAGCCTTGACTGTACTAGAACCTCCAGTACAATGTTGAATGAAATGATGAGAGTGGACATCCTTGTTTTGTTCCTTGTTTCAGAAGACAATCATTCAGCGATTCATTACTAAGTATGATGTTGCCTGTGGATTATTTGTAGATGCCTTTTATCAGGGTAGGAATTTCCTGCTTATTCCTAGTGTGTTGAGTGTTTTTATCACGAATGGGTGTTGGATTTTGTCAAATGCTGGTTTTTTTTCTCTGCTTCTATTGAGATAATTATGTAATGTTTCTACTTTATTTTATTGATACGGTATGTACGTTGCTTTTCCTATGTTGAATCAATTTTGCATTCCTGGGATTAATACTTCTTGGTGATGGTGCAGTCTATGTGAAGCTGTCAAATCCTCAGCTTTTCTTGGTGGGAAGTCTTTGGATTATTCATTCAATCTCTTAATTGTAAGTCTATTCAAATTTTCTATTTCTCTTTGAGTCAGTTTTGGTAGTGTTTTGCTTTGAGGTGGGGTCTCAAGCTGTCACCCAGACTGGAGTGCCGTAGTGCGATCTTGGCTAACTGCAACCTTTGCCTCCTGAGCTCAAGTGATCCTGCCATCTCCCAAGTAGCTGGGACCACAGGCATGCGCGACCATGCCTGGCTAATTTTTTATATTTCTGGTAAAGATGGAATTTTGCCATGTTGGCCAGGCTGGTGTCAAACTCCTGACCTCAAGTGATCTGCCCACCTTGGCCTCCCAAAGTGCTGGGATTACAGGTGTGAGCCACCACACCTAACCGGTTTGGGTAGTGTTTTTCTAGGAATTTGTCCATTTAATGTAGGTTATTTGGCTTGTTGACATATAATTTTCATAGTATTCTCTTATAATCCTTTTTATTTCTGTAAGGGCAATATTAATGGCTTTTATCTCATTCCTGATTTTAGCAATATGAGTCTTCTCTTTCTTGGTCAGTGTAGTTAAAGCTATGTCAATTTTGTTGATTCTTAAAAAGAAACTTTTGATTTTGTTGATTTTCTCTATTTTTCTATTCTGTTTCATTTATTTGAGCTCTAGTTTTTATTATTTTCTTCTGCTTGCTTTGGGTTTAATTTGATCTTTTATTTACTAGTTTCTTAAGGTGGAACATTAGGTTATTGAATTAAGATCTTTCTTCTTCTTCTTCTTCTTCTTTTTTTTTCTTTTTTTTTTTTTTTGAGACGAAGTCTAGCTCTGTCGCCCAGGCTGGAGTGCAGTGGCCCGATCTCAGCTCACTGCAAGCTCCGCCTCCCGGGTTCACGCCATTCTCCTGCCTCAGCCTCCCAAGTAGCTGGGACTACAGGCGCCCGCCACCTCGCCCGGCTAGTTTTTTGTATTTTTTTTTTAGCAGAGACGGGGTTTCACCGTGTTAGCCAGGATGGTCTCGATCTCCTGACCTCGTGATCCACCCGTCTCGGCCTCCCAAAGTGCTAGGATTACAGGCTTGAGCCACCGCTCCCGGCCCTTCTTCTTTTTTTTTTGAGACAGAGTCTTGCTCTGTCACACAGGCTGGAGTGCAGTGGCGTGATCTCGGCTCACTGCAACCTCTGCCTCCTAGGTTCAAGCGATTCTCCTGCCTCAGCCTCCCAAGTAGCTGGGATTACAGGCACACGCCACCATGCCTGGGTAATTTTTTGCATTTTTACTAGAGACGGGGTTTTACCACATTGGCCAGACTGGTCTCAAATTCCTGACCTCAGGTGATCCACTTGCCTTGGCCTCCCAAAGTGCTTGGATTACAGGCATAAGCCAACATGTCTGGCCAACGTCTTTCTTCTTTTTTTTAACAAAGGCATTTATAGCTATGCACTGCTTTAACTACATCCCAGAAGATTTGATATGTGTTTTCATGAAAATATTTTCTAATTTCCCTTTTGATTTCTTCTTTAACTGATGTTATTTAGTAGTGTACTGTTCAACATCCACATATTTATAAATTTCCCAAATTTCCTTTTGTGATTGATTCCTAGTTTCATTCCACTGTGGTCAGAGAACATACTTTGTGTGATTTAAGTCCTTTTATGTTTATGGAGATGTGTTTTATGGCCTAATGTATGGGCTGTCCTGGAGAATGTTCCATGTGCACCTGAGAAGACTGCATATTCTGCTCCTGTTGGGTCAAGTGTTCTATAGATTGTCTGTTAGGTGTAGTTGGTTGATTTACAGTATTTTGAAGCCTTCTCTTTTCTTGTTGACGTTCTGCCTAGTCCTGTTGGGTCAAGTGTTCTATAGATTGTCTGTTAGGTGTAGTTGGTTGATTTACAGTATTTTGAAGCCTTCTCTTTTCTTGTTGACGTTCTGCCTAGTTGTTATATCCATTCTTGAAAGTATGAGGCTGGGAGCCGTGGCTCAGGCCCATAATCCAATCACTTTCGGAGGCTGAGGCAGGAGGATTGTTGAGCTCAGTGGTTCGAGAGCAGCCTGGGCAACATAGCAACATCTCATTTCTACTAAAAATTAAATAAATTAGCCAGGTGTGGTGGCACATGCCTGTGGTCCCGGCTACTCAGGAAGATGAGATGGGAGGATTTCTTGAGCCCAGGAAGTTTGAGACTGGAATTGTGCTCATGTCACTGCACTCCAGCCTGGGTGACAGAGCAAGACCCCGTCTCAAAGAAAAGAAAAAAAAAAGATTGTCTTTTGTCAACAGCATATAGTTGGATCTTTTAAATAAAAAAATCCCTTCTGCTAATATCTGTCTTCTAATTGTAGTGTTTGATTCCTTTACATTTAATGTAATTACTAGTAAGTTAGGCTTTACATCTGCCATTGTGCTGTTTGTTCTTTCTATATGTCTTTTCATTGTTGTTATTCCTCTGTTCCTCCATTATTGTCTTATTTTGTGTTAAGTACATATTTTCTAGTCTATCATTTTATTCTCGTGTGATTTCTTTTACTGCTATGGTTTGAATGTGTCCCCCAAAATTCATGTGTCAGAAACTTAATACCTAATGCAACAGTGTTGGGATGTGGGGACACATAAGAGGTGATTAGGTCATGAGCGCTCTGCCCTGATGAATGGACTAATATAATTATTGTGGGAGTGGGTTAGTTATCATGAGATTGGGCTTATTAGAGAAGCAAATTCTGGACTGGGGACAGTGGCTCACACCTGTAATTTCAGCACTTTGGGAGGCCAAGGTAGGCCTCTCTTGAGGCCAGGAGTTCAAGACCAGCCCAGTGAACATAGCTGTCTCTGTAGAAAAGAAAAAGTAGCCAGGCATGCTGTCTCATGCCTGTAGTCCCAACTATTCAGGAAGCTGAGGCAGGAGGATTGCTTGAGCTTAGGAGGTTGAGGTTGCAGTGAACTACGATCCTGCCACTGCACTCCAGCCTGAGTGACAGAGCGAGATCCTGTCTTAAAATAAAAATAAAAATAAAAATAAAAATAAAAGTGTTCCACCTTCGGCCATGGGATGACTCACCATGAAGGTCCTCACCAGATGGCAGCACCATGCTCTTGGACTTCCCAGTCTCCAGAACCATGAGCCAAATAAACTTCTATTGCTTATACATTCTCCAGTCTGTGGTATTCTGTTATAGCAACTCAAAATGGACTAAGACATTTACTATACACAGTTTTGAGTGATTTTCTTAGTGGTTGCCCTGTGGATTACAATTAACATTAGACCAACACTCTAGAATTAATACGAATTTAATTCACTTGGATCCAAATCTTTGCTTCTATATCCTTTTGTTCTCTTTCCCCTGTATGCTACTCTAGTAATACAAATATGACAGCAGTTTATGTACATTATAAACCCATCAACATAGTTTTATTTTTAAATTAAAAAAATTCTTTTTCTGAGACAGGGTCTCACTCTGTCACGCAGGCTGGAGTGCAGTACTGACTTATTGCAACCTCTGTCTCATGGGCTCAAGCTATTCTCCCACCTCGGCCTCCTAAGTAGCTGGGACTACAGGCATGCATTACCACTGAAAATACCTAGTTTCTGTATTTTTAGTAGAGACAGGGTTTCACCATGTTGACCAGGCTGGTCTCAAACTCCAGACCTCAAGTTATCTGCCCACCTTGGCCTCCCAAAGTGCTGGGATTACAGGGATGAGCCACTGAGCTTGGCTCCATCAACATAGTTTTATAATTATTTATGCAGTTGCTTTTTTTTTTTTTTTTTTTTTTTTTTTTTTGAGACGGAGTCTTGCTCTGCTGCCCAGGCTGGAGTGCAGTGGCCGGATCTCAGCTCACTGCAAGCTCCGCCTCCCGGGTTCACGCCATTCTCCTGTCTCAGCCTCCCGAGTAGCTGGGACTACAGGCGCCCGCCTCGTCGCCCGGCTAGTTTTTTGTATTTTTTTAGTAGAGACGGGGTTTCACCGTATTAGCCAGGATGGTCTCGATCTCCTGACCTCATGATCCGCCCGTCTCGGCCTCCCAAAGTGCTGGGATTACAGGCTTGAGCCACCGCGCCCGGCCATGCAGTTGCTTTTTAAATGAGAGAGCATGGCTGGGTGTGATGGCTCATGCTTGTCATCCCAGCACTCTGAGAGGTGGATGTGGGTGGATCACTTGAGCCCAGGAGTTTGAGATCTGCCAGGGCAACAGGGTGAAACCCTATCTCTATTTAAAAAAAAAAATTATCTGGGTATGGTGGTGTGCACCTGTAGTCCCAGCTACTGGAGAGGCTGATGTGAGAGAATTGCTGAGCCTGGGAGGCAGAGGTTGTAGTGAGCTGAGGTCGTACCACTGTACTCCAGCCTGTGGGACAGAGCAAGCCTCTGTTTTAAAAAATAAGTAGGGAGCACAAGAAAAGTGTTATAAACAAAAAATACATTTGTACTATTTTAAATATTTACTATGTAGTTATTTTTACTGGTGCTCTTTATTTCTTCATTCAAATTACTGTCAAGTGTCCTGTTATTTCAGCCTTAAGGATTTCCTTGAATATTTCTTATAGGGCAGACCTGCTAGCAACAATTTTCTCTGTTTTCATCTGGGAATGTCTTAATTTCTCTTTTGTTTTTGAAGGATAGTTTTGCTGGGTGAGAATTCTTAATTTATGGTCTTTTTCTTTGAGCACTTTGCATGTGTCTCCTCACTGCCTCAGGCCTCCATGGTTTCTGATGAGAAACCAGTTGTTAAGCTCACTGAGGAGCCCTGTATGTGTTCCTTCTCTTGCTGCTTTCAAATTTCTCTGTCTTTGGACGGTTTATGATGTTTCTAGGTATGGATCACTTTAAGATTATCTTAGAGTTTCTTGGATGTGTAGATAATGTTTTTCTCAAGTTTGGAAAGTTTTCCACCATTATTTCTTCAAATATCCTTTCTGCTCCTTTCTTTCTCTTTCTCCTGAGACTGCCATTATGTATATGTTGGTATGCCTGATGGTGTCTTGCAGATCTCTGAAATTCTGTTCATTTTTCCTCTTTTTTTTTGAGACAGTCTGGTTCAGTCACCCAGACTGGAGTGCATTGTTGTGATCTTGGCTTACTGCAACCTCCATCTCCTGGGTTCAAGTGATTCTCATGCCTCAGCCTCCCGAGTAGCTGGGATTACAGGTACATGCCACCGTGCTCGGCTAATTTCCATATTTTTAGTAGAGACAGGGTTTCACCATGTTGGCCAGGCTGGTGTGGAACTCCTGGCTTCAAGTGATCTGCCCTCCTTGGCCTCCCAAAGTGCTGGGATTACAGGTACACCCAGCCCTCACTTTTCTTCATTTTTTTTCTTTCTCTTCCACAGGACGGATAATCTCAATTGATGTGTCCTTATGTTTACTGATTCTCTATCAGCACAAATTTACTATTGAGCCCTTCTATTAAATTTTTAATTTCAGTTATTACTGTACATTTTAACTCCAGAATTTCCATTTGGGTCTTTTTAATAATATCTATTTATGATAGTCTCTATTTGGCAGGACACTGTAGTTGTTCAGACATAATTTCCTTTCATTCTTTGCCTATGTGATTCAAAGTCTTTGTCTAGTAAGTCTAATGCCTGGGCTTGGGCTTCCTCAGGGACAGTTTCTATTGACTGCTTTTCTCCCTATGTATGGACCATACTTTCCCATTTCTTTACATTTTTCAAAAAGTTTTTGAAGACTAGACATTGAAAAATAATATAATATGGATATCCAAAAATTGGAGTTTGTTGTTGCTTCCTTTTGTTTAGTGACCTTCCTGGACTAATTCTGTAAAGTCTTTATTCTTTGTTGTGTGTGGTCACTGAAGTCTCCTCCGAGTTCGTTTAGTTAATTTGATGATTTCCTTAAATGCCTTGAACCAGTAAGTATCCCAGCCGTTACTGAAAGTCTGTTTAATTCTCCGGTTGGCAGTTTATCCCTCTGTCCTGGACTTCACTTACTGTTTGCACAGAGCCTCAAGGCCAGTCAGAAGTGAGAGATTAGGATGTTCTTAGATCTTACCTGGACATGTGCACAGCCTGTACCTGTTCATGGTTTTCTAGTTTACCAGAAGCATGACAAACTTTTACTTACTTATTGTTTTTGAGACAGAGTCTCACTCTGTTTCCCCAGGCTGGAGTGTAGTGGCACAATCTTGGCTCACTGCAACATCCCCTTCCTGGTTCAAGCGATTCTCCCACCTCGCCTCCTGAGTAGCTGGGACTACAGGTGTGCGCCATCATGCCCAGCTAATTTTTTTGCATTTTTTCATAAAGACTGGCTTACACCATGTTGGCCAGGCTGGTCTTGAACTCCTGACCCCAAGTATCTGCCTGCCTTGGCTTCTCAAAGCGCTGGGATTACAGTTGTGAGCCACTGCACCTGGCCCTTGCTTATTGAGACAGGATCTCACTCTGTCATCCAGACTTGAGTGCAGTGGCAATGATCATGGCTCACAGCAGCTTTGACCTCCTGGGCTCAAGTGATCCTCCCGCCTTGGTCTCCCAAAATGTCGGGATTACAGGTGTGAGCCACTCAAAACTTTTTAAAGGCCTCTATACACACATTCATCCCCCAGTTTTTTTCTTTTGAAGTTATTTTTTTTTCCTTTCTTAGTTTTTTTGAGACCAACTCTTGCTCTGTCACCCAGGCTGGAGTGCAGTGAAACAATCTCGGCTCACTGCAACCTCCGCCTCCCAGTTCAAATGAGTCTCGTGCCTCAGCCTCCTGAGTAGCTAGGAATACAGGTGTGCACCTGTGTACCCAGCTAATTTTTGTATTTTTAGTAGAGATGGGTTTCACTGTGTTGCCCAGGCTGGTCTCAAACTCTTGAGCTCAAGAGATCTGCCTGCCTTGGCCTCCCAAAGGGCTGGGATTACAGGCATGAGCTACTGCACCGGTCCCTGAAACCAGTTTTGAGTCTTTTGGTTTTTAAGGCTACCATGGAGCTGGGAGGAGGGGGATGGGAATAGGGCGTTAAATGACACAAGTCTTGCCGTTCTGACTGAGATTGTCATTTTTCTTGAATAAACTCTCCTGGGATTGTTGGAAGCCTTTGCTTCATTCCCAGAGTGTTGATTTTGGCAATGTTTGACAGTATTCTCATTGCTTTTATGGAAGACAGGATTCTCTCTTCCACATTCTGCCATTTCAAAAATGCTTTCGTTAGAATCATTCTTTTTTTTTTTTTTGAGATAGATTTTCACTCTTGTTGCCCAGATTGTTGTGCAGTGGTGCGATCTTGGCTCACTGCAACCTCCGCCTCCCGGGTTCAAGCGATTCTCCTGCCTCAGTCTCCCCGGAAGCTGGGATGACAGGCGCCCGCCACCACACCTGGCTAATTTTTGGAATTTTTAATATAGACAGAGTTTCACCATGTTGGCCAGGATGGTCTTGAACTCCTGACCTCAGGTGATCCACCCACCTCGGCCTCCCAAAGTGTTGGGATTACAGGCACGACCCACCACACCCAGCCAAGAATCGTTCTTTATTTTCCACTTCCTCCAGTTTAGATTAAGAGTTTGGATGGGGATCAATGTTCATATGATGCAACCAAATTGAGATGGAGCAGATGACTTTGTTCCTTAAACCCTTTTGCCTACAGGATCCAGTAATTCCTTAAGAAGACATAATGCACTTGGTGGTGTGGCCTCTGCCTGCCCCGCTAGGCAGATCTCTTGCTGCTCCAATGTTTGAGCTCTAACTTGTTTCCAGGCCTTCCATTATGCTTTTGCATCTGCTGTGGAATATCCTAAACTGGGCCAACTCAGAATAGGTCTTCAGACATTTGTTGAAATTGAGAAAGAGAAGCTTTTTTTCTTTTTGTCTCTCTTTTTTTTTTTTTTTTTTTTTTGAGAGGGAGTGGAGTTATTAGAAAAAACTCCTGGACCTGCTGGTGAGTATCTTCTCACTGTTGAGAGGACAGTCTTCTCAAGAATGAAGCCAGCACCCGCCAGGCGCTGTGGCTCACGCCTGTAATCCCACCACTTTGGGAGGCCGAAGCAGGTGGATCACTCGAGGTCAGGAGTCTGAGACCAGCTTGGCCAACACGGTGAAACCCCGTCTCTACTAAAAATACAAAAAAGTTAGCTGGGTGTGGTGGCAGGCACTTGTAATCCCAGCTACTTGGGAGGCTGAGGCAGGAGAATCACTTGAACCTGGGAGGTAAACGTTGTAGTGAGCCAAGATCGCACCACTGCAATCACTCCAGCCTGGGTGTCCGAGCAAGACTCTATCTCTAAAAAAAAAAAAAGATTGAAGCCGGTGCCAGCACCAGCAGCAAAAAAAGTGAAGCTGACAAATGGAGGCAGATTCTTGGCAACATGGAGCACTTAGCTCTGGCTGTTAGACCCAGCAGCTAGAGATCTAGAGCTACCATTACATCAGCCTTGGGCTGTTCTCCAGTACATGTACATGAGCTAATTCCCTTTTTATTCTTGTGCCAGTCAAGCTGGCTTTTGGCACTTGCAACCAAAGGAGCCCTAATTAATAAAGTCTAGAGTCTCAAAGCCAAGACAGGGGAAAACAATAAAGGGCGCCTTCGAGTTCTAAGCACAAATGACCTGCCACAGTATTTGCTCGAAAATATTTATTGAAGGTTGCCACGGGCATCAAATAAGATCATGTCCTTTTTTTTTTTTTTTGAGACGGAGTCTCACTGTCGCCCAGGCTGGAGTGCAATGGTGCGATCTCGGCTTACTGCAACCTCTGCCTCCTGGGTTCAAGTGATTCTCTCTGCCTCAGCGTCCTGAGTAGCTGGGATTACAGGTGCCCACCACCACACCCGGCTAATTTTTGTATTTTTAGTAATGATGGGGTTTCACCATGTTGGCCAGGCTGGTCTCGAGCTCCTAAACTTAAGTGATCTGCCTGCCTCGGCCTCCCAAAGTGCTGTAATTACAGGCATGAGGCACCGCGCCTGGCTGATCATGTCCATTTTTAAGTGCCATGTAAATAAACATAAGGGATTGTTAAATACAAGCCTGACAGAAATTCTCAGCTGAAATTCCTCACTTTGCCCCAGGAATTGGTCCAAAAAGGTCTTTGGATATTGAGTAACTTCCTTTTTTAGATTTGGACATTTAGAGAATGGCCTTCATTTCATTTTTTTTTTCTTTAGTGTAGATACACTTTTTACAACTTTTTTTTGAGGCAGAGTCTCTCTGTCCCCCAGGCTGGAGTGCCGTGGTGCGATCTCGGCTCACTGTCACCTCCACCTCCCAGGTTCAAGCAATTCTCCCACCTTAGCTTCCTGAGTAGCTGGGACTGTAGGCAGTGCACCACCACAGTCAACTAATTTTTGTATTTTTAGTAGAGATATGGTTTCACCATGTTGCCCAAGCTGGTCTTGAACTCCTGGTCTCAAGTGATCCTCCTGCCTTGGCCTCCCAAAGAGCTGGGATTATAGGAGTGAGCTACCATACCTCGCCTATATTTTTTAATTAAAAAAAATTCTTTTTTAGAGACAAGGTTTCACACGTTACTCAGACTGGACTTAAACTCCTGGACCCAAGTGATCCTCCTGCCTCAGCCTCCCAAATAGCTGGGACCACAGGCTCATGCTACTGCACCCAGCTAGAGAATGGCCTTCTGTCTGTAGATTCCCCAAGCCTACCACCTCACTGGGGACTTGACAGCAAGTTTTTACCATTTTAAAATAAAACCATTTTTTTTTTTTGGAGATGGAGTCTTGCTCTGTCGCCCAGGCTGGAGTGCAGTGGCGCGATCTCGGCTCACTGCAAGCTCTGCTTCCCGGTTCAAGTGATTCTTCTGCCTCAGCCTCCTGAGTAGCTGGGACTACAGGCGCCCGCCACCGTGCCCGGCTAATTTTTTTGTATTTTTTTAGTAAAGACAGGGTTTCAACTGTTAGCCAGGATGGTCTCGATCTCCTGACCTCGTGATCCGCCCGCCTCGGCCTCCCAAAGTGCTGGGATTATAGGTGTGAGCCACCGCTCCGGCCCCGGTATGTATGTATGTATGTATGTATGTATGTATTTTTCAGATGGAGTTTTGCTCTTGTCGCCCAGGTTGGAGTGCAATGGCGTGATCTTGGCTCACTGCAACCTCCGCCTCCCAGGTACCAACGATTCTTCTGCCTCAGCCTCCCGAGTAGCTGGGATTACAGGCACCTGCCACCAAACCCAGCTAATTTTTGTATTTGTAGTAGAGACGGGGTTTCACCATGTTGGCCAGGCTGGTCTCAAACTCCTGACCTCAGGTGATCCACTCACCTTGGCCTCCCAGAGTGCTGGGATTACAGGCGAGAGCCACCATGCCTGGCCCTGGTTTTGTTTTTATCTTCCGCTTATTTCCTAAGCTCTGCCAACTCACTTCTCTATTTATTTTTTTCTTCCTTGATCTCTACTTTACATAATTGTCTTTCAGTACTTTCAACATATGTGAGAATCTATGGCCAGAATTTTCATTTTCTTTGTGGCATTATTTTCTTTTTGTTGGTATGCTCATTTGCCTTGTTTCCCCATTCCTTTTTTTCTCCTAGTATTTTTTAAAGCTTATTTTAGGGCCAGGCCTGGTGGCTCACACCTGTAATCCCAGTACTTTGGGAGGCCGAGGTGGGTGGATCATGAGATCAAGAGATTGAGACCATTCTTGCCAACATGGCGAAACCCCGTCTCTACTAAAAATACAAAAATTTGCTGGGCGTAGTGGCACACACCTGTAATCTCAGCTACTCAGGAGGTTGAGGCAGGAGAATCGCCTGAACCTAGGAGGCGGAGGTTGCAGTGAGGGAAATTGTGCCACTGCACTCCAGCCTAGCAACAGAGCAAGACTTTGTCCAAAAAAAAAAAAAAAAAAAAAAAAAAAAAAAAAAAAAAAATTGAAGTGTAAGATGCATATAGCAAAGTCAGTAAAACATACTAATTAAATTCAGCACATCTTGATGAATTTTTACTTATGTATTCACTTTTGTAACCATGACCCAGAGCAAGATTTAAAACATTTCCAGCACAGCTCTTAGAGCATTTTTTTTTTCTTATCCCTATGACAGATTAAGAAATTTTATTTTTCTTTCGGAGATGGGGTATCACTATATTGCCCAGGCTGGTCTTGAACTCCTGAGCTTAAGCAATCCTCCCGCCTCATCCCCTCAAAGTGCTGGGATTATAGGTGTGAGTCACTGTGTCCAGCCAGATTAAGCATTTTTAATAGATATTGTGCTGGTTCTTTTAAAAAATATATTTACTTTTATGTTAGGAACAACTTTACATGTAATAAATTTTAATTGAAATTTTTACAAGTGTTTATACATACATGCATCCACCACTCAGATTGATACAGAACGTTTCCAGCATCTCAGAAGCCTCTCTTGTGTCCCAGGTAATATCCCCCTCTAGAAAAGGCAACCACTATTCTAGCTGATGTCACCATAGATTAGTTTTGCCAGTTCATGAACTTCACATAAATTAAATTATACAGTATTTGCTCACTGGAGTCTAGTTTCTTTTGGTCAGTACTATGAGATTCATCCAGGTTGCTCTAAGTAGTTATTTATATATGTATTTCCCCCCCATGACTGTGAATTTTAAGAAACTCATCCTTCTTTTTCTTTTGTTTTTGAGACAGAGACTCACTCTGTCGCCCAAGCTGGAGTTCAATGGCACAGTCTTGGCTCACTGCAACCTCCACCTCCCAGGTTCAAGTGATTCTCCTGCCTCAGCCTCCCAAGTAGGTGGGACTACAGGCGTGCACTGCCATGCCCAGCTAACTTTTGCATTTTTAGTAGAGATGGGGTTTCATCGCTATGTTGGCCAGGCTGGTCTTGAACTCCTGACCTCAGGTGATCCACCTGCCTTGGCCTCCCAGAGTGCTGGGATTACAGGCAGGAGTCACTGTGCCCAGCCAGAAACCCATTCTTCTAAAAGAAAAATTCATTCTTCTGTTGATGAATACTTGGGTTGTTTTTAGTGTTGGCAATTGATATAGTTTGGCTCTGTGTCCCCACCCAAATCTCATCTCAAATTGTAATCCCCATGTGTCGAGGGAGGGAGGTGATTAGATCATGGGGGTGGTTTTCCCCATGCTGTTCTCGTGATAGTGAGTGAGTTCTCGTGAGATCTGATGGTTTTATAAGCGTCTGGCATTTCCCCTGCTTGCACTTCTCTCTCCTGTCACCATGTGAAGAAGGTCCCTGCCTCCCTTTCAACTTACGCCACGATTGTTAAGTTTCCTGAGGCCTCCCAGTCATGTGGAACAGTTAGTCATTTAACCTCTTTGCTTTATAAATTATCCAGTCTCAGGCATTTCTCTTTTTTTCCTTTTTTCTTGAGACAGAGTCTCACTCTGTCGCCCAGGCTGGAGTGCAGTAGCGCAATCTCAGCTCCCTGAAACCTCCTCCTCCCCCCAGGTTCAAGCGATTCTCCTGCCTCAGCCTCCCGAGTAGCTGGGATTACAGGCATGTGCCACCACACCTGGCTAATTTTTGTATTTTTAGTAGAGACGGAGTTTCACCATGGTGGCCAGGATGGTCTCAATCTCTTGACCTCATGATCCACCCGCCTCAGCCTCCCAAAGTGCTGGGATTACAGGCATGAGCTACCGTGCCTAGCCACTCTCAGGTATTTCTTTATAGCAGTGTGAAAACAGACTAATACAGCAATTAAGAATAGGTATTGTGTATGTTCTTGTTCATGTCTTTGGGTTGACATATATGAATTTCTCTTGAGTGTATACCTAAGAATGGAATGGCTGGGTCATAGGATAAGAATATGCTATATGCTATAGTTTCGATATCTGACCCCTCCAAATTTCATGTTGAAATTTGATCCCCAATGTTGCAGGTGGAGCCCAATGGGAAGTGTCTGGGTGATGGGGGCGGATTCCTCTTGAATGGCTTGGTGCTGTCCTCGTGGAAATGAATTCTCACTCTATTAGTTGGCAGAAGTTTCCTTCCCAGCTGTCTGTTTAGAGGATCCTGGCCCCTCTCTTGCTTCCTGTCTCACCAAGTGATGTCTGCCTACACCAGCTCCCCTTTGCCTTTGCCAAGAGTGATAGAGGCCAGAAGTCCTCACCAGAGCAGATGCTGGTGTCATGCTTCTTGTACAGCTTGTAAAACCACAAGCCAAATAAACCTATTTTTATAAATTACCCAACTCTGGTATTCCTTAAGCCTTGTCTTGTTTGCTCCGAGAATACTAACTGGCAACGCCTGTGGCTGCAGCATTTACCCTGAGATAAATTTGCCATGAAATATCTCGTTTTTATGATTTTTGCATCGCTCTAGTATATCAACTTTGGAAACAAAAGACATTGTTCTATTTATAGCATTGCGTTTTTAGTAGTGGTATTTTCATGTACTATAGTAATTGCCTATCACTGAAAATGTCAAATCCTAGAAAATGTCACATTCCTATGCATGATGTTAACATCATTCTCAAACGGTTGTTGGCCGAAGATTCATTTGATGAATCTGATTTTTCAAAAATAGACAATTCTGAGGATTCAGGTGATTCTGATGTTAGTTCTGTTTAGAAGTAACGCCAAGAACAGTTTTTATATTTTATTTTCACACTGAAAATCAGTCAGATTTGGTTCAGCCTCAAAGAGTGTGTTTATATGAAATTAAATGAGCACTGGCAGCGAGCTGCATTTTTTTTTTCTAAATGGGAAAGGGTTAATAGCGACACAAAAGAACTAAGACAGCATATGTGTAGCTTTAGTAAATACTGACAGTATTTACTGCACTGGCAAAGTGAGAGTTCTAGTTCCACATCTTCACTAATCTTAGTGGTGTTCGTCTTAATTTTAGCCATTTAGGTGGGTGCGTCTAATAGTGGTTTTGTGTTTACCTGATGAATGATACTGAACACTTTTTCATATGCTTTGAATATGTACATCCAAATTTGCATATCCTCTTTTGTGACATGCCTGTTCAAGTCTCCTGCTCATTTTAAAAACTGGATTGTCTCATTGATTTGGAATAGTTCTGGATATATCTGGAGTCTAGTTTTATTTTTTTAAGACAGGGCCTCACTCTGTCGCCCAGGATAGAGTGCAGTGGCACAATCATGGCTCACTGCAGCCTCGACTTCCTTGGGCTCAAGCGATCCTCCTATCTCAGCCTTCTGAGGAGCTGGGACTACAGGTATGCACCATCACATCCGACTAATTTTCTATTTTCAGTAGAGATGGGGATTCGCTATGTGGCCCAGGCTGGTCTCAAACTCCTGGGCTCAAGAGATCCACCTGCGTAAGCCTCCCAAAGTGCTAGAATTACAGGTGTGAGCCACCACTCCTGGCTTAGATTCTGGTGTTATTTATATGTACTGTCAATATATTCTCCATCTGAAGACTGTTTTTGTTTTTTTTTTTCACTTTATTGGTTTCCTTTGTGGAACAAAACTCCTTAATTTTGATGAAGTCTAATTATGGTCAGTGCTTTTTATGTCTTGTTTAAGAAACATCTGCCTAAAGTTTTGAAGATTTTTTTTTTTTTTTTTTGAGATAGAGTCTCGCTGTGTCACCTAGGCTGGAGTGCAGGGGTGCAATCTTGGCTCACTGCAACCTCTGCCTCCCGGATCCAAGTCAAGCGATTCTCCTGCCTCAGTCTCCTGAGTAGCTGGGATTGCAGATGTGCACCACCACACCCAGCTAATTTTTGTATTTTTAGTAGAGATGGGGTTTCACTATGTCGGTCAGGCTGGTCTCAAACTCCTGACCTCGTGATCCATCTGTCTCGGCCTCCCAAAGTGCTGGGATTACAGGAGTGAGCCACTGCACCCAGCCCCCGCCTTTTTTTAAGACGGAGTTTCACTCTTGTTGATCACGCTGGAGTTCAATGATGGCAATCTTGGCTCACTGCAACCTTCACCTCCTGGGTTCAAGTGATTCTCCTGCCTCAGCCTCCTGAGTAGTTGGGATTACAGGCACACGCCACCATGCCCGGCTAATTTTTATATATTTTTTTAGTAGAGACGGGGTTTTACCACGTTGGCCAGGCTGGTCTCGAACTCCTGACCCTCCGGTGATCCCCTGCTTTGGCTTCCCAAAGTGTTGGGATTACAAGCATGAGCCACTGCATCCTGCCCTTTTTCCTTTTTGAGATGGAGTCTCGCTCTGTCGCCCAGGCTGGAGTGCAGTGGCCGGATCTCAGCTCACTGCAAGCTCTGCCTCCCAGGTTTATGCCATTCTCCTGCCTCAGCCTCCCGAGTAGCTGGGACTACAGGCGCCCGCCACCTCGCCCGGCTAGTTTTTTGTATTTTTTAGTAGAGACAGGGTTTCACCGTGTTAGCCAGGATGGTCTCGATCTCCTGACCTCGTGATCCGCCCGTCTCGGCCTCCCAAAGTGCTGGGATTACAGGCTTGAGCCACCGCGCCCGGCCTCTTTTTCCTTTTTTAAGAGACGGAGTCTGACCATGTTGCCCAGTCTGGTCTTGAACACCTGGGCTTAAGCAACTCTCCTGCCTCAGCTTCCCAAAGAGCTAGGATTACAGGCATGAGCCATGGTGCCTGTGCCTACTTTTTTTTCTAGAAGTTTTATTGTTTCACCTTCCACATTTAAGTCTTTGATCCATCTTGAATAAACTTTTATATATGTTGCTAAGTAGGGGGTCAAAGCTCATTCTTTTCACTTAGATCATAGCTCACTGCAGCCTCAAACTCCTGGGCTCAAGTGATCCTCCCACCTCAGCCTCCTGGGTAGTTGGGATTACAGGCCCAAGTCACTATGCCCAGCCAAAATTATATTAGTAGTACAATTTCTACCATGTAAATATTTGCATGGAAAAACCAATGAAGACCATTCAGTATAAACAACTGTTATTTCCAAATGGTAGGCATTTGAGGAATTTAAAATTTTCTGAAATGAGCATACCTTACTGTTATCAATAAAAACTACTGTTTTCAACATTTTTTTTTTTTTTTTTTGAGATGGAATCTCGCTGTCTCGCAGGCTGGAGTGCAGTGGCGCAATCTTGGCTCACTGCGAGCTCCGCCTCCCATTTTCACACCATTCTCCTGCCTCAGCTTCCCAAGTAGCTGGGACCACAGGCGCCCACCACCACAGGCTAATTTTTTGTATTTTTAGTAGAGATGGGGTTTCACCGTGTTAGCCAGGATAGTCTCAATCTCCTGACCTCGTGATCTGCCCGCCTCGGCCTCCCGAAGTGCTGGGATTACAGGCATGAGTCACCGTGCCCGGCCGTTTTCAGCATTTTTATAAGATATTTTGAAAAAGAAACGATTGGTCTTTCAGTTATCATTAGGTATAAATAAACCAATAGGCTGGGTGTGGTGGCTCACACCTGTAATTCCAGCACTTTGGGAGGCCAAGGTGGGTGGATTGTTTGAGTGCAAGAGTTTGAGACCAGCCTGGGCAACATAGCAAGACCTGGTCTCATTAAAAAAAATAATAACAATAAAGAAAAAAAAAAAAAAAGAAAAAAAAAAGAAAAAAAAACCCTAGTAATTTCTATGAAAAAAAAAAAAAAAAAAAAAAAAAGTCCAGAAAAAAGGCTTAGAATAAACTCTCAAGTTGGCTGAGTAAGTTGGACTTTGGTTGCTTAGATGTTTAACTGAAACAGTTCAGGTTGACAGTTCCCAATAGCTGATCTATGGGTGAGTTATATTTGAATCAACTGCAGTTTTTTTTTATTTAATAAAATAGATTCTCAAGCTTTCTTTTAGACATGCTGAATCGGAGTGCCCAAGAGGTGAGGCCAGAGAACCAGTATTTTAAATAAATGATCTAGATTTGGGAACTATTCTACCTTGAATTATAATGAAACAAAGGTGGCTGGGTGCGGTGGCTCATGCCTGTAATCCCAGAACTTTGGGAGGCTGAGGCAGGTGGATCACCTAAGGTCAGGAGTTCAAGACCAGCCTTACCAACACGGAGAAACCCTGTGTCTACTAAAAATACAAAAAAAAAAAAAAAAAAAAAAAAAAAAAAAAAGCGAGGTATGATGGCACATCCCTGTAATCCCAGCTACTTGGGAGGCTGAGGCAGGAGAATCACTTGAACCTGGGAGGTGGAGGTTGCAGTGAGCCGAGATCATGCCATTGCACTCCAGCCTGCACAACAAGAGCAAAACTCTGTCTCAAAAAAAAAAAAAAAAAAAAAAGGTATGACTATTCTCTCTGAGCAGGCAAACTACTCTCAGATTGGAGAATATTAACATTTTAGACCCAGTCTAGGGAACTAGGAAAAGGCTGTGGGCCAATGTTCTGACCTTCTCAGAAAACCATCAAGCTGCAGACACCACATGATGAATGGGACTTAGTCCAGTGTAAGGTGGTAGTACACATGTTTAAAAATAACAAGGTCAGGCTGGGTGTGGTGGCTCACGCCTGTAATCCCAGCACTTCGGAAGGCTGAGGCAGGTGCATTGCGAGGTCAGGAGATCAAGACCATCCTGGCCAACATGGTGGAACCCTGTCTCTACTAAAACTACAAAAAATCAGCTGGGTGTGGTGGCACACGCCTGTAGTCTCAGCTACTTGGGAGGCTGAGGCAGAAGAATTGCTTGAACCCGGGAGGTGGAAGTTGCAGTGAGCTGAGATCACACCACTGTACTACAGCCTGGGCGACAGAGTGAGACCAGGGGGTGGGGGTTAAGTTCCTTTCGCAATTAGTTGAGGTCTTGGCAGCCAACTTTCAACCATTTTTGCTCCAGACAGAGAGAACTTCAGTTTCTCCTAACCTAGGCAGTCAGTACCTTTGTAGAGCAGCGGACTAAGATGTCTATTGTTTCCCCTTTTCAGATAGAGATATCCAGTGAACCAGTCCTTTCACACATCCTTTCACCACCTTGGAATGTCCACTAGTAACAGGAACACAGAGAAGCAAAGGGTCAGAGCGACCCCTGACCTGCCATGCAGTGTTCCCTCAGGAGAAAGCAAGAGGGAAAGAACAAGTTGAGCCTGCTTCCCCATCCGAGCAACCATGGGGACACTGTGGAGGGTCTCTGGGCCTGGCTCCTGCTCCATTGCTTATCTGGCTGGTCACTGTCCCATAATGAAAGGCTCCTTGCACTGAATGGAAGGGACAAAATATTATAAGCAGGGCTGATGTCACACAGGTGCCAGTGCTGGATGTCTGTTGACAGGGGCATGTGACCTACATCAGAGGACACAGAATTGCAGTTTACCATCTGCACCCTGCTTCCAATCTGCACCCTGCTTCCAAATCATTTTTTTCCTTTTTTTTTTGAGATGGAGTTTTGATCTTGTTGCCAAGGCTGGAGTGCAATGGTGTGATCTCGGCTCACCGCAATCTCTGCCTCCTGGATTCAAGTGACTCTCCTGCCTCAGCCTCCTGAGTAGCTGGGATTACAGGCATGCGCCACCACGCCCAGCTAATTTTGTATTTTTAGTAGAGACAGGGTTTCTCCATGTTCGTCACGTTGGTCTTGAACTCCCGACCTCAGGTGATCTGCCCACCTCGGCCTCCCACAGTGCTAGGATTACAGGCATGAGCCACCATGACCAGCCCAAATTATTTTTAAAAAATTGAACCAGTTGCCAACTTTTAAGCACCAACAGACCACCCATAGAAATCAAGATTTCCATTTCTCTTGAAAAATGTAAGACCTACCACCTTGGGCGTTCATCCTCACAGTTCCTGTCACTTCGCTACTGCTCCTCAATGCTGAGGATGAGGGTTGATCACCACTGATCATCGTAAATCCAGTTCACACCACTTTTTATTCACATTACCTATTTGGCTCCTATAGACCACTGAAGTCACTTCTCCTCCATCCCTTCTACCCCTTGCCTATATCCACAGGATCCTTCATGGGACTCTATTTGTTCCCCACAAGGTCCAAGAGATTACACCCACATTCTCAGCATCTTTGGACTGGACAAACTGAATGGCAACACGAAGAAGAAAACAACCAATCTTCAGCCAATATTTGGAATAGTGGCTACATCTACTGACTTATGATCAGCTACACGATTCCAAACTCCTAGGATATTTATTTACCCACTCTTAACTCCTTCCTCCCATTAAAGAAAAAAGATAACTTAGTAGACAGTAGTTGGGTCTACAGTAATTTTATTGTAACAGAGAAACCAGGCCGCAATAAGTCTACATGGTTAGAGCAGATGGTGGTTCTTTCCAGTGGGTGAAGCCTGAACCCAGCTAGCAGCACACAAAGCCTAGAATATCCTCTTTCCTGGTACCACCCTGCGCCACTGGACTCACGGCGTGAGATGAGTGGCTGTATACCACATTCAACAAAGGGAGGAGGTCCAACTGGACAGAGACAACATCCCAACCAGAGAAACTTACACAATCATTCAAGAGGATGCCTAGATAAAGTACAGTTTCCTACTCTCCACTATTCTTTGCTGAGAAAGGTGAGGGTATGACATCAGCAGAAAATTATGTTCTTCATTCTTAAATAAATCTCGATAGGATGGAGTTGATGGTCAGTCAAGCAGTAGAATGGGATGAAAATCTGCAGTAGTTAAAAATGTTGGTACATAAGGAAAAGAACTCTTTTTCTTACATAAGACAAGAAACTGCATTATTTTCCTTGCTGGAGTGGCAGCAGCCTCATTGGTTTTCATAAAACATCATTTCTGCAGTGCGGCCTGTTGATAAGGTTGCTCCAAGATGGGAGGACAGACGGAAGGCCGACTGTTCATGACAGAACTAGGTCTTCTCTCAAAGCCTCTAACGTGTGCTATTTCTCACAAGGAACCTGACACTTCAGTTAAAGCTTCTGAAATATTGCAATGGCATAATTGACAGGTTTTTTGGTGTGATGACTTTCTTGCACATGTAAACTCTTTGAGAAAAGTTGGAGATAAAAGGACAGGCGAGAGAGTTTGGTTTAATGTTCCAGATGCCAGCCACGGATGCCTCTGCCTTGTGTCACTACATGTTCTTTTCGGAGAAACATTCAAATGCTGAGTGTTACACACTGTGGTTGAAAGAAATGATCCACTCACCACCATCCACCCTCTCTCATTGTCTGTGTGAAGCTCTCAATAGCAGAGGCTGAAGACAGAAAGGTTGTCTCTGTTTCCTTGCACCAGGGACATTACTTGGTGACCTGGTGAATGGCATGGGCAAGGTAGCCCACGTTGCCAGAAGTGACCCCTGCCACAGAGATGCGGCCGTCCTTGGTCATGTAGATGGAGAACTCCTTGGTCAGTCGCTCCACCTGCAGAGAAGAAAGAGTTTGGGTACCTCTTCCCGGTAGGGGGAATTCTCCCTGGCCTGGCATGGTACAGCAGCCAACTTATTAAAGTTCTGTTTCCTCGCTTAAACCCTTTTCCCAGAATTTGCTGTTAACTTGGAATAAAATAAGAAAGCAAGCTACTTTAAGGCTGGGCGTGGTGGCTCATGCCTGTAATCCCAGCTATTCAGGAGGCTGAGGCAGGAGAATAGCTGGAACCTGGAACCTGGGAGGCAGAGGCTGCAGTGAGCCAAGATTGCGCCACTGCACTCCAGTCTGGGTGACAGAGTGAGACTTCATTTCCAAAAAAAAAGCTACTTTAAAGTAGGATGATGAATTCTGAGGCATAAATAGATGGGGAAAAAACACCTTTAGATTCAGCAGAGCCAGGATTCAATTATGAAACAGCTATTTCTCCTGTTGCTCTCTTGGGAGAAGCAACAGTGATCATGAACATGATCAAAACAAGCTCTGCTCTTTAGAAGTTTGTGAGTTCATGGGGGATACAGAGAGGTAAAAAACTAAAAAAAAAAAAAAAAAAAAAAAGAAAGCAAAATAAATGCTAAAAAGTATTACAATACTTTTACCTAAAAGGGCTCCAAAATAACTGTTTTAACTATTTTTAGGTTAACTTTGAATAGGTGGGTAATCTATGAAGAATCCTTCTGGGGCTGGGTTCAGTGGCTCACACCTATAATCCCAGTAGTTTGGGAGACCAGTGTGGGTGGATTGCTTGAGTCCAGGAGTTCAAGACAAGCCTGGGCAACATGGCAAAGCTACGTGTCTACAAAAAATACAAAAATTAGCCAGGTGTGGTGGCACTCACTTGTAGTCCCAGCTGCTCGAGAGGCTGAGGCAGGAGGATCACTTAAGCCCTGGGAGGTGGAGGTTGCAGTGAGCTGAGATTGCACCACTACACTCCAGCCTGGGTGTCAGAGCGAGACTGTCTCAAAACAAAAACAAAAAGCCAAACCAAACCAAACCAAAACAAAACAAAAAACCCAAAAACATTAAATAAAAAAGAAAAAAGAAAAAAAAAAAGAATCCTTCTGGTTTGCAAAGGCTGATCAGTTAGTCTGCTGCAGAGAAATCAGAATCACTCACCTGTTCAGGTTTTAACCCTGTGAAACAGAACATGCCAATTTGGTCAGTGATGTGTTGCCAGTTGTGGGTGGAACCCTCCTTCTTGAGGTTGGAGACCAGTTGAGTCCGCATGCCAATGATGCGGTCGGCCATGCCTTTTACTTCTTGCAACCTGTAAAGAAATCCTGAGATGCAGCTCATTCTGCCTAAGCACTGACAGATATGCCGGAGTTTGCAGCATTTTTACCCCCCGCCTGAGCGCTCCCCTAGTGTGCCTCAATTCTCAGGCCATGAGTGAATCACAGGCTGTCACTGGCCAGGGAAGAAAGCTATTTTATAGCATTCTGTTTTATATCAGAACACTATTTCCATCAGGCAACTAAAACACTTAACACATTTGAGTAGAGACAGTCCTTGACTTACAATTTTTCAGCTTTATGATGGCACAAAAGCAATATGCATTCAATAGAAACCGTACTTTAAGTATCCATACAGCCATTTTGTTTCTTTCAGTACATTACTGAATAAATTACATGTGACATTCAGCACTTCATTATAAAATGACTTTGTGTCAGATGATTTTGCTCAACTGTAGTCTAATACCTGTTCTGAGCAGGTTTAAAGTATGCTAGGGTAAGCTATGATGTTTGGTAGGTTAAGCGTATTAAATGCATTTTCTTTTCTTTTTCTAAAAAAAAAATGTAGAGATGGGGTTTTGCCATGTTGCCCGGTTTGGTTTCAAACTCCGAGGTTCAAGCAATCTTTCTGCTTTGGCCTCCCAAAGTGCTGGGATTACAAATGTTAGCCACCACACCTGGCCCGTTTTTTTTTTTTTTTCTTTTTTAAGATACAGGGTCTTAGTCTATCACCCAGCTGGAGTACAATGGTATGATCTTGGCTCACTGCAGCCTCAATCTTCTAGGCTCAAGTGATCCTCCTGCCTCAGTCTCCCAAGGGGTGGGACCACAAGTGCATTCCACCATGCCTCGCTAATTTTTTTTTTTTTTTGTAGAGACAGGGTCTCCCTATTTGCCCAGGTTGGTCTGGAACTCCTGGGCTCACGTGATTCTCCCACCTTAGCCTCCCAAAGTGCTAGGATTACAGACATAAGCCTGGCCTTAAATGCATTTTTAATTTATGACAGGCTTACTGGGATGTAACCCCATTGTAATTGCATACGTATTAAGAAAAGTGAATGAATCACTCTAAAACCTACTAAGATTAAGGTAAAAGCTGTGGGTTAAACAAAAAAAATGACCTCATTTTTGACATGGATGAAATATACATTCTCATCTTCACAACTTAGACAATGTACTACGAATCTACAATGAGCGAAGCTACCGCAGGTGGTGAAACCGTCTCTACTAAAAATACAGAAATTAGCCAGGCATGGCGGTGGGTGCCTGTGATCCCAGCTCAGGGGAGCCTGAGGCAGGAGAATTGCTTGAACCCATGAGGCGGAGGTTGCAGTGAGCGGAGATTGTGGCACTGCACTACCTGGGCCACACAGCAAGATTCTCTCAAAAACAACAACAAGAAGAAAGTCATGTGTGTATCTTTGTCATCGGATTATAACCACCCTGAGAGTAGTCATTAACACAGTCTGGCATCTTTGTCTACTACAGACTCTCAAATTGTGTATTGAAATGCATGCATTAAAAAAATCTTCATAACCAGAGAATATGAAAATATTTTAGAAAATATTAAGTAAAAAAAGTTTAGTATAATTCTAAGAGACAAAACCAAAACCAGTCTTGCTCATACATATATAACAGTATGTCACAACTACAGATAACAATGGGTGGCTGGGCCTGGTGGTTCACGCCTGTAATCCCAGTACTTTGGGAGGCTGAGACGAGCGGATCACCTAAGGTCAGGAGTTCGAGACCGGCCTGATCAACACGGAGAAACCCCGTCTCTACTAAAAATACAAAATTAGCCGGCCGTGGTAGCCCATGCCTGTAATCCCAGCTACTCAGGAGGCTGAGGCAGGAGAATCGCTTGAACCCAGGAGGCGGAGGTTGCAGTGAGGCAAGATTGTGCCATTGCACTCCAGCCTGGGCAACAAGAGCAAAACTCTGTCTCAAAAACAAACAAACAAAACAAAACAACACCCGAAAAACCACACACACAAACTTAAAAAACAAATAAACAACAAACAAACAAACAATGGGCAAGGGAAAAAAAAAAGTTGAGTTAGAATAGCTAGAGTTATGGTTAATTTTTTCCCTTTCACAAACTTTCTGAAATATACTTACATGTTAATATCATGCTGCAAAAAAATATGACTTAAAAAGTAGTCAATTTTGGCCGGGCGCGGTGGCTCAAGCCTGTAATCCCAGCACTTTGGGAGGCCGAGACGGGCGGATCACGAGGTCAGGAGATCGAGACCATCCTGGCTAACACGGTGAAACCTCGTCTCTACTAAAAGAATACAAAAAACTAGCCAGACGAGGTAGCGGGCGCCTGTAGTCCCAGCTACTCGGGAGGCTGAGGCAGGAGAATGGCGTAAACCCGGGAGACGGAGCTTGCAGTGAGCTGAGATCCGGCCACTGCACTCCAGCCTGGGCGGCAGAGCGAGACTCCGTCTCAAAAAAAAAAAAAAAAAAGTAGTCAATTTTTTGGTAGGTCTAGCATGAACCTATTATATCATAAAGAACTATCCTGAGCTGGGTGCGGTGGCTCACAGCTGTAATCCCAGCACTTTGGAAGGCTGAGGTGGGAGGATGACTTGAGCCCAGGAGTTTGAGACTGGCCTGGATAACACAGTGAGACCTTGTCTTTATAAAAAAATCAAAAGGAAAAAACAAAACAAAAAAACAAAAAAAACTATCCTGAACCAGACTCTTATTATTTACTTTACTGTTCATGAGACAGAAACTGAAGACAGAAAAAATAGTTGCAACATGATGACTAGGGGAGGTACATATCAAGTTTCTTAGAGATAGCAGATTTAGCTTTTCTACCCAAGAGCTGCTCAGAGATGTGACCTCTCAACTAAGCAGCTACACAGGATAAACTCATATAACAAATCACGACTTCCACAGGCATCATGGTTTTATGAACTCATAGAGTAGGGATTGGCATACTTTCTGTAAATGGCCAAAGAGTAATTATTTTAGGCTTTACGGGCCATATGGTCTCTGCCTGCTACAACTGCTTACTTGGCCATGGCAGCAAAGAAGTAGCTATATAAAACGCATAAATAGATGGGTACAGCTGTGTTCCAATAAAACTTTACAAGAATAGGAAGCAAACTGGATTGACTTTCAGAACAGTTTGCCAACCCCTTTCTAGAGCAGTGTTTTCTTTTTTTTTTTTTTTTTTTTTTGGAGACGGAGTCTTGCTCTGTCGCCCGGGCTGGAGTGCAGTGGCCAGATCTCAGCTCACTGCAAGCTCCGCCTCCCGGGTTCACGCCATTCTCCTGCCTCAGCCTCCCGAGTAGCTGGGACTACAGGCGCCCGCCACCTCGCCCGGCTAGTTTTTTGTATTTTTAGTAGAGACGGGGTTTCACTGTGTTAGCCAGGATGGTCTCGATCTCCTGACCTTGTGATCCGCCCGTCTCGGCCTCCCAAAGTGCTGGGATTACAGGCTTGAGCCACCGCGCCCGGCCTAGAGCAGTGTTTTCTAAATTATGTGTCATGACCCATTGGTAGGTTATTTTTTTATTTTTTTATTTTCTTTTATTTTAATAGAGACACAGTCTTGCTATGTTGCCCAGGCTGGTCTCGAACTCTTGGATTCAAGGGATCCACCCACCGTGGCCTCCCAAAGTGCATGCTGGGATTATAGGTGTGAACCACGCTGCCTGGCTTAGTATGTTAAATTCAACTTAGTAAGATGCAATTGGCTGGGCACAGTGGCCTTAAATATATTTCTTGTGTGGATTGTGGTCAAAAAGATTGCGTAACACTAATTCACAGAACAGATGTTGAGAGTCAGACAGTACAGATAATAAAAAACAGGCTGAGTGCAGTGGCTCACACCTGCAATCTCAGCACTTAGGGAGCCCATGGTGGGAGGATCATGTGAGCCCAGGAGTTTGAGGAGACCGGCCTGGGCAAGACAGCAAGTCCTTGTCTCTACAATAAAACACAAAGATATGCAAAAATACTGATTCAATCTAGCAATTATTAGGACACAAAAATATGTTTTTAAGGAAATTTTCCTATGTAAGGTACTTAATTTGAAACTGATTTTAGGGGAAAGCAGATTCTATTTAACATGGAGATAACGGAATAAAAGGAACTACCAATTAAAAATTATGTCTGTCTCTTACAGAGAAATACCAACCAATTTGGTTCAAAGTCCTAACAAATACTTGGGAGGCTGAGGCTGGAGGACTGTTTGAGGCCAGAAGTACAAAGTTACAGTGACTTAGGATTGTAACACTGCACTCCAGCCTGGGTGACAGAGCAAGACCCTGTCTCAACCAATCTCTCTCTCTCTCTCTCTCTCTCTCTCTCTCTATATATATATATATATATTTTTTTTTGAAACAGAGTTTTGCTCTTGTTGCCCAGGCTGGAGTGCAATGGTGCAATCTCGGCTCACTGCAACCTCCGCCTCCCAGGTTCAAGCAATTCTCCTGCCTCAGCCTCCTGAGTAGCTGGGATTACAGGCATGCACCAACCACACCTGGCTAATTTTGTATTTTCAGTAGAGACAGGGTTTCTCCATGTTGGTCAGGCTGGTCTCAAACTCCCAACCTCAGGTGAGCCACCCAACTCGGCCTCCCAAAGTGCTAGGATTACAGGCATAAGACACCGCACCCAGCCTCAATTTTTTAAAAAAGGAATGCACATTTTTTGCTCCCTTCCCTGCTTTCGCATATGGAATCTATGGGGTACTGTACATCACTAGAGGTCAATTATAAACTAGCTTTGAAGGAGCAGTGGTGGGAACAGGTGGGTGGCTGGGGAGTGGCATAAGCCTTTACCATTGTTTTCGCAAATCTGGGGTGTTCAGAATGGCAGCAGCAATCCGGGCCCCATTGAGGGGAGGGTTGGAATACATGGGACGGATCAAGATCTTCAACTGTGACTCTACCCTTTTGGCTTCATCCGCATCTTTGCAGACCATAGTGAAGGCTCCTACACGCTCACCTGAAAGACAAAAATGGATCTCGTCTTCTACTTCTACTATCTAATGTGCTAAAGCAAATTGTGAGTGTATTTGCTACGTGTTATCTGTTTCCATCCAAAGGGCCCCAAAATAACTTTATTATAAATAAAAAGCTTTCAACAACCAGAATGGTGAACTGAGGCACAAGGAAGTTTTGAGTACTCAGAGTATTCAAAGATATTTTTTATTGTATCTATCTTCTTGGCTGACGGATTCGTTACTTTTTGTTTAGAGAAGCAGTAATCAGTTTCCTTTGCTGGAAAAATTTAAGAATACTGAAGAATATATGGCTAAGAAAATCAGTAAAATCTACGATACCAGTCTTTCATCTTAGGGTAGGGAGGGACGTGGACATGGATGGACATCCCCCCCCACCAAAAACTCTATGCCTTCGTGGCATTCTTTCCTAGCATGAGAACATGTGTCATGCTGGGTGCTGTAGCTTACCATATAAGCCCATGTTCTTGGCGTATGATTGGCAGAGACAAACATTAATGCCCTGTTCGATGAAGTGGCGCACAGCCCAGGCATCCTTATCACCATCACCACTGGCAAAGCCTTGGTAGGCCATGTCAAAGAACGCAAAGAGATTCCTTTTCTGAGAAGGAACAAAAGATCGAAGCTTCAGCAGTCTGTCTGAAGAGGCCCTAGATGTTTATAAAAATCTGAAAGACGTTTCTGTGAGGTGGGCATGGTCCCAATAAGCACAATAAGCCTTTTCTGGGGCTAACGTCATCCTGGAAGACTCATCTTACACCCAGGGCTCACGAGACAACCTCATTAGAACCATTTTATCTTGAAAGTGCTTTCCAAATGCTGTTTCTGTCTCATTCTCTGTGCAGCTTATATTTGACAGAAGTTAAAGAAAGGGAAACTGGCCAGGCATGGTGGCCCATGTCTATAATCCCTGCACTTTGGGAGGCCTAGGTGGGAGGATCGCTTGAGCCCAGGAGTTTGAGATCAGCCTGGGCAACAAAGTGAGATGGTGTCTCTATAAGAACTAGAAATAATTAGCCAGGCAGGTGTGGCACACATGTCTGCAGTCCCAGCGACTCAGGGGCTGAGCTAGGAGGATTTTTTGAACCCTGAAGGTAGAGGTTGCTGTGAGCCATGACTGTGCCACTGTGTTCTGGCTTACGGTGACAGAGTGAGACTCTGTCTCAAAAGAAAAAAAAGAGAGAGAGAGAGAAAAGAAAGGGGAATGAAAAGGAGTGAAAAGGGAAAACAAGGAGATGAGACAACAGGAATAATATTTTCTTCCCTAGGAATTTTGACTAGCGTCTTCTCTGACAGCTGTCTACACTTTTAGAGTGATCATGGCGATGCTGCAAAGGAAAGGACATGAAAAGGTGTTTAAACAGATCACTAAGCAACCACTGACCAGGGTGAATGTAGGCATCAACAGCAGACACCCTGGGGTCAGTAGACAGGTTTTATCAGAGTTCCCTACAACCAGGATGAGGAAAAAAATTATTTTCTTTTTTAGAGACAGAGTTTTGCTCTTGTTGCTCAGGCTGGAGTGCAGTGGCACGATCTTGGCTCACCACAATCTCCATCTCCTAGGTTGAAGTGATTCTCCTGCCTCAGCCTCCTAAGTAGCTAGGATTACAGGCATGGGCCACTACGCCCAGTTAATTTTGTATTTTTAGTAGAGACGGGGTTTCTCCATGTTGGCCAAGCTGGTCTCGAACTGACCTCAGGTGATCCACCTGCCTAGGACTCCCAAAGTGCTGGGATTACAGGCGTGAACCACCGCGCCTAGCCAGAAAAAATTACTTTCAAATGCTCATGCGTCATCAATCCCAGAACTGCTAATCACGCAAATGGGGAGCCCTTTTCTGGCAGCTTATCCACCTGTATGGACATTTCACGCAGGTTCAAGGTTAAGACTCTCCGTTAAGACATTGCCAAATTAAGCCTCCAAAGCTGGTTACTAAACACAGAACTGTCGCCACTGAGTTCATCCTCCTCACCTTCACCACTGTTGCTATTTCCTTCCATTGTTCCGGACGCGGGTCCACTCCCGTGGGATTGTGGGCGCAGGCATGCAGAAGAAGAACACTCTGCTCTGGTATTTTCTAAAGAGAAAACAGCCAAGAGACGACTTTGCAGCTTTAAGGGAAACAGTTTATCTGAAATGCCACAGGATTGTCATCATTTGATAACTAACAAAGGTAACCAGAAGTCTGGGAATCACCTCTTCCCCAGTATTTTAACTCAGATATCGGAACATGGTGGGAGACATCAAATGTCTGCAAGCAAGGAGTTTTATTCACCTCTCTCACCCTGAAAGCCACACTTACTGAAATATCCTCCATAGCGCCTGTGAAGTCAAAACCGCAAGTCTTGGGGTCATAATACCGATAACCTTGTAGCTGCATGCCAGCATCCCTGAAGATGGGTGTGTGGTTTCCCCAGCTTGGTTTGGGCAGAAAGACATCTCGGCTGAACTTAAAAAATCTTTGCTAAAAGATGGGACGAAAGGAAACAGAAAAATGAACAAAGGAGAGGCAAAAAAATGTTGACATGTTTTACTGAGGGAACATTTTTCTCCACTGAAACCCAGTTTCTCTCAATGGTTAAGCAGTATTGACTCAGCAGTAAGACTGCCTGGGTTGGAATAGTCTCCGACAGTTATACTGGCTGTGTAGCCAAGGACCTTTCTGGGTCTTGCTTTCTTCACTTGTAAATGGGGTTAATTGTACCTCTGTCACAAGGATTAAACAAGTTAAAATGCAAAAGCTCTCTAGTAAATAGTTCCTAGTGAACTTAATTTATCATAATCACTACTATATCTTTCTTGTAATTTCTTCAAAGTCCTTTCATTTTTTCATCAGAGAATAGGACATCTGCAAATTCATGGGAAGAAGAAATCTACTTCTGCATCAATAGTCAAATATACACACAACAGGAAGCCTTGTCATCTGGAATTTATAGTTCTTTCCTGAAGAAGCTTCCAGACTCACCAGAAAACTGGCTCCGATCCTTAAGGCTCCAGTTCCAGAAATGGTCTGCACAGTGACAAACTGAAGGAGAGACACCCACAGTTAGTGATGTGCGACACTCTCTATACAGGACCAGCCCAGGGGCACTGCTCTGTCCAGGACCCTTCCGTACTTCAGAAACTCATTCTTTATGGCCTGTTAGTATCATTCCATGTTACACGGGAAACTTTCAGAACACAAAAATTCCTCCCCAATATGAAAAAGGGGTGAATTATATAAAAGATATAAAAAGACACTGAGAGGCTGGGTGTGGTGGCTCATGCCTGTAATCCCAGAACTTTAGGAGGCCAAGGCGGGTGAATCGCCTGAGGTCAGGAGTTCGAGACCAGCCTGGCAAACATGGCGAGATCCTGTCTCTACTAAAAACACAAAAAATAGCTGGGCATGGTGGCACACGCCTGTAATCCCAGCTACTCGAAAGGTTGAGGCACGAGAATTGCTTGAACCTGCGAGGTGGAGGATCCAGTGAGCTGAAATTGTGCCACTGCATTCTAGCGTGGGTGAAAGAGTAAGACTCTATCTCAAAAATAAATAAACAAATAAATAAATAAATAAAAAGACACTGAGAATAGTCACTACATTAAGACATTATTCTAGAATTATACAAAGTAGAATGACTCTCTAAACATCAAAGTTCCTTGAAAAGCAAGTCAACAAATATACAAGAATAACATTACAATATTTTAAAGATTTTCTGGCTGGGCGCAGTGGCTCACGCCTGTAATGCCAGGACTTTGGGAGACCAAGTTGGGTGGATCACCTGAGGTTGGGAGTTCGAGATCAGCCTGATCAACATGGAGAAACCCTGTCTCAACTAAAAATACAAAATTAGCTGGGTGTGGTGGCACATGCCTGTAATCTCAGCTACTCGGGAAGGCTGAGGCAGGAGAATCGCTTGAACCTGGGAGGCGGAGATTGCGGTGAGCTGAGGTCGTGCCATTGCACTCCAGCCTGGGCAACAACAGCGAAACTCCATCTCAAAATAAATAAATAAGCAAATAAATAAATAAAGGTTTTGTAAGAGGTCCCTTCTATGTGTTTTCATAATCTGAAAATATTCATGTTTTGGGTAATAGGAAGATGCCTGAGGTGAATCTGCTTATCCAAATTGGTCAACTTTAAGGGGCAAACAAGAAATCACTGTAGGTTTAAGAGGTTTTCATTTGTTGTTTTAAAGGCATTGTAGAAGTACAAGGCTCTACAAAGCACAAATGTATTTTTCTGGACTGGGGTGGCAGTAGATTAAAGAGGGAAAAACCCAACTAAAAACTTACTTTTAAATAGTTTGTCTCTGCAAATTTTGGCATGATGGAAATAAAAACCTCACTGTAGGTCCGATAATACTATGATTCACAAAGGCACAACACCTTTTTTTTTTTTTTTTTTTGAGACAGGTTCTTGCTCTGTCACCCAGGCTACAGTGCAATGGCGTAAACTCGGCTCATTGCAACTTCCACCTCCTGGGTTCCAGCAATCCTCCCACATCAGCCTCCCCAGTAGCTGGGAATATAGGCCTGCCTCACCACATCTAGAGACCGGGGGGGGGGGGGGGGGGGGGTCTCACCATATTGGTCAGGTTGTTCTCAAACTCCTGACCTCAGGTGATCCACCCACCTCAGCCCCCGAAAGCGCTGCGATTACAGGCGTGAGCCACTGCACCCAGCCGAGGCACAACTTGTAAAAGACAAGTTGATGTTTTTTTTGTTTTGTTTTTTTGAGACGGAGTCTCGCTGTGTCGCCCAGGCTGGAGTGCAGTGGCGCGATCTCGGCTCACTGCAAGCTCCGCCTCCCGGGTTTACGCCATTCTCCCGCCTCAGCCTCCGAGTAGCTGGGACTACAGGCGCCCACCACCTCGCCCGGCTAGTTTTTTGTATTTTTAGTAGAGACGGGGTTTCACCGTGTTAGCCAGGAGGGTCTCGATCTCCTGACCTCGTGATCCACCCGCCTCGGCCTCCCAAAGTGCTGGGATTACAGGCTTGAGCCACCGCGCCCGGCCTAAGTTGATGTTATTTTAAGGTAGGCCAGTTTCATACTTAGGTTATTATCTAGATGGAGCAGAGACTAGGCAAAAAAAACACATGAATTAAAAAGTACAGAAATTTTCAGGAGGGACTAGCAGGCAGTTGACTGTATGGACAGAACTAAACCAAATCTATTTGACGTAGGATAATTACTACCTAACCCTGGGGTTGAGGTTGTGTGCTTTACTCTGAGTTAACAAATTCACGTGTGGACTTAGACCAGTCTTGTAAATAAAGTGTATTTATTCTGGCTTTTCAGAGGGGGAAGGGAAGAGAAAATATTGACTTAAAGTTGCTAGTTTGTATTTTTCTTCACTTCCCAGGCTCACCCAGAAAAACATACAAATGCACTCATTAAAAAACATGGTTTTTTTCAAAAGAAAGTGAACCACAATGTGCACGAGTTCACATGTTGGGAGCGTGGTCTTTTTTCTGTGTCCACATGGGCTGTGAAGGGATAGCAGAGGGCTGCCAGACTGGTTCAGCGTCCAAAGTCCACCCATGGCTTGTTTCCTGCTTTTGCTGCTTCTGTGCAAGTTGGAAGCTTAGGACATGAGGGTTTGGGCTAATTGCAGGCCTAAAACTTGGCATAGTTAACATTTCTAAAGCATATTCAATGTAAAATGAACATAAGCAGGTAGAGACTAACAGTAAAAGTAACGTCAAATCTATCAGTCAAATGACTACCACATTTTCAGGATTACTAGTAGTACATTTTTGGAATTGGTGTCATGTAAATTATTTTATTTAATGATGGCAATTTACTATCAAATAAAAATTATTAGAAATAGTGTGGCCTCCTCAAAATAGTCATTACACACAAAATAAGTTATCTTTTCATATTTCTTAAATTTTTTTTTTTTTGAGACAGAGTTTTGCTCTTGTTGCCTAGGCTGGAGAGCAATGGTGCAATTTCGGCTCACCGCAACCTCCACCCTCCAGGTTCAAGTGATTCTCCTGCCTCAGCCTCCTGAGTAGCTGGGATTATAGGCATACGCCACTACGCCTGGCTAATTTCGTATTTTTAGTAGAGACGGGGTTTCTCCATGTTAATCAGGCTGGTCTTGAACTCCCGACCTCAGGTGATCCGCCCACCTTGGCCTGCCAAAGTGCTGGGATTACAGGTGTGAGCCACCACGCCTGGCCTAAAATTGTTTAAATAACTACAAATTTGTTAAAGACCTGGGATGATGCCAGGGCCTGCTCAGCTTACCCGGCCACTCTTCAAGACGTCGCTGTTCTCACCCAGGGCTAGTTCTGCAGATGCCTTGCAAAATTCAGCCAGTCCCCCAATGGGTAGGTATTCCTTGTCCAAATTTTTTGCGGCAATCTGGGCCTCTGCCTAGACAAGAGAAAATACATTCATTGAGTTTCTTCTCCTTACTTGGAATTACTATGATTAATATTTAAAGTTTTATAAGTTAAGTTTTGGAGGTAAAGTCTCTTTTTTTTGAGATGGAGTTTTGCTCTGTCACCCAGGCTGGAGTACAGTGGCGCGATCTCGGCTCACTGTAACCTCCACCTCCTGGGTTCAAGTGATTGTCCTGCTTCAGCCTCCCAAGTAGCTGGGACTACAGGCACCCGCCACCATGCCCGGCTAATTTTGTATTTTTAGTAGATATGGGGTTTCACTATGTTGGCCAGGCTGGTCTCAAACTCCTGACCTCAGGTGATCCACCTGCCTCAGCCTCCGAAAGTGCTAGTACTACAGGCATGAGCCACTGCGCCTGGCCAAACTTTTTTTTAAAATTTGAAGTTACTCTCTGAGAAGAAGGGTAGGTAGAATGCTTGATAGTTTATATTGAAGAACAGAAATACTTACTTTTTAAAATTGTGTTTATTGTTTAAGTTAAGTTTTATGTGGATGGGTATGGTCTCTCTTGGTTACAATTTAACATAAAATGAGATTCTTGGAATGCACAAGACCAAGGTTAAAGAGCAACACCTAAAACAGATATAAGATGATTAAATCAAACTAAATACATAAAGGAGAAGCATTTCAAGCTGTATGCCAGTCTAAGAACTTCAAAGGGTTAACAGTGATAGCCACACATCTTCGTGCTTTGGCATTGGAGGCCTGGCTGTCCCTTACTAGTTGTGTTACCCTAGGCAAGTTATTTAGCCTTCCTGAGCCTCGGTTTCCTCCTCTGTTAAATGGAGGAACTATTTCTACCTCTCACAGTGTTGAGGAGAAGTGTGAATGAGGGAATGTACAATAGTGCTTGGTTGTGATGCAGGCTGCAGTAGCAAATACTTACTGAATAACTTAAAAAATTAGTCTAAGGGGATTTGTCACATTATTTAGTCAATGAATAAAGATGCTACTAATAAAAATATAACAAAAGAGGTGAAAAAAATTCCATAGCTCAGCAGGAAGAAAGGACGGAGCATGCCTGTGTACAAAGGTTTGATTAAGGTAATCACAGTTAGAGAAAGGGAAAATAACAATAGTACTCCACGAAGAGCTATTCCTCTCACCAAGAGACAGTGCTTAAAGTCTTGGTCCTCTTGTGCACCTTCAGGATTAAACTAGGCATAGCTAAGCATTTCTAAAGCATATTTAATGTCTGTTTTATAGATGATCACAGAACCAAAGAAAGTTCAATCTTGGAAAAAACCAGATGGTTCCAACCTCTCACCTTTACAGCCAAGGAGGCTACAGCCCAGAAAACCCGAGTGATTCATGCCATTAGTGCCAGAACTAAAGCCCAGGGCTCCTGATTCCCGGTCCAGCACTATTCCTGCCACTCTCCAGGGCTCTCTTCAGTTTATTCATCCCACTCAGAAGGAGATGAACAGCAAGCTCACCTTGCGGACGCTAGGCAGCACGTAAGGCTTTCCGCTATCATCCCGGTAGGCACCGACTCCCAGATTCATCTTTTTGCTATTGGTGTCCCTCTTAAAGGCTTCAGTGACTCCCAGAATGGGATCTGGAGGTCCCATTTCCACATGGGTCCACCAGGAGCTGAAATGAGAAACACATTAGCTCAATCCCATTAGCTAGATCCAGGATCCATTTTACTTATTTATTTATGAGATAGACTCTTGCTCTGTTGCCCAGGCTGCAGTGCAGTGGTGCTATCTTGGCTCATTGCAGCGTTTGCTTCTTGGGCTCAAGTGATTCTCCCGCTCCAGCCTCCCGAGTAGCTGGGATTACAGGCACACACCACCACACCAGCTAATTTTTGTATTTTTAGTGGAGACAGGGTTTCACCATGTTGGCCAGGCTGGTTTCGAACTCCAGACCTCAGGTGATCCACTGCACCTGGCCATATCACTCTCATATGTTTAAAATTATGAAAACTACAAATTTGTGTTAAATGAAATTGAATTGCTATGCTGACAAACTTTATTTATTTATTTTTTTTGAGAAAGAGTCTCACTCTGTCACCCAGGCTGGAGTGTACTGGTGCGATCCTGGCTCACTGCAGTCTCTGCCTCCTGGGTTCAAACAATTATGCCTCAGCCTCTGTGAGCCAAAACAGTATTGATTTACAGAAAATTGAGCAGACAGTACAGTCCCATCTACCCTTACCCCCAGGTTTCCCCTATTAACATTTTACATTGGTATGGCACATTTGTTACAATTAATGAATCCATACTGATACATTATTATTATTATTATTTTTGAGATGAAGTTTCCCTCTTTGTCACCCAGGCGGGAGTGCAATGACGTGATCTCAGCTCACTGCAACCTCTGCCTCCCACGTTCAAGTGATTCTCCCACCTCAGCCTCCTGAGTAGCTGGGATTACAGGTGACCACCACCATACCCAGCTAATTTTTGCATTTTTGGTAGAGACGGGGTTTCACCATGTTGGCCAGGCTGGTCCCAACCTCCCAACCTCAGGGGATCCACTCGCCTTGGCCTCCCAAAGTGCTGGGATTACAGGCGTGAGCCACCGCACCTGGCCCATACACTATTAAGTCCACACATTATTTAGATTTCCTTAGTTTTTACCTATTTCTGTTCCACGATTCCATCTAGGACACCACGTTACACTTAGCTGCATGTCTCCATAAGCTTCTCTTTGCTGTGACAATTTTTGGAATGTGGGTCAGGTATCTTATGGGATGCCCCTCAACTGGAATTTGTCTGATGTTTTTCTTATTAGACTGGGGATATAGTCTTTCAGGAGAACAGTAATTGTATTTTGTAATATGCCAGCTTGATGGCAATTTCTTTTCTTTTTTTTTTTTGTCCAGGTGGCGGGGGATGGAATCTCACTTTGCCACCCAGGCAGTATAGTGGCGCGATTTTGTCTCACTGCAAACTCTGCCTCCTGGGTTCAAGTGAGTCTCCTGCCTCAGCCTCCCCAGTAGCTAGGATTACAGGCGCCCACCACTATACCCAGCTAATTTTTGTATTTTTAGTAGAGATGGGGTTTTACCATGTTGGCCAGGCTGGTCTTGAACTCCTGACCACATGTGATTTGCCCGCCTCAGCCTTCCAAAGTGTTGAGATTACAGGCATGAGCCACTGAGCCTGGCCTTGAAGATAATTTCTAAGATCTTTAGGGTAACTTACACTTTTGGTCTAATATTACAATGAATTGATTAACAGATTATTATTCATTGCACACCTAATTTCTAAGATACAGACACATTGATTACCAAGTATAATTTAAAATTTATATACCTTTGCTTATTTTTACATGCTCAAGAGGCTATAGCTTTGAGTCATTAAAATAAAAAGGTCTTTCCTTGTTGCCACTTGGAGGTATAAAAGGGATATATGCGGCGGTAGAAGTTGTACTGCGTGTGTTCACAAGTTTTGCCAGTCTACTTAGAATGCTTGTGTAGGACTGACATCACCACCCTCCCTTCTTAATTTTCTCTGGGAAATAGAAGCTACTTTGTTACAATATAAGCAATGAGTGTTGAGACCACACTAGGATCAATAGTGACAAATAAATACAACTGTGTGCTTTTAAGGAAAAAGAGTGGTATTGGTCTAAAGCAACAGTTCTCAAACTTTTGATCTTTAGATCCTGTTACACTCTTAAAACTTACTGAAAACCCCAAAGAGCTTTTATTTATGTGGGGTATAACTACTAATACTTACTATATTAGAAAAACTGAGCAGCTTGTTATACTTACTGATTCATTTGAAAATAGCAATGATGGAAACACATTGCATGCTAACATAACTAACAAGGCACTAACACGTTCCCAGGGAGAACTACCATCCTAAAGGATCAGTTTGTTTTAAATATGAAAAAGCATATGAGGACAAAACTTAGAAAGTGAATTTTGTTTATTTTTTATTTTCTTGAGATGGAGTCTTGTTCTTGTCGTCCAGGCTAGAGTTCAATGGCACGATCTCAGCTCCCTGCAAGCCTGCCTCCCTGGTTCACGCCATTCTCCTGCCTCAGCTTCCCGAGTAGCTGGGACTATAGGCACCTGCCACCATGCCCGGCTAACTTTTTGTATTTTTAGTAGAGATGAGGTTTCACCGTGTTAGCCAGGATGGTCTCGATCTCCTGACCTAGTGATCCACCCACCTTGGCCTCCCAAAGTGCTGGGATTACAAACGTGAGCCACTGCACCCAGCCTAATTTTCGTATTTTTAGTAGAGATGGGGTTTCACCATGTTGGCCCGGCTGGTCTCGAACTCCTGACCTTGTGATCCACCCACCTCGGCCTCCCAAAGCGCTGAGATTACAGGCATGAGCTGCCCCCGGCCTGTTTTTTTTTTTTTTGTTTATTTTTGAGACAGTCTTGCTCTGTCACCCAGGGTGGAGTGCAGTGGTGCGATCTCGGCTCACTGCAACCTCTGTCTCTGGGTTCAAGCGATTCTTCTGCCTCTGCCTCCCACATAGCTGGGATTACAGGTGTGTGCCACCATGCCCGGCTAATTTTTGTATTTTTAGTAGAGACAGCGTTTCACCCTGTTGGCCAGGCTGGTCTTGAACTCCTGACCTCAAGTGATCCACCCACCTTGGCCTCCCAAAGTGCTGGGATTACAGGCTTAAGCCACTGCACCCGGATGTGAATTTTATTTTGATTTATAGTAAGTGAATCTGAAAAGAAGTTGAGTTAACCTTTTTGTTTTTCTTTTTTAAAGAGATGGGTTTGGCCGGGCGCGGTGGCTCAAGCCTGTAATCCCAGCACTTTGGGAGGCCGAGACGGGCGGATCACGAGGTCTGGAGATCGAGACCATCCTGGCTAACACTGTGAAACCCCGTCTCTACTAAAAAAAATACAAAAAACTAGCCGGGCGAGGTGGCGGGCGCCTGTAGTCCCAGCTACTCCGGAGGCTGAGGCAGGAGAATGGCGTAAACCCGGGAGGCGGAGCTTGCAGTGAGCTGAAATCCAGCCACTGCACTCCAGCCTGGGCGACAGAGCCAGACTCCATCTCAAAAAAAAAAAAAAAAAAAAAGAGATGGGTCTCGGCTGGGTGCAGTGGCTCACGGCTATAATCCCAGCACTTTGGGAGGCCGAGGCAGGCAGATCACCTGAGGTCAGGAGTTTGAGACCAGCCTGACCAACATGGTGAAACTCCGTCTCCACGAAAAATACAAAAATTAGCTGGGCAAGGTGGCAGGCGCCTGTAATCCCAGCTACTTGGGAGGCTGAGGCATGGGAATCACTTGAACCCAGGAGGCAGAGGTTGCAGTGAGCCGAGAACGCACCACTGCACTCCTGCCTGGGTGATAGAGGTAGACTCAGTTTCAATAAACAAACAAACAAACAAAGAGATGGGTCTCACTCCGTCCCCCAGGCTGCAGTGCAGCCTTGACCTCCCCGACTCAAGCCATCCTCCCACCTCAGCCTTTCAAATAGTTGGGACTACAGGTGCACACAAGTTAACATTTCAACAAAGTTTGCCCAATCTTGATGACCTAGTTCCCTTGGTTTAGTGATTAATGACTTCACCTACTCTGCCTCCTGGGTTCAAGTGAGTCTCCTGCCTCAGCCTCCCCAGTAGCTAGGATATAAAAGTTTAAGAAACAAACAAACAAACAAACAAACAAACAAACAAAAACACCTCCTGTGCAATCAGTTTAGATTATAAAGATTCTCTGCCTTGCCAGAACACTTTTCTAGGCTTTATGATCTTCCAAAGCCATCATTAAGAACACTATGCTAAGGGCTGGGAATGTAAAGAAGAGTAGAGTACAACACAATCCCTTACCACCTTAGTCCACTGTGGTGATGAGCAGGGAGCTACAAGCAATGCAGGCTGGGCACTGCAGGGAGATGATGGATAGTGACACACACCGACCCAGGGCATTATTATGGGATATTACTTATGGGAGCCCTGAGCAGAGGACCTAATAGCTTGGAGAAGGGAAGTAAAGTACTGCACAAGGTTAGGAAGGCTTCCCTGAGGATGTGACTTAGCAGCTGAGTGCTAAGGCTGAAAAGAAGAGAAAAAGGGCTTTTCAAACAGAGGCTTAAGAATAAAGGCTCACGGTGAGAAAGAGCTGGGGGTTGTTGCAGGAGAATCGCCCAAGTTCTCCTAGCAATCACTTATCCACTGTGAATCAGCCATGTGTTTCAGTATGGTACCATGGAAGTTCTCCGTGTTCACCACGCTGATAAACTCGTGATTACCTCATGAACATTTCTTTCCCAACAAAGGTTCTCTTAATATACTTGTCAGCATTCATACACCCACTCCTCCATGGGGCATACTGGATGGCAGTACAGAGTTTAATTCATGCTCTCTTGACAAGTTAAAGACTGCTGCAGTCTCAATCATTGTAATTAATTAGTGTATACAGTCAATTCTGTTTTTTTTTTTTTTTTTTTTTTTGAGACGGAGTCTCGCTCTGTCGCCCGGGCTGGAGTACAGTGGCTGGATCTCAGCTCACTGCGGATTCCGCCTCCCAGGTTTACACCATTCTCCTGCCTCAGTCAGTCCCGAGTGGCTGGGACTACAGGCGCCCGCCACCTCGCCCGGCTAGTTTTTTTTTTTTTTTTAATTTTTTTAGTAGAGACGGGGTTTCACCGTGTTAGCCAGGATGGTCTCGATCTCCTGACCTCGTGATCCGCCCGTCTCGGCCTCCCAAAGTGCTGGGATTACAGGCTTGAGCCACTGCGCCCGGCCGTGTTATTTAAGGGCAAATTATTTCCAGTTTTTTTGATTTCCCAGGCTCTTATTTCTTTTAATGGTTCTTTTAATAGTTTGCCTTGGATAATTTCAGTACTGGGCAAACTGCATGGATTCAAATAACAGCTCAGTCATCTGCCAGCTGTGTGAGCACTGGCAAGTAAATTAAGCCTCAACTTTCCTTACCTGTAAAATGGGGCCATAGTACTACCTATCTCGCAGGGCTGGTATAATGATGAAAAAAAACACTCAGAACCTAGATTGGCAGAGTGCGTGATGTTCGCTAATAGTCATCGTTACTAAATTATCACTGCTCCACTTTTATTTGTAACCATCCTGTATCCTAGTACAGAGCCTGGCGAGGCCAGTATGTAGAGAATTCAAGGAGCATATACAGTTGTAAGATTATGACCAAATGCACGTCCTTTCTGCTTTTCTTTCTCTTTAAATACAAAGCTAATCAAACATGGCTGTGGGGGGAGATAATGTTAATCAGTTTAACAATAACCCACAACCCTCCGACCAACTAACCTTCTCTGCTTTTCTTTTTTTTGAGACAGAGTCTCACTGTGTTGCCCAGGCTGAACTGTAGTGGCGTGATCTCGGTTCTGCAACCTCCACCTCCCGGCTTCAAGTGATTCTCCTGCCTCAGCCTCCCAAGTAGCTGGGATTATAGGTGCCTGCCACCACACCCGGCTAATTTTTTTTTTTTTTTATTTTTAGTAGAGATGCGGTTTTGCCATGTTGGCCAGGCTGGTCTTAAACCCCTGATCTAAAGTGATCTGCCTGCCTCAGCCTCCCAAAGTGCTGGGATTACAGGCATAAACCATCGCGCCGGCCCTTTTCTGCTTTTCGATTACTACTGCACAGTTTTTTCTAGAGTGTCAGGAGACACTACCATTATCGCCCTTCCCCCTCACGAGTGTTGGTGCCAGTTCTTTTAATAGCTTGCCTCTCATTTTGTTGTTGTGGCTCTAGGTTGCTTGGCTGTTCCTAGTACCTAGGCGATAGTAAGAAGCAGATACCTTAAACCAACTTCTGAACTGGGCCTGAAGAAAGCTTCCATTATTACTTATCCACAATTCAGACCCTGAAAACATGTAACCACCTGTCTATCTACATCACTGTCATTAACTGCTGAGTGAAAGGAATACCCTGAATGTCAAGGACATACTAGATTATAAAAGAGAACACTTCTGGAAAACAGTTTCCATTTTTCAAAAGATGGTCTGGCTGGGCATAGTGGTGCTGCCTGTAGTCCCAAGCTACCCAGGATGCTGAGGTGGGAGGGTCACTTGAGCCTAGTGTTTTGAGACCAGCCTGGGCTACATAGAGACTCTGTGTCAGGAAGAAAAAAAAAAAAAAGAAAAAAGAAAAAGAAAAAACAATGGTCTGTATCCTCCAAGGCCCTCAATCAATAATAAAGCCATTGCCCACTGCTCCCTACCACAAGGAGAGAAGGCATCATTTTTGTTAAATGGTGTGAAAAGCACTTATTTTTCAAGTTCTTTAAAATGTTAAGCATAGAAACTCAGAAACCATAGCCTTGAGTCTTCTGGGATATCTCTTAAGAATTCTCAACACAATTTCAAAATACTGAATTTTAAACAATCTAAATACAGGAGCAGGGATACTCAATTTAAAAAAAATGTAATAAATCATGTTCATTTTACAATTACGAAGGTAGTTTTGAGATTGAACATGAAATACAGATTAAAGTACACAGGTATGAAAACCACATATCTATTGCTTGAGACAAGCTTTATAATCCAGATCACAAGGAAAGTGGTTCTTAGCCAGAGAGAGAGGAAGGGGTTGCCTAGCTAGGGAACACTGACAATTTCTGGAGACATTTCTGTTTGTTGAAACTCTGGGGGAAAGCAGATGCTACTGGCATCTAAAGGGCAGAGGCCTGGGAAGTGTTTTTAACTTTTATTTCAGGTTCACAGGTACATGTGCGTGTCCTGGGGGTTTGGTGTACAGATAATTTCATCATCTGGCTAAGAAGCATAGTACCTGACAGTTATTTTTTCTCATTCTCTCCCTCTTCCCATTCTCTACCCTCAGGTAGGCTCCAGTGTCTGTTGTTCCCCTTCTAGAGGGATAAGAGTTTTTTTTTTTTTTTTTTTTTTTTTTTTGAGACAGGGTCTCACTCTGTCACCCAGGCTAGAATGCAGTGGGGTGACCACAGCTCACTGCAGCCTTTACCTCCTGGGCTCAAGTGATCCTCCATGAGTAGCAGGGACTAGGGTGCGTGCCACCATGCCTGGCTAGTTTTTTGTAGAGATGGGATTGTGCCATATTGCCCAGGCTGGTCTCCAACTCTTGGGCTCAAGTGATCCTCCCACCTCAGCATCCCAAAGTGCCGGGATTACAGGTGTGGACCACGGCACCTGGCCTAGGGGGAATACTCAATTTGATTAGCCCCACATTAGTAACCAGCTTTCAGCTCCTCCATGCCTTTCATTATTCATTTCTTAACATGGTAAAGACTACACACACGTTGTAAGAACTCTGATGTTTTTAAAGGAATTGAGAAGAGTGTTCTAGGGGCAAAACTAATGCTGATAACCTGTGACCTAGAAAGTGATTCCTATCAGTACACTTTGGATACAGGCACAAATTCTCAAACATTGAGCAATATTGACTGGTCATCCAAGAGAGGTTAGGTACAAAGTATTCAGGTAAGCCTTTCCAATCGAAACGCATTGCAATTTCCCTGGAGCTTAAGCCTACTTAAAGTTTTAGTTTTTAAACTGCTTTTCCTCACATCTTCTTATTTTAAAATCAGAAGAGAAGTTAGTTAGCTTGCCCACAATCACAGAGCTAAAAATGGCAGAGACAATAGCACAGCTGTGATCTTTTTTTTTTCTTTTTTCTTGAGACACAGTCTTGCTTTGTTGCTCAGGGTGGAGTGCAGTGGCGTGATCGGCCTGGCTCACTGCAACTCTTCGCTTCTCAAGCGATCAGGCTCAAGTGATCCTCCCACCTCAGCCTCCCAAGTAGCTGGGATTCCAAGTGCACATCACCACGCCCGGCTAATTTTTTGTATTTTATGTAGAGACGGGGTCTTGCCATGTTACCCAGCTGGTCTAGAACTCCTGAGCTCAAGCAATCCACCTGCCTCAGCCTCCCAAGTGCTAGAATTACAGGTGAGCTACCACGCCTGGTCTGTGATCTTCTAACCAATGGTTATGGTACCACAGTTGCACACTGCATTTTTAAAGTCTCACAAGACCTGCTCAGTTATTTCACCAAAAAGTAAATAATCTGAATTAAATAATTAAAAACGAATCATTATAAATCAAAATACATTAGCATCTTTTTTTTTTTCTTCATTGCACGGCAATTATGTCTGATCTCATGTCACTATACATTTACAGTACAGGTCAACAAGAGAAAGTTATATTCGCAGTGTTTAGCTAAATGATACACTTGAATTTACAAAGAGTTCCACATATTTACAAAGAGTTCCAAGTATGCCATTGGATAAATCCTCAGTTCTTCAGAATAACAACTGACAAGGTTTTATTGTATTAGTCATTTAAATAGAAATATCGATGATTTCAGTTTAAGTATTTTCCACTTTTGCCACTCGGAGCTAGGTAAAGATCACTTCCACAGTGGAAGGAGTGAAGTCTGATCTCCTTGCATGAACAGTTAACCTTCATGCTAAAGAGGGCATCTGGTTCTATCATCTAATCAGGTATCATTGTTTAAATCTGAAGAGTAATTCCTCAACATAAGGTGCTCAACTATTTCAAGAATTTATTTTCTGGTCAGGTGGGGTTGATCAGCCTATAATCCCAACGCTTTGGAGGGCTGATGTGGGAGGAGTCTGAGACCAACATACGGAGACCCTGTCTCTACAAAAAATAAAAAATTGGCTGGCTGTGGTGGTGCGTGCCTGTAGTCCCAGCTACTTGGGAGGCTGAAGCAGGAGGATCACTTGAGCCTAGGAGGTCAGGCTGCAGTGAGCCATGATTGTGCCACTGCACTCCAGCCTGGGCGACAGAGTGAGACACTGTATTTAAAAAAAAAAAAAAGATAATTGATTTTTTTTCTACATATTTTGCAGCACTATGGTTCCCCTGTGTGTTTAAGATTAGTCGAGAGAAGGAACAATAAAATCTGTAACTGGTTATGATCAATTAGTTGTAAACACCATTACACTTGGACCAGCCTATGTTCAGATTTTGATCTAAGATACAACATTAAAATGTCATACTGTATTTGTTTCTGTTGCATTAAGTGAAAAATCTGGGCTTAAAATAAAAATATCCAATATGAGAGACATGCCAGGAACTGTTAATAGTGCTGAGATGTAACAGTGAATATAAAGTAGGTGAAGTCTCCGCTCTTATGGAACTTACATTCTAGTGAGAAAAATACAGAAAAGAAACAAGAGTCAGACTCTCAAACTGA
Organism: Rhinopithecus roxellana; assembly: GCF_007565055.1. Taxonomy (NCBI): domain Eukaryota; kingdom Metazoa; phylum Chordata; class Mammalia; order Primates; family Cercopithecidae; genus Rhinopithecus; species Rhinopithecus roxellana. The sequence continues at coordinate 40,721,262 of NC_044568.1, read as the reverse complement.
AAGAATGACTAACCCTGACCCCAAGGGATTTTCACCAAGCACTAGAGCTTCAGGCGACCCAGCCAAATCCATAATACAAGGTATTATTTTAAGATTACTACAATAGGGAAACATACTTTCTCTTGCCCGAAATTTTAAGCACTACTTTGGTTTTCCAAATTTGTTGTATAAATAACTCCTCCTGGCTCTGGTCCACTAGGTAGGCAGACTTAAAGAGCACACGTTGACAGTGGGCCAGGAAGGAGCCAAGTCAGGAAGAGAAGTGCGAAGCCAGGGCAAAACTGTACTGCCAAGGCTGTGGGGCATTGGAAAGGACAGATCGTTCTGCCGGCTGAAAGACATACAGCATACATTCAAACGAAAAGCCAAGCTACGCTTTGCTCCTTGCAGTTAATACCTGCTTGGGGGTGGTTTTAAAACTCAGTTCCTTATTAAGGTAGCACTTAAGGAGAGTGCTCCAAATCGGCTTCTTGAGTTGAATTAATCGTCTGGCTCCGGTCTCCACTGGGAATGAATTACTAGAGCTCGTTTCAAGCTCTGAAATTTCCCTCCATACTATTATACACGCCACACTACGAAATTACGTTGTCATTTTTTGAGCAATGACAATTTGTCATTGTCTTTCCCTCGCCTTGTTCACAGTTGTATCGCTAGCATCTGGTCCAGAGCCTGGCTCTGAGAAACTGCAGTTACGAAACATTTACTGAATGAAAGAGCACAGGGAGACGGAGAGGGAGAGGAAGATGGATGGCCCCCCTGCAACCGAACCTCCTTAGGGGCAATAAGGAAAAAATAAAGGCACACTACACCTCGACCCTTTCCCAAGCAAAGGCCAAACGGGCACCGGGGTCACAGGGACCTCGGGGGGTCGCAGGGTCTCGGGGATGCCGCACGCCAAGGTCGCAGATGCCGGGAGGGAAGCGAGGCCCGAATGCCGGCGCCCCGGAAACCTTCCTCTAGCGCGCTTCCCGCCCAGGGCACACACGCGGCAGACAGCCGCCGCCGGCCCACCGGCTCGGGCGGGCCGAGAGCCAGGACAGGTGCGCCCGCCACCCCCAGGGCACCCTATCAAGGGCACGGGCGTCCCCCATCGCCGCTGCCCCAGTACTCTCCGCACCCCTCCCACTTGAATGGGAGTCCGGGAGCCGCCGAGGGCCACACTTCCTTTCCCCAGGGATTGCGTTGCACGCCCTCCTGCAGGGCCCGGTGCGGGGACCAGAAGGATGAGGGATCCTGAGGGTCATTGTGGGGCACGGACGCTCGATCCTCAGTCCCCATTAAGGGAAAGCCGAGGGGGTGGCAGAAAAGTGTGTGTGTGTGAGTGACAGTGTGTGTTTGGGGGCCGGGAGGGGTGAATGTCCTGGGGTGCTCGCAGCTCAGCGGGGCAGGGCCATCGACCTGGCTCCATCTCCTTTTCCCTTGGCTTACCTGGCTCTGGCAGAGGCCGCGGCGGCGAGGCCCGGGTGGAAGGCGGCGGCGATCCCGGAGAGGACGCGGCCGGAGTGCAGCAGGGCCATGGTGGACGGCAGGAGGGCAGTGGGCCGCCGCAGGACGGACCAGAGGGCGAGCAGACACACACACAGGGAGCCGGCTCCTGTTGAAGGTAAGGACAACGACTTTCCCGGGCCAGAGCGGCCGCGTGCTGGGCCCAAGCCGCGTCACAGCGACCCCTGGCGGCCGGCGGGCGGAGCGGCGTGGGCTCCGCGGAGGTCGTGGAAGAATGACTGCAGTTTACCTAAGTCCAGCCTCTGCTGCACTTCATTCGTTTAATCCAGCCGGGCCAGGCCTCGCCGGCCAAAGAGGTGGCTGCTGTTACGGCAGTTTGAAAGATGAGAAAATGGGCCGGGCGCTGTGGCTCACGCCTGTAATCCCAGCACTTTGGGAAGCCGAGGCGGGCGGATCACGAGGTCAGGAGATCGAGACTCATCCTGGCTAACACGGTGAAACCCCGTCTCTACTAAAAATGCAAAAAATTAGCCGGGCGTGGCGGCGGGCGCCTGTAGTCCCAGCTACTTGGGAGGCTGAGGCAGGAGAATGGCGGGAACCCGGGAGGCGGAGCTTGCAGTGAGCCAAGATCGTGCCACTGTACTCCAGCCTCGGCAACTGAGCAAGACTCTGTCTCAAAAAAAAAAAAAAAAAGAAAAGAAAAAAGAAAGATGAGAAAATGTAGGCTGACATAGTTGACGTATTTTGTCTGATGCCTTACAGCCACTAGGACCCAAGGTGCCTTACTTTCAACCCTAATAGTTTCCCTAAACACAAGTCATGTCACCTCCTTCCTGAATGTTTCCTTATCCCCCACCCCCCCTTTTTTTTTTTTTTTGAGATGGAGTCTCACTTTGTCACCCAGGCTGGAGTGCAGTGGCGTGATCTCAGCTGACTACAACCTCTGCCTCCTGGGTTCAAGTGATTCTCCTGCCTCAGCTCCCTGAGTAGCTGGGTTACAGGCGCCACCACCACGCCCGGCTAATTTTTGTATTTTTAGTAGAGACGGGTGTTTCACCATGTTGACCAGGCTGGTCTCGGACTCCTGACCTCAAGTGATCCGCCCGCCTCAGCCTCCCAGAGTGTTGGGATTACAGGCGTGAGCCACCGTGCCCGGCTTCCTTATCCCTTTATGGAGAGGGTCGCATGCGTATTTTGTGGGGCAGTTGTGAGGATTAATAAGATTAGCAGATTATGTCTAAAACAGGGCCTGATTTAGTAAGCACAAAATAACCCATGGTCATTAATGACAAACTCGTGTATGTCAAATCCTGGTGACTGTGGAAGGAAATGAATCCGTTTTAAAGGAAAAAGCAAACGAATTTCAGACACATCCACAAGTCAAACAGGTCTTTCTCATGTGTAGTCTATTTCTCTGATACTGGTATCTTAAACCCAGATAGGGGCCTGGTGTGTTGGCTTATGCCTGTAAACCCAACACTTTGGTAGACTGAGGCAGGAGGATGGCATGAAACCAAGAGTCTGAGACCAGCCTTGGCAACTAGATGAAACCCCCATCTCTTAAAAAAATAAAAACATTTAGCTGGGTGTGGTGTCAGGTGCCTGTGGTTCCAGCTACTCAGAAGGCTGAGGAGGGAGGATCTCTTGAGCCCATTAATTCAGGGTGCAGTGAGCCAAGATTGTGCTACTGCACTCCAGCCTGGGTAACAGAGTGAGACGCCATCTCTAAATAAATAAGTACATACATAAATAAAATAAAACCTAGATAGAACTGTGTACCTTGACAATTTAATATCTCCTCTGTGGCTCCACGTTGCCTGAATGGTAAAGTCTAAACCCCTCCTTAGGGCCACATTATAGGTCCTTCCAGCCAAGCTCCAATTTACTGCCTCAGACCCTTATGCTCTCATATGATCTTGACCTATGCTCCTATAGGCCATGACTTGGGATTCTACCTGTAAAAGGTAAAGTAGAGGTTCTGAAAGAGATCAAATGAAATAATGAAATCCACAGGCAGACAGCCCGGGCGGCGCCTTGAGCCTAGCTAAAAGTTGACCCTAAAGGCAGACAGCCCGGGCGGCACCTTGAGCCTAGTTAACAAGTTGACCCCGGACCCAACCGATAATGTTATCTATAGATTTCAGATGTTGTATAGACAAGCATTGTGAAAGTCCCTGTCTTGTTCTTTTTCTGTTCTAAATTACTAGTGCTTGCCATATATCTCTCAAACTTCCTGAGCCCAGTATAAACATATCCCTCCATATATCTCTCAACTTACTGGGCTCATCCCACTACATGTCTCCCCACCATATATCTCTCAACTTACTGGGCTCATCCCACTACATGTCCCCCCACCATATATCTCTCAATTCAAAGACTACCATATATCTCAACTTTAGAAAGACACCACCTGGAAAGTCCCCGATAAGAGCACAGTCGTTTGTGAGAGCGCGGGAACCAATAAAAAAACTGCTAAATGTATAGACTTAAAATGTTAACCAATTGTAATGCTGTAACCTAGAGAATTCCCTCGTTCCTCTGCAACTTTACAAGTCCTGTTTACATTAGGCTATAAAAGGCAAGCGCACGCATTGTTCAGGGCCCTCTTGTATGTTGTAAAACGGAGGGACCAAGTTCGAACTTGCATTAAAGGTCCTTGCCGCTTGGCTTTGACTCTGGTCTCTGGTGGTCTTCTTCGGGGAATAAAAGGTCTGGGCATAACAGTTCTTCTTCAAAGACTTTGCTCCCTGTCTAATTAGAAATAAATAGTAAATTGGCCGGGCGCGGTGGCTCAAGCCTGTAATTCCAGCACTTTGGGAGGCCGAGACGGGTGGATCACGAGGTCAGGAGATCGAGACCATCCTGGCTAACACGGTGAAACCCCGTCTCTACTAAAAAAAAAAAAAAAAAAAAAAACTAGCCGGGCGAGGTGGCGGGCGCCTGTAGTCCCAGCTACTCGGGAGGCTGAGGCAGGAGAATGGCGTAAACCCGGGAGGCGGAGCTTGCAGTGAGCTGAGATCCGGCCACTGCACTCCAGCCTGGGCGACAGAGCGAGACTCCGTCTCAAAAAAAAAAAAAAAAAAAAAGAAATAAATAGTAACTTCTCTTAAAAACAAAATTTATTCAAAGACCCGTACTGACATTCTTAAATATCTGCTAGGCATAACAAAGAAATCAATGTACTTTATGTTCTTAGCTCCCACAATTTAGCCTAAATATTTGCCCTGGCATGCTTGTACTGGTCCAAGCAAGCATCAGGTCACGGCCTGTTCCTCTTCCTTATTTTACCTTTCTCAGCCTTCTACAAGTTACTTCCTCCTTCCTTTGCTTTCCTCTGCCTTTGCCTCTTTTTTTTTTTTTTGAGGTGGAGTCTCGCTCTGTCACCCAGGCTGGAGTGCAGTGGCGCGATCTCGGCTCACTGCAACCTCCGCCTCCTGGGTTCATGCCATTCTCCTGCCTCAGCCTCCCGATTAGCTGGGACTACAGGCGCCCACCACTACGCCCAGCTAATTTTTTGTATTTTTTAGTAGAGACTAGGTTTCACTGTGTTAGCCAGGATAGTCTCGATCTCCTGACCTCGTGATCTGTCTGCCTCGGCCTCCCAGAGTGCTGGGATTACAGGTGTGAGCCACCGCGCCCGGCCTGCCTTTGCCTCTTAAAAAGTTCTAAGTCGCTAGCCAATCAGAACAAATACAAAATGTGAGGACGCGTTCCAGCCAATGAAAACAGGACACAGCAGCAAGGTGGACGCATCAGGTTATAAATGACCCTTTCTCCTTTGTTCGGTGTACTCTCATGGCAAAACTGCTGTCGAGTGTACCCTTTCTGCAGAAAGTATAAAATGGCCTTGCTAAGGAAATTAAATTTATGTTCAAGTGCTAGTTCTTTTTTTTTTTTTTTTTTTTTTTTTGAGGCGGAGTTTCACTCTTGTTGCCCAGGCTGGAGTGCAATGGCACGATCTCGGCTCACCGCAACCTCCGCCTCCCAGGTTCAAGCAATTCTTCTGCCTCAGCCTCCCTAGTAGCTGGGATTATAGGCATGTGCCACCAGGCCCAGCTAATTTTGTATTTTTAGTAGAGACGGGGTTTCTCCATGTTGGTCAGGCTGGTCTCGAACTCCCGACCTCAGGTGATCCACCCGCCTCGGCCTCAAAAAGTGCTGGGATTACAGGCGTGAGCCACTGCGCCCGGCCTAAGTGCTATTTCTTTAGGCACCAAGAAACAAGCATTTCAAACATACCAGTACATTAGTTTGCTCAGGCTGCTGTAACAAATCCCCATGAACTGGGTGGTTTAAAACGACAGAAATTTATTCACTGACAATTCTAGTGGCTGAAAGTAAAAAAATTAAGATGTTGGCAGGGTTTGTGCCTTATGGGGTCTCAGAGACTCTGTTCCATGCTTCTCCTAGCTTCTGGCAATTGTCTGCACTTCTGGGCATTCCTGTGCTGTCAGAGGCATCACTAATCTCTGCCTGTGGTGTCACACAGTGTTCTCTCCCTGTCTGTCTCGTCTCTTCTTTTAAGGACACCAATCATATTGGGGTAGGGCATATCTTAATTGCCTCATCTTCGCCTGGTTACATCTGTAAAGACCCTATTTTCAAATAGATCACATTAATGAGTTCCCCAGGTTAGAACTTAAACATATCTTTTTTGGGGGCACATTTCAATCCATAACAACGACTATTCCCAAAACAATTACACTTCCAGGTATAAACCCTAAAGATCTCCTCACACATTTTTAAGGCTGTCAGTGAAGCATTGTTTGTAAAAGCAAAGCGGAACAACCTAGTTGCCCAGTGACGGAGGAAGAGATGGATGGTCTGCTACAGTCCCATGACGGAGCGTTACAGAACTACCAACATGAATGAGCTCAATAGATGTCACCATGGATAGACCTCAAAAACATAAACATGCTATAGAATTATACATATAATATGGTGCCACTTAGATAATATTTTTAAAATACATGAAACCAGGCCGGGCGTGGTGGCTCAAGCCTGTAATCCCAGCACTTTGGGAGGCCGAGACGGGCGGATCACGAGGTCAGGAGATCGAGACCATCCTGGCTAACACGGTGAAACCCCGTCTCTACTAAAAATACAAAAAAACTAGCCGGGCGAGGTGGCGGGCACCTGTAGTCCCAGCTACTCCGGAGGCTGAGGCAGGAGAATGGCGTAAACTCGCGGGCAGAGCTTGCAGTGAGCTGAGATCCGGCCACTGCACTCCAGCCCAGGCGACAGAGCAAGACTCCGTCTCAAAAAAAAAAAAAAAAAAATACATGAAACCAGAACATACATACATTCATTCATAAGTGTATGTAAAAGTTTGAAAAAAATATGCCAAGGATATAGTTCAATCTGGGATTAGGAGGGCATGAGCGTATTTGCCCTTGTGGAGGGAAGGAGACAACTTTGTCATATTTGCTTTGTAAAAATTACAGATAAGAGGCAGGCACAGTGGCTCACGCCTGTAATCCCAGCACTTTGGGAGGCCAAGGTGCATGGATCACCTGAGGTCAAGAATTAGAGACCAGCCTGGCCAATGTGGTGAAACCCTGTCTCTACTAAAAACACAAAAATTAGCCAGATGTGGTGGCGTGTGCCTGTAGTCCCAGCTACCCAGGAGGCTGAGGTAACAGAATCACTTGAACCTGGGAAGCGGAGGTTGCAGTGAGCCTAGATCGTGCCACTGCACTCCAGCCTGGGCACAGAGCAAGACTCTGTCTCAAAAAAAAAAAAAAAGAAAAAAGAAAAAGAAAAAATACAGATAAGATTAACAATTGTCACCATTTTGGGGTTGAGTATTTGTTACATTGGATTCTGTACTTGTGTGTGTGTGTGTGTGTGTGTGTGCATATAGTTTTTGTGTGTGTGTATGTGTATATATATACATATAGATATATGCTAATTTGAGTTCCTGATATGAAAAGTGGATTGGAAGGAACGACCCTACAGTGGGGAGACTAGGTAGAAGGAAGGTTTACACAGGAATCCAGGCAAGAAATTCTGATTGCCTGAGTTCAGCTAGAGGTAACAGTGATGGAGAAAAGGTTACAGATCTGGGGCATATTAAGGAGGTAGAATCAGATGGATTTGGTGATTAGATTCAGAGAAAGGTAGAAAAGGAGTCAGAAATAATTCCCAATGCTTTAGTTAAAATTGGGGTCGTCTGCAATTAACAGAGACCCCGAATAATTGACTTAACATAAAATATATCTTTCTCACATAACAATCTAGATAGGCAGCCCAGGCCTAAGGTGGCATTTCTGACCCACTGAGTCCTGAGGAAGTCAGGTCCTTCCAGCTCTTTGCCCAACCCTCCCTAAAGGGTGGCTGACTCTCAGTGGTCCAAGATAGTAGCCATAGCTTCAGCCATCATATCTCCATTCAAGGCAGCTGGAATGCAAAGGACCTACACCAGTTAACTTTTAAAAGAATTAAAATATGGGCCAAGTGCAAGGCTCATGCCTGTAATCCCAGCACTTTGGGAGGCTGAAGCAGGAAGACTGCTTGAGTCCAGGATCAGTCTACACCAGGCTAGGCAACATAGTGAGACTCTGTCTCTACAAAAAATACAACAATTAGCCAGGCATGGTGGTGTGCGCCTGTAGTTGCAGCTACTTGGGAGGCTGAGGTGGGAGGATTGCTTGAGCCTGGGAGGCAGCGGTTGCAGTGAGCTGAGATTGTGCAACTGTACTCAAGCTTGGACAACAGAGTGAGACCCTGTCTGGGGGCGGGGGGTGGAGGGGAAGTTAAAATAGGAGGAGGAAGAGTGTGACAAAGATCAGATGGAGGAGAGAGTGAGCCAGGGGAGCACAGAGGAAGAAAGGGCTCAATGCCAGATGTGGAAATCAGGGAGGCCTTCATGGGGGAGGTGACATTTGATCTGAACTTTAAAGGACAGTGTTAATGTGGTATGTGGAGGAGGAAGGAAGGAAAAGACATGGCCTATGCCCCTCCTGATTATCTTCCTTGTCCTGGCTGTGTACCTCCCCAGTCTCCCTCCTCTTTTGCACACCTGCCCCTTCTGGCCATTGCCCTGGGCTTTTTCACCCATGCACCTCATACTTCCAACCCTACTATTAATTACTTGAATTCATGAATCCTGCATTTCAGGTTTTGGTATGGAGCCATGGTTCCTTTAAGCCGTCCACCTGCTCTTGCAGTCTCAGGAGCAAATGACAGCACTCCTTCTCCCTCGAGGTTAATCACCATGTCTCTACTTCTCTGTATTTTACAATATGGAGTAAATGCTTGTTAAAAAAAATCATCAGTTTTTTTATTTTTGAGCAAGACTCCATCTAAAAAAAAAATCATAAACTTTGTTAAAACATTATGAGTTTTATTTTTTTGGTGATTTTTTTTCTTTAGCTCTTCAGCTATCGTCAGTGTTAGTGTATTTTTTTTTTTTTTTTTTTTTTTTTGAGACGGAGTCTTGCTCTGCCACCCAGGCTGGAGTGCAGTGGCCGGATCTCAGCTCACTGCAAGCTCCGCCTCCCGGGTTCACGCCATTCTCCTGTCTCAGCCTCCCGAGTAGCTGGGACTACAGGCGCCCGCCTCATCGCCCGGCTAGTTTTTTGTATTTTTTAGTAGAGACGGGGTTTCACCGTATTAGCCAGGATGGTCTCGATCTCCTGACCTCATGATCCGCCCGTCTCGGCCTCCCAAAGTGCTGGGATTACAGGCTTGAGCCACCGCGCCCGGCCAGTGTTAGTGTATTTTATGTGTGGCCCAAAACCGTTCTTCTAGCGTGGCCCAGGAAGCCAAAAGATTGGATACCCATGTCTTATACTGTCACCTTAGGACATCTATTAAGCTTAGATGTTGCAAAACAATGAACTTTGTCCTCAAGAAACACAGGTACTTTACTAAAAATGCACATATAGACCTATGATTTTAATTTAAAACCATCTTCTAGGTATTTAGTGAAGAGCCCTTCCCTCTACCCTTTCTCTTCTCCTTCCACCATTCCAGGGACTAAGTATAGGACTATGTCTAGCTCCAAGAGGTCTAGGGACAAAGGTCTCTCCCAGAAGACAGGTGTTCATAAAAATGAACAAGAGTACATTTATAAAGGGATTATTTTACTTCCTCTACTTTTAACATACTTTGAGCATTATAACTTATTTTATTATTTAATGCACAGCAATAATAACTAAAATGCGCATATAGAACAATGGTTAGGCCATCTGAACTAATCTCACTGCTGGGTATAGAACCCTTCTCTCTGCAAACTTCCTCCTCCCCACCACCCACCACTACCCCATGAGCAGTCAGCATACCCTCCAAGACATCAACTTTAACAATTCTGTCCCCAAAATGCAACGACTTCTATAATATTAAAAAAAAAAAAAAAACTTGAAGGGTATTGCTTTAGTCCTTTTAGCATATTTTGTGCATTTTTAGACATCTGGGAAGATGAGATGTTTCAAATAGGACTTAAGTTTTTCACTATACACACAGTCCCATTGAGTAAACAGTGCACATACATAACAAAGGCTATAATTTCAATATGTTTTCTATCTAGGAACATTCTGGCCTAGAACCCTTCCCCTTCCTACGTCTATCAATTCAGGGGACAAGTATAAGCATCTGCAATGCTTAGAAGGGATTTTTAAATTTAAATTTAAATTTATTTTTTTAAGATGGAGTCTCGTTCTGTCGCCCAGGTTGGAGTGCAGTAGTGCAAGCTCGACTCACTGCAACCTCCGCCTCCTGGGTTCAGGTGATTCTCCTGCCTCAGCCTCCTGAGTAGCTGGGATTACAGGCATGTGCCACCATAACTGGCTAATTTTTTTTTTTTTTTGGATTTTTAGTAGAGGTGGGGTTTCACCATGTTGGTCAGGCTGGTCTCAAACTCCTGACCTCATGATCCACCTGCCTTGGCCTCCCAAAGTGCTGGGATTACAGGCATGAGCCATTGAGGCCAGACTGGGATTTTTTTTTTTTTTTTTTTTTTTTTTTTTTTTTTTTTTGAGACAGAGCCTCGCTCTATCACCTAGGCTGGAGTGCAGCGGTGCAATCTTGTCTCACTGCAACCTCTGCCTCCCAGGTTCAAGCCATTCTGCTGCCTGAGCCTCTGGAGTAGCTGAGATTATAGGCACCCATCAGTATTCCCAGCTAATTTTTGTATTTTTAGTAGAGACGGGGTTTCGTCATGTTGGCCAGGCTGATCTCAAACTCCTGACCTCAGATGATTCACCCGCCTGGGCCTCCTAAAGTGCTGGGATTACAGGTGTGAGCCACCATGGCTGGCCTTACAAGGGATTTTAACAATTTCACTTCCATAAGTGTTTTTAAGAACAGTCTTTCCTATTAATTTTAACGTAAAATGTACTCAGTGTATTAGTTTACTAACTCCGCTGTTGTCATCCGCTGGCAAACTCTTTAACATCTTGAAAGACTAGATGTTGTAAAGCAGGACTCATTTGACCTTTATATACACTAGATACACAGCAAAGTAAAATTAAATGCACAGATGTAAGGGACAACGGTCAAATGTTGTTCACCATAAACACTTTTGTATAAAGCCCTTTGAACTTTCTTCTCCTCCTTCCTCCCTGAACCAGTACAAATATAATAATGTGTACTGCTCAGAGAAGTGGTGTGATCAATTTCTAAAAGACAATATTTCATATGAATTTTAACAGAAAGATATCTACAAAATGTATTATTTACTACCTCTACTTTTAACATACTTGGTCCACTTCTAAATATCTAGAAAGAGTAGATGTTTCAAATAAGGACTTAGGCCGGGTGTAGTGGCTCATGTCTGTAATCCCAGCACTTTGGGAGGCTGAGACGGGTGGATCATGAGGCCGGAAGTTCAAGACCAGCCTGATCAACATAGTGAAACCCCATCTCTACTAAAAATACAAAAATTAGCCTGGAGTGGTGGCACGTGCCTGTAGTCCCAGCTACTTGGGAGGTTGAGGAAGGAGAATCGCTTGAACCCGGGAGGTGGAGGTTGCAGTGAGCCGAGATTGTGCCACTGCACTGCAGCCTGGGTGACAGAGTGAGACTCCGTCTCAAAATAAATAAATAAATAAATAAACAAACAAATAAATAAAATAAAATAAAAAAATAAAGACTTAAGTTTTCCACTATATACACAGTAGTGTTAAATAAATGACACATGTAGCAATGGTTATATCTGCAAGTATCTTCTAAATAGGAACATTCTGGTTTCTTTACATTTTCACTTCCTTGTCAGTGCAATGGAACATTCTGGTTTGAATTCTTCATTTCTTCCAACTCCTCTCCACCACCGATCTGGTGGATATAGGGACATGTGTCACTTAGAAGAGGTGTTATCATTTCATGTCCAAAAGTCCTTTTCAGAAGATAGCCTTTTCATGAGTCTTAACACAAACTGTACAAAATGTGTTATTTAGTAACATTTAGAGACTAGATACTATAAAATTAGGACTCATTTGTCCAGTATATACACAATACATACATTACAACAAAGTTAAGTGAAATGCATGTAACATATAGGGCAATGGATAAACTGAAATTTTCTTTTTATTTATTTATTTGAGATGGAGTTTCGCTTTTGTTGCCCAGGCTGGAGTGCAATGGCATGATCTCAGCTCACTGCATATGACCATCGTGGGCTTGAACCATACACTCCTTACTTCCTTCTCTCTGTCATCAATGCAGAGGACTAGTACAGGCATGTGTAATGGTTAGAGAGGTTGAACAAACTCATATCCTAAAGTCATTTACAAAGGACAACATTTCCTGTGAATTTCAATACAAACTATACAAAATGAGCCAATTTTACTAAGACTTGGTCATAGGCTGGCAGCCTTTTTAACATCTAGAGACTAGATGTTGCAAAATTAGGACTCATTTGTGCATTACATACACTAGATACACAGCAAAACAAAATAAACAAAATGTGCAGAAAAACGGTGTCTGAAAACTTCCAAGTGTGAATGCACTAGCATATTACCTTTTGCAATTCCTTCCCTCCCACCTCCTGCAAACCATTGAACAAGTATAGATGGTACGATCCTGCTCATAGAGGTGGTTTAACAATTTTATTTCCAAAAGATAATATTTCTTATGAATTTCAGCAAAAAGATATTTACAAATTGACATTTTACTACCTCTACATTGAATATGCGTTGGGTACTTGTAAACATCTACATAGACTAGGTGTTTCAGGTAAGGATATTTGTCATCCATAGACATAGCAGTGTTTTTTTTTGTTTGTTTGTTTTTTTTTTTTTGAGACGGAGTCTTGCTCTGCCGCCCAGGCTGGAGTGCTGTGGCCAGATCTCAGCTCACTGCAAGCTCCGCCTCCCGGGTTCATGCCATTCTCCTGCCTCAGCCTCCCGAGTAGCTGGGACTACAGGCACCCGCCACCTCGCCCGGCTAATTTTTTTGTATTTTTTTAGTAGAGACGGGGTTTCACTGTGTTAGCCAGGATGGTCTCGATCTCCTGACCTCGTGATCTGCCCGTCTCGGCCTCCCAAAGTGCTGGGATTACAGGCTTGAGCCACCGCGCCCGGCCAACATAGCAGTGTTGAATGAGCCTCACACATGAAGCAATAGTTGCAGTTTTTTTTTCTTTTCTTTTCTTTCTTTCTTTCTTTTTTTTTTTTTTTTTCTGATACAGAGTCTGGCTGTGTGATCCAGGGTGGATCTCAGCTGACTGCAACTTCTGCCTCCTGGGTTCAAGTAACTCTTGTGTCTCAGCCTCCCAAGTAACTGGGATTGCCGGCATGGATCTGCCCATCTTGACCTCCCAAAAACTGGGATTACAGGCATGAGCCACTGTGCCTGACCTGTTTTTTTTTTTTTTCTTTCTTTCTTATTAGAAAATATGGGATGCTTCATGAATTTGCATGTCATCCTTGCACTGGGGCCATGCTAATCTTCTCTGTATCATTCCAACTTTAGCGTATATGCTGCCAAAGTGAGCACAATAGTTTTCATTTGACGGTGTCTTCCCAACATGAACATTCTGGCCTAAAACTGTTCCCTTCTACACCAATGCAGTGGGCTATAATGCTCAAATTTTCAGATGACATTCTTTCCTAGGAATTTTTTTTTTTTTTTTAACAGAGTCTCGCTCTGTCACCCAGGCTGGAGTGCAGTGGAGGCGTCTTGGCTCACTGCAAGCTCAGTCTCCCTGGTTCATGCAATCCTCCTGCCTCAGCCTCCCGAGTAGCTGGGACTACAGGTGCCCGCCACCATGCCCAGCTAATTTTTTGTATTTTTAGTAGAGACGGGGTTTCACCGTGTTAGCCAGGATGGTCTCGATCTCCTGACCTCGTGATCCGCCCGCCTCGGCCTCCCAAAGTGCTGGGATTACTGGCGTGAGCCCCCGTGCCTGGCCTTTTCCTAGGAATTTTAAAACAAAATGTACAAAATGTATTAGTTTAATTAACCCTACTTTTGCTTTTGTCATACACTGGCAACTTCTCTAACATCTAGAAAGAGCAGCTGTTGTAAATTAGGACTTGTTTATCTTTTATGTACATTATATACACAGATAAGTAAAACAAAATGCACAGACAGAAGGGCTAGTGGTTAATCTTGCTTCATTATAAGCACAGTGGTGCAGAGTTCATTGTACCTCCTTCTCTTCCTTCTTTGCCTGAACCGTGCACAAACATAACATACTACACAAAAACAACATTTCATACGAATTTTAACAAAAAGATGCCTGTAACCCCAGCACTTCGGCAGGCCGAAGCCTGCAGATTGTTTGAGGTTAGGAGTTCAAGACCAGCCTGGCCAACATGGTGAAACCCCATCTCTACTAAAAATACAAAAGTTAGCTGGTTGTGGTGGTGCATGCCTGTAATCCCAGCTACTTGGGAGGCTGAGGCAGGAGAATGACTTGAACCTGGGAGGTGGAGGTTGCAGTGAGCTGAGATTGTGCCACTGCTCTCCAGCTTGGGCAGAGCGAGACTCTGTCTCAAAAAAAAAAAGTTTTACGAAATGTGATATTTTACTACCTCTACTTTTTTTTTTTTGAGACGGAGTCTTGCTCAGTCGTCCAGGCTGGAGTGCGGTGGCACCATCTCGGCTCACTGCAAGCTCCGCCTCCAGGGTTGACGCCATTCTCCTGCCTCAGCCTCCCGAGTAGCTGGGACTACAGGCGCCTGCCACCATGCCCGGCTAGTTTTTTTTTGTATTTTTAGTAGAGATGGGGTTTCACCGTGTTAGCCAGGATGGTCTCGATCTCCTGACCTCGTGATCCGCCCGTCTCGGCCCCCCAAAGTGCTGGGATTACAGGCGTGAGCCACCGCGCCCGGCCTACTACCTCTGCTTTTAACATATACCAGGCACTTCAGAATGTCTAGAAAGACTAGATATTTCAAAAAAGTACTTTGCATTGTCAACTATATATAAAATAGTGAAGAATAAATTGCACACACAAAACAACGATGATAATATGAAAACATCTTCTTCATATGACCTGCCTGGCATAGAACCTTCTCTTCCTTCTCACAGTCTTTTGCTCCATGTCCTCTAAACCCCTGTACAAACGTGGACGTGTGTTACTCTTGGTGCTTCTACATTTCACAAAGTCATTTCCGGCGGAGGTGGCAGGGTGAGGGTGGGGTAGCTCATGCTTGTAATCCCAGCACTTAGGGAGGCTGAGGTGGGAGGATTGTTTGAGGCCAAGAGTTCTAGGCCAGCCTGGGAAACATAGCAAGACCCTATCTTTACAAAAAAATAAAAAAATTAAAAAGAAATTAACTGGTTATAGTGGCATGTGCATGTAATCCCAGTTACTCAGGAGGCTGAGGTAGGAGGATTGCTTGAGCCCAGGAATTTGAGGCTACAGTAAGCTATGATCACATCACTGCATTCCAATCTAAGTAACAGCAAAATCCTGTCTCAAAAAAAAAGGGAAAAAGAAAAAAAAGTCATTTTCCGGAGACACACCTCTTCTATGATTTTTTAAGAAAACAAATGAATATTTACAAGATGTGTGATTTTCTAACTCTGTCATAGTTGGCAACTGAAAGAAATCAGGCACATTCCTCAGTCCTGGGCCTAGTACAAACACCATATATCTCTCATATCTCTCAACTTCCTGAGCCCAGTACAAACACGTCCCACCATATATCTCAACTTTAGAAAAACACCACCTGGAAAAATCCCTGATAACGACACAGCCGTTTGTAGTTTTACTGAAAGCACAGGAACCAATAGATCACTGCTAAATGTATAACTTAATATGTTAACCAATTGTAATGCTGTAACCTAAAGAATTCCCTTGTTCCTCTGTGACCTTACAAGTCCTATTTACATTGGGCTATAAAAAGCGAGTGCACGCATTGTTCGGGGCCCTCTTGTATGCTGTGGAAGAGAGGGACCAAGTTCGAACTTGCAGTAAAGATCCTCGCCATTTGGCTTTGACCCTGGACTCTGGTGGTCTTCTTCGGGGAATAAACGGTCTGGGCATAACACAATCTCTTGACCTCTAGAAGGACTAGATGTAGCAAATTTTTTTTTTTTTTTTTGAGATGGAGTTTTGCTTGTTGGCTAGGCTGGAGTGCAATGGCGCAATCTCGGCTCACTGCAACCTCTGCCTCCTGGGTTCAAGCAATTCTCATACCTCAGCCTCCGGAATAGCTGGGATTATAGGTGCCCACCACCACACCCAGCTAATTTTTGTATTTTTATTACAGACAGTGTTTCACCATGTTGGCCCGGCTGATCTCAAACTTTTGACCTACCCACCTTGGCCTCCCAAAGTGCTGGAATTACAAGTGTGAGCCACCGTGCCTGGCCACAAATGTTTTCCTTTTCCTTTTTCTTTTTATTATTATTTTTGAGACAGGGTCTCGCTCTG
Organism: Rhinopithecus roxellana; assembly: GCF_007565055.1. Classification (NCBI taxonomy): domain Eukaryota; kingdom Metazoa; phylum Chordata; class Mammalia; order Primates; family Cercopithecidae; genus Rhinopithecus; species Rhinopithecus roxellana. The sequence goes on along the minus strand of NC_044568.1, from coordinate 40,704,989 downwards.
CTATGTTGCCCAGACTCTAGTGCAGTGGCACGCTTATAGCTCACTGCAACCTCTGCCTCTCAGGCTCAAGCGTCCTCTTGCCTCAGCCTCCTGAGTAGCTGGTACCATAGGTGTGCATCACCACACTTGGTTAATTTTTAAATTTTTTGCAGATAAGGGGGTCTCGCTATGTTGCCTAGGCTGGTCGTGAACTGCTGAGCTAAAGCGATCTTCCCACCTTCACCTCCCAAAGTGCTGGGATTATAGGCATGAGCCACAAGCCTGGCCAAATTTTTTCTTTTAAAAGATTCGGGGGCAGCTGGGTGCGGTGGCTCATGCCTGTAATCCCAGCACTTTGGGAGGGTGAGGCGGGTGGATCATGAGGTCAGTATTTTGAGACCATCCTGGCTAACACGGTGAAACACCGTCTCTACTAAAAATACAAAAAAATTGCGGGCGTGGAGGCGGGCGCCTGTAGTCCCAGCTACTCGGGAGGCTGAGGCAGGAGAATGGTGTGAACCCGGGAGGCGGAGCTTACAGTGAGCTTACAGTGAGCCAAGATCGCATCACTGCATTCCAGCCTGGGAGAGAGAATGAGACTCCATCTCAAAATAAATAAATAAATAAAAAGTTGGGGGGCAAGTTGAGATTAGCTTTTAGCTTTTTCATATTATATACACAGGCCTTCTGTGTATTATGCACATAGCCAGTAAATCTTTCCAAAGAGTAGTGGGCATTTCCAGTTGACCAAATGTGGTCTCTTACTCTACGACTTCTCTCTACCTATATTAAAGTCTGGTAGACTTGTCTGATGGCTGCTGACTCATCCATCTGTGGTTATCCTGGGCTCCCTCATCTCCTGGCTGGTTCAGGCCTAGGGAGGTCTTGTCCAATTGGGACAGAGTGGGCACCAGAGGATCCAGATCTGCATGGCCCCATGGCCTACAGAGGTGACCAAGCCGGTGTCAATAGGCCCGCTTTTTCACCCGGCCACACCTGTGCCACTCAAGGACATGTGTCCTAGCAGCTTGCAGGGGGTTCACCTGGGCCTGGAAGGACTGGGCCGGCAGACCGGGTGGCTGGTATGGTCCAGGCTGGGAGAGGCTGCCACTGCCATCAAGTCACCCAGGTGGGGAGGGGAGGAAGGTTCCCTGCTGCTTGGGCCTGGCCAGTGGGCAGCCACAGCAAGAGCTCTGGGCGTCTACAGTGCAGAGGCTGCAGCCTGTCCTGGGGACCCCCAGTTCATCTGCCAACCTGGAAGAGCTGACCTCGTTCTGCTTCTCACCCAGCTTTCTGCTGGAACTTAAAATCAGTTTTTGTTTTGTTTTGTTTTTTTTGGAGACAGGGTCTTGCTCTGTCACTTAAGCTGGTCTTGAACTCCTGGGTGACTGTGCCCAGCCAGAATCAGTTTTAATGAAACAATGTGCAAGTCCTTAGATTACGTAGTCTGAGTGACCTTTGGGTTCAGGTGTTCATGGTGCCAAGTTCCATCACTTAGAACTTACTGGACACCATGCTCTGTTCTGCTGCATCCGGAGCTTCTCTGGGCCTCTCTCTCATTTGTTTCCTGCTGGCTGCCAGACAGACCCAGAGGAAGCATTTCCAGAATGACCTCAGAAATGATTGCACGGATCCTTTTCACCCAGGGATCTAGTTATATAATGATTCTCTTGGGAGGAAGGGTTTGGGAAGGTCTAACAATGAGGGGGTCCTGAGTCAAAGAAGGGTCCCTTCTTCACCTACTCACTTACATCATCATTTGTATTGTTATTTTATTTATTTTTTTTTTTTTGAGGCAGAGTCTCACTCTGTCGCCGGGGCTGGAGTGCAGTGGCCAGATCTCAGCTCACTGCAAGCTCCGCCTCCCGGGTTTACGCCATTCTCCTGCCTCAGCCTCCCGAGTAGCTGGGACTACAGGCGCCTGCCACTTCGCCCGGCTAGTTTTTGTATTTTTAGTAGAGATGGGGTTTCACCGTGTTAGCCAGGATGGTCTCGATCTCCTGACCTCGTGATCCGCCCGTCTCGGCCTCCCAAAGTGCTGGGATTACAGGCTTGAGCCACCGCGCCCGGCCGTATTGTTATTTAATAGTAATTTTTATTTTAGAGACAGGTTCTTGCTCTGTCACCCAGGCTGGAGTGCAGTGGCACAATGATAGCTCACTGCAGTCTTGAATTCCTGGGCTCAGGTGATCTCCCGCCTCAGTCTTCCTATAGCTGGGACTATAGGCATGTACCACCACACCTGGCTAATATTTTATTTTAATGTTTTGTAGACATGGGGTCTCACTGTATTGCCTAGGCTGGTCTTGAACTCCAGGGCTTTAAATGATCCTCACATGTCAGTCTCCCAAAGTGCTGGGATTACAGGCATGAACCGCTATGCCCAGCTGTATTGTCGTTTTAAAATTACTTTGACCAAAGTTGGACATTCTACTGAAATTATGAAAGCTGTTCTGTGGTCATCAGGGATCAACACAGACAAAGCTTTCCTAGTAAGTAACTCTTCCCAACCAAAAGCCTCATGCTCCCACCTCAATCTTTTTTTTTTTTTTGGAGACAGAGTCTCACTCTATTGTCCAGGCTGGAGTGCAATGGTGCGATCTGGGCTCACTCCGCCTCCCAGGTTCCAGTGATTCTCCTGCCTCAGCCTCCCAAGTAACTGGGACTACAGGCGCCCACCACCACGCCTGGCTAATTTTTGTATTTTCAGTGGAGAAAATGTTATACCATGTTGTCCAGGACTGTCTCCATCTGTCTGTTTTGTTGTTGTTGTTGTTGTTTTATTATTTTTTATTTTTTAATTAAAAAGTAAATTTGAGCTGGGTGTGGTGGCTCAAGCCTGTAATCCCAGCACTTTGGGAGACCGAGGTGGGCAGATCACAAGGTCAGGAGTTTGAGACTAGCCTAACCAACATGGTGAAACTGCGTCTCTACTAAAAGTACAAAAAAAGAAAAAAAAATTAGCCTGGCATGGTGGTGTGCACCCTCAATCCCAGCTACTTAGGAGGCTGAGGCAGAAGAACTGCTTGAACCCCGGTGGCGGAGGTTGCAATGAGCCGAGATCACGCCACTGTACTCCAGCCCCAGCGACAGAGCGAGACTCCGTCTAAAAATAAATAAATAAATAAATAAATAAATAAATAAATAAATAAATAAATGTAAACTTTAATGTCGAAAATGCAAACTTGGGGAAGGCAGAAATATCACACACAAGGATGTCACTTCACACTTGGAGGGTTGCACAGCAGCAGGGGGGCAGAGAGGCTCCTCACTTCCCAGACGGTGGTGTGGGTGAGCAGAGGTGCTCCTCACTTCCCAGACGTGGTCGCCACTGGGCGGAGGTGCTCCTCACTTCCCAGACAGTGGGGCAGCGCTGGGCAGAGGTGCTCCTCACTTCCCAGACAAGGTGATGGCCGGGCAGAGGGACTCCTCACTTCCCAGACAGTGGGGCACGGCCGGGCAGAGGCGTTCTTTGCTTCCCAGATGTTGGGATTGCGGGGCAGAGGCGCTCCTCACCTCCCAGACTGTGAGGCGGCCAAGCAGAGACGCTCCTCACTTCCCATACAGTGGGGTGGGGGGGGGGGGGTGGCGCTGGGCAGAGGCGCTCCTCACCTCCCAGACGGGTTGGTGGCCAGGCAGAGGCGCTCCTCACCTCCCAGACGGGTTGGTGGCCAGGCAGAGGCGCTCCTCACCTCCCAGATTGTGAGGTGGCCAAGCAGAGACACTCCTCACTTCCCATAAAGTGTGGTGGGGGGGTGGCGCTGGGTAGAGGCGCTCCTCACCTCCCAGACAGGTTGGTGGCCAGGCAGGGGTGCTCCTCACCTCCCAGACGGGTTGGTGGCCAGGTGGAGGTGCTCCTCACCTCCCAGACGGGTTGGTGGCCAGGCAGAGGCGCTCCTCACCTCCCAGATGGCGGGATTGCCGGGCAGAGGTGCTCCTCACCTCCCAGACGGGTTGGTGGCCAGGCAGAGGCCTTCCTCACCTCCCAGACTGTGAGGCGGCGGAGCAGAGACGCTCCTCACTTTCCAGACCATGCAGTAGCCAGGCAGACGTGCTCCTCACTTCCCATATGGTGGGGTGGGGGGAGGTGCGGTGCCGGGCAGAGACGCTCCTCACCTCCCAGACCCGGCAGTGGCCAGGCAGAGGCGCTCCTCACTTCCCAGACTGTGAGGCGGCCGGGCAGAGGCGCTTCTCACTTCCCAGATGATGCAGGGACCAGGCAGAGACGCTCCTCAGGTCTTGATCTCTTGACCTTGTGATCCACCTGCCTCGGCCTCCCAAAGTGCTGGATTACAGGCGTGAGCCACCGCGCCTGCCCTGCCATGTCTTCTTTCTCCTCCCAAGGGGCTGTTTTCATCTCCTGGATTTTGATTTTCTACTTAACACCCCCATGTTCTTACCCATGTTGCCCCGCTGGAGGCATCCTTCCCTCTGGGAAGCCTGACCCAGCTCTAACAGTGCCTCAGGAGATAGGCAGGGAAGCTTAGCGGGTGGGGGCAGCTCGTCTCTATCCCATCTCAGTTGCAGGGGAGGGGTCGGTGGCAGCGGCAGTGGTGACCCTGACAGCTTTCTTTTGCGGGACTCGTGGCCGGCAGCTCTGGGTGGAGAAGAGCTACTTGATCCTAGAGCTGGAGGATCTTTGTGCTGCATGTCCTTCCCCGGTATTAGCAATGCTGGAGAGCTGGGCAGGTGGTCTTTACCCAGCATCTTCAAGGTCGCCTTCTTTGGCCACAGGGAGCAGCCCGGAACTGGGGCAGGGAGCACTGTTGGAACTGGGGCAGGCAGCACTGTTGGAGCTGGGTCAGGCTTCCCAAAGGGAAGGATGCCTCCAGCAGGGCTGTGTGAGCTGGTGACTCTGTGGTCCTTGGGGTAGAAACTCACTGCATGCACCTGGGCCTTCTCATTCCGGTTCTTTTTTGTCACGTTCTTGAGGTGGACATTTCCCTCCAAGGGCCTGGGACTGCACCCGGAGGAAGTGAGGTTTCCCTGAGTCTCCAGGGGCCTAGAGGTGGAGGCTGCTTCCCCATTGCTACAGGGGCCCCTTTTATTGTCCTCCTGGGTCTCTACCTGATCCACTTTCGTTGGTTCTTCGGGCTCTTCTTCTGTCTTCGGGAGCCTGGCTGGGATCACCTGCTCATCTAACGAAGGCAGTTGGAGGTTAAACTTGCGTCTGAGAGGAGGGATCCTCACGGGGCTGGGGTGTCCGAACATCATGGAGTTGTGAGCAGACAGCACGGGTTTCTTCCTTGAAGGGGGGGCTCCAGTCCACAGGAGGCGGGACCCTCAGTGGGGTGCCCCTGTTCCGAGGGAGAAGACACAGCCTTATAGGGGCGCCGTCCCACCTGGCTGGAAAAGAAGGCCCAGGATATCCGTTGCTGAGGGTTGAAGAGGAATCGGGAGCAGCCCAGGATTCCAGGGGCAGGCACAGGTGCAGGAGCCGCGGGGTGAGCCCAGCCAGCTGGGAAGGCCTCACAGATGAGACGACCAGGATGCCAACAGCGTGGCCAGAACCTGCGCTGGAACCAGGGACAAAATATGCTTAGACGAGCACGTTGCCGATGGCGTGGCCGGGACCTGCGGCGGAACCAGGAACAAAATATGCCTAGTGAGTTGCCCATTTTGAGCAAGTTGTGCGCGGACGAAACTAGGGGTCAGAAGCGGAGAGGATACTCCTAAGTCACCCACTTCTCTGTGGCCGGCTGTGCACTGGGCACCTGGGAGCTTATGACATCACCATGGGACTGGTGACAGAGCCAGGGTGTGGAGAAGTGTGCAGGTGCCCAGTGAGGGCGCCTACAAGAGGAGTCAAAGGGCAAAGGATGAGGCCCCTCCACGGGTCCAGCTGGACTCTCTAGCCTCAGGGACATCCTGCTCCTGGGGGCAGGTGTGTGGCCCTGGATGGGCCCCCCTGTGGGGCTGTGGGCATTGTGGGGCTGATCTGCCAGAGTCCTTCCTGCCTGGCGCCTGACCCAGTCACTGGTTGACACCCAGTGGCCCTGTCTTGGCCCTATACCCCGGTTTACAGCGCCAGAACCTGGAAGCAGAGCGCAGGACCAGCCAGATCCCACCAGGCTCCCCCCGGGACCTCTCCAGTGCCTCTGTGCCGCCTGGAGCCAGGCCCACCTTCTCCATGGCCTCTGTGGCCTTGAGGGCCACCAGCCTCACTGCGTAGGTTTTCAAGGAGAGGACACGGTGCCCTGACCTGACTGGATGCTGCCTCTTACCATATACCCCCCTGGCAACCAGGATCTCCACTTCTTTTTACAAATTTGCCTGAGACTGTTCTTCAGATCATTCAGGTGGTCATGGCCCAGCCAGGCTTTGAACCCGAGCTGTGTGATTCCACAGCTGCACTGTGGCCTGTGTGCCTCATGATCATGGATACAGCATGTATTCTTATGTTTTCCTGTATTCCTGGGGTACTTCGCACCGTGGCATATCTGTAATAAGCACATGCACACTTAGAAGGAGGCTTTCACTTCAACATATAAGTTGACCATGGCTCACTCTGGGCTCCAGTCCTCTACAAAGATGTAGGGCAGGGACTACCAATTAGCACAGCACCATCCCACATTGCTCTTCTAATGGAGCTTTTCACCCCAGATGTTCTTTTTCGTTTGATGGGAAGGATCCAGCTATGTAAAGATTATGTTCTAGATCAGCTTTGGTCTATCCTAAAAGAAATTTGCCAGTGGATTATTCCATATAGATAAAAGTCAGTTTCTCTGGTCTTCCTGGAATGTGTCTAGAAAGCAAGTACTTTATTTATTTACAAGTTAATAGTGGATCAATGTATTGGATTAAAATATGACCAACATAATTTGGTCATTGTGAGCATGCCAGCTCAGTCCACTCTTCCCCACACATTATGATATCCTAAATATAACTCTAGATTTTCTTATGCCCTAGAGAAGGACATACTCTTGGGTGTCTGGTCTAGGGAAACATGTATGAAAAATCATTCAGCCACTCTACATCTTTTTATTGGAGAATTGAAACCATCTATATTCAGAGATACTATTAACAGGCAAGAAGTTACTTCTGTCATTTTGTTAATTATTTTCTGGTTGTTCTGTAGATCTTTTGTTTCTTCTTTTATTGTTTCCTTTATGGTTTGGTGAGTTTCTTGTACTGATAAGCTTTGATTCCTTTATTTCATTGCCATATCTGGTGTAATTTTTTTCTCTTTGGTTACTCTGGAGCTTACATTTAAAAATTTATAGTTATGATAGACTATTCAAAGCTGATAAAAAGTTTTGATCACATACAAACATGCTATACTCCCCTCACATCCCCTGTCAATGCACAAAATTTGTACTTTTTTGCCTTAATTTATATTGTTCTGTATTGGGCATTTATTAAGAACTCATTGTGGATATAAATATCTTTGACTATTTTGGTGTTTTAATGGGTTACCAAGTCTGAATTTCTGAAGATAGTTATACTAGGGATGAATTCAATGTAATTCATGAATTATTCATGACTTTCTAGATGGGTTAATGAATGTTTCTTTTAGCCCCTCAGGACGGGATCTCTGAATCAGTGGGGAGCTTAATGAGGGACGTCAGGGGAAGTTGGGAGGATGCTGATGGAAGCGGGGAGGCCTGCGGTCGCCCTGCACTTGTTTGTCTAAAAGTGATGAGAAGGCCTCACCCAAATGCAGGAGCCATGATCCTGACCCATCACTGCCCCATGTTACAGGAGACAGGACTTGACCATCCTCCCACAGGTCAGAGCTATTGTTAATCAAGGTGACAGTGCAAGACAGTGCAAGGTGGGCGGATCATGAGGTCAGGAGATCAAGACCATCCTGGCTAACACAGTGAAACCCTGTCTCTACTAAAAATACAAAAAAAATTAGCTGGGCGTAGTGGCGGGCGCCTGTAGTCCCAGCTACTCGGGAAGCTGAGGCAGGAGAATGGCGTGAACCCGGGAGGCGGAGGTTGCAGTGAGCCGAGATCGCGCCACTGCACTCCAGCCTGGGCGGCAGAGCGAGACACCGTCTCAAAAAAAATAAAGAAGACCCCTTGATCTGTGCCCAGCCCTGAGTGGCTTCTGTGGCCTATCCAGGAATCATCTTGGAGCTTTCACTCCAAGCCCAGGCTACAGGATGGATTCTACAATTCAGCCTTCAGGCTATAGGAAGAAAAACCTGAAAATCTTCCCCAGGGCCAGAAGTCTGAAAGGGAGTGTCCTGTGCAGACTCATATACTATCAGGATGTGCTGGCAATCCCTGAGCAGCAAGACATAGCCCCCTCTACACAGACATTTATTTAAATGTGTAAAAGCAAGTGTGTGTGAGGTGCCCCTGTATACATGGGTGGGGTGTTTGTGTTCGAGGAGCCGACTATGGAGCCTGTGAAGGGTGTGGACTTGGGGTCATTGTGTTTGAGCATGAACTCATCGTTTTTGCACATGTGTGCATATGTGAAAGTCGGTGAGTGGCGTGTGTCTCTGTGCAGGTGTCTGTGTATGTGCATGTTTGCATGCCTGTTTTCTGTGTGTGGGAGGCATGAGGAATGGATGTGTGGCAGATTCCAAACCTATCAGGCCAGAAGGACAGAGGAGGCCAAGTGATCCAGGGACAGGGATGCTGGGTGGCCTCAGGGGCCTTGGTAGCATCCTCGTGGGGGATAGTGCTGGTTGAAAGGACTGCTTTTTCTTTTGTTTCTTGAGACGGGGTCTCACTATGTGGCCCAGGCTGGTCTCAAACTCCTGGGCTCAAGTGATCCTCCTGCCTTGGGCTCCCAAAGTGCTAGGATTACAGGCATGAGTCAACACGCCCGGCGGAAAGGACTGCTTTTATCTGGAGCAGTAACCCTTCCTTTGGACCACAGTCTTTTGTATTCCTACAACCCTGCCCTCCGGTGCTCAGCCTGCTCCAGGGGAAATGCAAAGCCTCAGGAAGAACTGAAGAAGTCCAGCAGGGAGGCACTGCCTCGCCACCGGCAGCCTGGCCCAGGAAGAGGCAGGAGGGGTCATCACTGGTGACTCTGTTCCTCCTCATTGTCAGAGAGCATCTCCTGAGTCCCCATAGAACATACTGGTTTCTGGCTAGCAGCACCTCTGGAGACCTCTCCCACTGGTCCACAGAGTGTCTTCAGATACTTTTCTGTGCACGTGAAATTATTCAGAAAAAGTACAACCACATACCCTACCTGATAATTATAAGGAATTTAATAAATAATTTAAAAAAATCCTTTATGGTGGTATCCATCTGTGGCCCCTGTGGGGGTGCCCTGATTGCCCTTTGTTCTGCCCCACACTCAGACTTTTCACCAGAAGAACCCCAGTTCCCTTGCTGGCTTGGGTCACCATAGCAGGAGCCGCAGGTTCTAGACTGGCCCTGGGCTCCTGTTGGCTGCTTGCAGGGATGGGGAACAGAGCAGCAAATGTGATGGTGAGTGCCTGGGTGTGCCCTGCACTGTGCCAGGGCCTGGGATAGATAGAAGTACTCAATGTGGAGGTTCTAGGGGTTTAGAGTGGAGGGAGGTTGCTTCTGGCTGGGGAACTGGGAGAGGTGCATGGAGGAGGTGGTGTGTGAGCAGGGCCTGGAAGGAAGAGGGGGAGTTTCAACATCATCATCCATTCTTCATGGCCATAGTGTCTAGAAGGGCTGGGCACAGTTGTCTTTCCCATTCACACCTGTGAACACGAGTCCCAGATGGTGAAGTGACTCAGCCAGGGCCACATGGATCTCCTCTGTCAGCTTTGCCTTTCAGATAGGTGGCCTATTGTTTTTTTTCCCATCAATTTCCAATCAGTCCTGCCTCTCTGGCTGCCTGTGCTAGATTCACCCTGTCCTGTTCAGGGGGGTGAGGACCAGGCACCAGCACCAGCCAGGGCTGAGGCATGAGGGCCTGAACATATCCCACCACAGATTCCAAATATATGTCCTCCTCCCGCCACTCCCAAGACCTGATATGCCCATGGGTGAGTCATATCTGACTTATCTATCCATCTCCCTTAAGCCAGAGACCCAAGAGTTATCCTTGGTCTGTCTCTCCCTCACCTCCCGTGCTTCCCAGTTGATCTCCAGAACGTGTTTGGAATGGTAATGTTCCATGAAAGGGTTGTATATGCAAAGCAACCCCTAAATGCTGAAGGAGCTCCGAAACCAAAGAGGGAGGCAGACAAATCTAGTTTTTCTGTATAATGTGACTTATTGGGGAAACTTAGCAGAAACATGGTCTTGGGCAGCTGGCAAGACAGGCGGATTTTTGCACCACAGCCACCTTGACCCAGGGCTTACATCTTGGGGGAAAAAGCGTGCATGTTGTGGGAGGAATGTGTAGGTGCTTCTGGGGGCATCACAGTGCATGATTTCTGCAATAGCATTCAGGTTTTTTTTTTTTTTTTTTTTGGAATAGGTGAAACTTACAATCAATAGATGTTTTTACAGAAAGAGTAATACATCAACTAAACATTTTAGAGGCATTCCTGGACTTGGGATTGGTCAGGAGTCATATGGTGGATTGGCGTTTAAAATAAAGCCACTCTTGTCCCCACAAGTAATAATAATGATAGTAACTATAAACACTCATTCACTTGTGTATTCCTCACAGTGATGCTATGAAGCTGGTGTCCAAGAACCATAGCCAGGGAGGAGCAAAGTGGGGATTCAGCTGCAGTCATCTCCTCACCCCCTGGCTTTCTCCATCTGCATGGCGCCATCATCGGTGCTCTCTTGGGCCACACCCAAAGCCCCTCAATGGACTGCATGACTCATCTCACTCATCCAGAACATTCCCCACAGACCAATCAGTGAGATCCTTCTAAAACAAGCAGCCACTCATCTCTCCTTTGCTTAAAACCCTTCAGAGGCTCCCTAGTGCCCTCAGCCTTGAGTCCAATCTTCTCTGTATAGCGCACATAACTTCATGTAACTCCATATAACCTGTGTAACTCCACGTAACCTCAGGAGGCCTTGGGAGATCTGCCCACTGACAGAGAGAAGCAGGTGCCAGCCTCCTCTCATGAGGAGGAGGTAATGTTCAATGCAGGTAAGTTCAACTGTGCCCAATGGGGCCCTCAACTGCCTTGGTGTCCCCTGTCCCCTGTGTGCCTTCAGTCTCGATGATCAACCATTATGTGCTGAGAGCAGAAGTAGCCACGCTAGGAGATGTTTCGAAGCAGGGCAATTATGAAAGAATATACTGCATCTGCCACAGGCCTATGAGCAGCTTGAAGGTGGGAACGGTGATTTTGGGCTCTCTAAGCACAGTGACAAATGTTACTAAATTCAAGTGCAACTGCCAGTAGAGTGTAGAACAGGCATCCAGCCTGGGATGGCAGGAACACCTGGGTTGAGTCTAGAAAAACGAGTAAAAAGTTTATTAAGCAGGAAAAGGACAGATGTTATCAGAAGCAGCAGTACCAGTCAAAGCTAGAAGATATCAAAGAACAAGGTAGCACAATCAAGGTCAACATGTTCCCAGGTAGGAGAGGGGCAAGAGATGTCCCACCAGCCTGATGAGGTTTTCTGTCTTTTTTTTTTTTTGAGACGGAGTCTCCTTCTGTCACCCAGGCTGGAGTGCAGTGGCATGATTGTTATGCCCAGACCGTTTATTCCCCAAAGAAGACCACCAGAGTCCAGAGTCAAAGCCAAGTGGCAAGGATCTTTACTGCAAGTTCGAACTTGGTCCCTCTGCTCCACAGCATACAAGAGGGCCCTGAACGATGCATGTGCTCGCTTTTTATAGCCCGATGTAAACAGGATATGTAAGGTTACAGAGTAACAAGGGAATTCGTTTGGTTACAGCATTACAATTGGTTAACATTTTAAGTTATACATTTAGCAGTTTTTTTATTGGTTCCCGCGCTTTCAGTAAAACCACTCCACAAACGGTTGTGACCTTATCGGGGACTCTCCAGGTGGTGTTTTTCTAAAGTTGAGACAAATGAAGGAATGTTTGTACTGGGCCCAGTACTGAGATATATGGAGGAATGTTTGTACTGGGCCCAGGAAGTTGAGACAAATGGAGGAACGTTTGTACTGGGCCCAGGACTGAGATATACGGAAGAATGTTTGTACTGGGCCCAGGAAGTTGAGACAAATGGAGGAATGTTTGTACTGGGCCCAGGACTGAGATAATATGTTTGATTTCTTACATGATCTTGGCTCATTGCAATATCCGCCTCCCCAGCTCAAGTGATTCTCATGCCTCAGCCTCCAGAGTAGCTGGGATTACAGGTGCCCGCCACCATGCCTGGCTCATTTTTGTATTTTTAGTAGAGATGGGTTTCACCATGTTGGCCAGGCTGGTGTCGAACTCCTGACCTCAGGCAATCCGCCCACCTCAGCCTCCCAAAGTGTTGGGATTACAGGCATGAGCCACCACCCCCGGCCTTTTTTTTTTTTTTTTTTGAAATAGGGTTCTTGCTCTGTCACCCAGGCTGGAGAGCAGTGGCGCAATCATGGCTGACGGAGGGGATTCAGACAAACCCCAGGCCTGAGTCAGCTTGCCGAGTGTGGGGAGCTGGGAGACAGGTGCAGCCATTGACTTCAAAGTCAAGACTTCAGGCTTTACTGGGGAGAGAGTCTCTGTGCTCAATAGTAAGGATTTTTTTAAAAGTTTTATTTTAAAATGTTTATTTATTTAAAGACTGGGGGGCTGGGCACGGTGGCTCAAGCCTGTAATCCCAGCACTTTGGGAGGCCGAGACGGGCGGATCAGGAGGTCAGGAGATCGAGACCATCCTGGCTAACACGGTGAAACCCCGTCTCTATTAAAAAATACAAAAAACTAGCCGGGCGAGGTGGCGGGCGCCTGTAGTCCCAGCTACTCGGAGGCTGAGGCAGGAGAATGGCATAAACCCGGGAGGCGGAGCTTGCAGTGAGCTGAGATCCGGCCACTGCACTCCAGTCCGGGCGACGGAGCGAGACTCCGTCTCAAAAAAAAAAAAAAAAAAAAAAGATTGGGTTAGGAGACTGGCTAATTTTTGTTTTTTGGTAGAGATGGGGTTTTGCTGTGTTGCCAGGCTGAGCTCGAACTCCTGGGCTCAAGTGATCCCCCTGCTTCCCAAAGTGCCGGGATTACAGATGTGAGCCACCACACCTGGCCAATAGTTAGGATTTGCGCTCTGCCCTCCTAACCACAATTTGGAGAAACAGAAACCGCTATACAAATTCACAACATTTAATTCCTCCAAATAGTTCTGTTTAAATCATGCTAATGTTGACTAAAGCAACAACATCAAGCTTTTAAAGAATTAAAGATAATGTTATTCAGAAGTCTTACTGAGGGCTAGAAACCGAAGCCTACAGCCTGGGAGTGGCCTGTTAGACGTGTCCTATCAGACTGCTCCAGAAGTTCTTCAGCCCACTGCTCATACACAGGTGGCAGAGGTTCAGTATGTGTAAAATCACATCCAGGCCAGGCACAGTAGCCCACGCCTGTAATCCCAGCACTTTGGGAGGTCGAGGCAGGTGGATCACCTGAGGTCAGGAGTTTGAGACCAGCCTGGCCAACATGGCAAAACTCCATTTCTACTAAAAATACAAAAAATTAGCTGGGTGTGGTGGTGCACTCCTGTAGTCCCAGCTACTCTTGAGGCTGAGGCAGGAGAATTGCTTGAACCCGGGAGGTGGAAGTTGCAGTGAGCCGAGATTGTGCCATTGTACTCCAGCCTGTGTGACAGAGCAAGACTGTCAAAAAAAAAAAAAAAAAAAAAAAAAAAATCACATCCAACGTGTTCAGATGTTACACTAAAACAGAATCCCCTCAAAGTTTGGATGTAAGAGTACATCTGGTTGGCTGGGTGCAGTGGCTCGCTCCTGTAACCCCTACACTTTGGGAGGCTGAGGTGGGCGGATCATGAGGTCAGCAGATCGAGACCATCCTGGCTAATGGTGAAACCCCATCTCTACTAAAAATACAAAAAATTAGCCGGGTATGGTGGCATGTGCCTGTAGTCCCAGCTACTTGGGAGGCTGAGGCAGGAGAATTGCTTGAACCCGGGAGGAGAGGTTGCAGGAAGCCAAGATTGTGCCACTGCACTCCAGCCTAGTGACAGAGCAAGACTCCGTCTCAAAAAAAAAAAAGTACATCTGGTTATAGCTTATAGAAGCATAACCACTAACCTTATTGGACATTATCTTATGTGTAGGAAAAGGCAATGCAAGGATCATTTACCTTTAAAAAAATGATTTTTGAGAATGGGTCTTACTATGTTGCCCAGGCTGATCTCTAACTCCTGGTCCCATAATTCTCCTGGCTTGGCCTCCCAAAGTGTTGGGGTTATAGGCATGAGTTACTGCACCTGGCTTCATTTATCTTCTAAGGAATGTAGTAACTCAGGTGAGAGATGTGGGAGGCTGTGTGCTGTGTCCTCTTCTGACTTCAAGACATTCTTCCCAAGAGCTGTATTTTATCACAGAGTCAGGGGTTCAAGCAGAAATGAGCAAATATGGCCTCTTAGCACTTGCTGCTTTGTCTCACACTAAGCACCTGAAAGAGCCGTAAAAGTAAGAATAAACTTTAGCTGTTCTCCTGCCTTAATCTAAGCCATGGTGTCTGGCCCACTTCTAGGCCCAGGGCTAGCTCTCTCCTTGCTTTTGTGAGTTTCAACTTTAGTAAACCCTTTGTTCAGTAAACCCTTTTACATAACTCCATGTAACCTTAAATGAAGGTTCTTGTGGATGTTTTAATTATTAAAAAAGATGGCCAGGTGTGGTGCCTCACACCTGTAACCCCAGCACTTTGGGAGGCCAAGGCGGGCGGATCACCTGAGGTCAGGAGTTTGAGATCAGCCTGACCAACATGGTGAAACCCTGTCTCTACTAAAAATACAAAAATTAGCTGGGTGTAGTGGTGTGTGCTCGTAATCCCAGCTACTTGGGAGGCTGAGGCAGGAGAATCCCTTGAACCTGGGAGGCGGAGACTGCAGAGTCGAGATTGTGTCACTGCACTCCAGCCTGGGCGACCGAATGAAACTCCATCTTTCAAGGAGGTCCTAGAAAACTGAAAGAACATTTTTTTTTTTTTTTTTTGAGATGGAGTCTCGCTCTGTCCCCCAGGCTGGAATGGAATGGCGTGATCTCAACTCACTGCAACCTCCGCCTTCTGGGTTCTAGCAATTCTCCTGCTTCAGCCTCCTGAGTAGCTGGGATTATAGGTGCCCAACACCACACCTGGCTAATTTTTGTATTTTTAGCAGAGATGGGGTTTCACCGTATTGGTCAGGCTGGTCCCCAACTCCTGACCTCAGGTGATCCACCCACTTTGACCTCCCAAAGTGCTGGGATTACAGTCATGAGCCACCGCGCCCAGCTAGGAACATTGTTTTTAGGGGGAAAATCTTCTCATTCTAGCTCTGTTATTCAATTCATTCCCAGTTACTGCTTAGGTCTTAAATTAGGTAACCTTTCTTTAGGAATCCTTCTCTACCTTCTCTGACTACCCAGAGACAGAGGTAGGTGCCTTTTTGATGGGCTTCTTAACACAGTTCTTATTATAATACGTTTCATACTTTATGATGATAATTCCCCATTTTTTTTCTTGTCTGTTCTCTCTGTAAAGGCTGTGAGGGCCTTTACCTCCAATATTTTCTGTGCACCTAGAACCTAGCATAGCACATCACATATATATTATAGAATGATATTCTGCTTATGGATTTCATCAGTTTGATGCAGGATTTTTCTTGGACACTCTGCCAGCCAGAGACCTCTGGTGGCTTGGGCCTGGGCCTTACTTGGACCTGGGCTCACTGTTGGAGATGCCCAGTCTACTCAGCTCACCAGGCCACACCAGGCTTGCACTCCAGCACAATCCCATGGCTGCTGCAACTGTGTGCTCAGCTCCTGGCAGAAGTGGGTGTGTGAGCCAGTGAGTGTGGGATCTGGCCAGCTGCTTCAAGTGCTGGCACAGGAGTGGGCTCCATGTGGGGCTTGCGGCTAGACCAGGTGTGTTGCACTGAGGGGAACACAGTGGCACCCAAGCAGGGGTGCCTGAGACGCCAAAGCCCCAGAGGGGGTGTAATAGCACGCTCACAGCTCTTTTAGTCTGGCCGTCTGCAGCCTGACAGGTGGTAGTATGTTAATAGCTCTATCAGTCCTGTCACGCTGCTACGGCTAGCATCTCTGGGGCTGGCTCTGCCCTGCCACTGCTTCCCCTCATGTGGGGCAGCTGCCCTCTGCCAGCAGAGGGTGGAGGGCCATGGAATTGCATCCTTCTTTATACCCATGTTCAGTGGGTCCCAAGTTCTTGTCCCGCATCCAAGAAGAATGAGGTTATGCTGACCGTTGAAGGGTGAGGAGGGTGGAAAAGAATTTTATTAAGTGATGAAACAGCTATCAATGGAGAGGGGATGTGAGGGTGGTCCTCCACCCAAAGTCTGCCACCAGTCTCTTTCTAAGTGTGACTGGGTCCAGCGCTTTTTTTTTTTTTTTTTTTTTTTGAGACGGAGTCTCGCTCTGTCACCCAGGCTGGAGTGCAGTGGCCAGATCTCAGCTCACTGCAAGCTCCGCCTCCCGGATTCACGCCATTCTCCTGCCTCAGCCTCCCGAGTAGCTGGGACTACAGGCGCCGCCACCTTGCCCGGCTAGTTTTTTGTATTTTTAGTAGAGACGGGGTTTCACCGTGTTAGCCAGGATGGTCTCGATCTCCTGACCTCGTGATCCGCCCGTCTCAGCCTCCCAAAGTGCTGGGATTACAGGCTTGAGCCACCGCGCCCGGCCGGTCCAGTGCTTTTATGGGCTCAGAATGGGGAGTGCATGCCGACGTCTTGTGATTATGCCAAAAAGGCTAAAACAATGGTACCATTCAAGGGTGGGCACGACAGTGTATATAAAACCAACTGGGGAAGGGTAGGTGTATGTAAAATAAGTGAAGGGTGGGGATCCATCAGAGGAAAGCATGCCAAACAGGAAGAGAGGGTCTCAATCCAGTCTGTGGATTTACGTGGGACTTGTAGCTTGACTTTCAAGCTTTAAACTGTCTTTGGTTTGAAGGTTGGGTTTTCACTGGGGACCTGCTCACATCTGCCTAGGGATTTGTCTGCATCTTGCTGCTATCAAGTTTATCAAATATTTATTGATGCCCTCACCAGGCCGCCCATTTCACTGTGAGACAGTGTTGGGTGTGACAGTGCTTTTCCTTATGGTGAGATAAACTCTATCTGTGTACCTTCTATTCATAGGCCTGCATCTGATCATTAGAGCTAGAAGAAAAAAATAAACAAAACCCTGCCTATTTGAATACAGGTGTTAGTGTTTTAATAATCTCTTCTTTAGCCCGCAGCATGAGAAACAACTGAGGACTTGGGGCTGTCTGGTCTGCAGCCCCTGCCCTCCTAATCTCTCTTCTCTGGCTAACAAAACATTACAATGTTGTGATAAGAATTTAGAACGACACTGCTGCTTCTTGTTTGGTTTACAAAAATAAAATAAAATTAAAAAATATAAAAAAGAATTTAGCACCACAGGAGATGTCTGACCTAGGCAAGTAGAGTGACATGATCACTTTATCCTTTTATTAATACAACTCAAGCACATATTGGTGTGTTGATGATAATGGCCTGTGGCCAGCAGTAGCATATGTGAAAAAGGAATCCTGACTGGACATGGTGGCTCATGCCTGTAATCCCAGCACTTTGGGAGGCCAAGGCAGGCGGATCACGAGGTCAGGAGATTGAGACCATCCTGGCCAACATGGTGAAACCCCGTCTCTACTAAAAGTACAAAAATTAGCTGGGCGTGGTGGTGCCCACCTGTAGTCCCAGCTACTGGGTGATAGAGCGAGATTCTGTCTCAAAAAAAAAAAAAAAAAGAAAAGAAAGAAAAGAAAAAGGAATCCTGAGTCAGAGTTACTTTACCTCTAACTTCAAACTAAGGGCTGGGCGTGGTGCCTCATGCCTGTAATTCAAGCACTAGCACTTTGGGAGGCTGAGGTGGGTGGACTGCGTGAGGTTAGGAGTTTGAGACCAACTAGACCAACATGATGAAATCCTGTCTCTACTAAAAATACAAAAATTAGCTGGGTGTGGTGTTGGTGGGCGCCTATAATCCCAGCTACTTGGGAGGCTGAGGCATGAGGATCGCATGAACCTTGGAGGCGGAGGTTGCAGTGAGCCGAGATCGCACCACTGCACCCCAGCCTGGGCGACAAAGCGAGATGCTGTCTCAAAAACAAACAACAACAACGAAAACGAAACAACAAAAAGCAAAAACCGAAGAGTGCATAGTTTATTTTATTTATTAACCTTTTTGAGAGTGTGGCAATTTTCATATAATTTTTAAAAAGTGGCTGGGCGTGGTGGCTCATGCCTGTAATCTCAGCACTTTGGGAGACTGAGGCAGGAGGATCATGAGGTCAGGAGATCAAGGCCATCCTGGCTAACACAGTGAAACCCCATCTCTACTAAAAATACAAAAAAAACAGCCGGACGTGGTGGTGGGCGCCTGTAGTCCCAGCAACTCGGGAGGCTGAGGCAGGAGAATACTGAGCCGAGATCGCACCACTGTACTCCAGCCTGGGCAGCAAAGCAAACCTCTGTCTCAAAAAAAAAAAAAAAAAAGTATATGTGGTGTTGAGGCATTTTAGGCACTATTGTGATTACAGAAAACGCCATTTTATGCAATACCTTTGAGAATTCACGTTGACTAGAATTCCACGTTCCATTGCATTCAGCTATGGCTTGTCTTTGGTAGGACAATTACTATTTAGCACTTGGCAAAATTCTTTGTGTAATTTGACTGGATTTATTGGTGAAAAGAAGAAAAATTGCAAGTGACACTAAATTCTTCTCAGAGACCTGGACCTTCTTGTTTTTCCAGTATTTTAGAAAACGCTGGAGCAGGACAAAGAATGGTGTTTGGAATTAGACACAATTGGCTTTGAATCTCTTTTCTACCTCTAGGTAATTGTATGACAATGGAGAGGTGATTACTGCACTGAAAATCAGTTTCCTGAAGTGAAAAAGGGAATCAAGTTACGTCACAGAGTCTGGCGTGAGCAGCGTGCAGTCAACACCAGCTCTTCACGAGCTGTAGTTTCCTCCAGTTGCTGGATGTGCGGAGTTCATCCTCCACCACTGGCGCTCCGGTCGACAATGAGGTCTGATAAGTCCTGCCACTGAAACTGTTATTGAATGTGCTAGATCTCCAATGACTTCTGTGTTTAAAATAGGAAGGAAGAGATAGATGCAAGATCCATTTGAACCTTGAGATGTGGTAGTTTAGGAGCGTTTTCTCAGCTTGGACATCTTGTGCAGGGTGGTTATGTGCATGCGTATGTGTGCGTGTGTATAACAGGCACACCTGTATAGAAGGTAACAGGACCCTTGAAGTGAATGAGGGCGTGAGTGTGTACCTGTGGTTGCATGGGGCGGACGGCCCCGGACCAGGAGATGTTTTCGGATGCAGCCCCTGCCCCTACCAACAGTTCTCAGGGCCCTCTAGTGTTCTGTGAGCTTATTGCAAGGTGTTACGGAGGTCGCCTCGGCTGATTGTAGCATCTCTAGGCAGCGGCTGCCATCTCGTGGTAGAAGTCTCAGGATGCGTCCTGCAGAATGCTGGCTGCAAGGGCTGAGGCTTTTACTCCGGCTTCTCAGCAGGCCAGATTCTGCTTTTCAAAGAGAATTAGGTGATTGCCCCAGAAAGCAATTTAAAAAATGTTTAAACTGAACAAAGGTAGATGTATTCTGGAGTAAAATGTATGTCATATTTATTTATTTGTTTATTTTTATTTTTATTTTTTTGAGAAGGAGTTTTGCTTTTGTCCCTCAGACTGGAGTGCAATGGCAAGATCTCAGCTCAGTGCAACCTCCGCCTCCTGGGTTCAAACGATTCTCCTGCCTCAGCTTTTCGAGTAGCTGGGATTACAGGCGCCCGCCCTCACACCCGGCTAATATTTTTGTATTTTTTAGTAGAGACGGGGTTTTACCATGTTGGCCAGGCTGGTCTCAAACTCCTGACCTCTGATCCACCCGCCTCGGCCTCCCAAAGCGCTAGAATTACAGGCATGAGCCACCGTGCCCGGCCCTGTCATATTTATTTTTAACTTTATAAAAACTTTACACAATGCCAAACCACTTAAGGTCATCTATCCAAGCCCTTGATAAACCCATTCACTCTGCTCTACATTGTTTATTTAGGGAAAAAAATCCAGATCTTTATAATACAGACTTGTATACTTACTGAACCAAAAAAGGTCCAAATCCACTCTCCTGTTTACATTTTTAAATTTAGAAATTCTAACACGGGTATATGTTAATTGGAAAGGGCATAAGATAAAATGAAAAGAAGAAAACATTTTTTCTCCTCACATCCTCTCTCTCCAAAGGGAACTAATATAAATGGTTCCTTCTAAATTTTTTAAAAAATTTATTATTATTATTTATTGTTTTGAGATGGAGTCTCCCTCTGTTGTCCAGGCTGGAGTGCAGTGGTGCAGTCTCGGCTCACTGCAACCTCTGCCTCCTGGGTTCAAGGGATCCTCCTACCTCAGCTTCCTGAGTAGCTGGGATTACAGGCCCATGCAACCATGCCCAGCTAATTTTTGTATTTTTAGTAGAGACGGGGGTTTCACCATGTTGGTCAGGCTGGTCTCGAACTCCTGACCTCAGATGATCCACCCACCTTAGCCTCCCAAAGTGCTGGGATTACAGGTGTGAGCCACTGCACCTGGCTTTAAATGTTTAATTTAGATGTTTAATCAGGCCGGGCATGGTGCACCTGTAATCCCAGCACTTGGAGAGGCTGAGGCCAGTGGATCACTTGAAATCAGGAATTTGAGATCAGTCTGACCAACATGGCAAAACTCCATCTCTACTAAAAATTCAAAAATTATCCGGGTGTAGTGGCACATGCCTGTAGTCCTAGCTACTCGGGAGGCTGAGGTAGGAGAATTGCTTGAACCTGGGAGGCGGAGATTGCACCACTGCACTCCAGCCTGGGTGAGAGTGAGATTCTGTTACTTTTTTGTCAGGTGTTTTTTTGGTGTGTGTGTGTGTGTGTGTTTTTTTGTTTTTTGTTTTTTTTTTTGAGACGGAGTCTCACTCTGTCGCCGGGGCTGGAGTGCAGTGGCCGGATCTCAGCTCACTGCAAGCTCCGCCTCCCGGGTTCACGCCATTCTCCTGCCTCAGCCTCCCGAGTAGCTGGGACTACAGGCGCCCGCCACCTCGCCCTGCTTTTTTTTTGTATTTTTTAGTAGAGACGGGGTTTCACAGCGTTAGCCAGGATGGTCTCAATCTCCTGACCTCGTGATCCGCCCGTCTCGGCCTCCCAAAGTTCTGGGATTACAGGCTTGAGCCACCGCGCCCGGCCTTTTTTTAAATTTTTAATAGGCTTTTTAAGAACAGTTTTAGATTTACAGCATAATTGAGAAGATAGTACATTAGCAGAGAGATCCCACATACTACACATGTGGCTTCCCCTCTTATTAACATCTTACCTTAGTGTGCTACATGCTACATTTGTTATATATAGATATAAAAAATAAAAAATAAAAAAATATATATTTTGAAACAGAGTCTTGTTGCGACGCCCAGGCTAGAGTGCAATGGCACAATCTCGGCTCACTGCAACCTCTGCTTCCTGGGTTCAAGTGATTCTCCTGCCTCAGCCTCCAGAGTAGCTGGGATTACAGGCACCCGCCACCATGCCTGACTAATTTTTGTATTTTTAGTAAAGATGGGATTTCACCTTGTTGGCCAGGCTGGTGTAGAACTTCTGACCTCGGGAGATCCACCCACTTCGGCCTCCCAAAGTGCTGGGATTACAGGTGTGACTCACTGTGCCCGTCCACACCTTTGCTTTCTGATGGTTCAACATATGAACTTTGTTTCATGAACAAAATTATTAGAAATGTTCTATAAAATTAGGCACAGGATATGTGTAGACAGTGTATATGAAACATAAGTGCTAAGACTTGGGTCTCATCCAAAAGATATCATATTATGTATATGCAAATATTCCAAAATCTGAAAATATTCAAAATCGAAAAGACTTCTTCGTATTTTTGGTTCTTATTTTTATTTTTATAGATTTAGGGGGTACAAGTGCAGTTGTGTTACATGGGTATCTCTCATAGTAATGGAGCCTGGGCTTTTAGTGTACTCATCATCTGAATACTGTACATTGTACTCAATAGAAACAGTCTCATTCGTCACCCTCCTCTCATCCTCTCACCTTTCGGAGTCTCCACTATCTATTATTTCTTTGTATGTCCATGCCTACTTGTTGTTTAGCTCCCACTTACAAATGAGAATATGCGATACTTGACTTTCTGTTTCTGAATTATTTGACTTAGGATAGTGGCCTCCAGATCTATCCATGTTGCTGCAAGACATAATTTCATTTTTTTAATGGATGAGTAATTTTCTCTGATGTATACACCATATTTTCTTTGTCCAGTCATCTGCTGATGGACACTTAAGTTGATTCCATCCCTTTACTATTGTGAATAATGCTATGATAAACATATGAGTGCAGGTGTCTTTTTTATATCATAATTTGTTTTTCTTTGGTAGGTAGAGATCTAGTAGTGGGATTGCTAGATCCAATGGTAGTTCTTTTTTTAGTTCTTTAAGAAATCTCCATATGGCTTTCCATAGAAATTGTACAAATTCACATTCCCACTAACAGTGTGTAAGTATTCCCTTATATATCTGTATACTTAAAAGTGTTCCATTTTCTCCACATCCTCACCAACATCTCTTGGTTTTGTTGTTTTGACTTTTTAATAATGGCCATTCAATTGGTATAATACTGCATCTCATTGTGGTTTTAATTTGTATTTCTCTGATGATTGGGGTGTTGAGAAATTTTTCATGTTTGTTGGCTGCTTGTATGTCTTTTTTTTTTTTTTTTTTTTGAGACGGAGTCTCGCTCTGTCGCCCGGGCTGGAGTGCAGTGGCTGGAACTCAGCTCACTGCAAGCTCCGCCTCCTGGGTTTATGCCATTCTCCTGCCTCAGCCTCCCGAGTAGCTGGGACTACAGGCGCCAGCCACCTTGCCCGGCTAGCTTTTTGTATTTTTTAGTAGAGACGGGGTTTCACCGTGTTAGCCAGGATGGTCTCGAACTCCTGACCTCGTGATCCGCCCGTCTCGGCCTCCCAAAGTGCTGGGATTACAGGCTTGAGCCACCGCGCCCGGCCTGCCTGTATGTCTTTTGAAAAATGTCTGTTCATGACATTTGTCCACTTTTTGATGGGGTTATTTGTTTTTTTCTTGTTGAGTTCCTTGTACATTCTAGATATTAATCCTTTGTTGGATGCATAATTTGCAAATATTTTCTCCCATTCTTTAGGTTGTTTGTTTACTCTATTGATTATTCCTCTTGCTGTGCAGAAGACTTTTGGTTTATTAAGTCCCGTTTGTCTATTTTTGTTTTTCTTGTATTTTCTTTTGAGATCTTAGTCATAAATTCTTTGCCTAGGCCAATGTCCAGAAGGTATTTTCCTAGGGTTTCTTCTAGTTTTTTTTTTTTTTTTTTAATAGTTTCAGGTCTTACATTGTTTTAGTCCGTTTTCATACGCTGTAAAGAAATACCGGAGGCTGCTGGGTAATTTATAAAGGAAAGAGGTTTAATTGACTCACAGTTCCACATGGCTGGGGAGGCCTCAGGAAACTTACAATCACGGTGGAAGGTGAAGGGGAAGCAAGAACCTTCTTCACATGGCGACATAAGAGGGAAGTGCAAGCAGGGGAAATGCCAGACACTTAAAAAACCATTAGATCTTGTGAGAACTCAGTATCAGGAGAACAGCATGGGGGAAACTGCCCTATGATCCAATTGCTTCCCTCCCTTGACACATGGGGATTACAATTTGAGATGAGATTTGAGTGGGGACCCAGAGCCAAACCATTTAAGTCTTTGACCCATCTTAAGTTAATTTTTGTATATGGTGAGAGGTAGGGGTCCAGTTTCATTCTTTTGCAGATGGCAATTTGGTTTTCCCAGAACCGTTTATTGAATAGGGTGTCCTTTCCCCAGTGTATATTTTTGTCAGGTTGGTCAAATATCAGTTATTTGTAGATATGTGGATATACTTCTGGGTTATCTCTTTTGTTCCATTGACCTGTGTGTCTTTTTTTTTTTTTTTTTTTTTTTTTTTGAGACAGGGTCTCCTCTGTTGCCCAGGCTGAGGTGCAGTGGCGTGATCTTGGCTCACTGCAGCCTGGACCTCCCAGGCTCAAGTGCAGTCCTCTTGCCTCAGCCTCTGAGTAGCTGGGACCACAGGCATGTACCATCATACCCGGCTAATTTTTGTACTTTTTTGTAGAGATGGGGTCTTGCTGTGTTGCCCAGGGTGGTCTCAAATTCCTGACTCAAAGAATCCTCCCACCTTGGCCTCCTAAAGTGCTGGGATTACAGGCACGAACCACCGTACCCAGCCTATGTGTCTATTTTTCTACCAGTAGTGTGCTGTTTTGGTCACTATAGGCTTATAGTATATTTGGAGTCATGTAATGTGATGCCTCCAGATTTGCTCTTTGTGCTGAGGATTACTTTAGTTATTCGGGCTCTTTTTGATTTAATATGAATTTTACGATTATATTTTCTAATTCTATGAAAAATGATGTTAGCAATTTGCTAGGAATTGCATTAAATCTCTAGATTGCTTTGGGCAGTATGGTAATTTTAACAATATTGATTCTTCCAATCCATGAGTATGGGAGATTTTCTTTTTCTTTTTTATTTCAGTAAGTTTTTGGGGAGCAGGTGGTGTTTGGTTACAAGAATAAGTTCTTTAGTGGTGTTTTCTGAGATTCTGATGCACCCATCACCCGAGCAGTGTACACCATACCCAATGTGTAGTCTTTTATTCCTCACCCCCCTCCCACCCTTTGCCGAGTCCCCAAAGTTCATTGTATCATTCCTATGCCTTTGCATCCTCATAGCCTAGCTCCCACTTATGAGTGAGAACAATGTGTGGTTTTCCATTCCTGAATTACTTCACTTAGAATAGTAGTCTCTAATTCCATCCAGGTTGCTGCAAATGCCATTATTTCGTTCCTTTTTATGGCTGAGTAATATTCCATGGGGTGTGTGTGTGTGTGTGTGTGTGTATACCGCAATTTCTTTATCCACTCATTGATTGATGGACATTTGGGCTGGTTCCATATTTTTGCAATTGCGAATTGTGCTGCTATAAACGTGTGTATAGGCCGGGCGCGGTGGCTCAAGCCTGTAATCCCAGCACTTTGGGAGGCTGAGACGGGCGGATCACGAGGTCAGGAGATCGAGACCATCCTGGCTAACACGGTGAAACCCCGTCTCTACTAAAAAAATACAAAAAACTAGCCGGACGAGGTGGCGGGCGCCTGTAGTCCCAGCTACTTGGGAGGCTGAGGCAGGAGAACGGCGTGAACCCAGGAGCCGGAGTTTGCAGTGAGCCGAGATCCGGCCACTGCACTCCAGCCTGGGTGACAGAGCGAGACTCCGCCTCAAAAACAAACAAACAAACAAACAAAAAACAAAACAAAACAAAACAAAAGTGTGTACAAGCATCTTTTTCATATAATGATTTCTTTTCCTCTGCATAGATACTCAGTAGTGGGATTGCTGGATCAAATGATAGATCTACTTTTAGTTCTTTAAGGAATCTCCACACTGTTTTCCACAGAGGTTTGTACTAGTTTATATTCCCGTCAGCAGTGTAAAAAGTGTTCCCTTTTCACCACATCTACACCAACATCTATTATTTTTTTGATTATAGCCATTTTTTTCAGGAGTAACGTGGTATTGCATTGTGGTTTGGATTTGCATTTCCCTGATCATTAGTGAAATTCAGCATTTTTTCATATGTTTGTTGGTCATTTGTATATTTTCTTTTGAGAATTGCCTATTCATGTCCTTAGCCTACTTTTTGATGGAACTTTTTGGTTTTTTTCTTGCTTGTTTGAGTTTCTTGTAGATTCTGGATATTAGTTCTTTGTCAGATATATAGACCGTGAAGATTT
Organism: Rhinopithecus roxellana; assembly: GCF_007565055.1. NCBI lineage: Eukaryota > Metazoa > Chordata > Mammalia > Primates > Cercopithecidae > Rhinopithecus > Rhinopithecus roxellana. Next base: position 40,679,105 of record NC_044568.1, on the reverse strand, counting down.
TCTCCTATTCTGTGGGTTGTCTCTTTATTCTGCTGTTTATTTCCTTTGCTGTGCAGAAGCTTTTTGGCCTAGGATGGGCACAGTGGCTCATACCTGTAATTCCAGCACTTTGGAAGGCCAAGGCAGGTGGATCACGAGGTCAGGAGATCGAGACCATCTTGGCCAACGTGGTGAAACCCCATCTCTAATAAAATACAAAAAAAAAAATTATCTGGGCATGGTGGCATGCACCTGTAGTCCCAGCTACTCAGGGGGCTGAAGCAGGGGAATCGCTTGAACCTGGGAGGCGGAGGTTGCAGTGAGCCGAGATTGCGCTACTGCACTCCAGCCTGGCAACAGAGTGAGACTCCATCTCACAAAAAAGAAAAAAGGAAGCTTTTTAGTTTAATTAAGTCCCATCTATTTAGCTTTGTTGTCTTTGCATTTGGTTTTGGGTTCTTGGTCATGAAGTCTTTGCCTAAGCTGAGTCTGGAAGGGTTTTATCAATGTTATATTTTAGAAATTGTATGGTTTTAGGTCCCAGATTTAAGTTCTTTGATTTATCTTGAGTTGATTTTTGTGTAAGGTGAGAGATGAGGATCCAGTTTCATTCTTCTACATGTGGCTTGCCATTTATCCAGGTACCATTTGTTAAATAGGGTGTCCTTTCCCCACTTTATGTTTTTGTTTACTTTGTTGAAGACCAGTTGGCTGTAAGTATTTGGGTGTATTTCTGGGTTCTCTGTTATGTTCCATTTATCTATGTGCCTTTTTTTATACCGGTACTATGCTGTTTTACTGACTATGGCCTTATGGTATAGTTTGAAGTTGGGTAATATGATGCCTTTAGATTTATTCTTTTTGCTTAGTCTTGCTTTGGTTATGTAGGCTCTTTTTTGGTTTCATATGAATTTTAGTATTGTTTTTTCTAGTTCTGTGAAGAATGATGGTGGTATTTGGATGGGAATTGCACTGAATTTGTAGATTGCTTTTGGCAGTATGGTCATTTTCACAATATTGATTCTACCCATGCATGAATATGGGATGTGTTTCCATTGTTTGTGTTGCCTATAATTTCTTTCAGCAGTGTTTTGTCATTTTCCTTGTGGAGGTCTTTCACCTCCTTGGTTAGATATATTCCTAAGTATTTTATTTTTGCAGTTATTATAAAAGAGGTTGAGTTCTTGATTTGATTCTTATCTTGGTGGCTATTGGTATATAGCAGAGCTGCTGATTTGTGTACATTAATTTTGTATCCTGAAACTTCGCAGAATTCATTTATCAGTTCTAGGAACTTTTTGGAGGAGTCTTTTGGGTTTTCTAGGTGTACAATCATATCATCAGCAATCAGCGACAGTTTGACTTCCTCTTTACTGATTTGGATGCCCTTTATTTCTTTCTCTTGTCTGATTGCTCTGACTAGGACTTCCAATACTATGTTGAACAGAAGTGGTGAGAGTGCGCATCCTTATCTTGTTCCAGTTCTCATGGAGAATGCTTTCATCTTTTCCCCGTTCACTATAATATTGACTGTGGGGTTGTCATAGATGGCTTTTATTAAATTAAGGTATGCTCCTTCTATGCCAGTTTTGCTGAGGGTTTTAATCTAAAGGGATACTGGATTTTGTCAAATGCTTTCTCTACATCCATTGAGATGATCATGTGATTCTTGTTTTTAATTCTGTTTATGTGGTATATCACATTTATTGACTTGTGTATGTTAAACCATCCTGAGCATGGGATATTTTCCATTTGCTGGTGTCATTTATGATTTTTTCATGAATCTTTTATAGTTCTCCTTGTAGAGATATTTCACCTTCTTGGTTAAATGTATTCCTAGATATTTTATTTATTTATTTTTGTAGCTATTGTAAATGAAATTGAGGTCTCAATTTGATTTTCAGCTTGATTGTTATTGGTGTATAGAAATGCTACTGAGTTTTCTTTCTTTCCTTCTTTTTTTTTTTTTTTCTTTTGGTGACAGGATCTCGCTCTGTCGCCCAAGCTGGACTGGGGTGGCATGATCATGGCTTACTGTAGCCTCAGCCTCTTGGGTTCAAGCAATCCTCCCACTTGAGCTTCCTGAGTGGTTGGGACTACAGGTGCACGCCACCACACGTGGCTAATTTTTGTGTGTTTTTTTTTGGTAGACGTGGGGTCTCATATGTTGCTGAGATTGATCTCTAACTCCTGGCCTCATGTGTGCCTTCTTTTGAAAAGTGTTCATGTCCTTTACCCACTTTTTAATGGGGTGGTTTGTGTTTTGCTTATTTAATTTCTTTAAGTTCCTTGTAGATTCTGGATATTAGACATTTGTTGGATGCATAGTTAGCAAGTATTTTCTCCTGTTTTGTAGGTTATCTGTTTATTCTGTTGGTAGTTTCTTTTGCTTTGCAGAAGCTCTTTAGTTTAATTAGGTCCCATTTGCCAATTTTTTGTTTTTGTTGCAATTGCTTTTGGCATCTTTGTCATGAAATCTTTGCCAGGGGCTATGTCCAGAATAGTATATCCTAGTTATCTTCCAGAGTTTTTATGGTTGTAGGTTTTTAAAAAAGAATTTTTTTTTAGTGATGGGGTCTCACTATGTTGTCCCGGCTGACCTTGAACTTCTGACCTCAAGCCATCCTCTCGCCTCTGCTTGTCAAAGTGCTGGGGTTATGAACATGAGCCACTGCACCTAACTCACACCATTTGTTAATAAGGGCATCCTTTCTGTGTTCCTGATATTCTTTGTAAAAAATCAGTTGTGAATTATATATGTGGATTTTTTTCTGGACCCTTTATTCTATGTGTCTATTTTTTATGCCTCTGCTATGCTGTTTTTATTACTGTATCTTTTAAACAATTATTGACTGGGCACAGTGGCTCACACCTGTAATCCCAGTGCTTTGGGGTGCCAAGGTGGGAAGATCACTTGAGCCCGGGAGTTCAAGGCTGCAGTGAGCTGTGATTGCCCTACTGCACTCCAGCCTGGATGACAGAGCAAGACCCTATCTGAAAAAAAAAAAAAAAAAAGGAAAATCATAAAAAATTATTGAAATTAGGTAGGTTAGTTCTCCAACTTCATTCTTCTTTTTCTGAATTGTTTTGGTTATTTTAGGTCCTTAGCATTTGCATATGAATTCTAGAATCACCTTGTCAATTTCTACAAAAAGCCTGCTGGGGTTTTGATTGGGATTATTTTGAATCTATAATTTGTGGAAGAATTGACAACTTACCAATATTGAGTCTTTTGACCCATGAGCAAGGTATATGTTGTCATTTATTTAATTCTTTTAAAATTTCTCTAAACGTTTTATTTTTAGTGTATGAATCTTTTCCCATTTAAAAAAATGATTTATCTCTAAGTATTTAGTATTTTAGAATGCCATTGTAAGTGGTATTTTAAAAATTTCTATTTCCTGGCCAGGCGTGGTGGCTCACACCTGTAATCCCAGCACTTTGGAGGTCGAGGCAGGTGGATCACCTGAGGTCAGTTCAAGACCAGTCTGGCCAACATGGTGAAACCCCATCTCTACTAAAAATATAAAAATTAGCCTGGCATGGTGGCAGACACCTGAAATCCCAGCTACTCGGGAGGCTGAGGCAGGAGAATCACTTGAACTGGGGAGGTGGAGGTAGCAGTGAGCCGAGATCGCGCCACTGCATTCCAGCCTGGGTGACAGAGCCAGACACTATCTAAAAAAAAATAAAATAAAATAAAATAAAAAAATAAAAAAAAATATTTCCAACGGTTTGTTGCTAATATAGAACTATATTAGATTTTTGTATATTGATCTTGCATCCTACAACCTTTCTATATTACTTATTAGTTCTACTAGCTTTTTGGATGATTTCATGTTTTTCTGTATAGGTTTTTATGCTATCTGTGAGAAGACCATGTACTTCTTCTTTTCCAATCTGGATGCCTTTTGTTTCTTTTTCTTGCCTGATTGCACTATCTAAAACTTCCAATATGATGTTAAATAGAAGTGGACATCCTTGACTTGTTCTTGATCTTAGGGAAAAAGCATTTAAGTCTTTCCCTATTAAGTATGTTAGCTCTGTGTGTGTGTGTTTGTGTGTGTGTGTGTGTGTGTGTGTTTGTGTGTGTGTGAATGGCTTTTACCAGGTTAAGGAAGTTCTCTCTATTATTTGTTTGCAGAGAGTTTTTATCAGAAATGGATGTTGGATTTTGGCAAGTGCTTTCTTTTCATCTGTCATGTTTTTTTTCTTTAGTTAGTTAATATAGTAAATTACATTGATTGACTTTTGAATGTTAAACTAACCCTGCATTCTTTGAATAAACCTCACTTGGCCCTGGTATACTATTCTTTTTATTTATTTATTTATTTATTTATTTATTTATTTATTTATTTATTTTTTGAGACGGAGTCTCGCTATGTCGCCCAGGCTGGAGTGCAGTGGCCGGATCTCAGCTCACTGCAAGCTCCGCCTCCCGGGTTTACACCATTCTCCTGCCTCAGCCTCCCGAGTAGCTGGGACTACAGGTGCCCGCCACCTCGCCCGGCTAGTTTTTTTGTATTTTTTAGTAGAGACGGGGTTTCGCCATGTTAGCCAGGATGGTCTCGATCTCCTGACCTCGTGATCCGCCCGTCTTGGCCTCCCAAAGTTCTGGGATTACAGGCTTGAGCCACCGCGCCCGGCCTTCTTTTTATATATATGTATATATGTATATAATTTAGCATTTGACAGGCTAAAATTTTGTTTAGCGTTTTTGTGTCTAAGTTCAAGAGGATTAATGATCTATGTATTTCTTTGTAATGCTTTTTTCTGGATTTTAGTGTTAAAGTACTGTTAGCTTCATAGAGTAAGTTAGAAAGTATCCCCTTCTCTTTAATTTTTGGAGGAGTTTGTATTGAATTAGCATTATTTTTTCTTTAAATATTTGGTGAAATATACCCATGAAGCCATCTGGACTTGGAGTTTTCTTTGTGGGGATGTTTTAAATTATAACTTCAATTCCTTTTATAGATAGATCTTTTCAGTTTATTTTTTCTTTAATGAACTTTGGTAATTTATGTCCCATAAGGATTTTATTTTCATTTTATCTAAGTTTTTGAATTTGTTGCCATAAAGTTGTTTATTATGTTTGCTTTTTATCTTTAATATCTGAAGAAATTTAAATGATGTAACTCATTTATTCTTGATATTAGTGATTTGTGTGTCTCTGTTAGTCATTCTGGCTAGAAATTTGTTAATTTTATTAATTTTCTCAAACGACCGACTTTTGGTTTCATTGTTTTTCTCTATTGCTTTTCCATTTCATTGCTTTCCACTTTGATCTTTATTATTCTTTTTCTTCTGCTTAATTTGGGTTTAGTTTTTCTTCTTATCCTAGTTTCTAAGGTGGAAGCTGAAGTTATTGATTTGAGACCTTTCTTCTTTTCTAATATAGGCACTAATTTCTGTTAGTATTGCTTTATGGCACTTTATAAATTCTGATATGTTGTGCTGTCATTTTCATGCTGCTTGGAAAACTTTCTAATTTCCCTTTTGATTTCATCTTTGACCCATGGGTTATTTAGATGTGTGTTATTTAGTTTCCAAATATTTTGGGATTTTTCCAGAGCTCTTTCAGTTACTGATTTCTAATTTAATTTATTTGTGGACAGGGAATATACTTTGTATGACTTAAATTCTTTTGACATATTTGAGACTCGATTTACGTCACAGATTAGGATTTTTTTTGTGTGTGTGTAACTGTTTTTTTGTGCTTTTGAGAAGAATGTTTACCCTGCTGTTGTTTGGTCGAGTGTTGTTTGGTCGAGAGAGATGTATATACTGAAATTTCCAAGTATAATTGTAGATTTATCTATTTTTACGGACCACATTTTGAATTGCAAGAATCTGAGTATTCCGTGCTTCTTACTTCTCTGGGAAGCTTTTTCTGACCTCTCAGCTCATCCTAGAATGAAGTACATTCTACTTTTGCAATCAGAGCATTTAACAGTGTTTAATTACCTGTTCATTATTCTGTCCCCCCACTGGATCTTTATGTCTTAGATAACAGTGATTGGGTTTTGTTACATTTATATATGAAGGAATTGAGAAATATATATATTTTAATCGAGACGGAGTCTCGCTCTGTCACTCAGGCTGGAGTGCACCGGCGTGATCTTGGCTCACTGCAGCCTCCGCCTCCCAGGTTCAATCAATTCTCCTGCCTCAGCCTCCCAAGTAGTTGGGATTACAGGCATGAAACACCATGCCAGGATAGTTTTTGTATTTTTAGTAGAGACAGGGTTTCATCATGTTGGCCAGGCTGGTCTTGGACTCCTGTCTTCAAGTGATCTGCCCGTCTCGGCCTCCCAAAATGCTGGGATTACAGGCTTAAGCTATCACGCCCTGCCAACTTGAGAAATATTTGATGATATAAGAAAGACATTTAGGACTCAGTAAATGAACATGTGGCATAACTAAAATCAGAAATCAGAATTCAGCAGTTAGGAAATTGCTGAAAGGAGTGGCAATGAGAATATAAAGATCTTAGAATTGAACAAAACTTATTGGGAAGGGCATGACTTTTCACATGATGCAAAACGAAGAGTGAAAGCTGAAGAGAACACCTGTTATTGTTTTTGTTTCTTGTTTCTTTTTATTTTTTGAAACATAGTCTTGCTCTGTCACCCAGGCTGGAGTACAGTGGTATGATCTTGGCTCACTGAAACCTCCGTCTCCTGGGCTCAAGAGATTCTCCTGCCTCAGCCTCCGAAGTAGCTGGGATTACAGGCACCTACCACCATGCCTGGCTAATTTTTTGTACTTTTTTTTTTTTTTTTTTTTTGAGATGGAGCCTGGCTCTATTGCCCAGGCTGGAGTGCAATAGCGTGATCTTGGCTCACTGTAACCTCCGTCTCCCAGGTTCAAGCGGTTCTCCTGCTTCAGCCTCCCAAGTAGCTGGGACTACAGGCATGTGCCGCAACCCCGACTCATTTTTTTTTTGTATTTTTAGTAGAGACAGGGTTTCACCACATTGGTCAGGCTGGTCGTGAACTCCTGACCTCGTGATCCGCCTGCCTTGGCCACCCAAAGTGCTGGGATTACAGGTGTGAGCCACCGCACCCGGACAATTTTTTATATTTTTAGTAGAGATGGGGTTTCGCCATGTTGGCCAGGCTGGTTCAAACTCCTGACCTCAGGTGATCCACCCACCTTGGCCTCCGAAAGTGTTGGCATTACAGGCGTGAGCCACCACTCCCGGCCTGTTATTGAGTTTTGTTAGCATCTACTCAAATTAAGAGGGTCATATTGCTGATCCTTTTTGTTTCCCTTCCTTCCAAAGGATCCAGGTAAAATGTTGACCGACAGGCAGGAAGTGGGCGCCAATCAAGAGCTCATGTGACTATCCAGGGATCACAGAGATTACAAGGGCCTATCCTGGGTATTGTGGCCTGGCTGTAGGGAATGAGAGATTTACTTTGTTTACAGTAACCAGAAGTAGGAAATTAATGGGAAAATTAGGCATTATGGTTGGTGAAGAGAGCTTGGGGAGAGAACTATTGGTGCACAGTAATAGTCTGAAGACACATGCCAGATTCTGAATGGAAAGAGGGTGGAAAAAAAAAAAAAAAAGCAAGAGGGGGTTGGTTCACGACAAAGCTTGAGAATGAGAGAAACCTGCCAGACATGCCTTGATTTTAGTCTTGTGATGTGGGGATGGGGCAACAGGCTTAACAGGACAGAGCTGGGCTCTGCTAGATTAGTACAATCTTTGGAAGTGGTACATTCAGTGTCATTCTGCAATAGTGACAGAATGAGGCTCTTTCAATGCTTAAAGACCCAACTTACAGAGCCAAGACAGATGGTGAGCAGCAATCACTGAATGAATGGATAGAAAAATGTAAACTTCACAGAGCATTTTATCTCCCATCTGTTTCCCTCTGCAATTTCAACTTGGTGCCATAAATCCAAATTCCTTACTTTCCCTCTTCAGGTTACCCAGGTTGCCTCTGTCTTAGAAGGTTGTAGGCAGCTAAGCTGTTTTGGAAGTGACTTGTTCGCCCAAGATGTTGAGCTTAGAGTTTTTAAAGGAGGTCCCCTTGCTTATGTTGTCAGACTGTATTAATGTATTCCTACACTGGGATTTGATTTTGCATGTACAGTATCTTCATAAAGAGACCAAAATAGTTCATTCAGTAGCTTTGTGTTCAAATGCTCTGCCTTAGCTACTCACAGACTTACTCCACTGGCATATTGATATATGACTTTATTCAGATCTCTGTCTAGGAATTGGCAATACAGATATAATTTGATATGGTCTTTGCCCTTAAGGGGTGCATGATCTAATAGAAAAGAAAATGAATGAATATTGCTTAATTATCTATACAATAATTTATGATTTCCCATAAATCTGTGGGTTGTCTACAGGCTTGCTGGGGCTCAGCTGGGAGGTTCTTCTGCATGTCTTGCTTGGTGGCCTCTTATGCAGATGCATTCAGCTTGCAGTTGGGCTTGACCAGAAGATCCTACTTGGGTTCATTCATATATCTGGTGCCTGAGTACTTTTCCGTGTGGTATTTCTCTTTCTTTGTAGTGTCTCATCATTCAGTAGTCTAGTCCAAGCTTCTTTACAGGAAGGTGACTGGCTTCACCAGGGAGAAAGTGCAGGTTTCTGGGCTTTTTATTTATTTATTTAGAGACAGGGTCTTGCTCTGTTACCCAGGGTAGGGTGCAGTGGTACAATCTTGGCTCACTGCAGCCTTGAACACCTGGGCTCAAGCAATCCTCCCACCTCAGTCTCTTGAGTAGCTGGGACTACAGGTGCATGCTGCTACACCTGTCTAATTTTTATATTTTTGTAGAGATGGGGTTTCGCTACATTGCCCAGCCTGGTCTCCAACTCCTGTGTGCAAGTGATCTGTATGCCTCGGCCTTCCAAAGTGCTGGGATTACAGGCATGTGCCACCATGCCTGGCCTCTGCTGGGTTTCTTGAAGGAGAAGACCAGAAGTAGCATCAATTCTGCTGCATTTTATTGGCCAAGGAGAGTCACAGTGCCAGTCCTGAGTCAAGAGGAAAGGTAATGAACTTAATGGGTTAAGTGGCACACACTTATAGGCAAGGAGGGGATTGACAGCAACCCTTTTTGGAAAGTATTTCCCACAGATACAAATAAATAAACCATAACTAAAATTTAGTGAGCACTTCTGTGTCAGACAGCAGGTCAAGTACCTGACATGTATTATCTCATGCAATCCTCATACATGAAGTTCCCAAATCCGGTGAAGTAGGAATCATTCTTATCCCCATCTTATAGGCAAGCAAGTGGAAGCTGGCAGCGATTACATAAATAACCCCAGGTCAAATGCCTAATCAATGATGATGCCAGGATGCAAGCCCCTTGGAGTTTGATTTGTTGTACTTGAGAGGGAGCTGAGTGCACTGGTTAAGAACCCAGTCCTGTAGGTCATCATACTGTAGTAAATGCTATGGTTTTTAGCACAGAGAAGAAAGATCTCTTTTTTTTGTTGTTTGTTTGAGACGGAGTCTTGCTCTGTCACCCAGGCTGGAGTGCTGGAGTGCAGTGGCACGATCTCGGCTCACTGCAAGCTCCGCCTCCTGGGTTCACGCCATTCTCCTGCCTCATCCTCCCAAGTAGCTGGGAGTACAGGCGCCTGCCACTACACTTGGCTAATGTTTTGTATTTTTTAGTAGAGACGGGGTTTCACTGTGTTAGCCAGGATGGTCTCGATCTCCTGACGTCGTGATCTGCCCACCTTGGCCTCCCAGAGTGCTGTGATTACAGGTGTCAGCCACCATGCCCGGCCAAAGAAAGATCTCTTCTATCTAGGGGTTCAGAAAAGTCTTCAGGAAGGTGCCATTTGAGTTGCATGTTGATGCTTAGGGACGATTTAGACCTGAACAAATTTGGGAATCAAGGATTTCTTGTAGGCAGAAAACATCATGAATATATATTTGAGGAGAGGAAGCAGAGGCATGCACTGAGACTAGCAATCAGTCAGCTTGGGTGGCCTCTAGAATTCAAGGAAGGAGACAGCAAGAGCTGTTGGAGACAGGAAGTTTGGGGTCAGATTATGAAAATAGTTGAATAGCAGGTTGAGATATTTGGGCCTTTATTTAGTGGAAACTAGGGAGACATTTAGTGTTTTGGAACAAGAGCTTTATTTTTAAAGGTTAAAATCACTGGCCAGGCACAGTGGCTCACACTTGTAATCCTAGCACTTTGGGAGGTTGAGGCAGGCAGATCACAAGGTCAGGAGTTCCAGACCTGCTTGGCCAACATAGTGAAACCCCATCGCTACTAAAAATACAAAAATTAGCTGGGCATCGTGGCGCATGACTGTAGTCCCAGCTGCTCAGGAGGCTGAGGCAGGAGAATCGTTTGAAACCGGAAGGCAGAACTTGCAGTGAGCCAAGATCGTGGTACTGCACTCCAGCCTGGGCAACAGAGCGAGACTCCGTCTCAAAAAAAAAAAAAAAAAAAAAAATCACACGGTAGACTCGATACACCGAAATGGAGATACTGAAGGCAGGATGAACAAAGCGAATGCTTTTTCAGTGTCAGTTGAGAGGGGAACTTTATACTGACCATCCGTTGGAGTGGTGAAGAGGTATGGAATAGTAGAGATATTGAAGTTTGGTACTTGAGGAAGGAGTCAAAAATAGATCTAGAATATCCAGCCTGAGTAACCAAAAAAATAGAGATGGGGCAGACTTGGAGAACATATAATTACTTAAATTTTGGGGCTACTGAATTGACTTCAAACAGTGCTGTTGACCTTGTGAGGGGCCAAGGTGGACTTCTGGGAGTTGATCCAAAGGTGACAGCCATTTATAATGAGGAAACATGACACTTTTCCTTTTAATTAATTTTGCAAGATATTGCAGACCAGTGACCTGGTTTTCTCCTTTTCTCTTCATTACTCTCAATTATTCCCAAAATTAGTCAGACGCAGTGGCCCACACCTGTAGTCTCAGCTACTCAGGAGATTGCGGTGAGAGGATTACTTGAGCCCAAAATTTCTGGGCTGTAGTGCGCTATGCCCATGGGTGTCCATGCTAAGTTCAGTGTAAGTTTGATGACTCACGGGAGCTGGAGATTGCCAGGTCGCCTAAGGAGGGGTGAACTGGCCCAGGTCAGTAATGGAGCAGGTCAAAACTCCCATGCCTGTAAATAGCCACTGCACTCCAGCCTGGGCAACATAATGAGACTCCATGTCTTAAAACAAACAAGCAAACAAACCTCAAAGTAACCCAAACCCAGTGACGTTTCTGGCCTGCTCCATTGGCTTTTACCATCCCCCACCCACATCCCTCTCCCTGCTACCCTCACGTTAACATCCTAAGAGGTACTGCCTTGTATCAAGGCAATTGGTGCTCAATGGGTTACTATGCCTTGATCATCTGCTTTACATATAAGGAAAATGAGATAGAGAAAAGTTAAATGACCAGTACAACATAGAGCCAGGATATGTGTGTTGACCTGAGTCAGAGCAGGAGGGAGGGCATTTATGACCTTTATTCATAGGGTGTGGGGTGGTGCAAGGCCAAGTCATGGTCGGATGAAACAGATACATAGGGGAGAGATGAGTATTGCTTTGTGACCCGGCAGCATCAGGACTAATCCTGGGATAGACAGAGCTGTGAACCAACGACTCAGTTTCCTTTGCAGAGGCTGGAAAATGCAAGATATTTACTCGACAAGAGCCCTAATAGGTTCAGGATAGAAGATTCTATAATGGTGCTGTGATTAAGGACTTTCATTCTGATTAGAATTACACCCTAGCAAATGAGTGGGAACTACTGGAACTGAAGTAGCTGCTCAACAGAACGAATGCAGTCATTTCTGAAGTGGCTTGTTAACTTATTACTTGCTGTCTTGTTTTTCATTTGCTCCCAATCTGGGCATGTGGAATCTGGGGTCTTGGGAATGGCAGTTGGGATTTGCATATTTAATGTGGAGCATTTCCTACCACTCTGCCTCATTACTGACACTCACCCTCCTCGTTCATCAAGATTGGTAGCCCCTTGAGGAGGAGAAGAGGAGTGGGAGATTGTATAAGTTGTCTCTAACAGGTCCCATGCTGAAGGGAAAGGGCCCACATAGGAGCAGGTTTCCAAGAGCTTCTACAATTTTAGGGCCTCCTAGGTCAAGCTATTGTTACCTGCGTGCATACGCTAAAACAATACTACTGTTAATATCTGTAATAGTAACGGTGACAATAATAACTATCATTTATTTCACAGTTTCAACTGATCTTACAGTGGGCTGGGTGGGTTGCATATTATTTTCAGTCCTCTTAACAGCTCGCTTTACAGATGGGAAAATAGATTTCTCAGTTCCACAGCTTTAAATCCTGTTTCAGACACCAAAGTTTGTGCTTTGTCTTCTGTGAAGGGAACTGAAATTGCTATTTTCTTTTCTAAGACAGGGTCTCACTCTGTAACACAGGCTGGGGTGCAGTGGCATGATCAGGGCTCACTGTAGCCTTGACCTCCTGGGGCTCAAGCAATCCTCCCACCTCAGCCTCCCAAGTAGCTGGGACTACAGGTGTGCACCATCATGCCTGGCTAATTAAAAAAAAATTTTTTTTTGTAGAGATGTAGTTTTGACATGTTGCCCAGACTGGTCTCAAGCTCCTGGGCTCAAGTGATGTGCCTGCCTTGACCTTCCAAAATGCTGGGGAAATTGCCATTTTCTATCTAACATAGTGGGGAGTAAGAATGTTAGGATAAGCCTTTGGATCTGGTTTTCAGTTGTTTCCACACCATCTTTTGGTTATTGCAGTGAGTATGGGGAACATATATATATATGTTGTTGCCAACATTGTAATTCTTCATTCTTCCCCATCATCATGGTAGTCAGGTTAGGACACTTGTGGAAATAATTCAGACTTGAATATCAGGAAGAGCTGGGCCAAACACAAAATTGGCCACAAACACAGAGCTCTTGGATTTATTTTATTTATATATTTTTAAAAATGCTTGTTTGTTTACTTTCAATAGCTTTAAGGGTATGAGTGGTTTTTGGTTACATGGATATATTCTATAGTGGTGAAGCCTGGACTTTTAGTGTGCCCATCACCTGAGTAGTGCACATTGTACCCAATAGGTAATTTTTCATCCTTCTCTCCCCTGTCACTGTCCCTGCTTCTGAATCTACAAGGTTCATTATTCCACTCTTTATGGCCCTGTGTACCCATAACGTAGCTCTTGCTTACAAGTGAGAACATGCAGTATTTGGTTTATGTGGATTTATTTTGGGTCACCTTCCCCTCCACAGCTAGGCTGGCCTCTGTCGATAGGAGGTGAACATTTTGAAGCTACATGTGATAGATAATAGGTAATATTAAGGTAATAGGTAATATTGATTAGAGGGGAAACCTATTGCATGTGTAGGAAATACAGCTGGCTAAGTAGGCAGCTTAGTGTAATGAAAGCAACACAGACTCTGCAATCCAACAGACACTGGTTTGAATTTCGTCTCCAAAGCTAACCTTGCAACTTTGAGGAATTCTCTTGATCATTCTGAGGCTCAGTTTCCTTGGCTGTAAAATGCACCTACCTCATAGGCTTGGTTGAGGAAGCTATTGCTACTATCAGTAGACGCCAAGGCTTCCTACTCCTTGGGTGCTATAATAACTGTTTTAAGTACATTCTCTGTGTGTGTTTATGCTTTTGTTGATGCTTGGAGGCTCCCAGACCTTTGTTTAGGAAGTAGGGACATCAGTTTTTGCTACTATATTTTTCTTTACTTTTTCCCCCCCCATTTTGGTGGTCATTGAGGTTTTTTTGAACACCCCAGCCTGCTCCTGCTCTCCTTAGAGACAGGTCGATATGGCATTATGGAATTCTAAGGAGTAAGCAGGATACTCCTGGAAGCTGTTGTGGAGTAAAAGGAAAAATCCAAGAAGACGGCAAGACACAGGGGCTGTGCTCAGGACTGTTCATACAGCCCTTCTATCTGGGACAACCTTCTGTGGAGCCCTCAACACTTAAAGACCCAGCCTTACTGGTCTTAGGGTACTGAATTTAACATAAGATATTAATTATTTACTAATTCCTTTAACCCCCCTTTTTCATTATCAATCTCTTTATATTTTTAGCTAGATAATATCATCTATATTTAATCACACCAATAATATAACACATAATTATATAATTCAAGAAAATGGATACAGTGTTGCAAAAATTTAAGATCTTTGCATTGCATGGAAAAAGGGTGTAAAAAGGTAAAGCAATACTTAGAACTAGAATCTGGTAGGTCAGGGATGCATTTGTAATCTCAAAGAATGCATTTCTAGCTTGTCTTTGGACCTTATCAAATGTTACCTCATATTATAGACATTTTCTAACATCTATTAGATTCTTATATACTGTTTCTTATATTACAAAGTCATTGTCAATTCCACAGTACCTAGTTCAGAGCTGGTACATAGAGGTGCTTAGTTTTTGTTGGTGGTGGTGCTTTTGATTCAGGAAGAAAATTAGAAAGAGGGACTTGGCCATTTCAATGAACCCGTACAGTATTATATGAGGTGTTGTTCGTATCTGTTCAGTTAAACAAATACTTGAGTGTTTGTTTTGTGCAATACTGACTGAGTATACAAAGAAAAATGGACATAGGCCGGGCGCGGTGGCTCAAGCCTGTAATCCCAGTACTTTGGGAGGCCGAGACGGGCAGATCACGAGGTCAGGAGATCGAGGCCATCCTGGCTAACACGATGAAACCCTGTCTCTACTAAAAAATACAAAAAACTAGCCGGGCGAGGTGGCGGACGCCTGTAGTCCCAGCTACTCGGGAGGCTGAGGCAGGGGAATGGCGTAAACCCGGGAGGTGGAGCTTGCAGTGAGCTGAGATCTGGCCACTGCACTCCAGCCTGGGCGACAGAGTGAGACTCCGTCTCAAAAACAACAACAACAACAACAAAAAAGAACATAGTTCCTCCCTTGAGCTTACCATAGTTTGGGGTGCAAAAATCACACAATCAGAAAATTTCATGATCACATACAGGATATTATGTAAAAAAAAAAAAAAAAAGGGGGGGGGAAAGAGGAGGTTTATATTATCCAGGGTTTTGAAGAATGCTTCTGGGCATGGCACCTGCATTAAGAACCTGAATGAATGAACAAGAGTCATCCAAGGGAAAAAAAAGAGGGTTCATTCCAGGCAAAGAAGTCAGTGTAAGTAAGCAAAGTGAGAAGATATGAAACAAAAAGCAAGTGGGGGCCGGGTGCGGTGGCTCACGCCTGTAATCCCAGCACTTTGGAAGGCTGAGGCGGGCCGATCACCCGAGGTCAGGAGTTCAAGACCAGCTTGACCAACATGGAGAAACCCCGTTTCTACTAAAAATACAAAATTAGCTGGGCGTGATGGCATGTGCCTGTAATCCCAGATACTCGGGAGGCTGAGGCAGGAGAATTGCTTCAACCCAGGAGGTGGAGGTTGAGATGAGCCAATATCATGGCATTGCACTCCAGCCTGGGCAACAAGAGCGAAACTCCGTCTCAAAAAAAAAAAAAAAAGGGGAAGTGGGAAATTTAGTGTTTTACCAGAGCATGGGCCCAAATGAGCCTTCCACCTCAGCCTCCTGAGTAGCTGGACAATTCCCAATTCCCACACCTGGTAGCATGTGCCACCACACCTGGTTAATTTTTGTATTTTTAGTAGAGACGGGGTTTCACCATGTTACCCAGGCTGATCTCAAACTCCTGAGCTCAAGCGATCCACCTACTTTGGCTTCCCAAAGTGCTGGGATTACAGGCATGAGCCACTGGGCCCAGTCATGGTCCATGATTTCATAAAAAGAAGTTGCCGGAGCACAAGTTCAGACTCAAGTAAAGTGGCTCTGAGTCTGCATCCTAACACTCCTCCATGCTGCTTCTCTTGGTCTTGAAACCAAGAAGTTGTTTATATTTTTGTCAAAGGAATCTTTTCCTTAGCGAATTCCTATAATTAAAAAATAATTCTATTTGTTATAGAAAATGTAGCCAGCACTGATAAGCAAAAGGAAAAACTCCATTTCCAACATCCTTTAGGAAACTATTTAAAACAGTTTGGGGTTTCTTTCTATTGTTCTCTCCCTCCCTCCCTATCTCTCACTTTACTTTCCCTTTATTTTGTCTGTGTGTGTGTGTGTGTGTGTGTGTGTGTGTGTGTGTAGTATAGAGTGATGCTTTGGGCCATCGCTCTAAGTCATTATATATTTTGTGGTCTTTTTTTTTTTTTTTTTTTGAGACAGGGTCTAGAGTGCAGTGGTGTAATCATGGCTCGTTGCAGCCTCTACCTACTGGGCTCAAGTGAACCTTCCATCTCAGCCTCCCTAGTAGCTGGGACTGTAGGAGCACGCCACCACGCCCGGCTAATTTTTGTATTTTGTAGAGATGGAGTTTCACCATGTTGCCCAGGGTGGTCTGGAACTCCTGGCCTCAAACGATCCACCTGCCTTGGTCTCCCAAAGTGTTGGGATTACAGGGGTGAGCCACCACACCAGGCAGGCTTATTTTTAATAATTGCATAACACTCCTTTTTGGTTCAATTTAAAAAAATATTAACTTTTTTTTTGTCTTTTAAATTCTTCATTTGTGAAAACTTAGTTTTTTGAACATATAAAAATTGGGGAAAAAGCTGGGCGTCGTGGCTCATGCCTGTAATCTCAGCACTTTGGGAGGCTGAGGCGGGCAGATCATGGGGTCAGGAGATCGAGACCATCCTGCCAAACATGGTGAAACCCCGTCTCTGTGTGCCTGTAGTCCCAACTACTCTGGAGGCTGAGGCAGGAGAATTGCTTGAACCCATGAGGCAGAGGTTGCAGTGAGCAGAGATAGTGCCACTGCACTCTAGCCTGGGCAACAGAGCGAGACTCCATCTCAAAAAAAAAAAATTGGGGAACAACACACACTAGGGCCTGTCAGGGGGTATGGTGGGCGGAGGGAGAGTATTAGGAAAAGTTGCTAATGCATGCTGGGCTTAATACCTAGGTGATGGGCTGATAGGTGCAGCAAACCACTGTTGCATACAATTACCTATGTAACAAACCTGCACATCCTGCATGTACACGTACCCCAGAACTAAAAATAAAAATTAAAATAAAAAAGAATTAAAAAAACTGTATATATTAGCACACTTCCAGTCACCCCAGCAACAGCCACCTTCTCCCCACTCCCCACCGCCTCTGTCTTTCCAACGAAAACTAGGCCCCTACTCGCCCACTGCCCGGAATCTGCAAGCTGTGCACCCACGAGTTTCAGCGCCTATTTGGACTTTCACAGTCAGTGATGGCAGTGGTGAAGGCATTAACATCGAAAGCTACCAGGCCTTGGTATTCTCATCTGGCGTATGCAAGATACTGGCAACATTATCATCAAACAATGGCTTGATGGCAAAACCATCAGAATGCCTACAGGAAGGCCGTGGAATCCTGTTTCAGTCTTCTGTGGTGCTTCCCTTTTTTTTTTTTTCTCAGATGGAGTCTCGCTCTTGTTGCCCAGGCTGGAGTACAGGGGCACAACCTTGGCTCACTGTAACCTCCACCTCACTGTTTCAAGCGATTCTCCTGCTTCAGCCTCCTAAGTAGCTGGGATTACAAGTGCCTGCCACCACACCTGGCTGATTTTTTGTATTTTTAGTAGAGACGGGGTTTCACCATATTGGCCAGGCTAGTCTTGAACTCCTGATGCGATCCACCTGCCTTGGCCTCCCAAAGTGCTGGGATTACAGGCGTGAGCCACCGCGCCCAGCTGGCACTTCCTTTCTGCACTTCTTTTCCAAAGCTCTAAAGACAACCAGGCTGGATATCCTCAGTCCTTCTATGACCATCATGTGACCTGGCGGGACTCCACCTGCAGTTCTTCACATTTCAGAGGGTCTGGGCAGCATCCACATGACAGCAACGGGATCCAGGCATCCATGAGAGAAGACCACGCTTTGTTTAAAGAGGAGGGGTAGATGCAGAGGTAGAATGTGACCTGAGCAATATGGAAATCACCGAGGATCTTCGCCAGTACTTTGCACAAACCGAGAGGCACAGAGAATGAGGGCAGCGGCAGCAGCTGGATGCAGAGTGCCTGGACAGCTACGTGAACCCCGACCACCCTGTGCTACAACACCCACCGGTCGGTGGAGCCCCTGACTGAGCGGCCCGGCGAGCAGTGCCAGGCTGAGATGAGGTGCTTGTATGGGAACAGCGCTGCCAAGCTCCAGGCCATGGAGGCTTCGGTGCAGCTGAGCTTTGACAAGCACTGTGACCCAAAGCAGCCCAAGTTCTGGCCAGTCTTCCCTCTGAAGTTCTGAGCTCGGGGCACAGGACCCCAGCCTCTCCCTCTTCCTTTTGGGTGCACTCTCTTCATCTCTCCTTCTGTACATTTCTCAGGGAAAGGGGGTTTTGTAGTGAGGTACAGGCAGGTTCACCACAGTCCCAGTGGGCCTGTCACAGGGTGGACGTACTATGCCAGCCACTTGGGGGTTGGCAGGACATGTTCTGTTGCCAATATGATATATTTTCTCCTGACATAAAATGATAATTTTGTATATATTAACTAGTTTTTGCTGTTGTCAATCAAATCATTAACTGCCTAGAAACAAACAAAAGAAAGTATATATTTAAGATACACAACGTGATGTTTTGAAAGACATTGTGAGATGATCATCACATTCCAGTAATGAACATATCAATCACTTCTACACAGTCACCATTTCTGTACCCTTTGACCAACATCACCTCATTCCTGTATCCTCCCAGCCTCTGGCAATCACCATCCTACTCTGTGCTTCTCTGAGTCTGGCTATTTTAGATTCTGTGTAGAAGTGAGATCATGCAGTATTTCTATTTCTGATAACATTCCTTTTTAAATGGCAGGACTTTGTGACTAGATCAATGTGGGTGGGTAAGGGAGAAGAAAAGTGATTTATTTAGTATGTTTTCAGATTTATGGCTATGTGTATGGTGATTCAATAAAGAACTTAGAACTTGGGAGATGCATAGGTTTGTAGAGGGCAGAACATGGTTTACACATGCTGAGTTTTTGGGTCATTTAAATGGGAATGCCCTCAAGTAGCTGAAGGTATGAATCTGAAGACCGAAGAAAGTTTGTGTAAAGAAGTGCTTATTTTGGCCAGGCATGGTGGCTCACGTGTGTGATCCCACCACTTTGGGAGGCTGAGGCGGGCAGATCACGAGGTCAGGCGATTGAGACCATCGTGGCTAACACGGTGAAATCCCGTCTCTACTAAAAACACAAAAAATTAGCCAGGCGTGGTGGCGGGCGCCTGTAGTCCCAGCTTCTCAGGAGGCTGAGGCAGGAGAATGGCGTGTGCCCGGGATGGGGAGCTTGCAGTGAGCCGAGATTGCGCCACTGCACTCCAGCCTGGGCAACAGAGCGAGACTCTGTCTCAGAAAGAAAGAAAAAAAAAAAAGGTCTTATTTTACACTTGGTGAACTTAAGACTCAGAAGATAAGACACTTTCCCAGGGTTCAAAGACTTTATATGTCTGGCTAATGCTGTGTTCTTCATGCATGATACCTACCATGTCATGGGTCAAGAAACTGATAAATTTAGTTTCTTGTGAGGTAAAACAGCCTTTTTTGATCATACTCAATGTTCAGCTCACTTCTCATTCTGATTACTGTCACCTTACACTTTATTATTTATTCATTTTTTAGAGACAGGATCTTGCTCTGTTGCCCAGGCTGGAGCGCAGTGGCACGATCATAGCTCACTACAACATTGACCTCCTGGGCTCAAGTGATCTGCCTCAGCCTCCTGAGTATCTAGGACTACAGGTACACACTACCATCTTTTACTTTTATTTCTTTTGTCTCTCAGTGTTTCATTTTTGAAGTTTCTATTGCTATCTTTTTAATTCACTGATCTTTTCTTTGCAATGTCTAATCTGCCATTACTCCCATCCAATATATTTTCCATGTGATACATTGCATTTTTTCATCTCTAGAAGTTAGATTTGAGTCTTTTTATCTTTTATTCTTGTACTTCAAATTTTAAACACGTGAAATGAAGATATAATAATCATTTTAATGTTTTTGCCTGTAAAATTCTAACATCTGTCTCAATTCTGGGTCAGTTTTGGTTGATTACTTTTTCTCATTATGTTTGTATTTTTAAAAAACTTCTTCGTGTTTCTGTTAGTTTCTGATTGAATGCCAGATATTGTGAATTTTACCTTATTGTGTATCTTAGTTCATTTAGGCTTCCATAACAAAATACCTTAGATTGAGTAATTTACAAACAACAGAAATTTGTTGCTCACAATTCTGAAGGCTGGGAAGTCCAAGATTAACGTGCTAGCAGATTAGAGTTTGGTGAGGGCTTGCTCTCTGCTTCAAAGATAGTGCCTCATTGCTGTGTTCTCACGTGGTGAAAGGGTTAAGGGGGTCCCCTCAAGCCTCTTTTAAAGGGTACTATTCCTAAATCACCTCCTAAAGGCCTCACTTCGGAGTCTTGCTCCCTCACCCAGTCTGGGGTGCAACGGTGCGATCTCAGCTCACTGCAACCTCTGCCTCTTGGGTTCAAGCGATTCTCCACTGGCCCAGGCCGGAGCCGGCTCCTCTTGCTTGTAGGGAGGTATGGAGGGAGAGGCCCGGCAGGAACCAGAGAAGCACGGCGCTCACGGTCGCGGGACTGGCGGGCCCCGCACACCGAGCGGCCGGTGGGCGCCGCCGGCCCAGGGCAGTGAGGAACTTAGCACCCGGGCCAGCAGCTGCAGAGGTTGCCCCAGGTCCCCTAGCAGTGCTGGCTGAGCTGCCTCCCCGCGGGGCAGGGCTCCGGACCTGCAGCCCGCCATGCCGAACGTCCCGCCCCGCGGTGGGCTCCCGCGCGACCCGAGTCTCCCTGACGCGCGCCACTCCCTGCTCCGTGGTGCACGGTCTCCATTAGCCGTCCCCATCAGCCCCCCAGGACCCGAGCAGTGGGTGTGCACGGTGCAGGACTAGCAGGCAGCTCTGCCTGCAGCCCTGGTGAGGAAACCACTAGGTGAAGTCAGCTGGGTTCCTGATTCTAGAAGGACTTGGAGAACCTTTATATCTAGCTGAGGGATCGTAAACGCACCAATCAGCACCCTGTGTCTACCTCAAGGTTTGTAAATACACCAATCAGTGCTCTGTGACTAGCTAATCTAGTGAGGACTTGGAGAACTTTTATGTCAAGCTGGAGGATTGTAAATGCACCAATCAGTACTCTGTTTCTAGCTCAGGGATTGTAAGTGCACCAATCAGCATGCTGTCAAAGCGGTCCAATCAGCTCTCTGTAAAGTGGACCAATCAGCTCTCTGTAAAATGGACCAATCAGCTCTCTGTAAAATGGACCAATCTGCAGGATGTGGGTGGGGCCAGATAAGGGGATAAAAGCAGGCTGCCCGAGCTAGTTAAGAGCAAACTGCTAGGATTTGCTTTTTAGAGTGGTGGAAGGTTTGTTGTTTTTGTTACTTGCGGTTACTCTTTAGCTCAACTCTTCAGTGCAGGCTACTTTTAAGAACTGTCACACAACAAAGGTCTCCGCTTCTTTTCTGTAAACCAGTGAGGTGATGAACCCACCGGGAAGGACGACCAACTCCAGATGTGCAGCTCCAGATGTGCCGTATTTAAGAGCTAGTAACGCTCACAGTGATAGGCCTGTAAGCTTCTCTTCTGTTACCAAGATCAGGAATCAACCGGAAGGAAGATCCAGACATACGTGAAGGTATGAATGAACAAACTGGGATCCAGCATCTTTAAGACCTGTAACACTCACTGCAAGGGTTTTGCGGCTTCCTTCTTTAAGTTAGTGAGAGAACCCGCCAATTCTGGACACAGCAGGACAGGCGTGGAATAGACATTCCCATTTTAAAAGGAGAAATAAACGAAGAAAGGAGTAACTGGTTCCAAGTAAGTCCAAAGCCTGAAAGGGCAAATCTTAAGGCTTGAAGATAATGTTTACACTGGTTAGGGTTGGGGCCCTGAGGCAGCCTCATGAGTTTGCTGGGCGTAAACCTTGCTGCAGTTCTCAGGTTGGGTGGTTATGCCCGCCGGTCTCCCAGACTCGAGTTGCACATGGGTGGCTGTTAATTTCTGATTGGTCTCTGTCGTAGTCCCTCCCCTGTGACAGTTCACTGCTGGGGCCCTGAGGCCATTCAGAACGTCCTTTGAAATGTAGGTGGAGGTAGCCATATCGCCATAGCTCTTGGACTCTCTGCCACTGCAGAATTAGCGTCGTGTGGGTGTTGCTAAGGTTTAACACCGGCACCCTTAAAAGGGAAAGTCATTGCAGCCTGCGTTGCACCTGAAGTCACTGGAGCTGCCTGTGGGATGACTGAAGATCTCTGTGCCAGAATACCGGGAACAGAAACTTGCAGGTGGCGCAGTGAAGTGAGTGCCAAGGACTCTTACGATGCCTGAGGACTCTTATTTGACATAGTTCTGTCCGTTAGGTCGTGGCATTCTGGTCCTGTGATGGCAGTGGCAGCCCCCATGATCTCTAAAACACTTCGGAGGGTTAGTCTTCCATTGTCTTAACTGAGAGCATCTGGCTCACTTCTATCCATACTAATCACCTTATTAGGAAAAAAATACACTTGAATACACTTTAAAAGAAACACCTGTAAAGGATCAAGCTACTTAGAGGTAACCTAAATGTGTCCCGGAACAAACCTTGAAAATATTTACAGAGGTACAGAAATATCCAGCACTCAGTGCTATAGTCTGAATGTTTGTGTTCCTCCGAAATTCAAATACACTTAAACACTTTTTTTTTTCTCTTTGCGGCAGAGTCTCAATCTTTGGCCCAGGCTGGAGTGCAGTGGCACGAACGCGGGTCACTGCAACCTCCACCTCCCAGATTCAAGTGATTCCCTGCCTCAGCGTCCTGAGCAGCTGGGATTACAGTCTCCGCCGCCACGCCCAACTAATTTTTGCATTTCTAATAGAGACAGGCTTTCACCAGGTTGGTCTCGCATTCTTGGCCTCCCAAAGTGCTGGGATTATAGGCATAAGCCACCGTGCCTGGCTTTTTTATTCTTTACATGAGGATTTTCCGTATCTGTAAGTTCTGTTTTTGATTATTAGTTTAATCTTTGTGTCTCTCTTTGCAGTTTATTATAAGCAGTTCAGAGAAACCATTCTGCACTCTCAATAGTGTTTAGAGATTTCTTTTGCCAAATATTTTGTTGCTCAAAAGTTCGTTTTCCACAAAACATTAGGACACAAACAAGCCAAGTTAATTGCAACTTAACTAACAATCACCTTTCCTCCAGTTTCTTGTAACATGTTCCTAGTTTCCATGAAAGACCTCATCGGAAAGGCCTCTGTATTTCTACCAACATTCTGATAATGACCACTTAGGTAATCTCTAAGAAGACTGAGGCTTTCTCTACAGCTCTCTTCTGAGCCCTTACCAAATTGCTCTTAAGACTCCTTTCATGGCGGTGTGCCTCAGAACTTCCCCAGCCTCTATCACATTACTCAGTTTCAAAGCTGCTTCCACATTTTAAGATGTTTGTTACAGCAGCACTCCACTTCTCGGTACCAATTTCAGTGACAGCCTGATCAGATAACTATAACAAAGTACCTTAGACTGGCTAATTTATAAACAACAGAAACAAACTACTTACAGTTTTGGAGGCTGGGAAGTCCAAGATTAAGGTGCTAGCAGATTCAGTGTTTGGTGAGGGCTTGTTCTCCCCTTCAAAAATAGTAGCTTGCTGCCGTGTCCTCACACGGCAGAAGGGGTAAGGGGGCTCCCTGGAGCCTCTTTTACAAGGGTAATATTCCTAAATCACCTCCTAAAGGTCTCACTTTTTTTTTTTTTTTTTGAGACGAGTCTGGCTTTGTCACCCAGGCTGGAGTGCAGTGGCATTATCTGTGCTCACTGCAACCTCTGCCTCCTGGGTTCAAGCCATTCTCCTGCCCCAGCCTCCCTAGTAGCTGAGACTACAGGCGCCTGCCACCACGCCTGGCTAATTTTTGTATTTTTAGTAAAGACGGGATTTTACCATGTTAGCCAGGATGGGCTCAATCTCTTGACCTCTTTTGATCTGCACACCTTGGCCTGCCAAAGAGCTGGGATTACAGGCATGAATCGCCACGCAGGGCCAAAGGCCTCACTTAATACAGTTACACTGGAGATTAAATTCCAACATGAATTTTGGAGGAACACATTCAGACTAACAGCACTGAGTGCTGGATATTTTTGTACCTCTATAAATATTTCTGAGGTTTGTTCTGGGACACATTTAAGTTACTTGGAAGTAGTTTGATCCTTTCAGGTATTTCGTTTAAGAATTATTAGATGGGACTGGAGCAGAGCTCAGTGTAGGGATAATTATTTTCCATGACTGAGGCAAAACCCTACTGTGTACTCTACCCAGTGACTTATATGAGTCCTGTGGTTTTCTAATCTTGCTGGTGGGAATAGGCACTATTTCAAGCCCTGTTTGAACCTTGGGTACTTTAATCTTTTTGGATGGTTCTTTCCCTGGCCTGGGTAGTTTCCTGACATATATGCATGGATCAGTCAGTACTCATTATACACTTGGCGGGGCACCCCGTGTAGATCTCTGGAGTTCTGTCTTTGCACTTCCCTCTCCTCTGTTACTTTGTGCTGTGAACTCTAGCTACTTTCTTATTGGACTTGGCAGTTGGTTTGTCTTCCCAACTCAGGGAGTCTGCAAAGCTCAGCCTGGTTTCCCCTCCATGTGCAGAGATCTGAAAACTCTTAGAGAGTACACTGGGGCAATCGTTTGGCCCATCTTGTTTCCCATCTGTAGGGAGTCACAACCTTTGTTGCTTAAATGTCCAGTATATCTTGAAAATGCTTGTTTCACATATTTGGTCTGTTTTTTTTTTGTTGTTGTTTTTTTGAGTCTGATTTTGAGTGACTTACACAAGGTTCTGCAGCAAGCAAAATGTGGAACTGAGACTTGAACTCAGCCGGCCTTTGGACAGCCATTATTATTATTTTTAAGACAGGGTCTCACTGTTGCCCAGGCTGTGCAGTGGATGATCTCTGCTCACTGTAGCCTCAAACTCCAAGGCTTAAGCAATCATGGCTCGCTGCAGCCTCAAACTCCCAGGCTTAAGCAATCCTCCCACCCCAGCTTTCCGAGTAGCTGGAACTACAGGCATGCATCACCATGCCCAGCTATTTTTTTTTTTTTTTTTTGTATTTTTTTGTAGAGATGGGGTTTTGCCATGTTGACCAGGCTGGTCTCAGACTCCTCTGGGGCTCAAGCAATCTGTCTGTCTTAGCCTCCCGAAGTGCTGGGATTATAGGCATGAGCCATCACACTTGGTCTGTTTTTTGTGTTTTTTAGATGTTTTCGTTCTATCTTATGTGCCCAACGTAATTTTAATTTTGTTTTATGGTTTTTGAGACGGAGTCTCACACTGACTTCCATCTCCTGGGTTCAAGAACTTCTGGCTCAGCCTCCTGAGTAGCTGGGATTACAGGCACGTGCCACTACGCTTGGCTAATTTTTGTATTTTTAGTAGAGACAGGGCTTTGTCATGTTGGCCAGGCTGGTCTCGAACTCCTGATCTCAGGTGATCTGCCCACCTTGGCTTCCCAAAGTGCTGGGATTAGAGGAGTGAGCCACTCCACCCAGCCACGTGCCCAGTTTTAAATAAAAAATATATATAATTAAAAAAGACCTAAAGTTAGCTATCGCCTTATATTCTAGAAGTAACTGCTATTGAATTTTTAAAATGTCTTCAACAAATCTTGTGTGCTGTGTAGTAAAAACGGTTTCTGGGGTCAGACACTTAGGACTAAATATGCCACTTATTTTCCGTGTCATCTTTTATAAGTTATTAAAACTCTTCAGTTTTGAATTTCTCATCTGAAATGTAGAGGTAATGATATTTATCTCATGAGTTTCTGCAAGGACTGAATAAAACTATTTGTAAAACGCCTAGTACAGTGTCAGGTATATCACGAATGCCTGAGAACAGGTAGTTAATGCTTATGGTTATGAGTTAGGGAAAAATAAGGCAGAGAAGCAGATTTGAGCAATCTGTGTGCCCTGGGAAAAATGACAAAAACTGTTATGGTGCCTCCTGCTATGGCAGTTTTGGGCATGAGACCCTTGATGCTTACGTTTGGTGGCAATTCAGAAAGTTTCATGGTTGGGTTGCATGAAAAATGAAGCTGGCGTGGATGGAACACAGGAGTCCATGTTGAAGACGTGGACAAATGGGTATCAATGTAGCATAATCACTATCATAGAGAAGGAAAATCTCAGTGACAGAGCTGGGGTAATGACGGAGGGGTTCACCCATGCAGCCCTAAAAAGAAGACCCATTTGGTTTCACATACAGATAAAAAACTCAGTCAGTCCGAGCTTCAGTGGACTAGTTCTTTAGTTCTAGAATTGCTTGTTCTTTGGGCAGAGAGGAAAGTGGAATGGTTGATTGCAGCGTGAAAGGGCTTAGCTAAAGGCAAATTGAGGCTCTTTTTAATCTCTAAGAGCTCTATGCATAATACGATCTAGCTTTTTTATTCTCCCTTGATGGGTTTTAAAAATATCATCAAATTACATCATTTGCTGTTGCTACTGGTTGAAGCTTTTAGCTCCCTATCTTATTTGGACCAGGCATGGTGTGGAAGGTGACTCAAGGTCAGTAATTTGGTCTCTGCTCCTAAGTTACCACTGTTTCTGTCTTTCTTCCATAGATAAAAGGGGTCCATGAGCACTGTCGTCTGTTGAGTGACTTTCATTTGTAACTTTAAAAGAGGTTGTCTGAAGGCTTACAAAATTTCCCAAGGTGGGAGTTTTAATATTCAGAGATGCAGCCTGCTTTTTTTGGAAGCTGAATTCTTTTGTTGCTGACAAAAATCAGAAAAGCTCTGGAGTTTGGGGGAAAAGATTCTTGTTTTTAAAATTGTTTCTGAAATCACTGTTATTGTTAGAAAAATGTTCACTTTGTGAATAATGGGGACATAATTCCTATCCCCATGCCGGCCCTGCCCCAGGAGCTCAGTGCTGCATGCTGCCTGCTGCATGCGTTATGGGCTCTTTGTTTTGCCTTTTGAGCTGGGGTCAGGCATTC
Organism: Rhinopithecus roxellana; assembly: GCF_007565055.1. Lineage (NCBI taxonomy): Eukaryota > Metazoa > Chordata > Mammalia > Primates > Cercopithecidae > Rhinopithecus > Rhinopithecus roxellana. The sequence goes on along the minus strand of NC_044568.1, from coordinate 40,652,128 downwards.
CAAAAATCTGTCAGTTCAACACAGTCGTTTTGTGGTTTATATTGAAAAAAATACTGAGGTGTCACTCAAACCTTCTCTTTCCTAAAGGGCAGAAATTAGACACATGGGGACCCCAGTCTTTAATACTGGCCAAGGCATGCCACCAGGACCAAGATTATGAATTATGGAAAGAGCACCACTGAAGCAAAATAGTGCTTAAACTTGAAAATTTTCTTCTATATCTCCTGTGCATTGCACAGTGCAAGGTTAAGGTTGGCACTATTGGCATTTTGTTCTGGGTAATTCCTTGTGATGGGGGTGCTGTCCTTTGTTGGATGTTTAGCAGCATCCCTGGCTTTCACTTACTGGATGTCAGTAGCACCCCTTCCTACTTCCAGTTCTGACAACCAAAAATGTCTTCAGACACTGCCAAATCTCCCCAGGTAGGAAGAGGGGCAAGAATCACCCCTGATTGAGAACTGTTGGCACAGTAGTTAGAAGGCTGGGCTTGGAATCAGGCAGACCTGGGTAAAATGTGACTATTAGCTGGATGGCTTTGCGATAGTTAATTGACCTTCTAGGTCTCAGTAGCTTCATAGGGATGTAAAATAGGGATGTGATTATCTACTTCTTACCTTGCTCTAAGGTCTAAGAAACGATGCCTGTAATAGCACAATGCCTGCTAAGTCTCTTCCTTTGCTGCCTTGCCTTCCTCCCTGGATTCCTCCTGTCTTACCTCCCCATCAACTTCTGCTGGCCCTGGTCTTGGGTGGCTCATAATATTCTAATTTTCTTTCTGTTTTTATAGTTTTAATTTTTATTCTTAATTTTACTTTTTATATTACACAGAACACTAAAAGTTTAAAGGAAAAAAAGCATAAAATAGCATTTCTTTGTTTTTTAAAATTTCATTTTAGTTTTGGGGGTACATGTGCATATTCGTTACATAAGTACATTGCATACTGGTGGGGACTGGGCTTCTAGTGTACCCATTACACAAGTGGTGAACATTGCACCTGCTAGGTAATTTTTTAACCCTCACCCATCTCCCGCTCCCATCTTTTGGAATCCCCATTGTCTATTATTTCCATATGCCCATGTGTACCCATTAGCTTCCTCTCCATCAGGGAGAACATGTGGTATTTGGTTACTTGTTTCTGAGTTAGTTTACTTAGGATAATGGCCTCTGCCTCCATCTGTATTGCTGCAAAGAATATGATTTCATTCCTTTTTGTGGCTGCAAGAATTCTGATTTTCTTACTGAGATCTGATGTTGTATTTCATGGCTTGGTTCCTGACCTGTGACCCAATGGTGACTCCTTTGTTCTACGTTAGTAGGCTTTGGTGCTGGGAAGGTCTGCATAACATTTATGGGGTCATGCTTTGCTATCTGAAGTACCATCTCAATCTCTTTTAATTCACTGAATTCAAAGGATCAGGCCACACATATGGTAAACATCAGGAAGAATTCCAGGTCACCCAGAGAAAGAAGTTTGGAACATCATGGTGAGAACCTGCTGGAGGGCGGGCACTATTGAGAAGATAAGATTTACTTTTCTTGGGAATGGATTACACATGAGCACACGGCTCCTGCTTAAAGTTTAGATACAGTCCAGTTTGGAAGAACAAGAATTAAAGTTCTCTTAATGTCGCTAAGAGGAAACGTGTTTAGAGTGAATTCTAAAAAGTGGTGATGTGATTTACCACAATAAATCAATATTAGAACCTGGTATACACAAAGAGCAGTGAAATCAGAATTGAAAGATAAATTTGAGGTCATCAGGCTCTATCTCCTCGAAAACATAGTTATCCGACTTCTCTACAGCATTCCTGTTTTGTCTGTCCTTGAATACCTGGGAAGATGGTGCTATCACTGTGTTCTCGGACAGTGTACTCCATATTGAATACTTGCGAGAAAACAATGTAAGTGCAGTATGAGACCAAAATCTACTTCCTAGAAACCACTACACATTGATCCTTGCTATGGTTTCTGTAACTATGTGAATAAGACTAAGTAAGACTCAAGAGACTATCATCTATGGGATATTTCTTTTCAAAGTTACATTTTTCTTTAGTTCTTTTTTGTAATAGCATCCTAAGGATATATATATATATTCCACCTGCCCAGATGTGGACATCATGTTCCAGATGTCAATAGTGCAGACCTCATTTATTAGTCTAGTCTGTTATCCAATTTATTGTTTGAGCAGACATAGTACAGGGTTGGGGCTTAAAATGACCTGTAGCCAACTAAAACTCTTGGGTTCTAATTGCAGTTAATCTGAGTTGATCTTTTACAAGTGAAAATAAAGACATGTTTTGGTGGTGCAACCATTTTTATTTAGGTTTTCTTTAAAGACAGGATCTCTGTTGCCCAGGCTGGAGTGCAGTGGCTCAATCTTGTCTCACTGCAAGCTCTGCCTCCTGCTCAGGCTAGTCTCAAACTCCTAAGCTCGAGTGATCCACCTGCTTCAGTCTCCCAGATTGCTGGGATTTACAGGGGAGTCTATTAGCTTTAATGATTTGTCACTACATGTCAATAGCATTTTCCTGTTTAAAATAAGTTAATATTTACGTATAGTAAAATTTACCTTTTATAGTGTGTTTTTGTGAATGTTGACAAATACATAGTTACGTAGCTACTATTGTAATCAAGATATAAAACAGTTCTATCACCCCCTAAAATTCTCCTGTGCCCCCTTTTAGTCAACCCCTTCCTCTAACCCAGACTTTTGACAACCACTAACATGTTTTCTGTTATGTTGTTATGTTGCCTTTCTAAGAATATTAAATAAATGGAATCATACAGTGTTAAGATTTTAGGTTTGGCTTATTTCATTTAGTGTAATGCAGGGGTCCCCAACCCTGGGCCACAGACCGGTACCAGTCTGACCTGTTAGGAAGCAGGCCACACAGCAGGGGGTGAGCGAGTAAAGCTTCATCTCTGTTTACATCTACTCCCTATAGCTCGTGTTACTGCCTGAGCTCTTGTCTTCTGTCAGATCAGCTGTGCCATTAGATTCTCATAGGAGCATGCAGTTCCTCTTGTAAATTGCACATGTGAGGGATCTAGGTTGCGTGCTTTTTATGAGAATCTAAATGCTTGATGATCTGTCACCGTCTCCCATCACCCCCAGATGGGACTGTCTGGTTGCAAGAAAGCAAGCTCAGAGCTCCTGCTAATTCTACATTATAGTGATGTGTATAATTGTTTCATATATTACAATGTAATAACAGAAATAAAGTGCGCAATAAATGTAACGCACTTGAATCATCCCGAAACCATCCCCCTGCCCCTCACCCCCAGCCCCTCATCTTGTGGAAACAGTGTCTTCCACGAAACCAGTCCCTGGTGCCAAAAAGAGTGGGGATCACTGGCATAATATGCATTTGAGATTTATTTTTGATTTCTTCTAGACAGAGTCTCACTCTGTTGCCCAGGCTGGAGTGCAGTGGTGTGATCTTGGCTCACTGCAACCTCTGCCTCCTGGGTTCAAGTGATTCTCCTGCCTCAGCCTCTTGAGTAGCTGGGACTACAGGTGCCCGGTACCACATCTGGCTAATTTTTGTATTTTTAGTAGAGCTGGGGTTTCACCTTGTTGGCAAGGCTGGTCTCAAACTCCTGATCTCAAGTGATCTACCCGCCTCGGCCTCCCAAGTGCTGGGATTACAGGTGTGAGCCACTGTGTCCAGCCTCATTTATATTATTGTATATATCAGTTCTTTTTAAAATTGCTGGGCAGTATATCATTGTATGGCTATACCCCAGTTTGTTTATCCATTTTCCAGTTGAAGAATATTTGAGTTGCTTCCAGTTTCTGGCAAAGATGATGGAAACTGCTGTAAATATTTGCATACAGGGTTTTGTGTGAACATAGGTTTTCATTTCACTTGGGTAAAAACGTGTACGTGGGATTGTGATGTTGTCTGAAAGCATATGTTTGACTTTATAAGAAACGGCTTTACTATTTTTCCAAGTGTCAGTATCATTTTGCATTCCCACCAGCATTGTAGGAGAATTCTGGTTGCTGTGCATTCTCACCGACTCTTGCTATTGTTGATTTTTCTTTTTTAGTCATTCCAATAGGTGTATAGTAGTATCACGTGGTTTTGATTTGCATTTACTTAATGATCAATAATGCTGAGAATCTTTACATGTGATTTTCGTTCAGTCTGCATGTCTTCTTTGGTGAAGTGTCTGCTCAGATGTTTTGTCCACTTTTATTTTGTTGTTCCTTCATCGTTTCAGGCTGCTATAACATACCATAGCCTGGGCAGCTTATAAACAGTGGCAGATTCAGTGTCTGCTGAGGGCTAATTCCTGGCTCATAGATGGCACCTTCTAGCTGTGTCCTCATATAGTAGAAGGGGCAGGGCAGCTCTCTGGAGTCCTTTATAAGGGCACTAATCCCATTCATGAGGGCTCTGCCGCTGTGCCTTCTGACCTCATCACCTTCGCAAAGGTCTTACCTCTTAATATCATCCTCTTGGGGATTAGGATTTCAACAAAGGAATTTTCTGGGGAGGGGACATGCATTTTCAGGCATAGCATGTAGTTTTTCTGCTTTTATTTTGAGAGTTCTTTATGCATTTCAAATACAATTTTTCTGTCAGATATCTGATTTGCAAGAATTTTCCTTTATACGATGTTGAATTGCAGTGATAAGAGTGTAACTCTTGGCCTGGCACGGTGGCTCAAGCCTGTAATCTCAGCACTTTGGGAGGCCACGGTGGGCAGATCACCTGAGGTCAGGAGTTCAAGACCAGCCTGGCCAACATGGTGAAACCCCGTCTCTACTAAAAATATAAAAATTAGCTGGGAATGGTGGCCCATGCCTGTAATCCCAGCTACTCAGGAGGCTGAGGCAGGAGAATTGCTTGAACCCAGGAGGCGGAGGTTGCAGTGAGCCGAAATTGCGCCTCTGCACTCTAACCTGGGTGGCAAAAAGAGTGTAATTTTTGCCTTGCTTCCACTCTGGAAGGCATTTCTCCTTTCACCATTAGATATTACCTGTTACCAGGTGAAAGAAGTTCCCTTCTATTCCCAGTTTCCTGATAACTTATATCATGAGTGGTTTTGAATTTTGCCAGAGGCTTTTTCTGCATCTATCAAGATGGTCATATGGTTCTTCTTTAGTCTGTTGACATGGTAAATTACACTGATTTTCTTTTTTTTTTTTTTTTTTTTTTGAGACAGAGTTTCGCTCTTCTTGCCCAGGCTAGAGTGCAATGGCGCGATCTCGGCTCACTGCTACCTCTGCCTCCCAGGTTCAAGGGATTCTCGTGCCTTGGGATTACAAGTATGGGCCACCATGCCCAGCTAATTTTTTTGTATTTTTTTTTTTTTTTTTTAGTAGAGATGGGGTTTCTCCATGTTGGTCAGGCTGGTCTTGAACTCCCAACCTCAAGTGATCTGCCCACCTCGGCCTCCCAAAGTGCTGGGATTACAGGTGTGAGCTACTGTGCCTGGCCTACACTGATTTTCAAATATTAAATCAGTTCTGTGTTCAAGAGATAAATTCCTGTTGGTCATAATCGATTGTACTTTCAACTTATTGTTGATTTTATTCACCAATATTTTGATGACAATTTCTGTGTCTATTCATGGGGTGTATTGTTCAGTAGTTTTTTTGGATGTTTTTGTCAGAGTATCAGGGTAATGCTGGACTCATTGAGTTGAGAAGTGTTCTCACCTCTTCAATTTTTCTGGAAAAGTGTGTAAAGTGATACTATTTCTTCCTTAAATGCTTGGCAGAATTCACCAGTGAAGCCATCTGAGCCTGGAGTTTTCCTTGTGGGAAGGTTTTTAACTGCCAAGTAATTTGTTTAATAGACACAGGGCTATTCAGGTTATGTATGTTTCCTTCAGTGAGCTTTCTTAGTTTGTGTCTTTCAAGGAGTTTGTCCATTTCCTTTAAGTTGTCGACTTTATTGGCATAAAGCTGTTTGTTTATTTATTTATTTGAGGCAGGGTCTCACTCTGTCACCCAGGCTGGAGTACAGAGGTGCAAGTCTTGACTCACTATATCCTCAGCCTCCTGGGCTCAAGTGATCCTCCCACCTCAGCCTCCTGAGGGACTACAGGCCTGAGCCACAATGTCCAGCTAATTTTTGTATTTTTTGTAGAGATACGATTTTGCCATGTTACTCAGGATGATCTCAAACTCCTGAGCTCAAGTGATCTGCTTGCCTTGGCCTCCCAAAATTCTGAGATTACAGGTGTGAGCCATTGCACCCAGCCTACATTATTTTTTATCTATCTGTCTGTCTGTCTATCTGTGTATGTATCTATCTATCAATTATCTATCCATCGATCTATCTAATCTGAGACAGAGTCTCGCTCTGTCATCCAGGCTAGAGTGCAGAAGCGCAATCACAGCTCACTGTAGCCTCAATGTCCTGGGCTCAAGTGATCCTCCCATTTCAGTCTCCTGAGTATCTGGGACTACAGGTGCACATCACCCCACCCAGATAATTTCTGCATTATGTGTAGAGACAGGGTTTCATCATTTTGCCAGCTTTGGTCTCGAATCCTGGGCTCAAGTGATCCTCCTGCCTCAGACTTCCAAAATGCTAGGCTTACAGGTGTGAGCCACATGCCTGGCCAAGTTTATAATATGCCCTTGTTTTCCTTTTAATATCTGCAGAATTTATTGTGTTTACTTCTCTCATCTGGTATTGGTAATTTTTTTTCTGACCAGTTTGGCAGGTGGTTTGTCAATTTTACTGATCTTTAAGAACAAACTTTTAATGTATTTCTCTTAAATTTTTAAAAATTGATTTTTGACCTATTTTCTTTTTTTGGGATTTAATGTTCTTTTTTAGTTTCTTAAGGTAGAAGGGGAGGTTATTGATTTGAGATTTTTTTTCGTAATGTGGATGTTCAGTGCTACAGATTTTCCTCTCAACACTTTTTTAGCTGCATCCCGTAAATCTTGGTATTGTGTGTTCATTTTAATTCAGCTCAAAATACATTCCAATTTCCCTTGTGATTTTTCCTTTGTCCCATGAGTTATTTAGAAGTGCACTATTTTCCAAACATTGGGAGGTTTCTCAAATATCTTTCTGGTGTTTACTTATATTTCGATTACATTATATTTAGAGAAAATACTTTATATAATTTCAATTCTTTAAAATTTGTTAACTTATTTTTTTGGCCTGGGATATGATCTATCTTGGATAATGTGTACATAAAGAGATTGTGTATTTTACTGTTGTGGGTGAAGTATTTTATGTGTCTATTTAATCACTGGTTGATAGTGTCCTGCAAAGCTTTTCGAGCTTTATAAAATTTCTGTCTACTTGTTCTATCAGTTACTGAGAGGGAAGTGTTGACGTTCACAACTAGAAACTGTAGCATTTTCCTTTTCCTTCTAGTGCTGTCAGTTTTTGCTTCATGGGTTTTGAAGCTCTGTTAACTACATGCACATTTAGCACTGTGATGTCTTTTTGAAGAATTTATCCCCTTGTCGTTATGTGGTACCCTCTTTATCTCCAGAAACATTCCTTATTCTGAAGTCTGTTTTGTATATTTATAAAACAACTCAAGCTCTCTTTTGATGAGTGTTTTCATGGTTCATCTTTATCCTTTTAAATTTAATCTATGGCTTTAATGTATGAAGTCGGTTTCACATATCACTGGGTCCTGCTTTTTAATCCCATATTACAATCTGTTTTATAATTGGTATTTAGATTGTTTGCTTTAATGTAATTATTGATATGGTTAGATTAAAATCTCCCCTGTTGCTAGTTTTCTGTTCTGTTTTTTTTTTTTCTTCTTTTTCTGGCCTCTTTTGAACTGAATATTTTTGTTTCTAATTTTCTATACTATTAGCATATTACACATTTTTGAAATAATTTTTAAGTGATTGCCCTAGGGTCGACAGTATACATCTATTATGGACCCAAATATTTGTGTCCCTACAAATTTCATATGTTCAAACCCTAACCCTCAACATGATTGTATTCAGAGATAGGGCCTTTGGGAGGTAGTGTTACAGGAGATCATGAGGGTGAGGCCCTAGTCTGATAGAATTAGTGTCCTTATAAGAAGGGACACCAGAGAGCTTGTTCTTTCTCTCCCAACCATGCGAAGACATAGCAAGAAGGTGACTGTCTCTGTGAGTCAGGAAGAGAGCCCTCCCTAGAAACTGAATCAGCTGGCACAGTGAACTTGGGCTTCCCTATCTCTAGAACTGTGCGAAATACATTTCTGTTTTTTTTTTTTTTTGGAGACGGAGTCTTGCTCTGTCGCCCGGGCTGGAGTGCAGTGGCTGGATCTCAGCTCATCGCAAGCTCCGCCTCCCGGGTTTATGCCATTCTCCTGCCTCAGCCTCCCGAGTAGCTGGGACTACAGGCGCCCGCCACCTCGCCCGGCTAGTTTTTTGTATTTTTTTAGTAGAGACGGGGTTTCACCATGTTAGCCAGGATGGTCTCGATCTCCTGACCTCGTGATCTCCCCGTCTTCAGCCTCCCAAAGTGCTGGGATTACAGGCTTGAGCCACCGCGCCCGGCCACATTTCTGTTCTTTAGGCCACCAGTCTATGGTATTGTATTATGGCAGCCTGAACAGATTAATACATTTTAAATCAGAATCTACTTTCAAATAATACGATACTGCTTTATGTATAGCGTAAAGATCTTACAGCACTATACTTCTAATACTTCCAAGTATTTTGGGAGGCGAAAGTACTGGATTCTTAATACTTTGTTACTTTGACATATGCTGTTTTACATTGTTGTTATTTTTGCTTTGGGCAGTTTTCATTTAGACATAGAAGTAAAGAAACTAATTTTACATTTACTTTTATTCATTCAATTTCAGAGACTATTTTATTGTGTAGATCCAAGTTTCTTTCTGATACCATATTCCTTCTGCCTGAACAATTTCCTTTAAAATTTTATATTGGTAATTCTTTTTTTTTTTTTTTGAGAAAATCTTTTTCTCCTTTATTTTTTGGAGATTTTTTCACTGGGTATGGAATTCTGGGTTGACCACTCCTCCCATTTAGCCCTTCAAAAAGTGTTATTCCATTATCTTGAGGCTTGCATAGTTTCTGACAAGAAGTTTGCTGTAATTCTCATTTTTGTTTCTCTTCATGCAATGTGTCTTTTTTACCTCCTCTAGCTGCTTTCTAATATTTTCTCTTTGTCTTTCCTTTTTAGCAGTTTGATTAGGATGTGCATAGGTATGTGTGTTTGTCATTAATTTTGAAATATTTTTCATCATTTTTGCTTTGAATATTTTTCTACCTCACTCTCCTTTTCCTGGAAAAGAAATGGGATTCTTTTTCTGGGATTCCAATTACATGAATAATCAACTATTTGATATTGTCCTACAGCTCTTGGATGCTACATTCTGTTTTTTTCTCTCTCATTTTCCTCTTCAAGTTTTCATTTGGGTAATTTTTATTGATGTATAGTAAAGGTCACTGATTTTTTTCAGCTTTGTCAAGTCTGTTGATTAGCCTGTTGAAGGCATTCTTCATCCCCGTTGCTGTGTTTTTTCTTTCCAGCACTTTTTTTTTTTTTTTTTTTTTGAGCTAGGGTCTCTGTTGGCCAGGCTGGAGTGCAGTGGCATGATCTCGGTTCACTGAAGTTTCAACCTCCTAGGCTCGAGCAATCCTGCTTCGGTCCCCCGAGTAGCTGGAATCACAGGTGCACACCACTATGCCTGGCTAATTTTTTATTTATTTATTTATTTTCAGAGATGGGGTCTTGCTGTGTTGCCCAGGCTGGTCTCAAACCTTTGGGCTTAAGTGATCTTCCCACTTTGGCCTCCTGAAGTACTGGGATTACAGGCATGAGCCACTGCAGCTGGCCTTAATTATTTCTTGTAATTTCCATCTGTCTGCTGAAATAATTCATTTGATTTTGCATGCTGTTCATCTTTCTGCTATAGCCATTAACACAATTATTTAAAATTCCCCATCAGTTCCAATATCTGTGTCATATATGCTTCTGAATCTGTTGATTACCTTGTCTCTTGACAGTATATTTTTTGCTTGTCTTTTTCGTATGCCTAGTAGTTTTGGTTGAAAGCCAGATAGCGTTAGTATTGTAGAGACTGAAGCAAATACATTTTATCATGGAAACGTGTGTGCCTTTCCTTCTGCGAGGCCTTTAGTATAGTGGTTGAGTCAACCTAGCCATGAGTTGAGTTGGGTTTGGAATTTTTTTCTGTGGTTACCATCTGTCTTAATTTACTAGGTTGCTGTAACAGAGTAACAAATGGAATGGCTTAAACCAGGCTTCCCCAACCCCCAGGCCTCAGACCAGTACTGGCCTGTGGTCTGTAGGAACTGGGCCCGCAGCAGGAAGTGAGCAGTGGGTGAGTGAGCATTAGCACTTGAGCTCTGCCTCCTGTCAGATCAGTGGTGGCCTTAGATTCTAATAGGAGCGTGAACCTTATTGTGAACTGTGCATGTGAGGAGGGATCTAGGTTGCGCATGTCTTACAAAAATCTAACTAATGCCTGATGATATGAGGTAGAACAGTTTCATCCCAAAACCATCCCTTCCCCATCCATGGAAATACTATCTTCCATGAAACTGGTCTTTATTGTCAAAAAGGCTGGGGACTGCTGGCTTAAACAACAGAAATTTATTGTTTCACAATTCTGGAGGATAGAAGTCTTAAATCAAGGTGTTGGCAGGGCTGGTTCCTTTTGAGGGTTGTGAAGGAAGGATTTGTTCTAGCTTCTCTGCTTGGCTTGTAGACAGCCATCTTCCTGTGTTTCTTCGTATCGGTTTGTTTGTCTGTTTCTGTGTCCAGATTTCTCTTTTTTTTTTGTAAGGACACGAGTCATATTGAATGAGGGCCCACTCTAATGACCTCATTTCAATTTGCCTACTTCTATAAAGATTCTGTCTCCAAATAAGGTCATGGGCTGAGGTTCTTGGAGTTAGGACTCCACCATATAGCTCTTTTAGTTCTGCCTGTTGAAGATGGACGCCTTACCAGAGAGGTAAGAGACTCAAATTCCCTTCCTGACTTAAGTCCTGGAAGCTGTCTAAGAAAGATTACCCATACCCTTTGCTCTCGAGAAAAAGCATAGATTCATCTTTTGCTATGGTTTGTTTGTTAATTAGGATAGTTGGTAAGACTTTATACTCACCTGTACCCAAAAGAGAAAGGACTGGGGAGGGAGTGTTGACTGGTTAGGTCTATTACCTTTTGAAATTAAAACCTATCTCCCTACTCACCCCTGTCCTCAGGCTAGGCTCAGTAGGTGGTCTCCTGGCCATCCGTCTCATATTACCTCTTGTGCCAAATAAATACTTAAAAAATTTATGGTAAGAAACGTGAAATTTAGCAACATATCTCTTTTTGGGGGGAAACAATTCAAACACCCTAGATATACCACAGCCTTCAAATTCCTCTAGTTTTTCTTTACATTTAAGATGGGGCTGGTTTGCCAGAGAGTTATTTATTTATTTATTTTGAGACAGAGTCTAGCTCTGTCGACCTGACTGGAGTGTAGTGGCGTGAACTTGGCTCACTGCAACCTCTGCCTACCAGGGTCAAGTGATTCTCCTGCCTTAGCCCCCTAAGTAGCTGGGATTACAGGTGTGCACAACTGTGCCTGGCTAATTTTTGTATTTTTAGTAGAGACTGGGTTTTCCCCATGTTGACCAGGCTGGTCTCAAACTTCTGATATCAGATGACGTGCCCGCCTCAGCCTCTCAAAGTGCTGGGATTACAGGCATGAGCCACTGTGCCCAGCCTCTACCACCAGTTTTAGGTCTTTCCTGTTGCCTCTCTGCAGCAATAGGCCACTGGTGGGATGGGAGCAGGGGAGGGCTCATGTTTTCTGTTGTTCTGACGAAGCCTCATATCAGGCAGGCACTCTGCTATGGGTCTTGAGGATGGGCTCTTGTAGGAGTCCTGTTCCCCTCCCCCTCAGCTAGAGGAGATACATATTTTAACTTAATTCCAAATGTGATAGTATAAACTGCTTTTGTTTTTCGTTTTTCTTTTTGAGACAGGGTCTTGCTCTGTTGCCCAGGCTGGAGTGCAGTGGTGTGATCCTGACTCACTGCAGCCTCTAACTCCTGGGTTCAAACAATCCTCCTACCTCAGTCTCCTGAGTAACTGGGACTACAGACATGTGCTAGCATGGCTGGCTCATTTTTTGTACTTGTTTAGAGGTGGGATTTTGTCATGTTGCTTAGGCTGGTCTCGAACTTTTGGGCTCAAAGTGATCCACCCTCCTTGGCCTCCCAAAATTCTGGAATTACAGGTATGAACCACCTCACCTGGGCAAGGAGATCTCTAATGGTCTGGGCTCAGCATGTGTTCTTGCCTCTTCCTTGGGAGTACAGGTGGTTTTTTGTTTGTTTTTTTGTTTTTTTTTCTTTCCTGTTCCCTTCGCTCAGATTCAGTAGATTTTTCGTGTGTGCTCTAGGGATGATAAAGCCTAATACTTTGAGATAGAGATATGGTAATAACAATAGCAACTCTACAGGGATTTTTTTTTTTTTTTTTGAGACAGTCTCATTCTGTTGTTCAGGCTGGAATGCAGTGGCACTATCATAGTTCACTGCAGCCTTGAACTCCTCTATAGGGATTTTTATGATAAAATAGTCGGATTTAAGTTTAAAGCATCTTATTCATGTTTAATACAGTTGCATGTTGCATTTAATTCAATAGTTTTTTTCCCCCACATCTTCATGTTATTTGCAAGGCTGAGTTCTTACTGTTTACATCTCCATCTGAGTCATTATAAGTGCTGATGACTACAAGTCCTGAACATAATGACACATGAAGTTTTCAGAAAAACAATAAATAACTTATTGAATATCCTATTTGATTTACATTCTATTTAATATTACTTAATTTGAGGTGAACATTCCAGCAAGCTGCCCTTCTTGGCAATTGGAATGTGGTACAGTGCCCCTAAAACAATGTTTCTGGTGGGATATTTGTACAAGACAATGAAGATGGGGGAAAATCTACAGTACAGTTTAGAGTAGAGGTCATAAATGGAAGGTGAATTTGTAAGCCTGCAGCCTATTAAAGTTAAGACTCCAACCATAGGCAGTGTAATAAGTGAGTAAGCCTAGTGTTATTTAAGAAAACTGACTATTCACAATAGCAAAGACCTAGAATCAACCTAAATACCTATCAACGGTAGACTGGGTAAAGAAAATGTGGTATATATATACACCATGGAATATTATACAGCCATAAAACATGAGATCATGTCTTCTGCAGCAACATGGATGGAGCTGGAGGCCATTATCTTAAGTGAACTAACACAGGAACAGAAAACCAAATGCCACATATATATATATATTTTTATTATACTTTAAGTTCTAGGGTACATGTGCATACATATTCTTACTTGTAAGTGGGAACTAACCATTGAGCACCCATGGAAACAAGGGAATGGTATACACCAGCTCCTAATTTAAGGTGGAGGGGGGGAAGAGAGTGAGGATTGAAAAACTACCTATTGGATACTGTATTAGTCCATTTTCATGCTGCTGATAGACATACCCGAGACTGGATAATTTACAAAAGAGGTTTATTGGACTTACAGTTACACATGGCTGGTGAGGACTCACAATTACGGTGGAAGCCAGGAGAGGAGCAAGTCACATCTTACATGGATGGCAGCAGGCAAAGAGCTTGTGCAGGGAAACTCCCGTTTATAAAACCATCAGATCTCGTGAGACACGTTCACTATTATGAGAACAGCACAGGAAAGATCCGCCCCCACGATTCTACTATCCCTGACTGGGCTCCTCCAAAAACAGGCGGGAATTATGGGAGCTACCAGATGAGATTTGGGTGGGGACAGAGCCAAACTGTATCAGGTACTATTCTCAAATCTGGTGAGGAAATAATCTGTATACCAAACTCCAGTGACACATAATTTACCTATAACCTACATATATAGCCCTGAACCTAAAATAAGACAAATATTTAGAAGGCTGTGGACACCTTGAGGACCCCATGACCAATTGAAGTGAAATACACATTCAGGGAGTGATTGATACAGGAGAAGGTAGGGGGAAAGGAACATTCTGATGGTGAAGTGAAAGGTATAGTTATCTACCACATGCTCTGGCTTAGACAGTTCATGCCTCTTTTCTACCTCCAGGATTTGAGCAAAAACCAAGACAAATACGGATTTATTTCTTGCCAATGTGCCAGACTGGTGTATAGAATGGGGGTAGAAAGAAAACTGGGGAAAAGTATGGTGAGTGTACAAGAAAGAACACTTATTTCTGACATCTGTGATAGAGAAGTACCAGGCAATGTACCTCTTGATTTCCTAATTCCTTGGTGAAAAGAAGACTAACCCTTTTTTAGGTAATTAATAGGAGCACTGAACCTTTTGTTCACCTGTATACAAATCATTAACAGAGCATGGTACCAGCTGGAGGCAGGTAATTTTCCAGCTTCTCCAGAGAATTCTTTGGGGATGAAAATTTTTCCTATTTTCAAGCTGCATTGTTATTAAAAAGGGAAGAGCATTTCAACACCCATGTGTAGCCAGCTTGGTTATACCAGTATCTTAGTAGAGTGCCCCAAGTGACCTATTCCATGGATTATATGAATCCAGTCATTTTTGAGGCCCATTTTAATTCCTCTTCAGCTGAGTTCAGCCTTGTTTTTCCTCTCTACTGTCTATTTCCCTCAAACACCACAGGCTGTGGCCAGGATTGGTGGTCCAGCCCAGGTCCTTCACGTTATCCCTTAACAGACTTGATCCCCACAGGGACTGGGTCACCGTTTGGGAACAGGTGTGTCACTGACCCCAAATTTTGGACCCTCTTTAATTTTTCAAATATTTCTGCTGATCTTCAGGTATGAAGACAGTGAGCTTTTCGATGAAATTCTTGAGTGCTTTAGAAAAATGGACATTTAGTAGTTCCATGAATGAAAGCCAGCCTGTATAAGGATACTGCTTTATGTCCTTGCTTTCTTCCATTCTTGCTTCCTCTTCATCAGCTTTGAATATCCACTATTTGCTAAGTTCATAACCATTTGGTTTCAAGGAGTGAAGACTCTTTAAATTTGGTTAAGATTAAACAGAAAAGGATAGAAAAGCATCACAAGAATACAAAACCAGGCCTCATAAATGTTTGGAATGAACACACTGAAAAGCCAGTGGGGACCGTGGCAGCTTTTCTATTCCTTATTCTCTTCTCCCTTTCGTCCTTTTCTTCCTCCTCTTCAAAATGTGCTAATCTCTAGTTTGACTATATGGAAATCAAGTGGTCAGGGGATGAGTGTGGGAGGAAGCAACTGGCTATATTCTGGAGGTATTACCTGCCCCTGCTCCCCCTCCCCTCGCCTTTTTTTGAGACAGAGTCTCACTCTGTTGCCTAGGATGGAGTGCGGTGGCTCAATCACAGCTCACTGCAGCCTCAGCCTCCTGGGCTCAAGTAATCCTCCCTCCTCAGCCTCCCGAGTAACTGGGACTACAGGCATATACCACTACCCTGGATAATTAAAAAAAAAATTATTTTGTAGAAACGGGTTTCGCCATGTTGCCCAGGCTGCTCTTAAACTCCTGGCCTCAAGTGATCCTCCCACCTTGGCTTCCTGAAGTGCTGGGATTGTCGGTGTTAGCTACCATGACTGCCCTGAAAGATGCTTTCTTTAGCTCCTCCTTCCTCTTGCCCCATTCCCAAAGAGCCCTGTTTATAGGCTTGGATTCGTTTTCTGCAGTCCTTTAGACTCATAAGAATAGAACACAAATTTATTCTAACATTAATTCAACAAACATTTCCTGAATGCTTAGGTTCTGATGATAGAGATAAATGAGAGTGCCTTCCCTTGAGGAGCTAAGAGTTAGTAGAAAAACTTTCAGTGAATTGACTTGGCAAGAGCTTTTTGCTCAGATTTATGGAGGGAAACAACTGTCCCCTCCCCCCTTTTTTTTTGAAAATTCAAACTTTTTTTTTTTTTTTTGAGATGGAGTTCCGCTCTCTCGCCCAGGCTGGTTTGCAGTGGCCGGATCTCAGCTCACTGCAAGCTCCGCCTCCCGGGTTTACACCATTCTCCTGCCTCAGCCTCCCGAGTAGCTGGGACTACAGGCACCCGCCACATCGCCTGGCTAGTTTTTTGTGTTTTATTTATTTATTTTTTTTAGTAGAGACGGGGTTTCACCGTGTTAGCCAGGATGGTCTCAATCTCCTGACCTCGTGATCCGCCCGTCTCGGCCTCCCAAAGTGCCGGGATTACAGGCTTGAGCCACCATGCTCGGCCTCAAACTTTATTTTTATAAGTGTTATAAAGGTCCTGCTTGAGCCCAAAATAGCACAACTGTTGGTAGGGTGGGTTGTTGGACAGGTGTGCTGAAGTAGTCTGTCTCGAATGTTCCAGATACTCCTTAATTCAAGAAAACTGAACTCATTTACCACTTCCTTCTACCTCTTGACACACACTGGCATGCAAACACATGCAGAAAAAGGCATCACAATTCAGCCAGCTGTACAAGTTGGAAACATATGAGATATTCTCAATGTATGCCTCATTGCCACATACTCAATTCATCTTGTTCATCTAGTTCTTTTTATTTTATGAATACATCATCTCTCATAGCTGCTTCCTCTTCTTTACCTCTTCTGGTATCACCTTCAGACACTCATTATCTCTCACTTAAATCACTGCCACTGTCACTACCTAAGTGGTCTCACAGCTTCCAGTCCATCCTCTTTCCATCTGTTCTTTAGGCATACTGTCTAACAAACAGCGGTTGTTGTTAAAGCTGGAAAAAAAAAAAAAAAGATACTTTGATGGTGAGTTTTAGTTACCTTGCTCCAGATTATTATATGTGAAGACCCAGTGTCTCCATTTTATTTTTTATTTGATCATCTCTAGATCCATTATCAGTGCTAATGTGGTGATAGTATTTATATTTTCCATTGAGAGCACATTGTGAGCTATTTTAAATGAGTAGTTGTTTTTATTAAAACCTTATATATAGATATTACAAATGTGTACAAAACATTTTTAATTCAATCTATGAGACTATATCTTTTGCAAAATCAAACATCGTGTGTTCTTACTCAAGTGGGAGGATGCAAAGGCATAAGAATGACACAGTGGACTTTGGGGATTCGAGGGGAAAGGGTGGGAAAGGGGTTGAGGGATAAAAGACTACAAATAGGGTGCAGTGTATACTGCTCAGGTGATGGGTGCAGCAAAATCTCACAAAAAATCTATAGACTATTATCTTTTGAATAGAAATTCACATACTATGTGTAATATATCTAGATAGCTTCTTTCCATAAACGTGTGGACTAAATTATAGAAATCACTGTTCTGGACAATGTCCCTTTCATGGTAAAACAAAATACAGCCTTTCTCTGGTAAATAAGATGTAAATCTTCCTCCCGCAGTGCCCTGGTAATTGCATTTGATAAGTGGATCCCCATGCGTAAGATTTAATCATTTAATTGGTCTAAAACTTTCTTTCTAGCTTATTCTTCTGTTACTCCCTGATAAACTCTCTAAATTCTCATCATACTGCATACCCTTATCACAGGGTGTGCGTAAATATTTCCTGACTCTGCATCTTTGTGCTTCCTTCTACTGGTGTAGCCACGTGCTGCAGGGCAATGTTTCAGTCAATGATAGACTGTATATACAATGGTGGTCCCCTAAGATTATAATGGAGTTGAAAAAGTCCTATTGCCTAGTGATGTAGTGGCTGTCCTAATGTTATAGCACAACACATTATCTTTTCTATGTTTAGATATGTTTAGAGACATGAATAGTTACCATTGTGTTAACAGTTGCCTACAGTATTCAGCACAGTACCATGCTGTGCAGGTTTGCGGGCTAGGAGCAATGGCTCTACCACGTAGCCAAGTTATGTAGTCGGCTATACCATCTAGGTTTGTATAAGTACATTCTATGATGTCCTAACAATAATAAAATCACCTAATAACACATTTCTCAGAATGTATTGTTAAACAACACATGGTGCTCACGTACTCTTTCTTTGCTGGTTTTCTTTTTTTTTTTGAAGACGAAGTCTCAGTCTGTCACCCAGGTTAGAGTTCCGTGGCGTGATCTTGGCTTGCTGCAACCTCCGCCTCCTGGGTACGAGCTATTCTTCTGCCTCCCGAGTAGCTGGGACTACAGGTGCCTGCCACTATGCCTGGCTAATTTTTGCTTTTTTTTTTTTTTTTTTTTTTTTTTATTTAAGTTCTAGGGTACATGTGCATAACGTGCAGGTTTGTTACATATGTATACTTATGCCATGTTGGTGTGCTGCACCCATCAACTCGTCAGCACCCATCAATTCATCATTTATATCATGTATAACTCCCCAATGCAATCCCTCCCTCCTCCCCCCTCCCCCCTCCCCATGATAGGCCCCAGTGCGTGAAGTTCCCCTTCCCGAGTCCAAGTGATCTCATTGTTCAGTTCCCACCTATGAGTGAGAACATGCGGTGTTTGGTTTTCTGTTCTTGTGATAGTTTGCTAAGAATGATGGTTTCCAGCTGCATCCATGTCCCTACAAACGACGCAAACTCATCCTTTTTTATGGCTGCATAGTATTCCATGGTGTATATGTGCCACATTTTCTTAATCCAGTCTGTCACAGATGGACATTTGGGTTGATTCCAAGTCTTTGCTATTGTGAATAGTGCCGCAATAAACAAACGTGTACATGCGTCTTTGTAGTAGAATAATTTATAATCCTTTGGGTATATACCCAGTAGTGGGATGGCTGGGTCATATGGTACATCTAGTTCTAGATCCTTGAGGAATTGCCATACTGTTTTCCATAATGGTTGAACTAGTTTACAATCCCACCAACAGTGTAAAAGTGTTCCTATTTCTCCACATCCTCTCCAACACCTGTTGTTTCCTGACTTCTTAATGATTGCCATTCTAACTGGTGTGAGATGGTATCTCATTGTGGTTTTGATTTGCATTTCTCTGATGGCGAGTGACGATGAGCATTTTTTCATGTGTCTGTTGGCTGTATGAATATCTTCTTTTGAGAAATGTCTGTTCATATCCTTTCCCCACTTTTTGATGGGGTTGTTTGTTTTTTTCTCGTATATTTGTTTGAGTTCTTTGTAGATTCTGGATATTAGCCCTTTGTCAGATGAGTAGGTTGCAAAAATTTTCTCCCATTCTGTAGGTTGCCTGTTCACTCTGATGGTAGTTTCTTTTGCTGTACAAAAGCTGTTTAGTTTAATTAGATCCCATTTGTCAATTTTTGCTTTTGCTGCTGTTGCTTTTGGTGTTTTAGACATGAAGTCCTTGCCCATGCCTATGTCCTGAATGGTACTACCTAGATTTTCTTCTAGGGTTTTTATGGTATTAGGTCTAACATTTAAGTCTCTAATCCATCTTGAATTAATCTTCGTATAGGGGGTAAGGAAAGGATCCAGTTTCAGCTTTCTACTTATGGCTAGCCAATTTTCCCAGCACCATTTATTAAATAGGGAATCCTTTCCCCATTTCTTGTTTCTCTCAGGTTTGTCAAAGATCAGATGGCTGTAGATGTGCGGTATTATTTCTGAGGACTCTGTTCTGTTCCATTGGTCTATATCTCTGTTTTGGTACCAGTACCATGCTGTTTTGGTGACTGTAGCCTTGTAGTATAGTTTGAAGTCAGGTAGCGTGACGCCTCCAGCTTTGTCCTTTTGACTTAGGATTGTCTTGGCAATGCGGGCTCTTTTTTGGTTCCATATGAACTTTAAAGCAGTTTTTTCCAATTCTGTGAAGAAACTCGTTGGTAGCTTGATGGGGATGGCATTGAATCTATAAATAACCTTGGGGAGTATGGCCATTTTCACGATATTGATTCTTCCTATCCATGAGCATGGTATGTTCTTCCATTTGTTTGTGTCCTCTTTGATTTCACTGAGCAGTGGTTTGTAGTTCTCCTTGAAGAGGTCCTTTACATCCCTTGTAAGCTGGGTAATTTTTGCATTTTTAGTAGAGACACGGTTTCACCATGTTGGCCAGGCTGGTTTTGAACTCCTGACCTCAGGTGATTTGCCCGCCTTGGCCTTCCAAAATGTTGGGATTACAGGTGTGAGCCACTGCACCAGGCCTCATGTACTCTTTTTTTCACATTTTTTGTATATTGAAATATTACCCACTTCAATTCAATGTATGTATTAAAACTTGTCTTAGTCTGTTTTGTGCTGCTATAACAATACCACAGACTAGGTAACTTATAAAGAACAGAAATTTATTTCTCACAGCTCTGGAGGTTGGCAAGTTCAAGATAAAGGCGCTCACAGGCATGGTGCCTTGTGAAGGCCCAGTCTCCACTCCCAAGATGGTGCCTTGAAGGCTGCATCCTTTGGAGGAGGGGTAACTGTTCCTCACATGGCAGAAGAGTAGAAGAGCCAAGAGACAAAAGGGATCAAAGTCATCCTTTTATAACAGCAGCAATTCCACCTATGGGGACAGAGCCGTCATGGCCCAGTCACCTCTTAGAAGTCCCCCCTCTTAACACTGTTACAATAGTAACTACATTTTATGTGAGTTTTAGAAGGGACATTCAGATCATTACAAAGCCTTTCCAAGATCCTTTTTCAGTGGATTGTATTCTTTCCTTTGAAGCAACTGAGTTTTCTATTTTCTTCCTTCTGTTGCCAGTACTTACGGGTAGATGAGCCTACTATGTGCATGGGGGACTACAAACATGTTTCTTCCCTAAAGGATTCTCCTGTCCTCTAGAGAAGACACACACATTACACACATCCTTATAGTTAGAGGCACTTAATATTATCTTCTCTGGTAGACCGCAGTCATCTTGATAGTACAAATTATATTTTAATCACCTTTGTGTTTGTTTTCAGCACATAATACATCAATTATCAATTATAGTGAGTGCTGAAAATATTTGATAAATGAAGAATATAGTAGCTAATACTTACTGTATACTAAGTGAAGGCTACTAGGGTAGGTATAAAGTAGGGTGGCAAAAGAATAAAATGTGGCCTTTAGTGCTGGGTAACTCCTCTGTGGTATTGCATGTTCCTACAAATACAACATAAATTTTGTCTTCAAATACATAGAAAGTAAGCCAACTCTTACCATTCCCTAAATGCATGTTTGGGGTGGAGGTGCAGAGAGGTGGATTGTGCAACTTTGCTAGGTGACTATCTGCTCATTCAGATATAAGTTCTGGTCTTTTTGTTGCATTTCCAGTGTGACATGACAAGACTTTAAAGTTATTTGTGTGGTGCAAAACAGAGGTTAGTGAGGGCGAGTATTTTATAAAAGCAATGAATTTCCAGTAATTCAGGAAAGAATGCTAAATACAGCCTGAGAAACAAAGAAGAATTATACAGTCAGGTGAGCATGGTGCCTGAAGCACAGTTAGGACTCAATCAATATTTGTTAGGAAGAAAGAAGGAAGAAGAAAGAAAGGAAACAAGTGGAGGCAACAACCATGTATCTAAATAAACAGAAGCAACTGAGTAAGAGCAAGACCAGCACAGAGTCAATAAATGTGAACCAAAATTAGAAAGCAGTAAGGCAAATGAGATATTACTCTTATAATTATTATTTTATTAACAATACTCTAACAATGTGTTTTTCTTCTTGCACTAGGCATCTCACATATATTAACACATTCATTATTTAGAAGAGCATTTAATTATAGCTACCATTGTAATTACTTTATGGATGAAGAAATTAAGGTTTAGAGGGAAAAGACGTTTGCCAAAGCTTGCAAAGGTAGCAAATGGCAAATGTGGCACCCTGTCCTCTAAATTATTCAGATGAGACTCTTCCTGGAGGACATAGATGCTGGTCATACCCAGGCCACATCACCTCAACCCATCTTTTTCAGCCCAGTGGAGATCGACAGTTTATGTTCCTTCCCCCATCTCACCTCAAGCATTTCCGTGTGGGTCATGTTCTCTTATGCCTCAGGACTCTTGAAAGCCATGGATAGGACTTATCCTAGATGTGCAGGAGAACAATCCTTCAACCGGGAACCGAGAGTAGGTTGAAGTCACTAGAGGCTGGGTGCTGTGGTTCATGCCTGTAATCTCAACACTTCTAATAGGCCGAAGCAGGAGATTTGCATGAGGCCCTGAGTTTGAGATCAGCCTGGGCATCATAGCAAGACCCTGTGTCTCCAAGATAAAAATAACTAGGCACAGTGGCATGCGCCTGTGGTCCTAGCTACTTGGGAGACTGAGATGGGAGATTCTCTTGAGCCCAGGAGTTCAAGGCTACAGTAAGCTGTGATTGCACCATGGCACTCCATCCTGGGTGGCAAAGAATGATCCTGTCTCAAAAAACAAAAAGGCACCAGACTGTCGCCCTTTAGTTGCATAATACTACATGGGTTCTCAGAAGTTCCCTGGTGGGTCTGAGCTGGGATTGACCCAAAGGTAAACAGCCCAATAACCCAGACCTGCTTTTCCCTCATTCCTGTTTTGCTCCTGGCCTTCCACATTCCTGCTTCTGACATCACCTGCACTCAAATCCTTGTCTCAGGTTCTGCTTTCAGGGGCGCCCACATCAAGACGCTGGTTAATCAGCCCGACCAATCGCATCAAGATCAAACTCCCTAGGGCATCTTAAAGGAACACCAGGTATCTGAATCTGTTAAGCCATCAATATCGCTGCTTGAGAAGTACAACTTGTGTGATAGGGAAAGATGTGTGTTATTTTTGTTTTCCTTTTTTTTTTTTCTGAGACGAAGTCTTGCTCTGTTACACAGGTTGGAGTGCAGTGGTACAATCATTGCACACTGCAGCCTTGACCTCCCAGGCTCAAGCGATCCTCTCACCTCAGCCTCCTGAGTAGCTGGCACTGCAGGCATGCACCATGCTGGGCTAATTTTTCAATTTTTCAATTTTTTTTTTGGTCGAGCAAGGGGGTCTTGCTATGTTGTACAGGTGGGTCTCAAACTCCTCCTCAAGTGATCCTCCTTCCTCAGCCTCCCAAAGTGTTGGGTTTATGGTGAGTCACTGAGCTGGGTTTCCTTCCCCTGGGCTCCTGAAAACAATATTACCTTTAAGGAGGAAGGATGTGTTTTTTAAAAAGCTCACCTTTTGATGTTCCAGTGGTGATTAAAGTCATCTGGACCTTCTTTGTTTCCTTGTGCTTCTATGTTCCTCTAATTGGAACTCATGGGATTGCTTTCTAGAGAATGGTGCTTATTTAAATAAAAAGTGAGGAGGAAATAAAGGCAGCTGTGTGTGCTCCAACTTTGAAAAATGGATTTCGGGTTGCTGAGCGGGTCATGACTGTTAGTGGACACGAGGGGGCAGCCTCATCCCGGGCTCTGAGGGAAGAGCTGCGGCTTCTTTTTTCCTCCTGTGCACAGTAAGTAAAACTCAACAGTTCTGTGGAAGCAGATGGATTTTTTCTTTTCCTTTATGAAGGACTTGAGTGAGGGACCAGGGTTCACTGTGCCACACATCAGAGTGTGCGCGTCTTCGCGTGTCACCTCTGAGGGCCTTTTGATTATGGGGAAGAGACAGCAACTCCAAACACGCTGCGTCTAAGGACGCTGAGAGTCACCTCACTTCCTTTGTTATTTTCAAGCACTGTCAAAGAACTGCTGTGTGTGAGAGAGAAAAGCACAGAGCTCCTCCTAGAAAGGAGCGGGGCGGACTGCTCCTTTGCAGACATTCCTCCTTTTGCCCGGTGACCTCATCCAATCCCATGACTTTTAATAACAGCTCTAAGGTAGTAACTTCCAAATGGATGCTCCCATCCCAAACATCTTCCTGGAATCCCAGGTTTGTATATTTCTATATCCAGTCATCTAGCTGGTGTCTCACATTGGGTATCTTATAGGCATCTGAATTTGGCCCAAATGAACTATTCTTCTTCTTCTTTTTTTTTTAATTTTCAGGGATACATGTGTGGGTTTGTTACATAGGTAACAAACATAGGGGGTTGTACAGATTATTTCATCACCCGGGTATTAAGCCTAGTACCCGTTAGTTTTTCCTGATCCTCCTGTCTCTCCTTTAATCCAGTCTCTGCACATCTGTTTGGATGATCTTTTTAAGAGAATTCAGATCACTCCTTGTTTAAAACCCTCGAGTGGATTCTGTTTCACTTGTAATAAAATTCATACACCCTATCACGGATATGCAGAGTCCTGTACTATCTACCCATGCCCTGCTGCGCCTCCATCATCATTCTTCAGCAGCTTCAGGCCTTGGCACCAACCATCCCTGTCTGCTGTTACGCCCTCTCTCTGGTTCTCACCTGAATCGCCTGCATGCCATTCAAGTCTCAGCTGAAATGTCACCTTTCAGGGAGATCTTCCCTGGTCGTTCCATCTGTAGTAGTCAGCCAGTCACTATCACATTCCTCTATTGTAATTCTCTGTAAGCACTGATCCCAGATGCAGCTTGCCTTCTTCTTTGTTGGTTTTATTGTCTATTTGCTTTCCCTAGAAGGGAAGCTCCATGACATCGTGTCATCTTGGGACCTTCAACCACCTCCCAGTGACTAAACAAGATCCAACACATGCAAGAGGCTCATTCAATAATTATCAGACAATTAGATGACTAAGTGGGTGGAGAAAGCACATCTGACCCTGTGAGGATGGACAGCAGAGTCCTCTACTATTACTTTTCTCTTTGACCTTAGGCAAGCCATTTGCTTTCTCTGGGAACCAGTTTTCTCTTTCAGATTAATAATATTCTGTGATCTGTGTATTTATTTTATTTTATTTTTTTTGAGATGGTGTCTCACTGTGTCACCCAGGCTGGAGTGCAGTGGTATAATCTTCGCTCACTGCAACCTCTGCCTCCTGGGTTCAAGCAGTTCTTCTGCCTCGACATCCGAGTTGCTGGGACTACAGGTGCGTGCCACCACACATGGCTATTTTTTTTTTGTGGTATTTTTAGTAAAGATGGCGTTTCACCATATTGGCCAGGCTGGTCTTGAACTCCTGACCTCTGGTGATTCACCCACCTCAGCCTCCCAAAGTGCTGGGATAACAGACATAAGCCACCGTGCCTAGCCCCTGTGATACGTTTATTCTAATTCACAAGTATACGTCTCACTTAGGAACTTCTGTAGAAGTTTTTGAGGCATTGGGAGTAGAAAAGCCTCTTGCTGATCAAGAGTTTTGAGCACTGTTGAAACTGGTGGGAAGCACTAAGATTTAATGATATCTATCATCCCATTCATTCACTTTCATGTAATGAAGCAAAACCTGAAGCTGCCAGTTTTTGAAGTCTCTGGTGAAGCTGATCCTAGGCCATGAAATAGACCGAGCTCACCCTCTCAAGACGCTAGCCCCCAGAGGAGGGGATGAGCTGCACGTCAGGCTGCCTTTTTCTAAGCCTTTGGTTAGCGGTACCTGGTTTGAAATTCTGGACCTGCTCTTTCAGAAACAACTTAAGCACAGCGGAACTGTTCCATCTTATTGCACTTTAGGTGTGATCTAAATGAGGCAACAATTACAGACCTCTACACTCTTTAGGATGTTAGTGCTATTCATAACCAGGAAAGGTCACCAAGTAACTACTTTGACGTTTGCTAAGGAGGGAGATTAGTGAAAGCCTTGACTCTGTTCACCCAGATCCCAGGATGTAGGAATGTTTTTATTCCCTCTCAATTCCTTTGTTACTCTGGGATTCTGATGTGCTTCTAAGCTTTAATTTCTTGAAAAGCCCTTTCATCAACCCTGTTGACTGTACTCTAAGATTCCCTCCTCCCCCCTCCCTTACATTTGGGTCAGCCTGTACCAAAGGAGGAGGTTATCTGGGCAGTTAAACCTTTGACTTGGTGTCTTTTGAAGAGCGCATTTTGCATTTTGTTATGTCAGGATTGTAATTAGATCCGTTAATTAAGGGAAGAATGAACTTTTCCCAAACTCTGCACCTCTTTGAATTTCTGATAAGTTTGCTTAGGTTGCTGCTGACCTTTGCTAAGGGGTATGCCACTGCTCATTAATTGGCAAATTTTAATGAGGAGAGTTGATGAATGTGCTGGCCTTGACAATAAATAAAGCTGGCTACCACTCCATGCTTTACCACCTTTGGCTACTTCAAAGTGTGTAGTGTTTCTTGACTAGTGACCATTAAACTTGGGATATTCGGGTGACATTTTCCCATATAACTGAGCTAGGGCTTCCTTACCCAGGCACTGTTCCAGATAATTCCTCATCATTGTCTCATTTTAGTCTTATGGGAATCTTGTTGCACCTGTTTCATGGAAGGGAAAACTGAGGCATAGGGAGAGTAGTAACTTGCATAAGACGTGTAACTGGTTGATGATGATGATGATGACACTGATAATAATAGCCTATGTTTCAGTTCCACTTAGGTGCTAGGTAGTCTCTCCGAGCTGCTGTGTTTTTTTTTTTTTTTTTTTTTTTTTTTTTTTTTTTTTGAGATGAAATCTCACTGTCACCCAGGCTGGAGTGCAGTGGCGCCATCTCGGCTCACTGTGAACTCCGCCTCCGTGTTCAAGTGGTTCTCCTGCCTCAGCCTCCCTACTAGCTGGGATTACAGCCACCACACGTGGCTAATTTTTGTATTTTTAGTAGAGATGGGGTTTCACCATGTTGGCCAGGCTGGTCTTTTAATTCTTGATCTCAGGTGATCCGCCTACCATGGCCTCCCAAAGTGCTGGGATTACAGGCATGAGCCACCGTGCCTGGCCCCTCCCAAGCTCTTGTAAATGTGGTATCACTTAATACTCAGAACATTGCTATGACATAGGCAGGTACTGTTTTTGCCCCATTTTACAATGAAGTGTTAAGAGACTGAGCTGGAATAATTTGTCCAAAGTCATACAACTTAGAAATGGTAGAATCAGGATTTAAACCTAGTCTGTGGGAACAAGGCTCTCAACCATACTAAGTGGGTGGCAGGCCAGAATTCCAACCAAGGTCAGCTTCATTTTAAAGCACATAGTCCTTTGTCTTCACTCATTTGCCCCATTGTTTTAGCTTTACTGAGGGTGTGTGTGTGTGTGTGTGTGTGTGTGTGTGTGTGTGTGTCTGTATCTGTATATGTTTGAACTTTGATTGCTTTAATTCCCTGGGCATAATTCTTCTGGAGTTATAATAACATCTAGAATATTCTGTGATTACAGGTATTTCGAGTACAAAGGAAAATACAATTCAGATTCTCTCTCTCTCTCTCTCTCACACACACACACACACACACTCATTCTCTCTGTCTTACAGATTTCTGTGCTCAAACAAAATTTTTATTGCCTCTGGAAACAGAGTGAGCTGTGACACCTCAGAATCTAATCAGAGATACAATATTTAACAGACGGAATTGGGTGATGAAAGGTTTACTTAGTGATCACAGTGTGGGATGTGAATTTTATATTCACTATGATTCTCTGGATTATAGTGAGTGAGCAAGTATCTTCTTTTCGGGGGTCATTGGTGGGAAATGGAATAAGCCTGAGGAGCGCAGTCATAAGAACTCTTCAGTGCCTTTTTTTTTTTTTTTTTTTGAGGCAGACTCTTGCTTTGTTGCCCAGGCTGGAGTGCAGTGGCATGATCTCGGCTCACTGCAGCCTCAACCTCCTGGGCTCACGTGGTCCTCCCATCTCAGCTCACTGCAGCCTCGACTTGCCAGGCTCAAGTGATTCTTGTGCCTCAGCCTCCTGAGTTGCTGGGACCACAGGTGTGCACCAGCATGCCTGATAATTTTTGTATTTTTTTGTAGAAACGGGGTTTTGCCATGGTGCACAGTCTGGTCTCAAATTCCTGGGTTCAAGTGATCCACCTACCTCAGCCATCCAAAGTGCTGGGATTACAGGCATGAACAACCAATCATGCCCAGCGCTTCTTTTAAGGTGCTCCAAAATACTATAACTTATAATGTTGATAAAATACTAGTGCTGTGACATCACGTTACCTCTTGCTTAACATCTGTACTCCGAGTAGTCTACAATCACAATTACTCCCCAAAATAATTATTAAATACTCAACTTTAAAATACACACCAGCATCCACAGTTGCCAGAAAGATTCCTCATTTTTTTTTTTTTTTTGCTAAAGACATCCTCTCTTGCAAAATGTCACCATTTTTAGAATTTCTGTCTCTGAACATTGTCCTAAGTGACTTATTTGAAATTTCCAACTGTTGAAGATAATTTGACATCACTGGGGAGCCTCGTTCGTTTGGGGAAATGCCATACTCATTTCATTCTCCTCATGTTCTATTATGCCTGCTTTATACAGGGGAGACACTGAGGTAGAATATTGGTGTCTTGCCCAGGGCACCACTTAGCAAATACTTTGTCAAAGTGTGCTGATCATAAATACCAAAATAAGCCTGTGTGTTTGGGTATATATCTTATGATCTGCTACCATGGTGAAAGCTCCTATTATCCTTAGAGCCACGTACACGGGCTACCTTATCCAAAAGGGAATAGTTTCACATACCAAGAGGAGAAAGAACTTGCTTGAAGTCATACTTTAAGTTAATATCAGAGATATTTCTGGAACTCAGCTGGCTGAGTCCCAGAAAATACTATTTCTGATAAGAAATATCCTAAACTCAGGGAAAAAGTTATGATAAACTGGGGTTTTAGGAAGCAGTGGAAGCAAATCTCCCTTCCACCAGCTGTGGCCTTGCCCTTTTGTTGAGACAGTGAAAGAGTTGGCTGTAAAAGTGAGAGGAGTGCTGGGATTGTCAACACGGAGCTCCAAGAAGACTTCTATGGTGAGGGCAGTGAATGAAGCCTTGGAAAATGGATTCGATTTCTGTTTCTAGATGTGTGCTTCCTACCCCATCAAAAGCTTATTTCCCATCTTTCTATAAGAAGAATGAAAAGAGGGCAACACATCTTTAGGAAATGTGGTACGCCAAGAAAAATCTTTAGGGTGTTCTGTTTTCTTTTGAGCTCTTGTGGCAGAGTGAAGAAATGAGTCCATTTTATTTTCTATTGGTTGTGAAAAACCCAAAGCCATAAATGGCTTAAAAATAAAAGCAAATATAACAACAAAATCCAGAATATCTGTGACTATGTCATTCTAGTTCTGGATACTGGATGAATCAGTAAATTGGTAATATTAGGCTTCATAGTGTTTACAAGGAGGTGGACTGTTTTCCCAGGGAGTTCTCAAGTTTAAATCCAGGAGGGTGATGAAGTCACATTATAGTTGGAACACAGCAGTCCTGTTTTCCAGGACAAGAATCACAACTTTTTATGAGTGTTGAATCGTGTCAAGGGACAACTTTTCAAGTACTGCAAATGCTGCCTATTAAAGTTTATTAAAAACAGAGAAGTAAAAAGTCTATTCTTGTTCGTGCTCTTGACTTCAGATTCCTCTCCAGAACCATCATCTGGATCTACAAACACGTATTTGTCCTTGCCAGCATTTCAACTGAATTAATATGAGTAAAACATAGGACATCATCTCTTCAAAATATGTGGTGTTTCTTGAAATTGAGTTAGGTGTTCCTTTGTTGGGGGCCATGTAGTTTGAATTCTCCCAAGAGAGGCTCAGACATGAACTTGAGTGGGTAGTTTATTAGGGAAGCAGGAATAAGGGAGTGGGAAGAGAGGGAATGAGGAGAATCAGTGGAAGCATTATTAAGGTCAGTGCTGTGGGGCGATGGGGATTCAATTCTGTGGGAATGTCTGAGAAGATTGCAGAATGTCTCAATTTTTTATCCGAAGGGAGGGATGCTGGAGAATTCATCTACACACCTCATCCCCCATTGAGGGTTGCCTTGAGGGGTGGAAAGCACTAACTTACCTGCACTTGTATGTAGGCTAAGAGGCAACTTAAGGATTAGAGAACTTGCAGGGCAGACAGAGAACATACTGCATCTTGAGGCAAGATGCTGCTTATGAGGTTAGCCTGAGTTCACATAAAACTGTCTACTCAAGGTTGCAATGAGCCGAGATCGCGCCACTGCACTCCAGCCGGGGTGGCAGAGCCAGACTCCGTGTCAAAAAGAAACAAAAAACAAAAACCTGTCCATCAGCTGCTATGGAATCACGTGTAGATCAAGAGAGTGTTACTGCTGTAGTCTGTAACCACAAATGAGATATTTGTAAGTATAGTGTCAGGCTTGGGATGAATGGGCTAAGTTTGCAAATACTGTTTTAGTCTGTTTTTGTGCTGCTATAAGAGAACACCATAGACTGGGTAATTTATAAGAAAATAGATTTTTGTTCTCACAATCCTAGAGGCTGAGAAGTCCAAAATCCAGGCATTGGCAGCTTCAGTTGTCTGGTGAGGGCTGCATCTTCCGGAGGGAAAGAACGCTATGTCCTCACATGGAGGAGGTGGAAGGGCAAGCTAACTGAGTTCTGCATGGACTCTTTTATGGGAGCCTTAATCCCATTCAGGAGGGAGGAGCCCTCATTGTCTAACCACCTTTAAAAATTTTTTTTAAGTATATTAGATTTGGGGGTACATGTGGTGGTTTGTTACATGGGTATATTGCATACTAGTGGAGATTTGGCTTCCAGTGTACCCAAAACCCCAATAATGAACATTGTATCAGATAGGTCATTATCAACTCATTCATGTCCCTGCAAAGGACATGAATGCATCCTTTTTTATGGCTGCATGCTATTTCATGGTGTGTATGTACCACATTTTCTTTATCTAGTCTATAATTAATGGATATTTGGGTTGGTTCCAAGTATTTGCTATTGTAAATAGTGCTGCAGTAAACATACGTGTGCATGTGTCATTATAGTAGAATGACTTACAATCCTTTGGATTATAAAAAAAGGTAATGGGATTACTGGGTCAAATGGTGTTTCCAGTTCTAGATCGTTGAGGAATTTGCCACATTGTCTTCCACAATAGTTGAACTAATTTACACTCCCACCAACAGTGTAAAAGCGTCTGTTTCTCCACATCCTCTCCAGCATCTGTTGTTTCCTGACTTTTTAATGATAGCCATTCTAACTGGCGTGAGATGGTACCTCATTGTGGTTTTCGTTTGCATTTCTCTAATGACCAATGATGAGCATTTTTTCATATGTCTGTTGGCTGTATAAATGTCTTTAGAGAACTGTCTGTTTATATCCTTTGCCCACTTTTTAATGGGTTTTTTCTTGTAAATTTCAGTTCTTTGTAGATTCTAGATATTAGTTGTCAGATGGATAGATTGCAAACATTTTCTCACATTCTGTAGGTTGCCGGTTCACTCTGATGATAGCTGCTTTTGCTGTGCAGAAGCTCTTTATTAGATCCCATTTGTCAGTGTTGGCTTTTGTTGCCATTGCTTTTGGTGTTTTAGACATAAAGTCTTTTCCCATGCCTATGTCCTGAATGGTATTGCCCAGGTTTTCTTGTAGAATTTTTATAGTCCTAGGTTTTACATTTAAGACTTGGATCCATCTTGAGTTGATTTTTGTATAAGGTGTAAGCAAGGGTTCCGATTTCTGTTTTCTGCATATGGCTAGCCACTTTTCCCAACACCATTTATTAAATAGGGAATCTTTTCCCCATTGTTTGTTTGTGTCACGTTTGTCAAAGATCAGGTGATTGTGGATGCGTGGTGTTATTTCTGAGGCCTCTGTTCTGTTCCATTGGTCTATATATCTGTTTTGGTACCAGTACCATGTTGTTTTGGTTACTGTAGCCTTGTAGTATAGTTTGAAGTCAGGTAGCGTGATGCCTCCAGCTTTGTTCTTCTTTCCCAGGATTTTCTTGGCTATGCAGGCTCCTTTTTGGTTCCATATGAAGTTTAAAGTAGTTTTTTCCAATTGTGTGAAGAAAGTGGTAGCTTGATGGTTATAGCATTGAATCTATAAATTTCTTTGGCTTTGCCAAGCTCTTAATGGATTTGTTTATTTCTACTGAATTGAGTTTAATGTACATTCTGAATATAGTCCTTTGTTGGATACATAATTTGCAAATATTTTCTCCCATTATGTAGGTTGTCTGTTTACTCTGTTACTTTTGCTGTGCAGAAGCTTTTTAGTTTAATTAAGTTCCATTTGTTGATTTTTGTTTTTGTCGCATTTGCTTTTGAGGTCTTCATAATACATTCTTCGCCTAGGCCGATGGCCAGAAGAGTTTTTCCTAGGTTTCCTTCCAGGATTTTTACAGTTTCAGGTCTTATGTTTGAATTTTAGTTTCAGGTCTTATGTTTATGTCTTTAATTCTTCTTGAGTTAATTTTTTCTTTATGGTGCGAGACAAAACTCCAGTTTTATTCTTCTACCATATGGCAATTCAGTTTTCCTAGCACCATTTATTGAATAGGGAGTCGTTTCCCTTTTAAAGGCCCCAGATCTGAATACTATTATATTGGCAGTGCCTGAAATTTGGAGGGGACTCATTCAAACCATAGTAGATACTATGACCAAGTCAAATCCTGTAGCTGAAGAGGTCATGAGAGTAGATTCCTGGTGAGATGCAGGCAAACAGTCCAAGACCAAAGATAGGAAGGAGGAAGGAAGTAGAAGTCAGGCAGGGTCACAGGGAAGGCTGGCAACAAAGAGTCAGCAGGTTGGGGTCAGTGGAGTTTAGTGATAACAGTCACAGCTCACTGCAGCTTCGACCCCCTGGGCTCAAGCAGTCCTCCTGCCTCAGCCTTCTAGCTGAGACCACAGGCATGAGCCACCATGCCTAGCTAATGCTTTTAAATTGTTTTTTGTAGAGATGGTATCTCTCTATGTTGCCCAGGCTGGTCTTGAACTCCTGGCCTCAGGTGATCTTCTCACCTTGGCCTCTCATAGCACTGGGATTATAAGCATGAGCCACCATGCCTTGCCTTGTTGAGTTCTTTATATATCCTGACTATGAATCCTTCATCTGATATACATGTTGTCATAGTTTGTGGCTTGCCTTTTCATTTTCTTAACAGCGTCTTTTGAAGAGCGAAAGTTTTAAATTTTGATGAAGTCCAATTTATTTATTTTTTATTTTTATTTCTTTTTGAGAGAGTTTAAGAGATTCTCTAGTCTCAGCCTCCCAAATAGCTGGGATTGCAGGTGCCTGCCACCACGTCTGCCTAATTTTTTTGGTATGTTAGTACAGATGGGGTTTCACCGTGTTGGCCAGGCTGGTCTTAAAGTCCTGACCTCAAGTGATACGCCTGCCTAGGCCTCCCAAAATGTTGGAATTATAGGCGTTAGCCACTGGGACCAGCCCAATTTATTAATTTTTAAATTAAATAATGCTATTGTTATGCTATATAAGAGATCTTGTTATAACTGAAGTCCTCTGATTTTCTCCAGTGTTTTTTTTTTTTTGTTTTTATACTTTAGCATTTAAATCTTTGATTCATTTTAAGTTAATTTTTCTATGTCCTTTCCATTAATTCAGAACACAGAAAAGGAACAAACTATTGATACATACAACAACATGGCTGAATCTCAAAATCATTTATGGTGCATTACAGAAGCCAGAGTAAAAAGGAGTATACACTACATGATTTCATTTCTATACATTTCTAGAAAATGTAAATAAAAAGCAGATTTTAGCTTTTGGCTCAGAGGAGACCAAAGTATCACTTTATTCCATCAGCTTACATTTGGGTTTCTCTAACATCAAACCCAATGACACCAAAGCCATGTATCTGAGGTGCACGGATGGGGATGTCTGTGCCATGTCTGCCCTGGATGCCAAGGTGGATCCCTTGGTTCTGTCTCCAAAAAAGGTTGTTTATACATTGACTGGTAACTGGAGGGTATAAGGATCACAGTGGAACTGACAATTCAGAACAGGCAGTCCCAGATTGTGATAGTACCTTCTGCTTCTGCTCTGAACATGAAATCCCTCAAGGAACCCCTGAAAGAGAGAAAGAAACAGGAAAACATTGAGTGCAGTGTAAATATCACTTTTTGTGAGATTGCCACAACAATGTCTGACAAATGCAGCATCAATCTTTAGCCAGAGAACTCTCTGGAAGAAGCACTAGAGAGATCCTGGGGATGGCCTCGTATGTGGGCCACCATGTTGACGGCGCCATCCTCATGACATCCTGGATGGCTGGATGCCCAGGTAGGAAAGAGCTGCAAAGGAAAATAGTTCAGCTAAGGGGCTGCTGGACAACTAGTAGAACAAAACTAAACAAAAGCAAACAAAGAAACAGGCAGATGGTAGATGGCTGTGGACAGCACTGGAGAGGGGGTGGATTATCAACAGGTGATAGGAAACTTTTGGGCATTATGGAAATGTTTATTATCTTGATTGTGATGATGGCTTCCTGAATGTATGCATATGTCAACATTGGTCAAATTGTGCCCCTTAAATATGTGCAGCTTATTGTATTAATTATACCTTGATAATGCTCTAAAATTAGTTGGTTAATCGGATGGAAATAACTGTTCTGAGTCGGCTTACAATTTTGCGACCCCAAACAGCTTCTAACTCAGAATCAAATGTTACCTTTCCATAATCACATTTAAGTTGGGAAGAACCTTTTTAACTTTTTTTATTTTAAAAGAGGATATTGGATTTAAAAAATTGATAAAAGATTATTTTTTAAAAATTCAATCTGCTTTTCTTAGGGAAGACACACAATGAAAAAATTTTGTGGTTTCACTGCAATGTGCTAGTTTTATTTCTTTAAGAATTAGTGTCATCTTTTACATCTGCAATTAGCTAGAGCTGGCAACTTCAAGAATAAACCTTGCACCTAAACACGTTGGCACTTACCCTGTACTACCCACAGCAGCAGCTAAAATCCGTATCTTCCCTTAGAGCAGAGCCTTCATTTGGTAGTGTTAGAAACACATGCACACTGAGATCAGGAACAAAATCTACACCTGTTCAAAAAAAAGGTCAGTCTGAAAACTAGGATTCGGCTATCATAAAAGAAATGTCCCATTTTCTGCTTCTCAAAAGGAATCTAATATGCAGCTAAAATGGCAGGTTAAAATCTACCTGGATGACCTTGCCTTGAGCGTGCCACCTGATATCTTGGGCCTCAGTTTTCCAGCCTAACCTATTGGTTTATTGGGTTAGATAATTTAGATAGAATGGTGTTTCCTATAATATGCTTCCAGAATCAGTTGCTAGAAGCCATTTTGTGGCTCACCCTTAACCTAGCAAATGCAGCTATATTTTTGTTCCAAATGTTAAATATTTAATCAACTCTAAGGTGAAACCCAAATGTGTAATTCATTATAAGCTACTTGGTGTGAAGTCAAATGTAACGGACATGAAAAATGCCTTTTCATTAGTGTCCATTGGCTTCGTTGGTTCAAGAATTCTGGCTGATGGAATGAATAGCAAAATTATTCTCTGTTAAAAAAAACTGAATGCGTATGAGTAAAAATAAAATAGAATAAGCCAGGAGGCTTTCCAATTGCTTTTTACCAATTGTGATGTATTGATTTTCTATGCTGTATTAAAGTCTACAAAGTTCTCCTTTTGCTGATCCAAAGATGAATGAATTTAATGAAAAATATTATTTCAAATTGTGCATAAAAGTAAAGGTTGGAGAAAGGCCCACGTGCATGTGAGTGCACATACTCACACAAAGGTATACATAGAATGTGGAGAAAAAGACACACGTGGTGCAATTTTTATATAGGGCCAGTGGTACAGACCACCATCAAAGAATCTTTTGTTTACTGTCTTAGTTTACTTTTGTCCCTTGACTATAGGTCTTGAAGAATCAATCTTTTAAAAAAATAACACTAACTTTTTTTTTTTTTTTTGACACAGGGTCTTGCTCTGTTACCCAGGCTGCAGTGCACTGGCATGTTCATGGCTCACTGCAACTTCAGCTTCCTGGGCTCAAGTGATCCTCCCACCTCAGTGTCCTGAGTAGGCAGGACTACAGGCACGTGCGACCACACCTCGCTAATTAAAAAAAAAATGCTTTATTGTAGAAAAGATATCTTGCTATGTTGCCCAGGCTGGTCTCTAACTCCTGTGCTCAATGATTCTCCCACCTCAGCCTCCCAAAGGATTGGGATTACTGACATGAGTCCGTATCCAGCCTTACTCCTGTGCTCAATGATTCTCCCACCTCAGCCTCCCAAAGGATTGGGATTACTGGCATGAGTCCGTATCCAGCCTTAAAGTCTTCACTATGGTTTAAATAATAAGGATTTGGCTTTCCTATTTTTCTATTAGTCAGACTTAGGAAAAAACCCCAACAAGAATTAAATATAATCACACTGAGTTTGTGAAACTAAAATAAGAAAGAAACCAAAAAAAGGAAGGAAGGAAAGAAGGAAAAAAGAGAAAAGGAAGAAAGACAAGGAATCAAGTGTCAGCATCATCAGAGCATGTTCTATGTCCCAGGAACATCACGGATGGTTTATTCTATAATAGCCAGTCTTTAGCAGTTTAGAGGGCATTTGTTGCCCTTACGTTTGACATCCTAAAATTCAGTCACTGGGCTTGGTTAAGTTGGAGGAAGATCAGTATTCGTGGAATGTGGCTGTCTTCTGGTGCTGACTGTTGCAGTAGGTTTCCATCCTCAATCTTCAGGGAAAGCATACTTTTTTTTTTCTTCTTTTACTGTCTTACTCTCAGAAGGACATGCCCTCCTCTTTAATTTCCTAGAGCAGGGGTTGGCAAACCCTAATCTATAGTTCACATGTGGTCCTCTGCCTGTTTTTGTGTGGACTGTGAGCTGAGAATGAATTTAACATTTTTTTTTTTTTTTTTTGAGACGGAGTCTCGCTCTGTCGCCTGGGCTGGAGTGCAGTGGCCGCACCTCGCCCGTCTAGTTTTTTGTATTTTTTAGTAGAGACGGGGTTTCACAGTGTTAGCCAGGATGGTCTCCATCTCCTGACCTCGTGATCCACCCGTCTCGGCCTCCCAAAGTGCTGGGATTACAGGCTTGAGCCACCGTACCCGGCCTGAATTTAACATTTTTAAGTGGTTGAAAAAAAGTCCAAAGAAGAGTAATATTTTATCACATGTAAAAATTATATTAAATTAAAATTTCAGTGTATATAAAGTTTTATTGGAGCACAGCCACATTCATTCATTTACATATTTATGGATGCTTTTCTGCAACAGTTAAGTGGTTGTGACAGAAACAGCATGGGCACAAAGCCTAGAATATTTACTATCCAGCCCTTTACAGAAAATGTTTGCTGAATTTTGTCCTAGCTCATCACAGAGATTTTACTGAAGATTGGTAATAAGGAAAAAGAAGTAAAACATGCAGTAATGTACAGTTCTGGCACAGTCTCACGTCCTTCCACCAGACTGGCTTCTTATTACTTTCTGGAACTGGCACTGTGGCCAGGAGTAGCCAATACCAAATGTATTGCCCTAAGTCCTTGCCCCAGAAGGACCTCTTCACAGGATGGCTGAGAGTGAAAATATTGTTTCACTTTAAGAAAACTCTACTCCCGTCTATGGGAGTGTGGTCGGAACCTGAGATCCCTCCAAGACAGGTAATTACACTATAAACCCATATCAGCATAGTAGTTCCTCCTTATCTACAGATTCGCTTTCTGCAGTTTCAGTTACTGGTGGTTTCAGTTACCAGAAGTCAACTGCATCAGAAAACATTACATACAGTGAGATACTTTGAAACACACACACAGACACACAGTGCGCGCACACACAAACACAACATTTACCTTTTTTTTTTTTTTTTTTTTTTGGAGACAGAGTTGCTGTGTCACCCAGGCTGCAGTGCAGTGGTGTGATCTCAGCTCACTGCAACCTCTGTCTCCCCGGTTCAGGCAGTTCCTGTGCCTCAGCCCCCCATGTAACTGGGATTACAGGCTTGCCACCACCATGTCAGGCTAATTTTTGTATTTGTAGTAGAGATGGGATTTTATTATGTTGTCCAGGCTGATCTCAAACTCCTGGCCTCAAGTGATCTGTCTGCCTCAGCCTCCCATGGTGCTGGAATTACAGGCATGAGCCACCATGCCTGGGCTACAAAGCATTTAATACTGTATATTGTTGTAATTGTTCTATTTTGTTACTAGTTATTGTTAATTTCTTGCTGTATCTAATTTTTAAGTTAAACTTTATCATAGGTATGTACTTATACCAAGAAAACATACTATATACAGTGTATAAGGTTTAGTACTATGTGTGGTTTTAGGCAACTATTGTGCATGTTAAAATGCATCCCCCATGGATAAAGGGAGTGATATGATCTGGCTCTGCATCCCCACCCAAATCTCATCTCTCATTGTAATCCCCAAGTGTCGAGGGAGGGGCCTGGTGGGAGGTGATTTGATCATGGGGGTGGATTTCCCACTTGCTGTTCTCATGATAGTGAGTTCTCATGAGATCTGATTGTTTGATGGTTGTCTGATGCTTCCCCCTTCTCTTTTTCCTGCTGCCTTGTGAAGAAGGTACGTGCTTCCCCTTCTCCTCCTACCATGATTGTAAGTTTCCTGAGGCCACCCCAGGTATATAGAATAGTGAGTTACACCTCTTTCCCTTATAAATTACCCTTATACATTATAAATCTGGGGACTGTGTAGTCCCCAAAGTCTAGTTTATTCAATCCTGTGATCTGGGTTAGACTGAGTGAAATTTAGCACCACTTTTTTTTTTGGTAGTGTTTTCAAATAAAGGTGTCAACAATCTTGTTTATAGTCACACCCAATGTTACTTTTAACCAGCATGCTCTTCTGTAAAACAGGGATTATAACATTCACCTCATTGAGTTTCTCTTAACGACACTGAGGTGTTAAATAAACTTGCCTGATGTTGCATAGGCCACAAATGACAGAGTTGGAATCTGAATCTAATTCTATCAAACCCAAACTTCCTCTTTTGGGAGTTTCTTCACGAGTAAATGTATGATTTCCACTGAATTTCTGGAAACTTTTCAGAGTTTGTAGAATTCCGTATAATAGCATATGGAACCCTTGGAAGGTGCTCACAAGCTCACCCTCTGTAACCAGAGAAACCTGAGTTTGAATCACCGTTTTGCCACTTACTAAATGAGGAATGTCTCTGCAGAATGTCTCTTGGCATCTCAGAGGACATTGTCCATAAAATGGGAATGATAATGGTACTCACAGGAAAGTTGCAAAAGTTAAATGACATACAAATGTAAAGCATTTGCTATAGTCTGACACTCAGCAAGTATTCCATCACTATTGCCTATTATTTCATTCCAGTTCGATAGAAATGAAACTCCTATGTAGTAATAGCTTACCCTTCCCGCTGTGAAACATCATTTTCTCAAATATTATTTTGGGTTTAACTTTTTTTTTTTAAAGCTCAAATGTACACTGTTGAATTCCCCTTGAATTATGCTGCCAGCTTTTGAGAGCCTTCAAATGTATTTGAATGTTGTATCGGGGAAGGGGGCACTTGGGAGATGTCATTGCGGCACCACTGGTGGTTTTTGACAAGGTCTTGAGAGTCAATGACGTTCAGGGACAAGGGGGCTTGAAAATGCTCTTCATGATCCATTAGGCATGGATGATGTACGGGGCTCAGAAGTACATGGAGACATTTGTAGGAATCTGTACTATCAGCAGCCTACAATGAGCCCATTCTTGTCACCACAGACAATCTTAACATCTCCGTTCCAAGAATTGCAGTGATGGTTGACACTTCATTTCAAAGAACAGCCTGAACACACTGTTCTTTATGAAGATATTAGCAGATGTACATTTAAAGTTTTAAAATGTTTCCGAGTAGGACAGCTATGTAAAAAGGGCACTCTCTTAATGTGCTAAGAATGTTAAGAAGTGAGATACATTCTCTTCATTTCCTAATGTTAATTTCTCCCTCCCTCCCTCCCCTCTCTCCCTTCCCTCCACTCTCTCCCTTCCCTCCCCTCCCTCCCTCTCTTCCCCCCTTCCCCCCTCCCTCCCTCCCTCCCTCCTTCCTTCCTTCCTTCCTTGCTCCCTCCCTTTACTTCCTTTTCTTCCTTTCAAGACGGAATCTCATTCTGTCACCCAGGCTGGAGTGCATTGGTGCAAACTCAGCTCACTGCAACCTCCACCTTCTGCGTTCCATTCTTATGCCTCAGCCTCCCAAGTAGCTGGGATTATAGGCATGTGCCACCACACTAGGCTAATTTTTGTATTTTTAGTAGAGACAGGTTTTGCCGTATTGGCCAGGCTGGTCTTGAATTCCTGGCCTCAAGTGATCCACCAGCCTTTGCCTCCCAAAGTGCTGGGAATTACAGGTGTGAGCCACCATGCCTGGTCACATTCTGTTAATTTCTTAAATGTTAATTTCATATTTTTATAAAACTCTGCTCAAATATCTATATCTATATCTACATACATAAGTATTTATCAGTAACGTCTATTTTTACAATACCACATTGGATCAACAATACATCTGGAAATCATGTCAGTGTATCCTAGTACTGTTTTTCAACCATTTCTCTCCAGTGGAGTTATTTTCATATAGTTTTCTACTTGAACAATTTCCTATGATAAACTCTAGATGGGGTTCTCATTCTATCTCAAAATATATGCGACGGGGAAAAACATAAGAGTGGAATGCTGAGAATGGGATGGAAAACTCATTTACTTTCTTTCTTTTTTTTTTTTTTTTTTTTTTGAGACGGAGTCTCGCTCTGTCACCCAGGCTGGAGTGCAGTGGCTGGATCTCAGCTCACTGCAAGCTCCGCCTCCCGGGTTTACGCCATTCTCTCACCTCAGCCTCCCGAGTAGCTGGGACTACAGGCGCCCGCCATCTCGCCCGGCTAATTTTTTGTATTTTTTTAGTAGAGACGGGGTTTCACAGTGTTAGCCAGGATGGTCTCGATCTCCTGACCTCGTGATCCGCCCGTCTCGGCCTCCCAAAGGATTACAGGCTTGAGCCACCGCGCCCGGCCCTGGCATTGTGATTTTTTTTTTTGCATTTCTCTGATTTGTGATGATGAGCATTTTTCATCTTTTGAGCAGTGTCTATTCATGTCCTTTGCCCAATTTTTGATGGGGTTATTTGTTTTTAAGACACCCAAAACTCCTGTTTTTTCTCCTACAC
Organism: Rhinopithecus roxellana; assembly: GCF_007565055.1. Taxonomy (NCBI): domain Eukaryota; kingdom Metazoa; phylum Chordata; class Mammalia; order Primates; family Cercopithecidae; genus Rhinopithecus; species Rhinopithecus roxellana. Next base: position 40,611,374 of record NC_044568.1, on the reverse strand, counting down.
CGTAGGCTGCTTCTTCTAGAGTTCACTTTCAGCCTGTCTTCTTCCCTACCTTGATATTGGATCAGACTAGCGCTCAGACCTCATGCATCTTTTCTTTCCTTCTTTAGCTTACATGATATCGTTTGACTTCAAGTCTTTACTTCTTAACCTACATCCTGAGATTTCACCATTGTACATAACCTTGGGCCTCCCCTGACTTAGAGGGTGTGCATATGAAGGAGTAAAAGATCATGTTTCTCTTTTCACAGAAAGACACAGCAAAAAAGCCCAAATAAGAGTACGCAAAGGAATCTCCCCTTTAGTTTTGATCATCTGTGCCACTGCCATCAGTTTCCTTCTTTGTGGTTAGAAAGATGTCTGTTTTAAGGACTCACAGTCCACAGACTGTTTTGGTTGATATGCAGACTGTATTTTACATTTAAATGTCCCTCCTGAAAGGTCCTCCTATGAGCTACATTGGAATGCCACTACTGATGCCAAGACTTCAAACAATTTTATGAAGATTTGAATTAAGAGTAGGAAATGAAAGCTGCTCATAGCAAATTGGCTTCTCTGCCTTCCCAGGAGTCAATTTCTACTTTCAAACAGGAAAATGATAAGTATTATGTTTTTGGTTATTAAATATATGAATGACACTACAATTTCAGATTGTGTTTTAGGGAGGATTGTGATTTAAAGCCTCAGATACTTGCTACGATATGCATGCTTGTTTAAGATGAATAAAATATCCGAAGACTTATTTTTCTTCTGGGAAAATAGATCAATTAGTGTATGTGGGAACACAATATGGCCAGGTGTTTGTGGCTCATCTACAAGATCAATTGAGGTGTTGCCGCCTCTTTTATTATGTGGTAAATTTTTATAGGAGGTTTAGATTTGTCCTTTTCGAACTTCAGTGGTGATGTCTGCAGCGGTTTAAAATGTTACTGATTCACAGGGGTGCTACATTTCAGGTGTTAAACGGGACACATTGTCCTGAGGTGTCTGTTTTAACTGACAATAATGAAGTCAAATATTTTTAATACTAAAGTAGGCATGATTATGTTATTAAGCTAACCTTTACTGAGATACAATACTTAAATGGCATTTTACACTTAGGGTGACTAAGCGATTATTTAAGACTTCCTTGATTCTCCCCCAGCCCCAGGGCTATGTGCTTACTCTTCCCTGGAGTTACAACTACATTGATGAGAAATTTGGGCAGCACATACTTTGGTGGAGATATCATGTTTATTTCTTTTTCTTTTTTTTTTTTTTTTTGAGACAGAGTCTTACTCTGTCATCCAGGCTGGAGTGTAGTGACGCAATCTCAGCTCACTGCAGCCTCTGCCTCCCGGGTTCAAGCAATTCTCCTGCCTTGGCCTCTGGAGTAGCTGGGGCTACAGGTGTGTGCCTTTACACCCGGCTAATTTTTGTATTTTTAGTAGAGACAGGGTTTCACCTTGTCAGCCAGGCTGGTCTCCAACTCCTGACCTCAGGTGACCCACCCACTTCAGCCTCCCAAAGTGCTGAGATTTACAGGTGTGAGCCGCTGAGCCCGTCCTCATGTTTATCTCTAACTGTGTCCAAGCTCGGCCTCATGTTTATTTCCAATAGCATCTAAGCTCCTCCAATTGTGGGACTATACCTTCCTTTATTTCATAGCCCAGGAAGCAGCACAGTGTGTGGCACTGAGACAGAACTCTAATAAAAACTTATGGACTGGAACTAAACCAGATAGAATACAGACATTTCAAAAATAATCTGTAAGGCAGAAACAATCTCTACAAACATAGAAAAGGTTGTATTCTCTGGCAAAATTACTTTCCTGGTTCTTACATGGGGCAGTGGCTGGTTAGGCCTTACGAGTTGGAGTTTGGGAGTCACTGGCATGGATGGGGGATGACAAGGAAGTTCTGGGGCTACTGTCTGTCAGAGCATCATTAGCAGATTTCTAGAAACTTAGGGCATGATGATTTCATGTGCATTCATAGACCCAAATATGATGGGCTAATGGCTACAGATGGAGACCTGCATTTACAACCAGTAGACAAATCTTGATATAGTCACATTGCACAGCAATGAGAGTGAACAAACAACAGAACAGTATAGATGAATCTCATGACTTTAAGGATCACTCTGTGTGATTCTGTCTCTATAAAGTTCTGAAAAAGAAGCAAAATGAATGCATGATGTTAGAAGTCACCCTGATTGCTATACTAGCTACCCTTGCCTGGGTAAGTTGTTCAAGGCACAAGGGAACTTTGGGGACTGTGGCAATGCTGTGTTCTTTGATTGGGTGCTGTCTATGCAGACATGTTTACGTTGTGAAAAGTTTATCAATTTGTATAGTTAGAATTTGTGCACTTTTCTGTATGTATGTTATACATCAATAAATGTTGAAACACCTAACTTCAATAAAATGTGAGCATGAGCAGGAGAACACCTAAGATTGCTAGAATCTGCCCAGAAGTACCAAGAATCATAGGGAAAACTGACTTGAGAAGGGCAGGGATCTGAGAATAAATGGGCTGGGGTTATTTCAGCTCACTTATACCTGAGACTCCTGAGTTTTATCCTTTTTCATCAAGCTCTAAGGATCCTGTATATCAGGCCAATAATAGGGGTTAGGCTATTATAGGGACACATTCATGAGGAGGCTGTAAAAGTAATTTGGAATTTCCAATCTGAGAAAGCAGCACTGCAGACTTTTAGTTTTTTCTCCTTCCCCCCACCCCCCAGCATATTGAGCAGGAAGGGCCACAGGTCTGGAGGTGGCTTTGGGACTCCTTTCGTTGCTCTACTAAGTTCTCAGGAATATCAGGAATTGCTGCTAACTGTTGCAGAGAAATCATTTTAAGGATCATACAAAATCCTAGTGGTAATTGAAAGGAATACAAAACTATTTATACTGGGACCTTATCCCAGGTTCTGCCCAAGTTGCTCTAGGTGGAAGATGAATGTGGATCCCTTTATTCCTTTTACTTTTAGCCAAATGAGTTAGAATCAAACCCTTTTCGTATATGTTAGGTGGAATTCAAGGAGGTGTAGTCTTTCCCATCCTTAACATGGGGTCAAAATAATGTAGAATTTGTGATACTGGTGTGGGGCCAGTTAGAAAAATTATTCTAGTGGCCGGGCGCGGTGGCTCAAGCCTGTAATCCCAGCACTTTGGGAGGCCGAGGCGGGCGGATCACAAGGTCAGGAGATCGAGACCATCCTGGCTAACACGGTGAAACCCCGTCACTACTAAAAACCAAAAACTAGCTGGGCGAGGTGGCGGGCGCCTGTAGTCCCAGCTACTCGGTAGGCTGAGGCAGGAGAATGGCGTGAACCTGGGAGGCGGAGCTTGCAGTGAGCTGAGATCCGGCCACTGCACTCCAGCTTGGGCGAAAGAGCGAGATTCCGTCTCCAAAAAAAAAAAAAAGAAAAATTATTCTATTAGACGAAAACTATCCTACCTCATGTTGTAATTCTGTTTATGTTAAAAAGAAAGAGGCCGGCACAGTGGCTTAGGCCTGTAATCCAAGCACTTTTGGAGGCTGATGTGGGTAGATCACTTGAGGCCAGGAGTTCGAGACCAGCCTGGCCAACATATCAAAACATCATCACTACTAAAAACACAAACAATTAGCTGGGATGCATGTAATCCCAGCTACTCAGGAGGCTGAGGCATGAGAATCGCTTGAATCCGGGAGGCAGAGATTGTAGGGAGCCGAGATTGCACCACTGCACTCCAGCCTGGGTGACAGAGGGAGACTCTGTCTCAAAACCGACAAACAAACACAGCAAACAAACTACCCTTCCTATTCTGCGTGTTGTATGCTTGCATGCAAGCTCACTGTGTGTTACGTGACCTGCCATGGAGATGCCAAAAGAAGTTGCGTTTAAGGGATAATGAATTTCATCTCATAATTTTTGTTAATTTTAAAATTTTAATTGTGGTAAATACACATAATATAAAATGTATCATCTTAACTATTTAAAATTTTTTTCATTTTTAATTTTTTAGAGATGGGGCCTTGCGATGTTACCCAGGCTGGTCCCGAATTCCTGGGCTCAAGTGATCCTTCCGCCTCAGCCTCCCAAAGTGCTGGGATTACAGGCATGAGCTGCAGAGCCCAGCCAGTCTTTACCACTTTTAAGCGTACAATTCAGTAGTGTTACATACATTCACACTGTTGTGCAACCACTCTCCAGAACCTTCGTCTTACCAAACTGCAACTCTATACCCATTAAACAACTTCCCACTTTCCACTCCTTCCACCCCTGGAAACCACCACTCCATTTTCCGTTTCTGAGTTTGACAACTCTACGCATCTCATATTAGTGGAACCAAACAATAAAGCTTTGTTTTAACTATTTACCCTGAGCCTGGCTTAGACCAAGACTATGGCTAAAATAATTTTACTGCATGTAGCTTAAAGCTGAATAAGCCATCCTGTAAGTTATAGCAGAGGACAAAAGAGGTCAAGACTGTAGGTGAAAAGTAAATGTGATGATCAGGTGGCCCATAGTAACTGTGCCTTAGATGTGCTATTAACATCTTCTGGCATCTTTGACCTACATTTGCAGTAGGAAAAGGAAGTCTAGGATAAGCAGAAACTTCAGCTGGAAAGCTTGATGGCCTCGCCCAACATTCCATGCCCCTACCCCAAATGGAAGAGTTGGGCAGAGGCACTGGTCCCAGAGTGTGCAGAGTTAAGCACTTATTGAATGCGTAGGATGCACTGGGTTCTTTTTCATGTAAGTCATCTGATTTTAATCTTCACGTTAATATTATTAAGTTGGTTATAATTGTACCTGTTTTACAGACAGGAAACTGGAACTAACACGTTGACTGTCTTCTTCAGAATCCCAAAATTAATCAATGACAGAGATGGTATTTGACTTTGATTTCATTCTACCCTTCCTTACTTTCTGTTATGCAGTGGTAGCAGGGGTACTATATTCATGATCGTTATATTAGGGATGATCAAACTGAGTTAACTTACGCTAAGCAATTTTTAAAAAATTACACATTTATCAAGTGATAGAAATAGGAGTTGAAATCAGGACATTATTAAAAATAAGCTGCAAGCCCTTCCAAGATTTGGGACTATCTTTACACAAAGGTTTGCAGAATTCTGGGTTAAAAAAGACATTAGTATGTGGGAAGTCCACATGTGCAGGAGTGATACTGGTGTGACATACAGCAATGCCTTCTTCAGAGGAAATGAAGGTCATGGGGGTCATTTCATGGAAGCCCTTGAATGAGCCACCTAAGAATTGGTTCTTATTTTGGTAGGCAATCAGGGTTTTGAAGAATCCTTGAAGGTGATCAGAGCTTGTGCTTTTAGAAAAATCAATGCATACATTAGAAGGTGAAGCAACTGAATGTAAGCATTCTCTCTGAACACTAAAATTGGAATGACTTTATTGCTTCTCTGTATTCCCTTGACCTTTTCCCAATATCAGCTGGGAAACCTTCTGTTATTTAAAATTTAATACAAGACTGTTTTTCCCAAAGGCATTTGAATAAGTAAGGCTGCGATCTCAAACTTTTGTATATATACAAAAGAAGACATTTGAATACTAAGTAAATCAGAACAGACTTTCAGTGATGAAGACTGAAATGTGGAATTCTACATGTTGTTTCTTAGTTGACTTTTAAATGGATAAAATAACTGTTGCAATGAAGCTTACAACACACACACACACACACACTTAGGATTCAGAACCGCGGGCTATTTTCTTTTACTTTCTTCATATTCTTCTCAATAACACTAGAGGTCACTCAGACCCTGTCTTTAATTCAGTTTGCCCTGGTTCATCTTTAAGCTACATCTGAATTCCTGTTGTGGACTTGCGTTTCTCTTTATGAATTATACAGCTCGCCTCTCTTAACCTGCTAATGTTAGTTTGTAACATTCCCTATTACACTGATAGTTTAATTGACTAACTTGTGCTAGTTTGCCAGATACTAGCACAAATGAGATTTTTCTTCATCTCTTCAATGGTTAATGTCAGCAATAGGGAGGCAGGTTGATTGGATACAGAATGGTTCTAATTTCAGAAAAATCAATGTGATAACCTTTGTGTTCAGACTGCATTTCTTCAAACACTTTATGTCCAGTTGTATAAAATCAGCTTTAAATTTTGTTTTCAGTCTATTTTTTAACTTTCTTGGTTAGTCTTCTGTAGACATATACTCAAAATATTATTCTCTGTACTAATTATGTCATCTATATAGTTAACAATCTTTTATTAAATACATACTGTATTCAAGAAACTGAGCCAGGCACTGAGAAGACAGGGGTGAGTGATGTTAAAAATGACCCAATAGACTTTTATTCACATTCCCCTAAACTCTAAAATGTTGTGAGGTTGCCAATTGACTTACTTGAGTTTTGGAAGTATAAATGTACTAAACTCTAGGGAAAAGAGGTGACCATCTTCTTCCATTTCTTATAATTTTCTTTCTCTCTCTTTACTCCTTCCAGCAAGTACACTGGTGGGCACCTGTTATTGGGTTTCCATGTAGCTAGCACCTAAAAGACATCTGTAATTGATTTTTCCAGCCACCTGAACCTGTTGTGACTGCTAAGGTATTGGCCATCAAAGGACTCCCTCAAGCAGAACATTTTCATACCACTTTCAAGAAGTCCTTGATGGATAGAATTTTATTATGAACATGAGGCTGTTTTCTCAATGTGACCAAAAAAGGAGGCAGTCTTACTTTTTCCTTTAGTTTCCTTTGTGGAAACTCCTTGGGAATGTGAAAATCACAACATTGTCGAGAGCAGCAGTTCTCAAATTTTAGTGTAGTTCTGAATCAACTGGAGGGCTTTAAAAGGCACACATTTCTGGGCTGCATCCTCAGAGTTTCTCGCTTAGTAGTTCTGGAACGAAGACTGAGAATGTGTATTTCTAGTAATCTCCTGGGTAGTGCTGAAGCTGTTAGTCCTGGAACACTTGTTTATGAACCACAGGTTTGGAGGATAGAGCACCACGCTTGGAGTGGGAGACAGCTTCTATGTTTAGTTTTGCCACAAACTAGTTAGGTAAAAATGAATAAGTGATCTATCCTTATGTGACATTAATATTTTATTCAAGTTTTCTTATAACTCCATTATGATCATTTAAAAAAATGGCAAGCTAACATTTATGAGAATTGTTTTCTTTCTCATTTCTCCTCCTCATTTTCCCTATTTCTTCTGGCTCTAATCTGCTTTACTTGGAGTTCCCTGAAGATGCTATACTTTGTGATCCTTGCTTACTGTTTATGCTGTGCCCTAGAACCCTCTCTTCCCTTTGATTAACTTATGAACTCCTATTCATCCTTCATGTACCAGTTTAACAGTCATAACTTAGAAGCTTTAATTAACTTGCCCCTACCTCCAGCTCCCCTTAATAAAGGTCATTATTACTTTTAAAGTGTCATGTTACCTTGAACATAATATTTACATTACTATAGGGCTCATTTGTTTATTGGACAACTGCTTCCCTTAGAGGAGATAGTTTTGTTCATCTTTTGTCTCTAGTACCTAGTGCTTTGTAGTACAAAGCTGGCATTCAGTAAGTGTTTAGTGCATGATTACATCTATGTATGTTTCTGCTTTCCTTTGTATATTGTGAATTCCTACATGTACATCTTCATCGTTTTTGCTTTTTTGAGAAAGTAATCTCTTTCTACATTATAGTCCAATTTTAATGAAGGTTAAATGTAATACAAAATGAAAAACTTAGAATGAGAAGACCTTATATGTCCTTTACAATGTCTCCAGAGTCTAAGTGCAATACTGACTTTGTATTTTGTATTGTGCAGTTATTGTAATTGAACCTGATTTTAATAATATGTAACATTTAGAAGCTCTTTTTTGCCATGGACTGCATTAAACACATTTTTGTAATTTTTGCAATTTTTACAACCCAAAATGGGAGTTTCCTAGTTACTTGTGTTTTATAGAATAAAATACTGAGGTTCAACAAGGCAAACTCACATGTTTAGTGAGGAACCTGGGATTCACATTTTTTGGACTATTACATTAAAAATAATTTTGAGAGGAGAAAAACATTTAACCAATGAATTTGAATTGCCAAGCACATGTCAACATTTAATGTAATATTCACAAAGACAATGAAAGCAGGATGCAATAAATATTTTTGTCCCAGAAATGAGATGATGGAAAGTTGTCTAGGGGTGTTGTAAGATAGAGTGACTTTGTAAAGCTTTGATAATGTGTCACAACTTTGTGGCAGGGAAAGCAAACATACATATTTTATGTCATTGGTTCTGGGGCAGAGCTCATGCTAAGCAGAAAAGCTGACATAATTCCCGTTCTGTTGTTCGGCTGCCAAATCCTAGGCTAAAAAGTACTGTTGAGCCGGGCACGGTGGCTCAATCCTGTAATCCCAGCACTTTGGGAGGCCGAGACGGGCGGATCACGAGGTCAGGAGATCGAGACCATCCTGGCTAACACAGTGAAATCCCGTCTCTACTAAAAAAATAAAAAAACTAGCTGGGTGAGGTGGCAGGCGCCTGTAGTCCCAGCTACTTGGGAGGCTGAGGCAGGAGAATGGCCCAAACCCGGGAGGCAGCACTTGCAGTGAGCTGAGATCTGGCCACTGCACTCCAGCCTGGGCGACACAGCGAGACTCCGTCTCAAAAAAAAAAAAAAAAAAAAAAAAAATACTGTTGAATGCATGAAGTCTACCATGCTCCTAGGATTCTGGTTCTTCAAGGCTGAACGTTAAGAAGAGTGGGTTTACCCATTGGCTGCTGAAAGTACTTGCTTACTTTGTCTCAGTGTCAGTTACAGCTCTATGTGCAAACAGAACATCCAAACAGCAAGGAACTTTGTTCCTGCCTCCTTATATAAGGAGGTTGCTTACACAGTCAGTTTGATTTGGTCACCAAATTCTAATCACTAAAATTTAGGCTGCAGTTATTAGTGACACTATTGTCATTAACAATGTAAGGACTCTTTTTAACCTAGAAATGTATAATTATGATATTCTAGTCTGGATTCAACCACATGTTCCCCTACCACTTAAAGCTGACCCGGAGATGAGGACTTGATGCAGGGTGCTATGGGCAGAATGTGTGTTTAACCCCAACATTGATAGGTTGAAACCTTAATCTTCAATGCTATGGCATTCTGAGGTGGGACTTTTATGAGGTAATTAGGGTTACATTAGGTCATGAGGGGTGGGGTCCACTTGATTAGATTAATGACCTTATAAAAAAGAGCGAGACATGGCATCTCTCTCTCCCTCTGGCAAATGAAGATATGGCAAGAAGGCAGCCATCTGTAAACCAGGAAGAGGGCCTCCAAGAAGATCCTAACCATGCAGGCATCCCAATCTTGAACTTCTGTTCTCTAGAACTGTGAGAAATAAATGTTTGCTGCCTAAGTCACCAGTCTGTGGTATTCAGTTATGACACCCCAAACTGACTAAGATTCAGGGAGTTTGTTTTGGAGGCAATCACAGAAAGTGGAAGTGCAAGAATAAGGAAAGAGAGAGACAAGAAAGGAGGAAAAAAAAAAACTATAAAAAAGTACGTGTTAACGAGCTGGTTACTGCTTAAAATTGTCCCACGGGAGGACAAGGACGCTGGGACATTTATCCATAGATTTTATCCCCAACTGGATGGGGATTACCTTGAGGGGCATAGACTCTCTCACATTTCTGGGTTGCACCTGCATGTGGCTAAGCTACTTTCCCCAGCTTTTAAGAAAGTGATACAATGGGACACCATGGACACTGGCAAGGAGGCCCATAGATGTCCACTGCGTCAGTACTGAAATTAGGTGTGCAGAAGGGAAATGGCACAATGCATCACAAATGTCTGCTACAGATAACAAGAATGCTTTCCTGGAAATAATGGCTGAAATGATGAAATAGATTGTTCATGCTCTACTAATTCTTTTATATATTTATGCTTTTTTATGTGTTTTGGGAGATTACAACCACTTCAAGTCAAATTTAGTTTAGGGTTGGCAGTAGTGCCAACCTCTCATTAAAAACTTTGCAAAATGCCAACTTCTGGACAGCTTTGAAAGGACTCAGAAAAGAAAACTATAAAACTTTAGTTTTCAAGATTAACGAATGACCTTTTACTAGACAGTTAGGTCAGTGGATGGGAATAGATGATTATAAAGCTTGAAAATGACTTACATTTAATTAAATAGCATTCAGAATTTTTGATTTGAAAATCATTTTATTTCTAATTTGTCACTGCAGAGTATTTTTTTTTTGGAGATGGAGTTTCGCTCTTGTTGTCCCGGCTGGAGTGCAGTGGTGCGATCTCGGCTCACTGCCACCTCCGCCTCCCAGGTTCAAGTGATTTTCCTGCCTCAGCCTCCCGAGTAGCTGGGGTTAGAGGTGGCCACCACCATGCCTGCCTAATCTTTGCAGAAAATTTGAAAAGCATAAGTTAAAATATAAAGCAGGAAACTGTATCAATGATAACTTCCTACCCAGAAACAATCATGGATACTACACTATACAATCCTTCCCAGTCAAAAAATTTTGTTACAGATGTGAGTAGGTGATTTTTTAAATAATAAATGCCAGTTCCCTATTGAGTGGCAGGTAAGGAAACTAATATTTATTGAATGCTTTTTATTTGCTAGGCATCGAATTGCATGTTCTATACACCTTCCGTAATCCATCAGCCTCTGTATTGTTTGTTTTTAGGAAGCTACATTTTCAGCCCCAGAGGCCAGTCGATGTGCATTGGGTACTGCCTTAATGCCTGTCTCCAGTCATTGAAAGAGTGCTTTGTCTTCTACAGGCCTCAAGTAAGCAAGTCAGAAAGGTTAAGGGCAGCCTGGAAAATGCTGAGAAGTGTTTTTTCTAATGGAAATGAAAATGGAATAGAGAGAGGCAGGAGGAAAGAGGGAAATACATTAGAGTAAAGCAATGAAGAAGAAATTTTCTTAAATTTGTTGTCCTCGCAGCACTGTGTTATGTCTGTTTTTATGTCTGCTTGTTCAAATGACTAAGCAGATTTTCCCAATTAAACCATCATTTACAACCCTGCTCATCCCAAACGTGTAAATAAGTTTCCTTTGGGTTTGTATGACAGGCATTTGCTTTACTTCATCACTGGTGTTTTGACAATATTACCAGAGATGGAAACAATTCTGCCACACGCCCAACTTCTTCAAAATGCCTTTTTCCTTCCTTTATCTTTGATTCTTTGGTGTAAATAAATTAAACCTGCCCTACCGTATCCTGTTTCTCCTCTTTTCCTTTCCAGTTCAATAATTTAATTCGAAAATGGTTATTTTTAGCCTGGTTCTCAACTTGCTGAGGACAAGCCTATCCTCCATCCCTACCATGGTGCTGATTGCAGATAATGCAGGTAGCTGCAGGGTGGCGGGCACGATTCGAAAATGTTACAGATAAGATTGGTGGAGAAGTGGATTGCAGTTGATAGAGACCCCTCTGAGGCCTACGAAGCCTCAAAGCTTGCTTCCTAGGGTCAAGTTTGCATCTCCATGTGTAGGGGGAAAAAACAGATACTATAAACTGTTACTACTAGCGTACTCTTGAGACTTGGGTGAGCTGAGCAGCCATGACTTAAGAAAATTCTTGATTCTAGGGTCAGAGAAAGGGCTATTTTGGAAACTATGTATGAGAAAAGGAGTCAGGAGGTGGACCAGATCCAGAGGTGGTTCTAAATGAAGCTTTCAGTTAAAGTATAAGCTGGCCAAGGTGGTAGGATTAGCCTAGGCAACATAGCAAGACCCTGTGTCTAGAATACAATGTTAAAAAATTAAAGTATAAACAGCAGTTCAAATCTGATAACCTGTAGGCCACAGGTGGCCCGTAGACATGTTTTGTTTGGTTGCACAGTGTTTTTCTTTAAACAGGTATTTTTTATGTTATTAAATTATAAATTCAATATTCAATTATGTATTTAACATGAAATTGAATATTATATATTCATTAGATGATACATATTCAAATATGTATGTACACACTTACCATATGCCAAGAAGTACTTTAAACTCTTCATAACTATCAAATGATTTATATCTCATAGCAGACTTGTGAGTTAGGTTCCAATATTGTTCCCCCATTACAGATGAGGAAATACAGGCAAAGAAGGGTTAAATAGTTGTGCAATGTCATATATCTTGTACATGATACTAAAATGGTGACAGATTTTTACATATGAAACTAAAAATCAGTGTTTCTGACTTCCCTTGAATATTTGAAGTTCTTGTGAATATTGGGCTCTCTCAATCCTTAGGGCAACAAATACCCCTAATTAGAAAGGACATGCATGCTCTAGTTTGTCAGATTTTTCACATATTCCTATTTTCTGTGATCAGTTGACTTTCAACATTTCTATTTTTCCACACTCCTATAGGTATTGTAGAAAATAACATGTGGGATAGAGCCTAGTTTTCAAGTCAAGGAGATAAGGCTTAGCAAATAAAGAGATTGGAAAATGGCCATGGGCGATGGAAGTCCTGAGAAACCGGTTAGAGTACAGTGGTCTCCAGCATCCTGCCACCCACCTGGGAAGTAACCATAGTCACTTTTCTATTTAGCAATATGTAGTACATGACTGAAACTGAGCTGAATGCAGAGGACACACCTCTGGGTGAAAGTCGAATGGAACTTCCAAGTCTCATGGAAGAAAGTGCTGGGTGATCTATGCCCACTGTGTACATTAAAAAGAGGAGGGAATGCTGCTCAGGCACGGTGGCTCACACCTGAAATCCCAGCATCTTAGGAAGCTCAGGCAGATAGGTCACTTGAGCCCAACAGCTCATGATCAGCCTGGGCAGCTCTCATCTCCAAAAAAAAAAAAAAAAACAGTACAAAACTTAGCCAGGCATGGTGGCATGAGCCTGTGCTCCCAGCTACTTTGGAGGCTGAGGTGGGAGGATCGCTGGAGCCTGGGAAGTCTACATTGCTGTGAGCTGTGATCATGCCATTGCACTCCAACCTAGTTGACAGAGTGCATGAAACCTTGTGTTTTTAAAAAAGGAAGGGACATTGATAAGTGGCCACTCTGAGATGGTGACTTTTATTCTAAGGGCAAGAGTAGAAGTTAGCCAGGTGGTGGAAGTTAGCCAGGTGGGGGTAGGTCACCACTTACGGCCGTGGAGAAGATGCACTGGAAACATAGCTTTCCTGACAGAGCATCAAGAATACAGAGCAGCAGTTGCAAATGCTGTAGAGAGCACAACAGGCAGAGGAAGCAAACGACAGATGTATGTTTGGTGAGAGGGACCTGGAATATGTTGGGAAGGACACACTAGCTGCCTCTACTGGTTGAGGCATTGGTTTCTGAGTGTAAATTTTCGTTTTTCAATGTGATGATTAAAAAAGTGCTTGCCTCATACTTTTGCTGTAACGTACTTTGGGCAATATAGATAAAGTGCTTAGCGGGGAACATGATGCGTCATAGACACTCATCAATATGGCTATTAAACTTAGCATGAAAACTTACACTGAATTTTTGTTTTATAGTTTTTGGTATTGATAATGATGATGAGATTGATAGTATTTAAAACATTATTATTAGAAATTCCACTTTGTGCCATGAGAACAGAAAATTTATGAGTTTCCATAAACGCACCATACGAAGATCCCAGTAGCAGAGCCACGGATGAAATAATGTGCAATAAAGTGACCCTTAGGTGATGGGACATTGGGAAGCAGCAGATACAGTGAAAAAGTAAACCAAACAACAGAAATCCACTCAAAAATGCTTTGACAAGATTTCTTTCTGCTGTGGAAATATATTTTACATATTTTCATATGAACTATACCATCCGGGTTCCAATTTCTCCATATCCATGATCTTTGTAATTGATTGGAGAAGTAAAGAGAATTCAGGTTTGAAAAGGTGATGGATAGTTTCTTTCTCATATCCAAAGTAAAGCTAGACTCTGAAGTTCAAATCTTCATTATAATCCTCTTTATAGCACTTACAATTCAGAAACAACTTCTTTCTTTGTGCAAATAGTCCAGCTCTGCATCAGTGTGCTTATCCTAAAGGAAAATCAAGTGAGAGCTTCCCGCTAGAAAAGCCCCACAATCCTGCCAGCAGTTGTCATCTGGATCTGTCATATTTTGCCTCTATTAACATCTGATGTCAGTGATCTCACAAAAGACGGAGAACAGATGTCCTTCTGGCTGTTGTGTATTCTCTCACCCTCAGTTTCTTTCAGTTTTTCCTTCTAGAAGACATAACAGGATGAGCTATAGGAAACAGTCTTACACACCTAAAATTGGGTTCAGGTGCTTTTGTTTGTTGCTTGCCATCTCAAATAGTTGAAAGCTACAGGCTCAGCTAGGATGGCATGTTCCAATGTGGGAACTTGGGAAATTCCTGGCTTTTTCCTTTCTCTTCTCAGCATTGGTTAGTCCCACTAATAACCACTTCTGGAGACTCATTTAGGAAGCACAGCATCTTCTCTCCTGGACCAAGAGGTGACACCTTCAGCTCAGGGGTGTGTGAGAGACCAGCCTGGCCATCAGTTGATCCAATCCCTGATGCCACAGCATTTTCTTTAGGAATGGGCACATGCCCCTGTTAATCCAATCAGAGCTAATACTTTGACTTTTACTGGGGAGATTGGAAGGAACTTGTTGGCAGTCCTTTGTCCTGCTCTTACAGTTTAAACATGAAAGGCTGGAGCTTCCAGAGACCACATGGAGAGCTCCTGTTTGAGTATGAAACGTACACAGATGAAAGTGGAGCCAGGGCATGGGGAAAGAAAACAGAGGGAGATACAGATTGATAGACAGATGGACAGATAGAGAGGGATATGCTTAAAACCAACTCTCCTATTAGTCTTTTTCCATTATATGTTTGAACTATTCGCCTGTTCTACTTTCGTCACTTTGAGTTGAATCTTCATTAATTTGTAATTTGAAGAGTTACGACTAATAAATGTGTGCTCACAGCCATCCAGGTCCCAAGCCAAGCCTTGCTTTGCCTCTGAAGTCAGTTTGCTAATTCAGAAGGAGGGAATACAAAGTGAGGAAGAGAGCCAGGAAGCCAGGTGACCCAGAAATAGAGTTGCAAATATTCAAGTAGAGGGGCTGTACTAACTTGGAGTTGGATCTGAGCCATCGGGTGTGACAATTGGTATGAAGTGTGAATTTAAAGAGATGAAGTAAAAGGTTGCCACTCTTGACAAGGACACTTTGTGGCTGGAAAGCCCCCATATGACAGCTGAAGTCACACTTCCTGAGGGCATGTGAAAGATGATCAACTTCCAGTTCTGCTATCAAGCTGTGTATCCTAGTCTTCATTTCCCGTGTTCTTTGTATGTTAACAGTAAAAGCATTGTATTTTAAATACCAATATTTATTGGCATTTTATAAATATTGGCATACCAATATTTATTTATGGCTGGGAAATACAAGCACGTGAATCTCTTTGGCTTGGGATAGAAGAAGCAGGATCACTGGCAGCAGATAAACTTAGGCACTTATACATTACTGTTTCTCAGGAGTGCTGTGATTTTAGGTGCTTCCAGGTACAGCCCTATGAAACTCCCATTCACAATGATGTTGCAAGATACGGTAGCATTTTGTAGATAATTTTAAGGGGCTTGGAGGAAGCTTACTTCTACACCCCGTCATGTATTTTGAGACAAGTCTCATGCCACCTCTTGCTTTCCCTTCTCAGGCTAAATAATGTTACTGTCAATAATCATCATGATTTTTATTTCACCAAATTTTTTTTGCTAAACACTGCTTTAATAACTTTGTTGGTTTCTCAAAAGCAATATTCCATATTAAACAGACAATTCAAGTGTGACAATTACTCTGTAGCAAAGAAGCTGAATTTCTGTAATAAGTGGGAAACATTTCATTCCAGTCTTCTCAGGTACCAGAATCACGGACTTTAGTAGAAGAGGAGGGAATAGAGAGGGAGGCGGGAGGTCCCGGCTAATCTGTTCGTGGCCT
Source organism: Rhinopithecus roxellana (assembly GCF_007565055.1). NCBI lineage: Eukaryota > Metazoa > Chordata > Mammalia > Primates > Cercopithecidae > Rhinopithecus > Rhinopithecus roxellana. The sequence goes on along the minus strand of NC_044568.1, from coordinate 40,595,462 downwards.
AGCATGGTGCTGTAATTCGTGACCTTTCTGGTTTCCACAGATCGTTGCAGAGTAATGCTTGAAGCATGTGACTTTGGACTTCTGCTGCTTTAAAACACCCGGTGGCTTTCCAACCAAATCCTTAGACTCAATCTATTGGCTATTTCACCACGTTTCTTGAATGCAGTAACTAAAGGTGCACCCCCAGATTTTCGCACAGTTCCTGGCACGTATTAATAATAGGTGCTTAATACATTTTTGGGATTGGGATTAATTTCCTCATTATATCATCTTTGTTTATATGTAGTTTTGGTCACTCCGATCCTCCTTCTGCAGGGTGCTGCTTTTTATTCCAAACTCCACTGAATTCTTCCTCGTCTCTCTGCACTTCTCCTACAAATAGAGACTGAGTTCTGGTTTCCTATGAACAGAGGAACTCAGTCATGGTGGCCAGAGCCAATTGATTCCTAATTAAACGAAGCATAGAATTGAGCTGGGATGCATTTGTTCAGATTCAAAAGCCACCTTTCCTTCCCGCCTGATGATTGTGTCTCTTTCAGTGTCAGCACAATGTGGGCAGGGAGGAACTCTCTCTGCTCTGCTCCACTCCACACAGAGATAAAGAGATACAAGCACAGAATGCTTTGTGATGAAGCGGAAGCCACTTGTTAAAGCAAGGGGAGACTCGACAATAATAGGAGACTGGCCAAATGGAAAGGATGGGATCACAGGCAGTCATTCTTTCAGTAGCAGAAACTTTTCACTCACCAAGACGCAGGAAAGAAGCCAGCAGAGGTGATTAAGCCAGCGATTGGGATGAAGAGCAGTCAGAGATAGTCAGTGTGCAGAAACAACTCAGCAGGCTCGCGGAGCCGGAGCTCAACCTGTGGCTCTGTGAACCAACCCAGACACTTCATCACCGGGAATCTGCCAAGAACCAGGGCTTTAATTTATTTGTGGCAGTGGACACTGATCACCGGATATCCCACTTAGACCCACTCATTCATGCCCTCCACAAGTATGTATGGAGCTCCCTCTACATGCCAGACTGCTTGTTAGATAGTAAGGATTCATAGGTAATTAAGTCTCTTTCACTAAAGGAGCTCCTATTTTAATGGGGGAAATGATAACACCATAGTAAGCCTTCCACAACCATTAGCTATTATTTTCATGTACTGGGGACCCAGGCAAGAATTCATTAGTGATTATTTCATGTGACACTAGGAAGTATATTCTATTTTTTTCTCTGCTTTACTGATGCGAAGAAACATGATCAGCATTACCTAAAAATCAGTTGCAAAGCTAGGGTTTGGACCCATGTACTTAAGAAGCAAGCACAAAGTACTGTAAGAACACAGGAGTGAACGTCTCACCTTTTTGGGGTGGGGGCCATTCAGAGAAGTGTTACCAAATAGGTACGCTTTTATTTAGGTCTTAAGGAATCATTAAGAGTTCACCTGGCAGACAAAGGTTAACAGGGGGACATTGCAGTATTTGCTATGTGGGACTTTAACTGACCATAAGAGGCATTTCTGGTTTCATTTGTGAAGCCCAGTGAAGTGAAAACCTTCATTGAAAGGTCTGTTTTGATAACCTGCTTTACATTTAGTTTTATGGCTTTAAGCAATGTATTTCTGGCTTCCTTGTGATGTCATTTTACTGACTTTCATAGCAAGAAGTGAAGGGTTCAGAGAAGGTTAGAAGGGTCAGTGGGTTAGTAAAGGGATATGGGATCAACTCCCAGAATCAGTCATGGAATTTAGAGCAAGGATAGCAAAGCCTTCGTGGAAGTTGAGCCCACAGTGATGATCTCAAGCAGGATAAGAGTGTGAACACCTGGCTTTATCATCCACCTGATGCGTAGGGTACATGAGTTTGTCCATATGACCTAAAGGAGTTGGGTTTTAGAAGACAGAAATGATGTAAGATCGTTTAGTTTGCCTTGGTGTTGATCATTTAAATGGTCTCCTGAGCTCCATTTCTGCCCTTCTCAAATCAATACTTCCACCAGGAGCAAAATTAAAATTATAAAAAACAATTTTTTCCAGTTACCCCTTTGCTTAAAAATCCTGTAGTATTCAGAATAACATTCTCAACCAAGAGAGTATATAAGGCTTCTGTTTGACTCTTCAGTTTTAGCTATTTTGTAACCTAGAGTCTCCCCTCTTCTCCATCCCCAATGCCAGGCCCCAGAGTCTCTTCACATTTTGGGATATTATTGCTCCCCCATGCTCACACATACCTCTTGCATCTAGCTGACTCCTCTTTCCCTAGGGATCTCATATTAAACATGTGCTTTTTAGGAAGGCCTCTCTGATCCCTTAAAAGACTGGGCAAAGGTTGCCTTGTCTCTATTTTTTTTTTTTGAGACGGACTCTCACTCTCACCCCCGCTGGAGTGCAGTGGTGCAATCTTGGCTCACGGCAACCTCTGTCTCCCAGGTTCCAGCAATTCCCGTTTCAGCCTCCTGAGTAGCTAGGATTACAGATGTGTACCACTGCCCCTGGCTATTTCTGTATTTTTAGTAGAGACGGGATATCACTATGTTGGCCGGGCTGGTCTCAAAGTCCTGACCTCAAGCCGCCTGCCTTAGCCTCCCAAAGTGCTGGGATTACAGGCGTTCCTTCCCTCTGTTTTCCATAGACCTGTTTTAACACTTACGCAGTCTTGGAAGTGACTATGTTTGTCTCCTCTGCAGGCTGTGAGCACCAGAGCATTTTTGATCATTTTGAACAGGAGGTACTCAATAAACATTCTATGATTAAATGAATGGACAAATGATAAGATGAGAACAACTTCATTTGAAATTCTACGGAAAAATTTCTCCAGAGTTGTAGAATACAGTTTTGGTTGTGTGCGTTAAGTATGTTTGGTTTGGGTTGTGTCAGGGTATAGCTCTTTGCTTTTCAATCATCCTCCCCAGTAGAATCACAGAGTAAAGAGGATGTTTACTGTGATAACAAATAAAAATGATAATTTTTAAAAATATAAAAGAGCCCCTTTAAATTTTTTTTATTTTGAAGTAACTTCAAAATGACAGAAAAGTTGGAAGAATAGTACAATTCCAGATACTGCTCACCCAGGCATTCCAAATGTTAACATTTTGTCACATTTGCTTTCTTTTTATGTATATACATGATTTTTCTTAGAAAATATTTAAAAATAATTCAAGCTACTTAAACAATATACAAGAAAACCAAGCAACCCCAGTACAAAGTGGGCAAAGGGCATGAACAAACACTTCTCAAAGGAAGACATACTTGCAGCAGACAATCATATGGAAAAAAGCCCAACATCGCTAATTATTAGAGACATGCAAATCAAAACCACAAATGAGATACCATCTCACACCAGTCAGAATGACTATTACCAAAAGTCAAAAAATAAAAGATGCTGGTGAGGTTGTGGAGAGAAAGGAATGCCTTTACACTGTTGATGGGAGTGTAAATTAGTTCAACCATTGAGGAATCACCACACGATCTTCCACAAAGACCTAGACAAAAATAGCATTTGACCCAGCAATCTCATTACTGAGTATACACCTAAAAGAATATAAATCATTCTATTATAAAGACACGTGTGTATGTTCATTGCTGTACTATTCACAATAGCAAAGACATGGAATCAACTTAAATGCTCAACATTGATAGACTGGATAAAGAAAACACGGTACATGTACACCATGCAATACTATGCAGCCACAAAAATGAACAGAGCATGTTCTTTGTAGGGACATGGATGGCGATGGAGGTCATTCTTAGCAAACTAATGCAGGAACAGAAAACTAAATATTCTCACAAGTGGGAGTTAAATGATAACACATGGACACATAAAGGGGAACAGCACATACGGGGGCCTACTGGAGGACAGAGAATAGGAAGAAGGGGAGGATCAGGAAAAATGACTAATGGTTACTAGGCTCAATACCTGGGTGATGAAATAATTTGTACAACAAATCCCCATGACACATGTTTATGTAACAAATTGCACATCCTGCACATGTACTCCTGAACTTAAATGTTAAAAAATCTCCAACTATGATTTCTCCTTAACCTCAGATACTTTGGTATGTATCTTGGAAAGTACAGACATTCTCTTCTGCAAATACAGCCCAATGATCAAAATCAGGAGATTCATATTGACACAATGCTGTTACCGATCTGCAGACCTTATTTCAAGTCAAAGTTACTTTATAAGAAGCATTCAGTATTTAAAGAAGCATTTGGTCTGTCCTGTCTTCACGCTTAGCTAATTGATACATCTTTGAATTGGAAGCTTGCCAGGATGGGAGCAAGAGGCAAGAAAGGAGGGACTGAGATTTTCCTGTTAGGACACAAAGGACTGAGACAGGATGCAGCCAGGACCCTTTGTGAAAATAGTTCGAAAAAGACAGAGATAAAGATGGAGATGGAGAGAAAGGAGGAGGAGAAAGGGAGGGGGGAATGAGAATGAAATCTGAATGAGACTTTGGATGTCCATGTGAGGACAGACACTTAGAGCTACTCTGCTCTGTTGAGCTTCCAAAGTCCCTGGTCCCTTTTCTCTGGATTGTGAGAAAGCTATGCTACATGCCTGATTGGGCTCTTTTTGATGAATAAACCAGTGTATTCTTCACAGACACTCACACCCCCTTAGATGACCTTTAAAAGACATTCTTTTAAAGAAACTGCAAAGTTTTGCCCTCTCTTGCTTATATTAGTTTGCCTTTTCGAATAATTCTCCTTTCCATGCTTTAATTTTACTTCTCTCCCAATAGATGACAGCTAAATGCAAATAAATACATTGGTTTTTCCAAACACAAACTCATTCTTATCACAGTATACATATATAAAAAGAAAAAACAGGTTGAAAACACCTAATGAATTGAACCTGTTCCTTCCTGTTTGATGTTTAGGAATGGCTGAAATTTAGCTATCCAGGGCCACTGTCGGGTTGCTGGGACCTGGTGGTTCTTCACTTCTTATTTTTCATCACAGTAATCATGCTATCTGCTTTTTGTCAGTTGTTATCAGACACACCACTGCAGACCACACTGGAAATGGGAAGCAGGCAGCCCTGTCTGGTCTGACTGACCCTTACTCTAGCTGTATCAGTAAAAACTGCTTTTTCTGGGCATGACTAGTCTCAGACCTGGAATATGAGAACAAGATATTAGAAATTTGTGTTTTTATCCAGAGAGCAATCATTTGTTTATGCATTCTACAATTATTCCCAATTCTCAGCAATGTGCTCTTAATCTGTTTTGGAACAGAAAACACTTAGCTGTAACGTAGATCTAACAGAGGTAAGTCTAACCTCTCAAAAAATAGAAGGATTTGGCAGCCAGAATTAGTAATCAAGTCACAGTCAGCATTTTGGTTTTTGATGATATTCCCTGGTTCAGTGATTACACTTCTGTTCCAGCAGATAATACCGGCGTACTAATTAAATGAGGTAACTGTGTAGCTTAAAAAAATCTTAAAAGATGGCCTCCTCCAGTATCTTCTTGATGTTTTCCCAAATGTGCCTCAGTTTACTGACCTGTGGCTCTCAGACCTGAACTTGAGGAGTTTGGTGTTCAGTGGAAGGTGTCCACCTTAGCATGCATATAGGAATGATGATTTTCCATAACCTTCCAAGCACAGAAGAGATCCTAAATACAAGATGTCCTGTGAGTTAGAAGTAGAGATTATTGGCAGAGACAAAGAATGGCAATGGACTGGGAAATGGATCCAGAATCCTGATCTCCAGTAGTTCTCCACGTAGTTTCACTGTGAGGGTCATTGCTCAGATGACCTAGAGATGCTGAAATTCTCTTTTACTCTGGGATCAAGACCACAAGGAGAGTTTTTATTATAACTCTTCTCTTCTGGTAATAATGAAAATGAAATATTAAGAGCTTTTCATTACAAGCCTTAGGGAAATACGCAAATATGTTACAACTTTCTAAAATATGTCCTGATTAAATATCTCATTTCTCCACTTTCATAATCGGGAGATAATAGACCAACTGATTGTGCTAAATGGATTTTAGCAAGCCTCACTGTCTTGTTCCATCAGGAGGGAATACTTATTTCTCCATTGTGTCATTTCTGTCTACAAAGGATAATTCATTCCTACTACTCAAAGTAAATCTCTCTCAAAAAATCTTAACAATCAAAGCTCCATTTCTGGATTATATAAGTATTTACATATGTATGTATAGATATAAACATGCTTGTAGCTATGCATTGGCACATACTATTGAAAGCAATTTTTGTGGTTAAGGAGATCAAGGAATTTTTTGGTTGTTTTTTTTTTTTTTGTCTGTTTTGGTAAGATCAGTGCAGTTTTATGCACAAACAAAAACAAAAAATTTAGTACTAATTCATGAATTGCTAACATAATGTTGTGGTTTGTTTTAAACTCCCAAATACGTTCTGTACCTTGTACCTGGGAAGAATAATTCAGTTAAATTCAACAAATAAGTATACACTTTATGCCAAACATCGTGCTGAGATCTGGATGTATAAAGATAAGACTCCACAGGCAAGACTTTTGTGTGCTTCTTTGTTTGTATCATGCAGTAATAGGAAAGATATAGACGAGGTTTTGGAGATACAGAAATCATCTTTATTTGGAACAAGGAGGGGAGGATCTCTCAGAATAGCCTGAACAGGTTTTTGAAGGATGAGTAAAAGTTTACTATCCAGAGGTAGTGAAGGAAGTCATTCCAGAAGGTGGGAACAGTATGGGCAAAGCAAAAAAAGTTTAGTACTGCATCATGTGTAAGGGCAAAGAACAGTATTTGTGGATTGCTGGAGTATAAAGGAGTGAGACAGCATGAGGGTTAAAGATCAATATGACTCAGAATGTAAAGATCCATGAAGATCAATCAAGCAACTTGCCCTTTATCTTCTAGGAAATTGGCAACTGATGAAGGGGAGTGTATTAGTCCGTTTTCATGCTGCTGATAAAGACATACCCGAGACTGGGAGGAAAAAGAGGTTTAATGGACTTACACTTCGACATGGCTGGGGAGGCCTCACAATCATGGTAAAAGGCAAGGAGGAGCAAGTCACATCTCACATGGACGGTGGTGGGCAGAGAGAGAGAGCTTGTGCAGGGGAACTCCTCTTTTTAAAACTATCAGATCTCGTGAGACCTATTTACTATTGTGAGAACACAACAAGAAAGACCTGTCCCTCATGATTTAATTACTTCCCACAGAGTCCCTCCCTCAACATTTGGGAATTAGGAGTTATACTTCAAGATGATTTGGGCAGGGACACACAGCCAAACCATATCAGGGAGCAGGAAAAAGAAACAAAACCAGCAACTAGTAACTCCCAAGACTACAGCTTCACTCCTGTCTAGAGCTTTGCTACTTAGCCACAGGAACACGAGTGATCATACCTCAACAGAAGTCTGCCAGCATTCATTATGACCAATGCTTAATCTCATCTGACAACATCAATGTCAAAATCAGAGCTTGGAGCTGGCAGTGTTTCAGTGGAGGAGTCTTTGGAGCTTCCACGAACTGGTTCAATAAACAATCTTGCTGTGAAACACAGAGCTTGGTATTTAGGAGGGTTTTAGCTGGCACATCCACAAAGCTGCAGCATCCTGTCCACTGCTAATTCCACTGTGAAATGTTGAAATACAGCTCTTAGCTCCAAGAAAACATGTAGGCTTCTATTTGCATGCAAATCTTTGCCATTCATGTGTGAACTACAGCAGGTAACAGCTCTGCCAGATGGAATAATTTGGGGTAAGGCCATCCTCTTTGTTAAAGGCCACAGGTATCCATGCGTGCTGCAGTGTAGCTCATTCCTACTTTCCACGTCACCCCCTGGGGAATAATCATTGTAATGATGGGCCTCAAGGAAAGGAAACTCTATTCTACCCTGTCATCATTTAGTAAACAAAATGGTGCCAATTAGTGTAATGCTGAGCTAATGTAATATTTGATGCAATTAGTAAATTGAGTCTTAGATATTGAGAGGGATAAAAAGGAACATGGTAAATTGATAGATCAAGAAAACTCCCTTGGATTTGGAAAGAGTGCAGATTGCATGCATGTTTCAAGGAAAACCCCACTGTGGGGTTTTCTCACCCTAGGTGGCAGTGCCTTGTAGTGGTTAGGAGTGTGTGTCTCTAGAATCAGAATGCTTGTGTCTCAATCACAGCTCTACCTCTTACTAGCCAGAAGATTTTGAATAAAACTCAAACTTCCTAGGTGTCAAGTTCATCATCTGTAAAGTGAAGATAGTAGTAGACAATTGAACTTAATCCTCTCCTGGTCATATGAGGTAGGTCTGATTTAAGTAGTTTAGCAGCTTGCCTGATAAATGTAAAGCTTAACAATAACTATAATAATCATAATTACAATGACTAAAATAACCATAGAAGCTAGTTGAATTACAATTTTTTGTAATAAGTGTAGTAGCTAATGCTGTGCTCGATCAATTCACAGAGCTGATTGCTCCAATACACAGGAAGCTCCTAAGTATACAGACCATGTCTTTTCTTCTTGTCCTCAGTGGTTTGCTCAGCATCTAACACTTAGGATGTATTCAACAAATAGTTATTAAATGCACAGGGTTTCAAAATTAGTAGCATTTTTTGTGTTACTTATTCCTTCATCTTCTCCACATCTCTTTCTTCTCCTCCTCCTCCTCATCATTTTTCATCCTATTTCCAAAGACATGGAGATATGTCCCAGCAGGATTCATGCTGGTTACATGGAAAGCAACACTTGATATTCAAATGTCCCCTAGGGCTACCTACCTCCTTGTGATCTTTGATAGCTTTCATTTGAATCTCCAGACTTACTCTTTATCCTTTCCCAGGAACTGCTCTATGTATTTATTTAATGGACTCCATTAATTAGTTTGCTTATCTTCTAGTTTCCCATTGGATTAAGTCAATGAGAACCCAGGAGGGTAATTTTACGGAGAGAGTTAGGGCAGGTTTCTGTCTTCTGAGTCTAACTGTTGCCTTTGGTTTTCTCTCTGTGGCTACAGCTTCCACTAGGCAACTTTCTCTTACAGCTTTAATGTTTTTCTTTGGATTCTGGTATCTACTTCTTTTCCTTGCCATTCCTTTACTGGTTTTCCATCACCCTGCTCACTCTTTAGTAAATTTCCCTTTCATTAGTTTCTCCCCCAGGTTGCTCACCTTGAGTATGCCATCTGTTGCCCATTAGGACCTTGACTGATACAGGCTTTTAGAGCATATAAACTTTAATGGTCTGCCACCAAGTCTGCGTGATCTCTGGTTCCCACTTGCCACGTGGCAGGACCTGAGAAGCGGAAACGGACATTGTCTTGCCTTTACAGTGATCACTAAGTGAAGAGAAGAGCAGATGTCTCATACATAATTGCTGCAGAACCGTCGTTTCTCAGGTCCAGCTGTTTTGTCTCTTTTATGCCATCTGTCTCCAAATCTCTGATATGTTGCTAATATACTGCTTAGGCCATTCATGAGGTATCCATGAGGTCCGTTATGGTGGATAATTAGATTTTAGGGTCAGAAATCCTGGAATCAAAGCCTTTCCCAAACTGCCTATCAGTGAGAACTCAAAAGGATCCTAGGACTCATTTACAAATTCACCTTTTTTTTTTTTTGCCATGGAGACAGGGAGGAGTTGCTCAACTAACATATTGCCAACTGCAGACGGCTCTTTTGTCATCTATTGGATAAGAGAGACACTTAATCAAACACCTAAAACAAAACATGCTTGTTATTTACAAAGAGATACATAAAAGCAAATATCAAATGTTTGCACAAACTTTTTTAAAAGGAACCACAACTTGAGAACCCCAGAATAATGTCCAGAGATGCCTATGACTTACATTTGAAACCACACTCACTTAAGAAAACTAGAACTTTATCCTATGAAAATTTATTTGAATGGAGACTCATCCACATAAGAGAAAGCTTCTGTTTTAAAACTGGTAAATTTTATTTGTAGATTATCAGGCAAATAAACACATAAATAGTCTCAGAGACAGTATGGGTTCCTGAATATTCTTATGTCACAGTTTAGGAAATACGTAAATAAACTGTAGAGATACAAGAGAAATTCATCAGAAGGTGATATTTAATTTGAGTCCCTTAAGGATGAAGGGAGATGGTGAAGGGATAAATATGGTGAGAAGAGGCAACAGCAGTTGAGCGTAACAGCAGCCATTTTTTGAGAATATATGAAATGTCATGACAATAACTTATCTGCCTGCCCATATTTGAGGGCATGGCATATTTTAGAAAGTGTGGGAAGTCCAGTATGGCTGGGCTATAGTGTGCATTATTGGAAAACCACTGGAGAGGAGGATGAAATAAGAGATTAGGCGCTTGAATATATGGTAAGGAGTTAGGACCAGTCCAAGTTACTGTTTTCCAAGCTCATTCTTCTGTCTCCCTCTTGCAGTGAAACCTTTTATTGAAAAAGTCTCATTCAGAAGACAAATGTGTAACAAAGAAAATGGTGTTCACCTCCAGTGGAGGATGCGGAGATGGGCAGGAGCTTCCTAGAGTTTAATAAATGCAGTCTGAAAGCCTGCTCTGAGTAATGGGAAATCACCAGATTGGTGTTTTTAAGAAAGATTACTGCAGCTCCATGGAGAAAGAAAGAAGACCAAATTGTCTTGTGCAGTAATAGAAGGGAGAAGTGATGAGGGCTGGCATGAAAGCTACAATGGCTGGCTGCAGTGGCTCACACCTGTACTTCTAGCACTTTGCGAGGCCAAGGTGGGAGGATCGCTTGAGCTCAGGAGTTCAAGACCAGCTTGGGCAACATAAGACCTCGTCTCTACAAAAAATAAAAAAAAATTAGTCTGTCATGGTGGTGCACTACTTTTGCTGGTGAGGAAGGCTCTGACAGATTTACATGCTGATGAGGAAGGCACCAGCTACTCAGGTTTCAGCTACTCGAGAGGCTGAGGTGGGAGGATCACTTGAGCCTGGGAGGTGGAGGCTGCAGTGAGCTGTGATCATGCCTCTGCACTCCAACCTGGGCAAGAGAATGAGATCCTGCCTCAGGAAAAAAAAAAAAAAAAAAAAAAAAGCTATGATGATGAAAATAAAGAGGGACAGATGCATAGTCAGGCCTGAGGTAGAATCAGTATGATAGTATGACATTGTGACATCTTAACCTACCAGGTGCAGGGGAGATAGGAGCACCAAGTGTGTCTGGAGTTTTCTAATTGGTTTAGATTGATTAGGAAGTTCTAGGTATCACTAGGAAACAAGCCAAAGAAGACTGTCTCCCTTGTTCCAGAGCGTGGGGCTATCATGCCGAACATACAGAGGACAGTCCTCAAAAAGGCACTTGGGAAGAGAAGCAGAATGACCTGTTACGGGAATAACATTTGGAATAGAATGGGATCCCATTTCCCCATTAACCAAGAATCTCCAACAGAACTCAGGATTGGAGCGCTCTGAAATCCCCATAGTTTGGAAAAGGTGCGGAGGATATGCTCAAGTTGACCGTATTTAGTTTAGGTGGTGAAAGAAAATCCTTACTAGATGACATCTGGGGGAAAATATGAAATAAGTAAGGGAGGAAGCAAACCTGATTCAGAAAATATCACATTCCTGGTAGAGAAAAAAGCAAGCATAAAGGCTCTACTCCTGCATATTTCGGAAGCAGCAGGAAAGCAAGTGTAGCTAGAATGGAGTTTCGAGGAACCTGCAGATAGTCTAGGTGGAGGCAGCAAAGGTGATAGGTGTGATAACTAGGTACAGGTCAAATCACACCAAGCCCTGAAGTCCAGGGGCAAGGAATAGGTAATATAAACTTGGTGTTTGCTAAACTTGGGTTTTGTTTGTAAGGTGACTTTGGAAAAGGAGAGGCATAGTTTGGAACATGAAGGATCCATTTTAGAGTGAATGACAAAAAAGATGACTTTCCCAAAATGATGTACAGATTCAGGAATTTACCAAAACCCACATACATCAACCGAAAAAGATTCAGGAGGTTAATGGACACCAGATAGTGAAGGGGATTTACTAAAGGAACAAAAAATACATCACCATCATTCATTCTGCCAGAGACAACAAACATATACACGTTGCTTATTTTCGATAGCATAGGCAGCCCACTTATAAACCACCTCTTCAGAGTGTCTTAGTAGCATGTTCGCTCAACTAATTGGCGTTCCTCTCATCTAACACATTAAAAACAAATCTGTTGGCTTTATCTTCAAAATGTCTTCTGAGGCTATAGGCTAGCTTCTTTTTTTCCTTTTGAGATGGAGTCTCACTCTGTCACCCAGCTAGAGTGCAGTGACGCAATCTCAGCTCACTGCAGCCTCTGCGTCTCTGGATTCAAGCCATTCTTGGGCTTCAGCCTCCCAAGTGGCTGGGATTACAGGTACCTGCCACCTCACCTAATTTTATTTTATTTTTTTGTATTTTTACTAGAGACAGGGGTCTCACAGTGTTGGTCAGGCCGCTCTTGAACTCCTGACCTGAAGTGATCTGCCTGCCTCGGCCTCCCAGAGTGCTGGGATTACAAGTGTTTTCCCGGAGAACCGCGCCCACTCTGTAGGCTACTTTCTATCCCTCCTGTCCTCATTTCCATATTTTCCTGGCCCAGTAAAATGACTTCCATATTTCCACTCTGTTCATTTTACCTTTACCTTGCACCCGATAAAATCTATTTTCCAAAAAGAAGATAGAGTGATCTTTAAAAATGTTAATCTGATCCTGTTACTCACTTTTGCAAAACCTTCAGTGCCAGCCGGGCGTGGTGGCTTAAGCCTGTAATTCCAGCACTTTGGGAGACTGAGGGGCGGATCACGAGGTCAGGAGATCGAGACCATCCTGGCTAACACAGCAAAACCCTATCTCTACTAAAAATACAAAAACATTAGCAGGGCGTGGTGGCGGGTGCCTGTGGTCCCAGCTACTCGGGAGGCTGAGACTGGAGAATGGCATGAACCCGGGAGGTGGAGCTTGCAGTGAGCCGAGATTGTGCCATTGCACTCCAGCCTGGGCTATGGAGTGAGACTCGGTCTTAAAAAACAAAAACAAAAACCTTTAGTGCCGTCCTATTCCTTGCCCGTGGCCTTCAAGGCTTGGTGTGATTTGACCTCTGCTTGGTTATCACTTCTGTCACCTTTGCTGCCTCCACCTAGACTATCTGCTGGTTCCTGGTAACTCCATTCTAGCTATACCTTGCTGCTTCTGAAATAAGCAGGAGTACGGCCTTTATGCTTGCTTTTTTCTCTGCCTGGAATGTGATTTGCTTCCTCCCTCCCTTCAGATTTTCCCCCTAGATGTCATCTACTAAGAGATCTTCTTTCACCGCCTAAACTAAAATAGCTGTATCCCCTATTCCCATCTCCAAGTCATCCTTAACCCTTTCATGCTTTTCTATAATACTTTTGTCTCCTGGAAAACATATTACATTTGCAGTCATTTGTCTCCTTGTGAGTGTCTTCCTCATGAGCCTGTAAGTCTCTGAGGGTAGTACTTTAGTTTTTATTGGTCATTGTTAAATTGCTAAGACCTCATACAGTGGCACATAATGGGCAATATGTATATTTTTTGATGATATCTTGATGCATAAATCAGATGCCAGCCTTCCTTTCCCCTTGGATATTTCTTCTCCTGGCTCTTACGTGTAATCTGCTGGCTATCCAACCTGTGCCACATCAGAAAACTCTTGCTTGCCTTGGGTAATATGATTTTTCCAGTACTGAGGGGATGTCACATTTGCCAAGTGGTTGGAGCATCTGAAAGGACTAATTTATTTTGCAGAATCTCATGAAATCTGGGTGAATTAAATGTGAAATAATGGCGTATATAATTATGTGAAAAAATCAGATACCATTATATAGAGTACTAGCAGATACCAAAATGTTTAAGAATAATTTATAAACAGAAAGGAAACTTAAGTCTGTGAAAATTCTGTCCAATGACTTATTAGGGGTTTCAGTAAGCATTTGAAGAAAAGGGTCAATTATTCTATTACAGTTTTAGAACTTCTTAGATAATTTTTTTTGGGGGTAACAATTTACTGTCAGTCATAATGGTCAGCTTTCAATGAGCAGCGACTATTGCTCCCAAGTTTTGTGGGTTGAGGGGGAGGGGGGTTCTCCAAAGGTGGTTAATGCTGTCTTTAAGAGTGCACATTCTGCTGGGTGCAGTGGCTCACCTGTAATCCCAGCACTTTGGGAGGCCAAGGCAGGCAGATCATGAGGTCAGGGATCGAGACCATCCTGGCCAACATGTTGAAAACCTCATCTCTACTAAAAATACAAAAATTAGCTGAACGTGGTGGCACATGCCTGTAGTCCCAGCTACTTAGGAGGCTGAGGCAGGAGAATCTCTTGAACCCAGGAGGTGGAAGTTGCAGTGAGCCGAGATCGCGCCACTGCACTCCAACCTGGTGACAGAGCGAGACCCTGTCCCGAAGGAAAAAAAAAAAAAGTGCACACTCTTTCTTGTCCTTCCGGTTTACTGCTGCTTGGATAGTTTTGAGCATGGTAATATGAGAATTATTGTCAAAGGCATTAGAGCCCAAAAGGAGTCAGGAAGATTTTTTTTTCCCTGATGATAAACTTTTTGAACCATTATCCAGTTAATTTGAAATACTTTAAGAAATGATTCACTTACGATTCCCCTGTATGAATATTCTGTAATATCTAATAGAAGTGTCAAGTACAATTTTTTTATATGATCTAAAGCTTAAGCTTTTTTTTTTTTTCTCTTAATTTCGCCCCATTAGTCTTACTTTCATCTTGTTCATGTCAAAAATTTACTCTCCATTTTCAGCCTTGTGCACTTCGGGTGTGTTTCTGGAATTAGTGACCTGAATTATGTTCTTCTGTCTTTCTCTTGGCTTGGCTGCTTCCTTTCCTGTTTCTCTTCTTGGGGCTTTCTCGGGTTTAACTTCGTATTTTGGGAGTTAAAGTGCTCATTCCTGAGTCCAGCAACCCATCCTGAGGGAGGGATGGATCAAAGCCTGCTTCATTTCAGATGTAGCCAAGATTTGCTGGGCTTCCCGTCATGGTAGGCATCGTGCCTGTTGCTTTTTGCACACACTGTCTCATTTCATTGCCATAAAGGCAGACCTCTGAGGTGGGTATTTTTTTTCTCATTTTAGAGGTGAAAAAACTGGATCATATGGGATACCTGAGTTTGAATCTCAGATCTGTCTTATTGACTCCAAATTCTGCTCTATCACAGGGCAGTAAGCCAAAGAGATTTCTTTTTGGCTGCCATTTCACATTACAAGCTAAGATTTAATTGACTTTTCACTAACTCCTGGGTCACTTTTAGAAATGGTGCTTTGGAAGAAGAAACCTCTTAGCAGATGACATCATAAAAGTTACTTTTTCCCAAATGATTCATGGAAGCAGAAATGGTAATATAAATCACAAAATATTTATAAGTAAACAATAAAAACATTTGATATTATAAAAAAAAAATTCCCCCTCAACTTCTTCCCAAATACCACTCCCCATACATGCTCTTTTCAACTCTGGCTTTCCATGTTGCATTATAGGTTATTCATTTGTGTCTAGATATCTTTCCTCTTTGAGTTTTCTTTGATAATTTAGCAATCTTTATCAGTGTTTGCAATGTCGCATGTATTACCATTTGTGAATTTCATTAACAAGCTATTTGCTGCCTCTTTCAGACCATTAATGAAGATGCTAAATGAAACTCAATCCATCAATCCCTATGCCACCCTGCTGGAAAACTAGGTACTCAGAGGTTTATGATTATTTCTTGTTCGTGACTCTTGAGCCAGTTCCCAAATCAACTGAGAGTACTTATAGCCAAGCCAATTTCAATTAATCTGCCAGGAGAATTTCATGAGCAAAAGCAGCACCTGCTTCTCTAAAACTAAGATGGATCACTTGCATTCACTTAACCTACTAAAATTAAAGTTGTGTCCAAGTAGCAATTATGAGACATTACTCTAGTGATAGTCAATCTTTTTTTGAATTTCTGTTTACCTCATATTTTCTGTGACCAAGAGTTGTTTCTTAAATATGTCTAATTTTCAGTTCTACATTTGAAAATCAGTATGATTATTTGTGTTCTTTATCTCATAATTTAAAAGAGGCTTGTTTTAGTGTTTGTTTCTCTGCCACAGCTAATAATTTTTCTGCCACAGTTTATACTAGAAAAAATTCTTATGATCAGTATTGTGTAATAAAAAAAATGCAGGCTTTGGAGTTAGTAGATTTAGGTTTAAAATCTCTGCTCCCCTGCTTTCTAGCTATCTGACTTTGGACATATAATAACTTCTCTGTGCCTGTAAAAAGCCTCAAAATAATGTCTATAGCATAAGAAAATCTATAAAAATAATAAAAACTACAGGAACAGTAATTTCTACCTTTCCAGTTTTTAGAATGAAGATGAAGATTAGCATTAATGGGATGTAATAAGTAGTCAACAAAAAGAAGCCATTATTGAATTGAATTTTTCTTCTTCATTTGCAGTGACTTCTGGCCTACTTATATATTCATGTTGAATGTTCCACGACTTAATTTAAAAAATAGTCAAAAGCCCAATAAAAACCAAGAAAGTCTAATATGAAAAAAATCAACCTTGCTAAGAAATTAATGAGTATTTTATTTTATTTTTTGAGACAGAGTCTCACTCTGTTGTCCAGCCTGGACTGTAGTGGCATGATCTCGGATCACTACAACCTCCGCCTTGTGGGTTCAAGCGATTTTTATGCCTCATCCTCCTGAGTAGCTGGGGCTACAGGCATGTACCACCATGCCCAGCTAATTTTTGTATTTTTGTTAGTAGAGATGCCATGTTGGCCAGGTTGGTTCTGAACTCCCAGCCTCAGGTGATCTGACTACCACGGTCTCCCAAAGTGCTGGGATTATAGGTGTAAGCGACTGTGCCCGGCCTGAATTTTATTTTATTTTTAATTTCTATTTTTATCTTAGATTCAGGGGATACACATGCAAGTTTGTTATATTGGTATGTTGTGTGATGCTGAGGTTTGGGGTTTGATTGATCCCATCACCCAGGTAGTGAGCATAGTTTTTTTTACCCAGTATCTAGTCAAGTAGATACATAGTTTCCAGGCTCTGTCCCTTTCCCTCTCTGCCCTCTTTTAAGTCTCCACTGTCTATTGCTCTTGTCTTTGTGTCCACGGGTATCCAATGTTTATCTGTTATTTATAAGTGAGAATATGTGGTATTCGATTTTCTCTTTCTGCATTAATTTGCTTAGGATAATGGCCTCCAGCTGTATCCATGTTGCTGTAAAGGACAATGTTCTTTCTTATGGCTGCATAGTATTTCATGATATATGTGTACCACATTTTCTTTATTTAATTCACCATTGATGGGTTGATTCTGTCTTTGCTATTGTGAATAACCTGCAACAAACATATAAGTGCATGTGTCTTTTTGGTAGAACAATGTATTTTCCTTTGGTTATATGCCCAATTAATAGGATTGCTGGGTTGAATGGTAGTTCCGTTCTAAGTTCTTTGAGGAATTGCCACACTGCTTTGCTTTCCACAGTGGCTGAATTAATTTACATTCTCACCAACAGTGTGTAAGTGTTCTCTTTTCTCCACAGCCTCATCAACATCTACTATTTTTTGACTTTTTAGTAGTAGCCATTCTGACTGGTGTAGGATGGCATCTCATTGTGGTTTTGATTTGCATCTCTCTGATGCTTAGTGACGTGGAGTAGCTTTTGATGTTTGTTGGCCACTTACACATCCTCTTTTGAGAAGTGTATGTTCATGTCCTTTGCTCACCTTTTTTTTTTTTTTTTTTTGAAACGCAGTCTCGCGCTGTCGCCTGGGCTGGAGTGCAGTGGCTGGATCCTGACTCACTGCAAGCTCTGCCTCCTGGGTTTACGCCATTCTCCTGCCTCAGCCGCCCCCCCTCCCCTGCCCCCACAGTAGCTGGGACTACAGGCGCCTGCCACCTCGCCCTGCTAGTTTTTTATTTTTTTGGTATTTTTTAGTAGAGACGGGGTTTCACCGTGTTAGCCAGGATGGTCTCGATCTCCTGACCTCGTGATCCACCCATCTTGGCCTCCCAAAGTGCCTTTGCTCACTTTTTAATGGGGTTGTTTTTTGCTTGTTGATTTAAGTTCCTTATAGATTCTAGATAGTAGACTTTTGTTGGACGTATAGTTTGTGAATATTTTCTTCTGTTCTGAAGGGTATTTGTTTACTCTGTTGATAGGTTTTTTTTTTTTTTTCCCTGCTGTGTGGTGGCTCTTTAGTTTAATTAAGTCCCAATTTGTCAATTTCTGTTTTTGTTGTGATTGCTGTTGAGGTCTTAGCCATCAATTCCTGGCCAAGGCTAATTTCCACAATGGTATTTCCTAGGTTTTCTTCTAGAAGTTAATAGTTTGAAGTCTTAGATTTAAGTCTTTGATCCATTCTGAGTTAATTTTTGTAAATGGTGAAAGGTAGGGGGCCAGTTTCATTCTTCTGCATATGACTAGCCAGTTATCCCAGCAGCATTTATTGAACAGGGACTCTTTCCCCCATTGGTAGGACATTAATGAATTTTAAAACCAATGAGATTCTATTTTATATCCACTAAACTTACAAAAATTTCATTGGTCAGGACTTAACATTATCAAAGTTGGCAAAGAATATGAAAACAGGAACTTACATACTGTGGGAATGTCAAGAGCCTCCACTTTTCTAGGTGTTTTAAACTTTTCCAGAGTTGAATAGCAATATAACCTTACAATCTTCCTATACCCTCAGAGACTCTCAGATGTGTCCAGAGAAGTTCATTGTGCAACAATGTTGATTGCAATCTGCTTGTGGCTGGAAAGAAGAAAATAACTAATTGAAAGGCATAAGTGGACATATAAACAATGGCATGCTCATTAAATGGGTTATATTACTAGTTAGGAATTAATTAGATTGCAAGTAAAAAAGAAAACCAACGACTGTACCTGTCAAGAAAATGTGAATTCTGCTTTTCTGATTTGATATGAAGTCCAGAGGCAAGGCTACTTGTTAGGAGAGCTTTACAAAGTCATCAAGAACCCAAACTTCTTTACATCTCACTCTCTCCTATCTAGCTGGCAGGTCTTTCTCTTAATGGTTACAAAATGGCTGCACTGCCACCATGAATTAATCCGCATTCTAGGCAGGAAATAGTAAAGAGGAAAGAAATGAGGAGGAGGCAACTGAACCATTGGGAACTCTCCTGAGCAAACCCCGGCCGAATTTGCTTATATCTCATTAGCTAGGACTGTGCCAGAGAGCTAAATCTAGCTGCAAGAAGCTTGGAAAGTATTGTCTAATTTTTCAGGGCACATGATTGCATTGAAAACCATGTTTCTCTTAGTAAAACAAAAAAGGGGGGGCATACTATTGGGTAGGCAGCTGGCACTGTCTGTCCCCTCTATTTAGAAGTTGAAAAGGATAAACTCTACCCACATTCACAACGTGGATACATCTCACCAACATAATTTGGGTAAAAAGAAATCTAAGTAACAGAACAATATCCTGGTATGATACAATTTATATGGTTTTTAAAAAACCACACACAAAGTAAAAATATCTGTTATTTACAAATACCTGTGTATGTATTTATAAGGTAAAAACATGTTTGGGAAAGCTATACACTTTGGGGAAGAGTAAGAGAGGGGAAAAAATTAGAGCCAACTACAGAGGGAGTTTCAATCGTTTCTTTAATGTGTGATTGCTAAGTAAAAGTTCTAAGAGTAAATAAAAGAGAATTAATTATGAACTATTTTATGAAATTATAGATAGGCACACTTCCAGGTTCCTAGTTGCAATGGTTTTCTGTTTTCAGGATCTTTTCTGTTCCAAACTTCCTAAGTATAAAAGAATGGACCCTGAGGTGACAATCTAATTAAATCGATATAATCATTTTCCAATAATGAAATCTGTCCTTTAAAATCCATAATAAATATTTTAAAGAGAAAAATAATAAGAAAACATAAATAGGGATTTGCTTTTGGCAATCTATTAAATATTTAATTTTGAGTAAAAATGAAATAGTCAGTTCCTTATGTTATCCAATGCCCCCTGAACTCTGAAATTCTTGTGGAGGAAATTACAAAGATGAAAAGTAAATGCCATTTGATACAACAAGACAGTTGGAATTTTTTTAGTAATATGTGTTGCGTTATAAAACCGTTATGAAAATGCATTGTTATGACAAATGATGAAGTTTGTAACATTTTTTTCCAATTCTTGGATCAAGCTAAAGCTAAAAGTATTTACTGTGGCAGTAATGGGATGAGACGGGCCACTGTAACTGATAAAAACATTTATGCTGAGAATTACCCTTATAATTTCTAGCATTTGTTTATACATTTATTCAATAAACTTTTATTAAGCACTTTTTATATATGAAGTCTTTGCTATGTATGGGGAGTTCAGATATTATACAATTACTACTCTGATACTTAAGGAGCGAGTGAAGAACACAGACAAGTAAAGAAAGATACAATAGAAGAGGTCCTATGACTGCCTTTTTCTTTTTAAATTGAACAGAGTTTAACTGAGCAAAGAACTATTCATGAATTGGGCAGCCTTCACCCAGGATAGGTTCTGAAAGACTCCAGTGTAGCCACATGGTGGAAGATTTATGGACAGAAAAAGGAAAGGGACGTATAGAAAATGGACGCGAGGCACAGAAACAGCCAGATTGGCAACAGCTTGGCGTTTGCCTTATTTGAACATGGTTTGAACAGTTAGTTGGCTGCCTTTGATTATGACTTGGAGATGGGAAGATGGAAAGGCTCAATTCACTTAATGGCTGTATCAGTCCAGATACCAACAGGAAATAGATGGTACACTCAAAGTAAGATAATGTGAGGTCAGTGGAATAAAGGACCATTTACAAAGGGTAGCCAGGGAATAAAAAACCGTAAGGCATAATGCATAACCCCAGGGCTGGGGTTAGTACCAGGTGCAGGTTCAGTGTGAAGAGAGGGAAGAAATGGTCAATGTTCTCCCTCGTCAGACCTGCTACCAAAGCTCTTTGTTGGCTGGACACAACTGGAAGTCAGGGCTTGACCCCTCACAGGTGTTGCTCATGCAGGTGACCTTCTTGGGAAGGAGAAGAGGGTGGAGAAGGTTGGGGAATAGATGTGGACACAAACACAATATCCTGCAGTATGGTTTTAGCTGGACCTTGAAAAATAGAAGCAACTCACTGAGAAAGCTTTGTGAGGGGTGTGAGGTGGAATGAGAAGAGGTAGGAGGTCTGGCAGTCTACACAGGAAACTACACAACGTGAAAGAGGAACTGTTTTATGGGTTTATTGTGTTTGGAATCTATTTTCACTTTATGCCATGGCACTGTAGAATATTGCATATATATTGCAGCACTCTCTGGCCCTCTCTCTATGTCTTCTTTCTTTCTTTTCTTTTTTCTTTTATGAGATGGAGTCTCGCTGTGTTGCCCAGGTTGCAGTGCAGTGGCGCAGTCTCGGCTCACTGCAAGTCCTGCTTCCCAGGTTCACGCCATTCTCCTGCCTCAGCCTCCCAAGTGACTGGTACTACAGGCGCCTGCCACCACACCCAGCTAATGTTTTTGTATTTTTTTAGTAGACACGGGGTTTCACCATGTTAGCCAGAATGGTCTTGATATCCTGACCTTGTGATCTGCCTGCCTCAGGCTCCCAAAGTGCTGGGATTACAGGCGTGAGCCACCGTGCCCGGCCTCTCTCTTTCTGATGTTGGGGGAAAATGTGCCTTGAACTCAACCTTGGCATGAAAATGTAACATTTTCTGTGTGCACCTGTCCACATGCCACGGACCTCTTTGGCAGCCACGGATTCTTTCTGAAAATACTCTTTAAAAATATCAAAAATAGGCCAGGCGCAGTGACTCACGCCTGTAGTTACTCCCTGCACTTGTGAGGTCAGGAGATCGAGACCATCCTGGCTGACATGGTGAAACCCCGTGTCTATTAAAAATACAAAAAATTAGCCAGGCGTGGTGGTGGGCACCTGTAGTACCAGCTACTCCAGAGGCTGAGGCAGAAGAATGGCATGAACCTGGGAGGCGGAGCTTGCAGTGAGCCGAGATCTTGCCACTGCACTCCAGACTGGGCGACAGAGCGAGACTCAGTCTCGAAAAAAAACCAAAAATAAAAAAAAACTGTATTTAAGATTACAGAGGACACACTTATGTTGAAATACTGTTATGATAAATCTAAAAATTGTGATGCAGCAAAATGAGCTTCTTTGTTAATGCACTAAATAGCATGTTCTTGTGTGGGTCTATTAACTATCATAATTTCAGTGTAATGATGTAGTGATAAAGTATCTTGAGATAACAATTATATTGTTAAATAGCAATATCTGTGATTTTCATTAATGACATAGTGCCAACTGAAGGAAATGTTAGAATTCACTTAGCAGTTAATGAAAATTGAGATATCATTTTTCCCACCCAAGTCTTGGAACCATTGGAAGTCTGTGGACCCCACGTTGAAAACAGCTGTTTTGAAGTACATTTACCATGTCTTTAGACAAGTCACATGAATTATACAATTATTAAATTCAGCGAATAAGATGAAAGCATATCTTATGTCAAATGTCATGCTAAGGAGATACATGATGAAGGACTTTTTTTTTTTGGACAGAGTGTCACTCTGTCGCCCAGGCTGGAGTGCGGTGGTGTGATCATGGCTAACTGCAGCCTTAACTTTCTCAGCTCAAGTAGTCCTCCCACCTCAGTCTCCTGAGTAACAGGGACAACAGACAGGTGGCACCATGCCTGGCTAATTTTAAAAATTGTTTTGTAGAGATGGAGTCTTGGTATGTTGCCTAGGCTGGTCTTGAATTCCTGGGTTCAAACTATCTTCCCGCCTTGGCATCCCGAAGAGTTGGGATTGTAGGTTTGAGCCACCACACCTACCTGGGAAATTTTTAAAACACTTTAAAATTCTGTGGAAAAATAAAATTATCCCCAAATGGCTCGTCATAAAATACTAGAATGCAAGAACTAAAAATTTCATCTGCTCTTTGCCAGAGACAGTTAATAACACACAGTGATACTCATGGAATAATCTATGTTTAATGCAATAAAAAACCCTATGATTGCTAAATTTCTTTTTTTTAATTTTTGTTTTAAGTTCAGGAGTACATGTGCAGAATGTGCAGGTTTGTTACGTAGGTAAACTTGTGTCATGGGTTTATTTTTCTAAAATACAAGTTATTTCATTACCCAGGTATTAAGCTTAGTACCCAAAAACCTCATCCTCTCCCTCTCACCATCCACCCTCCATTAGAGCCCAGTGGGTTGTTCTCCTCTATGTGTCCATGTGTTCTGATCATTTAGCTCCTACTTATAAGTGAGAACATACAGTATATGGTTTTCTGTTCCTGCATTACTTTGCTAAGGATGATGGCCTCCAGCTCCATCTCTGTCCCTGCAAAGGACATGTTGTCATTGTTTTTTATGGCTGCATAGTATTCTGTGGTATACATGAGGTAACCACAAAATAAATTCAACCCAACTGGGGTCTACCAAGTGGGAGAAGGGATGAGGGAGAGAATAATACTCTTTTAGTTTTTTAAATTTGAATAGTACTTTTGTTGTTGTTCTGCATTAAGACTTTTTTTTTTTTTTTTTTTTTTTTTGCTTTGACTTGAAATAAGTTCTTTGAGAGAGCATATTGCTTGGTTAGTAAGTAACCGGAAGTATGCATCAGAACTGTGAAATATATCATGCAAGAGACAAGCTAAATTTCTACAATAAAAATGTAACCTCTTTTTATGACACAGCTTTAGCCAATTATACTTATTGCTAATTCTTATAATTGGATGCAAATCATGCCTTCAGGAAATAGGCTGCAATGGATACTATCTTCTATTAAATGTTATTACAGGTATGTTACTTTTGAAAACTTTTTGTTGAAGTAAAATAAATAAAGATAAGTATTTACATGTTGTTTAGTCAGGGTTCTCCAGAGACACAGAATCAACAGAATATGTATATCCTTTTATCCATATATATATATCTCTATACTTGTATTATGTGTGTGTTTGAGCGTGTGTGTATATATATATATGTATATAGAGAGATCTCATATGTCTTCTCTCATTCTGTGGGTTACATTCTCACTCTGTTAGCAATATCTTTTTATAGTCAGATATTCTTAATTTTAGTATAGTCCAATTTATCATTCTTTAAATTTACAGTTAGTGCATTATATGTCTTAAGAAAATCTTTATCTACATCAAGACCATTAAGATGTCCTGTATTTTCCTCTATGATTTTAACTTTTTATATTTAGTTCTGCAATCCATCTGGATTTTATTTTTGTACCTATTTTGAAGTAGATGACAAGATACATTTTTTCCGTATGGATATCTAATTGACCCAGAACAACAACCAAAAATCCCCAGTCTATCCCATGTGACCATAGAGGTCTATTTTTGAAAACTCTTTGCTGTTCCATTGGTTATTTTGTCAACCCCTGTGCTAATGGGTCCGGAATTGGTGGGTTCTTGGTCTCACTGACTTTAAGAATGAAGCTGCGGACCCTCGCGGTGTTACAGTTCTTAAACATGATGTGTCCAGAGTTTGTTCCTTCAGACGTTCAGATGTGTCTGAAGCTGCTTCCTTCTAGTGGGTTCGTGGTCTCGCTGTCAGGAGTGAAGCTGCAGACCTTCGTGGTGAGTGTTACAGCTTTTAAAGGCAGCGCGTCTGGAGTTGTTCATTTTTTCCGGTGGGTTCGTGGTCTCACTGGCTTCAGGAGTGAAGCCACAGACCTTTGCGGTGAGTGTTACAGCTTGTAATGGCAGCGTGGACCCAAAGAGCAAAAGAACAAAGCTTCCACAGTGTGGAAGGGGGCCTGAGCAAGTTGCCACTGCTGGCTCGGGCAGCCTGCTTTTTTTCACTTATCTGGCCCCACCCGCATGCTGCTGATTGGTCCGTTTTGACAGAGTGCTGATTGGTACATTTACAATCCTTGAGCTAGACAGAGTCATAGAGTGCTAGTTAGCTAGATACAGAGTTAGCTAGATACAGAGTACCAATTGGTGCCTTTACAAACCTTGAGCTAGACAGAGTGCTCATTGGTGCATTTACAATCCTTGAGCTAGACACAGAGTCACAGAGTGCTAGTCTTCCAAGTCTCCACTAGGTTAGCTAGATACAGAGTACCAATTGGTATATTTACAAACCCTGAGCTAGACAGAGTGCTGATTGGTGCGCATACCATCCTCCCCCTAGGTATAGAAGTTCTCCAAGTCCCCATCCAGTTCGGGAGCGCAGCTGGCTTCACCCAGTGGATCCTGCACCAGGGCTGCAGGCGGAGCTGCCTGCCAATCCCGAGCTGCGCCTGCACCCTTCAGCCCTTGGGCTGTTGATGGGACCCGGCGCCACGGAGCAGGGGGCAGTGCCCGTAGGGGAGGATCAGGCTGCGTTGGAGCCCACCTCAGGGGGAGGAGCTCAGACACGGCTGGCTGCAGGTTCTGAGCCCTGTCTCGCGGGGAGGCAGCTAGGGCCGGGCGAGAATTTTGAGTGCGGCACTGGCGGGTGGGCACTGCTGGGGGACCTGGTGCAACCTCCGCAGCTGCTGGCCCGGGTGCTGAGTCCCTCACTGCCTTGGGCTGGCGGTGCCAGCTGGCCGCTCCGTGTGCGGAGCCCACCGAGCCACGCCCGTGCTGGCGGGAACTCTCACTGGCCCGCGAGCGTAGCGCACAGCCCCACTTCTTGCCCGCGCAGTCCCGGTTCCCGCCCTCGCCTCTCCCTCCACACCTGGTAAGCAGAGGGAGGGGGCTCCGGCCTCAGCCAGCCCAGAGAGGAGCTCCCACAGTGCCTTGGCGGGGTGAAGAGCTCAAGCGCCGCCAGAGTGGACCCCGAGGCTGAGGAGGGGCTGAAAGAGTGAGGGCTGCTAGCACATTGTCACCTCTCACTAATACCACTGTGTCTTAATTAAGGTTTACACTTCGCTTTCATAGACGGTAGTATAAATCCTCCAACTTTGTTCTTTTCTTTTAAGATTTCTCAGATGTACCTTTCTTTAAATTGGATAAAATTAAGAATTCTGATTTAGAAGACAGTGCAAACTAGACCAGACATAACTATTTAGATAATCACATCAGCTGACAGATAATCATAGATAATCCTTTATACCACATGTACGACAGAATTCATTCCTGTTGACATCTCTAGCTTGAATTGAGATAAAGTCTAGTATAACGAGAAGCTCATAGGCTTTGAATTCAAGTCGAGTGAATCTTGTAGTACTAACTAGATTTCCCTGATTCAGGTTCAGTAAATATTTACTTGGCATCTACTATTTGCCAGGTGTTATTCTGTGCATTTCTGCTGTAGCATGTTATTAACTTCATTAACCTCTGTGATCCTCAATCTCCCTTTTTGTAGGATAAATTATTATAGAGATATTTTTCAATATTCCACCAAACTATACTCTTGTCTGAAAAACCAGTTACGGTTCCTTGGCTTTAAGTAACAGAAACTGACTCTGAACAGAAACTGACTCTGACCAAAATGGAATTTATTAGAGAGACACTGGATGACTCATAGAATCAATGAAAGGTTGCACAAAAGGGCACCAAGAAGGATGAGGATCAAGATAGCTCAGGAGAAGAACCTCAGGGAGAGTCTGAGTTCCCTATAACGAGAATCCAAAGCCAGATTTAAGTAATAATGATTTATTGGAAGTTCAAATCCCAGAGCAAGAGTGAGAGCAAAAGGAAACGAGGCAGGAAAGGATGGGGAACGAATGTAGGTGATGCATTACCACGTGGCCGTGGTTTCATGATGAGTCCTGGAGAGGCTCTGCTGGTTTCTCAGTATATATACCAGCTAAGGTATGCAGAGGGGATAGCTGAACACTGCAGAAGGCAACGGAACTTCAGTCCAGTGCAGTAAGAAACTGAGAGGAAACTTACTTGCTAGCCCCATTCCATCCCGTTTCCTATTTCCTGTTGATCAAAGGTTATCCCAGAGGGAGATAGCTACTCTACCCTTCTAGATTGGATCACTCAGTCCCTTCAGCAGTCACATCCCATGCCCTGGGACTTGTGCCTTTTCTGTGAATCTAGAAAGGTAAGGAAGAGCCAGAGCATGAGGCAGTGGGATTTGGTGGTCATGCATGGAGTTAAGGTCCCAGCAGTAACTGAAGTGGAACAAAATAGCCAAGGGCCTAGAAGACAGGTGAGGTGAAGAGCATGTAATGATGTACATGTGATATGTCTCAAACTCATGAATTTGAGAAGTAGTGGTTCTTCAAAGTAATTTTTGCAAGGCAGATAAAAATGAAAATAAGGGGCCTGGGGATTTGTGGTTCATGCATGTAATACCAGCACTTTGGGAAGTCAAGGTGGGAGGATTGCTTGAGGCCAGGAGTTTGAGACCAGCCTAGGCAACATAGTGAGTAGCTGGGCAGATGGCACGTGCCTGTGGTTCTATTTACTCAGGAGGCTGAAATGAGAGGAGGCTTGAGCCCAGGAAGTTACAGTGAGCTATGATTACACCATTGCATGCTAGCTTGGGTGACAGAGTGAGACCCTGTAAACAGCAGCAACAACAACAAGAAGAAACAAAAACCAAAAAACAAACCAAGCAAAACAAACGTGTATGTGTGTGTGTATTTTAGTGCATCAAAATGCTCTTAATGGCTGAAATGAAAATGACAATAGTAGCAATGGCAAAGGTGTGGGGCAGCTGAAACTCAAATATTGCTGGTGTGAATGTGAAATGGCACAGTCAGTTTGGACAAGAGCTTGGCAGTTTCTTATTTAGTTAAATACATACCTACCGTAAGACCCACCAATTCTCCTCCTTTGTATTTGCCCAAGAGAAATGAAAATATGCTCAGAAGATGTTGCACATACATGTTCATAGCAGTTTTATTAACCATGGCCAAAATCTGTAAAGAACATAAATATCCATCAGCAAGCCAACAGATGAATAATATCCTCATTCAGTGGAATACTCAACCATCTAGAGGAATAAACTACTGATTCTTTTAACAACATGGTGAATGATAAAAACATGGCAAGTGAAAGAAGCTAGGGAAAAAAAATTACACATTTTAGGATTCAACAAAGGCAAAACTAATCTGTGGCAGTAGAAGTTAGAATTAGCGTTTCTTTGCGATGGGGAGAGAATTGACTACACTGGGGCATGTGGGAACCTTTTGGGGTGATGGACATGCTTTATATATAACTTGATTGGAGTGGTAGGTACATGGGAGTTTATGTCAAAACACGTAGAACTGTGGATATATTTTACTTAGTGCAGATTAGACCTCAATAAAGTTGATTTGAAAATGTTACTCTTAAAGAGGAGTCAGGACACTCCTACATTGTGGAACAATGTACTCAGCTTATCAACCACTAACACCAACTGAAAAAGCATCCGCCTGGTTTACCCATTTGTCTTCATCACAGATTGAGGGCAGGAGGGAAGGCAAATGTGCATGGCTCTTGGCTGATTTCCATTGCCCTATAGCCATTCATCTACTGTAGCTTTGTTGAATTCAGACAAACTTTTACTCACATGGTCCTATATCTTAATGTTGGAATGCATGAACAATTCTGAAAGACTATAGCCTCCTCTATACAGTGTCTTTAGGATTCTGATTTAGCCTTTATTTATTAACATTTCTATTCATGTCTTCCACATCAACCTAAATTTTTGTATCACCACCAGTCCTTCCTCCTTTTAGCCCTGTTGCTTTTCTTAGCTTTTTGATCCTCCATTATATTTTCAATGGGAGACATTAGGAAGGGGCTGAGGCAGAAACAGAAGAGAGTCTCCTAGGATTGGGGTGCTTGCCTCATTTTATAACTAAGCATGGTTGCTGAGTCATTTAATCTGAAGTAGATAATAAATGGAGATCCGAACTTCCTCCCAAGTATCTTCTGGGTGGTGTGTGTGCTATGAGATCATTTGCAAGTTGTCTCATTTCAGCTCTTGGCTTGTTAATTGTTGGAATTTCCTAACAGATTCTGGCAATGGCTTGGCTATCTGTTTCAGTTGCCAGGCTTCGAGTTCCATCTCTTTCTGAGTCTTTGTAGGTATTTCAAGGGCATGTTTGGAGATGTTGATATAGGGATGGCTAACCAGATGCCAGTTTATACCAGCAAATCCACTTCCATTAACATTGTAGGATTCTCTTGAAAGAGGGCTATATTCTTCAGCAAGATTTATTCTAACCTAAATGTGTGCTGTTTAGTCCTGATTTTGTCAGTTCAAAAATCTCTACTTGTGCTTGCCAACTCTCTCGCTGTCATTTCTAATCAACCTGGCACTTCCTCCCTTGCCTATATCTGTGTAATTACATTAATAGGATAGTGTCCCAGGGGATTTCATCTATATTTTACCTTGAAAGTGAAAAAATCAAGGATCTTGTAAATCCCTATTTCTCATGAAACTGCCTTCAAAGGACTGAGTACATGCCTATTTCCTTAGATTTTATCAGCGTATAAAATGCTGTTACAATGAAACTGATACTACCTTTACTTTGCAGAGCAATAATTGGCTTTCTTTCAAAAACCTAACCCAGTTATTTCCAACTTGTTTTAGATAAAAGGAAAGTATATTTAGAAAGTGTCTTTACAGGTAAATTTAGAAAGATTAGGTAAGGTTGAGTTTGAACACATGGCATGCAGCTTATTAAGAGTGAGCTTTCCACCAAATCCTTTGACCCCTAGAGAAATGTTCTCCAATTTTAGGATACCAGGTTCAACCCCAGACCTAAAGGACTAGAATGTGTAATGTCTGGGAAGTGGGAATCTGAATCGTTAACAGCAACCCAACCTGTGAGTTTCTGATGCTCATGTGTCCAGTCCACAATTTCAACATTACCCCATCGTTTGAAGACTCAATTCAAGTGAGTTTTCACATATACAAAATAGAAATGGAGTCCTGTATTTTTATACTCGATCCAGTCAACATTGCTGAAACTCAGCCTTTTTTTTTATGTAATCAAGTAATATATTTTGTCAGTAAGAACTTACTGAAGAGTTTCAAGAATTAGAAAGAGTAAAAAACATGCCATTCCGTTAGGGGAAATATATCTGTCACAAAGTCCATGCATTTTAAACTGGAAGAGAAATGCAGCCATTAGAATTTTTGTTTTTACTCAAACTTTCATAGTTAGCCAGAGTATTTATCTGTTTTATCTTAGAAATATTTTCTAGCTGAAAGTGGAGTGTAATATAGAACCGTGTGTACTGGTGAAAGGTAAGGGAGGAAGGGAGACTGGGTCTAGTAACCAGAGAACTGAGAAGCGACACATTTTGAAGCATCATAAGCAATAGAAATACTATATTCAAGACATTTCGAGCTAAATGGTTTAGGGAAAATAGCACTAAGTTCCTAAGAAAAGAACTACATATTATCAAAGCAAAAACTGGTTTGCATAAAATGGTCCAGCATCATAACATAAAGTTAAAATTATGTTCAGGGCCATCTGGTAAAGACATTTTCATTTGCTTTATTACATTTTGGAAAAAGAAATTATTCTTAAGTAGCTTCTGTTAAAGCTTAGATCTACGAAAGGGAAGAAAAAAATGCTAAATAGAAGGGAAGAAAAGAAGCATATTTATGCAAAAGCAATGGGACTTTTGCTACTTTTCTTTACCGCAGAGTAAAAGGTGTCATATGCCAGTGACCTACTTTGGGGAATCAAGTGAAGCAGAATCAGGCTAAGATGTGTTTTGGGAGCCCTGCGGTGAGAATTTCAGTTGGATTTCTGCCAGTATTTGATATCAAATTTTAGAAACAAAGTTTCTGCAGGAACCTAAGAAAGTATGCCCCGGTGACTGAGAATGATGCTTTTGGACAATTAAAAACCATGAATGAGATTTTGATGATGGAATTCTTAATTTCCATCTAATATACGCATGATTAATAGAGATATCATAATGATAATGACTGTTAGATACAAACTTGGTTCCAGCCACTGGAATAAGTGTTTAGTGCAAATTCTAGCATTTACTCATTGCATTAGTCCTATTCAGTATGTATTATTATAATTCCAGCTTTACAGGTGAGGATGCAGAGATTTAAAGTGATCAGAAAACTTACCTAAGGTAATATGACTGGTTAAGGGATGGATTTGAACTTCAAATCCCAACTTTAAACTGCTCCACTAAACTACTACCACACATGTATATGTATTTATAATTATACCAACATTCATATTTATATCTATGTTTGTTTGCAGTCATAGTTATTCATAAACATTAATTATGTCTCTTTCTATAATCTTGATAGCATAGCTTTTTCCCCCCCA
This sequence comes from Rhinopithecus roxellana, assembly GCF_007565055.1. NCBI lineage: Eukaryota > Metazoa > Chordata > Mammalia > Primates > Cercopithecidae > Rhinopithecus > Rhinopithecus roxellana. Next base: position 40,564,291 of record NC_044568.1, on the reverse strand, counting down.
GAAAAGTAGATATTCACAGTTAAGTTGAAGAGACTACAAAAATCTAAAGGGAAACTTTTGAAACATTTGGCTTTGAGTTTTCCTTCTGTTCTGCTGAAGTTACTTCAATATCAGCATCAACATAGAATATACACTTTGTGAGAGCAGGGACTGAATTCCTTCCTTTTTCTTTCTCTAGTTTCTTACTGCTGCCGCGTAATTAATAGTGCCAACACAAATCAGACACTGCTTTCTACATTTTTTTGCATTAATGAGCAAATTAAACAATCAAATGACTCTCAATTTTTCTGTCTCAGAGACAGTCTCTTCAAGAGTAGTAAATGGAAGTCATTCTGATTTTGATGCTTCAGAAACCGTGGGATTTTCTAGATTCAAAGAATGAATGATTTGTGGCTGAATGTTCATTCCTTTTCTCTTACTTCTCTAAGACTTGGGTGGTGGTCAGGATTGATTAGTTTTCCAAGTAAAGCATTCAAATGCAGTCTGATCTCCTGGTATTGACAACAGGTGCTGAAAGGGTAGAATGGATTAAGGAACTCTCATGAAATAAACATTTGGGTTAGGATTTTTGGAGATACTATCTTTATTTCTAATTGCTTTAACTCATTATGAGTTGAAATTAATTTGGAAACAATTATTTTTTAATAAACGAAGTCAGTATCACAGTGCTGTCTGTTCCATTTGAAAACAAATGTCTCTGGATCTCCATAGGAAAAATAAAAACAGTTAAATTGGAGGCTACCTAAAACTAGTCCTTGTCATTCAGAATAGCTTGAGGCTGCTCACATCATACATACCTTGGGCATATGCTGAAGAGAAAACAAAAAAATCGTGGAGAGATTAATTTAGGTACATTATTCTGATAATTCCTAGTGAAGGATAGTCACTTTTGTCTTTCATGTCCTCTGAGCCTTTTTATGAACTGATAGTTTGGAGCTAATGAAAACCAAGCTTTCAGATTTCCCGAGTCTCATTTAGACAGTCAGTAGACTGCCTGTCCAGAGAGGGACATCCGGTGCTTTCCAAAAAAATTCTCTAGGCCGGGCGCGGTGGCTCAAGCCTGTAATCCCAGCACTTTGGGAGGCCGAGACGGGCGGATCACGAGGTCAGGAGATCGAGACCATCCTGGCTAACACAGTGAAACCCTGTCTCTACTAAAAATACAAAAAACTAGCCGGGCGAGGTGGCGGCGCCTGTAGTCCCAGCTACTCGGGAGGCTGAGGCAGGAGAATGGCGTGAGCCCGGGAGGCGGAGCTTGCAGTGAGCTGAGATCTGGCCACTGTACTCCAACCTGGGTGACAGAGCGAGACTCCGTCTCAAAAAAAAAAAAAAAAAAAAAAAAAAAAATTCTCTAGTGTGAGGCTGTGGATTTGACTATGTTAGAGAGATTGTGAAAATTCAGTACAGGGATTTCCTTATTTATTTTATTAAATTTTTTTTTGAGACAAGATCTCACTCTATTGCTCAGGCTGGCTCAAACTCCTGACCTTAAGTGATCCTCCTGCCTCAGCCTCTTGAGTAGCTGAGACTAGAGTCATGCGCCATGGCACCCAACTCTGGAATTAATTTTAAATCCAACTTTACCACCTAATTGTATGACCTTTGGCAAAATGCTTGCTTAGTTTAAGCCTTTCTACCTGTAAAATGGGAATAATGGGTACCTTTATGAACATTAAATTAAATCTGTATGTGTACACACACACACATAGCATCTGTTACATGGCAGACACTGCGTTAATAATACAGTAGTTAATATTACTGTGAATCGGAGTAGTGTTACAGTTTCTTGTGTCTTGCTGGTGTATTTTCCTCAGTGACAGAAAAGATAACAGAAAAGGAAACCTAGATAATTTTGGCTACAGTGGAAGTTTTATAATAAGCTATTTAAACTACGTCTTGTCATATTTAAGCAACATAGTCAGTCATACAATATGATCCCTAAAATTTCCCATTAACAACAATTGCCTCTGCTCGTATTTTTCCCACACCTCAGCCAAATATATACAACTACGATCCCCAATTACTACTACCACTTATCACTACCATCACCGTCTCCCACACAACCTTCAACTACAACCACACCCCACACAACTACCACCACGACTAACATTCCCACTCATAACTACCCTCATCTCCTGCACAATGTTCAATGACAGCCACACCCCACACAGCTACCACCATCATCACCACCACTACTACCACTCACCACTGCTATCACCATTTCCCACACAACCCTCAATTACAACCACACCCCACAGAACTACCACTACCACCACCACCACCCACAACTACCACCCCCATCTCCCACACAACCTTCAACTACAGCCACACCCCACACAGCTACCACCACCACCACCACCACCACCACTAACCACTGCCATCACCACTTCCCACACAACCCTCAATTACAACCACACCCCACACAGCTACCACCACCACCACCACCACCACCACCACCACCACCACCACCACCACAACTCCCACCTACAACTGTCTCCCACATCATCACCATTACTACCTACAGTTGCCACCACTCATAACTGTCACCACTATCTTCCTGAATTGCTATCTCCATCATCATCACCTCTCATAACTATCACATCCTCCATCACCACCGTATCCACGATTACCTCAAACTATCACCACCATTACCCATAGCTACCGCCACCCACAAATGTCACCATTATCTCTCCCATAGCTACCACCTCTACTACCATAACCTCTACCTGCAGATACATCTTCCTCACCACTATTACCCATAATTATCACCACTGCCACCTCCCTCAACTACCACCATACAACCTACAACTACAGCCACACCATGCACAACTACCATCACCTACGAGAATCACTCACACCTGTCACTCCTGCCACCCACAACTGCCACCATGCCCTCACCACCTCTGCTAATACCACCACCATGGTCGCTTCCTTTTCTTAAGGAAAAGTGCAAGTTATTGGTAGAAAATCTTGTAAAAACCAACTGGAAAAAATATTCCAGAAAAGTAATTATTTCTTTGCTTTTCTTTCTTCTTTTTTGAGACAGGGTCTCACTCTGTTGCCCAGGCTGGAGTGCAGTAGCATGATCTCAGCTCACTGCAGCCTCAGCCTCCCAGACTCAGATGATTTCCTGCCTTAGCCTCCCAAGTAGCTGGGACTACACATATGCACCACCATGCCCAACTAATTTTTTGTATTTTTGTTTATGGAGACAAGGTCTCATTATGTTGCTCAGGTTTGTCACGAACTCCCGGGTTCAAGCAGTCTGCCCGCTTCAGCCTCCCACAGTGCTGTGATTATAGGCATGAGCTGCCTCATCTGACCAGTAATTATTTAAAGTAATTCTGAACATCTTTTTTTTCTACTTATAATCTTTTACAGTTAACATTTTCTATTGCTGAAAAAGTGATTCCTTTTAAAACACTTCTCATAAAATTGCCAGGAGGATACTGTACCTCTGTTACATAAATTTTGGCTTTCTCAATAAGTTCAAAACGATAACTCTGCTGCTTTAAAGAATGATTTCAACTTTTATTTTAGATTCAGGGGTACAGGTGCAGTTTTGTTATGTGTGAATATTGTGTGATGCTGGGACTTGGGGTACTAAGTCTTATCACCTAGGTACTGAGCATAGTAACCAATAGTTTTTCAACCCTTGTCCCCCCTCCTTTCCCCCTTTAGTAGACAACAGTGTCTACTGTCATCTTTGTGTCCATGTGCACCCAATGTTTAGCTCCCACTTATAAGTGAGAACATGCAGTATTTGGTTTTCTGTTCCTGTGTTAATTCACTTAAGATAATGGCTTCCAATTCCGTCCATGTTGCTGCAAAGGACATGATTTCATTCTTTTTTTTTATAGCGTGTAGTATTCCATCGCATGTATGTACCACATTTTCTGTATCCAGTCCACTGTTGATTGCATGTCTTTGCTATTGTGAATAGTGCTGCAGTGAACCTGTGAATTCATGTGTCTTCTTGGTAGAAAAATTTGTTTTCTTCTGGATAGACACCCAATAGTGGGATTGCTGGGTCAAATGGTAACTCTGTTTTAAAGTTCTTTGAGAAATTTTCAAACTGCCTTCTGCAGGGGCTGAACTAATTTACATTCCCGCTAACAGTGTATAGGCGTTCCCTTTTCCCCACTGCCTAACCAGTATCTGTTTTCTGCCTTTTTAATAATAGCCATTCCACCTGGTATGAGATGGTATCTCATTGTGGTTTGGATTCGCATTTCTCTGATGATTAGTGATGTAGAGCATTTTTTTCATGTTTGTTGGGGACTGGCATGTTTTCTTTTGAGAAGTGTCTGTTCATCTCCTTTGTATTCTGCTGCTTCTCTTCGAAGTTTGACTCTTCTACATATAGTTATATCATACACTATAAATATGTTCCTCATTTGTGCTGACCTCATTCATATATAAACACAGGGGAAGGTAAAGAGTTAAATTCTAATATACTTTAATAATATAATAGAAAATGCATTCTCTTGGAAAAAGTATAATGTTTATTTAAGACTGTTGGCCCATCCTCATGTTCATCAGGTATGTGTAGCAGGATGAAAAACATTTCATTTAGTTTAAAGCACCTTTTTGGAGAAAGGGAGGTGCTGGTTACTGTAATAGTTTAGTATATTTTTTTTAAAAAAGTCTATTTCACTTTAAAGTTTAAAAATGCCCACTCCCTTCTGCATAGGAGTGGGCATTTTTCCTCCGAGTTGAAGACTCATTTTAAGAGCAGTTTTTCTAAAAAGATGAGTTTCCCAGACAATGTTAAGAAATGTGGGGTAGAGAGAGAGAGGGCTTTATTTCTACTCCATGCTCCTCATGACTCTGTTTTTTCGACCTGAAGTGTAAGCTTTCATTAAATTTATCAAGTGCGTTTTTCCTTTTTTTTTTTTTTTAAGTAGGCATGGACTACAACGAACTTTTAATTAATCATGAGGTTTAAAGTTTCATCATTTATGGTTAACAAAAGCCTTCCATGGAGTAGTTTTATTGAGAAGTATTCTGAATTATTAGCTTGCATACAAGCTAATAGAACTCTTGAGCTGGAGAGAAGAAAAAGAGAAGTGGCCTTTATAGTGACGACAGATTAGCATGGTGACACTCTGATAAGGAACAGAAACTGGGAAAAATAAGGCCTTGCCAAATGTAGATCTGGTTTCCTGGGTACCTTTTGTGCATGTGGGGAATTCAACTACCCATTACCTATTTATATATCCCTGCTGTGTTGTTAGTACCAAAGGAAATAACTTGCCCAGTTTTCTGCCCACTAAATAATTATTTATTGAAAAATTAAATTAGTGAAAGGGAAATTTTTATATCTGTTTTTCTTGCTTTCAAACATAGTTTATGCACATAAATTACTTTGGAAATCAAATGCCCCTCTTGTGAAAGAGAATGTTTATTTTGGAATGTACACAAAGCATGAGAAAAGGACATAATGGTGTGTGGTTCTCTAGAAGTTTTTACAAACATCAGAGAATATGACAGCTATTGCCCAATGTCTCTCATCTGTGAATATGCTGGGCTGCCTCCCAAAGAATATCCATTTCTTTCTTTTTTCTTTTCTTTTTTTTTTTGAGATGGAGTTTTGCTCTCGTTGCCGAGGCTGGAGTACAATGGCACAATATTGGCTCACTTCAACCTTTGTCTCCTGGGTTCAAGCGATTTTCCTGCCTCAGCCTCCGGGGTAGCTGGGATTACAGGGATGCGCCACCATGCTGGGCTAATTTTTGTATTTTTAGTAGATAAGGGGTTTCACCATGTTGGTCAAGCTGGTCTTGAACTCTTGACCTCAGGTGATCCATCCACCTTGGCCTCCCAAAGTGATGGGGATATGGGTGTGAGCCACCGTGCCTGGCCCTAAATGTCCATTTCTATGTGCAAAACTCAAATGATTTGCTCACGCTAATCTGTCTGCTGTTTCCTCCAAAGATCGATGAACTTCTTGAAAAATACACAATGAACTTCTTCAAAAATACACAATGAATGAGAGTGACCTATAATTTCAGAGAATTACTACTTGAGCATAGTTTCATTAAAAATGACTGCTAGACACTATTCACAATAGCAAAGACTTGGAACCAATCCAAATGCCCATCAATGATAGACTTGAATTAAGAAAATGTGGCACATATACACCATGGAATACTATGCAGTCATAAAAAAGGATGCGTTCATGTCCTTTTCAGGGACATGGATGAAGCTGGAAACCATCATTTTAAGCAAATTATTACAAGGACAGAAAACAAACACTGCATGTTCTCACTCATAGGTGGGAATTGAAAAATGAGATCACTTGGTCACAGGGTGGGGAACATCACACACCAGGGCCTGTCAGGCCCTGGTGGGCTGGAGGAGGGATAGCATTAGGAGAATACCTAAAGTAAATGATGAGTTGATGGGTTCAGCAAACCAACATGGCACATGTATACCTATGTATCAAACCTGCATGTTGTGCACATGTACCCTAGAACTTAAAGTACGAAAAAAAAAAAAAAAATGCCTGCCAGAATACAGTTAAACAACCAGCCTGGAACAAACAAACCACGGTCAATTAGATATAGAAGGTAGACTCCTCTTCTAATTGAGAACCTATTGCTGCTATGAACCTCATTGTACAATGTCTCTTTGAGACCCTGCTTTCAACTCTTTTGAGTATATACCCAGAAGTGAAATTGTTGAATCATATGGTAACTCAATTTTTATTTTTTTTGAAATATTGTCCTGCTGTTTTCCGCAGTAGCTAAATCAGTTTACATTCCCACCAACAGTGTACAAGGGTTCCAATTTCTCTACCTCCTTAACATCCTGGTGGATGTGAGATGGTTGGTATTTCATCGTGGTTTTGATTTACATCTTCCTAATGATTAGTGATGTTGAGCATCTTTTTATATGCTTTTTGGTCATTCATATATCTTCTTTGGAAAAATGTGTTAAGTCTTTTGCTTAATTTTTATTTGGGTGGTTGTTTTTGTTGTTGAGTTGTAGGAGTTCTTGATACATTCTGGATATTAATCCCTTATCAGACTATGTGATTTGCCAGTATTTTCTATTCCATAGTTTCCTTTTCACTCTAATTGTGTGTTTTGATGCACAAAAGTTTTAAATTTTCAGTAGTCCAATTTATCTATTGTTATTTTGTTGCCTGCTTTTAGGGTCTTATACAAGAAATCATTGCCAAATCCAATATCAAGAAGTTTCCCCCCATATTTTGTAAGAGTTTCAGAGTTTAGCTCTTATGTTTGTCTTTGATTCATTTTGAGTTTTTTTTTTTTTTTTTGTATATGTGTACAGTAAGAAGAGTTCAACTTCATTCCTTTGCATGTGGACATCTGGTTTTCCCAACACCATTTGTTGAACAAACTGTCATTTCCTCATTGAATGGTTTTAGCAACCTTGTTGAAAATCATATGAACATATATGTAAGGGTTGTACTTCTGGGCTTGCCAAATCTTTTGATGTTTCAAAACAAAGCAGATTCAGAATTTCATGTGTAATAGTATTTTAAAGTATAACAATGTAAATGTAAAAACATAAAAATTAAAGGACTACAGAGCCAAAACAAACAAAACACAAATATACAACATATATGGGCCAGTTTTGAGTCCATTGGGCATTAGCTTGTTGCTTTTATTCTGAAGAGAACAGAGATGGATGGATATATATATATATGCATACAAGAAGTTCTTCTCTAGTGCATTTACGGTTAAGCAATTTTTTTTTTTTTGGAGGCAGAGTTTTACTCTTGCCCAGGCTGAGTGCAGTGGTGTGATCTCGGCTCACTGCAACTTCCACCTCGCAGGTTCAAGCAATTCTTTTGCCTCAGCCTCCCATATAGCTGGGATTATAGGCACCTGCCATCATGCCCAGCTAATTTTTGAATTTTTAGTGGAGACGGGGATTCGCCATGTTGGCCAGGCTGGTCTCAAACTCCTGACCTCAGGTGATCTACCCCCTTCTTGGCCTCCCAAAGTGTTAGGATTACAGGCATGAGTCACCGCGCCTGGCCCAATTAAGCAAATTTTTGTAGAGAAGTATTAGTATGGAAAAATAGGTCATTTTAGTTTTGCTAGAGGGGTGAAGTAAGAAGTAAAGTGGGATTCTGAAGCCATTTTCCCTTTGCAAGGGTAGGCAACGTTGCCCGTGGAATGTTACCCATGTATCTCTCCAAAAGCTCAGTTTCTCTAACGATGTAAAGATGAAAAAAGAGAGAAGAAGGAAGCTAGCATTTGTCAAATGACAAATCTATGTCAAGTGCTTTACAAATTTTAGCTTACTGTCTTCCAAAAATTTCCCTCTAGATTGTCTTTTATTATTCCCTTTAAAAAACCCCCAAATGCTTAAAGTTAACAAGAGGTGGGGAGTTTATTTTAGGTTACAGTGAATGGCAGAACCAGAATTCAGACAGTTCAGCCATCCTCCAATATTTGCATGATCCATCAAGATACTACATTGTCTTTACATAAAAGTTTCCCAGTGACTGAGATGGGAAGCCAGGTGGCTGAGTACAGGAAAAGAGATCATGCTTCTTCATTAGTTCTTTTAAAATAATCAACTAGATTTAAAGGAAATAAAGATGAAATCAGGGCCATGCATGGTGGCTCATGCTTGTAATCCTAACACTTTGGGAGGCCAAGGCGGGAGGATTTCTTAAGCCCAGAGTTCAAGACCAGCCTGGGCAACATAGCAAGACCCTATCTCTAAAACATATACAAAAATTAGCCAGGCGTGGTGGAGCATGCCTGTAGTTCTAGTTACCCAGCAGGCTGTGGTAGGAGGATTGCCTGAACCCAGAAGGCCGAGGCTGCAGTGAGCTGGGATCACGCCACTGCACTCCAGCCTGGGCAACAAAGCAAGACTCTTCTTCTTAAAAAATAAAAATAAAAAATAAATAGAAATCAAATCTTCCTGGCTTTACACTGTGTTATTACCTTAGTATAAGCCCCAAATCCATCAATTTATGCAAGTGTTTGCACCCTATAATTAGATTTTGTCGTTTTAACTAAGTTCCTAAAGTGTGGGCACTTAGTAATTGGTGACAATTATTATTCTGCATCATAATCCTGAAAAATTTGAAAAACCGTAATTACTGAAAGCAATGGTTTTTCAACTACCACCACCTTTTGGGAATATGAGTGAGTTTCTGAATATATAGGAAGCTTTTAAACTTGCAAGTCCCTTCTTATGTCAACAAGCCACATATGCTTCTTTGAGGATACCAAAAGGAGGGCATAGCCCGCGGAATTACAGATTCTGGGCCAGAAAGGACCCTGGATAGCTCAGTTCTCAGATTTTCCTCATGGTGAAACTAAGGTTAAGTGTGTTCTTCATGTCCAGAGCCAAGACTAGAAGTGAGCTCTCTTCAATCTTAGTGCAAGACTTTCTCTGGTACATCTTTCTTTATTAGCTAGATGCTGCTCTGCAGCTAATGCAAGAGACCCCGACATTCATAATGGCATCGAATAGTATCTGTACACTAAATATTCTACACATCTGTGTTTCTTCTTTCTAAAATATATGTAGAGGTTACTGTGATTTTTAGTGTTCACTGAACAATTCAGCTACTTGCCTGAGCACTTTTTATGAACAAGGACTGTGCAAATTGCTCCATATACAGTAGTGGGCTTAATGACACAGCCTTACACCTTCATAAAGTTTATATTCTGATGAAATGAGACTGACAATAGATGGTTAAACAAGCAAAGCTAAAGCGTTACAGTTGGCAAAACAGAATCTATGAAGAGACATAAAACAGGGTGAGGATAAAAAGTGCAGGCAACTGATGTTTGCTCTTTTTTATTGACAGGTTCAGCAAAGGGCTCACTTAGCTGAAAGGGTAATGTCTGAGCACAGACTTGCAGGAAAAGAGGGACCCAGCCATGGGGGTGTCTGAGGAAGGAGAATTAAAGGAAAAGGAAAGACCTTAGATGTCAGTGTGCCTGGAGTGAAGTGAAAAAGAGAACTATATATATCATAGACTATATATGAAAAGTCCATATTATACGTTGAGGAGGTTATAATTTATATGAAAATATTAACTCTTAGGAAAAATATTTCCTAATCAATGTTAACATTTTGGTCTATCTTCAGCTCTGATCTCCAGTCCTGTCGTCAACTGACGCATTTTATCTTCCATTATATAAGCTTCAGAATAGCAGGGATCTTGCCTATTCTGTTCATTGTTTTATCCCCTCTGCCTAGAAGCATGGTCAGTTCCTAATAAGATGTTGAAAACATCTGTTGATATAATATAAAATGCAGATGGCCCCATGTATTTATTGTAATAAGTTTTTTTTTCCCCGAATAATATGTCCATACACTTTAAAATATTGAAAAGTGCTGTTGGAAAGAAAGAGCTGGGCTATAGAATCTTATGATATAGAGAAATAGTATTAATAACAGACTGTTTCCTAGGGTTTTTGTGAGACATAGATACGGTAATAATATAAGTTGAACACCTTGTGTAGGGTTGGCAGATACAAGGTGCTCAGTAATGATTCCTAATGGCTATGTTCCTCTTGCCCACCACCTCTTTCTCTTTTCAGATTCTGCTTTTGGAATGCGTCTCTGATATGAGCAAGTAAACACTGAGCAGAGAAATTCGAACAATTGTTCAGTCTTCTAAAATTTCATGATCTATTGAAAACAGAACTGGATAAAATTGTGCACAGCCACCTTATTCTAGGGTCCTGGCATGAACTTGAGCCCTGTTCCTCCTTCTGTCACAATATGTCAGAAATCCTGTGGAGACTTTCCCTCTATAGACCTTTCAATAACTGACAGTTCAAAGATGAGTCAAATAATTAAGACAGCTCTATTTGACATAATCAAGAAACATTGCTCTGGGAGCTGGGGAAAAGATAGTATAACTGCCCTCTTATATAGCAAGCCTGTTGAATTACAAATGAATGAACCAATGGCAAAGGGAGAATTCAGAACTTGATGCTAAGTGCCCGGTCCACACTAGGCATTTTGCTAGATGCTGTGAGAAATGTGGTAGTGAAATACAATGTTAGAATCACGTGGACAGAAGAGACAGTTACTAACAATGAAAGAAGTGTGTGCGGGGACAGCATGAATGATGAGGAGGCTGAGAATGGATTGGAATGGCTGAGGGAATTAGGGGAGGTTCAGTGAGGAGCTGGCATATTAAGTGTGTCTAGAGGAATGAGGAGAATTTTGTAAGGGGGATTCTAGCAAATGCAGTGCTGTGGTCTGCAGGTTAACAGTGAAATCTGGGGCACCAGCAAACTTTAGCTGTAAAGGGAGTCTACCACATTCTTAGCCGTCTGACCTCTAAGCTTCAGCTTTCTTGTCTGTGCAATGGAGTGGGGTTGGAAAATAGGCTTGGCATAAAGATTAAATGAGATGATCCACATCAGGGACTTGCACAGGCTTCAAACCTGGAAAGGACTCAATAAATATTAGCTACTATTGTTATTACTATTATTTTCCATTTTAACCAGATGCCAGTTTTTGTGCAATGGCGTAAGTCCAGAGAAGCCAGACAGAACTCAGATGACAAAGAGCCCATTGTGGATTTCAGTGTGTAAATTCTGCCCAGTAGGGTCCAGAGGAAGGAACGGCCTCATTTTGAGTGCTCACAGGGCTCCAGGTGCTGCAGGTTTTGGAAGGAACAGATGCAGCCCTACCTTCTAAGTACTTCGTGAGAGTCAGGCAAGAACCCACGTCATTCTGAATGCAAGAAAGACTGTGATCAGCTTCTGTAAAAGGGGTGCAAAAATAGCATGAAAGCCTAAGTACGAATTATCAGTTTCACTTAAAATATTAAGAAGAGGTGACATTAAAATGCATCTTTGAAAAAGAGCTATTAAAAAAATGAGTCCAAACCTGTTTCTGATTCTAGAAGTGCTACCACTTTTCTGGCTGTGACATCTGGGTGAATTGCTAACGTCCCTAAGCCTCAGCTTTCTTATCTATTAAATAGGGATAATATAATACCTATTGCTTAGAGCTACTGTGGGGTTTATGGAAGATAATCCATGTAAAGGGGCTTACCCAGGACTATGCCAGGAACTGGTTCAATAAATCACTACTATATATTAGTATTATTTCAAGACTGTTGTATAGAATACAAAGCACTTTCTTACACATTATCTCGTTTGATCCTTAAAACATCCTTGTAACATTGGCAAGATGGACAACTATCATTCTGCTTTAACTGGCGAGGAAACTGAAGTTTGAAGAGATAAGTTTATCAAATCACAAACAACTGGTATGGGTCCTAGTAAGGGTTCAATGCCAAATCTAATATCCTGAACACATCTCCCCTCATTTCTCTCTGGGGAACACCCTCAGAAGATGTAATTGTTTTATTAGTTTAAAGCTAAACAGTTTCTTTTTTTTTTAAAATCAGAATTAAATTGTTTTATTGTTACTGGGATGTGGTCACTTCTGCAGTCAAATCTTCTGCTTATGGAAGTAGGTAGGATCAGATTAAAATCTAAATAAAATGAATTTGCAATAATTATTTGGAAAATCATAGCTAAAGCAGAATTTAAAAGATTGACTTGGTTCACTACAGTAGTATTCACATTAGCTAAAAGATGGAGGCAATGCAGGTACCTATCGACAGATGAAGGGACAAGCAAAATGTGGTGTATACCTACAAGGGAATATTACTCAGCCTTAAAACGGAAGACAATTCTGACACATGCTACAACATGAATAAAGATATGGTTTCTTTATAATTTCAGTGCTTCTTTCATTCAAATGAAACCTCATGGAAACCCTTAACTTAGGCAACAATAAATAGAACTGCTCTGTTGAAAGACTGAAGACTGTAAGATTCTCTCCTTTCCTTTTCCCCTAATGGCTGCATACAACCCAACTTGAGAAAATAAAAAAAGACTTAAAGCAAGATTCTGGATTTGGAGTGTGGAGAACAGCACAGGTAAGGGCCTTGTGGCCTGGAAGTTCATGGTCTTTTCACAAGCGCTCAAAGAGTTTAATGCTTCATTCTTGGCCGGATGCGCTTGCACAAGGCAGTGTGGTTGTCTGTAAGTCTAGTGGCCTGAGCCTTACAGAGTCAGAGCCTATGATGTTTCCTAACTGTGGGACCCTGGGCATGCGTCTTCTTCTTCTTTTTTTTTTTGAGATGGAGTTTCACTCTGTCTCCCGGTTTGGAGTGCAGTGGCGAGCTCTCGGCTCATTGCAGCCTGACCTCCTGGGTTCAAGCTATTCTGTTGCCTCGGCCTCCCTAGTAACTGGGACTACAGGCACTCACCACTGCCCCCCGGCTAATTTTTTTGTATTTTTAGTAGAGAAGGGGTCTCATCATGTTGGCCAGGCTGGTCTTGAAGTCCTGACCTCAGGTGATCCACCCTCCTCAGCCTCCCAAAGTGCTGAGATTATAGGCATGAGCCACTGTGTTTGGACTTTCTTCTTAAATTCTCTCTGGCTCATCCTCTCATTCACAGTGTGCAAGTAAAAGTAACATTGACCTCATGGGTTATTGTGAGAGGTAAGTTTGATAATAAACAGCATTTTGAAATATGCTTGCCAATATAGTAAGGGCTCAATAATCATTTATTGCAAATACTTTCACCTTTTGGGGCCTCTCATTTCTGCAGAATAAGAATAATAATTTGCCAAGAGAGTTTTTGTCAGACTTAAATGGGGTAATGTATACAAAATGCCTGACACAGTGCCTGGCACGTGACTAATGAAATAAAAGTCATCATAATAAGAAGACTAGTGACCATGATAATTATCTGGGTGACTTAACTCTTTTCTCTGAATCCTAACTTTCCCCAGTAACACATGTCCTGTGTTGTGTTCCCAGTTTTCTCTTCCCCCGCTCTGCCCCTGCTCACATACGAAGGATCTTTGCTGTTTCTGACGTCAGTCCCTGGACCCTTTCCACAGGAAAGGCTCATGTCCTCCAATTAGACCAATACCATTGACCCAGGCCCTTTGGCAATCCTGGCGCTTTCCATATTAATTTGACATCTGCACTTCACCTTGAAAAAATGCAAATTGCAGCAGGGATCTGAAGACTGTACGAAACACGGGTTTGCAGGAGTCTATGGTGTGCTAGCGATAATTGCAAATTTAATTCCCTTTGAGAAGATGTACAAAAACCTGACCACTCCCATCAGCCCAGAAGAAATTAGAATCTTGAAATCAAGTGAAATGAACCAAGTGAAAGGAGAAAGTATCATTTCTAAAGGAAAAAGCTCAGAACTTTATTATTTAAAATCTCCCTTTAAAAGTTTGGCTTAAAAACAGTGATTTTTAGCCCATTCGTTTACATTAGGCAATTAATTTTTCAGAATTAGTATTCTGAAAAGAAAAAATGGATCCAATCTTATTTTACAGAGACAAGTTTAATTTAAAATGTAAGTAAATAAAAAGGAGAATTGTAGGCAAAAGTTCATTGTGTTTTATTATCATCAAAGGAACAGTAATTTAAACTAAGCCAGCAGTGCCACTGAATAAGAAAAAATATAATCTTTAAGTTTGAAGAACAACTTGATTGAGGTGTTTTTTATGTATCATAAAATTCTCCTATTTCATGAATGCAACTCAATGAGTTTTAGTAAATTTACTGAGTAGTACAACCATCACCTTAAATCAGTTTTAGATCATTTTCACTCCCCTAACAAGATCATGTTTATTTACAATTAATGCTCATTTCTACCCCCAGTCCCTGGCAACCACTAATTTACTTTCTGTTTCTATAAATTTGCCCTTTTTGGACATTTCATGTAAATGGGATCCTGTAATATGTGGCCTCTTGTGTGTGACTTCTTTCACTTGGCATAATGTTTTTGAGCTTCCTTCATAATGTACCATGTGTCAGTAGTTTCTTTTTATTGCTGGATAGTGTTTCATTGTATCGATAGACCATGTTTTGCCTATCCATATGTCAACTGATGGCATTTAGATTGTTCCCAGTTTTTGTGTATTGTGATGTAATCTTATTTTTACAAGACCAAATGTTTTACAATCTGGTCCTCTGTTGGCTCTTCTCTCCTGAGCCTAAACAACTTGGGAAGTTATGGAACAGAGTGGAAGGCAGCACCTATTACAACCCGTGGCTTCCAAAGTGTCTGTCTTCCTCAGCTTTCTTTGTTCCACTCTGTTTAATATATTACATTAGAAGAAGAGCAGCATTTTCTGCTTTTTTGAAGCCTAGTTCAGGTCCATAACTATACGGAACCACAGATGATTTTAATGGACAGTGGGGAAGGCAGACTGCTGAATGTTCTATGGTGCAGGTCAAATCCCCCACCCACATTTTGCAAAATTTCTTCTGTTAAAATTTTCTTCGCATCCTAATTGAGGCCATATGTCAAAAGTAAGTGAGTGAGCAACCCCCCAGCTGAAATTATTCATTTAGTCTATTCTTACTCACATTTTAAATATAAATATGAACTTATCATGAAAGTGTCAAAAGCTCAGTTGGTTGCACTTTCATGGTTTATGCTTTGCTGTAACAACATTATTCATCTTGCTCAGGATGGCATAAGAGAGAGTATTTAGAACCCCAAATATCTCCAAAGGATCTCAGGCAACAAAATGAGAAATAGAGGTAGAGAGAGAGAGAAGCAAATGGAAAATAGGAATGAATTCAGCTCTAGATATTTTCAATTGCATGGTCTGCATTTGATAGAATGATTTTACTTCTGAGCAGCCAACATTAGCCACATGCCTATTACATGTAGAATGCAGAATCCTCAACCATTAGCTGGGGGTGCAACGATAAAAATGTTTATGAATTGGATTGCTAACAATATTTATTGAGTAACAATTTTGTTCAGTGCACTCTATGTGTACTAGGCATTTAAAAGTGCAAACCAATTTGGTGCTTGTCCTCGTGGACCTAGTAGCCAACTGGGGAGCAAGATAAAGAGTCAATAAAGAAATACACGAAAGAACTACATAGCGATAAATGCTATGAAGAGATAAGAAACCAGGCTATTGAGGAGGAGGGTAAGGAGAGGGTGACCTCTGAGAGGGTGACATTTAAGCTGAGTCCTAAAGGAAGGGAGGAAATAGAGTGAGAGAAAGAATATTCCAGGCGGAATCAACAACAAGGACAAGGGACCCCAGAGGAAAGGGACACAGCATGGTTCTTACCCTCAAGGATCTCACATGCTCCTACAGAAGACAAAGTAGTATGTGAAAAAAAAGCATACATGGGTACTGTGTGCACAAGAAGAAGCTCCGAATGATCTTTTGTGGGTCATAGGAAAATAAGACTTTAATGACTGAACTGATGAATGAGTAAGTTACCGAATGGACAGATGGACAGATGACTGACTGAGAGACTGACAACGCAAGGATGCATAAATGGAAAGAAGCCTTTTTGATAGATGGAGAATGATTTATTTATAATCCAAGGATAGGATTGTGTAAGAGAGAAGGCATACAGGATGGATGGGAAGGAAGGGACAGAGAGTTGAAAGTATTTTCCAGTCATATGCCTTTTTTCCCCCTTAGGGGCTAGCTCTGAGTGGCTTCTTGCATTCTAATTTGAAGAACCCTTCTCTACACAATTTAGGCATGAAATGAGAGCATCTTCCACTTCTGTGACAGCTGTCTGGCGAGCAAAGGAAAATTAATTAACTGGCACGAATGGCCTGCAGGTCAGATTTTCCACATAAATGACGCATAAAACAGTTGTATCTTTTAAGATTGGATTCATTTTGAGAGAGTAAGGGAGGCGGGATATATGAACCCAGATTCAGTGAAAATGATCTTTACGAAGCCATGTATACCTGAATTCACACATATGACACACAAATATGTTTGTTGACCTTTTTTTCTTTCTTAGTTTTCGAGCGAAACCTTTTCTTAGAAGATTAACAAGAGAGGCAGTAGACATTATCTCTAGTGCTGCTGGATTGCGCCGCTCTGGGTTGCAACATCCTTCTGTGTTATGCCACATGGCAGTCCTGACAACTGTATATGTTATGTGATAGCCTCCATGGGCCAAGGCCAAATAGACTATCAGTATCAAAAATCATTCGAACCACTCACAGCTGGCCAATTTCCAACCTGATGGATTCTCTACACATCTAGAGAATAAGCAAGGGTGATCCTTGGAAACCTGAACTATTTGATTTCCCTCCAGAATTATTTTCTGTCATTCCAAGAGGAAATGAATATATTCCATCAATACAGGAACCCCAGAGTGCAAATGCAATTTCCCACAGCACAAGTAGCAACTCCAGAAAAGGCCCTTAAGCTTCCCACTCATGGCCAGTAAAATTGTTTTGTCTGATAGCATTAATAAAAATGACACATGGAGCGTTTGCTCAACTTGCAAAATGGGACATTTCTGGCTCTTTGTTTAAATTATTCTCTTATTATGTTTTATTTCAGATCAAAATGAAATTAACATATGTGGCGGCCAGTGGGTAGTGGTTACCATAACAGGCCACAGTCCAAAATAACTTCAGTTTGCTCTCTGTAAGCAGAGAGCAATTGTTCTCCAACAGGCAGAGATTTCTGGGTGGACTGTGCCGATGCCCAGTCCTGAGATCAAAGAAGGGATAGAGGTGGGAAGTAGAGTCAGAGCATGGAGATTAAGCTTGACTCCTTTGCGTGGCTATTGCCTTCTAAACCTTATTTTCTCTTTCTCTTTTTCTTCAGTTTCACTCACCTCACAATGACTTCTGATTTGTTTTCAAAGCACAGCATCTCTTCTTGCACAAAACATTCTTGTAACCTTCCTTCCCTGCCCTAGGTACCTGCTGGGTCTTTCTTCCTCTTTAGCATTTTGCACGTACTATCATTGCATATGAAAAATTTATATAAATTGAAATTATTTTGTTAATCTCTCATTTGGGCTCTGTGATTCACAAAGATAGGGGCTGATTGTGAAACTGCCTTTGCAAAAACTATAACAGTGAGAAAATTATGGCAATGAAGGAGATCTGATCTGGCCAACTCTCATCTTGCCTTTGGCTTTCAAGCTGCCCTGAATGATTCCTGGGCGTAGGCCAAGCTAACTTTGGGAGACATTTAGTTTATAGTTTAAATGTTAATAGCCCTTCCCCCAAACTCAACTGCCTTTAGTAAAGCTAGTGAGAGACCACCAGGCTAGGATGATAGACAAGCCTGAATTATACTGAAATATGGACATAAATCATCACCAGCCATTATTCTGGAGGTCAAAAGATATGCAACTCCCTCAATTACTCCTGCAGGTAACATCACAATTGTAGAACCTAAGATCGGCCTATAGAGATATCTTTTTTGGTTTTTTGCATGTCTGATTACCAGTGGCTCCACCTGGAACACCAACCACTCCTGTGGCCACCCACCCAGAAGGAACTCAGTACCCAAGGGAACCATTTCCCACACCCCTATGATTGCACCCCCAGCAAATCAGCAGCAAGCACTTACTGCCTAGCCACTTCCACCGCTTATCCCCAAACTACCTTTGGAAAATCCCTAACCTCTGAGCCTTTGATGACATTGATGGGAGTAATAACTTCGTCTCCTGCGTGGCATAGCCACCTCTGGTCAAGTAAACTCTTTCTTTACTGCAATGTCATGGTCTCCATGAATTGATTTTGTTTGTGCAGTGGGCAGGAAGAACCCATTGGGCAGTTACAGTTGTGCTGATTGTTTTTTCCTGTTATTCTTATCCATATTGTAGCCACTTACAAAATGAATAAATGTG
Organism: Rhinopithecus roxellana; assembly: GCF_007565055.1. Lineage (NCBI taxonomy): Eukaryota > Metazoa > Chordata > Mammalia > Primates > Cercopithecidae > Rhinopithecus > Rhinopithecus roxellana. Next base: position 40,545,627 of record NC_044568.1, on the reverse strand, counting down.
TAGGAACACCCAGAAATTTCTCCCCATTCTAGCAATTTTCACTGAATCTAACATTTTTTTCTCCATCTTTGTTTCTACTTAGTCTATACTAATTTTAACATATTTTTGGTATTTCTTCAACCGATTTCCTAGAAAAATTAATTTTAATTTTATTTTAGAGTCAGGGGTTTATGTGCATGTTTGTTATATGGGTAATTGTATATTGGTGGGATTGGGCTTCTAATGTGCTCATTATGCAAACAGCGAGGATTGTACCCAATAGGAAATTTTTCACTCTTTGTCCCCCTCACATCTGTTCCCCTTTTGACATCCCTAGTGTCTATTGTTTTCATCTTCATGTCCATGTTTACCCATTGTTTAGCTCCCGCTTGTAAGTGAGAACATGTTTCTGTTTTTTCTCCCAACCTGGAGTTAGTTCACTTAAGATAATGGCCTCCAGCACCATCCACGTTGCTGCAAAGGGCATGATTTCCTTCTCTTTTTTTCTTTCTCTCTTATGGCTGTGTAGTATTCCATGATGTATATATACTACATTTTCCTGGGAACATTTATATCAAGTATTTTTAGGTAGAAACTCTGTGACCTTTGCTTGGCTTCCTGTAGCAGCCTGGCTGCACGCTGGCTACATTGTATATGCAGCGCACAGTCTCAACGTATCCTCTAAATGCCTGCAGATTAATATTTTTATTTTTAGACGCAGTCTTGCTCTGTCGCCTAGGCTGGAGTGCAGTGGCGCGATCTCGGCTCACTGCAGGCTCTGCCTCCTGAGTTCACGCCATTCTCCTGCCTCAGCCTCCTGAGTAGCTGGGACTACAGGTGCCTGCCATCTCCCTCCGGCTAATTTTTTGTATTTTTAGTAGAGACGGGGTTTCACCGTGTTAGCCAGCATGGTCTCAATCTCCTGGCCTCATGATCCACCTGCGTTGGCCTCCCAAAGTGCTGGGATTACAGGCATGAGCCACTGCACCTGGCCCCCTGCAGATTAATATTTCTAAAGCCCTAATCCTTACCCTGCTTCAAACAAAATCAAAACCAACCAAACAAAACTTTTAATTTATTTCTGTTGCCTTAAAGAGAAAATTTGAGCTGGGCGTGGTAGCCCATGCTTATAATCCCAGCACTTTGGGAGGCCGAGGCAGGCGGATCGCTTAAGGCCAGGAGTTTCAGACTAGCCTGGGCAACATGGTGAATCCCTGTCTCTACTGAAAATACAAAAATTAGCTGGGCATGGTGGCAGGCGTCTGTAGTCCCAGCTACTTTTGGGGCTGAGGTAGGAGAATTGCTTGAGCCCAGGAAGTGAATGCTGCAGTGAGCTGAGATCACGGCACTGCACTCCAGCCTGAGTGACAGAGTGGGACCCTGTTTCAAAAAAAAAAAAAAAAAAAAAAAAAAAAAAAAAAAGAAAACTTAAGATCCATAGACAGATAGTATGGGTATTGGGTCAGAATCATAGTACCATCCTAACTATTTCTATAAATTATCAGCTGTATGAGCCTTGGACAAGCAATTTAGTTTATCCAAATCTCAGTTTATCCATCTGAGAAATGGGAGTAATAATAGTAGCTGTCTCTCAGATTAAGTGTGATAAAGCATGAAATGTATAGAACAAGGGGTGTGGCTTTTAACAATAATTAATGTCGTGGGTAGTGACTACCTGGGGCTGATGTTATGTGCATGGTAAAAAGAATTTACCAAGTCATAGGTAAAGAAAGGCAGATTTATTAGAGAAGGTAGGAAAATACATTGTTAAGAAAGCAACAGGCAAGTCACCAAGAGAGGAGCTGACTGCAAGGAGACAAAGGCTTGCTGGGGATTTTATAGGACGGTGCTTGTGCTGTGTGCTGAAGGGGGCTTTGTGCAGTACTGTTAATGCCAAGGTTACAGTGAGCTCACTTGCATTTTTCTATCAACCAAGGTGTCTGGTGATAGCTGGGTGCAGGAAGATTGTCAGTTATTTGCACAGGAAGGCTATGTGTCCTGGACCATGAAGAAAGGCAGACTCATAACTTACCTTCTTTTTGTTTGCTTTCCCTTGGTCCTACCAGCCTGACTCCTTCTCCCTAATTAGGATTTCACAATTAATATGTAATCCTTAATTTCATTGCTTATTGTTTCTTTTATTTCTATCCCCATTTCATTTTACTCTGTTCCTATTTTTCCTTCTGCTTTAAATTCATTCATTCAGTTATTCTTTCATTCAACAGCAGCAGTTACAGGATTAGCATATCAGAGACTTTTCCATGATGATTAACTTTGAAAACGAACATTTCTCTCTTGTAGAAATTCTACAGAGAACTGTTAGGCAGGATCTAAAATTTGTGCTCTTCCTAATGACTGTGGTACGTGTGCAGAAACACCTTATAAACACTGGTAGAATTACAGGATCAGAAAGGACAGCAGATCGCCCTCAGATATCAGAAAAGAGATCGCTGGAAACAAATCTATGGTCTCACCCCTTGGAGAGGATGCTCTGATTTCAAAGGACCAAAGCTTTGGCATGATGAGTTAGCATTATAGCCTTGCCATTTCTGCCTTCCTTTTGTGAGTTCATTTCTAAACTCAGAATGAGCAATTTCATGCAAATGATCTTGCTTCTAGGTTTTGGGGCTCCATCAGTTTCCACTGTTTTATGCAAAACAATAAATTTTATTCATTTCTTCTGTTATTTATTCAACAAAGTATCATGTGCCTATTGAGTGCCCAGGACTAGGGGTAAAGACAAACGAGATATATTTGTCTCGAGGGGGACAAATGATGGGGGAAGGTTGTAATGTGGATGGAAAGCAGATGCTTCATGCTTTTTCTTTTAGCATGATATTTATGCAGTAGTTCCCAATCAACTGACTCCCTTGGCAAAAATATCACATTTGTGTACCAATGCAGCAATCTACCTACAATAACTTCAAATTATAAGTATTAATTATATGTTTGGTCTCACATGAATCAAGAGGTATTAAGGTTTTCCTTTTCCTGATTTTCATGGCAATGTCCCCTGACCTCACCCAGATTCTCTGTGTGTGGACATTGATCTGGTTTGGATCTGTGTCCCTACCCAAATCTCATGTTGAACTGTAGTTCCTAATGTTGGAGGTGGGCCTGGTGGGAGGTGATTGGATCATGGGGACAGTTTCTCATGAATAGTTTAGCACCACCCCCCAGTGCTGTTCTTGTGCTAAATTCTCACAAGATCTGGTTGTTTAAAAGTGTGTAGCATCTACACCCTCCTTCTCTTGCTCTTTCTCTGGCCGTGTGAAGTGCCACTCCCCGTTTGCCTTCTGCCTTAATTTTAAGTTTCCCTGAGGCCTCCCCAGAAGCTGAGCAGATGCCTCTGTGCTATCTGTACAGCCTGAAGACCCATGAACCTACTTTCTTTATAACGTACCGCATCTCAGGTATTTCTTTATAGCAGTGTGAGAACGGACTAATACAGACATGATGCCAATTACAATAATAACAGGCCAGATAACAATGTAGGCAGAACTGAGGATCTGGAGCTAGAGAGACCTGGGTTCAAAACCAGTTCTAAACAGTGTGTTGCTGGACAAGTTACTCAACCTATGTAGAAGATGTAGAATGGGCCCATCTTAGGGCACTGTCAGTGCTGTGCAGAATAGGTAAGATAATGTATTTGAAGCATTCAGCCCGGAGTTATTGCATGGTAGTTACTTACTCAATGGAATCTCTCCCTTTCTTCCTCTCTTACAGTGTAGTACTGTGCCATTCATGGCAGGGGTTTCACTTTAAATTGTTGTGGCCTTTATCATGTGGTGCTGCTTCTGTCTCTGTTGGGGCAAGAATTGAATGCTCTCACATCTCATCAGGCTTTTCTTCACCTTAGGGGTTTGAGCCCTGTAGATTCACCCTGAGGCTGTGTATTCCTAGGGAAGGCATAAAGAGAGAGCCAAAGGAAGGGACAGAGTGAAGCCTTCCCACCGTTCCTCTCACTGCAGCTCCAGACTCAGAGGCCCTGCCTTATGAGGAGCTCTGAGGAGACAGCTTCCTCAGACCTTTCCTAGCTGCATGCCTGGTGCAGAGTGAATCAAACAGTGGCATACATCTTCCAGGGCACCTTTAGCCTGCTTATGCAAAAAATGTTGAATCTTAATAGCATGGATCTTCTTGATGATGTTTAAAATTAAAAGTATCTCCTCTTTTTGCTCGCATCTACTGTTGTACTTCATTAGAAATAAAGATGTGTGCATATCTAATGAAAGAAAAAAGTGCAGACCATTAAATTTAGAGTGTAATTTTAAGTGTGCGCTTTGTGTGTGCATGTGCATATCAAGATGCATATTTTGGATGACTACCTGGGGTGTGGGGCTGATATATACATGTTTTTTTTTTTTTGGAGACGGAGTCTCACTGTGTCACCAGGCTGGAGTGCAGTGGCGTGATCTTGGCTCACTGCACCCTCTGCCCCCCAGGCTCAAGCGATCTTCCCACCTCAGCCTCCCAAGTAGCTGATAGCACAGACACACACCACCATGCCTGCCTAAGTTTTTGTATTTTTGGTAGAGACAGGGTTTCACCATGTTGCCCAGGCTGGTCTCAAACTCCTGAGCTCAAGCTGTCTGCCCGCCTTGGCCTCCAAAAGTACTGGGATTACAGGCATGAGCCACTGTACCCAGCCTGATACATATACCTCTGGTGTGACATTTCTGGTCTGGCACATATGATGGTTGTGCCTTGGGTTTTGGGGGTGTGGGAGGCATGTGTATGCAGGTGGCATGTCATGCAGTGCTCACTGTGATTGGTATGAATGTGTGGAGGGCATGTACATGAGTGTAATACTCTGAGCGTTAGTAATCCTGTGGTAGGCACTGTGTACACGCCTGTGTGGCTGATACTGCCATGCATGTGTAGTTGTGATAGACGTGTGGTGCCGTGTGAATAGGTATGTGTGCCTCTGTATCCACCTTTTTATCTGTTCATTTTGCATCTTTTTTTTTTTTTTTTTTTTTTTTTTTGAGACGGAGTCTCGCTCTGTCGCCCAGGCTGGAGTACAGTGGCCAGATCTCAGCTCACTGCAAGCTCCGCCTCCCGGGTTTACGCCATTCTCCTGCCTCAGCCTCCCAAGTAGCTGGGACTACAGGCGCCCGCCACCTCGCCCGGCTAGTTTTTTGTATTTTTTAGTAGAGACGGGGTTTCACCGTGTTAGCCAGGATGGTCTCGATCTCCTGACCTCGTGATCCGCCCGTCTCGGCCTCCCAAAGTGCTGGGATTACAGGCTTGAGCCACCGCGCCCGGCCTCATTTTGCATCTTCCAGCTGCAGTGCACAAATACGTTATAGACTAAAATAATTCTTATAAACCAAAATATTTGGCCTGTGCAGTTCAGCTGTATGGAAATTGGCATCACACTCCCCGGCAGGCTGTTGACTGCCAAAGGTGAGGCTTTGGGGAGATTCCCAGCTATCTGGAGGCATGTCGAGATGACTCACCTGTGCAGATCGAAACACTCCTGAGATCTTAGTGTTTCATGTTAATCACAGCCCTCGCTCTGCCTTTTGACTTCTTTTTTTCACATCCTAATAATAGAACCATCAGGATCTCATTTAGTCTTTTATTGACTCGCAAGCCCCAACTTTCGTAATTTGCAAAAAGAGAGAGTTGGCAGCAATTAGAGATATGTTTATTAAAGCTCCAAACAGCTTAGATGTATTTTCTCAGGAATAACGTCATGTTAGTTTGAGTGTCTGCACTGCCCACAACTTCATACTTGGTCCACACCGAAGTGCTTTGTGCCTTAGCTGGGAGGGAATCAATGTGGATTTTTTTTTTTTTTAACATTTTAAGTTCTGGGATACATGTGCAGAATGTGCAGGTTTGTTACATAGGTATACACGTGCCATGGTGGTTTGCTGCAACTATCAGCCTGTCATCTACATTAGGTATTTCTCCTAATGCTGTCCCTCCCCCAGCCCCCCACCCCGTTGACAGGCCCCGGTGTATGATGTTCCCCTCCCTGTGTCCATGTGTTCTCATTGTTCAACTCCCACTTACGAGTGAGAACATGTGGTGTTTGGTTTTCTGTTCCTGTGTTAATTTGCTGAGAATGATGGTTTCCAGCTTTATCCATGTCCCTGCAAAGGACATGAACTCATCCTTTTTTATGGCTGCATAGTATTCCATGGTGTATATGTGCTACATTTTCTTAATCCAGTCTATCATTGATTGACATTTGGATTGGTTCCAAGTCTTTGCTATTGTGAATAGTGCTGCAATAAACATATGTGTGCATGTGTCTTTACAGGTAGTAGAATGATATATAATCCTTTGGATATATACCCAGTAATGGGATTGCTGGGTCAAATGGTATTTCTGGTTCTAGTCCCTGAGGAATCACCACACTGTCTTCCACAATGGTTAAACTAATTTACTCTCCCACCAACAGTGTAAGAGCGTTCCTATTTCTCCACATCCTCTCCAGCATCTGTTGTTTCCTGACTTTTTAATGACTGCCATTCTAACTGGCATGAGATGGTATCTCATTGTGGTTTTCATTTGCATTTCTCTAATGACCAGTGATAATGAGCTTTTTTTCATATGTTTGTTGGCCACATAAACGTCTTGTTTTGAGAAGTGTCTGTTCATATCCTTTACCTAATTTTTTTTTTGTTTCTTGTACGTTTGTTTAAGTTCCTTGTAGATTCTGGATATTAGCCGTTTGTCAGATGGATAGATTGTAAAAATTTTCTCTCATTCTGTAGCTTGCCTGTTTACTCTTATGATAGTTTCTTTTGCTGTGCAGAAGATCTTTAGTTTACTTAGATCCCATTTGTCTATTTTGGCTTTTGTTGCCATTGCTTTTGGTGTTTTAGTCATGAAGTCTTTGCCCATGCCTATGTCCTGAAGAGTATTGCCTAGGTTTTCTTCTAGGGTTTTTATGGTTTTAGGTTTTATGTTTAAGTCTTTAATCCATTTTGAGTTAATTTTTGTATAAGGTGTAAAGAAGGGGTCCAGTTTTTGTTTTCTACATATTGCTAGCCAGTTTTCCCAACACCATTTATTAAATAGGGAATCCTTTCCCTATTGCTTGTTTTTGTCAGGTTTGTCAAAGATCAGATGGTTGTAGATGTGTGACATTATTTCGGAGGCTTCTGTCCTGTTTCTGAGGCCTCTGTCCTGTCTATATACCTGTTTTGGTACCAGTACCATGCTGTTTTGATTACTGTAGACTTGTAGTATAGTTTGAAGTCAGGTAGTGTGATATCTTCAGCTTTGTTCTTTTTGCTTAGGATTGTCTTGGCTATACGGGGTCTGTTTTGGTTCCATATGAAATTTAAAGGAGTTTTTTCTAATTCCGTGAAGAAAGTCAATGGTAGCTTGATGGGGATAGCATTGAATCTATAAATTACTTTGGGCAATATAACCATTTTCATGATACTGATTCTTCCTATCCATGAGCATGGAATGTTTTTCCATTTGTTTGTGTCCTCTCTTATTTTGCTGAGCGGTGGTTTGCAGTTCTCCTTGAAGATGTCCTTTAAATCTCTTGTAAGTTGTATTCCTAGGTATTTTATTCTCTTTGTAGCAATTGTGAATGGGAGTTCGCTCATGATTTGGCTCTCTGTTTATTATTGGTGTATAAAAATGCTTATGATTTTTGCACATTGATTTTGTATCCTGAGACTTTGCTGAAGTTGTTTATCAGCTTAAGGAGATTTGGGGCTGAGACGATGGGGTTTTCTAAATATATAATCATGCCATCTGCAAACAGAGACAATTTGACTTCCTCTCTTCCTATTTGAATGCCCTTTATTTCTTTTTCTTGCCTGATTGCCCTGGCCAGAACTTCCAATACTATTTTGAATAGGAGTGGTGAGAGAGGGCATCCTTGTCTTGTGCTGGTTTTCAAAGGGAATGTTTCCAGCTTTTACCCATTGGCTGTGGGTTTGTTATAAATAGTTCTTGTTATTTTAAGATACGTTACATCACTACCTAGTTTGTTCAGAGTTTTTAGCGTGAAGGGATGTTGAATTTTATCGAAGGCCTTTTCTGCATCTATTGAGATACTTGTGATTTTTGTCATTGGTTCTGTTCATGTGATGGATTACATTTATTGATTTGCATTTGTTGAACCAGCCTTGCATCCCAGGGATGAAGCTGACTCGATCATGGTGGCTAAGCTTTCTGATGTGCTACTGGATTCAGTTTGCCAGTATTTTATTGAGGATTTTCACATCGATGTTCATCAGTTATATTGACCTGAAATTTTTTGCTGTTGTTGTGTCTCTGCCAGGTTTTGGTATCAGGATGATGCTGGCCTCATAAAATGAGTTAGGGAGGAGTCCTTCTTTTTCTATTGTTTGGAATAGTTTCAGAAGGAATGGTACCAGCTCCTCTTTGTACGTCAGGTAGAATTTGGCTGTGAATCCATCTGGACCTGGACTTTTTTTGGTTGGTAGGCTATTCATTACTGCCTCAATTTCAGAACTTGTTACTGGTCTATTCAGGGATTCGACTTCTTCCGGGTTTAGCCTTGGGATGGTGTGTGTCCAGGAATTTATCCATTTCTTCTAGATTTTCTAGTTTATTGGCATAGAGGTGTTTGTAGTATTCTCCAACAGTAGTTTGTATTTCTGTGGGATCAGTGGTGATATCCCTTTATTATTTTTCATTGTGTCTATTTTGTTCTCTCTTTTCTTCTTTATTAGTCTGGCTAGTGGTCTATCTATTTTGTTAATCTTTTCAAAAAATCAGCTCCTGGATTCATTGATTTTTTGAAGGGTTTTTGTGTCTCTTCTTCAGTTCTGCTCTGATATTAGTTATTTCTTGTGTTCTGGTAACTTTGGAATTTGTTTGCTCTTGCTTCTCTAGTTGTTTTAACTGTGATGTTAGGGTGTCGATTTTAGATCTTTCCCACTTTCTCCTCTGGGCATTTAGTACTATAAATTTCCCTCTAAACACTGCTTTAGCTGTGTCCCAGAGATTCTGGTACGTTGTGTCTTTGTTCTCATTGGTTTCAAATAACTTCTTTAATTCTGCCTTAATTTCATTATTTACCCAGTAGTCATTCAGGAGCAGGTTGTTCAGTTTCCATATAGTTGTGTGATTTTGAGTGAGTTTCTTAATCCTGAGCTCTAATTTGATTGCACTGTGGTCTGAGAGACTGTTTGTTCTGATTTTCATTCTTTTGCATTTGCTGAGGAGTGTTTTACTTCCAGTTATGTGGTCAATTTTAGAAAGTGCGATGTGGTGCTGAGAAGAACGTATATTCTGTTGATTTGGGGTGGGGAGTTCTGTAGATGTCTGTTGGTCCAGAGCTGAGTTCAAGTCCTGAATAGCCTTGTTAATTATCTGTCATGTTGATCTAATATTGACAGTGGGGTGTTAAAGTCTCCCACTGTTACTGTGTGGGAGGCTACATCTCTTTGTAGGTCTCTAAGAACTTACTTTACAAATCTGAGTGCTCCTGTATTGGGTGCTTATATATTTAGGATAGTTAGCTTGTCTTACTGTGTTGATCTTTTTACCATTATGTAATGCCCTTGGTCGTTTTTTATCTTTCTTGGTTTGAAGTCTGTTTTATCAGAGAGTAGGATAACAACCACTGCTTTTTTTTTGCTTTCCATTTGCTTGGTAAATCTTTCTCCATCCCTTTATTTTGAGCCTACGTGCGTCTTTGCACATGAGATGGGTCTCCTGAATACAGCACACTGATGGGTCTTGACTCTAATTTGCCAGTCTGTGTCTTTTAATTGGAGCATTTAGCCAATTTACTTTTAAGGTTAATATAGTTAGGTGTGAATTTGATCCTGTCATTATAATGCTAGCTAGTTATTTTGCCCATTAGTTGATGCAGTTTCTTCATAGTGTTGATGGTCTTTACAATTTGGTATTTTTTTGCAGTGGCTGGTACCGGTTTTTTCCTTTCCATATTTAGTGCTTCCTTCAGGAGCTCTTGTAAGGCAGGCCTGGTAGTGACAAAATCTCTCAGCATTTGCTTGTCTGTATTTCTCTTTCGCTTATGAAGCCAAGTTTGGCTGGGTATGAAATTCTGGGTTGAAAATTCTTTTAAGAATGTTGAATATTGGCCCCCACTCTCTTCTGACTGGTAAGGTTTCTGCTGAGAGATCTGCTGTTAGTCTGATGGGCTTCCCTTTGTGGGTAACCCAACCTTTCTCTTTGGCTGCACTTAACATTTTTTCCTTCATTTCAACCTTGTTGAATTTGACAATTATGTGTCTTGGGGTTGCTTTTCTCAAGGAGTGTTTTTGTGGTGTTCTCTGTATTTCCTGAATTTGAATGTTGGCCTGTCTTCCTAGGTTGGGGAAGTTCTTCTGGAAAATACACTGAAGAGGGTTTTCCAACTTGGTTCTCTTCTTCCCGTCATTTTCAGGTACACAAATCAAACGTAGGTTTGGTCTCTTCATATAGTCACATATTTCTTGGAGGATTTGTTCGTTCCTTTTCATTCTTTTTTCTCTAATCTTGTCTTCCTGCTTTATTTCATTAAGTTGATTTCAATTTCTGATATTCTTTCTTCCACTTGATGGATCTAGCTATTGATACTTGTGTATGCTTCATGAAGTTCTCATGCTGTGTTTTTCAGCTCCATCAGGTCATTTATGTTCTTCTCTAGTCTGGTTATTCTAGTTAGCAATTCCTCTAACCTTTTTTAAAGGTTCTTAGCTTCCTTGCATTGGGTTAGAACATGGTCCTTTACTTTAGCTCAGAGGAGTTTGTTATTACCCACCTTCTGAAGCCTACTTCTGTCAATTTGTCAAACTCATTCTCCATCCAGTTTTGTTCCCTTGTTGGCAAGGAGTTGTGATTTTTTTCGAGGAGAAGAGGTGTTCTGGTTTTTGGAATTTTCAGCCTTTTTGCACTGTTTTTTCCTCATTTTCATGGACTTATCTACCTTTAGTCTTTGATGTTGGTGACCTTCGGATGGGGTTTCTGTGTGTACGTCCTTTTTGTTGATGCTATTGTTGATGCTATTTCTGTTTGTTAGTTTTCCTTCTAACAGTCAGGCTTCTTTGCTGCAGGTCTGTTGGAATTTGCTGGAGGTCCACTCCAGACCCTGTTTACCTGGGTGTCTCCAGTGGAGGCTGCAGATCAGCAAAGATTGTCGCCTGTTCCTTCCTCTGGAAGCTTCTTCCTAGAGGGACACCCGCCAGATGCCAGCTGGAGCTCTCTTCTATGAGGTGTCTGTCGACTCCTGCTGGAAGGTATCTCCCAGTCAGGAGGCACAGGAGTCAGGGGCCCACTTGAGGAGGCAAACTGTCCCTTAGCAGAGCTCGAACACTGTGCTGGGAGATCTGCTGCTCTCTTCAGAGCTGGCAGGCAAGAATGTTAAAGTCTGCTGAAGCTGCGCCCACAGCCTCCCTTTTCCCCAGGTGCTCTGTCCCAGGGAGATGGGAATTTTATCTGTAAGCCCCTGACAGGGGCTGCTGCCTTTCAGAGATGCCCTACGCAGAGAGGAGGAATCTAGAGAGCAGTCTGGCTATAACAGCTTTGCCAAGCTGTGGCAGTTTGAACTTCCTGGAGGCTTTCTTTACACTGTGAGGGGAAAACCGCCTACTCAAGCCTCAGTAATGGTGGACGCCCCTCCCGCCACCAAGCTGGAGCATCCCATGTCGACTTCAGACTGCTCTCCTGGCAGTGAGAATTTCAAGCCTGTGGATTTTAGCTTGCTGGGCTCCGTGGGGGTGGGATCCACTGAGCTAGACCACTTGGCTCCCTGGCTTCAGCCCCCTTTCCAAGGGTGTGAACGGTTCTGTCTCACTGGCATTCCAGGTACCACTGGGGTATGAAAAAAAAAACTCCTGCAACTAGCTCAGTGTCTGCCCTAACAGCCACCCAGTTTTGTACTTGAAACCCAGAGTACTGGTGGCCTAGGCACCCCAGGGAATCTCCTAGTCCGTGGGTTCGGAAGACCATGAGAAAAGTATAGTATCTGGGCTGGAGTGCACAGTTTCTCACGGCAGTCTCTCTCATGGCTTTCCTTGTCTAGGGGAGGGAGTTCCCTGACCCCTTGCACTTCTCGGGTGAGGCAATGCCCCACCCTGCTTCTGCTTGCCTTCTGTGGGCTGCACTCACTGTGTAACTAGTCCCAATGAGAAGAGCCAGCTACCTCAGTTGGAAATGGAGAAATCACCCGCTTTCTGCATTGATCTCACTGGAAGCTGCAGACAGGAACTGTGCCTATTTGGCCATCTTGCCAGCAACCAATATGGGATGTTTCTACAAATCTCCTTAAGGAGGCATTTTCCCACAACATCACCACCATGCCCTACAGTGACTATAGTGTATGTCCTGAGTGATACCTTTCCATAAATCTTCCTTAACCAGACTGGGGCTGGGGGAGAAATCTGGTTCTTAGTTCCTGCTGCCTAATCATTGCGCATGTGGCATGTAATCCCAGATTCATAATGAGGTGTGAGGTCTTCTGCATCAGACTGCGATATCTGAGGGCCAGACTTAGGGGCGTCCATCTTCAGTTCCTAAGCACTGTGAATTCTCTGCTGTAGAAGAATAAATGTTGGACTTAGGAAAGAAGGAAGGTAAGAAGGGAGGGCTTAAAAATAATGATAGCCATCACAATTATGCTTACTCAGGGCCAGTCCCTCTAAACGCTTCCTGTTATTACCTCACTTAATTTATCAACTCTATTGAGTAGGTTCCATCACTCACCCCAAGTTACAGATGAAGAAACAGAGGCATGGTAGGGTCAAATGACTTGCCTGGCATCGCTCAACTTACTAGTGAGGCAGGCTTTGAACCCAGGAAGTCCACTCTAGATGCCAACCTTTAATCATCCTAAATATTGCCTAAATTTTACATCCTGCCCCAATAGGCCTGTTGCTGCTTCTGTGACAAAGGGACAGGGGCTTCAAACTCTATCCACGTCATTTGCCTGAGTACATTCTGCTCCACCACCCCATTTTTTGTTTTTACTTTATTTTAGTAAATATTTTTCTTGGTGGCAAATACTATATATCAGATTTGCTCTTGCTTAAGCTAAAAGGGAATGGATTGGCTTATAAATAGTGTAGTTCAAGTTTAGGTTAGATTTCATGCATGATGGAAGTAGGCAGGACTTCATAATGTTATTGGCAATCTGTTTTTTCCATCTTTATGTTCTGCTTTCTTCTGTGGGCAATTTATGGTTATGTGGACGTGGCATGGTGGAGCAAAAATAGCCACTAACAGCTCTAGGGATGTATGAATGGAATTTAGCAATTCTAATGTAAAGTGGAAGGACTTTCTTTTCCTTGATGATTCCTGAAGAAGTTCTAGACACTGGTTTTCATTCGTTCAGCTTGGTTCATGTCCATCCTGAAGCTATCACTGGGCAGGGTTGATGCTGTGTCCTTACTGGCAGGACCACCCCCTTCTGTGTCCCACAGGAATGGCAAAGGAGGGAGCTCCTCTTAAACCACAGTGGCTGAAGATGGGGAAAGGATGTGCCCCATGGACACACTGGGCATGAGTAGTAATACAGGTCCGTCACTGCGTCTCTCCTGATCTCTCTCCCTGACTTATCTCTTTCCATTAACCAACAGAAATGGTTGTGGATCTGCAGTTATCTAGAAATATTTAGACTTGCATTATTTCTAACCCTCTGGGGTCCAGGACATCACAGAGGAAAAAGCATTCTCATCAGATCCAGAGTTCTCATGTTATACCAGCCAATGTCTCCTCATAGAGTAGACCATGCTGGGCCAGAGATTGACAGATTCAATGACATCTTTGCCCTACAAACAAAGGCCTATTTGAATTTGAAATGAGGATTAGCATTATAACTCTGAATACAGTCAGAAGGACAAAGGAATCTTTAGGGTCAAAGTAGATGTGAGTGTATTCAAAAGAGGAGATGGTTCAGATTGTTTTTAAAAGAAATAAGTTATTTACAACAGAAAAGTGAAGGAGCATTTATGCACAATGCTGTATTTCCAGGCAATTATGGATCAAACAGAACTGCACAAAACTAACAGTATGCTGGAAACATCATTCTTCCTACTCTCACTTTCCATACCTGAGGGAAGGTCCTAAAATTCACATGTGACTATGTCATTCTCTGAATGATTTCTCATTCCCTACAAGTTAAAATTCAAAGTCTTAGATATAACAAAAGAGCTAGGCCAAAACCTTTAGAGACTGTAAGCACTGAAAATATTATAGTATATACTTCATATGTAATAAAAGATGAAAACAATGGTAAACTGAAAAAGTTATCATTTTTCCCATGGCGGCAACTTGTGGATTTTGTTTGTATTTGTAATATCAAATTTTCTTTTTCCATCTCCTCTCTTGAGTGCCAGAGCATTTGATGAGTCTCTATGTAGATTGTTTATTATTACTTCCTTGCTTTTCAGTCTTAATGTGCATACTAATCACATGGGAATCTTGCAAAAATGCAGATTCTGATTCAGTAAGTGTAGGGTAAGGCCTGGAAATTTTTTGTTTCTAAAAGTTTCCCGGGTGATGGTGATGTTGCTGTTTGTATTAGTTCATTCTCACACTGCTATAAAGATACTACCCGAGACTGGATAATTTATAAACAAAGGAGGTTTAATTGACTCACAGTTCTGCATGGCTGGAGAGGCCTCGGGAAACTTACAATCATGGCGGGAGGGGGAAGCAAGCACCTTCTTCACAAGGCGGCAGCAGAGGGTATGAGGGTGTGAAACAGGAACTGTCAAATGCTTATAAAACTGTAAGATCTCATGAGAACTCATTCACTATCATGAGAACAGCATGGAGGAAACCGCCCCCATGATCCAATCATCACCTCCTTCCCTCAACATAGGGAATAAAATTCGAGATGAGATTCGGGTGGGGACACAGAAGCAAACCATGTCACTGTTGCAGCAAGAAAACAGACCTTTTAATCTTTGCAACTTTTCTCACCATTTTCTGTCTACTATATATGTCATAACTCACTATCTTGTTAATCTTGAACATATCAAATCGTTTCCTAAACCTTGCTCAGATAATTTTCTCCTCTAGCATTTGCTTCCCTTTTTGCCTTTCAAACTTGCCCTTTTACTATAAGGCCAAGTCTAAATGTTTCCTGTAAATACTCTTTTGAGTTTCCTTTAGCAGACAGAGTGGCTCCCTCTCTTTGTTTCTCTATGATCTTGACCATATTAGGATTGTGGAACTGAATAATCAGAAGTGACAAATCATGATAACTGTCCTGTAGGATGAAAGACTGTCATATGGGTAGAAATTTGATTTGCTTTTTGTGGGCAAAAGGAGCAAACCTGATTCCTTGAAATAACAAATTTAGATTTTAGGTCATTATGAGGAAGAGCTCTCAGATATTGAGAGGTATTTAATAATGGGAAGGGATGCTTGCCTGGAGTAATAAAAAGCCCCCCATCTCTAGAAGTGTTTAAGCAGAGTTCGGTTAACTGTTTACTGGGGGTACCTCCAAAGGGAGGTGGAATAATGATATGGTTCTCAAAACCTAGCACCACAAGGCGTCTCTCTGAAGCATCAGTTTTACTTCACAGGTTTTGAAAGGAAAAGGGAGGAAGTCAAGAAACCTATTACAGCAAAAACACAGATTTACTATGAAACAAAATATTGAATTTGAATAAATATTGAAGATGAAAGAAATTTTGAACAAATTTCAAATTTGAAATTGGCTTATTCTAATTATGACCTATATGTCTTAGATAATTCCTTCCTTCTGCAAAGCTGTAGGACGCTTTAGTGAAAACAACTAGGGAGAGGTGGGACTAACTGCATCACTAGTTCCTGAGCCTGACTGATGATCAGGGAGTCTTTCCAACCCCAAAGTACTGGAGATTCTTAATCAGCAGGGATCCAGGAATCTATATTTCACCAAACATTCTCAGCTGGGTTTGAAGATTAATCAAACATGAAAACCAATAAATGAAAGAATTCATTTTTTGGGGTACCAGCTGCAGCAACAGATAGCCCCACAATCAAGTATCATAACACAGGGAGTGTGGTTTCTTACTCTCAACCCACTGTGGGTCAGGAGGATCAGAAGAAAGGGGGAACTGCTCCATGAAGTCAGCCAGGGACCAGGGTCTCCTAATGGTTCTGTGGACCCCTAAACTGCGGCGTGGCAGGGGTCTGATTAGGAAACAGGAAAAGAAAAGAGTGTGTGCAGTGTGACATGAAAGACCTTAGCAGTGACATGCTGGAGCTGGCTCTGCCGGCTTGTGAGAGCCAATTGCTAAATTTTTAGGAAATTTGTGAGCTGGTTTTAAAATATGACCATTATGAAAAATTAAATTATATAGATATGAATAATAAATCACATTAAAAACAAAGCAGCATTTCCTAATTCTATTACTATATTTTGCTGTTATCTATGGTCTTCAGGTTATTTACATCTATTGTATCTGCAGGGCAGAAATACAGTCATCCCTTGCTATCTGCGGGGAATTGGTTCCAGGACTCCCACAAATATCAAAATCCAGAGATGTTCGAATCTCATGTATAAAATGGCATAGTATTTGCATATAAGCTACACATATTCTCCTGTACGCTTTAAGTCATCTAATACAGTGTAATGTTATGTAAATTATTTTAGTGTATTTTTTCATTTGTATTTTTAAATTCTTGTATTTTTAGAGTTTTGTTTGTTTATTTTTTTTGAGACAGAGTCTTCCTCTGTTGCCCAGGTTGGAGTGAAGCGGCGTGATCTCGGCTGACTACAACCTGTGCCTCCCGGGTTCAAGCAATTGTCCTGCCTCAGCCTCCCAAGTAGCTGGGATTATAGGCGTTCGTTCACCATCATGCCTGGCTAATTTTTTGTATTTTTAGTAGAGATGGGGTTTCACCATGTTGCCAAGGCTGGTCTGGAACTCCTGAGATCAGGCAATCTGCCTGCCTTAGCCTCCCAAAGTGCTAGGATTACAGGCTTGAGCCACCATGCCTGGCCTTTTTTGGGGTTTAAGATATATATTTATTTTCAGTTGGTTGACATTATGGATGTGGAACCCACGGATACAGAAGGTCAACTGCACTGCTTTAATACATTTCTCCTGACTCCGCAGTCAGTGATGTTACACTGGTACCTTGAATTTAGCCATGGTGAAAGTATTTACATAATAGAAAATTAGCAAATGCTACACACATGACTCCTTCCACCCCATTTCTGCCTCCCCAGCAGCCAATATTGGTCTTAGGGGTCTAGGCCTGGAAGTGGCATATATAACTGTGACACATATTCCATTGGCCAAAACTCAGTCATATGTTTTCACTTTGATGTAGGGTCTGAGGAATCTAGTTTAGTAGTGTCACAAGGGCTACAGATACTGCTAGGCATTTCTAGCCTTGTCACAAAAGGTAACTTAACCATTGAAATGACTACTTTCAAGGACATTGCTGTGAGCAACTTATGTAGGTGGGTGTGAGGAGGGGGTATAGCTCAGAGGTAGAACATTGGACTGCAGATCAAGAAGTGTGTGTAAATGTAACACATATAGGTGTGTGTGTATAATATATATATAATATGGTTATATATTTGTGTGTATATGTAATATGTATGTACACATACATATATTGGTGTGTGTGCATATATAGATACACACATATATAGAGCCACTTATGTAAATTGATAAAGCTGTTGTATACAACTAGAATTGGGGGTACCCTATGAAGAAAGGCCTATGGTAATACTGTGCTTTAATATGTGAATATTGTATTTCTATTTATCATGTGCATTGCCAGCCTAAAAATCTCCTTTTCCTCAAGATCTGCAATTTTATATTGATCTTACATTTGTGAATCAGGGCATAGGATGTCAATGAAAACACCTGTTTAGAGGATAAACATATTTAAATACCAACCTTTTACTCTGATTGGTGTTGAAAGTTCTACTGATTAGATATGGATATTTTAAATAATATCTAAAAAAAGACATAAGAAATCAGTTATGTAATTAATTCTCAACTCATCAAAATGCTAGAAATTCTCACATTGTAGTAACATAGGTGGTCAAACTGACTTGGGTCTCAGATGGTCTTAGGTAGCTAACAACATTTTAATATGGATTGGGTTTTTATGTTGTATTAACAATTTTAATTTTGTATTTGTTTATTATTTATTTTTGAAGCTTTTGGGTGATACTAAGTTTGGTCAGTACTGCAATGGATTATGCCTTCAGGAGTCTCCTTCTTTTTGAACGTCAGCAGAAGAAGTGAATACAATGAATTATATGAAGTGAAAACAAAGTGCCTCTGCATTGCTGGTTGGAGCAAGGCTCAGTGCTCCTCAGAGCAGCATTTTGAGAAAGCAGTTTTGGAGCATATGTCTTAGGTTTAAGGCTTATGCAAGACTGCCAGTTTCTCTGAATCCCAAATCTAGATCACAGGACCTTATTATCAACTCTGTGGGTTGACGCAATACATGGGGGAATGAAACAATGATAAAGATACTCTGAGATGAGTCTCTTAGTCAATTTACCAATTTACACTGAGGAAGGAAATGAAAAATAAGCATACGGTACACCCATGTGAATTACTCTTCAGTGCAATAGTTACCTGTTCATTAATAAACACAGCCCAATTTGTGTTCCAGACATTGACAAAATATTTTAATAACCCTTCTCCTTGTGAAGGAGCTGGGAGAGATGTTGGGAGAGGATATTTTACTCAGTCACCGAACCATCGTTTCAAAACTCAGTAGCTGAAGATTTGGAGAAATTAAGATATTTCCTCTTTTTTTGTATTTATTAATTACTATCTAACTGCTTTCCACATTAATCATCATATTGATAAAATACATAAAAAAGAAAATTTTCATAAAAAATGGAAACCTGTATTTTACCTCATGTCACAGCCATAAGAGTGTACCCTACAGTTATGTTATGGATATGGTTTGGCAGTGTCCCCACCCAAACCCCATCTTGAATTGTAGCTCTCATAATTCCCACGTGTGATGGGAGGGGCCAGTATTAGGTAACTGAATCGTGGGGGTGGGTCTTTCACGTGCTGTTCTCATGATAGTGAATAAGACTCACAAGATCTGATGGTTTTATAACGGGCAGTTCTCCTGCACAGGCTCTCTTGCCTGTCGTCATGTAAGACGTGCCTTTTCTTCTCCTTTGCCTTCCGCTATGATTGTGAAGACTCCCCAGCCATGTGGAACTGTGAGTCCAATAAACCTCTTTCCTTTATAAACTACCCAGTCTTGGGTAAGTCTTTATCAGCAGTGTTGAGAATGGACTAATACAGTAATTGACTGAGGGTACCAGTTACTGTGCTCTGAAATCAATGGCAGCTCCTGTGAACAGATGTTTCCCACCAGCTGCTCCCAGCCAATGAATGAGTGTGATAGGACACTAAGGCAGGTCCATTCCAGGGAGACGTGGGACTCCTTTGATGATGACTTCGGCTTGAGGACTCCCCAATGGCCTTGCCAAAACTTCATATGACAGGGCAGTCTAGGATGCCTCTACCCAATGTCCCCTCCTACTTTCCTTCATTTGGGATCAGATTGCATAGTGTGCTGATGGTTTTCCAAGGTTATCTAGGCCTTTCCCCATTTTCTCATACAAAGATATTTTCCCTGATAACATCCTTGAATGTCTAGATGGTTTTTATGAAGAGTACCTTTAACTTGAGAATTTAAGAGGGACTTGCCAAAAAGTGATTTCCATAATTTTATTTTAAAAATACATAATTTATGATGCCTTTAAGAAAGACTAATAAAAATTGTCTAAATTTTCCTTGTGGTTTTGCCTTATTATTACAATTTTCCACATTAAGGAAGTTGTTTCACTCGATATCTGTTAAGTTTAATGACTTGCCTCCAACACTGTTTAGTTTAAGCTTTATTGGTTGAAAGTACATTTTCTCAGAGGCCCTTTTTAAAGAAATCATTGATTTGGAACAAACTGAACAATGGAATTTTCCACAGCTTACTTAGCCTACAGTGAAGTAGCTAAGACTTTGCTAGGCATGGTCAATCTATCTCTTGGTCAGTATCGATCTATCAGTCATCTATCATCTGTCTATATCTATTGTCTATCTATCAATCTATCTGTTAGTTTATAATTTTAAAATATTGGTTGGTACAGTCTGGCAAATGTAGTATTTTTAGTTGGATTATCTTTATTTGGGATAATGGTCAAGACTGAGTTGTTAAAGTAAATCTGAATTATTCCAAGGAAGAAGTCTGTCTGTCTGTCTGTCTGTCTATCTATCTATCTATCATTATCTATCATCTGTTAGTTTATTATTTATTATTTTAAAATATTGGTTGGTACAGTCTGGCAAATGTAGTATCTTTAGTTGGATTATCTTAATTTGGGATAATGTTCAGGACTGAGTTGCTAAAGTAAATCTGAACTATTCAAAGGAAGAAGTTCATGTGACAATGAGAGTCACTGCTGTGGTAAAATTCTTCCTGCGCAGAGTTGATGAGCGGTAAATGCATGCTTGACTAAGAGTGTCCTGCTCTCAGGTGGTCTCTGCAGACATGCTTACCCAAGTTCTAATGAAGCTTGAAATTAACATGGCTCTGTCAGTTTAATTCCTGGTGTCTGCTGGAGTCCTTGCAATACTGTCTTGTCAATCCTAAGCAAGGGGCCAGTACATTTCTAGCAATGTCTCTTGCTGCTGGGAATTTTGTTAGAAGAAAAAGTAATATCCACATATGTAGTTATATGTAATTTTCTTCAGCCTGATATATTTATAGTGGCTACGCAAAATTAATGTGTGTGTGTGTTGTATTTGTGTGTGTGTGTACGTATGATGGTTCTTAGGGCAGATACATCTCAGTACATATTAAGTTGTTGTTAATGATGATGATAGTCTGTGCATAATATGTAAGAGTTCATTAACCATATCTACATGTGTTGTGTATTTCAATCCTGATTGTAACTCTGAGAAGTAAATATAATTACCTATTTTACAAATGAAGAAGCTGAGAATCAAAGAGGTTAAGTGAGTTGAAAAAATCCTGCAGTTAATAAGAGAACATAAGCCAGGAAGACATGACTATATTTCCAGCTTATTATCAAAAGACATCATTTCTGTTTTGATATAGCTTTGATTGTGATTGCAAAGTATATTCAAATAGACATTCTGTGGTTTTGGACGGCCAATAATTGTTATAAAGTTTGAAGTTGAAAAATACTTTTGAGTGTTTATAACATGCTAATCAATGATCAGTTATTTTTATGTACATGATCTCACTTAGTCTTTATGATAACAGTTTGAGAACAAATCATGTTTATTTTTACCAAAAACTAGGAGGTTTTCTAAAAATGGCCTTCTCTTCAATGTTTTCAGAAAATGTCCAGTGTAAAGAACAAACGACTGCGGAAGATTAACTGCATGTCAATATAGGTAATTTTATTATATCATTGATCCCCTCAATCCCATGAGGTAGGCAGTACAGATCCTGATATCCCTAATTTTAGAGATTGAGTATAGCAGAGGTAACCTGTCACTTAGAATTCTTGGATGGGGAAACCAGGAAATAACTCTGGGTAACTTATGAAAAAGGGATCACTTACTGGCAGGATATTGGGCAGCTCTGTATTCCACTAAGACTCGTGAAAGGAGGGTTTTCTCCAAAACAGGAAGAGGACTCAGTCCTCAAATTAGAACTTCTTGACAACTGCGATAATTTGCCAGGGCATCATAGATAAAAGTGTGTTAGATGCTCAGTTCTCCCTTTTACTTAAAAAAATGTAAACTCCAAAACTCATGTTTACCCAATTTCAAAACTCATGTTTACCCAATTTCTTGCTGTTTTTTTTTTTTTTTTTTTGGAGATAGAGTCTCACTCTTATTGCCCAGACTGGAGTGTAGTAGCGCCATCTCAACTCACTGCTACTCTGCCTCCCAGGTTGAAGTGATTCTCCTACCTCAGCCTCCTGAGTAGCTGGGATTACAGGCACATGACACCATGCCCGGCTAATTTTTGTATTTTTAGTAGAGATGAGGTCTTGCTATGTTGGCCAGGCTGGTTTCGAACTCCCGACCTTAAGTAATCCACTGGACTCAGCCTCCTGAAGTGCTGGGATTACAGGCATGAGCCACCACACCCTGTTCCTGCCACCCCCCAGCACCTCCACCTTTTAAAAAAGGAGAACTCAAAAGATCAATGTGCCCATTACCAAGTATCTGTGAATACCTACAACTTGTGAAATTTAGCTTTAAAGTTTTGTGATGAGTACAAAGAAAATATACCTTGTTTAGCTTCCTTCAGGTTTCCCTTCAAAAGTGCTGTGCCATGCTGGGTGGGCAGCACTGAAACCGCTATAGTGGCTGAAGCAAGTGTTGAGTGGCCAAAACATTTTGGCAGCTAGTCACGCACTAGATTGGAGAGGTAACTAAACACAGAGATGAGGTTAAACTATTAAATTCCAAATGATGTGAATGACTACATGGCTGAATGAATGACACAGAAAAACACCAAACCCACAAACCCATAATCTGTATTTAGGAGACAGATGATAGAGACCTTGAGTGCCAGCCCAAGGATGACTAGATTTATGCTGTAAACCATGCTTATTTTGTTAAAAAAAATTCTGTAATTGTTTGCTATCTTGCACCACAAAATCCTTTTTCATTAGTAATAGACTTCGTTATTTAAATTTACTGCTGTAAATTTCAAATATCAAGCCTCTTGTGAATTATTACCAGTCTCTAAATAATAAGAGCTAATACTTATTAATGAGGATTTAGGATATGTAAACTATGTAATTTATTAATCTAATCCCAATACAATGCAGTAAGTAATACATGTGGTCCACATCACTGTGATGATATTCTCAAAGCATTCCACCTCTCTTCATTATTATGAAATAATTGATCAGTTTGTCATGACATATAATAAAATTAATAGTGACCCTGCCTGCCAGCAAAAACTTGTATTTTACTTTTTCTACCTGTTTTCCCTTTTCCCTCATATCTTTCAACATCGATGCTATGAAAATGAAATGCCATTCAAGATGAGACGCCATGTAGAATATCATTATAGATTTGTCATCTAGCTAAATATCTTATAAAATAATAAATACAACACTGCTACCCTTTTACTCTTTCTTCTTTAATTTTTATCCAACTCTGGATTTGAGTGTAAAAACAGGCTGGTTATACATAGAGCTAAAAATTGGGATGTAAAAATTTCCAATGAAATTATGACAGTTTTTTATGTGGAGAAATATTTTAAATGTGTAAAAATAAACATGTTATTTGATTTCAACATTGAATTTCATCTGCTTGTGGCACATGATTCATGTGTACTGAATGCTGCTTTTGGCTTGGGTGATTATATGAAAGAATTTTGCTTATGTAACAGGGATAACTGTCTGCTTAATAGGAGAATTATAAATGACTTTATCCAAGGAAAACACTTTAGGATGGAAGAGGAGTGGGCTTTAATAATGTATGCACACATTTTTGCCAATGATATAAATGTCCTCTTTTTTGATGGAAGCTGGCCATGAACAAAATTTGTTTCACATGACATTATATATCTTATTCAAATTTGCAGTCATAATCTTGTCAGAGTTGATTATCACATGATTGGAGCAGTAAAAAAAATGAATTGGGGTTTAACCTTTTATGAAAAAGCACTTATATTGTGGAATAAGACTTTTTAATGGAGTATAGACATTAAACAGACCTTATATTAGGCTCTGAAATTAATGGGTCACTGTATAACTTTCTAGTTTTCATAGCTTGATAAGATTAATGCTTGCTTATATAGCAAATTCAATGGCTCATTTAATTTCATATGAATGTTTAAAGTCAAATTGCTTTTGGATTAAGTCTAAACTCATTATTCATTTTAATGTCTGAAAGAACTTTCATTTTTCTTTCATTTTATTTAATCAACTGCATCATCATTAAGTAAAGGCTAAGGACCTAGATAGTTAAAAATAATGTGAAAAGGAAATTTATTAATTTATATTTAAAGGGACTTATTTGTTATAAAATTTATTTAATACTATACCATGCTTATGTATGGTGCTATTTCAGAGAAGATGAGATATTTATAGGCTTTTTATCATGCTTTAAAACCCTATATTGAAAAGCTGCCTGTTTTGCTGCCTGTTATTCAATGTTCATTCTTTGAGCAAAAATTACCATTGACTTTTATTTACATATTTTTAATTCATTCTTTTAGTCTACAAACATTTATTCAGAACCTACAATCTGTAAATAACTGACCAAGCACTGTGAAGGATTCACTGATAAAAACCATTGCATATCTGACTTGAAAGAGCTAACGCATCTCAATAGAAGGGAACTTGACTTCAGAGGTCTTTGGAGTTCTCCTCTGTATGACGAGGGGATTTTATTCAACGATGTCTACAATCCCCTTCCATCCTTAAGTTCTGTAGTGTCATGCTTTATCATCCTGTGGGTTATGGACAGAAAAGGGGAAAAAAATAAATTGACCTTCAAATTTACAATATTGGTCATATTAATATATCAATTATAAACATAGAAACAACTATAATTAATTTCAATGTTCCTTTGAAATATATAAAGCATATTGCCTTCTGGTTTATCATTTCATGTTGTACAAATGACCATTGTGATCTTCGGTTTGGATAACCATTGTAATATGCATTTATTGATCATGTACTATATTTCTAGGATTTTGCTGAGTCCTATGAGAGCAGGAATGTGTTGGTCTGTCTTGGTCACTGTATTAGTCTGTTCTCATGCTGCTAATAAAGATATACCTGAGACTGGGTAATTTATAAAGGAAAGAGGTTTAATTGATTTTCAGTCCCACATGGCTGGGGAGGCCTCATAATCATGGCAGAAAGTGAAGGAGGAGCAAAGTGATGTCTTACGTGGTGGGAGGCAAGAGAGAGAATGAGAGCCAAGCAAAATGGGTTTCCCCTTATAAAACCATCAGATCTCGTGAGACTTATTCACTATCATGAGAACAGTATGCGGGGAACTGCCCTCGTGATTCAATTATCTCCCACTGGGTCCCTCCCACAACACGTGGGAATTATGGGAGCTACAATTCAAGATGAGATTTGGGTGAGGACACAGCCAAACCATATCAGCCACTGTACTGTCCATGTGGCCTATAATAGTGCTTGACATGAGATGAGTGATCAAGAAATATTTATAAAGTGAATAAATAAAATAATGAATGAAAGAGTGAAGGAACAAGTGAATGAATGCTCTTATTTCCTTTACTCTTCATGACTAATTGAATGCAGTAGGTATTTTATACTTATTTTATAGATAATGAAACTGAAATTTTGAAAGGTTAAGTAGCTTTCCCAATTAATACAGGTAGGACAATACGACTGAGTTGGAACCTTTGTTACTCTTTGTTCTTTCCATCTTGATGCACACGAGAGATGCCGGTTTTAAGATCACAGTGGTTCTCAACTTTGGTCATGTATTTCAGTCACCTAAACTACCCATGCCTGGATTCCACTGCAGACCAATTAAATCAGCATTGCTGAGAGGTTGGACTTGGGATTATGCATTTTTAAAACTTTCTCACAGTTCTAATGTCAGCTAGGGTTTTGGCTCACTGTGATCACAGTCTCAACAATTGTGAATAAAGACCATTGGCCTCTAAATTCCACTATTTAGAGACTCATTTATCTCTCTATATAATGCATTTAAGTTGGGACACCATAGCACCAGGATAAGAAGCTAGACAGCCAATGAAGTCTATTCACTAAGGCTGATTGGTCCCTCCTACTCACAGATCTTGTGGTATGAGAGTTAAAATTACTAATTGGTGTATGTTTTACCCTTATTTTTTTCCTATCTCCTTTGTTTCTTTCTTCTGTTAAAGAAAAAATATTCTGACACTTGTTAAAATAAGTCAGAAAGACTTTTTTCAAGACTATTGCAATAGGGGAGAAAGATGGAGCTTAATTCCAAATACAGCAAGGATAAGTGGGGATTTACGGCCAATGAGCACAGCAAGAGGGTCAGAGGATGGAAAATTCTCAAGAGGAGACATCAAGGATAGTCAGATGCTTGCTAGACTGGCCTAACAGGTTTCTTGCTAAAGAGAGGCCAAGGAATTAGACATCAAGGGTGGAGTATGGAGTTTGAGGAACTTGGTCATATATCAAGAATGGGGAATTCTCCCCAAATTGACTTAGGAGAATTCTTGCCAAGGGCAGGCCAAGATCAAGGTTAGTTGAGATAAGCAGCCTAACTAAAGTATGGTCAAGGAGGGGGAGTTTTTTCTCTTCCTTCCCTTCTCTCTTTTTTCCTTTCACCCTTCCTTCCTCCCTGCCCCCACTTTTTTTCTCCTTTTCTTCTACTAGTATTTTCTGTGCAAATCTAGGAGGAAAGACGTAAAACTTTGCCTTCAAAGAATATGATTTAGTGCAGTTCCTTCTGAATAGTAAAATCTACAAATGGTGAATCTGAGAATGCCAGAGATGTATCATAGATTTCTCACCCGGATTGACCATCTCTCCCTAAATCGTAAATACACTAAGGCTGCTGGGTTGGAGTTAATCTTGGCTCTTGACATCGTAAAATCTCCAACACCCCTGTTTGTAATAAACACCTGGAGAGCTAGAGATTTACTGAATGGGAATCCATAGGGAGTGGAGTCTAGAATTTTGTATTATTTTTTCCAGCCGCTCGCAGGTGATTCTTAGGAACAGGTCAGTGTAGGAAACATTAATAAAACTCAGGGGTTCTTAAAAATGTGATTGCCAGAGCAGCAGCACCTGGGAACTTGTTATAAATGCACACATTTTCTGATCTCTTTCAGAACATGGAATCAGAAACTCCAGGGTGGGGCTCAGCAATGTGTTCTAACAAACCCATCAGGGGCACACAAACAGAGAATCACTGATAATAGGAGATAGTTTTGTATTGGGTCCTAAGGAGATAGGAGCATATCCGATGCTCACACTTTTCCGAGATCCAGAGGGTTAGAGCAAAAGCAAATCAGCATTGCAGTTATGGCAGTGGGAAGTCAGGGCATGTATTGGAAGAAAGAAGCTGAACAGGAAGGAGAGCTGTGGAAACTGTCTAGACATTCTTCCTCTGTGGGCAGGGAAAGAACTTGAGGCACCATCTACAGGAGTTGCCTAGCAAGTGTGCTCATGTCTGTGGCTAGGCTGAGTGTGGTAAGAGGATGTTGATTTAGAGATGGGTTGAAACTAAATAAGAGGATTTAAAAATTTTAGAAGCAGGAGAGATCCAAAATATGGTGTGGCAATCAGCTAGGAAGTTGGTTATGGAGTGGCAAGGCCCATATATCTGTAATACAGAATTTCTTAACCAGAAGAAAAAGAATTTTGTTACATTTCTTATGAGAATTCTAATTCCCTTCCTCTCTTGCCACATAAAGAGTGGCACAACGTGCTATTTTTTTTCCTCAGGTATAGTTGGCTTAGAGAAACACATTAGATAATGAATTATTCAGGGTGATTTCCTAGCCTGGCAGAGAGGCGCACCTGTCTGAGATGCTTATAGATTTGATTAGATAACATTTGTCAGCTGCATCAGCCGCAGGTAACTCCTGACGAGAATTGTATTTCCCTGTAGGTAGTGGAACCAAGCGATGTTCCAGATTTCATGGGGTTGCCGAAGAGGCTTGCAGGAGCGTCATGCCTAAGAGGCTGTACAACAGTTGTCAAGGTAATCAGACTATTTGCAATCACCATTTTCTGCTCTTCCCCCCCTCCCCAAGTACCTAAATGGAAATGTCAGATAGCCAAGAAGAGAAGACGTGTGTGTGCTATAAATAGATGATTTCCACTCAAAGTGTAATCGATACATAATTTCGTTGATAAATTCCTGTGAGTGCTGGTCCTCTCTTTCCCTCTCTTGTATGTCTTGGGGTGCAACTCTTGAATTATGAATACACAATAAGCCTTGCTTTTCCTGTCAAAAGCTTGTCTTCATAAACCAAATTATAATATTTATACCCAGGAGATTTTCCATTTTGTGTAAAATGTCTTCTATTTTAGAAAAGTTTGCATTTTCTGAATATCTCTTTTGGAATTGCTTAAAAAATACATTCCCCAGAAAAGCCCAGCATTATTTATTGTGTTGGGTAGGAACATCTGTGGTTTTGCTCTTAACATCATCAATGAGAAGGTAGAACTTAAATCACAGTATGTGAGAAAGTATTTAAGAGACAGAAATGCTTGGATTCAAATCTAGCTTCCCCACCAACAGGCCCCACCTTAGGGAGGGTCCATGGCCTTCCCCAGATGGCACCAGTGGCTACTTAAAACCAATGTTGTGATATTAAATAGAATAATATATGCAAAGTGTTCTGGCTCAATGTTAATAGCTTTTCATAAATGATAGTTTAAAACTTTGGTAAAAGGTAGCAAGGTAGAGTGGGAAGAGTGTTAGGTAGGGATTTGGAAAAACTGGCTGTAAAATCTTTGTAATTTCCCTCTAGTCCACAGTTTTGTTATTTGTGCTGTGAAGGGTTTGAATTCAGTGGTTTCTAGGAGCTGCTCCAATGGTTGAATCTCACCATTCTATTGAAAGGACCCCAGGCCTACTTTGAGGGGAGAGAGAGCAAGCGAGCGAGAGAGAAAGATAGCAAGAGAGAGCGCGCACACATGCTTAACTAGCTGTTTCCTTCCTCCTCCCTTCTTTCTTCTTTTACTTTCATTTTTCTCACTCTCTCCCCTAACCTACCCACTACCTTCATATTACAATTGGCCTTTTGTGTCTACAGATTCTGCATCTGAGGATTCAATCAACCTCAGATGGAAAGTATCAGAACTACAACAATAGAAAATACAGTATTAACAATCATTTACATAGCATTTATATTGTATTAGGTATTTTAAGTAATCTAGAAATAATATAAAGCATACGATAGGGTGTGACACCATCTCCTATCAGGGACTTGAGCATCTGGCAGATTTTGGTATCCTTGGGAGGTCCTTGAACCAACCCAGCCTGGATACCGAGGGACAACTGTACATGTCTTTCCTTCTCTCCTTATTGTGTCACCCCAACATTTATGAGAAGTGTTAATATAGAAAATTGACTTTCTTTCTAAGAAAACTTGTTCAGCAACCCCTTTATACCAAGCCAGAAATGTCCACATTGTGCCTGGAACCATGCCATTGACAGACATTAAGATGACGGTAACTATTTGGGTTCATGAAATCGGGTTGTTGGGACATTTGGATTTGCAGCAGGGCTGAATAAAGTTGCTTCAGTTTGGAACTTCAAGTGGAGCTCAAAGTGCTGTGGTCAATTCAGGTTGCGAAAACATAAATCTTAGATCTATATCATTCTGCGAGAAAGGGAAAAAAAGCCTATCAGTTATTTGATGGATTCTTAGTATTAAGCCACAAGGGTATTGTTTAGATAGTTATGTTTAAGTGTGTGTATTACTCTGTTCTCACACTGCTATAAAGATACTGCTAGAGACTGGGTAATTTATAAAGGAAAGAGGTTTAATTGACTCATAGTTCTGCAGGCTTAACAGGAAGCATGGCTAGAAGGCCTCAGGAAACGTAAAATCGTGGTGGAGGGCAAAGGGGAAGTAGCATATCTTACATGGTGGCAGATGAGAGCGTGTGAAGGAGGAACTGTCAGACACTTACTAAAGCACCAGATCTCACTGAGGACTCACTCACTATCATGAGAACAGCATGGGGGAACTGCCCCCATGTTTCAATCACCTCCCACCAGTTCCCTTCTGTGACACATGGGATTATGGGGATTACAATGAAAGATGAAATTTGAGTGGGACACAGAGCCAAACTATATCAGTGCGAGTGATTTGTAAACAAAAAATATGTGCACAACCACCGATGATTGGCTAAATAAAATACCAGAATTGTGGAGCCATTAAGACATATGCAGTAGAAAGAAAACTAAGTGACTCTGAAGGATGATTAGGTAGCAAGTTAAATGGTATGTGCCACTTCTGGGTCAATGGAAAATATGTCTGTATATGAGACTGTAGGTGATGAAAAGTTAGTAGGAATTATCTCCAAATGCTGACAGCTTGAACAAATTGATCGCTACACTTCCACTATACAAACTTTTAACTTTAAAAAGAGGGGTGGAAATGTTAGCCTTTATGACAAAGACAAAACAAATGCCAGACTTAGAGGTGCTGAACTCACACTCGTCAAGGAACTAATTTTGCAGACGAATCTGCACTGGATAAAAGGACATAGAAGGCAGCTCTATTCTTCAGCCAGATATCGCCCTGTGATTTGAACTGACTCACTTTCCCAGTTCCCCTACTCTGAGCTCCTTGTTCAGTCCCCTGACCTTCTTTTATTTCTGTTGGTCAGAACTGAGCTACAGAATGGTGGATTCTGCCTTGAGCTTTGAAAGTGAGTCAAGGAGAGAATTAAGCAGCAATTCTAAGAGATAAACACATTAAGAAATATTGCCTAAGACTAAAAAAGTTGCCCTCAGATTTTTCTCAAGTGCTGCGGAAATGAAAGCAGAAAATTGCTCTGTGCCATTTCTGGGGCCCACTGCTATTAGAGACAGATGATAAACCTCACCAAATTGGCACACCAGGCAACGGCTGGAGCAGATAGACATAGCTTGCCCTTTTTAAACAGAGCGAACATGGCAACAAGCTGATTGCAGCTGAATCAAACCCTCCCTCTGAGCTCTTTCTGGAGGCCATCCGTTGAGAGGAGTAAATATAAATACGTATGTGGACGTGTCTCATGTTCCTTTACTTAGATCCCTCCAAAAAGGGCAGACAGGATCTAAACAGCTTAAGCTTCCTCCTTCCTGCTTCACTGGAACGTGGTCTCAAATTACCCTGACTTTTAGGCAGATTTGGGGTTTCAGTCTCCCAGGAAGGCTCAGTATGCCCTCCGAATCAAACCTGGGTTTTAATCTTAGCTCCAGTGTTTATTAGCTGAGTTATCTAAGCAGGTCCTCCCTTCCCTGGTCCTTAGTTTGAGGGATAACATGTATTACATTTTCTGTGTTACTCTCCCACTATTCCTGCAAACTGAGTTACTTTGCTGCTTTTGTTTTTGGTAGTTGGATCTCCTTTAGTAAACGTGAGAAAGGGGTTGAGAGAAGGAGAGGGAGAGAGCCCAAAGAAAGAAGACAGGGAGAGCACAATAAAAGACCTTGAAAAGGTGGAATCATAAACAGGTGAAAGAAAAGGGGAAGGAGAAAGAAAGAGAGAGGTAATAATAGGGTCTGGGGAGTTTGAGAAAGCCTGATGAGAGGGTATGGAGTGGCCACAAAATTCCCAGAAATAGGAATTTGTGGTGGAGAGTTCAGAAACACTAAAGTTTCAAAGCATAATGTATAAAGTTATACCTATGTCTGATATCCCTCAATTGCAACGCTTCTGGCAGTCCCACACAGGAATTGTACATGCATAACTGGGCTTTCCTAGGAATAAAAGTGACAGTTTCCTTCATTGGGCACACTCCATTGGTATAAATCAAAATGTCTTAGATCAAATTTGTACCCCTACGGCATAATGTAAATGATGAAGGGAAGGGACCTCATTTTGTCATTTTCTTTTCAAATATCAACTTGTATTAAAGAAAACATTTTTCTCAATCACAGGTGCAGATGTGAAGGATGAGTGACATCTTGATGTCCTTTCTTTGATAAGTCTCTTCCCTTGGCAGCTTCTCGTATACTTTTAGGAACAAGCTTGAATTTATCTTTTATAGAGTGGGTCTGTATCTTGGAGCCAGCAAAGCTGCATTTAAAAGTGTGCTTCCAGCTTGAGATTCTCAGAGGAGCAGCAAAGCAAAGAGCGGAACATTGTCCTGAATGTCTGGAGAGCTCATGTGGGGGCTGAGCCATCAAATGTAACTGGTATCATCAGGATCCCTTGCATTTCAGTTTCCAAAACATTTCTTTTTCTTTTTTTGTTTTTGAGACAGAGTCTTGCTCTGTCGCCCAGGCTGGAGTGCAGTGGCATGATCTTGGCTCACTGCAACCTCCGCCTCCCGGGGTTCAAGTGATTCTCCTGCCTGTCTCTTGAGTAGCTTGGGACTACAGGCATGTGCCACCACGCCCGGCTAATTTTTGTATTTTCAGTGGAGACGGGGTTTCACCATGTTGGCCAGGTTGGTCTTGAACTCCTGACCTCAGGTGATCCACCCACCTTAGCCTCCCAAAGTGTTGTGATTACAGGTCTGCGCCATTCCTCCCGGCCCCAAAACATTTCTTATAATCACTCACTCATTTGATCTCCATCGATAAAAATCCAGTGTGATAATTGGGGCAGGAATACTTGCTCCAATCTTATTTTACTGGTGAGTAAAGGGAGGCTTAAAGAAGTGAAGGGCCGGCCGGGCGCGGTGGCTCAAGGCTGTAATCCCAGCACTTTGGGAGGCTGAGATGGGCGGATCACGAGGTCAGGAGATCGAGACCATCCTGGTTAACACGGTGAAACCCCGTCTCTACTAAAAAATACAAAAAAACTAGGCGGGCGAGGTGGCGGGCGCCTGTAGTCCCAGCTACTCGGCAGACCGAGGCAGGAGAATGGTGTAAACCCGGGAGGCGGAGCTTGCAGTGAGCCGAGATCACACCACTAAAGTCCAACCTGGGCGACAGAGCGAGACCCCATCTCAAAAGAAAAAAACAAAAACAAAAAAGTGAAGTAAATTGCTGGAGATGAAGGCACATACGCTAGTCTGCTGATGAAAAACTATAAATGTAAAATTCTTAATACACTGAAAGGCACATAGTAGGTTCTCAATACTTTTTAATCTTATCATATTGGCCACACCATATATATTTATATATGAATTGTTGAGCTGTCACTAGCCAGTATTCAGTGACTTTACTTTCTGTTTCTTTTCTGTGTTCAGTCTCTGTGATAGTTTCAGCAGCCACTTGATAGAGAATTGACTTCTGTTAGGGA
This sequence comes from Rhinopithecus roxellana, assembly GCF_007565055.1. Taxonomy (NCBI): domain Eukaryota; kingdom Metazoa; phylum Chordata; class Mammalia; order Primates; family Cercopithecidae; genus Rhinopithecus; species Rhinopithecus roxellana. The sequence goes on along the minus strand of NC_044568.1, from coordinate 40,512,861 downwards.
TGTTTCAGTAGAGCCTGCTTTCCCAAGGCTGTTGTTGTCTGGCTTTCCCACGGATATATATTTTTTTGTGGCAGTTCTTGAAATGAGGGAGTTTTTGGAAAAGATAAAGGTGCCATCATGGAGGAACTCAGACAGGATTCCCAGCATTGCTGTGCCTCTCCAACATCCAGATCATTGAGAATCACGATGCTGGTTCTCCAAGTGCTAAAAAATACCAGAAACCCTTACAGAATCTCTGTATAGAATACATTCAACACTAAAATAGAACGTAAGGTAATTTAAACTCCGTGTATATTCTTTAAAAAAGGATTATTTAACCATACAGAAAACCCACTATTTCTTAGCAAAGTTAAGAGGGTGAACACTTGTCGAAGTCTTGAGGCCCTTTGGAGCTATTTTCTTTTTTTTTAATGGTGGGGGTGGAGTTCAAAAGTTTGAGGCCACTTAGGATTCAAGCTTTCTATGTGGAACAAGTTTTCTATTGTTATAATGTAGGAGTGCCTCGCATTTTAGAAATTAATGGTGTTTGAGAAAGGAGTAGGAGGAGACTCTTTCTTTCCTTATCTGAGCAACCAGGGCACCATTTTAGGAAATTTGTTATTAACAAGAATGTCACTGACATGGTCATCTTCTTCTTCTGCTGCTTTTCCATTTTCTCTTCCGCCTTCTAATCCTCCTCCTACTCTCCCTACTCCCACTTTCCTCCTCCCTCTTTTCTCTTCTCCAATCCCCCATTTCTCTTGTTGCTTATGTTAATTTTTTAACTGATAAAAATTAACATTTTTTTAATTAAAAATAAAACATATATGTATGATGTATAAAAGTTTTGAAATATGTATACATTATAGAACGGCTAAATTGAGCTAATTAGCACATATATTACTTCACATACTTATCATTTTGTTGTGGTGAGAACACTTAAGATCTCACCACAAACTCTTAGCAATTTTCAGGACTATAATACATTGTTATTAACTATAGTTACCTGTCGTACACTAGATCTCTTGAAGTTACTTCTCTTATCTAACTGAAATCTTGCATTATTTTGTTTGTTTGTTTATTTGGTTTGAGACAGGTTCTCATTCTGGTACTCTTTAACATCTCCCCAACACCCCCTCACCCTCTCCAGACCCTGGTAACCACCATTCCACTCTCTACTTCTATGAGTTTGACTTTTAAAGATTCTGTATATAAGTGAGATCATGCAGTATTTGTCTTTCTGTCCTAGCTCATTTCACTTAAATAATGTCCTCCAGGTTTATCCATGTTGCAAATCAGGGGTCCCCAACCCCTGGGCCATGAACTGGTACTGGTCTGTTGTCTGTTAGGAACTGGGCGGCACAGCAGCAGGAGAGTGAGCGGTGGGTGGGCGAGTGAAGCTTCATCTGTATTTGTAGCTACTCCACATTGCTCACATTACTGCCTGACCCCTGCTTCCTGTCAGATCAGCAATGGCATTAGATTCTTACAGGAGTGTGAACCCTGTTGTGAACTGTGCATGCCAGGGATCTAGGTTGCATACTCATTATGAGAATCTAATGCTTGATGATCTGTCACTGTCTCCCATCACCCCCAGATGGGACCATCTAGTTGCAGGAAAACAAGCTCAGGGCTTCCATTGATTCTACATATGGTGAGTTGTATAATTACTTCATTATATATTACAATGTAATAGTAATAGAAATAAAATGCACAATAAAAGTAATGTACTTGAATCATCCCCAAAGCATCCCCCCCCCCGCCTGACCCCTACCCCCCACCTCCACCAAAACCAGTCCCTGCTACCAAAACGGTTGGGAACTGCTGCTGAAAATAACAGGATTTTCTTTCTTTGTTTCTTTTTCTTTTCTTTTCTTTTATTTTTTTAAAAAGGCTGAATATTATTCCGTTGTTCATATATACCACATTTTCTTTTTCCATGCATCAGCTGATGGACACTTAGGCTGATTGCATATCTTGGCTATTGTGAATAGTGCTGCAATAAACATGGGAGTACAGATACATCTTTGAAATACTGATTTCATTTCTTTGGATAAATACTCAATACTGGGATTGTTGGATTATAGGGTAGTTCTGTTTTTAGTTTTTTGAGTAACTTCCGTGTTATTTTTTATAGTGCCTATACTAGTTTACATTCCCACCAACAGTGTGCAAGACTTCTCTTTTCTCCACATCCGTGTCAACACTTCTTTTTTGTCTTTTTGATAACAGCCATTCTAACAAGTGTGAGGTGATATTTCATTGTGGTTTTAACTTGCGTTTCTCTGATGATGTGATGTTTGGTGTTTTTTTATATACCCATTGGCCACTTGCATGTCATCTTTTGAGGAAATGTCTATTCAGATCCTCTGTCCATTTTTAAATAATTGGGTTGTTTGCTGGCTATTGTTTGAATTTTTTATACATTTTTGAATATTGACTTCTTTTCAGATGTATGGTTCACTCATATTTTCTCTCATCTCTTAGATTATGTCTTCATCTGATTGTCTCCTTTACTGTGCGGAAGCTTTTTATTTGATGCAATCCTAGTTTTGCTTTGGAGCTTTTCCCCTGTTTTCTTCTAGTAGTTTCATAGTTCCAGGTCTGTCTGTTTTTTATTTTTTTTGGAGATAGAGTCTCACTCTGTTGCCCAGGCTGGAGTGCAGTGCTGCAATCATGGTTCACTGCAACCTTGACCTCCTGGGCTAAGCAATCCTCCCACCTCAGCCTCCCAAGATGCTGGGAGTGCAGGTACACACACCTGCACCTAGCTAATTTTTTTTTTTTTTTTTTTTTTTTTTAATGGAGATGGGGTTTCCCTATGTTACCCATGCTGGTCTTGATCTCCTCAGCTCAAGTGATCTGCCTGCCTTGGTCTCCCAAAGTGTTAGGATTACAGGCATGAGCCACCATGTCCAGCCAGTTCTAGGTTTTACATTTAAGTCTTTAATCAATTTTGAGTTAACTGTTTTATATGCTGTGAGATAAGGGTTGGTCTCATTACATTTTTTCTGCACGTGGATATCCAGCTATATCATCTTTTTTTTTGTTTTGTTTTGTTTTGAGACAAAGTTTTGCTCTTGTTGCCTAGGCTGGAGCGCAATGGAGTGATCTTGGCTTACTGCAACCTCTGCCTCCCGGGTTCAAAGGATTCTCCTGCCTCAGCCTCCCGAGTAGCTGGGATTACAGGTGCCCGCCACCATGGCCAGCTAATGTTTGTATATTTAGTAGAGACTGGGTTTCGCCATGTCGACCAGGCCAGTCTTGAACTTCTGACCTCAGGTAATCCACCTGCCTCAGCCTCCCAAAGTGCTGGTATTACAGGCATGAGCCACCCCCATGCCCAGCCTTATCTTTGTTTTTAATACTGAGAGAGTTAACAAAATAGTGAAGAATAGTTTAGAGATTCCTTATTATAGTAGCAGTGTCAAGAGTCACTTGCAGTGGCATCAACTGTCTGGTGACTGTTTTCGTTGCATGTCAGTGGTGGAGACGTCCCCAGTCTATCCCTACCAGATGATGTTGGCTGTGTTTTATAGCTATGTGGCCTCCCTTGGTTCCTGTCCATTTTCTTAGCTTTGTTCTCAACTTTTTGTTGATTCTATGAAGTATAGTGTATACTTACAATAAGTTCTTTTCTATGTTTAAGTTAGAATTGATTGTTGTTGCATGTAATCAAGAACACTGACAGGTAGAGTGACTAACAGCAATTTCTGTACTTTATCCTTATTTGACTTACCCTACAAGAACTGATTTACATTCCAGCTCTTGAATGGAACCTTCCCAGACTAATTCATTTCCACATTGATTTTGTGCTCTCTGAGTCTGTGTGGCCTTATACTACTTAACATTTTATCATGTGATAACTGGTAATTTTTTCTAACTGAATTAAAGTAATTTATTTCAAATTCAAAATTCCATCAAAAGCTCCTCAAGGGCAGGTTCTTTTTTTGTCCTTCCAACTCCCATTTTTCTCCTTTTCCTCTCTCCCTGGTGAAACTTTTTATGAGACTAAGCACAGCAAAGGTCAGGTAAGAAAATACCTGTTTTTTTTTTTTTTAATTGATATATGTGATAGTGCTTTGTTGATTAACAAAACATTAAATCAAGCTCGTGTAGTCCTGTGTTGAAACATTCTATGTTTGCGTTTATATCTGAACAAGGGTAATACAAGAAACTGACAGGCTTGAGTATGAACTCTGAAGCCAACAGACTGGACTTGACCTTGGAAGGCTTTAACATTTTCTAGCTATATGGCCTTAGACTGGCTTTAATTTGCTCGCACATAACATTGTTTGTACGACATTTTTCTTGCAATCCAGGATGGAAAGAGGATTTAAGTAAAGTAATAATAATAAAGTCAAGCACCTGAGGCACATATCAAGAGCTTAGTAAATTCTGGTCCTCTTTATTGATGAATGTATTTATCATCCATGTGATGTGTCTTAGTCAGAAAATTAATGACTTCACAGAACGAGTTAATAGAACTGAAATACTAAAAGCAAGAGAGGTGAAAGTTCTACTGTCCATCAGCCCTCCTTGTCTACCTACAGTATGCATTTCTAGGGTCTTTTAGGTAGGATGTTGACAAACTGGAACATTTTCAGGGATGAGGAACCAGGATATTAGAGAATTGCCCTGTGGAGAACAAGTCTCTCTTTATGTTTGTCTGGAAGTAACATCTGCAAACAGCTTTTTTTGTGGGGGTATATGAATGGTTATCATCTATTCTGCCATCTTGGTGACATCCCCCCCCCCCTTTTTTTTTCTGGAGACAGAGTCTCACTCTGCAGCCCAAGCTGGAGTGCAATGGCAAGATCTTGGCTCACTGCAACCTCTGCCTCCCAGGCTCCCATTCTCATGCCTTAGCCTCTTGAGTAGCTGGGACTACAGGCATGTGCCACCACGCCCGCCTAATTTTTTGTATTTTAGTAGAGACAAGGTTTCACCATGTTGCCAGGGTAGGACATCACTCTTTAGATGCTTTATTGTTTGACCTTTCATGTGTAGCTCTGTGACTCTCCTAGAATTAATACTGTCTATTGTATGAGATAGGTAGTCAAGTTTCAGTTTTCCTTATTTTCATAGGAATATCCAGTTGACTCAGCCACATGTTCAAAGGCCATTATTTCCCTATAGAACTTCAGTGGCATCTGTGTCCATATTTGTGTGGACTGGTTTCTTATCTCTGTATTTGATCATACTCACATTTTTGTCTGTTCTCCAAACTAACACCTCACTGGTAGGTCTAACATATGTTTTAATATCTGGTAGTGTACGTTTTCTAGCTTGTTCTTTCTCAAGTACTGATAATCTTATAATAAAATGAATTTTATGATTAAACTTGTATGAGTCAATTTTGATTGCTGCCAAGAACCTTGTTAACAGGAATCAAGTCCTCTTTAAACCAAAGCCTACACCTAATCGTCAGCTCAAACTCATCTCTTCTACTTGAAATAAACATTAATATTAGTAGATGAGTTAGTGTACTTAGAAAGATCTAACGAAAGACACTCTGGTTCCCTAGGAACCTTGTGGGTCATCATTTGTAGTAGAAATAAGGTCGTGTGTGTGCGTGTGCGTGCATGGGTGTGTGTATGATTTAAAATGTAAGTTTCATATATATATATTTTTTTACCTGAGACTCAGAAATTTCAGTCAGCATTATCCAGGTTAGTTTTCTCATGTGAATGATAGACATAATATTCATCACTTGTATATGACAAAGTAGCCACTTATTTAAAATACTTCTCATAAGTAGATGTTTAAAAATATTCACTACTGTTCATTTATTTTATTTTATTTTAATTTTTTTTGAGGTGGAATCTTACTCTGTCACCCAAGCTGGAGTGCAGTGGCATAATCTTGGCTCACTGCAACCTCTGTCTCCTGGGTTCAAGCAATTCTTCTGCCTTGGCCTCCCAGTTGCTGGGATTACATGTGTGTGCCACCACACCTAGCTAATTTGTGTATTTTTAATAGAGATGGGGTTTCACTATGTTGTCTAGGCTGGTCTCAAACTCCTGACCTCAGGTGATCTGCCCGCCTCAGCCTCCCAAAGTGCTGGGATTACAGGTGTGAGCCACTGCACCCAGCCTGATGTTCATTTATTGCATCCACTTATGTGAATCTGTGTACGAAATCTCTGATGTAACAATACAAAGTCAAAGAAACCAGGGAATTAAGGCCAGGTGAAATCAATGCCCACAGTTTTTGTTCCTAAAGCAGGTGGAAATCTCTTTAGCCAGTTGAAATCAGTTACCCATTGCAGAATCTGGTTAGGACTGACACAAAATTAAGGTTTTCAGGTATGTTGAAGAGTTAAGTACTGGTAACATTTATGTTCCAGATCAGTGATTTCCAAAATGCTCTGGAGAGCTCTAGCATTCTCTAGAAAGCCTCAGATTGTCAGAGAGAGGAGGTGATGGAAGGGGCCCAGCAAGCCTGACTCTTGCTCTGTGTGAGTTCTTCATCATCTCTGTAAATTAATGCCTGAATCATGTCATTCAAACCACACAGTGTGGCTCATGACAATGGACTCAGTGACCAAAGTTGATTTTTCTTCCTTTTCAATTGTGCAAACCCAAGGGTTTTACTTCACTGAGTACTCGTCTCTACTATGTGTACCTTTAGAGGGTCTATGGTTGATATAGTCTTGGTTACCCCTCATGATGGGGTTCAGTCAGATGAGGATTTACTATAGGCCGAATGACATCTTCTCCTTGAGTTTGGTCTTGGTTGATTTGTGAGGGCACCCTGTTCTTTTCTCCTACTTTGGCATTGACTCCCTCTCTCCACGGAGTTGGATGTTGTTGTCTCTTAGGAGCTCAGTATGTGATTCTAAATTCAGATGATCAGATAGCTAAGAAAGTGCTAATAGCTTATGCTCTCATGAAATATGCTTTTTTTGTTTTCTGTACATAATTGCCTTTGTATTTGTCTCCCCTTATCCCCAAATGACAGTGTTTTAATTAAAAGTTGAGGGGAGAGAACATAAGGAAGTCTGTGGAGGAACATTCTTGCTTTTTGTTTAATCCTATCCTGCCAAACAATGCTTTTTAAGCCTTCTGGTAAGCAAGCAGAGAGTCAAATGTGAGAAAAAGCCCCAAACAGCATGTTTTTAAAAAAAACATTTTGCTTATTCTCATCTTTTAAGAAAAGACTTAGAATTCAAATGCTTTTGTTCTCTCAATTCTATTGCTTCAAGAAATGAATGGAAGCACTGAATCCTCTTATTCCTGAATCAAATAAAAATAGTCCAATCATATATCTTAACACACATATATAAACATTTATATTTATATATAATATGTCATATGTGTAATTTTTGAATTGCAGATTCAGTAAGGAACCTAATTTAAATCAAATATGAAATCCAAGCCTGAATCCAGTTGATTAAATTAAAAACAAAGACAGATCCCATAATCTGAAAGTTTAACGATTCTACTAACTACTCAGTTACTTCTTGTGATTTTTCTTTCTTCTAAAATTCACATTCTGCAAATTGTGTCCTAAATGGATGCTTCTTTATATTACTGTTCATAGGAATACACAAGGGAGGAATACATCATTTTATTTCCTCTATCGGGTGGTTTTCTCTGTTCAGTTCTGCAGAAAAATGGAAGCTGCAATATAACTAGAAATTTATTTCTATCCTCATTGTCAACCTTACTCACTTTTAGCTCTCCTCTGCAAGTTATACACATCTCTCTCTAGTGTGATCTTCTTCCTGACATTATTCCTGATCCTTGTTTCCAAGGACAGAAGGAGACATGCACAGAAGCCATGTGCCTTCTCCTAGAAGTATAGTAGGTTGACTTTTGTCACATGTTTCTTTTTGTGATTCAGGGTCATTAAAGGCTTCTTTAGCCTAATGTTTATTTCCCAAAGTTGAGTCAGTCCATAAATGGTCTTTGCAAATAATCAGGCAAGAGATGGAAGAAATAAAAGCTATTGTAAGAATTTCCTCTTTCTATGAATACACATATTAAAGACTTCACCAGATTTCACCATCGTCTGTTTTGGGGACTCTATTATTTGCACAGGAATCATACTTTTGACATCAGTACACTCTTGGTACAGTTAAGAGACTTGGTGATCTTGCTACCAACATGAGAAGGCTATTTCTTTCACACCCTAGGGAAAGTCAGTTGACTAGATAAAAATAAAAGAAATAGAGATTATGAATGGTTTCATAACTTTTTTTATTCTAAATATTTATAAAATGACCTAGGATAAAAAAGAGTCTTGTTGAGGCTGGGTGCAGTAGCTCATGCCTGTAATCCCAGCACTTTGGGAGGCTGAGGTGGGCAGATCACGAGGTCAGGAGACCAAGACCAACCTGGCTAACACAGTGAAACCCTGTCTCCACTAAAAATACAAAAAATTAGCCGGGCGTGGTGGTGGCGCCTGTAGCCCAAGATACTCAGGAGACGGAGGCAGGAGAATCGCTTGAACCCAGGAGGTGGAGGTTGCAGTGAGCCGAGATAGCACCACTGCACTCCAGCCTGGGGGACAGAGCGAGACTCCGTCTAAAAAAAAAAAAAAAAAAAAAAAAAAAAAAAAAAAAAAAAAAAAAAAAAAAAATTCTTGTTGAACTTCTCTATTGCCCAATGATGTGGGAGATAGAACTGAAGTGGGCATGGGGGTTCTCTTTAAAATTAATCTTTCTGCAGGAATAGAAAGCCCTAAATCTCAGTCACTAAGCACAGATCTAAAAAACTGTTTCCAGGAAAAAAACTGAATTGCAAGAGATGAGGATATATCAAAAGGACTGACTGGCAGTAAGGCTGAATAGAAGAAATTTGTCTTGGGTTCTCACTACCTTATTTCTGGGTTACATACTATGCCGGTCATTTGTCTATTTGTCATAGATTGATTTCCTCACCACTTCTGCCCTGCTGTGCATTCTGCTTAACTTCATTTTTCATGAATCTTTTGCTCTTGGTTTCTAGGCAGGTTTGTCAGTGGAGGCATGAGCACAGAGCCAGATGCCAAGAAGAGGGAGAATCCAAAAGATTACTCTTCTCACTCTGTCTTAGGGTTGTCTTTGTACCACGTACATCAGATTCATGGTTCAAGCTTCTGTTGATTGGGTCTCTGTGGTTCCAATTTTCATCAGGTGACTTCTGCTCTTGGACTCCAATAACATTGCCACATCTCTTTGTCCCTCTTAACTCCTGGAATCTTCCTTTTGTTTCTGATGTCTGGTTTGCTTCACAGTCTTCTATTTGGCTTCTTAGCTCTTTCATTACTTATCTAAACAGTTTCCTGTATTGAATCCCCTCTGTTTGAAATACTTAGAGTAGTTTCTATTTTCTAGCTGGACCCTAACTTATAGACTCTCCATTCCTTTCACAACTTTTTTCTTTCTTTCTTTTTTTTCGGTAATAACATAATGTTTCTTAATTGATACCTGCCTGTCAACATCACATTCTTTATTCATTTTACAGATTTTTATGGGTGTTTATGTGTCTGTGATGACTTCCAGAACACATTTATTTCTTTTTTTTTTCTTGAGATGGAGTCTCTGTCACCCAGGCTGGAGTGCAGTGGCATGATCTTGGCTCACTGCAGCCTCCACCTCCTGGGTTCGAGTGATTATCCTGCCTCAGCCTTCCAAGTAGCTGGGACTACAGGCATGTGCACCTGGCTAATTTTTGTGTTTTTAGTAGAGATGGAGTTTCACCATGTTGGCCAGGCTGGTCTTGAACTCCTGACTTCAAGTGATCCACCTGTCCTCAGCCTCCCAAAGCGCTGGGTTAACAGGTGTGAGTCACCTTGTCCCGCCAGAACACATTTATTTCTTAAGAACAAAACAAGTAAAGAACATAGGATTCAAATTGCAATCCTTACAGGTGGTTGGACAAGTCATTTGCATCTGACTCAATTTTCCTAGCTGACAAATGTGAAAATTCCCATTAAGAATTATTTTAGCTTACATTTTTGAAAGTGACGAAAACATTTGCTTTTTTTCAGACTAAATATAAATGCCACAAGTTTAGGAGTCCTTTGTTTATTCTTACTTAGCAGCACTATTAACTGTCTTAGTCCTACTGGGTAGTCATTTTAAGGTGAAATTGGGAACAAAGGAGCTATTGATGCATTTCTGTTAAATATAGAAGCTGTCTCTGACTGTAGCTTTTATTCTCTTTGAAGTGGGGGAGATTATGGGCCTTTTCCTTAAGTCTAATGATGGATACTTCCTGTCTAGATTCTGGTCAGAGGCATTTTACAGGAAGGCAGATAAAACTCTTTTTATCCTATTTTCAAGACTGGTAAGTAGCCATTGCCAGATCTAAACCCTGGAAGGGACATTTAAAGTATAAGATATTTATTATTTGTATAAAGAAATATCCCTGTATTCATACACTCCTCAATACCTTAAAGCCCCTAATTCCTGATTCTCTAACTTCAGTAGCATCAAAATCATCCTGAAATAGTATGAAATATTCAGAATCTCAAACTTCAATCACTGAGGTCTAGATCGAGAAGTTCTAGGTGGGGCCTAGGAATCTGCATGTTCATGAATTCTCTGGTACTACAAATGCAGATTTTCTGCAGATGACACTTAACCACTCTGTACAGTAGGTCTTAGTTACATTCCTGTAGAGAGTATTTCTCAGAAAGTCTGACCCAGATGCATTTGCTAATAATGTACCTTCAACGTTATTGTTTTTTAATAGTCTGCCGAACTCCCTGTTCCCTCAGAAGCTCTAATTCTCACAATCATATTTTAAAGACATTCCTATTTCTATACAGTGGTCACTTGAGGATCTATGGGACAACTGCTAAGGAAGTTAGCATTAGATTAGTTCCTAAAACTTTGTATTATTCAAAGAATGGTCTGTCTTACATGAAGAATGTAAGACAATTTGGCCAGGCATGGTGGCTCACACCTGTAATCCCAGTGCTCTGGGAGGCTGAGATGGAAGAATAGCCTGAGGCCAGGAGTTTGAGACCACCCTTAGCAACATAGTGAGACCCCATCTCTACATCAAATAAAACAATTAGTTCGGTATAGTGGCACATGCCTATAACCCAGCTACTTGGGAGGTTGAGACAGGATGATAGCCTAAGCCCAGGAGTTTGAGGTTGCAGTAAGCTATGATGGTGCCACTGCACCTGTCTCACACAAAAAAAAAAAAAAAAAAAAAAAAAAACATAAGACAGTTAGATTCTTTTGAAAGCTCTAGACTAAGGAATAAGACAAGAAAAGTAAATAAACTGTATAAACACAAAAGCAAGAAAAAACTAACATCTGCAGATGATACAATTTATCAATAAAATCGAAGAGAATTAACTGAAAACTCTTATAAATAATAAATAAATGAGGAAGATGACCAATAAAAATATATTTGCAAAAAATTTTACAATCATGATTATTGGACTTGGACTTAGTTGGCTGCATGTAATTTTTGCAATAATGTTTGCTATAATTATTGACACACTTGTAGTGATAAATATTTGTTTCTTTTATTAATTTACCCATCCATCTATAAATGTATCACAGGTTGATGCCAAAACAGATCCTGAGGTAGTGATTAGTGGTAATGCAATCAGCATGCATTCATTTAGTAGTTAAGGGATATGGAAAAAGGAAGCGAATGAGGTGTGAGTGGAGGGCATTCAAAGGAAAGTGGCCACTGATTTACAATAAACCAGAAGCGACACAGTCAACTGTTCAGCAGATTCAGCTGCTCATGATCACAAAGTGCTTTTGGAGAGAGAAACTGTGCTTTAGAATAATACTTTGGAGGAATAAAGGATAAGATAATTTATTCACGGGCTCCTCATATACTATCTCTCATTGGTCATTTTTAAAAATTTATTTTTAATTTTTGTGGGTACCTAGTAGGCATATATATTTATAGAGTACATGAGATGTTTTGATACAGTCATTCAATGCATAATAATCACATCATGGAGAATATGGTATTCATCCCCTCAAGCATTTATCCTTTGTGGTACAAACAATCCAGTTATACTCTTTTAGTTCTTTTAATGTGTACAATGAAGTTATTGGCTACAGTCACTCTGTTGTGCTATCAAATAGTAGGTCTTACTCATTGTACCCATTAATCACCCCCACCTCCTCCCTCCACTACCCTTTCCAGTCTCTGGTAACCATCCTTCTACTCTGTGAGTCCTTGAGTTCAATTGTTTTGGTTTTTAGATCCCACAAATAAGTGAGAATATGAGATGTTTGTCTTTCTGTGACTGGCTTATTTCACTTAATGTAATGCTGTCTGGTTCCATTCATGTTGTTGCAAATTACAGACTCTCATTCTTTTTATGATTGAATAGTACTCCATTGTGTGTAAGTACCACATTTTCTTCATCCACTCATCTGATGATGTGCATTTAGGTTGCATCCAAATCTTGGCCGGGTGAAGAGTGCTGTGACAGAGTGCAGATACCTCTTCAATATACTGATTTCTCTTCCTTTGTGTATATATCCAGCAGTGGGATTGCTCTGCCATATATGGTAGTTCTATTTTTAGTTTTTTGAGGAACGTCCAAACTGTTCTCCATAGAGTACTAATTTACACTGCCACCAACAGTGTATTAGGGTTCTCTTTTCTCTAAATCTTTGCCAGCATTTGTTATTGCCTGTCTCACTGGGGTGAGAGTATATCTCATTGTAGTTTTGATTTGTGTTTCTCTGATGATCAGTGATGTTGAGTACCTTGTCACATGCCTGCTTTTTTTTCCTTTGAGATGGAGTTTCGCTCTTGTTGCCCAGACTGGAGTGCAATGGCGTGATTTCGGCTCACTGCAACCTCCACCCCTCAGTTTCAAGCGATTTTCCTGCCTCAGCCTCCCGAGTAGCTGGGATTACAGGCGCCTGCCAGCATGCCTGGCTAATTTTTTGTAGAGACGGGGTTTCGCCATGTTGGCCAGTCTGGTCTCGAACTCCAGACCTCAGGTGATCCACCCACCTCAGCCTCCCAAAGTGCTGGGATTACAGGCATGAGCCACCGTGCCTGGCCTCACTTGCCTGTTTGCAATTTCTGTGTCTTCTTTTGAGAAATGTCTTTTCAGATCTTGTGCCAATTTTTTTATTGGATTATTAGATTTTCCCCTATAGAGTTGTTTGAGCTTTTTATACATTCTAGTTATTGATCTCTTGTCACAGAGGTAGTTTGCAAATATTTTCTCCCATTCTGCAAAGTTTGTGTTATCAGGAATTAAACCCTCCAGTCTTGCTTTATTTATCTCTGTTGGCAGGCAGTATAAAAGCCATATCCAATATCCTTTGATGTGGCAGTTTGAGTCCAAAGCAATACGATAAGGCAGAGATTACTTTCAAGACTAGCAATTTTGCATCCCATTTACAATAATTTTTGCCTACCCAACACCATAAAGATATTTTCTTTTTTTTTTTTTTACAAGCTTAATGTTTTATCATTCACTCTGAGATCGACACTTTAGATAAAATTAACTTTCGTATTTGATGGGAAGTAGGGGGTCAGTTTTAAAGTTTGTATATCCAATTGACCCAGCCAATTATTATAAAGGCTGTCTTTTTCTCATTGCACTGCAACTTCACTTCTGAACTTTTTAAAACACAATCTTTCATTGATCTTTTAATGTTTCCTTGCCCTGATAAATAACCCTCTAAATTGCAGATTTTTATAATTTTTGATGTCTAATAGTGTAACTGCATGTTTCTTCTTCAAGATTGTTTTGACTATCCTTTGCCTCTCTATAAAATTTTAGAATTGACTTTTCCATTTATACAGACACATGGAAACCAGCATATATACATTTAAAATTTTTATTGGAATTGCATCAGATCTAAAGATAAATTTAGAGAAGACTGATAAGTTTAGATTACTGAGTCTTATATCTATGAACACTTCTTTTCATCATTTAGTTCTTCATAGTTTCTTTCTCAATAATAGTTCCTAAATTCCAGCATAGAGTCTCCAACTCCCAGCGCGAGCGACACAGAAGACTGGTGATTTCTGCATTTTCAACTGAGGTACTGGGGTCATCTCACTAGGGAGTGCCGGACAATCGGTGCTGGTCAGCTGCTGCAGCCCGACCAGCGAGAGCTGAAGCAGGGCTAGGCATAGCCTCACCTGGGAAGTGCAAGGGGGAAGGGAATCCCTTTTCCTAGCCAGGGGAACTGAGACACACAACACCTGGAAAATCGGGTGGCTCCCACCCCAATACTGTGCTTTAAGCAAACGGGCACACCAGGAGAATATATCCCACACCTGGCCGGGAGGGTTCCACGCCCACGGAGCCTCCCTCATTGCTAACACAGCCGTCTGCGTGCGATCTAACTGCAAGGCAGCAGCGAGGCTGGGGGAGGGGCGCCCGCCATTGCTGAGGCTTAAGTAGGTAAACAAAGCCGCTGGGAAGCTCGAACTGGGTGGAGCTCACAGCAGCTCAAGGAAACCTGCCTGTCTCTGTAGACTCCACCTCTGGGAACAGGGCACAGTTAACAACAACAACAACAAAAGCAGCAGGAACCTCTGCAGACGCAAACGACTCTGTCTGACAGCTTTGAAGAGAGCAGTGGATCTCCCAACACTGAGGTTGAGATCTGAGAAGAGACAGACTGCCTGCTCAAGTGGGTCCCTGACCCCTGAGTAGCCTAACTGGGAGACATCCCCCACTAGGGGCAGTCTGACACCCCACACCTCACAGGGTGGAGTACACCCCTGAGAGGAAGCTTCCAAAGTAAGAATCAGACAGGTACACTCGCTGTTCAGCAATATTCTATCTTCTGCAACCTCTGCTGCTGATACCCAGGCAAACAGGGTCTGGAGTGGACCTCAAGCAATCTCCAACAGACCTCCAGCTGAGGGTCCTGAGTGTCAGAAGGAAAACTATCAAACAGGAAGGACACCTATACCAAAACCCCATCAGTACGTCACCATCATCAAAGACCAGAGGCAGATAAAACCACAAAGATGGGGAAAAAGCAGGGCAGAAAAGCTGGAAATTCAAAAAATAAGAGCGCAGCTCCCCCTGCAAAGGAGCGCAGTCCATCGCCAGCAACGGATCAAAGATGGTCAGAGAATGACTTTGACGAGATGAGAGAAGAAGGCTTCAGTCCATCAAACTTCTCAGAGCTAAAGGAGGAACTACGTACCCAGCGCAAAGAAACTAAAAATCTTGACAAAAGAGTGGAAGAATTGACAGCTAGACTAATTAATGCAGAGAAGGTCATAAACGAAATGACAGAGATGAAAACCATGACACGAGAAATACGTGACAAATGCACAAGCTTCAGTAACCGACTCGATCAACTGGAAGAAAGAGTATCAGCGATTGAGGATCAAATGAATGAAATGAAGCGAGAAGAGAAACCAAAAGAAAAAAGAAGAAAAAGAAATGAACAAAGCCTGCAAGAAGTATGGGATTATGTAAAAAGACCAAATCTACGTCTGATTGGGGTGCCTGAAAGTGAGGGGGAAAATGGAACCAAGTTGGAAAACACTCTTCAGGATATCATCCAGGAGAACTTCCCCAGCCTAGTAGGGCAGGCCAACATTCAAATTCAGGAAATACAGAGAACACCACAAAGAGACTCCTCCAGAAGAGCAACTCCAAGACACATAATTGCCAGATTCACCAAAGTTGAAATGAAGGAAAAAATCTTAAGGGCAGCCAGAGAGAAAGGTCGGGTTACCCACAAAGGGAAGCCCATCAGACTAACAGCAGATCTCTCGGCAGAAACTCTACAAGCCAGAAGAGAGTGGGGGCCAATATTCAACATTCTTAAAGAGAAGAATTTTCAACCCAGAATTTCATATCCAGCCAAACTAAGTTTCATCAGTGAAGGAGAAATAAAATCCTTTACAGATAAGCAAATGCTTAGAGATTTTGTCACCACCAGGCCTGCCTTACAAGAGACCCTGAAGGAAGCCCTAAACATGGAAAGGAACAGCTGGTACCAGCCATTGCAAAAACATGCCAAAATGTAAAGACCATCAAGGCTAGGAAGAAACTGCATCAACTAACGAGCAAAATAACCAGTTAATATCATAATGGCAGGATCAAGTTCACACATAATAATATTAACCTTAAATGTAAATGGACTAAATGCTCCAATTAAAAGACACAGACTGGCAAACTGGATAAAGAGTCAAGACCCATCAGTCTGCTGTATTCAGGAGACCCATCTCACATGCAGAGACATACATAGGCTCAAAATAAAGGGATGGAGGAAGATCTACCAAGCAAATGGAGAACAAAAAAAAGCAGGGGTTGCAATACTAGTTTCTGATAAAACAGACTTTAGACCAACAAAGATCAAAAGAGACAAAGAAGGCCATTACATAATGGTAAAGGGATCAATTCAACAGGAAGAGCTAACTCTCCTAAATATATATGCACCCAATACAGGAGCACCCAGATTCATAAAGCAAGTCTTTAGAGACTTACAAAGAGACTTAGACTCCCATACAATAATAATGGGAGACTTCAACACTCCACTGTCAACATTAGACAGATCAACGAGACAGAAAGTTAACAAGGATATCCAGGAATTGAACTCATCTCTGCACCAAGCGGACCTAATAGACATCTATAGAACTCTCCACCCCAAATCAACAGAATATACATTCTTCTCAGCACCACGTCGCACTTATTCCAAAATTGACCACATAATTGGAAGTAAAGCACTCCTCAGCAAATGTACAAGAACAGAAATTATAACAAACTGTCTCTCAGACCACAGTGCAATCAAACTAGGACTCAGGACTAAGAAACTCACTCAAAACTGCTCAACTACATGGACACTGAACAACCTGCTCCTGAATGACTACTGGGTACATAACGAAATGAAGGCAGAAATAAAGATGTTCTTTGAAACCAATGATAACAAAGATACAACATACCAGAATCTCTGGGACACATTTAAAGCAGTGTGTAGAGGGAAATTTATAGCACCAAATGCCCACAAGAGAAAGCAGGAAAGATCTAAAATTGACACTCTAACATCACAATTAAAAGAACTAGAGAGGCAAGAGCAAACACATTCAAAAGCTAGCAGAAGGCAAGAAATTACTAAGATCAGAGCAGAACTGAAGGAGATAGAGACACAAAAAACCCTCCAAAAAATCAATGAATCCAGGAGTTGGTTTTTTGAAAAGATCAACAAAATTTACAGACCGCTAGCAAGACTAATAAGAAGAAAAGAGAGAAGAATCAAATAGATGCAATAAAAAATGATAAAGGGGATATCACCACCGACCCCACAGAAATACAAAGTACCATCAGAGAATACTATAAACACCTCTACGCAAACAAACTAGAAAATCTAGAAGAAATGGATAATTTCCTGGACACTTACACTCTTCCAAGACTAAGCCAGGAAGAAGTTGAATCCCTAAATAGACCAATAGCAGGCTCTGAAATTGAGGCAACAATTAATAGCCTACCCACCAAAAAAAGTCCAGGACCAGATGGATTCACAGCTGAATTCTACCAGAGGTACAAGGAGGAGCTGGTACCATTCCTTCTGAAACTATTCCAATCAATAGAAAAAGAGGGAATCCTCCCTAACTCATTTTATGAGGCCAACATCATCCTGATACCAAAGCCTGGGAGAGACACAACAAAAAAGGAGAATTTTAGACCAATATCCCTGATGAACATCGATGCAAAAATCCTCAGTAAAATACTGGCAAATCGGATTCAGCAGCATATCAAAAAGCTTATCCATCATGATCAAGTGGGCTTCATCCCTGGGATGCAAGGCTGGTTCAACATTTGCAAATCAATAAACGTAATCCAGCATATAAACAGAACCAAAGACAAGAACCACATGATTATCTCAATAGATGCAGAAAAGGCTTTTGACAAAATTCAACAGCCCTTCATGCTAAAAACGCTCAATAAAATCGGTATTGATGGAACGTACCTCAAAATAATAAGAGCTATTTATGACAAACCCTCAGCTAATATCATACTGAATGGGCAATAACTGGAAAAATTCCCTTTGAAAATTGGCACAAGACAGGGATGCCCTCTCTCACCACTCCTATTCAACACAGTGTTGGAAGTTCTGGCTAGGGTAATCAGGCAAGAGAAAGAAATAAAGGGTATCCAGTTAGGAAAAGAAGAAGTCAAATTGTCCCTGTTTGCAGATGACATGATTGTATATTTAGAAAACCCCATCGTCTCAGCCCAAAATCTCCTTAAGCTGATAAGCAACTTCAGCAAAGTCTCAGGATACAAAATTAATGTGCAAAAATCACAAGCATTCTTATATACCAGTAACAGACAAACAGAGAGCCAAATCATGAATGAACTTCCATTCACAATTGCTTCAAAGAGAATAAAATACCTAGGAATCCAACTTACAAGGGATGTCAAGGACCTCTTCAAGGAGAACTATAAACCACTGCTCAGTGAAATGAAAGAGGACACAAACAAATGGGAGAACATACCATGCTCATGGATAGGAAGAATCAGTATCGTGAAAATGGCCATACTGCCCAAGGTTATTTATAGATTCAATGCCATCCCCATCAAGCTACCAATGAGTTTCTTCACAGAATTGGAAAAAACTGCTTTAAAGTTCATATGGAACCAAAAAAGAGCCCGCATTGCCAAGACAATCCTAAGTCAAAAGGACAAAGCTGGAGGCGTCACGCTACCTGACTTCAAACTATACTACAAGGCTACAGTAACCAAAACAGCATGGTACTGGTACCGAAACAGAGATATAGACCAATGGAACAGAACAGAGTCCTCAGAAATAATACCACACATCTACAGCCATCTGATCTTTGATAAACCTGAGAGAAACAAGAAATGGGGAAAGGATTCCCTATTTAATAAATGGTGCTATGAAAATTGGCTAGCCGTAAGTAGAAAGCTGAAACTGGATCCTTTCCTTACTCCTTATATGAAGATTAATTCAAGATGGATTAGAGACTTAAATGTTAGACCTAATACCATAAAAACCCTAGAAGAAAATCTAGGTAGTACCATTCAGGACATAGGCATGGGCAAGGACTTCATGTCTAAAACACCAAAAGCAATGGCAGCAAAAGCCAAAATTGACAAATGGGATCTAATTAAACTAAAGAGCTTCTGCACAGCAAAAGAAACTACCATCGGAGTGAACAGGCAACCTACAGAATGGGAGAAAATTTTTGCAATCTACTCATCTGACAAAGGGCTAATATGCAGAATCTACAAAGAACTCAAACAAATATACAAGAAAAAAACAAACAACCCCATCAAAAAGTGGGCAAAGGATATGAACAGACATTTCTCAAAAGAAGACATTCATACAGCCAACAGACACATGAAAAAATGCTCTTCATCACTGGCCATCAGAGAAATGCAAATCAAAACCACAATGAGATATCATCTCACACCAGTTAGAATGGCAATCATTAAAAAGTCAGGAAACAACAGGTGTTGGAGAGGATGTGGAGAAATAGGAACACTTTTACACTGTTGGTGGGATTGTAAACTAGTTCAACCATTATGGAAAACAGTATGGCAATTCCTCAAGGATCTAGAACTAGATGTACCATATGACCCAGCCATCCCACTACTGGGTATATACCCAAAGGATTATAAATCATGCTGCTATAAAGACACATGCACACGTATGTTTATTGCGGCACTATTCACAATAGCAAAGACTTGGAATCAACCCAAATGTCCATCTGTGACAGACTGGATTAAGAAAATGTGGCACATATACACCATGGAATACTATGCAGCCATAAAAAAGGATGAGTTTGCGTCCTTTGTAGGGACATGGATGCAGCTGGAAGCCATCATTCTTAGCAAACTATCACAGGAACAGAAAACCAAACACCGCATGTTCTCACTCATAGGTGGGAACTGAACAATGAGATCACTTGGACTCGGGAAGGGGAACATCACACACTGGGGCCTATCATGGGGAGGGGGGAGGGGGGAGGGATTGCATTGGGAGTTATACCTGTTATAAATGATGAATTGATGGGTGCTGACGAGATGATGGGTGCAGCACACCAACATGGCAGAAGTATACATATGTAACAAACCTGCACGTTATGCACATGTACCCTAGAACTTAAAGTATTAAAAAAAAAATTGAAAAAAAAAATTCCAGCATAAAGGTCCTGTACACTGTTTTTAGATATATTCCTGAGTATTTGTTTTTGTGGGAATAATGTTTTAATTTGCATTTTTCGGAAAATAATTTTCTTTTGTTTGTTTCTGGTGCTTAGTAATTCGACTGGTTTTGGTATTGACCCAGCCACCAGGAATTTTTGTTAAATTCACTTATGTCTAATATATTTTACATAGAATATTGACTTTTCTATGTGTGCAGTTATATTATCTGCAAATGATGACATTTAAGTTCTTTTCTATACTGTCTCTTTTTAAAAAAAATCTTAAAGCCGTGGCCAAGCCTTTTTCCATTCTTAAATGTTGAATAGAATTGGTAAGAACTGGCATTGTTTTTACCATTTTTGATTGTCTTATTCCATTTGGGCTGCTATGACAGAAAAGCCATAAGCTGGATAATTTATAAACAATAATCATTTATTTCTCATGGTTCCAGGGACTGAGAAGTCCAAGATCAAGGTACCCAGCAGATTTGGTGTCTGGTGAGGGCCCTTTCCTTATAGATTGCACCTTCTCTCTTTGTCCTCAGTTGATGAAAGGGACAGCAAGTTCTGTCTGGCCTCTTTTATAAGGGCATACATTGTATTCATGAGGGTTGTGCTCTCATGACCTGATCACCTCCTAAAAATCCCACCTCTGAACATTTATCACATTGGGGATTAGGTTTCAACATATGAATTTTGGGGAGACACAAACATTCAGTCCATAGCACTCTTATTGGGGAAATATTTCATATTTCATCATGAAGTATGAAGTTTTTTTTATATGAAAATGTATGAAATATGAGGTACAGTTTATTTTAGATATCATTTGTCAGATTTAGAGCTAATTGTATTTCTAATTTGCTGTTTAGTTTCGCAATCATGAAAAGTTTTCAAGTTTATTCAATGCATTTTTGGCATCTATAATAATGATCATAGGATTTCCCCCTCATTTTGTTCTCTTAATTTTGTGAATTAAATTGAATTTTCTTTCCTTTTTTTTTTTTTTTTTTTTTTGGGTCCTAAGAAGCCTTACTGAGAGTACACTGGATTTTCAATGCTAAATGAATCTTGTTTTTTTAGAAGAAACACAATTTGGTTGTAACATATTTTCCTATATTTATTCTGTCCACAATTTTGTGTCTATATTAGTAAAAAATAGATCTCTCTTTTTTCTCCAGGTTTTGATGTTAAGCGAATGCTGATATTTATTACATGAATTGGGGATTTTCCTCATTTTTTTCTTCCATTCTATGAAAGAAGTTATAGACCGTTGGGGTTCTTTCTTCCTTTAAAATTTAGAAGAATTCACCAGGCAAATCATCTGCATTGAAATTGTATTTGTGGGGATAATTTAATAATGGATTCAAGTCAAAAATTTTTTAATAGAGATAGTGTGTCTCACTGTATTGCCTAGGCTGGTCTCGCACTCCTTGGGTCAAGCGATTCTCTGGCTTCAGCCTCCCAAAATGCTGGGAATTCAGGTGTGAGCCACTGCACCCAGCTTAATAGATTTAATTTAAAAAGTAGATATACAGCTATTCAGATTCCCTACTTCTTCCTGTGTTTCTTTTAAGTTGTATTTATCTAAAAAAATTTTATTTCATCTACATTTTCAAATTTATTAGCATAAAGATGTTGATAATACCTTTTAAAAACAGCTTTATTGAAGTATAATTGATATATAAAGGAGTGTACATATTGAATATGTACAATTTGATGAGTTTGGACATAATGCAAATACCCATAATACCATTGACACAATCGAGGCAAGAGACATATCCAGCACCTCCCAAACTTTCCTTGTGCTTGGTTTTTAAATTTTTGGATACTATCATCTTATTATCTTGTTAGTATCTTTGGGAACTGTAGTGGTATTCTCTTGTTCATTACTAAAATTGATGGTCTGTGCAAATCTGTGCATTCTTTTTCTCTTTCCACTAATCACTTTTGTTAGGCAGCTATCAATTTTATTGTCTTTTCAAAGAAACAATTTTTATTTTTTATTTTTTATTTTTTTTCATATTTATTTATTTATTTATTTATTTATTTATTTTTTTTTTATTATACTTTAAGTTCTAGGGTACATGTGCATAATGTGCAGGTTTGTTACATATGTATACTTATGCCATGTTGGTGTGCTGCACCCATCAACTCGTCAGCACCCATCAATTCATCATTTATATCATGTATAACTCCCCAATGCAATCCCTCCCTCCTCCCCCCTCCCCATGATAGACCCCAGTGTGTGATGTTCCCCTTCCCGAGTCCAAGTGATCTCATTGTTCAGTTCCCACCTATGAGTGAGAACATGCGGTGTTTGGTTTTCTCTTCTTGTGATAGTTTGCTAAGAATGATGGTTTCCAGCTGCATCCATGTCCCTACAAAGGACGCAAACTCATCCTTTTTTATGGCTGCATAGTATTCCATGGTGTATATGTGCCACATTTTCTTAATCCAGTCTGTCACAGATGGACATTTGGGTTGATTCCAAGTCTTTGCTATTGTGAAAAGTGCCGCAATAAACATACGTGTACATGTGTCTTTGTAGTAGACTAATTTATAATCCTTTGGGTATATACCCAGTAGTGGGATGGCTGGGTCATATGGTACATCTAGTTCTAGATCCTTGAGGAATTGCCATACTCTTTTCCATAATGGTTGAACTAGTTTACAATCCCACCAACAGTGTAAAAGTGTTCCTATTTCTCCACATCCTCTCCAACACCTGTTGTTTCCTGACTTCTTAATGATTGCCATTCTAACTGGTGTGAGATGGTATCTCATTGTGGTTTTGATTTGCATTTCTCTGATGGCCAGTGATGATGAGCATTTTTTCATGTGTCTGTTGGCTGTATGAATATCTTCTTTTGAGAAATGTCTGTTCATATCCTTTCCCCACTTTTTGATGGGGTTGTTTGTTTTTTTCTCGTATATTTGTTTGAGTTCTTTGTAGATTCTGGATATTAGCCCTTTGTCAGATGAGTAGGTTGCAAAAATTTTCTCCCATTCTGTAGGTTGCCTGTTCACTCTGATGGTAGTTTCTTTTGCTGTGCAAAAGCTCTTTAGTTTAATTAGATCCCATTTGTCAATTATGGCTTTTGCTGCCGTTGCTTTTGGTGTTTTAGACATGAAGTCCTTGCCCATGCCTATGTCCTGAATGGTACTACCTAGATTTTCTTCTAGGGTTTTTATGGTATTAGGTCTAACATTTAAGTCTCTAATCCATCTTGAATTAATCTTCGTATAAGGGGTAAGGAAAGGATCCAGTTTCAGCTTTCTACTTATGGCTAGCCAATTTTCCCAGCACCATTTATTAAATAGGGAATCCTTTCCCCATTTCTTGTTTCTCTCAGGTTTGTCAAAGATCAGATGGCTGTAGATGTGCGGTATTATTTCTGAGGACTCTGTTCTGTTCCATTGGTCTATATCTCTGTTTTGGTACCAGTACCATGCTGTTTTGGTTACTGTAGCCTTGTAGTATAGTTTGAAGTCAGGTAGCGTGACGCCTCCAGCTTTGTCCTTTTGACTTAGGATTGTCTTGGCAATGCGGGCTCTTTTTTGGTTCCATATGAACTTTAAAGCAGTTTTTTCCAATTCTGTGAAGAAAGTCATTGGTAGCTTGATGGGGATGGCATTGAATCTATAAATAACCTTGGGGAGTATGGCCATTTTCACGATATTGATTCTTCCTATCCATGAGCATGGTATGTTCTTCCATTTGTTTGTGTCCTCTTTGATTTCACTGAGCAGTGGTTTGTAGTTCTCCTTGAAGAGGTCCTTTACATCCCTTGTAAGCTGGATTCCTAGGTATTTTATTCTCTTTGAAGCAATTGTGAATGGAAGTTCATTCCTGATTTGGCTCTCTGCTTGTCTGTTGCTGGTGTATAAGAATGCTTGTGATTTTTGCACATTAATTTTGTATCCTGAGACTTTGCTGAAGTTGCTTATCAGCTTAAGGAGATTTTGGGCTGAGACGATGGGGTTTTCTAAATATACAATCATGTCATCTGCAAACAGGGACAATTTGACTTCTTCTTTTCCTAACTGGATACCCTTGATTTCTTTCTCTTGCCTGATTGCCCTAGCCAGAACTTCCAACACTATGTTGAATAGGAGTGGTGAGAGAGGGCATCCCTGTCTTGTGCCAGTTTTCAAAGGGAATTTTTCCAGTTATTGCCCATTCAGTATGATATTAGCTGTGGGTTTGTCATAAATAGCTCTTATTATTTTGAGGTACGTTCCATCAATACCGAATTTATTGAGCGTTTTTAGCATGAAGGGCTGTTGAATTTTGTCAAAAGCCTTTTCTGCATCTATTGAGACAATCATGTGGTTCTTGTCTTTGGTTCTGTTTATATGCTGGATTACGTTTATTGATTTGCGAATGTTGAACCAGCCTTGCATCCCAGGGATGAAGCCCACTTGATCATGGTGGATAAGCTTTTTGATGTGCTGCTGAATCCGGTTTGCCAGTATTTTATTGAGGATTTTTGCATCAATGTTCATCAGGGATATTGGTCTAAAATTCTCTTTTTTTGTTGTGTCTCTGCCAGGCTTTGGTATCAGGATGATGTTGGCCTCATAAAATGAGTTAGGGAGGATTCCCTCTTTTTCTATTGATTGGAATAGTTTCCGAAGGAATGGTACCAGCTCCTCCTTGTACCTCTGGTAGAATTCAGCTGTGAATCCATCTGGTCCTGGACTTTTTTTGGTGGGTAGGCTATTAATTGTTGCCTCAATTTCAGAGCCTGCTATTGGTCTATTCAGGGATTCAACTTCTTCCTGGTTTAGCCTTGGGAGAGTGTAAGTGTCCAGGAAATTATCCATTTCTTCTAGATTTTCTAGTTGATTTGCGTAGAGGCGTTTATAGTATTCTCTGATGGTAGTTTGTATTTCTGTGGGGTCAGTGGTGATATCCCCTTTATTATTTTTTATTGCATCTATTTGATTCTTCTCTCTTTTTTTCTTTATTAGCCTTGCTAGCGGTCTGTCAATTTTGTTGATCTTTTCAAAAAACCAACTCCTGGATTCATTGATTTTTTGGAGGGTTTTTTGTGTCTCTATCTCCTTCAGTTCTGCTCTGATCTTAGTTATTTCTTTCCTTCTGCTAGCTTTTGAATGTGATTGCTCTTGCCTCTCTAGTTCTTTTAATTGTGATGTTAGAGTGTCAATTTTAGATCTTTCCTGCTTTCTCTTGTGGGCATTTAGTGCTATAAATTTCCCTCTACACACTGCTTTAAATGTGTCCCAGAGATTCTGGTATGTTGTATCTTTGTTCTCATTGGTTTCAAAGAACATCTTTATTTCCGCTTTCATTTCGTTATGTACCCAGTAGTCATTCAGGAGCAGGTTGTTCAGTTTCCATGTAGTTGAGCGGTTTTGATTGAGTTTCTTAGTCCTGAGTTCTAGTTTGATTGCACTGTGGTCTGAGAGACAGTTTGTTATAATTTCTGTTCTTTTACATTTGCTGAGGAGTGCTTTACTTCCAATTATGTGGTCAATTTTGGAATAAGTGCGATGTGGTGCTGAGAAGAATGTATATTCTGTTGATTTGGGGTGGAGAGTTCTATAGATGTCTATTAGGTCCGCTTGGTGCAGAGATGAGTTCAATTCCTGGATATCCTTGTTAACTTTCTGTCTCGTTGATCTGTCTAATGTTGACAGCGGAGTGTTGAAGTCCCCCATTATTATTGTATGGGAGTCTAAGTCTCTTTGTAAGTCTCTAAGGACTTGCTTTATGAATCTGGGTGCTCCTGTATTGGGTGCATATATATTTAGGAGAGTTAGCTCTTCCTGTTGAATTGATCCCTTTACCATTATGTAATGGCCTTCTTTGTCTCTTTTGATCTTTGATGGTTTAAAGTCTGTTTTATCAGAGACTAGGATTGCAACCCCTGCTTTTTTTTGTTCTCCATTTGCTTGGTAGATCTTCCTCCATCCCTTTATTTTGAGCCTATGTATGTCTCTGCATGTGAGATGGGTCTCCTGAATACAGCAGACTGATGGGTCTTGACTCTTTATCCAGTTTGCCAGTCTGTGTCTTTTAATTGGAGCATTTAGTCCATTAACATTTAAGGTTAATATTGTTATGTGTGAACTTGATCCTGCCATTATGATATTAACTGGTTATTTTGCTCGTTAGTTGATGCAGTTTCTTCCTAGCCTCGATGGTCTTTACATTTTGCCGAGTTTTTGCGATGGCTGGTACCGGTTGTTCCTTTCCATGTTTAGGGCTTCCTTCAGGGTCTCTTGTAAGGCAGGCCTGGTGGTGACAAAATCTCTAAGCATTTGCTTATCTGTAAAGGATTTTATTTCTCCTTCACTTATGAAACTTAGTTTGGCTGGATATGAAATTCTGGGTTGAAAATTCTTTTCTTTAAGAACGTTGAATATTGGCCCCCACTCTCTTCTGGCTTGTAGAGTTTCTGCCGAGAGATCTGCTGTTAGTCTGATGGGCTTCCCTTTGTGGGTGACCCGACCTTTCTCTCTGGCTGCCCTTAAGATTTTTTCCTTCATTTCAACTTTGGTGAATCTGGCAATTATGTGTCTTGGAGTTGCTCTTCTCGAGGAGTATCTTTGTGGCGTTCTCTGTATTTCCTGAATTTGAATGTTGGCCTGCCCTACTAGGTTGGGGAAGTTCTCCTGGATGATATCCTGAAGAGTGTTTTCCAACTTGGTTCCATTTTCCCCCTCACTTTCAGGCACCCCAATCAGACGTAGATTTGGTCTTTTTACGTAATCCCATACTTCTTGCAGGCTTTGCTCATTTCTTTTTCTTCTTTTTTCTTTTGGTTTCTCTTCTCGCTTCATTTCATTCATTTGATCTTCAATCGCTGATACTCTTTCTTCCAGTTGATCGAGTCGGTTACTGAAGCTTGTGCATTTGTCACGTATTTCTCGTGTCATGGTTTTCATCTCTGTCATTTCGTTTATGATCTTCTCTGCATTAATGAGTCTAGCTGTCAATTCTTCCACTCTTTTTTCAAGATTTTTAGTTTCTTTGCGCTGGGTACGTAATTCCTCCTTTAGCTCTGATAAGTTTGATGGACTGAAGCCTTCTTCTCTCCTCTCGTCCAAGTCATTCTCTGACCAGCTTTGATCCGTTGCTGGTGATGGGCTGCGCTCCTTTGCAGGGGGAGATGCGCTCTTATTTTTTGAATTTCCAGCTTTTCTGCCCTGCTTCTTCCCCATCTTTGTGGTTTTATCTGTCTCTGGTCTTTGATGGTGGTGACGAACTGATGGGGTTTTGGTATAGGTGTCCTTCCTGTTTGATAGTTTTCCTTCTGACAGTCAGAAGGACTCTCTGTTGGTCTGTTGGAGATTGCTTGAGGTCCACTCCAGACCCTGTTTGCCTGGGTATCAGCAGCAGAGGTTGCCGAAGATAGAATATTGCTGAACAGCGAGTGTACCTGTCTGATTCTTCCTTTGGAAGTGTCCTCTCAGGGGTGTACTCCACCCTGTGAGGTGTGGGGTGTCAGACTGCCCCTAGTGGGGGATTTCTCCCAGCTAGGCTACTCAGGGGTCAGGGACACACCTGAGCAGGCAGTCTGTCCGTTCTCAGATCTCAACCTCCGCGTTGGGAGATCCGCGGCTCTCCCCAAAGCTGTCAGACAGAGTCGTTCGCGTCTGCACCGGCTCCCGCTACTTCCCCTGTTGGTCTTCAGCTGTGCGCTGTCCCCAGAGGTGGAGACTACAGAGACAGGCAGGCTTCCTTGAGCTGCTGTGAGCTCCACCCAGTTCGAGCTTCCCAGCGGCTTTGTTTACCTACTTAAGCCTCAGCAATGGCGGGCGCCCCTCCCCCAGCCTCGCTGCTGCCTTGCGGATAGATCGCCGCAGACTGCTGTGTTAGCAGTGAGGGAGGCTTCGTGGGCGTGGGACCCTCCCGGCCAGGTGTGGGATATATTCTCCTGGAATGCCTGTATGCTTACAGCGCAGTATTGGGGTGGGAGTTACCCGATTTTCCAGGTGTTGTGTGTCTCAGTTCCCCTGGCTAGGAAAACGGATCCCCTTCCCCCTTGCGCTTCCAGGTGAGGCGATGCCTCGCCCTGCTTCAGCTCTCGCTGGTCAGGCTGCAGCAGCTGACCAGCACCGATTGTCCGGCACTCCCTAGTGAGATGACCCCAGTACCTCAGTTGAAAATGCAGAAATCACCGGTCTTCTGTGTCGCTCGCGCTGGGAGTTGGAGACTGGAGTTGTTCCTATTCGGCCATCTTGCTCCGCCCCCCAATTTTTATATTTGTTGCGTTTTTCTTTGGTGTGTTTGTCTTCTATATTAATTTCTGCATTTATTTTTGTTTGCTTCCTTTCCAACTCCTGATTTTCCTAGGGCTTGATTTCATATTTATTTCAAACATTTTTTGAGATGTATACTCAGCTATTCCTCTTTTTTAGTGCATATATTTAAGCTGCATCGAGATGTTTACGGGTATGGTGCTCTGTGTGTGTGTGTGTGTGTGTGTGTGTGTATGTAGGTGTGT
Source organism: Rhinopithecus roxellana (assembly GCF_007565055.1). Taxonomy (NCBI): domain Eukaryota; kingdom Metazoa; phylum Chordata; class Mammalia; order Primates; family Cercopithecidae; genus Rhinopithecus; species Rhinopithecus roxellana. The sequence continues at coordinate 40,484,318 of NC_044568.1, read as the reverse complement.
GTATGTAATATCTAGTTCATTTACATTTACTGTAATATTAACTGAATTACTATTTGTTTTCTATTTATCTTACCTCAGCTTTCTTGCCTTTTATTGATTAATCATTTTATAAATTATCATTTCATTGTCATCACTTATTAAGTTGTCAACTTTACTATTTTTTTGTGGTTCCTCTAAAAATCAAAATACACATCCTTAACTTCTTCCAGTGTGATATAATTTAGTACTTTTACCACTTCTGAGAAAATCTAGAATTTTAGAACACTTTAGTTCTATTTATCTTCCTTTTGCCTGTATTACTGTTAACTCATATTTTTCTATATATATTAAACACCACAGTGTATTACTATTATTGTTTTGGACTATCAATATTTATTTAGATTCCCTACTGTTTTAAACACTGTTTTGGTTCTTCCATCTTGAATTCTCATGTTTCCATGTGGGATAATTTTCTTTATGGCTGACCAATACCCTTTAGAAGGATGCTTATTATATTTTATTTGGTGTTTCTAGTTTTTTAAGGATTTTTTTCAGGATAATCCACCATATTCTAGAAATAGAAATTAGTTCTTCCTTTTCATTGGACTTACCTTTTCTGCTGCAGAATTCCTACCTTAAACTGGATAAGTGCCTAGATTTTTTTTAATCCTGCTATTACTTTCAATGAAAATTCAGTAACTTAGTGAAATTCATTATTTTGAACTAACAAGCTCAATACGACTTCACTTTCTGCTGCAGAATTCCTACTTTAAACTGGGTAAGTGCCTAGATTTTTTTTTAATCCTGCTATTACTTTCAATGAAAATTCAGTAACTTAGTAAAATTCATTATTTTGAACTAACAAGCTCAGTAAGACTTCACTTATTTTTTATAGTATGTAGTGCTGCTTAAGTATGCAGGAAATTAATTTATTTTAAAATTGTTGGAAACACATGGTTAAGTGAGGCTTGCCAAAACAGAATATACGAAAATCTAAAACACTTCATTTCTTAATCAAATATAACATTTACTTTTTTTTATAGTTGTAAAGTTCTTTTCTCCTAATATCCGTATAACTGCTTTGAATTTTCTCTTAAGGCACTGTGCTGCTTCCTTTCTGTTTGCTTTTGTATTTGATTAATTTTGTCCCCTGAAACATCACCTCCTTTCTTGTCTGGCAGCTTGGTAATAGTAGCAGTTGTTGATGTTATATTCTTTCTTTCTTCGTTCTGTTAGAGGGGAAAAAGGAGAGCCCAGGAAATGTTACCTGAGAAAACCCTGTTTTGAGTCTATAATAGCGTCTACCTGTTACTTCTTGAGATACTACACACAGGGTCATGGTGTCAGAAATGATGTCAAAAATCTCTATTAGCAAAAATCCCTTCTGCAACCATAATACACTGACTTGGAAGATTGCTATGCTGTCTCTCCCCCTTAGGCTTCATTTGGCATGTGAAATTTATAAACATTGCTGCTGTCTCAGGTCTGCATGTTAGAAAAATACATGTCTTTGAAGAATCTGACAGATTGGCCAAAGCCAAACTTTATTTCTATTATAAAACAAGTCTTGTCTGTTTGGATTTATTATATATAATTAGGAGCTTACTGGAGTCTAATGAAGGCTATCTGTACATCGCCACTGTTGCAAAAACGTATCTTTGACGATCAATATTTCGGGCGTAGAATAGAATTTAATTTTGTGTGTTAGATATATTTTGGTATTCAGGGATTGTCAGACCTTTGGTTTAAGGAAGTTTGATGGGGTTACCTTGGACTCTATTGTTCAAATGAAAAGTTCAGAATAGAGAGTATAATGGAATTTGGAATCTATTCTATCTGCTTTTGAATACAGCCCAGCTATTATATTAATACCAAGACAGATAGGACAGAGCTGGCCCTATGTGCAATTTTTCTTACTTTGAAGCCAGCTACATGAAGAATTTTTATGTTTTGTTTTGGAAAAGCAGGTAGATGATATTCTTGGTTCATCTTTGTTTCACAGAGGTAAAATTAGAGGCTTCAGCCTCCTGCTGGCAGAACAAGCTCTCAATTTCTCGCTGTCGAAATTCAATCTGATTTCTATCTTTTTCACTAAACAGCTGTCAACAGCAAATAAGCATTCCCCATCCAAGAGTCACATTCATTCCTGAGGTATACAAATTCCTCTCATGGGAGAGGATTCAAGTAATTTAAATTGTTTTTGACTTTTAATTTCTTCCTTAGGAAATGGGAAATGATATTAGCATAGACTCTAACTACAGGCCAAAATGGAAGAAGAAAAGGCATGCGTGGTTACTCCCCAGAGTGACATCTCCAGGACTTTTAAGCTTCAGAGTGCAGCATGTTTACAATGCATAAAACAGGATTTGTAGCTGCATTCTCATTTGCAGCTAGTGATCTAATCAGAGCTATCGCTGCATGCTCTTAAAATGTATCAACATAGACTCATTTTTTAGTTGCAGACTTGGTATAGGAGTGTGTACTGCCAGCATAACAGGAGGAAGTGCTTTTGAAATTAAGTATGTTTTTCTTTCTTAGAATTCTTAGAGTTTAGTTTGGGAAATGGCCCTCTCTGGAAAAAGATGAAATTCTAGGTAACATACTCTTGCCATATAAAGCTATTTAACACACTGGCTCTTTCTTTCCTGTTGTCTTTCTTTTGCTTTATGTATTTTTTAAAAAATTTATTTAAGGTAAGGGTTTAATAAAGTACATTGGTTTATAGCTGGGCCTTTATGATGAGCACATGTATTACTTTGGTTATAGAACCTCTGTAAATAGGCTTGTAAAAATGTGAGATTTTTGGGTTTTAAACTATAAATTTCATTCTTTTATTTTCTTCTGCCAGTTCATGCAACCATTCATAATCTCAGAATCTCTTAATTGGGATAGCAAGTGGTGGGCAGTGTGTACACGTGCAAAAGAATAAGCTACCAATCGCAGTTAGAGAAAATCTCCCCCTCTGTACAAATGCATTTGATAGTATTCAGAGAAGAAGCAGCATTTAAGATTTACAGTGAACCAGAAGTCTACCGTAATAGTTATCAGATGACTGCCAGGACTTTTAAAGTCCTTATAGCCTTCTTAGGAGAGCTATGATTAGTCAAGGTACCGCTTAAAATGAAGATACCTAGACTTGAACAAAAATTGCAAATTGTGTTTCATCACACAGGATAAAATGCAATCTTTTTGTCTTATTTGATCCCGTGTAGGCGTGTGTGTGTGTGCGTGCGCACGAACATGTGTGTATGCTGGGTTCTTTTATTTATTTAGTATAATTTTTGAAGACCTAGGAGGTTTCTGGCAGTGAGCTAAGCGTTTGATAGTATTGAACAAGCATGAACAAGGCTGAGTCTTATAGTACTGAGTAAGGAGGACATCATCATACATGTGATGCATTTTTACTGTGGAGAAGTGAGGGACATTAAAAGCCGCATGTAATAGGTATAACTAATCCCCAGCTGGGGTTAGATGTATTAACAACCTATTGATGAGAAAGCCTTAGGTGGTTAACTGTGAGAGCGTTTGTTCAACAGGTGTAACCTGCAGGAGAGGCTGAGTGGAGGGGCAGTGGGAGCAGTCCTGAGCCTCCCTTTCCTGTCCTGAGGAATTCAGCACTGGCTCTAAGTTGCATGTTCCATTCAGTATAATGGAAGTCCTGCAGTTAAACAAATCCATCTTCTTAAAAGGCAGGTTAGCTGCCGTCTGGTTTTAGGTGATCCCTACTGTTGAATTTCACATATACCACCAGTACCATATTAGTATAGGAGTTATTAAGAAATTATTTTTAGGCAGCTAGAAAGGGTAAAAGATCTCGGTGGAATTTTCCTTTAATAAAAAGCAGCCCCATCAGGCCTGTAATCCCAGCACTTTGGGAGGCCGAGGCGGGCGGATCACGAGGTCAGGAGATGGAGACCATCCTGGCTAACACGGTGAAACCCCGTCTCTACTAAAAATACAAAAAAAAAAAAAAAAAAAAAAAAAAAAAGGTGGCAGGCGCCTGTCGTCGCAGCTGCTTGGGAGGCTGAGGCAGGAGAATGGTGTGAACCCGGGAGGCGGAGCTTGCAGTGAGCCAAGATGGCGCCACTGCACTTCAGCCTGGGCAACGCAGAGGACACTCCGTCTCAAAAAAAAAAAAAAAGCCTGAAAAGTCGGGCATAGATATGCAAACCAGTAGCTTTTATATGTAAATGCAGAAAGCCAGGTGTATTCTTTTTTTTTTTTTTTTTTGAGATGGAGTTTCGCTCTGTCACCCAGGCTGGAGTGCAGTGGCCGGATCTCAGCTCACTGCAAGCTCCGCCTCCCAGGTTTATGCCATTCTCCTGCCTCAGCCTCCCGAGTAGCTGAGACTGCAGGCACCTGCCACGACTCCCGGCTACTTTTTCTTTTTTTTTTTTTTTGGTATTTTTAATAGAGACGGGGTTTCACCGTGTCAGCCAGGGTGGTCTGGACCTCCTGACTTCGTGATCCACCCGCCTCGACCTCCCAAAGTGCTGGAATTACAGGTGTGAGCCACCACGCCCAGCCTCTCTCTCTCTTCTTTTTCTATTAAACTTTCTGCTCCTAAACCCACTCCTCGTGTATGTTTGTGTCCTAAATTCTTTTTCAACCGTGACAAAGAACCAGGGGGTATATCCCAGACAGCAGAGCTGTTTCAGTGTAACATACGCACAAGGACTTGGTAAATCCAAACTGTCTTCATCTCACTCTGTTTTGAGTGATGTATCATTGCCCTTTATAGACAAGGATTCTGAAATGTTAAGGTCTCCAGAATTCTCCCTGGGAAATGGTGTTTAGTGGGGCCTTAAAGGGGAAGAAGAAGCTATGCATATGAAGAGGGACTGGGAGAAAGAAAGAATTCAAGGAAGGTGGACCAGCATGTGGAAAGGCCCTGAGGTAGGAAAGGACAGCTGCTTTATTCTTTTTTATTCTACTTATTTATTTTTCTATTATTATTATTATTATGTTATTTAGGTATTTTAAAAATTCTATTTATGCTGTATTCAAATAGGTCAAAGGAGGGACATAGAGAGAGGGGGAGGTTGGCTTGAGATGGAGCTAGAAGAATGGGCAAGCTTCACTTCTCTTTGTTCATTTGCACCCCAAGTTGTATTCATCCATTTCCGCCCTGCTCTGGGCTCTGCAAACTCCACCCTTGCAGACTGCAACACCCAGACTCCTTTGCCGGCTGGTGGATTGTTGGATTTGGCTGATAAGATGCAATGGCGATACACTGAAGTTTGGAGGGAAAGTTGCGTAGAAGTGTGTCTCTTCTGACTCCCTCCCCGGTGCCCCTTTAAAATTTTTATTTCAATTAAAAATGTAAAAAATGATTTCTATTTTAGATTCAGGGGGTACATGGGTAAGTTTGTTACCTGTAAATATTGTGTGATGCTGAGATTTGGGATATGATTGATCCTGTCACCCAGGTACTGAGCATCGTACCCAATAGTTTTTCAACTCTTGTCCTTCCCCTCTTTTCTTCCTCTGGTAGTCCACAGAGTATATTGTTGCCATCTTTATGTCCATAAGTACCCATTGTTTAGCTCCCACTTGTAAGTGAGAACATGCAATACTTGGTTTTCTGTTCCTGCAATAATTTGCTTAGGATAATGGCCTCTAGCTGCATCCATGTTACTGCAAAGGACATGATTTCATGCTTTCTTACGGCTGTGTAGTATTCCATGGTATACGTACCACATTTTCTGTATTCAATCCACTTGGTCCCTGTTTTCAGGCAAGAACTGCATCCTACCAGTTGCCTCTGGAGACCTCTCCTTCATGGCTTCAGCTCTCATTGGGCTTCTGGAACATACTAGCTTTGGCTTTAGGGATATCAACATCTTCATATTATTGTAGTTTCTCATTGCTCCACCATCTTTAGTTTGTTCCCTAAACTATGCCTATAGTCCCTAAATCAAAATAACTTCATTTGAATAATATGTAATAAATTCTGTTTCATATGTGGAACCCAGTTCATTCAGATGGGTTTTAAGGCTTTACACCTGAGGGTATATCTCTTATATTCAATAAAAGTACCACTTTTCTTAATGCACTCAAGATTTTTGACTCCCACCTGTTGTGGCCTATAAAGAGATGGAAGCTTAGACAGCCTCATAATTGCTCTTACTCTTCTTTCTGGTATGACTCATATATAAGGCTGGCTGAAGGCAAATTGCAAGGTTGGAGGAAGAGTTTCCATGCCTCCTGATCCCTCTTCTCCCTTCCTATCTGGAAGGCCATTTCTGACCTGTTACATTGCTATTGTGCGCTAAGCTAAGGAATTTTAAAAATTTATACTGAAAGTGACAGACATTTCCAAACTGGCAGCCAACACATATGATATACAGGTCCATAACAGAATATATATGGTTTGTGATGAATTAGTAAGTGATTTGTTTCTTCAGGGCAGGAATCTTACAAGATTCTTGGTGCTAGTAACTAGGTCCAGGATATAGTGTCTCAAATAAATGTACTCCACTTGTGAGGTGAGTCACAAAAAATTTGTTACTGTTTCTAGTTAAACTGTTGAAGCTTGCAAATAATTACCTACGGATTCATGGTTATGCTGTAATAATAGAACCTTCCTTGCATTCTGCAATGCTGTCTTGAGGCAGAGAGAAAACAATTAAGATAGAGCTAATGTGCAGAGAATTGTACAGAACCCCAGTCTGCTTTGTCTGTGTCACAGCAGTGAATGGGAGTGGTAAGTCAGGTATTTAGCACTTTGGAATGAAAAGACGAAGAACTACTGCCTACACATTTAACTATAACTACAGGCATAGTTTCTCATTTTGTGAAAAGTATGCAAAGAGGTCTTATTGTATTTTTGTGGGGCAGGGTAGATGGTAAGGAATAAAAATCAACCGTAAACCATTAATGTTTGCATTTAGAAGCTTCAGGAGGGTGGGGACCTTGTTTGTTTTCTTCACTGCTGTGACTCCACTGAGTAGGCTAATCTCTGGCATATATCAGAAGCACAATAAGAATTTGTGGGAAGAAGGGAGATTTGGACAGCCTCCTTTTGCGGGACACACAGTCTCTTCCTCCTCAGCCTCTCTGCCTGAGCTGTGAGATATGGGCATAAGAGAATAGATTTTAGAGGCCAGTTAAACTGCTGGCATCCAAATCTGCCCCTCATTCAATGTACCATCTCCTGTGATTTAAGTAATTTTGAGATCCTCAATTTTTTCATCGATTCTTAAATAAGCTACCAATATTTACTTCACTATGTTATGAGTCAAATAATATGAGGTATGTGGAAATACAAGTAAGAATCATTATTTATGTCACCATATGAGATTATGTATGAGCAAACTGTGTATTTGTAACCTCTGTAGCAGGAGAAACTGAAAGATGTTTCCCAATACTGATAGGGTCATTGGGATGGCAGAACTAACTGTTTAGACCAGTCTTATGGGAAAGTAAAGATCTGAGAAATAGAGATTTATACCAAGACGAGGGCCCTTTTTTTCCTCCTATATTTTACTAAATATGGGTTAAAGTTTGTTCGGATTAAAGGAAATAATATGTTTTATTAGTTTGGTTCAAGGAACTCTTTATTTCAGGGAAAAAACTCAAATTATTTTCATGAGAAGATGCATAAGAGACTGGGGAGAGCCCTAAGAACTAGGAATTGTAAGTCTCAACTTCTTAAGTGCTTTGTTGAATCAATTTTTTCATCTGCAAAATGGGTATAAAAATTCCTGCCTGCAAAGGACATGAACTCATTGTTTTTATGGCTGCATAGTATTCCATGGTGTATATGTGCCACATTTTCTTTATCCAGTCTATCACTGATGGGCATTTGGGTTGGTTCCAGGTCTTTGCTGTTGTGAACAAGGACATGGATGAAGCTGGAAACTATCAGTCTAAGCAAACTAACACAGGAACAGAATCAAACACCGCATGTTCTCACTCACAAGTGGGAGTTGAACAATGAGAACATATGGGCACAGGGAGGGGAACATCACACACTGGGGCATGTAGGGGGGTGGGGGCCAAGGGGAGGGATAGCATTAGGAGAACTACCTAATGTAGATGACAGGTTGATGGGTGCAGCAAAGCACCATGGCACATGGATACCTATGTAACAAACCTACACGTTCTGCACATGTGTCCCAGAAATTAAAGTATATGTATAAAAAAAATTCCTGCCTTCTTCCCCATATAGGACTGATGAGAGGACAATATCAAAGAAAGGACTGGAATACCCTATATTAACCTTTGGAACCCTGTACATATTTTAGAGGTTATCTTTCTCCCAACCCTGAATTTGATCTAGTGGATTAGTGAATCAGAATGGCTAATCCTGGTATAGTCTATAGCATGATGGTAGGTGAGGGTATGGGATTCGGCAAACACATAACATCCTGCTTTCTTGCAGTATGGCCTTTCAGCTCATGAATGGTGCTTTCCACTGCAGAGCCATGAGAACAAACATCCTCCGTCCAAGAGAAGGACAGATGCCTTACTCTGGGAAAATTCCTGGGGCTTTTGGGGCTCTTAGGCTGAAAGCACAAGAGTTAAACTCTGTTGTTCATGCAGAAATCAATACCCTGCCTTTGTTTTTGTTCTAAGAGTGAGACAGCTTTGTTCTGATTTGTGTGGGATGTGTGAAGCCTCTGATAGCCTGTGCCAGGCCTTGCCTGGCCAGCAGTTGTGAAGGAAGCAACTTGATAACCCTGAGTGACTGTAACAATGAAACCCACTGGGGACTTGAAAATGAGACTGTCAGTACATTGCTTCTATTTATCTATTTCTTAAAGACAGAAGTGGGAAAGGTTTAGAGCAAATATTGTCTTGAAATGACAGAATATTTTTAAAATCCTTTCTTTTGCTGTTAGGCTAGCCCAAGATCTGGGTCTGCCTTACACAGAGTGGTTTTAAACACTTTTTGACAATTTTTGATTAGAAAATCTCAGTAAATGATACAGGTCAAAATGACCCTGCTCCAATTGAAGGGGAAGGGAGACCACTGGTTTGGTGTCTGACTACATTATTTTCTCAATGATTATCATCTCTAAGATGGAATCCTGTTAGCTTTGTCTACTCTGCTCAGGTTTTCCAGCCCACCTATCAGGGGCATTCAAGTGATTTCCTTTCTTGATGGGACTCTCAGGTAGAGTCATGAGGGACTTGGAGGCTCAAGACTATGATGACCTCATCTCTTATCTCCACAGTACATAGCACATTGCCTGGCAGACAGGGAGGTCAGTGAGCACTTACTGAATTTACCTGGCTTTTCAATCCTGTTTACCATTTTATTGCCTGAGTTGTTTCCCATTCTTCTGTTCATCTCTAGAATGTGTCTATTCCCTGAATTCTTGGCTCTTTTAGGTCTAGATTGTCCTGCTAATGTTGAGACTTGCAATAAAATGTGAAGATACAATCTGGGTGGAGAGTTTGAAACCATTGGGGATAGATGGAGGCCCTGAATGCCAAGCAGAACATGACTGGGTCTTAAATAAGACCTCTCTCCGCAGATTATCATTCATGCTTGTCTCTGTCCACTCAGTGAATATTTATTGAGCACCTGCTATGTGTCTGGCACTCACTGTTCCAACTGATGGCAATACAGCAGAAAATAACACAAACAACATCCCTACTCTTCAGAGCTTACTTTCTAGTTAAGGGAAACAAATATAAACAACACCAAAACATGAATGAAAAACAACAAATAGTAATACATGCCACAGTACTACCTAATACGGGGTGATGTAACAGTGTATCTTGGAGCCTCTTTAGATTGTGTGGACAGGAAAAGTCTCTCTGAGAGGGTAAAAGGGTGAGAACTGAGTGACAAGAAGGAGTAAGTCCTACAGAGATCAGAGGAAGAAGAACATTTCAACAAGAGGAAGCAAGGATCTACTGATGCTTAAGGAGGGTAAGAGTGTGGTAATTGATGAGATCAGAGAAATTTCAAGGGCCCTTCTCATGTAGGGCTCTGTGAGCCAGGGGAAGCAATGCAATGTTATTCTTAATGTGATGAGAAGCCTTTGGGTAATTTTTGAAAAATCAAACTTGGCTGGGCATGGTGGCTAACACCTACAATCCCAGCATTTTGGGAGGCTGAGGTGGGATGATTGCTTGAGGCCAGGAGTTTGAGGCAAGCTCGGGCAATACAGTGAGACCCCTGTCTCTACAAATTTATTTTTCTTTTTAAATTAACTGGGCATAGTGGTGCACACTTGTAGTATCAGCTACTTGGGAGGCTGAGGTGGTAGCATTGCTTGAGCCTGGGAAGTTGAAGCTGCAGTGAGCTGATTTTATGCCACTATACTCCAGCCTGGGTGACAGAGCCAAGCCCTGTCTCAAAAAAAAAAAAAAAAAAAAAAAAAAAAAAAAAAAAAAAAAAAATCTAACTTGTTATTTTGAGATAATTATAAATTCACAAGTGGTTGTAAGAAATAAAACAGATTCTGCATACTCCACACCCAATTTCCTCCAATGTTAGTGTTTTACAATATTGCATTGTAGTATGACTACCACATGCATATTGAATTGACATTTATATAATCCACCAATCTTACTTAGATTTCCTATTTGACTTGTATTCATTTGTGTGTGTGTTTTTGTGTATTCTGTGCAATTTTATCATAAGTGGAGAGTCATGTATTCACCACCACAGTCAAGATACAGTTCTGTCACTCCAAGGAGTTCTTGTGTTGCCTTTTTATAATCACACCTCTCTCCCTCCCACCCTCTTCCCCATCCTCAACCCCTAGCAACCACTAACCTGTTCTTCATTTGTATAATTTTGTCATTTCAAAAATGTTATATATATGAAATTTTACAATATGTAACCTTTTTGGATTGGCTTTTTTCAACATCAAATTGTTGTGTGTATTAATAATTTGTTTCTTTTCATTGCTGAGTAATGTTACATGGTGTGGATGTACCACAGTTTATTTAATCATTCACCCACTGAGTTGTTTTCAGTTTTTGGTTATTACAAATAAAGCTACTTCGAATGCTTGTATGCAGGTTTATGTGTGAACATAGTTTTCATTTCTCTTGGATAAATGCCTGAGTGCAGTCGCTGGATTATATGGTAGTTGCATGCTTAGTTTTTTCAGAAACTGACAGCTGAGTTTCCAGAGTCACTGGGAGATTTTAAGTAGGGGATGATTTGATGCATTATTGTTAGTTTTTGCTAAGACCATTCTAGATACTCTTTGGGATATAGAGTGTAAGGCTATCAAATAGAAGCAGAGCTGCTGAGACTGACCAGGAGGATAAAGATGATGGCTTGGACTAGGGAGGCATTAATGGAGATGAAGAGCAGTAGACTTGACTGCAGGCAAGCGGTTTACCTTCCCAGAGCCTTCACTGACTCTTAGCATCCACATCTGTGAAAGGATAACAGAACATCCACCTCATAGGATGTGGAGGGCTGAAAATCAAACTCACGGAGGGCTTGACGCATATTAGGAGTGCAGGAATCAGGAGCTATCATCTCTGAATTCAGTTTCTATTTTAATATGTGCAGGTTCCCTATTACCTTTTTTTTTTTTTAAATACCTTATACCTGAATTGCTTAGGGTTTTCTTGTTTGTTTGTTTTCTGGCTAACTTATGAAAAAGAGGCCAAATATGTGCCTTTATTAACAGATGCTTCACCTTACAAAGTTCTCTGGAGAATGAGACTTTAGACAGAATTCCTTTTTTTTTCTCATCTTGCTGTGTTTCCAACTGCTTGCAACAGCCTTTCTGCTGCAGAACCCCACACCCACAGTATTTTTTTACACTTATGCTGATAAAAGGATTCCAGGTTTTATGGAGAATAAAACAATAACTACAGCTGGTGGGAGACAGTAATCTAGTTAGTCACATTGAGATTGGAGCTCAAGTGATTGGAAAACTGAAACTGGAACTCAGTGTGTGAGCTGACAACCTCAAGGGCACAATTATGAAGACCTTGTCTGATTTCCTCTCATTGCTGGGTTTCTGAGAGGAAATTGGCAATGTAGGAAGTAATGTATGGAGCATCTACAATGTACAGCACTTCTCACATACTTCATTTAATTCTCCATCTAATTCTACCTGGTAGTTAGATGTCTCCCCATTTTACATGTACACATTTAAGGCCGAGATAAATGAAATAATTTGCTTAACACTAGTTGTGTTAGTGGCAGTAAATCTGTACAGGTCTACAGCAACCTCAGTTCTTGCCTCCTCAGAAGAAGGAACTCCATTGAAGGTATGAGGCAGAGTGAGAGACCGAGGCAAGTTTTAGAGCAGGAGTGAAAGTTAATTAAAAAGCTTTAGAGTAGGAATGAAAGTGATGCAGGATTTTTTTCTTGGTTACTTTGCAAGCTGGGGACTCCTGGCCAGCAGTGACCCACCTGGGCCTTGCTCGGCCATGCTGTGTGCCTTAGCTTGCCTGTGTTATAGCTTGTACCTGCGTTTGGTGATTCCCAGGCTCTTGTATCATGCCCAAGAAGAATGAGGATATGCGGGACATTGGAGGGTGAGGAGGGCAGAGAAGAATTTTATTGAGTGATGAAAACAGCTTTCAGTGGAGAGGGGAGGATAGGGGGAAGGATGGTTCTCTGGTGTTTCTGGATCTGAGGCTCTTTATGGACTCAGGATGGGGAGTGCATGCTGACTGGTTTGTGAGTATGCAAAAAAGGTTACAGTGAAAACACCACTCAAAGGTGGGCGTGACAGTGTAGAAAAACCAATTAGGAAAGGGTAGGTACATGTAAAATAAGGGAAGGGTGGGGGCCAATTAGAGGACAGTGCACCAAATGGGAAAACAAGTTCTCAATCTGGTCTGAGGATTTAACTTGGCTTTCAGGCTTTAAACTCTCTTCAGCTTGGAGGTGGGGTTTAGTGGGGGCCCACCTGTATCTGTCTAGGCATTGTGTGCCTCTATCAAAAGGAAGTAAAGTACACTTGGAAGAAGGCCAAGTGGGCAACTTGAGAGATCAAGTGCATGGTTTGACCTTTGACTTGGGGTCTTATACATTGGCATTCCACATGCACAGTGGCCTGGCAGCACTTGGGAGGGGCTGCATGTGTGGTGTGTTTACTGGAGTTGTTTGCATGCTTGCATTCTTCCCTTGCCAGTTGACTGAGTGTTGCTATAAGGTCATATAGCAGCGAAACTTCACCATTTTGCCTCTTAGTGCACATGCTTGAACCCAGTTACTCAACTCCTGAGATCTTATCAGGAAGCTGATCACCAGTTTCAGGTTTTTCTGTCTCTTCGGAGACTGCCTTTCTCTGGTACTGGCTGCAACCAATTATTATTTTAGAGAGAGGGTTTAATAACTGCTTAAGCATTACCTGATGGTCATCTGAGAGTCCTGGTTGGCAGAGGAGGGCACTCTCCTACCCTGCTCATGTCTGCCTGACTACCTACTGTAACAGTTGCAACACTAGTAATTTGTAGAGTCAAGATTTAAGTGAGTTCTGTCTGTGTTCAGCATTTCTTCTTTCTTTTGTTATGTGCAACAGTAGGTCTGAAGTATCTAAGCCTATTTCCTACTTTCTGTAATCACATTAATCAGGACTCTTTAGTCTTGGTGATAGAAACTCAACTCTAAATTGGCTTCAAATTAAAAGGGAATTTGTGGGCTGACAATAAAAAATATTAGTTTCAGATATAGCTAGATCTAAATGCTCACATAATGTTGTAAGAAGCTAGCTTTCTGCATTCCTAGATTCTGCAGATTTCATTTTGCTTTCATTTTCAGGCAGGCTCTCAACTCAAATTGTCCCAAAACACTGATGACTCTTTTTTTTCCCCCACTTTCCAAGTGTGTGTGTGGAGAAGGCTTCTTGCCCATTTCGTTTAGAAAAGTTCTGAGATTGACTTTGACTTGATGTGGGCCTTTGCCAATCCTGAAATAATTACTTTGGCAAAAAAGTGAAACTAAATGATTGCTGAGACCTATGATCTGGACCCACCCCTGAATATAGGAAATGGATGAAACCATATAAACACAAAGTGGAAAAGAGGTGGCTTCTCGAGAAAAATATTGAGGTGTGATAATCATAAACATGGCAGGTGATCATTCAGTAGATAAAAACAATGAAAGGCCACTATAATACTCTATTAATACCATCTTACCAAAAATTGTCCTCCTTCCCTCCCACCTCTTATTTTCCCCTTTCTTTTATTTTCTTATAAAGAAACATTTAATAGGGACTTAGGAACAAAAGCCTTATCTGTGTCTCCGGCAGCTAGAGACTAGGTGGTAGATTATGCACCATTACCTACCAGACCCAGGGATTACATGCTGTAAGGGAGAGGCACACTTGCTGCAGAGGGGATAGATGGGAATTTGCCCTAAGAGAAGTATTTAAGGTATGTATTAGGCCATTCTTGCATTGCTATAAAGGAATACTGGAGACTGGATAATTTATAAAGAAAAGAGGTTTAATTGGCTCATGGTTTTGCAGGCTTTATAGGAAGCATGGTACTGGCATCTGCTTGGCTTCTAGGGAGCATACAATCATGGTGAAGGTGAAGGGGGAGCAGGAATATCACATGGCACAAGCAAGAGCAATTGATGGGGGTGGTGGCTGGGAGGTGCAGTACACATTTAAACGAACAGATTTTGAAACAACTCACTATTGCGAAGACAGTACCGAGCCATACGGGATCAGCTCCTGTGAGCCAAACACCTGCCACAAGGCCCCACTGCCAGCCTTGGGGACTACTATTCAACATGAGATCTGGGCGGGACAAATATCCAAACTCTATCAAGTTAAGTAACTGCCCTTACACAGGGAACAACAGATAAACTGGGCATTTCAGAGGCCTTCCTGGCACTGGGGTTAATCAGAAGCAAACATGGTGAATTAGCGTCCAAGATGGAGATGCTTCAGCCTCTACATTCCTCCCCCTAATCTGGCTCTTACAATCTCATGCACCCTCCTCTTCTGTGGTGGTCTTTGAGACTTTGAGGAGGGTGCTTGATATTGTACAGCTTTAGCAGCAATGCACTGGCAGTGGGGAACAGATCAGGCCCAATGGGATTCCAAATGGGGTAGATTCACAGGCTGTTGAATCATTTCTTGTCTTCAGTTTTCTTGGGAGAAGTCAAGCAATGAGAGATACATAACAATAATTTGGTTAGTAGAAATATAATGCACACATGGACTGTAATCAAAAGAGAATTTGTTGCAAGCACAACAACAGCAACAAAGAACCCATTTCATTAAGGAGCCAACTAAAAGCATCATGAAGAAAAGTAAAACTTGGTTCTATTTAGAGATTTCTTGTAGTCAGGAAATAATTCAGAGTTAGCCCAAATTGTAGGCAAATAATAAAAAACTCACACCATGGTCAGGGCTAGAATCTAAATTTTCTCTCTACCTAGTTTTCCTGTTTCTACTAAGAATAAATCATAGTAGGAACAATTTATTTGCAAGATAAATTTGGTTTCATTATGCTTGGCCTGATTATTTGCATAAAGTGTAGCAAGAATAGTGATCAGCCCTATAGGCTGTTTTTAAGTTAGCTTTGCTGGAACTTTTACAAGAAATTTTGGATTCAACTTTTTAAAAGCCTCAAGGCCAGAAGCTAAGCTAAGGATTCACTATTAGCCTATTCTTATAATACCTGTATGAGTTCCTTTCTTCAGGAGGTCCTAAAATATCTTGAGGTTCCTGGGTCTGTTAGTAAGTGACATTCTTTATTTACTACAGGTCAGAAGCCACAATGTAAGGGAACAAGTTAGGTGAGATACTAGGCCAGACTTTCCAAGGGGCTTTTATTAGCTCTATACAGTCCACCTCACTTCGTCAGTCTGGTCATATCCGAATGTATGCCATTCCAGTCAAAGCCTTGGTAAAAGAACCAGTGTCTTCAATTTTGTCCTGTTACGAAAGAAAGCAGATTCTTAATGAACTTATGTGAATGACTATATTGCCATAAAATAAGAACATTCACAAATAGTTTCCAAAATTTGGAGAATTCTACAAAGTAAATTTTGCTCACAAAACTATACTTTATCCAGCTTCTCTAAGCTATAAATATCTAAAAAGAAAAAGGTTTTCTTGACTCTTCTTCAGTCAGTGAAGCAGCTTTCCAAACAGGATGTTGTCCATTCACCTTGGAACTGCCATCCACAAGCCAAGCAGCTCTGTCAGGTGAGAGCTATTTATCGGGCACTGTGAAAACCAGCAGTTCCTTACACAGTTCCAGAGTCAGTCCTAGGGGAAAAAATGCTCCCTGCTTGTTTAATATCTCCTCCTTGCACTCTCCAGGGAGTAAATTCCTTTGTAAATGATTTCCACCTTACCATGGAACTCTTTTCTTCCTTTCCTTCTACAATGCTAAGTGCACATAAATTATTTTTTGTATCCTTTTTTGTACATTACAGAACAGATGAGAAGTGTTTATTGGCCAGGTATAGTTTCTGATGTCTGTAATCCCAGCACTTTGGGAGGCCGAGGTGGGTGAATCACTTGAGGTCAGGAGTTTGAGACCAGCCTGGTCAACGTGCCAAAACCCTGTCTCTACTAAAAATACAGAAATTAGCTGGGTGTGGTGGTGCATGCATAGTCCCAGCTACTTGAGGGGCTGAGGTGGGAGGGTAACTTGAACCCAGGAGATGGAGGTTGCAATGAGCCAAGATCGCACCATTGCACTCCAGTTTGGGCAACAGAGTGAGACACTGTCTCAAAAAATTTGTTTATTATCTTTATTCTCATAGAGTAGGTCATTGAGACCTATATAACAAAATGATCTTTTTTTCCCTGCTAGAATTTGTCTGTGGAGGAAATATAGTAAGAACTGGTAACATTCTGTGATATTTATATGTCTAAACAAGGAAGGGATAATCATTTTTGCCCATGAGAAATCAAACTTGGGACTTTGACCTCATTATCACTGAGCTACTAGCTCTTTGGAAATATAAGGCAGTGAATGGTATTAGAGAATTAATACGCATTCCAAATGTCTAATGTGTTACTAGACTGAGAAGGCCCAGGGGCAAATGTGCCTCATTCCATAACTACAATATGAGTTATATGTCATTAGGAGCCCTTAGAAAGGATTTATAAAGAAATACACACTATGTAGTTAGAAGGGAACCCTGTTTTTTAATACATTGTTGACTGTTTTTCACATTGAGGCAATTGATGCTTAGTCCAGAGAAGCTATAGATGTGTTTGGGGCATAGTAGTAGAATGGGATCTGTTGTTCTTCTGAAAGGGCGATAAATTACAGGCACCATTAGCCTAGCTCTCCTTGATCAAAAGGTGTGTCATGGTGAGCTTAGAAAATGAACCACCATTTCCTAGTGTGATTACGAATCTGGGGTTTAATAGGCTTTTTACTGAATCATCTAAAGCTTTAAGAGAGGTATTTTTTTCTGAGGCTTGTGCTATAAAACATGTAGAATCACATAAAATATCAGAAATGTTAGCTAATTTTTTTCACTTTCTATTATAATTAACCTGTCAAAAGGCAGCATACTCCTTGTGAACGGTCCTTCATTTGAGATACACTTTAATTGCGTCTTAAATTTACTTCTTCAATCTAAATCTTTTTTTTTTTTTTTTTTTTTTTTTTTTTTTTTTTTTTTTGAGACGGAGTCTTGCTCTGTCGCCCAAACTGGAGTGCAGTGGCCAGATCTCGGCTCACTGCAAGCTCCGGCTTTCGGGTTCACGCCATTCTCCTGCCTCAGCCTCCCGAGTAGCTGGGACTACAGGCGCCCGCCACCTCGCCCAGCTAGTTTTTTGTATTTTTTAGTAGAGACGGGGTTTCACCAGGTTAGCCAGGTTGGTCTCGATCTCCTGACCTTGTGATTCGCCCGTCTCGGCCTCCCAAAGTGCTGGGATTACAGGCTTGAGCCACCGCGCCCGGCCTAAATCTTAAATTTACTTCAATAAATATTTGTTGTGTACCTTGTGTCTGTCAAGTACTTAAGTTAAAATGGTAAATAAGACACATGCGGCTTAGGCTCTCACAAAGTTTATAATCTAGATTGGGATGGGTAAAAGAATAGTGTAAGCATACAGGCCGAATCTCAAGTCTTTTACTGGAAAATGGTAAAGTCTTTGGCCTTAGTTTTCTTATCTTTAAGTAAACATTAGTTTCTCTGGAAAGAAAACTAAGTAGACAATTTCTTTAGAGTGCCTGCTATGTGGCAAAAATTAGGATATCAGATTTCTTAGCACTGTTCCTACTTTCTATCATTCTGTCTTTACAACCTATCTTTCTCTTCTTCCTCCCTTTTCATTGATCAAAAACTGGAAGCAAAACTTGCTCTCTCAGTTGGAAGCAGTCACTCTGCTCAGATTCTTCTACAATCTCCCTATACCAGGACTTGCTGACTGAGTGCAAGATGCAGGGATGGAGCACAGATATGCCCATCTTAGAGGAAATACGTATTTTTCCTCAAAGGAAAAGAAGCATCTTAAATCTAGGGAACATTAATGCACTAATTTTTTAAATCCAGGAGGAATCTTTATAATCATCTATTCCAGATATGTATCAGAGTTGCCTTGAGGATCTGGTTAAAAAACACTTAAAATGTCTGATGCAGTAAATCTGGGTTGGGCTTTTCTCTTTAAAAAATGTTCACTACTGTGATAGATCCACACACTGGAAAATTGTTCAGTGTCAAAAAGAAACAAGTTACCAAGACATGAAAAGACCTGGAGGAACTTTAAGAGCATTTTGCCAACTGAAAGAAGTCAATCTGAAAAGGCTACATACTATCTGTTTCCAACTATGTGACATTCTGGAAAAGACAAAACAATGGAGACAATAAAAAGATCAGTGGTTTCCCAGGGTTTGGGTGGCGGCAGGAATGAATAGGTAGAGCACAGGATTTTTAGGACAGTGAAAATACTCTGTATGCTACCATAATGATAGATTTGTGCCTTTGTACATTTCCCAAAACCCATAGAATGTACAACAAAAAGAGTGAACTCTAATGTTAACTATGGACTTAGGTTGGTAGAAATACGTCAGTGTTGGTTCATCAATGGTAACAAATGTACCACAGTAGTGCAGTGTGTTGATGGTAGGGGAGTGTCTGCAGGAGCTATGTGGGTACTGTCTGTATTTTCCACTAAACCTGACTGTGAACCTAAAATTGCTTTAAAATATAAAAATCTATTCCTCAGTAAGATGACAAAATAGAATAGGTGTTCTCTAGCTTCACTCGCCACAACATAAATCCCACTAGCAACTATCCGCTGGCAAGAATCATTGTGAATATCTTAGAACTCGAGAGTGAGGCTGAGACAGCCTCTTGAACTATAAATCTGAGAGAAGCCATGTTAAATGGTAAGAGGAATGGCTCTCTTTGACTGCATCGCCCCTCCTTCAAGCTGGCACAGTGCCACACACAGAATTCCTCCAGACCCAAGGTTTTTACAGTGGGAATAGTGAGTTGGAGGCAGACATTCAGCTTTCCACTATTCTGAGACCTGTTTATTGGAGACTCATTCTTGTCTTACCCTACAGGAAACATTGGGAGTATCAGCCAGGCTGGACCACCTATGATCAGTGAGAAACAAAGAACAAGGGTGGGCTTCACTGTGGTCAGGGTGCAGATCTTGGCAGCTGCTTTCCATTTTGGCAGCTGAAGGTACCACACCAGACAAACTAGCCAACAAAAGCAGGCTGTAGGAAACATGCTCCATTGGTCTTCTGGGCTTGAATTCCTAGCCAGCTTCCCCATACAGCTCATGTGCTCTTGTTACGGCTTCACCAGTCAAGAGGCAACTGCAGGTTAGAGATTACCCTCAGAGGGAGCACTTGGCCCTGCCCAGCCCTGGTAGCATAGAGGTAATCCAAATAAGTCGTGGTGCTCACATTAAGTCTTCTCTAGACTTGGAGGCCACTTCAGGTCTGCAGAGGGAACATTTGGCCCTATCCAACCTCAGCTGTTGAGTGGTGACTTCATCAAACTTGGTGTTCTACTTAAGCTTATCCTAGGCTGGGATACAAGCCGAAGTCCACACGTACCTGTGGAGCATAGCCTCTGGCCTGCCCTCCCATGTGGCTGAGCAGTAATCTGAGAAACCTCACTCAGTTTCAAAGCCCAGGACATAGCCAACTATGGATTCCAAACAATAATACTGCCTAGACAGAGAAGACAACCTGCCTGACTTGAGATGTTCACAGAGCCCACTTAGCAGCTTTGCTTAAAGGCAGAGTCAAGTCAGTGATTCCACCAAACCATGGAGCACAACTAGAAGTTTTTTAAAGCTCAATATAGAAAGTGACCCAGCCCAACTAGAGAACCTGACATGGAAGTCTGACTGTTCAGGATTGCTACCAGTGGCTTATTTAGAATGTCAGGGCAGACTAAATAGTAAAGGTAAGTCACCACTAAAGCACACCTGCAAAGGCCAAGAGGTGGTCATATCCTCAAATTTTGTGCAGGCATTAATGTAAAGAAACAAGGATTATGAAAAATCAGGGAAATGTGACATCACCAAAAGAAACTAAGAAGCCTCCAATAAAAGACCCAGAATAAATGGAGATCTATGACATTACTGACAAAGAATTCAGAATAACCCTCTTAAAGAAGTTTCAAGACCTCCAACAAAATATGAATAAAAAATTAAATAATAATTGAAAAGCAATTCATGAACAAAATGAGAAGTTTGATGAAGAATAGAAACAGAAAACGCCTAACCATATAGATATCTTAGACATAAAGAATACAATAAATGAACTGAAAAATTCAATAGAAGGCATTAACTGCAGACTTGATTGGGCAGAAGAATCAGTTAGCTCTAAAATAAGATACTTAAAATTATCCAGTCAGAGAAGCATAAAGAAAAAAATGTAAAACAAAGACTTGTGGTAATTATGGGACACCACCAAGTGGACTAATCTTTACTTAATAGAAATTCCTGAAGGAGAATAGAGAGAAAAAGGCCTAGAAAGCAGATTTAAGGAAATGCATATGCATGTATAAGGAAAGCATATTTAAGCACATCTAAGAAAAATGTTTCAAATCTGGGGAAAGATGACAGCACTCAGGTACAAGAAGTTCGTAGGTCATCAGTGAAATTCAACCCAAAGAGGAGTTCAACAAGACACATTTTTGATAATCAAATTGTCAAAAATCAAAGACAAAAAAATACTGAAAGCAGTGAGAGATAAGAAACATGTCAAATTCAAGGGAGCCCAAATATGGCTTTCAGTAAACTCTTTAGCAGAAACTGCAGGCCAGGAGAGAGTGGGATGATAGATTCAAACTACTGAAGAGGGGAGGAGGAAAAACCCAGCTAACCAAGAAAACCTGCCAAAGCTGTCTTTCAGAAATGAGGGAGAAATGAAAACTTTCTCAGACAAACAAAAACAAAGGAAACATATAAAAGTGAAGAAGTAAATGGTATAAGTAATACATATCCACACTCAGAATTTTCTAATACTGTTATGTTAAGGTGGTGTGTGAAACAATCTTATTACTACTAGGAGGGTTAAGAGACAAAACTATTAAAAACAACTGTAGCTACAGTACATTGTTAAAGGATATAAATTTTAAGTTTACATCAAAATCAGAAAATATGGGAAGGAAATAATGAAAGTGCAGAGGTTTTGTATGTGATTAAAGGCAAGTTGTTACCAGTTTAAATCCTGTTTTAAGGATAAGATATTTTACGTAAACCTCATGGTTACCACAAAGCAAAAACATACAGAAGTTAAACAAAATATAAAAAGGAAGAATTCAAAACATACCACCACAGAAAGCCATCAAAGCACAAAGGAAGACAACAAAAGAGGAAGAAAAAAACAAAGGGCCTACAAAATGATCAGTGACCAAATTATGAAATGGCAGTAGCAAATCTTTACCTATCAATAATTACCTCGGATGCAAATGGATTAAATTATCCAATAAAAAGACCTAAAGTAGCTGAATGGATAACAAAACAAAATCCAGTTCATATGCTACCTACAAGAGATCATTTTACTAGTAAGGACACACAGAGTGAAATTGAAGGGATGGCAAAAGATGTTCCATGCAAATGGAAACCAAAAGAGAGCAGGGTTAGCTGTACTTATGTTTCACAAAATGGACTTTAGGTTAAAAAACCCTAAAAAGAAACAAAGAAGGTAATTACATAATGATAAAGGGGCTAATTTACCAGTTTACAACTGTTATTGTTACAGTTGTTACAATTGTAAATGTATATGCACCCAATATTGGAGCATCTAAATACGTAAAGTAATTATTAAGTGATCTGAAGGGAGAGGTAGACTGCAATACTATAGTATTAGGGGATTGCAGTACCCCACTTCCGACAATTGACAGATCATCTAGACATAAAGTCAATAAGGAAACATTGAACTTGAATTATACTTCAGACTAAATGGACCTAAAAGACGTACACATTCTATCCAACAGCAGCAGAACACACATTCTTCTTAAGTGTACACAGAATATCCTCCAGGATAGATCATATTTTAGGCCACAAAACAAATCTTAACCAATTTAAGAGGACTGAAATCATATCAAGTGTCTTTTCAAATCACAATGACATAAAACTGGAAATCAATAACAGGAGAAATCTTGGAATATACACATGTGTGGAAATTAAATAACATACTTCTAAAGAACCAGTGGATCACAGAAGATATAAAAGATGAAATAAAAAATATATGAGACAAACAAAAATGAAAATACAGTATACCAAAATTTATGGGATGCAATAAAAGTAGTCCTAAGAGGGAAATTGATAGCAATAAATGCCTGAATAAAAAATAAGATCTCAAATAAACATGTGAAATACAGCTTCTAAGAGAGAACACTGGAATTCAGCAGGGAAGTGATAGGGAATATCTTAGGCAGGGAACAAAATGGAAGCAAAGCAGCTCACCCTGCCAGGATTGGCTCAGAGCCAGGAGGAACTCTCCATTTTTTGGGGAAAAAGTAAGTGAGAGATCCCAGCAGTCCATATTGCCATTGCAAACTCCTGCAGTCCTAGCCATGGGAGAGCCCCTTGGCCCTTGCAGGCCCTGAGACTTGTCAACAGGGAGCTCCCTGGAGTCCATGAACCTCCATGGAGGGAGTTTGTGCTGGGTCCCACACACACCCTAAGACCCAAGCAGTTGCAGCAAAGTGCCATTTTGACATTCTAGTCCCCAAGAGACTACATCCTGCAATTTACAGCCCCTGCATAACCACTTCCCTAGAATCCCATTGACACCCCCTCATGTCCACACAGAAGTTTGCAGCATCATGATGCCACCTGGATGCAGTGGTATGGCCTGATCCCTAGCAATTTAGCCCACATGTTCTCCCATACCCTGGAGAATAAGCAGTGCAGTGCACCAGTGAGGCTGCCCCTGAGACAAAAGAAGTCAAGGCATATGCTCCCCAGAGCCTGAGGGCTGTTGCCACAGATAGCAGTTCCACTCCTTCCAGTGGCAGGGTCACTGTATAGTTGCACTCAACTTCAAGGGGCATGGGAACCAGCCTGTCTCACCCATTGCCACCCCTGTAAGCATCCGCACATGTCATCTGGGTACCTGGGGAATGACACATCCTGCCCACAGCCACCAACAACTGCCTGCACCATTGAGGGGGCTGAGAACCGGCCTACTCTGCCTGGCTCCCTCATTACCAGTGCTTGTGCATGTCATCTGGGACCTGAGGACAGGCTTGCTCCACTCAGTGCCACCACTGCTGACATCTATACATGTTGTTTGGGGGGCTGGGGATGTATCTGCCTTGCCTGTTGCTGCTGGAGCCCACCTGCACCATCCAGGAGCCAGAGGACAGGTTCACTGTGACCATGGCACCACTGTCAGCACCTGTATGTGATGTCCAGGGGCCTGGGATCAACCCACCCTGCCCATCACCATCAGTTTCCATGTACGCCGTCAGAGATCTGGGGACAGGCCTGTTCTGCTGCTACTAGTGCCCATTTGTAGCATACAGTGGCATAAAAGTGGGTCTTCCTGGCCCACTGCCAGTGCCCACATGTGCTTCCTGAAGTCCTGAGGACCAACTCTCACAACCTACCATCACTGTTGCAGGCATCTACCTATGAGCCAGCCATGGGCCTGAGTATTGCTCTGCCCAGCCCTCCACAAACACCACTGATGCCTGCATATGCTGCTTAGGGACCTAAGGGTTGGCCTGTTGCTGCTACTGCCACTGTCACCAGCAATCCTGAGTATACTACGGTAAGCACACCACCCAAGGGCCCAAGGACTTGCCCATCTGGCCTGCTGTTGACACTACTGGCACCTATGCACACCTCCTGGAGGCCCAAGGACTGGCCCACCCAGAACTACCACTGGTGCCCACATAGGCCATCTGGGAGCCTGTGGACCAGCATGCCTGACCTCCTGCTGCCACCACTGGTTCCTGAGGACTAGCCCACCTGGCATTCCTATCCCCAGCAAAGCCTCACCACAGTCTTCACTAACAACCATAACCCAAGCCACTGAGGAACTCATAGATACCACTGATGCTGATTACAGCCAAAACATGTGGAGATTATACTACTGCCTGGCCCACTGCCAGTGCCCACATGTGCCTCCTGAAGTCCTGAGGAGGCAAAGCCAAACCCAGAGGCAAAGCCAAAACACTCTACCCAGCCTACACTATAGACACATCTACAGAAAAAATATTTTTCTATAAAAGCCAATCCAAATTGGAAGAGCTATTGTTACACTAGGCGTGCAGCTATGAAAGTAAATGCACAGGAATTATGTAAAAGCAAGGAAACGTGACACCTCCAAAGGAACACAATTTTCCAATGACAGATTCTAAAGAAAAATAAATCTATGAAATGCATGAAAAATAATTAAAAATAATGTTATTAAAGAAACTTAGTGAGATACAAGTGAAGACAGATAAGCAATACAAAGAATAAAGCAATTCATGATCTGAATGAGAAATTCAACAAAGAGATAGATATCATAAAAGAGAACCAACAAATCCTGGAACTGACTAATTCAATGAATTAAGTAAAAAATACAATATAAATACAATCAGCAATAGACTAGGTCAAACAGAAGAAAAAATTTATTCCTTTACACCCAGGCTAGAGTGAAGTGGCGTGATCGTAACATACTGCAGCCTCAAACTCCTGGGTTCAAGTGATTCTCCTGCCTCAACCTGTCAAGTAGCGGGTACTACAAGCTGGCTAATTTCTTTTTATTGTTTGTAGAGATGTGATCTTGCTTTGTTGCCCAGGATCATCTCAAGCTCTTGGCTTCAAGCAAGCCTACCATCTTGGCTTTTCAAAGTGCTGAGATTATAGGCATGAGCCACTGTACCCAGCCAGAAAAAAATTTCTGAACTTGAAGACAGGTCTTTTGAAATAACCTAGTCATCCAAAAAATAAAAAAGAAATAAAAAAGAATGAAGAAACCTATGTGACATATGAAACATCAGAAAGTAACAAAATATTTGAATCTGAGGGTTTTCAGAAGAGAAGAGACGGGCAAAGGGCATAGAAAACATATTAATGAAATAATAGTTGAAAACTTCTCAAGTCTTAAAAGAGATATAGGCATCCAGATACAGGAAACTTAAATATTTCCACATGGATGCAATCCAAAAAGATCTCCTCTCAGGCACATTGTAGTAAAAACTCAAAAGTCAAACTGTCAAAAGTCAAACTAACAAACAAAAAAAGGAATTCTAAAAACAGGAAGAAAACTGTCCAGTCACATATAATGGAATCCCCATCAGGATAATAGTGGATTTCTTGGCAGAAACCTTATAGGCCAGGAGAGAATTGGATAATATATTCAAATTGTTGAAAGAAAAAAAAAAATGTCTGGCAAGAATACTACCAAGCAAATCTCTTTTTAAAAAGCAGAGGAGAAATAAAGTTTTTCTCAGATAAACAAAAACTAAGGGAATTCATCACCACTAGACTGACCTTATCAGAAATGCTTAAGTGAGTCCTATATCTGGAATTGCATGATATTCACCATCATAAAACACAAAAGTATAAAACTCACTGCTAGAGCAGATACACAAATGAGAAAGAGAAAGGAGTTAAATGTTATCACTGTGAAACCCACCAATTATAAAGGAGAAATAAAGAAATGAAGCATATGGCCGGGTGTGGTGGCTCAAGCCTGTAATCCCAGAACTTTGGGAGGCCGAGATGGGTGGATCACGAGGTCAGGAGATTGAGACCATCCTGGCTAACACGGTGAAACCCCGTCTCTACTAAAAATACAAAAACTAGCCGGGCGAGGTGGCGGGCGCCTGTAGTCCCAGCTACTCAGGAGGCTGAGGCAGGAGAATGGCGAGAACCCGGGAGGCGGAGCTTGCAGTGAGCTGAGATCTGGCCACTGCACTCCAGTCCGGGCGACAGAGTGAGACTCTGCCTCAAAAAAAAAAAAAAAAAAAAAAAAAAAAAAGAAATGAAGCATATATAAAATAATCAGAAAGCAATTAACAAAATAATAGGAGTAAGTAATCACCTATCAGTAGTAACTAAATGTAAATGGTTTAAATTCCCTAATAGACCTAGAATGGCTTGATGAATTAACATATACACCATGGAATACTATGCAGCCATAAAAAAGGATGAGTTTGCGTCCTTTGTAGGGACATGGATGCAGCCGGAAACCATCATCCTTAGCAAACTATCACAAGAACAGAAAACCAAACACCGCATGTTCTCACTCATAGGTGGGAACTGAACAATGAGATCACTCGGACTCGGGAAGGGGAACATCACACACCGGGGCCTATCATGGGGAGGGGGGAGGGGGGAGGGATTGCATTGGGAGTTATACCTGATATAAATGATGAATTGATGGGTGCTGACGAGTTGATGGGTGCAGCACACCAACATGGCAGAAGTATACATATGTAACAAACCTGCACGTTATGCACATGTACCCTAGAACTTAAAGTATAATAAAAAAAAAAAAAAAAAAAAGAAACAAGACCCAAGTATATGCTGCCTACCAGAAACTCACCTCACCTGTAAAGACACACATAGGCTGAAAGTAAAGGAATAAAAAAAAAAAAAAAAAATTCCATGTATATGGAACCAAAAGCATGAACAGGAGCTATACTTATGTCAGACAAAATAGCCTTTAAGTCAAAAACCAAAAAGAGACAAACAAGGTAATTATGTAACAATAAAGAGATCAGTTCAGCAGAAGGGTATTACAATATGTGAATATATATACACCTAACAACAGCACCCATATACATAAAGCAAATATTATTTAAGATAAAGAGAGAAACAGACCTGAAACAATAATAGTTGGGAACTTCAGCACTCCACTTTCAACACTGGACATTGAACTTAATCTGCACTATGGACCAAATGGACACAACAGACATTTATAGAATGTTTTATCTAACAGCTGCAGAAAACACATTCGTCTCATGAGCACATGAAATACTCTCCAAGATTAACTATATGTTAGGCCACAAAACAAGTTGAGCAAATTACAAAAAATCAAAATCACACCCAATATCTTCTCAGACCACATAGAAAAAAAACCTAGAAATCAATAACAAGATAACTTCAGACACTTACAAATGCACAGAAATCAAACAACCTTGATCCTGAATGACCATTGGATCAGTGAAGGAATTAAGAGGAAAAATTCTTGAGACAAATGAAATGGAAACACAACATATCAAAACCTAGTACATACAGCAAAAGCAGTGCTAAGAGGCAAAGTTTATAGTAATAAATGCCTACATCAGAAAAGTAGAAAAATTTCAAATAAACAACCTAATGATGAGCATCAAGGAACTCGAAAAGTAAGAACAATCCAAATCCAAAATTAGTAGAAGGAAGAAAATAATAAAGATCAGAGCAGAACTAAATGAAATAAAAAAAAAGTTACAAGGGATCATCAAAATGCAAAGTTGTTTCTTGAAAGTATGAACAAAATTCATAAAGTGTTAGTGGGACTAAACAAGAAAAAAGAGATGACGCAAATAAAATCAGAAATGAAAGAGACATTACAACTGATACCATGTAAATACAAGCAGTAGAGAGTATTATAAACAACGATATGATAACAAATTGGAAAACGTAGGGTAAGTGGACAAATTCCTAGACACATACAGCCTGAATACACTAATAATGAACAGCAAGATTGAATCATAATAAAACATCTCCCCACAAAGTAAAGCCCACCACCAGATGGCTTTACTGCTGAATTCTAACAAAGTTATAAAGAAAACATAACACCAATTCTCAAACTGTTTCGATTGAAAAATAGATAATTCTTCCTAAATCATTATATAAAGTCAGCATTACCCTGATACCAAAATCAGATAATGACAAAAGAAATAAGGAAGTCTACAGGCCAGTATTCCTGATAAACATAGATGTAAAAACCTTAACAAAATACAAGCAATCCAAATCCAACAACACATCAAAAAGATAATACATGATGATCATTTGGGATTTATCCCAGGAATGCAGAAATGTTTTAACAAGTACAAACTTTAAACAGTGACACATACCTCACATCTACAAAATGAAGAACAAAAACCATATGATCATCTCAATAATGATGCAGAAGAAGCATCTGATAAAATTCAACATCCCTTCATGGTAAAAATTCTCAACAAATTAGGCATAGAAGGAACATACCTCAACCTAATAAAGACTATACATAACAAACCCAGAGCAAACATACTGAATGGGGAAAAGCTGAAAGCCTTTTCTCTAAGAAGTGAAATAAGACCAGGATGTACACTTTTACCACTCCTATCCAACACAGTACTGGAAGTCCTCGCCAGAGCAATCAGGCAAGAGAACAAAATAAAAGGCATCCAAATTGGAAACGAGAAAGTCAATTGTCCCTCTTTGCATATAGCATAATTTTAAATATGGAAAATTCTTAAGACTCCAACAAAAAACTCTTATAACTGATAAATGAATTCAGTAAAGTTGCAGGATACAAAATTAATATAAAAATCAGTAGTATTTCTATACATGAATAACGAAAGAGCTGAAGGAGAAATCAAGAAGGCAATCGCATTTACAATAACTATGAAAAAAGAAAAACATCTAGGAGTAAATTTAACCAAAGAAATGAAAGACCTCTACAAAGAAACCTGTGAAACATTGCTGGAAGAAATTGAAGAAGACATAAGACAAATGAAAATGCATCCTATGCTCATGTATTAAAATAATATTGTCAAAATGACTAAACTACCCAAAGCAATCTACATAATCAGTGCAATGCATATCGGAATACCAATAACATTCTTCACAGAAATAGAAAAATATTATTGTGGAATCACAAAAGAGCCTGAATAGCCAAAGCAATCCTGAGCAAAAACAAAACAAAAAAAAAAAACAAAATCAAAAACAAAACAAAGCTGGAGGCATCACACTTTCTGACTTCAAAACATATTATAAAGTGATTGTCATAAACACAGTTTGTCACTGGTATGAAAGCAGACACATCAACCAATAGACCACGATGGAAAACCCAGAAATAAAGCAATGAATTTACAGTCAATTGATTTCTGACAAAGGTGCCAAGAACACACAGTGGAGAAAGGACAGACTCTTTAATTAGTGGTGTTGGAAAATCTAAATATCCACATGCAAAAGAGTGAAATTAGGTTCTTATCTTACACCATGTAAAAACATGAACTCAAAATGGATTAAAGACTTCCTTCACTTATGAAGCTTAGTTTGGCTGGATATGAAATTCTGGGTTGAAAATTCTTTTCTTTAAGAGTGTTGAATATTGACCTCAACTCTCTTCTGGCTTGTAGAGTTTCTGCTGAGAGATCTGCTGTTAGTCTGATGGGGTTCCCTTTGTGGGTAACCTGACCTTTCTCTCTGGCTGTGCTTAACATTTTTTCCTTCATTTCAACCTTGGTGAATCTGATAATTACGTGTCTTGGGGTTGCTCTTCTCGAGGAGTATTTTTGTGGTGGTCTCTGTATTTCCTGAATTTGAATGTTGGCTTCCCTTGCTAGGTTGAGGAAGTTCTCCTGGATAATAACCCACAGAGTGTTTTCCAAGTTGGTTCCATTCTCCCCATCACTTTCAGGTATACTAATCAGACATAGATTTGGTCTTTTCACATAGTCCCATATTTCTTGGAGGCTTTGTTTCTTTTAACTCTTTTTTCTCTGAACTTCTCACTTCATTTCATTCATTTGCTCTTCAATCACTGATACCCTTTCTTCTGCTTGATGGAATCGGCTACTGAAGCTTGTGCATGCGTCACATAGTTCTCATGCCATGGTTTTCAGCCCCATCACGTCATTTAAGGTCTTCTCTATGCTGTTTATTCTAGGTAGCCATTCGTCTAATTGTTTTTCAAGTTTTTTAGCTTCTTTGCGATGGGTTTGAACATCCTACTTTAGCTCAGAGAAGTTTATTATTACTGATCTTTTGAAGCCTACTTCTGTCAACTTGTCAAAGTCATTCTCCGTCCAGTTTTGTTCTATTGCTGGCAAAGAGCTGCGTTCCTTTGGAGGAGAAGAGACGCTCTGATTTTTCGAATTTTCAGCTTTTCTGCTCTGGTTTCTCCCTATCTTTGTGGTTTTATCTACCTTTGGTCTTTGATGATGGTGACCTACAGATGGGGTTTTGGTGTGAATGTCTTTTTTGTTGATGTTAATGCTATTCCTTTCTGTTTGTTAGTTTTCCTTCTAACAGTCAGGACCCTCAGCTGCAGGTCTGTTGGAGTTTGCTGGAGGTCCACTCCAGACCCAGTTTGCCTGGGTATCACCAGCGGAGGCTGCAGAACAGCAAATACTGAAGAACAGCAAATGTTGCTGCCTGATCCTTCCTCTGGAAGCTTTGTCTCAGAGGGGCACCTGGCTGTATGAGGTGTCAGCTGGCCCCTACTGGGAGATGTCTCCCAGTTAGGCTACTCAGGGGTCAGGGACCCACTTGAGGAGGCTGTCTGTCCATTCTCAGATCTCAAACTCCATGCTGGGAGAACCACTACTCTCTTCAAAACTGTCAGACAGGGATGTTTAAGTCTGTAGAAGTTTCTGCTGCCTTTTGTTCAGCTATGCCCTGCCCTGTGAGGTGGAGTCTACAGAGGCAGGCAGGCAGGCCTCGTTGAGCTGCAGTGGGCTCCACTCAATTCAAGCTTCCTGGCCGCTTTGTTTACCTATTTAAGCCTCAGCAATGGTGGACGCCCTTTCCCCAGCCTTGCTGCCACCTTGCAGCGGACTGCTGTGGTAGAAGTGAGCAAGGCTTCATGGGCATGGGACTGTCTGAGCCAGGTGTGAGAGATAATCTCCTGGCGTGCCATTTGCTAAGACTGTTGGAAAAGTGCAGTATTAGGGTAGGAGTGTCCCAATTTCCCAGGTACCATCTGTCACAGCTTCCCTTGTCTAGGAAAGGGAATTCCCCAACCCCTTGTGCTTCCTGGGTGAGGTGATGCCCTGCCCTACTTTGGCTCACACTCTGTAGGCTGCACCCACTGTCCAATGAGTCCCAGTGAGATGAACTTGGTACCTCAGTTGGAAATGCAGAAAACACCTGTCTTCTGTGTCGCTCACGCTGGGAGCTGTAGACTGGAGCTGTTCCTGTTCGGCCGTGTTGGAGGGATTGGGAGAAAGACTTCAATACCTGGATCTCTAAAGCTACTAGAAGAAAATATAAAAGGAAAAGCTCCATGACATGGATCTGGGCAATGATTTTTTGGATATGACTCTGAAAGCACAGACAGCAAAAACAAAAATAGATGAATGGGACTATGTTAAACTAAAAAAGCTTCTGCACAGCAAAGGAAACAGTCAGCAAAGTGAAGAGACAATTCAGAGAATGGAAGAAAATATTTGCAAACCACATATCTGATAAGGGGTTAATATTTAAACTATATAAGAAACAGAACTCAATAGCAAGAAAACAGAAGGAAGTGAACAGACGTTTCTCAAAAGAGGACCTACAAATAGCCAATGCAAAAATGCTCAGCATCACTAATCATCAGAAGAATGCAAATTGAAATTGCAATCAGATATCACCTCACACATGTTATGAAAAAGATAAAAGGCAACAACTGTTGGCTAGAATATGGAGAAAAGAGAACAGATACACTGTTGGTGGGAATGTAAATTAGTATAGCCATTATGGAATATAGTATAGAAGTTCCTCAACTAACTAAAAATAAAACTATAATATGACTTAGTAATCCCACTTCTGGGTATTTATGCAAAGGAACTAAAAATCAACATGTTGAAGGGATAGGTGCACTACCGTGTTCATTGCCACATTATTCCCAATAACCAAGATATGGAATCAACCTAAGTGCTCATCAACAAATGAATGAGGAAAGAAAATGTGGATATATACACAATGGAATACAATTCAGTCTTAAAAAAGAATGAAGTTCTGTTATTTGTGACAACATGGATGAATCTGGAGTATATTATGCTAAGTGAAGTAAGCCTGGCCCATATAATCAGAAAAATGAAAAGAAATAGTTATTGTCATGGATGTGATGAGAAGGAAACACTTTCACACTGTTGTTGGAAGAATATAAACTAGTACATTATGGAAAACAGTGTGGAGATTCCTTAAAGAACTAAAAGTAGATCTACCGTTTGATCCAGCAATCCCACTCTTGGGTATCTATCCAGAGGAAAAGAATTCATTATATGAAAAGGATGCTTGCACACATATGTTTATAACAGCACAATTTGCAGTTGCAAAAATAGGGAACCAGCCCAAATGCCCATCAATCAATGAGTGCATAAAGAAAATGTGGTATATATATCATGGAATAATACTCAGTCTTAAAAAGGAAAGCAATAGTTGCATTTGCAGCAACCTGGATGGAATTGGTGACCATTACTCTAAATGAAGAAACTCAGGAATGGAAAAGCGAACATCGTATGTTCTCACTCATAAGTGGGAGCTAAGTTGTGAGGATGCAAAGTCATAAGGATGCCACAATGAACTTTGGGGACTGGGGGGAAAGGGTGGGAGGTGGGTGAGGGATAAAATACTACACATTGGGTACAGTGTATATTGCTCTGGTGATGGGTGCACCAAAATCTCAGAAAATCACCACTAAAGAACTTATTTATGTACAAAAAATAAATTAATTAAAAAGAAAGATATAAGCCAGGAACAGAAAGACAAATACCACATGATCTCACTTGTATCTGGAATCTGAAAAAGTTGAGCTAATCCAAGTAGAGAGTAGAATAATGGTTACCAGTGACTAGGGGGTGAGGGATGATGAAGGAAGGACTGGGGAGTTGTTGAAGGATATGAAGGGTAAAACGTTTCAGATAGACAGGAAAAATAGGTTCTAAGATCTATTGTACAACAGGGCACAATAGTCAATAATAATGTATTGTATATTTCAAAATAACTAGAGAATACATTTCAAATGTCTCACCATAAAAAAGGATAGGTAGGTGAGGTGGTGAATAAATTAGTTATCTTGATTTTTATTCCACATTGAATATATATATCACAACATCCCATTGTAGCCCATAAATGTGTACAATTATCGTTTGTCAATCAAAAACAATAATAATAAAAATAAAGTATTTTAATTAAAAAACCATCATGATTATAATGCAGAGCAAGTTTGAGATCTACTGCATTATTTTGTAGATGTGAAAGAGAAAAACAGAGGAAGAGAGAAAAGATGGAATGCATGGTGAGTTAGTGGCAGAGGCAGCAACAGAACTCAAGCCTCTTGACTCCTTTTCCTGTGCTCTTTCCCCCGTTTTCTACCTTATGTTGATGGACACTTGCAACATCCCCCAGTTTCCCCTTCTTCTGGGTGAGCAAAGAATATATCTCAGCTTTATAGTTGTCTGAGTCCCCTGGGAGCTAGGGAAGGAGTAAAGCTGGTTCCTACCACATATTTCTTCATTTCCAAATTTCATAGTAGGTTAAACATTGTATATATGTTTCTGCTCAGCCCTGTAGATACAGAAAGTGAAGAAAAACACACTAATTAAAAAGGAAATGAAATATGTACACACAAAATAAGACAGAACAGAAAGTAAAACAATACAGAAAAAGCGTCGTGGGAATATAGCACCATTAATTGCTTCTGAAGCCAGATTAGTGGAAAAAAAAAAATCCTGGAGTTGAGGGGGCTATTCATGTTACCTGGCAAAATTAGAAAGTTTTGCTTCAACTTTCTGAAGGGTAGTTGGCATATTATTTTACCTCCCCATTTCTCAATTTCATCAGCATTTGCAAAGTGTTATGTCCTTTTTATACACCGTGAAGTTGGTAGGAAGATGAAGGTGATCCCTCTTTTTAAAGAGGGGCTCAGTAGTTCTTGTACACAGACTCTAGTTCCACTACCATGAAGTTGTCTTTAGACATTATGTCACTGAATTACTGCAACATTCTTCCACTCTAATTGTTCACTTACCTTACATAGGAAGATCCTGATGGTCGAGGAAAATACAGCACATTGCATAAGGTTGCAGCTATAGTAGGTAGCAAGCTCAGGCTTCAACTCAAATCTTTCTGACTCCAAAGCCCATGATGTTTTCTTTGAACTAGACTGCAAAAGAATTTGTAATCACAGAGGTCTTACCACTGCTCTTTGCCCATGGGCTCTAGGAGATAAATCTTCCAGAAGAGGAAAGCAAGGCTCTTCTCAGCACATCTGAAAGGGCTGTCCTATGGGTCTATAGGAAGTTCTATATATTTCTTGAAATTTATGACAAGAACAAGGAGTGTTCCTGGAGTCCATTTGGTGATTTATTTTAGGATGTCTGGCACTGGGAGCTCACGAGATGCGTATAAAGCGAGAAGTCAGGCCTTGGACTGAATAAACAGCTGAAGATAGAAGTGGTAGATCAGCTTCAGTCAGGGCAGAAGTGACTTGGTATCAACCCAGCCAATATAGTTCCTTTCATTTCTGTTCATTTGGATCATTATTAAATGTATTGTCTTTTCTTTTGATTTCTTTTTCTTTTGGTGTAGAAGAGGGATCTTTATCTCATGATGGGGTTTTAAAGAAGAGTGTCAAGTCTTGGGTATCTAAGTATCCAATATGAACATCACAAAATACATCATATTTTCATGTATAAGTGATAAAAGCAACACATACCAGACATCAAGACCTGAGAATGCAGGGCCAGGGAGCTATTTGTTTTCCAGTGCAATTCTTTATTTCGCTTTGTGCTTATGGTAGGCCAGAATGACACTGACTCCAGAGAAGAAGTGGCCAGGTAAAGGGGAACTGGCAGCTCATTGCAGAGGAATATTAATTAATATTAATATTGCAACATGAAAGTGCAATTCACAAATCAGCATTGTCAGAAATGAAGGTTGGAGTCAGAATGGCCAGTGTCTAAATTCCAGCTCTTTTATCCGCTACTTTCATCACTTTAGGGAGTTTGTTTCCCCAGCTGTTCGATTGGAACATACTGAAGATTCACTGGGATAAAGCATGCGAAGTACTCAAATGCCAGACAGTGTGACACTGCTCAGAAAATGTTCTCTTGCTCCTCATTTCTATTGTTCAGGGCTGATTTATATGGTAAAGGCTAATGAGGAGGAGGTGGTGGAGGAGATTGTTGGTTTTACCTTCATATTTCATTTTAGAACTTTTTTTTCTGAGATGGATTCTCGCTCTGTCGCCCAGGCTGGAGTGCAGTGGCACAATCTTGGCTCACTGCAAGCTCCGCCTCCCGGGTTCACGCCATTCTCCTGCCTCAGCCTCCTGAGTAGCTGGGACTACAGGTGTTCACCACCACGCCTGGCTAATTTTTTGTATTTTTAGTAGAGACAGGGTTTCACCATGTTAGCCAGGATGGTCTCGATGTCCTGACCTCGTGATCCGCCCGCCTCAGCCTCCCAAAGTGCTGGGATTACAGGCGTGAGCTACCGCACCCGGCTTAGAACTTTTAATTAGCAGGGAGATGTATGGGCTATACAGCTGAGGAGGGAATAGATGAAATTTATATCCAGGTAGTGTGATTTAAGTAGAGAGTTAAGGAGATGGGAGGGTTGAGTGAAGTGTGAGGGAGAGGACAAAATGCAGAATATCTGCTGGGGCCATCTTTTATGGGCTCTCGTATAATTTTCTTTGATGGGAATCGAATAGCCACACTCAGAAAGATGAGAAAAAAAAGGACCTGCCTTTATTCACCCTACCTGTACTGAGTACTTACAGCTATTTAACCGTCATTCCTCTGTCTTCATTTATTCTTTTTTGTTTGTTTTTTTTGAGACGGAGTCTCTCCTTGTTGCCCAGACTCTAGTGTAGTCACGTGATCTTGGCTCACTGTAACCTCCACTTCCTGGGTTCAGATGTTTCTCCTGCCTCAGCCTCCTGAGTAGCTGGGATTACAGGCATCTGCCAGCACGCCTGGCATGTTTTCGTATTTTTAGTTGAGACGGGGTTTCACCGTGTTGGCCAGGTTGGTCTTGAACTCGTGACCTCAGGTGATCCACCCACTTTGGCCTCCCAAAGTGCTGGGATTACAAGTGTGAGCCACGGCGCCTGGCCTCATTTATTCTTATGTTTACCTAACTCCGGAGTATTGATTTTTTTTTTTCTATGCTC
Source organism: Rhinopithecus roxellana (assembly GCF_007565055.1). Taxonomy (NCBI): domain Eukaryota; kingdom Metazoa; phylum Chordata; class Mammalia; order Primates; family Cercopithecidae; genus Rhinopithecus; species Rhinopithecus roxellana. Next base: position 40,447,919 of record NC_044568.1, on the reverse strand, counting down.
ATCCTATGCCTTTCCCTTGAGTAAAGCCACTGCTTGATTCTTCTCTGGTTTGCCATTGTTTTCCCTCCTGGATGTGGTTCAGTCCTGTCTTCTCCAGCTGCCCCGCAAATGACAGAGCCCTGGCTTCTGAGACCAACCAAGCCTTGATTGACTTGACTGGGATCTGTTGCCGAAATTAAGTCAGCACCTTGTAGAGGGTAAACTAAAAAACTTCATGTTTTTCAGCCAAGGAATTTTGAAATGGTCATGGAACTTTACAGTCAAAACAAATTTTAAGAACTTCAGCTTGTTTCCAGCAGTAATACATTTGAAAAGGCTTACTAAATTACAAATTTGTTTTCGCCTCTTTATGCAAGTATCAATGCAGAAGAGAAACAACCTAATGTAGAGAAAATAAAATGAAATAATTAAAAAGTTACCGAATGTGAAACAAGTAAGATAAAACCAAGCAGGCCTGTTGGAGATAATGGTTATCTGTTTGCAGTAAACATGAAGTGAGAACAATTCATGACTTGTGATAACATTCAACTGAAAGGAAGTAAATTAGATGTAGACAAGGCCAGGAAAGGATTACAAAAACATCCAGAGCCAGACAGTACAAAGGGAGAGCAGGGGCTGGATTTTATCTTTATCAGGTAATTGAAATAATGCTTTATATTAACAGGATGAGTTCAAAGTGGAAACTGGAGTCAGGAGGTACGGAGGGCGACAGATACAATGCAAAGAGCACTGGAAACTCTGTGTGTTGGGAAATGAAAGAATGACTGAAGGCCTAATATGTGTCACGTAGTTTTACATATACAATCTCATTTAAGCCTACGGCAGCCTCGCGAAGTGTGATCAGCAGTCCCATTCTTGACGGGGAAAGTGAGGGTCAGATACATAACTCATCTAAGTCTTTATAGCAAGCAGGTGGTGAATTTGGGATAAAAGCTCAGGTTGGCCTGACTTCAAAATCTTGTTCTAAATATGCCACACTATCTCACAACTGCTGAGTGGTATTGTACTCTCGAATCACTTTATAAAAGTGATTACACAGTTTTAACACTTTCACTAGTCAGCTGCCAGAGCATGGATGGGGCAATTACGGAAGGAGCCACTCGAGGTGTTTCTCTCTCTCTCTCTAGCCACTCGAGGTGTTTCTCTCTCTCTCTCTCTCTCTCTCTCTCTCTCTCACACACACACACACACACACACACACACACACAATTGAAACTCTGCATCAAGCTACTAACTTCATACATTTATTTGGGTGTCCCACAAACAGGGCAGATTGAACTTACATAAAAATCACTGCCTTAAGTGTCATATTTTATCTCTTCTGTCCATTTTCTCATGAAAAATTTGAGGTTTCCCTTGATCCCTTTCTCTTTATCAACCCCATTCTCAGTGACTCTTCACGGCTTGTCAATGCTACCTTCAAAATATCTCCACTTTTCCTTCTTCTCTCTTCATTGTCTGAACTTTGATTCAGACTGACATCTTCTGCCAAGAATACTATGGCAGCCTCTTACTAGCCTTCTTGTCTTGTTTCCTTCTTCCCTAATCTACTTTCCCTATTGTAGGCCCAGAGATATTTACAAAATACAAATGTATATCACCCTTCCGTGCCCCTCCTTTTCTTGAGCATAAAGTTCAATGTCCTTAACATAATAAGTCTTTTAAAAAACGATCTTTGCATGGCATTTCACCTCTTTCCTACCTCTATTTTGTGAGCAATTGAAAAAAATTGCATTCTTTATAGTGTCATTGTGCTTTCATAGTCATCCTGCTCTTTGAACATGCTGTTCCTTCTTTGTGAAATACCTTTCTGCCTTTGTTTTTATTTTTTTTTCCGGGCTAGTTAGCTCTTACTTGTCCATTGGAAGCAGTGTAGATAGCTCTTCCTTTACAGATACATTTTTAACTCTCCAAAGAGTCCGGGCGCGGTGGCTCAAGCCTGTAATCCCAGCACTTTGGGAGGCCGAGATGGGCGGATCACGAGGTCAGGAGATCGAGACCATCCTGGCTAATACGGTGAAACCCCGTCTCTACTAAAAAATACAAAAAAGTAGCTGGGCGAGGTGGCGGGTGCCTGTAGTCCCAGCTACTCGGGAGGCTGAGGCAGGAGAATGGCGTAAACCCGGGGGGCGGAGCTTGCAGTGAGCCGAGATCCGGCCACTGCACTCCAGCCTGGGCGACAGAGCGAGACTCCGTCTCCAAAAAAAAAAAAAAAAAAAAAAAAACTCTCCAAAGATTCAGCTAGGAATACGTCATATGGCCTTCATAATGTTTACCCATCATATCTGTTATTACTTTGCATTTTAATAGACACATTTCTGTTTTCCTAAATTTTAATCTTCTTGTGAACAAAGACCATGTCTTACTAATCAGTGATGATCTGGTGCCTGAAACATAATAGATGACTAATAAACATTTTTGGTTGGGTGTTGTCAGATGGAGAATGATGTGCAAGGCAGTTATCAGGGAGCCCTCCTAAAATGGGGATTGTGCGGAAGAAGTTGAGCCTTGGAACAGCCTTGTGAAAGCTTCAGCTTACCTATGGGGAGCTCTGAAGCTTAGATAATCCTTCAGAGTGATCTCACATGGGGCAAAGACACCAGACATTTATGCACTTGTGTTGATTAGTAATTGGCCTTGAACGTGACCTTGAGTGAAGGTGCTCCTTCCCACCAAGGCATTCTCCAAAGGGAGCTGATGTCTGAGGACTGCCTACCATTAGCATGTCCAACAGCTGGGGAATAAATTTTTCATTTCTGAGGGTGTATGTTTTTGAGTATTTATAATCTGTGTTTTAATATAACTTATTTAATTGTGACTTCATATGCTTCAAATTTTAATCACAGTAGTGTTTAACAGTCTGCTCCCCAAATTCCTGAAAATTTAACAGTTGGCTCTTGCAAGTTAGTAATGAACCAGCTCCAGCACACAAGGGAACACGTCTGTCAAATTACATTTGTACTCCAACCAGTTGTATTTCATGTATGACCCATAGGTTTCTTAATTTAGCAAGAAAATCACTCTGACAATGATAATGTATTAGATCAAAATTTCTATTTGCAGTACTACTGCAAAAAACTTCTTTAATACTGCACTTACACATTTACTATAAAATATCATCTTTCACCCCCAAAGAATGATTTGAGTCCATCATGGGTGTCACTCAACAAGCACACACCCCAGCCCACCCACTACAGGGTTGGCTAAAATGAAGAATGTAGTTGTGGAAACTATAGTAATATTCCCTCAGGGAGCTCTTGAGGAATCGTGCTTGTGTGTTTTCTGGTGAAGAAATAGTTGAGTAACTGGTTTCAACTCTTCTAAAACTGGCTATCCTCTTCATACTTTCCGCAACTCCTAGTATAGGGTCTCCTTAACAAGATGTTCAGATTCACAAGACCTGAATAGGTAATAGCTGGTACCAGTTTAGTCAGATGGCTATTGGGCCAGAAACATAAAACGCCACTTGGGCTGTGTTAGGCATTTCTTTTCAAACGGAATAATCCTTATAGCAAAACACCGTCTGTTCTCCCTTGCACTGCCCCCACCTCATCCCCCCATGAGAGCTTAAGTGTAAGAAAATACAACTCAGGTTAGGTTGGGCATGGTGGCTCATGTCTGTAGTCCCAGGACTTTGGGAGGCTGACGTGGGTGGATCACTTGAGCCTAGGAGTTCAAGACCAGCCTGGGCAACATGGTGAAGCCCCATTTCTACAAAAAATACAAAAATTAGCTGGGTGTGGTGGCGCATGCCTGTACTCCCAGCTACTCTGGAGGCTGAGGTGGGAGGATCACTTGAGCCTAGGAGGTCAAGGCTGCAGTGATCCAAGATCATGCCACTGCACTCCAGCCTAGGCAATAGAGTGAGACCCTGCCTCATTAAAAAAAGACTCATATTAGACAGGTGCAATAGTTGCCCTGGCATAGAAATATTATGCCACATAGAGACCAATATCTCTTATAATAGGCCTGGGCATGGCTTCTAGGTCCCCACAGGGATATTACCTGTTACGAGCCCCCATATTCAGGGAATCCTAGAGCCATGGCTTCCCACCAGGCATTTGTGCTTCATTCACACTTTTCCAGGTCAGGTGACAATTTCTCTAGCATGGGCCTTTCTATCCGTGAATAATGTTGCCTAGTAATACAAATGAGATCCTACCTTTATCAAGTTTTCAGGGCAAAGAGCAAGAAAGTTACCCTAAGGTCAGATTTGTCTTTAGAGAAGGAGAAAGGGTTTGTTCACCCTTCCCCAAGCCCCATCTGAACTTCATAGTATCACAGAGTATATCACAGAGTACAGTCATAATACCAATTGATATGAATGTCAGGGTAGATAAGCCTTTAGTAAGTTGTTTTCTGCCTAGTTCACCTCTTTTTTTCATGGTTCTGAATATGAAGGAAATTCATTCATCTTTCTCACCCTGGCAACTAGTATAGTGCCTTGAACTCAGTAGAAAACTGCATGCAGTTAACAAAAAATTTAAACTGATAAAAATCAGAAGAAACACTCCTATATTTCCACCACTAGACATAACAGTGGTGAATATTTTAGTAAATTTCTTTCTGGTCTTTGTTATATGCACTGCTATATGTTATATGCACTTTGTTAAACTGCATTGCAAATTTCTTACCTTTTTTTATGGAGGGACTTTTTTTTTTTTTAGGAATAAGAATATTAGGCTGGTTGCGGTGGCTTGTGCCTGTAATCTCAGCACTTTGGTAGGCCCAGGCGGGCAGATCACTGAGGTCAGGAGTTTGAGCCCAGCCTGGACCCTGACTCGACCAAAAATACAAAAACTAGCTGGAGGTGGTGGCGCACGCCTGTAATCCAGCTACTCGGGAGGCTGAGGCAGGAAAATTGCTTGAACCTGGGAGGCAGAGGTTGCAGTGAGCTGAGATCGCGCCATGGCACTCCAGCCTCTGGGCAACAGAACAGACTCTGTCTTGGAAAAAAAAAAAAAAAAAAAGAATAAGAAGATTATTCCATTACTATGAGGTTGATTCTGCCTCAACCTAACCTTAACATACCATCTCTAAACGTAACCCATTTCTAAACATAATCATGTTTGGAGATGCTTGGATGATGGGCTGTCTCACATTTGTTGAATGTACACCACTGCTGGACTATGCAGTAATAGGTACATGAGGAGGGAAAGAAAAGAAATTTAGTTCTGCCCTCAAAGCAACTAAATGTCCTCGATGGGGAAATAAATTTCCAATTTATATTTTATTTCCCATAACATGACTGTCTAATGTTGTCTTAAGCTTGTTCTGTTTAGTTGGGATGATGATTTTAAAGGACCAGGAAAAAGACCCATTTAACAAGTTTCTGCCAATGAGCCAGTTTCTAAAAAATAAATGGACAAATAATCTCAGAAGATTATCCAGTCTTGGTAAAATAATTTTAACACAATATCCAGCTCATCAGTTGGGACGCAAGCACATCAGCTGGTGAGGAGTGAACATTAGTGACTCGATTGTCATGAAAACATTTCTTCCAGACCAGGAAAAAGACATCATGGGGAAACATGCCATGTGGAAAAATAACCGATTTCTTCGTGATCTATTCTCTCTGTTGGTCATAGGTTGACATTTTACTGGTGCTGGGAGTGGAGAGAAATGCAGACTTCCTAGTCACACAGAGAAAAGAAATATTTTTCTCTGTGCAAAGAGAGACCCAGGAGACATGGTTTGAACAAGAAGTGTGCAGATAAAAGTTGGAAAGCCAAGGTCATAAATTTATTTTATTTTTAGTCTTTTTTACTTCTTAAAAAATGATTCCTTGCAAGTTGTTAAAAAGACTCATTCTCAGTCACCCACAGATACAAGTGGGGAGGGCTGTTGTTGATATGAAACCTTGACTAGCATTTGAAGTGCTGATTCAGGACACAGCACAGCATGTCCTGTCAAGAAATGAAGTCTGCGATTTGTTTAACCCCATTAGAAAATGTCAGAATCAAGAAATGATGGAGAAGACGATCAATATTATAGGGAATCCTTAAACTGGACAGAAGTGTAAAAATTACTTTTAAAATTTAGTCTAACTTGGTTATTATATTGTTTGTAAGTGTTTACCATTCTTGCCAATATCTCTATATTTGCCCCAATTAATCTGAATTTACATAATCTTAATAATCAAAATAATTTTAAAAAGACAGTTATATATCCCCACCTATGCATCCTTGTTCTGAATGTATCCTAGCTATTTGTTTATATTTCCAACTCTCTCTTCTAAATTGAGAGGTCTTTAATGCTTTGGATGATACCTTGTTCATCTTTGTAAATAATGTTAGCATGATGCTCAGTTGATAAGTGATTTATAGCCACTTCTATGTACAAGACTCTGGTATATATTGGTAAACAATGCATGTTCAAAGTATAACTGGTCAAATGACAGAAGGGTAGATGAATGGATGGATGGATGGATTGATAGATGGGTAGATGGATGGTTGGCCATATCTGGATTTTTGGTGTTCTGTGTTTTGGGGAGCTAATTAATTATTTCACAGAAGCAAAATCCATCACACAGTTACTTTTCTGGTAGCAACTTTGCAAACTGAAGAAAATAATTAAGATGAGACTTCAGTAGGAATGACTTGATAAATCATCATAGAGTGGGAAATTCTTACCTCTGTTCCTATTCTTTTTTTTTTCATTTGAAGTCATGTAAGTTAAATGAAATTGATTGATCTATTCATTCTATAGAAAGGCTCCATAATGGTTTCATCAGTATACATTTATATTTATGTACGAAGAGTCTACTCACTACACAAAACTTCCTTGTCTTACTGACAGTCAGTGACAATAAGTCAAAATATCTTTAGTGGCAGAGGTTGCTTTCTCTGACCACCATATTCCCTAGTCTTTTCCACTATTACACTGACCTAGTTTATAATCTCCTCAGAACATCAGTCTTTTCCTTTGCATCATTTATCTGCCTTTTCACACAACCAAAACCACTTCATCTCAACACATCCTCATCCCTTTGTTTATTCATTACTTCTGCTCTGCCAAACCTCAGTTTTTGTCTGATTCGTTCAGTTCTTTTGTCCAAGTTGAAAATATTTCTTCAATATGTATATCAATAATGTTTTTTGAATAGTTCTTATATATCTGGAACTGTGCATCAGAGACAGGATTTCATTTATTTATTTATGTTTCAGATAGGGTCTCACTCTGTCACCCAGGCTGTAATGCAGTGGTGTGATCATGGCTCAGTGCAATCACTGCCTCCGGGCTCAAGCAATCCTCCCACCTCAGCCTCCTGAGTTGCTGGTACTATAGACATGCGCCACCACACCCAACTAATTTTTGTATTTTTTGTAGAGATGGGACTTCGCCATGTTGCCCAGGATGGTCTTGAACTCCTGGGCTCAAGTGATCTGCTCACCTTAGCCTCCCAAAGTGCTGAGATTACAGACATGAGCCACTGTGCTTAGCCTAGAGATAGAGAGTTTTATGTGATTTGAGCCTTTCTCTCCTGAAGGGGCTCACAGTCAGATGCAGAGATCGTAATCTGGGGGTAAATGGGTCCTTGAAAGCATATGAAAATATTGGATAGTTGAGCACCTATTATTTTCTGGAAAAAGGTCCATATGTTTTTTTAAAAATGGTGAATAATATAGTCTAGAAAACAATCAGATTTTCATGTAATAAATGCTATTTTTGAAAGGGGCAAGAATAGGAAGCCAGTGAGAAGTACCTGGTAGAATCAGAAAAGGCAAATGTTCAGGACTTTGCCAGAATTTTCACCAGAATTCGCCTGCAAGCAAGTCGCAGCTGGGGCCTCAGTGCCTCTCAGTAATCCTATTTTTCCCCTGATCGTGCTGCTCCAAGGTTTCTGCTCAAACCTTCTCAACGTGTTCTTCTCAAACCATATCTTCCAAACCATTGTTACTTCTCATTCACCTTCTTTAAAGTATTATCGCCAGGTTCATATATTTCGTTGAAAAGTTAAAAGGACATGGTTTTCAGAGTCCTTATGTTCTTAAGAGTAAGTAAGCGTGGAACTAACATCATTTGCAAAGTATTTTAGGTAGGAATATGTAATTCTAAAGGGGCAAAGGCTGCAAAATAAGCAAGTAAACTTCTGGGACTAAAGAGAAAGCATTGTGTACAGAAGAATATTTTGTTTAACTTGTATGCTTTCATTTCTACTGTGGTGAATTTCTGCTTCATTATCTCTAGGGAGTCTACAACATGCTGAAAGTGAATGTTTTTGATTGTGGGAGGGTGGGTGTGGAATTTTAGAAGCTAACAACTCTGTTACCCCGTGTCATCTTCACACTTCTTTAAGAGGCCTAGATTATGAACCTTGTGCAAAGACATGCCACTAACAAATTGTAAACTAAGGTTGGAACCCAGGTCTGCTTGATGGTGTTGCCTATGTTCTCTGTACATCAAGTTCTTTTAAGACAGTGGAGAAATTACCACACCTCCCAATCAGAGCCCAAATCAAAGGCTAATTTTCAGGTTGTTAATGTGGGAATGTGATCCCAGATAGCAGGTGGGAAGGACCCAGGTAGTGGAACAGGAAATGAGTAGTCAATACAAGAATGTGTAACCACTTGGCCAAGGATATGGATGTCTGGTTTGATGGGATCTTCTGAAATTCTTAATGAGTGCCTCAAAATTCAGAACTGTCTGTGGTAGTGGGGAGCAGGGAGGACCATTCACCCATAAGCTCCTGTCCTCCACTGATCAAGAGTTTAAGGGTTTCCCCACAGGCCTTTTTAGTTCATGCATTCCAGGTTGCTCCCATACAAGGGTCAAGCACTGCATTAGAGATCCTTGGAAAAGGATAAGTGTATTAGTCCATTCTCATGCTGCTAATAAAGACATACCCAAGACTGGGTAATTTATTAAGGAAAGAGGTTTGGTTTAATTGTTCAGTGTGGCTGGGGAGGCCTCAGAAAACTTACAGTCATGGCGGAAGGGGAAGCAAACACGTCCTTCTTAACATGGTGGCAACAAGAAGTGACGAGTGAAGGGTAGGGGGAAGCCCCTTATAAAAACGTCAGATCTTGTGAGAACTCACTCACTATCATGAGAACAGCAGCATGGGGGTAAGAACCACCCCCATGACTTAATTACCTCCCATTAGGTCCCTCCCATGACACATGAGGATTATGGGAACTACAAGATGAGATTTGGGTGGGGACACAGCCAAACCATGTCAATGAAAAACGTGCTGTTGGGCTGTACCTGCATGAATCTGCTTGCAGTGTTAGTGATTGGGAAAAGAGATGAAGTGGATATGATTTGAAGCAATGCATAAGAGATGTTCCCTACAGAGATAAAATAAATAATAATGATAGCAAGCTTCTGTGCATCACAGGATCATTGAGTGGAATTCAAGGTGTCCTTTTGTGTGGATTACAGTGGGCCATCTTCATGAATGCATTAAGTGTCTGGGCACTCTGCTGGGGTGTGTTAGATGTTGAGTCTCTGGAATCCAGTTCTTACTTATTCTGTGCAGTTGTAGGGTTGTATCCTGCAAGGGGCTCTGTAGTTTAGAAAACACTGATACTCTGTGGCCTGAGTGACAGCTGAGTCTTTGAGTCTGAAACTTTGTCATTGGGGTCTTAGCTCTTTCCCTACACTGCATTTTTCCCTTTTATGGAATGCAATGGGTAAATGAAATCTAATAAACTCTAATATGTTGAACCCTAAATATAACTCCTCTGTTTAAAGCAGGTAATCTCTTAGAGAATTGATTGCTGCAGAATAGAAAGTAGTGCAATAGACCCTTATGTTTTGGATACCACTGAGATACCATAAAAGTCCTCTAAGAATCAACTGAGCAGCTAGAAAATTCTTGTCTTGGGGCTTGAGTTAAGGATTCTGACAATTGGAGTTTTTACAACATGTAAAACCAATTCCAAAATGTGAGCTCCATGAAGGCAGTGACATTGTTGTGTTCACTTGTGTATTTCTAGAAATTCTAAGAGTCTGTGGCACATACTAGGTCTCAGTATTTGCTGAATGAATGCATGACTGCTATGTTGAAGGTGATATGCTACTATTCGTAAGTTGGGAAAAGCTACTTGTGATTCATCTATACTTTTAGTTCCTTGGTCACCATCATTATTTGTGAAATAGATGGCCATGACTAGAAGGCTAGTCTGTTAGCCTTAAATAAAGCAGTACTAACTGGCTTTGGGGACTCAAATCCATGACCTTAGTCTATTGAAAAGTATCTTTTAATGAAACTTAATCAAATGCAGACATCGAAATTAACTGGGAGGGAACTGAATCCATGAAACATGGAGTTTGGAAAAAACACACGTGGAGAGGAGAAATCTGTGAGGTTCTGTGAGGAAAAATTATTATTTTTTTCTAGCTTTATTGAGACAAATAAAAATTACGTATTCAAGATGTACAACATGATTTGATATATATGCACATTATATAATGGTTTTCATAATTAAATTAACATCATATACACATAGCTATCGTTTATGATATGTGTGTATGTGTGTTGGAGTGAGGACACTTCAGATCTGTTGTCTTAGAAAATTTCAAGTATGCAATACGTGTTATTAACTATAGTCACCATGCTGTATATTAGATCCTCAGGACGTATTTAAAAATGTAGATGTATTTAGTGCAGATACAATGCTGGAATTTTTTGATGCCTATATAAAGAAAATAAGTAAATAAGTAAAACCCTTTATTTAAACCATGGTAAGGAACTGAAAGTTCTACAAAGCATATTTAGTAGGAAGCTCTGGTCTTATGACACTAAAAGTACTCTTGTAGCTATCAACAAATATTACTTTCTTGCTAATTAAATGCTTAATTATTTTCTGCTTATAACTTTCACATTGTGTGTTGCCACATAGAAAATGTATTCTCTATGTTAGCAATAATATAATTAGATATACTGACAATTTTTTAATTCCCATCAAACCTCTGGTTTTCTAGAGAGAATGGTTTATCCAATGAGGATGGCAAATGGCAATTTCTGGCAGCAATGCTAGTGATAGTAGATTTACTGGAACACAGCTTGGAATTTATTTTTCATATCCAAAGAGGTAAATTGTCTTTGTATATTATGAAGTCCCTAATGATCAATTAGTAACTGGAAATCCTTGCCACCGAACAAGCTTATGTTGTAGCATGTTGGGGGAGAAAATTATATTTACAGTGGTACGTTTTAACAGCAAAATGGTTCGTGCAAGATCTAGCAAAAGCAGTTTATAATCCTGATGAAGTCTCTTGTGGAATCAAACTTATTCTTTCATTTTACATTATATCTATGCTGTTTTAAAAAATACAATTTATTTTTCAATTATAAAAGTAATACTTGCTTATTATAGAGAAGTAAGTGTAAAACAAAATCTGAAACACCTAGGGACAATCACTGCTTTCATATTTTTAAACTTCAATTTGTTTTGATTACACAAGTTAAACATGTTTAAAGAAGAAATTTAGAAAATTCAGACATGCAAAACACAAGAAAATGAAATCACTTGCAATTTCACCACTAAGAGAGAACTACTTCTAATGTGTTGGTCTCAGTTCCTATCTAGATTATACATACAGATATTTAAAATAAACATCTTAATTTTTAACAAAAAAGAACCCATATTTTTTTTTTTTTTTTTTTTTTTTTTTGAGACAGAGTCTCACGCTGTCGCCCAGGCTGGAGTGCAGTGGCCTGGTCTCGGCTCACTGCAAGCTCCGCCTCCTGGATTCACACCATTCTCTTGCCTCAGCCTCTTGAGTAGCTGGGACTACAGGCACCCGCCACCATGTCCAGATAAGTTTTGTATTTTTTTTTTTTTTTTAAGTAGAGATGGGGTTTCACTGTGTTAGCCAGGATGGTCTCGATCTCCTGATTTCGTGATCCGCCCACCTCGGCCTCCCAAAGTGCTGGGATTACAGGCATGAGCCACCGTGCCTGGCCTGGGTGCTAATTTTTGTTATCACTTAGCACTTCATTTTTCATATTCCTAGGCTAATAACGTGCTTTTATAATACCACTTTTACTGAATCTATAGAATTCCATTATACTAAAATTTATTTTACTAATCTTTTACTATTAGCATTTTATAGACAAACCTTCTTAACGAAATCTTTACACCTACACCTAAAATCAGTTACAGTTTTTGGATTAATGTTTACAAACGAAATTTCTGTGAAGGAAACAAATAATTTTCCTTTTCACTGAGAACATACGAATTTTCATATACACTGTACATCAGCATGCTTGGGCATTGCATGTAATTGTATAAATATTTGTTAATGTCCTGGTCATAAAAGGCAGTCTTGCGATGTTACAGTTTGATGACATAAAGTCTGGTGATTGTAAAGAGAGAATTATTGAGCATTTGAGATATATATTATTGAGCATATAATTATTGAGCATTTGAGAGATATATCTAATGGCCATATAACATTATAAGACTGGAAAGAACTGATGTTCACTTACATTTCTTCATGAAATGAGGATTTTGTGAGGAAGCTTGTGTTAACTGCACATCCTAGAGTAATAGAGAAGCCAAGTGCCAAAGAGTCTGGTACTGAATTGGAGAGAGGAAGGTTTTTCAAGATGAAGTACAACTCTAGTTATCAGATCTTCTCATCTGCTCCCTTCAGTAAGAAGTTTTTTAATTAATTCTTTTTTTCTTTTAGTTTTAATTTTCTTTAGAAATGGAGTTTGACTATATTGCCCAGGCTGCGTTTGAACTCCTGGCCTCAGGTGATCCGCCCATCTCAGCCTGCCAAGTAGCCGGGACTACAGATTTTACCAATTCTTCAACACTTTTCCATTCTGGTGCCCCCCTGGCTATTTCTTACTGCTTTCTGCTCTTTTTTAAAAATTAAAAAAGTATTTTTTTTTATAGATAGAAGTCATGTTTTGTTGCCCAGGCTGGACTCAAACTCTTGGGCTGAAGCAATCTTTGCGCCACAGCCTCCAAAGTAGCTGGAGCTGCCAGTGTGTGCCACCACACCCAGCTTGCTTTCTGCTCTTACTAGCAAGTGTGTACTTTCTCTTTCTCACATTTAAACTTAATAGATAAATAATACTATTGGTTCAGAGCATCATGATTGTTCCTTCTGGGTCATCCCTTTGCCCCATACCATCTCAGTTGTCAGCTGGACATCCAAGCCTAATCATTTACCACCAGAGAAGCAGAGTCAGGGATGCTAACTGTGTGATAACCCCATCCACAGAAGGACCTTGTATTCTTTTCTGGCTAAAATTGAGAGCAAAATTGGCTTCTTTCTGACATTGGCCTTTTGATTTTTAAATTATATTTCACTGAATAAATTTCATATATCCACTGGTCATTTATATTTCCTATTTTGTAAATTAAACATTAATGTGTTATATTCCAAGATTAAAGTAAAAAATTAATTAACATGATATTTTTGCTTCCTGAGCAGTTTTGACATTGGAGAGTACTGGAATTTCTTAAATCACTTAAAATAATTTAGACCTGCTATTAATTTTATATCACAAGTGAGTAGTTAATGCACACTTAGCAAGTTCATCACTGTTGTTTAATTAAACATAAGTTGATTGTAAAGAGAGAATTATTGAGCATTTGAGAGATTTATCTAATGGTCATATAATTAGATTAAAATTACATAAGCAAGAAATGCCCAATTTAATTCTTGGTATATTAACTGTATATGAAATGTACAGATACTTCACATTTATCAAAATAGCCTACAGCAAGATAATTAGGGATTACTTTTGAAAATGAAGGCATTTAATAGACACATTAATTGATATCAATCTTTCTATAAATAGCCCATTAAGTCAAAAACTGTTACATAGAAAATAGTTTATCAATAAAAATCAAAATATACATTTTTTATTTGCAAAGTTAATTGCCTGCCACTCATATATTTTCATTTATTAAAATTAAATAATGATTTTTCTTTGCTTTGCTGATAATTAAATATCCATAACAGTCAGTAAATCTCAGTTAAATGTTGATGGTAGCTCACAATCAATTTACAAAAATTGTAACAATAATATACCAGGCAATCTGAAACAATACAATCTATATGTATTATACTAAGATAAGAAAACTATATGACTAAGTTTTATTTGCATATATTTAACATTAAGTAAACTTCTAATAATTAAAAAATAGCCTCTTTAGGGGAGGATGCAGTCAGTTGATAGAATATCATATCAGAACTTTTATAAAAGTACTGGTGACTGAGGACTCTTCTTAGGGAAAGTGAACATTTCAAGTCAATTCACAACATCTATTCGATGCCAGTTTGTACAAAAAATCATAAAGCTTAAAAGTAAATGATAATAATAGTAATACTACTAATAAGTCAAAACATCAAGGCTTGGGACAAATAAATGTGACTCATAATTCGTCCTTGGATCTACGTGATTACTGCTAAATTGCAATCAAATAAAATCAAAAGAAAAGCCAGAAATAATGATAGTAATCTTAAAGGAGAGTGTTAGAATAAATGGATCCAAATGAACATTACATCATTTTGTTTTTCTAATAGAAAATCATACCTATTAATGGATCATAAAATTAATTTGAGTCACATAAGCATTAACAATAAAATAGGAAAAAATTGAGATAAAGTAGGTATTATTACCCATAAAAACAAATATTTTGCTATGAAACTTTGGTTTTAGTTATATATTTAGGGATATGTATGTGTGTGTATTGGGTGGTGTCATAAACTATATTTCTATTGTAGGTCACAGCCAAAGATGAAAAAACAGGTATGAATGTCTTGTATAATGATTAAGAATGTTATATTTTGTTGTTTGTCTTGTATGGTGATATGCAGCTATGAATATCAACTTGAATCAAACTGTCCAGAGTTGAAACATGGCTGTAGCATTTAATAGATGGGTGACAAAGGATAATTTTCTTGAACTCTTTCTGTTTCCCCATTTGTAAAATATATACAATAATAGTATCTGACTGGGTTGCTACAAATTTAAACAGAATAAATGGAAACGAACATGTCAAATTTAGGCCATAGTAAACTCAAAATAGTAATATTAAGGTTCTCATAAATGATTCAAATAAGGTTATTTAGAGAGACTTCCACTCCTGACCAAGATGGAGTGAGAGGTGATAAATTTATCATTCTACTTGGAAAAAAAAAAAAACACGAAGACTGGAAAAAATACATGAAACAATGGTTTTCAAGACACTGGCCCTGAGGCAGTGGAGCACAGGGATCCCTGAGAGATGGGAAACAAATGAGATGACCCCAGTGATTGCCCCAGTTTACTGCCTAGAGACAGCCTCAGGTGGAGCCAGAAGACCCCCCTGTGGGAAGACAGAGCTGAGTGTCCAGAGAGATGAAGGCAGCTAGAGTTTATAGGAGAGAGTACTTAAGATGCGGGAGCATCACACACACAGAAATCCGGAGATTGCAGAGTACTTCTTGAGTATTTAGCTGAGTACTAATCAACGTGTGTGTGTGTGTGTTTAAAATCTACCCAAGGCTACCAAAAGGGCCACCTGAAAGGATTAAAAGGAACAGTACTCAGATCTCACACAGGGCCAGTTCCCACAAACCAGAGTGAAAAAATTCATAATTCATATGGGACATTGGATAGAGTATTCACAAATTTCTTGCCTTAGTGTTGGGAAATAATTAGCATTAAACTAAACAAGGCTGTAGTTTTGCCTAACAAGTGTTAAAAGCAGAACCCGAAAGTATCAAACTGTTTACAGGTGACTTAACTATATATCCCAGAACAAAGTTCGAGAATATTTGTGGTACTACAAAAATAACCCAGTCTGTAGCTACTTATGCCTAGTGTTCCATTATTGGAACGCTAAGCATGTGGGAGTTATTTACATCCTACTGCTTAAGGTCACCACCATGGTCTGATTGCAAAAATTTAAAAAGTTGCAACCTCGGGCATAAATGGGTTAAGAAGGTAAAGTTCACAATGTCTGGCATCCATTAAGCAATTATGGGGGAGGTAAAGAAGCTGGAAAATATAACCTATAATGAAGATAAAATTCAATCATTTGAAATCAACCCAGAACTGACAAGTATTAGAGTTAGCAGAAAATACCATAAAAAGTCCGAATAACTGTATGACTGTATTCTGTATACTCCAAAAGTTAAGTAGAAACATGGAAGATACAAAAATGACCCAAATGAGACTTGGAGTTGAAACCTGCAACGTTTGAAATGGCAAAAATAGTGAATGGAATGAAAGGCAGGTTAGACACTGCAGAATAAATGTTTAGTGAACTTGAAGATATAGCAATAAGAAGTATCCAAAATGAAAGACAATGACAAAATGAATCAGTGATCAGTGGCTCAACCTGAAGTGGTGTAATATATATGCAATGTAGTTCACACAAGAAGGGGCACAGAAAAAATAGTTGATGAAATCATAATTTAAAATTTCCAGAGCTGGGCGCGGTGGGTCATGCCTGTAGTCCCAGCACTTTGGGAAGCCGAGGCGGGTGGATCAAAAGGTCAGGAGTTCGAGACCAGCTTGGCCAATATGGTGAAACCCCATCTCTACTTGAAATACAAAAATTAGTGAGGGTGGTGGCGGGTGCCTGTAGTTGCAGCTACTCAGGAGGCTGAGGCAGGAGAATTGCTCGAAACCAGAAGACGGAGGTTGCAGTGAGCCAAGATCATGCCACTGAACTCCAGCGTAGGTGACAGAGCAAGACTCTATCTCAAAAAAAGAAAAAAAAAAAAATCCAAATTGAGGAAAAACTCACAAATGCAAGATGCTCAAATAACCCAAGCACAAGGAAAATGACACCAAAGCACATCATGATCAAATTGCTCAAAACCACTATGCTCTGCTTGGCCAAACCCACGGCTGGAGTCACCCTAAAAGTGTTGGCAGGGGAGTTCCCTCAAAGGACCACCCCAAACCATCCTGAGTTAGGGCAGCTGGAATTCTAAAAAATGAAGCACTGAATGCCAAAGGGTGATCAGTCCAAGTATTGATTAGGGGAACTTTCAGGAGGCTGTAGCATCCTTGCATTGGACAGCAAGAAAGATTCTACCCAAGTGTATTTGTAATGAGGAGGTTGGGTTATGGAGTTTATATGAGGGTTTAAGACATTTGGCTCAGTACTGGGGCCAGTTTCTATGTGTTTAACAACACCGTTAATCTTCCACTGTTTTGGGCAACAACCAGAACAGCTTTATCAGTGCCTAGGAATGTTCAGGGGCCCTGCTTTGGTCTAAGCCTGCAGGAAAAAAACATGCAGCTGAATGGGTCACAGGGTGGTCAAGACGTTCAGTGTTTTTTGGTCAGAATAATGAAAGAAAGTCGAGGGTGGGGGCAACTGAGGACCCTATACACAGGTAAGAGGAAATTATTGAAAGGAGCCAAGAAAAAAGCCACATTACCTACAGAGGAACAAGATAAAGCTGCCTGCAGATTTCTCACTTGAGAATGAAATAAGACAGAGGAAAAACATCTTTACAGCGATGGAAAGAAAAGGACAAACCCAAACCCTGTCAACCTAGAATCCTATCTCCTGTGAAAATATTTTTCAAAAATGATGATGAAATAAATGCTTTTTTGGAAAACAACCCCCAAAGAATGGCACATACCTGTAGTTCCAGCTACTTGGAAGGCTGAGACAGGAGAATCACTTGAACCGGGAGATGGAGGCTGCAGTGAGCCAAGATCGCACCACTGCACTCCAGCCTGCGCAAGATAGAGACGTCGTCTCAGGAAAAAAAAAAAAAAGAAAAAAAAGAATATTAATGCCCAACATTCCCGTATTCTAAGAAATACTAAAGGAAGTCCTTTAAGGAGAAATAAAACCATACAAGATAGAAATATGAATCTGTATAAAGAAATGAAGAGCACTAGAAATGATAGCTACATTGGTAAATATACAAGATTATTTATAAAAATCTCCTTAAAAGATTATTGGCTATTTAAACAACAAAAATAATTATTGTGAGATTTATGACATATGTAAAAATAAAATGGCTAAGTGGAGAGAAATGGAGGTATACTGTTGTGAGGTTTTAATATTTTACATGAAGTGGTAAAATATATCTTGAAGGTTGACTATGATAAGTTAAAGATCTATATAGTGAACCCTAAGGCAACCACTAAAAAAGACCCAAAACTAAAAGGTAAAGATTATCATATTGAATTTAAAAGCATGACCTGAGTATATGCTGTCGACAGAAAACAAAATTGAAATATTAAAACACAAATACATTTAAACTAAAATAATAGAAAAAGATATACCATGCTAACATAATACCACTCAAAAGAAAGTTGAATTGTCTATATTAATTTCAGATAAAGTAGGATTCGGAGGAAAGAATATTACCAGGGTAACTAAAGGTCATTTTATAATGACAACGGGGCCAGTTCACCAGGAGAACATGTCAGTTTTAAATGTTTAAGCATGTAATAACAGAGCTTGAAATATATAAAGCAAACATGAAACTGCAAGGAGAAATAGTCAACTTCACAAGTGTAGTTGGATTATTTCAATATCCCCTCTCAATAACTGACTGAAAAGGTAGACTGAAAAATCAGTTAGGTTATGGAATACTTAAATGGCAGGATCGCCATCTTAATCTAATGGACTTTTATACAATACTCCACCCAACAACAGCAGAATTCTTTTCTAGGAGTCATGAACCATTTATGAGGTTACACAGTATTTTGTACCATGAAACTAATCTCAAAAGGATGTCAGACATACATTGTATATTCTCTGACTACAATAAAATAAAATGACCAGTCAATGACAAAAAGGTATCTGGAAAATCCCCCAATACTTGGAAACTATGTAAGACACTTCTTAATTAACCATAGGTGAAAGAAAAAATAAAAAAGGATATTAAAATTATTTTGAATTGAATGAAAATAAAAATATTATACAACATAACAAAATTTGTGGCATGCCTAAGCATGAATGGGAAATGAATAGCGTTAAAAACCTAGACGTTACAAAGCTGCAATAATTGAGACAGTAAGTTATTGGCATAAGGACAGACAAATCAGTGGAACAATCTGGAAATTGATCTATACATGTATAGATATACATGATTATAAAAATGATAATTAAAAATTACTATAGTTTATGATATTTGTGCATTTTTATGGAGATATAAACCTGGAAATGTAGGAAGGGCTCTTGAATATCTTTTTGGGAAGTTCGAACATATTATCGTGAAGATAATATATAGCTACTGAAGAATTATAAAGGAAGAGTAACAGGATAAAATTTATTTTCGAAACCTCAGAGGGAAAGTGGTATGGAAGATGGATTATAGAAGTATGAGACATGACAGGCAATATAATCAGGAGGCAGTGAGGTTGAATAAAATAGAGGAATATTTGAGATGTATTTAAGAGGACAGAACCTGTGGTCTTTTCTGGGTGATTAATAAGGTGAAGGATCATGGAATAGAAGGTATCAAGAACAGATCACAGATTTCTAAGCAGAGATCAGTACCATTCACTGGGATAGAGAACAAAAGAAGGAGTAGTTTTGAAGGGCTCTTGATTCCGTTTTGAATTTGTTGAGTTTGAGATTCTTTGGGGACTCTTTTGGGGAGTTGTCCAGTAGTCGGAAGGATACTTGGGACTAAAGATGTCAAACGAGAGGACTGGTTTCACGGTAAGAATATGGAAGCGGTCAGTATTTGTATGGAAATTAAAGCCTTTGATTTGAAATTTCACAGAAAAGAATATATTAAATAAAAAGCGAAAAGTATGGAAAATGTGAAGTGTAAGTCTGGAAAGTAACAGCATTTAAGGAATAAGCAGAGGAAGAAAAGTTAGTGAATCCAGAGTTTATTTTTTTGGGAAGTGGGGCAGAAAACAGATTAGAATGTGTGTGTGTGTGTGTACGCGCACACACCTGTTGCTGGCAGTAAAAGTGCTGCATAGGGAACTTGTCTTGAAACTGTGTTTCCATCAAAACTTACAGTTTTTACTCAGACTACGTGTTTATGAGAGAGGACTGTTGGAGATGAATATTGCCACCTTTTCTTGACCACACAAAGACAGACTCACTAAGGAGACTAAGCAGGTAGAGTCAGAGATAAGGGAGGGGACATTGGTATCCAATATTGGAAAGCAGGCAAGTAAGATAAGGACTGTAGTTTGTCAGGTTGTCAGCAGGCAACATTGCACTCTCAAATTGGGTAAGATGAGGCAAAGAGGCTTGATAAGGACTCTGTTTACCAAGGTGTGGGCAGAATGTAAGGAGACTCTATGCGATTGTGCCTTTCACAAGGACAGGAAGATGGTGATGCTGTGACTGCCTAAACAGGCAAGAGGAGGAGCTGTTACCCAGAACGTGGCATGAGAGAGCTTGGTGGAGACTGTTGCTGAAGGAGTTGCAGACCTTGATTGAGGAGGCTTGCAGGGAGGGGCTGGAGGGTATTTCCCCTGACCCTCTCTTGACTCCTCCCCTCACGTCTCTTGTCTGGGCTCTCCACTGGCCAAGTCCAATTGGAAGCAAGGGAATCAATTACTGTAGTTCATGTACAGCAGCCTCTGGGTGCAGAGCAGGTTGGAAGAGAGATGGACGTGGATCTGAATGGGACAAACAAAATACACGAAGCATAGACTGAGGGATATTGTTACTGAAATTCATCCCAAAAGGTCACTGGGGACTCTAGTTGAATAGAGCTTTCAGGGCAGCAGTGGGGCAGGAGGTAGATTATGGAGAGTAAATTAAGGATGAACCAGGAGTGAGGAGGAAGAGTTACTATTAAAGGAGGGAGTTTGGGGAGTGCCTGGAAGTAAATTTGCTGTCATGGGTGGCAGGCATGAGTTAAGATGATAGATTCCTGTTTATGTCTATATGGTGAGTCATTCAGAATCATGGACTCAAAACAGTGTCTGTTTCCCAAGATATCCCTGTAATTTTTAATTTACCAGAACTGTGAGAATGATAAGGCTGGTTTGATATAAACAGACACATATTAGGACCAATCTGTAATAGAATGTATGTTTTCCTTTCTCTATGTTCACTGAACCTTGTATACACATGTAAGTTCTGCACACATTGCATTGTGACTGTTGTTTTCTGTGTCTACCTCCCCTACAAGATAGAAAGTATACCACTTTTAAAGTTTTTAAGTTTTAACTTTTATGTGAAGCAAAACACATTCTTTATTACACAGTTGACTTGACACAGTATATTATATTTAAAGGAAAATGATTTTTTTTTTTTGAGACGGCATCTCCTCTGTCTGTCGGCTAAGCTGGAGTGCAATGGCGCGATCTTGGCTCACTGCAACCTCTGCCTCCCAGGTTCAAGCAATTCTGCAGCCTCAGCCTCCTGAGTAGCTGAGATTACAAGCATGTGCCACCACATCACAAAGGCGTAGTGTAACTCATGAATGCAATTTTGCTATATTTAGGGTAGCAAAATAAGCTATTTAGCTGTGAAGTATAGACTCATCCCTCTACTGTATATACCACATACCTTGCTTTTATCATCCATTTTATCCTCAAGAAATAGTTTTCCTTAAATGAATTTTAACCCCTTATTTCAGGGGAGAGTTTGATTCTTGTGTGGCAAGTCATATCAGCTTTCCACAAATGCTGGAACATCTCTTACGTGAATTTAAGTCTAATCGCTAAGCCATTTCTCTCCATGAAGGATCTTCAGAAGGCTTTTGTAGGATCTTCCCTCCTGTCTTAACTAGTTCCATTTCCAACCTGGTATTACAGTGCCTGAGTTCTAAGACTAACTGAGAAATATTCCCTGTCTAACTGGCTGTAAGAGGGCAGAAAGTTGCTTTTAGCTACTCCATGACATAAATGTGGTTCTCTTGTTTAAGAAATACTTTGACATATTTAGAAATTCTCAGTAATAATTTTTGAAAGAAAGGTATAAACACAATCCTGCCTCTTCCCATCCTTTGATGTTTGACAATTCCCATTTCTGTCTTCAAAGTTACATTATTTGAATCCAAATTCCGTTTCTTATGTAATTCACAAAACATAAATATCATGAAGTACCATAAGAGCACATCAGCCAAAACAAAATATTAAAACATAATCAAACTAAGAAATTCTAATTCTAAAACAAAAGGTGAAATTAATATCTAAGGAAAAGGAATCTGAAAAATTTCAGTCTGGTTGCTGGGGTCCTTCCTACAATAGACAGAAACATACATATATGAAAGAAGGTAAATCAAGTTGAGCTTAGTGCTTCTTTGATTTTAATGTTTGTATTTAACCGTTAAGACCAAACTCTCCAAATGGTTGTTTAAATTAGTGTAGTAGAGCTGGACGTGATGGCTCATGCCTGTAATCTCAGCACTTTGGGAGGATGAGATGGGCGGATCACCTGAGGCCAGAAGTTTGAGACCAGCCTGGCCAACATGGTAAAACCCCGTCTGTACTAAAAAATACAAAAATTAGCTGGGCAAGTTAATGTGTGCTCATAATCCCAGAGTCTTGGGAGGGTGAGGCACAAGGATCGCTTGAACCTGGGAGGCAGAGATTGCAGTGAGCTGAGGTTGTGGCACTGCACTCCAGCCTGGGGGACAGAGTGAGATTCTGTCTCAAATAAATAATAAATAAATAAAGTAGTGTAGTAGGATTAGTAAGCATAATTGTGCAGCAAAAGCAGAATTATCTGCTTCTGAAATGTATATACCTCACAAACAATGTACTTTCACATACATTGAAGTTTCATTTGTTTAGGGACAGTTTCATTTTTAAGCTTACAAAATAAATTAAGTAAATTGATTTATATTTTCACAGAAATATTGGTGAGGTTGAAGTTGCCAAGGTGGATCCATTGTGGAGCTTAGACACAACAGAGTTATATGTTGTACCTATTCCTAAGACTTCGTGATTCTAAAATATATCCTGCTTATAGGGTGTGTTATAAATAGGTTGCTCCTCAAAATACTCATTTACCATTTTATTTTTACTAAAATGCTGAAAATAATCGATTTGGCTATTTGGATTATTTAGTTTTGAACATGTTTTTTTTTGGTGTGTATAAAAGGCTATTTAAGTAATTGAGTGTCATTTTCCTAATATTTTGAGTGCTAGAATTTTAATCTTCTGTAATTAAAAATAAATTTCCACACTGAACATTTATTTTCCCATATACTTCATTGAAAGTGATAAAAATGGATAACATTCAGCCACAAACTGTGCCTATTTCTTATGAAATGTCAAGCTTCCATTTCATTAAATTTGGAGAGTTTTTTGAGGAAATAATATGATACTGAAAGAAAGGAAATAAAATTCTTAGAAAGCTCTCAAATGAGTATTAATAGATGAAATTTGAATAAGACTGATCAGATGCTGGAATAGATGCTTTTTTTGATTGCCCACATTGTCTGAAAACTGTTCAGCAGAACAAAGGGCTTTATGGATGAAAGACTGGTATGAAGAAACATTAATGTCAACCCAGGCTGTGAAAGACAGTCTGCTAATGAAATATTCTAAAAGTCATTTTCAAGGTGGTCGAAAGTTTTCACTGATGCGCACCAATGCTTTTGATAAAAAATTATATATATCAAATAATTACGCAAGTGTTGGCTCTGGGTACAGAGAAAATAAGGTTAGCTCACATGCACCCAAATATTATGGGAACGTTTGTGTGTCATTCTTTATGATCGAAAATGATCAGATTGCAGATAACATTACTTGGGTAGTAAATTTCTTCTTACTTGTGAAAAATGCCTTTTTCTGCTATCTAGGTTATGCTAACTAACTTTGGTCTGTGATTTACTACCTTAATGGTTAGCTCTTTATGTGCAAAGTGTAGAAAGGACATGATTATCATTCAAAATTAAACTTTTCAAAAACATCCTTGAGTGAACTTTCCTGATAAATGCAAGAAGTAATGGCTTTTCCCCGAAGGTCCACTGATCCACCCTATTCCGCCAATGACACGTGCCTATCCTCTATTCTACAGTATGCATTCTTTCTTAAGACATATATGTGTGTGTGTGTGTCATATATGTATGACACACACACACACACACATATATGTATATATACACACACACATATATGAGCCACATATCATTATGTGGGTTTATAATTTGATGGAACTTTGTGTTCGGATGTCTTTGGGATCTGGCTGCATCAGTTTCCTGTGACTTTGATTTTAATCATACGAGGATGATGAGGATGCTCTTTGAGCAGTGTCTGTGATGGTACCCCATGCAGAGAGGTCTGTCTTTAATGAAGGGTAGCAGTGGTTCTATGACATGACCAAATTAGTGAAAGCATGATTTATAAGGTTTTTTAAATGTTCTAGATCACACGGACAGTGGGAAGTTAACCTTCTTTCCCCGTCCCAGTCCCAGATGACTGACTGAATTGCAGTAGTCTGATGACAGTGTCAAGCTTTGTATGTCTGGGTCTGGCTTGAGCTTGTTTTACAAAAGGCAGCTAATCTCTGGTAGATAGATTCTATGTCCATTCTGTTTTATACTTTCATAAATAAAATTTTAATTACCGGTATCATTGATACAAACATAAAGAAGAATTTTGCATGAGTTTTAATACTCTTTGGGACTGACCTGGTCCCAGTCTCTCAAACTGTATTTGCCTGAATACATAATATACTATTGCCAGTTTGTTATGCACTTTCCCCATGCACTATCTTTCCAACTTGAAACTGCTCATCAGCCTAGATTCAAACACAATAATATCTTTTCTGCAAAGCTTCAACTGACATTCTTCCAGCAAAGGTAATCTCTTTGCACATGTTTATATAGTATTTTTACATATGTATATGATGACAGTTTTGTATCACATCATAATTTACAAGTATCTTTATATGTACTAGGGAGAGCTAAAGGTCAGGGGCCAGAACTTACTCATATTAAAAAATAATCAGGGTCGAAAGAGGTACTCAGTAAATGTTAGTTTTAAAAAATTATTCAATAGTAAATAAGAGTATATAAATAGGATCTTTACAAGTAGTAAGGAAGTTTAAAAGAAAATGGAGTCCAAGATATGGTGACATACAAAATAGTGTACAAAATGGGACCATCTTCATGAAGAAGTCGGGACCCTTGTGCACGGTTGGTGGAAATGCAAAATGGTGCATCTGTTATGGAAAACACTATGATGGTTCCTCAAAAAATTAAACATGGCATTACTCTATGTTCCAGCAATTCCACCTCTGGGTATCTACACAAAATAATTGAAAGCAGGGCCTGAAAGAGATATTTGTCTACCCATTTTCACAGCAGCATTATTTACAATAGCCAAAGGTAGCAACCCAAGTGTCCATCAAATGATGAATGGGTAAACAAAATGTGGTATGTACATATAATGGAATATCACCACCCCTAAAAAGGAAGGAAATTCTGACATATGCTACATGGATGGAGCTTGAAGACATTATGCTAAGTGAAATAGGCCAATCAAACAAGACGAATGCTATATTATTCCACTTATATGAGTTACTGGGAGCAGTCAAATTCATATAGACAGAAATTAGAAGGGTGGTTGGCAGGAACTCAGGGGAGAGGGAAATGGGAGATTGTTCATGGGAGAGTCTCAGTTTTGTGAGATGAAAAGAGTTCTGGAGATTGTACAACAATGTGAATGTACTTAATGCTACTGAGCTGTACACTTAAAATGGTTAAGATGGAAATTTTCATGTTAGATGTATTTTATCACAGTTAAAAAAACTGAAAAGAAAATGAAATCATCCTTATGATCACATTACTGATTACATCAGACTAAGCCATCCCGAAGGTGCTTTAATATCTATAACTTTAGTTACAGTCTTTGGGCAGCTAGTCTAAATAGGATCATCTCTTTTTTAGGGATATTCACATACAAAAGAGAAGTTACTGTCATATAACTTTCAAACCAATCCATCAAGATTTATTTATTGCATACTCAAATATGGTGGTTTTGAGAAAGGATAACAACGAATATCAAGACGGTGGTTATCCAACTATATTCTGAGGGCTTTTATGTAGAAAAGTCATTGCTCATAAAACAAGAGAATTGACACAGCTCCTTTGTCAAGTCAGACATTCTGGAATTGTTCTAGAAATAATCTTAGTTGAAAATTAACTCAAGAAATTCAGAGCGCTGATACTGTTAAAAAGGGAGAATGAACTTTCCGGTAACATGGAAACATGCTCAGATGGATCTACTTATCATTGGCTTTAAATGTTCACCTAGAAATTGCTTTTGTAATGTACATTTCTGAAGGAAAAGAGGCGAAACTGGAAAACTCATGTCTTTCCAACCATGTTTCAGCATTACTAGTCTTTTAGTTAGATTTGTCCAATTTCACTTTCCTACCTCTGAAGCTGTTGGAAATGGCCCAGGTTGGTTCATTCCAGTGAAGGACAAGTTGAAAGACAAATACCAAAGGTGAGTTCAACAGAGGGGGGAAACTCAGTCTGGAAGTTTCAAAGTGTGTCATTGATTGAATGGAGATGGAGACAAATATCAAGCGGAAAAAGTGTGAACCTAAATAGAGAACCAGGATTGGCAAAATCAAGGGGCAGTAGGTCAAAGGAGATAAATAATACTGGATCTAGCACTAATAGACCTAGCTAACAAAACTAATAACTAACATTTGTGGACCAGAGACTATATCCTGAGCCCTCTTTTAATTGCTTTTGCTTATATTAACGCTATAAATCTTTTCAATACTTTATCTAACAGATATTCTTATTATTTCCCAATGTCTTAATTTGTATTACTCCAAGAGGGAGACCCTGAGACAAGAATTCAGGTGCAAATATTTTATGTGAGAAATGATTCCAGGTTTTCTATTCCATATGAGTGAGTGAGGAAGTGAGACAGGGAAAGAAAGAAAATCAAATAAAGATCTGTTAATTAGTGGGTTTGTGCTATGGGCAATAAAGGTTCAGGTACCTCTGGAGACTACATGGAACATGCTTCAATGTTCCACTGAAGGATGAGGGAGCTGGGAATGATACCATCTCCTACACCTCAATGATTGGGGGTTGCTTCTGGGAAATTAATTCTTAGGCACTATCATATTACCATATTCTAAAAATATCCTAAGGCAGAGAGCCGCAGGGAACAGTTCATGGTATGTAAGGAGCTGCAGCTGGTGTTTGTGCAGTGGTAGTAATAGCATGTGCTTCATTGAGTCTGCATGTGAGGAACATGGGACACAAACTTAACATTCATGTAATTTGTATTTATTCTAGAAATACACACCATTGACTGAAGGTAGGTTTCTACATTCTGCTTGTGTTTACAAGGGTAACTCCAGTACAACTAAAGCAGATAAAACAAATGTAGAAAGACATCTGACACATTAAATGCATAGGCATCACTAATACATTGTTCATTTGTTCATTCATTCATTCACTTCTTTGTTCTTCGATTCAAACATTTGTTAAGTGTCAGCTTGGAGTCTGGTAAGGTTTTATGCGTGGGAGATGGGGTGGGGAAGAGATATGATAAAGAGCATTTATGACAAAATTTCTGCGTTGTACAGCTGACATGTTAACGGAAAGAGACAAAACAAATACAATTTCAAAGGACAATGAATATATTGAAGAAAATAAAATCATATTGAAATTAGTCGGAGCAAGATGGCCGAATAGGAACAGCTCCAGTCTTCAACTCCCAGCGCGAGCGACACAGAAGACTGGTGATTTCTGCATTTTCAACTGAGGTACTGGGGTCATCTCACTGGGGAGTGCCAGACAATTGGTGCTGGTCAGCTGCTGCAGCCCGACCAGCGAGAGCTGAAGCAGGGTGAGGCATCGCCTCACCTGGGAAGCGCAAGGGGGAAGGGAATCCCCTTTCCTAGCCAGGGGAACTGAGACACACAGCACCTGGAAAGTCGGGTGACTCCCACCCCAATATTGCGCTTTGGGCAAACGGGCACACCAGGAGAATATATCCCATACCTGGCTGGGAGGGTCCCACGCCCACGGAGCCTCCCTCATTGCTAGCACAGCAGTCTGCGATCTAGCCGAAGGGTGGCGGCGAGGCTGGGGGAGGGGCGCCCGCCATTGCTGAGGCTTAAGTAGGTAAACAAAGCCGCTGGGAAGCTCGAACTGGGTGGAGCTCACAGCAGCTCAAGGAAACCTGCCTGTCTCTGTAGACTCCACCTCTGGGGACAGGGCACAGCTAAAAAACAACAACAACAACAACAAAAAGGCAGCAGAACCTCTGCAGACGCGAACGACTGTCTGACAGCTTTGAAGGGAGCAGTGGATCTCCCAACACGGAGGTTGAGATCTGAGAACAGACAGACTGCCTGCTCAAGTGGGTCGCCGACCCCGGAGTAGCCTAACTGGGAGACATCCCCCACTAGGGGCAGTCTGACACCCCACACCTCACAAGGTGGAGTACACCCCTGAGAGGAAGCTTCCAAAGTAAGAATCAGACAGGTACACTCGCTGTTCAGCAATATTCTATCTTCTGCAACCTCTGCTGCTGATACCCAGGCAAACAGGGTCTGGAGTGGACCTCAAGCAATCTCCAACAGACCTCCAGCTGAGGGTCCTGACTGTTAGAAGGAAAACTACCAAACAGGAAGAACACCTATACCAAAACCCCATCAGTATGTCACCATCATCAAAGACCAGAGACAGATAAAACCACAAAGATGGGGAAGAAGCGGGGCAGAAAATCTGGAAATTCAAAAAATAAGAGCCCATCTCCCCCTGCAAAGGAGCGCAGCCCATCGCCAGCAACGGATCAAAGCTGGTCAGAGAATGACTTTGACGAGATGAGAGAAGAAGGCTTCAGTCCATCAAACTTCTCAGAGCTAAAGGAGGAATTACGTACCCAGCACAAAGAAACTAAAAATCTTGACAAAAGAGTGGAAGAATTGACAGCTAGACTAATTAATGCAGAGAAGGTCATAAATGAAATGACAGAGATGAAAACCATGACATGAGAAATACGTGACAAATGCCCAAGCTTCAGTAACCGACTCGATCAACTGGAAGAAAGAGTATCAGCGATTGAGGATCAAATGAATGAAATGAAGCGAGAAGAGAAACCAAAAGAAAAAAGAAGAAAAAGAAATGAACAAAGCCTGCAAGAAGTATGGGATTATGTAAAAAGACCAAATCTACGTCTGATTGGGGTGCCTGAAAGTGAGGGGGAAAATGGAACCAAGTTGGAAAACACTCTTCAGGATATCATCCAGGAGAACTTCCCCAACCTAGTAGGGCAGGCCAACATTCAAATTCAGGAAATACAGAGAACGCCACAAAGAGACTCCTCCAGAAGAGCAACTCCAAGACACATAATTGCCAGATTCACCAAAGTTGAAATGAAGGAAAAAATCTTAAGGGCAGCCAGAGAGAAAGGTCGGGTTACCCACAAAGGGAAGCCCATCAGACTAACAGCAGATCTCTCAGCAGAAACTCTACAAGCCAGAAGAGAGTGGGGGCCAATATTCAACATTCTTAAAGAAAAGAATTTTCAACCCAGAATTTCATATCCAGCCAAAGTAAGTTTCATAAGTGAAGGAGAAATAAAATCCTTTACAGATAAGCAAATGCTTAGAGATTTTGTCACCACCAGGCCTGCCTTACAAGAGATCCTGAAGGAAGCCCTGAACATGGAATGGAACAACCGGTACCAGCCATTGCAAAAACATGGCAAAATGTAAAGACCATCGAGGCTAGGAAGAAACTGCATCAACTAACGAGCAAAATAACCAGTTAATATCATAATGACAGGATCAAGTTCACACATAACAATATTAACCTTAAATGTAAATGGACTAAATGCTCCAATTAAAAGACACAGACTGGCAAACTGGATAAAGAGTCAAGACCCATCAGTCTGCTGTATTCAGGAGACCCATCTCACATGCAGAGACATACATAGGCTCAAAATAAAGGGCTGGAGAAAGATCTACCAAGCAAATGGAGAACAAAAAAAAGCAGGGGTTGCAATACTAGTTTCTGATAAAACAGACTTTAGACCAACAAAGATCAAAAGAGACAAAGAAGGCCATTACATAATGGTAAAGGGATCAATTGAACAGGAAGAGCTAACTCTCCTAAATATATATGCACCCAATACAGGAGCACCCAGATTCATAAAGCAAGTCCTTAGAGACTTACAAAGAGACTTAGACTCCCATACAATAATAATGGGAGACTTCAACACTTCACTGTCAACATTAGACAGATCAACGAGACAGAAAGTTAACAAGGATATCCAGGAATTGAACTCATCTCTGCACCAAGCGGACCTAATAGACATCTATAGAACTCTCCACCCCAAATCAACAGAATATGCATTCTTCTCAGCACCACGTCACACTTATTCCAAAATTGACCACATAATTGGAAGTAAAGCACTCCTCAGCAAATGTAAAAGAACAGAAATTATAACAAACTGTTTCTCAGACCACAGTGCAATCAAACTAGAACTCAGGACTAAGAAACTCAATCAAAACCGCTCAACTACATGGACACTGAACAACCTGCTCCTGAATGACTACTGGGTACATAACGAAATGAAAGCAGAAATAAAGATGTTCTTTGAAACCAATGAGAACAAAGATACAACATACCAGAATCTCTGGGACACATTTAAAGCAGTGTGTAGAGGGAAATTTATAGCACCAAATGCCCACAAGAGAAAGCAGGAAAGATCTAAAATGGACACTCTAACATCACAATTAAAAGAACTAGAGAGGCAAGAGCAAACACATTCAAAAGCTAGCAGAAGGCAAGAAATAACTAAGATCAGAGCAGAACTGAAGGAGATAGAGACACAAAAATCCCTCCAAAAATCAATGAATCCAGGAGTTGGTTTTTTGAAAAGATCAACAAAATTTACAGACCGCTAGCAAGACTAATAAAGAAGAAAAGAGAGAGGAATCAAATAGATGCAATAAAAAATGATAAAGGGGATGTCACCACCGACCCCACAGAAATACAAACTACCATCAGAGAATACTATAAACACCTCTACGCAAATCAACTAGAAAATCTAGAAGAAATGGATAATTTCCTGGACACGTACACTCTCCCAGCACTAAACCAGGAAGAAGTTGAATCCCTGAATAGACCAATAGCAGGCTCTGAAATTGAGGCAATAATTAATAGCCTACCCACCAAAAAAAGTCCAGGACCAGATGGATTCACAGCTGAATTCTACCAGAGGTACAAGGAGGAGCTGGTACCATTCCTTCTGAAACTATTCCAATCAATAGAAAAAGAGGGAATCCTCCCTAACTCATTTTATGAGGCCAGCATCATCCTGATACCAAAGCCTGGCAGAGACACAACAAAAAAAGAGAATTTTAGACCAATATCCCTGATGAACATCGATGCAAAAATCCTCAATAAAATACTGGCAAACCAGATTCAGCAGCACATCAGAAAGCTTATCCACCATGATCAAGTGGGCTTCATCCCTGGGATGCAAGGCTGGTTCAACATTCGCAAATCAATAAACGTAATCCAGCATATAAACAGAACCAAAGACAAGAACCACATGATTATCTCAATAGATGCAGAAAAGGCTTTTGACAAAATTCAACAGCCCTTCATGCTAAAAACGCTCAATAAATTCGGTATTGATGGAACGTACCTCAAAATAATAAGAGCTATTTATGACAAACCCACAGCCAATATCACACTCAATGGGCAAAAACTGGAAAAATTCCCTTTGAAAACTGGCACAAGACAGGGATGCCCTCTCTCACCACTCTTATTCACATAGTGTTGGAAGTTCTGGCTAGGGCAATCAGGCAAGAGAAAGAAATCAAGGGTATTCAGTTAGGAA
Organism: Rhinopithecus roxellana; assembly: GCF_007565055.1. Taxonomy (NCBI): domain Eukaryota; kingdom Metazoa; phylum Chordata; class Mammalia; order Primates; family Cercopithecidae; genus Rhinopithecus; species Rhinopithecus roxellana. The sequence continues at coordinate 40,416,223 of NC_044568.1, read as the reverse complement.
AAGAAGAAGTCAAATTGTCCCTGTTTGCAGATGACATGATTGTATATTTAGAAAACCCCATTGTCTCAGCCCAAAATCTCCTTAAGCTGATAAGCAACTTCAGCAAAGTCTCGGGATACAAAATTAATGTGCAAAAATCACAAGCATTCTTATACACCAGTAACAGACAAACAGAGAGCCAAATCATGAATGAACTTCCATTCACAATTGCTTCAAAGAGAATAAAATACCTAGGAATCCAACTTACAAGGGATGTCGAGGACCTCTTCAAGGAGAACGACAAACCACTGCTCAGTGAAATCATCAAAGAGGACACAAACAAATGGAAGAACATACCATGCTCATGGATAGGAAGAATCAATATCGTGAAAATGGCCATACTGCCCAAGGTTATTTATAGATTCAATGCCATCCCCATCAAGCTACCAATGACTTTCTTCACAGAATTGGAAAAAACTGCTTTAAAGTTCATATGGAACCAAGAAAGAGCCCGCATTGCCAAGACAATCCTAAGTCAAAAGGACAAAGCTGGAGGCGTCACGCTACCTGACTTCAAACTATACTACAAGGCTACAGTAACCAAAACAGCATGGTACTGGTACCAAAACAGAGATATAGACCAATGGAACAGAACAGAGTCCTCGGAAATAATACCACACATCTACAGCCATCTGATCTTTGACAAACCTGAGAGAAACAAGAAATGGGGAAATGATTCCCTATTTAATAAATGGTGCTGGGAAAATTGGCTAGCCATAAGTAGAAAGCTGAAACTGGATCCTTTCCTTACTCCTTATACGAAGATTAATTCAAGGTGGATTAGAGACTTAAATGTTAGACCTAATACCATAAAAACCCTAGAAGAAAATCTAGGTAGTACCATTCAGGACGTAGGCATGGGCAAGGACTTCATGTCTAAAACACCAAAAGCAACGGCAGCAAAAGCCAGAATTGACACATGGGATCTAATTAAACTAAAGAGCTTCTGCACAGCAAAAGAAACTACCACCAGAGTGAACAGGCAACCTACAGAATGGGAGAAAATTTTTGCAATCTACTCATCTGACAAAGGGCTAATATCCAGAATCTACAAAGAACTCAAACAAATATACAAGAAAAAAACAAACAACCCCATCAAAAAGTGGCCAAAGGATATGAACAGACATTTCTCAAAAGAAGACATTCATACAGCCAACAGACACATGAAAAAATGCTCATAATCACCGGCCATCAGAGAAACGCAAATCAAAACCACAATGAGATACCATCTCACACCAGTTAGAATGGCAATCATTAAAAAGTCAGGAAACAACAGGTGTTGGAGAGGATGTGGAGAAATAGGAACACTTTTACACTGTTGGTGGGATTGTAAACTAGTACAACCATTATGGAAAACAGTATGGCGATTCCTCAAGGATCTAGAACTAGATGTACCAGTATGACCCAGCCATCCCACTACTGGGTATATACCCAAAGGATTATAAATTATTCTACTACAAAGACACATGCACACGTATGTTTATTGCAGCACTATTCACAATAGCAAAGACTTGGAATCAACCCAGATGTCCATCTGTGACAGACTGGATTAAGAAAATGTGGCACATATACACCATGGAATACTATGCAGCCATAAAAAAGGATGAGTTTGCGTCGTTTGTAGGGACATGGATGCAGCTGGAAACCATCATTCTTAGCAAACTATCACAAGAAGAGAAAACCAAACACCGCATGTTCTCACTCATAGGTGGGAACTGAACAATGAGATCACTTGGACTCGGGAAGGGAAACATCACACACTGGGGCCTATCATGCGGGGGGGGAAGGGATTGCATTGGGAGCTATACCTGATATAAATGATGAATTGATGGGTGCTGACGAGTTGATGGGTGCAGCACACCAACATGGCACAAGTATACATATGTAACAAACCTGCACGTTATGCACATGTACCCTAGAACTTAAAGTATAATAATAAAAAAATAAATAAATAAAAATAAAAATGAATAAAAGATGTAAAAAAAATAAAATACAAAAAAATTAGTCGAAGTACCAGAGACTTGGCCATACCTGCTAAAGGAAAAGGGAACTTCTACTTCTTACCAGAGTTAGACTTCTACATAGGATATTGAGGACTGTGGAGTCAGTAAGTAGTAGCACACGTCAGTAAGTGGTAAGCACACCAAAGAAGAGATACATAATGAAAGGTAAACCTGTTGCCAGCAGGGCTTGGTGCATAGCTACCCTGATAGAATGATGATGAATTGTGATGCTTTGTAAAGAAGGAAGTGGTTTCATATATTACGTTATGCTTTGCATAAAAGGTTACAAGCATTTCATCGCAAATTACATGTTGCTCATTTCAGTACATCAAGTATGTGCTCAAATGTGGTAACTTCAGGTCAGGTATTAAGAAGTTCTGAGCCGGGCGCAGTGGCTCATGCCTATAATCCCAGCACTTTGGGAGGCTGAGGCAGGCGATCACCTGAGGTCGGGAGTTCGAGACCAGCCTTACCAACATGGCAAAACCTCATCTCTACTAAAAATAGAAAATTAACTGGGCGTGGTGGTGCATGCCTGTAATCTCAGCTACTTGGGCTGAGGCAGGAGAACCGCTTGAACCCAGGAGGCAGAGGTTGTGGTGAGCCGAGATCACGCCATTGCACTCCAGTCTGGCTACCAGAGATGGAGACCATCCTGGCTATCATGGTGAAACCCCGTCTTTACTAAAAATACAAAAAATTTGCCGGGCGTGGTGGCGGGCGCCTGTAGTCCCAGCTACTCGGGAGGCTGAGGCAGGAGTAATGGCGTGAACCTGGGAGGCGGAGCTTGCAGTGAGCCAAGATCATGCAACTGCACCCCCGCCTGGGCGACAGAGCAAGACTCCATCTCAAAAAAAAAAAAAAAAAAAAAAAGAAATTCTGCAGGGCATGGTCCTTTCTATGCCGTATTGTTCAAGTTACATGCTGTAGGTCATATTTAGAAACTAGTCTGCTGTGAGGTATCTATAATCTATAAAGAAATGCATCTTTAATAAGCAATGTTTTATGATGGGGCCTTAAGAACCAGGAAGCAGGTATGTTGAACAGCCAGGGGCAGATTGTTCAGAGCATGAACATAGCAATAGGCAAACACCAAGAACCTGAGCTTCGAAAGAGCTTAGCTTATCAGAGATTTAATAAGTCAGTGAATGAGGGTGAGGAAAGTCTGGGGAATTGGAAAAAGTAGGCAGGGGCTATACCAGGCAGGACCTTAGAAGCCGTACTTTTGCTCAGCTAGGCCAGTTTATTTTTCATATGATAGAATAAATTTAAATTTCATCTTTTATTCCTTATCCTCAGTGCAAGACAAACACAACAAACAAAGCTACATCTCTTGCAAATTAAAGGGAGAAATACCACATTCCTGGAACTGTGTGCTAATATGTCTCTCTCCTCTGCACATGGACCCTGTGAACACAGCATTGCTAGCTGCTAATTAAATGCTTGGCCTATAGTAGTTGTTCAACAAATATGAATGATTTGTAACTGACAGAAGGTATTTTATATTTCTTGTTTTATAAGGCATCCTTAACACTGTGGGATCAGCACATAGGATTAAAATGATGTTTAAGACGAGATTTTAAGACAATATGCAGTCTTTGAGAGACCAGTGAGCAACTAGAAATCATAAAGAGAAACTCCTGGGGCTCAAGATTGTTGGCAAATTTTAACAATTTACTGATCGTTTAAAATTAACTTATTATTTTTCTTTGGCTATGAGTTGGTCCTTATCTCAATTATAATACTGGTTAAGATGTTTTTCATTTATTCATCCATCTAAGGTACATACTGGGCATCTATTGCATTCTAGGCATGTATGCTAAATGCTGAGAAAACAATATGTGGTCACTGTACTTACTGCTTAAGGAGTAAATTTAATATAAAAAAGGAAATGTAATAAAACATCTGTCACACAATTACAGAATCTCTGGAATGTGAGGTGTTAGAGCTCAGGGTCTGGAAAGGAACCTATGCAAAGTAACATGCAAATCGCGGCATGCTGACATTTATATGCAACCTACTGTTGGATAATGTCAAATGATAGGCCTGATTGTACATGCAAACAACAGAAGTATTAATATATATACATAGCAGATTCTTGAAAGTGCACTTGTTTGCAGAGAGTCTCAATATTTCACTGAAGTAATGAGGTAAAACACTGAAGGTGTTAAAAAATCAACAAATTTTATTCAAAAATTATGAGAAAAAAATTGTGCAGATCTTGGACCTCACACATATATTCCTGAAAATGCTTTCCAAAGATATAAGGATACAAGTACAGATTTTACCACACGGATTTTTTAAGCTTTTTTCTCATTTTTATTAATTCACATGCCAAGCATGCTTCCTCTTCTGTCTTTTGTATTACTGAGTCTGGAGGGCTTGTCACTCAGAGTTCCAGATGGCCCATGCCATAACCTCATTCAGATCCCTGTTCGAAGGTCCCCTTATCATAGAGATATCTATCACTTCCTGTCACTCTGTCTTCTTTCTCAGCTTTAGTACGATTATTATACTTCCATTATAGGACTTAACCACTGATTGCCATATTTAATGGTGTGCATTGTTCTTCTCATCTATCTCTGTCACTCAGTCCCCAGAACAGAAGCTCCATGAGAAAAGGGAAAAGTGTTCCCAGTTTGGGAAAAGGTAGATATTGCACAGTGAGAAAATATTACGTAAATATTTGTTGAATGAATAAATTGCAAAAAGAAAAAAAAACTAGATGTCCATCAGTAGGTTACTGGCCAAATATTTTAGGTAAGCATATAATAAAATTCTATACAGCCTTTAAAATGGCAGTTTTAGAAATAAGTATATATAGTTTATAACATGGCAACATGTTCGTAGTAAAAAATAAAAGTAAAGTTTAAGAAACAGGCTTTTTACTGTTCAATATTATGGTTTCTCTGTTGCTCTCTTTGCATGCATACATATTTCTGTGTGTATGTATGAAAAAGAAATAAAGATGTTAATGGTAAGTATTTTTCATGTAAAAAAATAAAATGATAAAGACATTTTTAATCCCCAGATAAATTAAGCAGTTGTGTTGAGGTTTAAGAATTTTGTGGGTTTTGCTTGTTTGTTTCTCTAGAGTGACCCATATTGACTACATTTCAAAGTACTCTCACATCTAATATCTTTACGTAGGTAGCCAGTTATTTAATACTTAATTCAAGAATTTCATAGAGATTGTATGTGCAAAAGTACTTGCAAAATAATATTATTGTAATATGCAATATTTTAGCATCCTAAACACATAGTTTTAAAATTTACCCCTAATATATGTTTTCAAATACATAATATATATATTTTTTGAGACAGAGTCCCACTCTGTTACCCAGGCTGGAGTGCAGTGGCATGATCTTGGCTCATTGCAACCTCTGCCTCCCAGGTTCAAGTTACTCTTTTGCCTCAGCCTCCAAGTATCTGGGATTACAAGCACACCACCATGCCTGGCTAATTTTTTTGTATTTTTAGTAGAGACGGGGTTTCGCCATATTGGCTAGCCTGGTCTCAAACTCCTAACCTCAGGTGATCCGCCTGCCTAGTGCCTCCCAAAGTGCTGGGATTACAGGTGTGAGCCACTGCGCATGGCCTCAAATAAATAAAAATTTAATATAAGTAGCAAACTTTGTCTTTTGATTTCAATGTGGCTTTTGAGTTTTGATTGCTTACTTTTGTCTTCTCTCTACCAAATTTGGCATTAATCTCTTATGAAAAATAATCCATTTATCTCCTCAGTTCCCGGATAAGTCTGAACTCTTCAAATATATTTACAAGAAAATTCTGGTCCTGCTGCTTTGAAAATCTAGAAGGATAATGTTTATGAATATAATACCCCATCTAAATGATACTCCTTAGGCAGTCTTTCAGTATTTCTCCCAATATGGATCAGTTTGTGAATTCCCAAGAAAGACCAAAAGTACATTTTAAACTTCTTGAAACTTTTTAAATCTTAAATTAAATGCTTAACTCTCTTTAAATGTGTGACACCATCCATCACAATTTTATATTTAGACACATAATAATGTATAATCTCAGCTTTCTGTCCACTTGTAAAAATGGGAATAGACTTGGAGAAATAAGCAATTTCCCAACAGAAAATTGGAAATTCTGCCAACCAATTCCAGGTGACCTGCCATCAATCAGTGTTAAATTCTCTGGGGCTATTGTTGAAGGGTATTGCTATTAGTGAAGGGCTTTACCTGGTGACTAATGGTATATAACAAATACATTGAAGAACTTTGAAAACCCACCGAATCTGTAATTGTCTGGTAACTTTCAGCAGAGACCTTTCCTAGTAATCGAGAAATAAAGTGAGATTTTATAACCTTCTTGCAGTTCTCGTATTAAAATCTGTTTTTAGAGAAATAGGTGAAATGATTATGCCATGCAATTAAATTAAACTAGCTGACAAAATATTTCTTTATGACTAAACTGTTTAACGTAGGCATTTGGAAATATGTGGTATCATTTAGAACATGTGCAAATGTGACAATTATTCTGATTCTAAAGTTAAATAGGAAGTCTAAGTTTATAATAAAGTCTCCCTGTTTGATATTATTAATTATGATTAATGTCTGAAATGTAATGTTCCATGGTTATAATTTCCTTGTTTGCTTGAGTGAGTACATTAGGAATTCATTAAAAATGCAAGCTCTTCAGATACCTGAAAACTACAAATATAATGAGGACTTTGGTGGAGGTTAGAAAGCATTTTTCAGTAAGAAACCATGACTGGGGTGAACCAACAGCTGGCAGATAAACTATGATGGATTTCTAGTACTGAAATAAAGGGTCAGATAAATGGGTTTGTTCACTGATGTCAAAAATCAAATCCATTCTGATGTAAAGATCTAATCGCCGGGCCAAGCTGCCATTCCTCCAATTCTTACCTATGAAGATTGAAGCAGGTAAGACTTAAAGCTTGCAAAAGTGGCTCATGCTGGGGGGTAAGCCATGGATATATGAAGGCAGCCAAGAATCTGATGTTCTGAAAAAGCAGTTTGTCTTAAAATAGTGAAAATAGTAAAATCAATCGATTGCTTGATCAATCAATCCAGGACTCCTGAAACAGCTGCCTCACCAGGTGGTTGTGCAGATTAGAGGAAATGAAGTACATAAAACACCCAGTCTTGTGTTTGTTCTATCTGGAAACTGGCATTTAAAGTGATGCTCTAGAGTTAGTTGTGTGGTGGTCAATCAATTGGCGTTTGTCCACTTAAGATGAAGTGATACAGTGAAGAGCAGGGTCCCTCCACGCTTATATCTCTTGGGAATATTGTCTCCAACCAAAAGAAGGCTGAAATTGCAAAAGGATTATTGACTACAGAAAAGCAAAGCATGGACTAATGAGAAGAGCCTTGAAGGATTTCTTCTGAGCAAGCATGAGGCTGTACCATGGGAACCCATCAGAAATACAGTATTGGGGGCATATGGTGATGGTTGTGAATGAAAATCAAATATCTGATTCAAGTTGGAGAGGTAATATGTGAGGACGTACTTAAGAAAATCTCAAGACATAATATTTTTGCCTAGTATTATTACCAGCAGTGTACAAAATAAATCGTGCCTGGGGTTTATATTTTGAAAACTGTGTGTAAGCCCTGAAAGCATTATGGGATTGGATAAAATAATCCATAGGATGTAGGAAAGTGACACTTAACCTCAGTTCTTCTGTAACTTGAATATAATTCTGCTTTGTTAACTGCAAGATATAATCAGTAGAATCAAGGACGTCCTAAAACAGGCAGCTAAAATAATCAATGGAATGATGCATTATTAGGTACATACTGTAAAAATTAGAATTTTATTCTAGGGGAATAAGAGTTATCTTAGTGAGCTTGGGCTGCCATAATAAAATACCACAGACTGGGTGGCTTTAAGAAAAACAGACATTTATTTCTCAGAGTTCTGGAGGCTAGGAAGTCTGAGATCAGGGTGCCAGCATGCTCAGGTTCTACTGAGGGCTCCCTTCCTGGTTTCATGGCTTTTCTCTTGCTGTATCCTCACATGGTGGAGAGAGGAGGCTCTGGTGTCTCCTCTTTTTATGAGGGCACTAATCCCATGATGGGGGCTCCACCCTTGTGACCCCATCTAAACCTAATCACCTCCTAAAAGCCACTAATAACATCACATTGGGGATAAGAGCACCAACATGTAAATTTTGGTGGGACACAAACATTTCGTTTATAAGGGTTATGAAGGCATATCCTTAAAGCCGATGAATCATATGGTGGGTATACAGAAGAGAATTTCCAGAAGAGCAGGACCAAGATGGCTCTTTCTACCACCATTTCATAGCTTGAGAGAGTTATAAGGCAATAAAAGGGAGTATTGGTACAAGAAATGATGAAGATAGAACCTGTAATCACAGACTGTGTGCTGTAGTGATGGTTGAACAAGAAATCAAATTTGCTTTACAGTCTTACCTCGTTGTTTGCCTTTAAACACATCTATTCAACTCTACAAAGCTCAGTTTTTTAATCTGAAAATTGGGAATCATAAAACTTTTGCCCAACTCAGAGGAAGATTACAAGAACCAAATTGCATAGTGTCTGTGAAAGTGGTACCAAATGATAGGCAAATGGAAGGAATTATTACTGTCTTTATTAGTTCTCCATTGCTGCTGTAACAAATTACTATGAACTCGTTAGCTCAAAACAATGCAAATTTATTATCTTGCAGATCTTGAGGTTAGAAGTCCAAAATGAGTGTAATGGGACTAAAATTAAGGTGTTGGCAGGGCCATGCTCCATCTGGAGGCCCTAGGGGAGAATCTATTCCTTGCCTCTCCCAGCTTCTAGAGGCTGCCCCTATTCCTTGGCTCATGGCCCCAAATCACTCCAACTTCTGCTTTCTTTGTAACATTACCTTCTAGGACTCTGACACTCTCGTTTCCGTTTTATAAGGACCCTGTGATTATATGGATCCCACTAGATAATCCAGGCTAATCCTCTCACCTCAAGGTTCATAACTTAATCACATCTACAAAGTCTTCTTATATTCACAGGTACCAGAGATGAGGATATAGACATCTTTGAGGGGATCATTAACTGACTACCTCATTATCCCATGAGGTAGTTTGGATGGTTAATATAAGCAACGAAGAAAATCAGAAATAATCAGAAATGTCTAGGAGATGCCAGGCATAGTGGTTCATGCCTATAATCACAGCACTCTGGGAGGCCAAGGTGGGAGGATTGCTTGAGGCCAGGAGTTCAACATCAGTCTGGGCAACATAATAAGACCCTGTCTTTACTAAAAAGAAAACGAAAAAAAAAAAAATATTAGCCAGGCATAGTGGCTCAGGCCTATAGTCTCAGATACTTGGGAAGCTAAGGCAGGAGTCTCACCTGAGCCCAGGAATTTGAGGCCATAGTGAGCTATGATGGAGCCAGTGTACTCCAACCTGGGTGATAGAGTGAGACCCTGTCTCAAAAAACAAAAGACAACCCCAAAAAATTGTCCGGGAGAATGAAACATCAACTTATTTTGCATAAACATATTTTCTCTTCTAAAATGAACCTGTTTGCTGGGAAAATGGAATTAGATACATTAATGGGTGGCAGTTGTATGAATTAAGTAAGGATATAGTTTAGGGCTTCTTTTTATTGTCATTAGAAACATATTAGCTTGTTCTTACGTTTGAAGAGTTTCCTAAAAATACTGCCTGAATATTAACTATTGTGTGTATGTTCTATAGGCTAGGGCACATTATGTTTACTAACTGGATGGCGGTATAAATTAAAAAATAAAGCTAATTATCTTTTCAATACTAGTTTCAATTTTCTCTTTAATATTATTAAGCCATATGCTCAGATCTATGGCTAAGAGACCAGCCTTCTACAAGTCCTTATATAAAGTCTCTGTGGGAGACTTTTTGGCAGGGAAAAGAGAAATTTGGGCTCGTCTTGACTCCTTTAATTTTAAAGCTATAGAGGACAACTATGCAATTTGAGGTGCTTCTGGTATTGTCTTTCAGATTTGCCAAGTGACAAGACAGGTGACAGATACACATTTTTTTTTTCCTGAAAATCGAGCAGCAGGAGTATTGCAGGATCTCTTCCAGTGAGAACGGAGACTCCAAAATAATAGAATAGCAGTCGCCTCTTTGGTGTGGAGGTGTAAGTACACTGAGTCTATATGCGGTGAGGGCATAGACATCTTGGCTTATATTGTTACTCCCCTTGAGACTATCAGGAGGGACAGTGTTGTGGGTTATGCCTGAGAAGAGAGGATGAGTCATCCACACTGAGCCTTCAGAGTGTCCCTTAAACATTAAACTCACTGGAAACTTAGCAAGAAACAAAGAAATAAGAACAGAGAATTGGCTTCCCAGTATTTCAGTTCTGCTTCATACTTGGACTAAATTTTACATTGGTGCAAAAGTCGTCGTGGTTTTTAACCAACCTAATAGAAAAGAGACAGCCTTTAAATTCAGGAACCTCCAAAATGAAAAAGGAAAGATTAAACACGTAGGAGCTAGGATGATCGCCCATTGCTGGATTCTTCATGAGTTTTCTGATTGCTTGGTCTTCACATGGGCAGTACATGAAACTCTCCAGTATCTGGACCCTATTTTGAGTGCGGAAGACCATGCCTCCATGGGATTTCTGATCTCTTAGTTGTAAACCTGCTCCTCCCATGCCCCCTCTGAGTCCTACACTCAGGACTAGCCTTCTGAATACAACCCCCCATGACACAATGCTTCTTGGATTACAGCTCATCCACAAACTAGGTCTCTAGCCAGATCTACCTAAAATACACTTTCTCCTTTTATTATCTGACATATTTTTAATTGCTCTTTCAATTTGGTCCCTGTGTGACTTCCTCCAGGAAGCTTTCACAAGGCCCAGTGTGTCGTACAGCATTATGACCTCCATCCGCACTTCTGAGATGCTTCTCTTGGCATTCTGTGCTTGTTTTTATCGTACTTAACTTAATGGAAGTGTTTATTTACTAGCTCTTAAACCTGCTCAGCTGTTAGTATTTTATCCCTCTCCATATTATACTCAGTACCTAATACAGGTTTTAGCACATAATACACATGCTTAATGAATGCGTAAATGAATTAACGCATGAGAGCTGTTCCAGCCTGAGTTTGTGCTGCTGAAACATAACTGCACAACTTTTTTGCTTTGTTTTTGAGACAGAGTCTTGCTCTGTCGCCCAAGCTGGAGTTCAGTGGTGCGATCTCCACTCACTGCAAGCTCCGCCTCCCGGGTTCACGCCATTCTCCTGCCTCAACCTCCCGAGTAGCTGGGACTACAGGTGCCCGCCACCACGCCCGGCTAATTTTTTGTATTTTTAGTAGAGGCGGGGGTTTCACTGTGTTAGCCAGGTTGGTCTCGATCTCCTGACCTCGTGATCCACCCGCCTTGGCCTCCCAAAGTGCTGGGACTACAGGCGTGAGCCACCGCGCCTGGCCAACCACACAACTTTTTAGAACCATGCTTGTTACCTTAAGGTGAGATTTTCTGACAAAAGAGAAACTCATTACTGCTTAAATTTAACTCACAATTTTAGTTAATTGGCAGAAGCCACAGGTAAACATGTTGGCCATTACAAACTTATCTTAAAAATAAATACTATTTCTATCTCTTCTGGTTTTGAAAGCAATAGGCAAGTGAGGTGTTTATTTTGAAAAGAAAAATGATAACAATAATATCAATAACTATCTTGCATTAGACTCTTGTGCATCAAGTACTGTGAGAAGTACACTAGTGCAGCATTTCATTCTTAGAGCTAACTTTCTATGTACACAAGAAGAGCTAGGATTAGAGAAGTGAAGGAACTTGGCTTTTTTTAATTTTTTTTTTTTATTTTTGTGTTGTAAAGCCAGCACATGCCTTAGTTGAGGAACTAAACTTGGCTACTTCTACTTTAGAAGCTATGCTTTAAACTGTTATGTTAAGTTATGCAGGATTGAATAATCTGAAAAACCTAAAATGCTTTGGTCATGCTTTTTATTTATGATATTTACTTAAGTTACAATCTCTGTAGCAACAATAGGGGGAAAGAAGACCACCGTACCACTCAGCCGACAGGGACAGGATCTTCTACAACAACAAGTTAAGCAAGATTTATATAATGAAATTGTGAAAACAAAAACAAAAACAAAGCCATGTGAATTTAAGGAAATGATTTGTTCTGTGGGTAGGGGGCCAGTAGGGGGCCAGGAGAAGGGACTGCATTACACTTCTCATAGTCTAGGTTTTACCTAATTTCAGTGCCATCTCATGCCACTCCCTAGATCCATCACATTGCAACTGTGTTCATCTCTTTCTTGATCCTTGAATTAATGAGATATTTCTGTCTCTGGGCTTTTGCGCCTACTGCTCCCACCTTCTGGAACTCTCTTTTCGTGGCTCTTTAAATGTCTGGATTATTGTCATCTTTTGTGCTTGGAGCAAAATAGATAACCAATAAATATTTTTTGAATAAAGGAAAAAAATCAGGGGCAGATGAGCTGCTGGCTTATTTGTCATCATTTTTATACTGATTTGCTTCCAGGGCTCGCTCTCCTACCACACTTGGAGATATCGTTGCTGTTAAGCATGTGCCTTTTTAAAAAAAATTACATCCACAGAAGAGGGAGAGGGGAAGTGAACCAATATTATTTGAGCATCTTTGATGGACCATGTTTTTACATGTAATTGCCCCTTAAATCCTCAAAACATCCCTTTGTAGCAGTTTACAAATGTGAAATTTGAGTTTCAGAGAAGTAAATGGTGCAGAAACAACTGTTAAAATGTAGAGCCAGCATTATAACCCAGGTCTGTTTGACTCCAGAAGCAGTCTTCTTTCCACTATACCAGTGATCTGTATTAATGAAAGACTGAAAATTTTCCTGTGAAAGAAAACAGGTAAAGCAATAGAGACTAACATTAGGAACTGTTAAGAAAGATGTTTCCATAGGGTGGATTTTACTGAATTTCTCTATTCATCCTCTTCCCTCTCCTGGGATAACTAGTTTAGCCGTATAGCCATTGTGGACAAAATTTATCTTGGTGGAGTGTTAAGGAAGCAAGAGATTATCTCAGCCAAAGCAAAAACTCAACTTTTCTCTGCTGGTAAAGTTAGAGAAACAGCAATTAGGACATGGAAGTAGAAACACTGGTCAGCCAGATACATTACATCAGGCCTCAGCCACCAAGGATTGATGGATAAAAGAGAAAACAGAAAACTGAGGGTAAAGAACATAGAATGCAAAGCTGTTCTATCAGCAAATGCCATCTTGGGCTAGTACATACAGAGAAACACCTCTTCACTATATTCAGCATGTTATCCTTGAATCCTGTAAGTGGTGGACATGTGGGACAAGCCAAAAGCATGGGTTTTGGAGTCAGGCAAATATGCAGTGGATTCCCAGTTAATTGATTAATGAGATTTCCAATTATTTCTACTAATTAGTAGAAATTGACACTTAGGTCTTCAAGCTAAGCTCTCTTGGTTTCAACTTCAGCAAGAAATCAAGAGTAACTCTAAAGTGATGTGAATAAACTTCAGTAATGCTGCAAAACACTGCATAGAAAAGGTGCTTCATGAGATGAGCTATTGTTTTAGTTAATGCTGCTAATCACAATAATAATCTATTATAGGATAAAGATATTAGAAATATAATGATACATTATTTTGTACATAGCATAATCATTAAATATAATTAATTGTAATTTGTTTTTGATGAAATGGTAAAGTACATAAGGAAAAATGCTGTACTTGAATTTATACCACTTATGTACTTTATCTTAAAATGAGATATTATTTCTTTAATAGATATTTATGTGCAGTTATGGATTGTGCTGTCTTCCTTCATTTGTTTGAATAATTACTTCATGACTGAAGCTTATGGAAACCTGATTAAAAATCACCAATAATACTGTTTCTTTCCTGCTCTTCATGTTATTTAATAAGGTGTAAAAAGCAATTATATCTCTTAATAAAAAGCTATTTAAGCAACTGGGTGGTCAGTATCATTACTGTTTTTTTTTCTTGCCTGGATTTTCAAGATAATCAGTGATCATTTTGTAACACTGAATAATTGAGCTCTCTTTGGGAACCTGAAAATGGAAAAACAGAAAAAAAAAAAAAAAAAAAAGGAAAAGTGACTTTTAAGAAGTCATGAATACAGGTTCTGCATACCGATCTCTATCTCTGCCTGAGGGTTCTGCTACCCTCCCGGATTCTGGTTCCTACCCTCAGGGCTCTCAGAGGAGCAGAAGTTTGGAATCAAACAAGCATCTATGCTATTAATACTTAAAAGGCATTTAAGGAAACCATTTATCAGAATCAGGATGTTTCTAAAGTGGTATTTGTCAGCTGAGACATTTAGACTTGTTCTAGAGACAAAGAAGAATGAGGTTAAATTAATCAAGTAATAAACCAAACTTTTGCTTTGGTAAGGAAATTAAACACTCAATATGCAACTCAGATGAAGGGTCCATATAGAGCTGGATCTATATGGCACTGGAAAAGTATTTCAGAGAGGAATAACAACATGTGGCTTCATAGAATACTGAATCCTATTGGAGACTTTCCTTTTTTTTTGGTAAGAGCGAGGCAGTGAGTTTTTCTCAAAACAAATTTTGCTCAATTTAAAAGGCATGCTTATTCTGAGATTGTATCATATTGTATCTCAAGCTATACAATCTATTATCCATCTATCATCTATCTGTCTATCTCAAAATGTGGAGGCAAGTCTAGATCATTCTCATTTAACTTTGCAACTTAACTGATCTTTGAAATTCCCATTGTGGGTACCAGTGATGTAGAGTGAAGACTTCAATGATCACCTTGTAGCTCTTACTGTTAATTAGTTAGATAACCTTCTTAGTTTCTTTTGAGAAATACAATTCTAAATGCCCCCCTCTGCAACTGACTGAATGGATTGTCTCCTGACCAAGGGGACTCTGAGAAAAACCTTGGAAGCTGAGTTCTCAGCCATAATGGGGTGAGAGATCAGACTCGCCTGGTTGTACCCTCTCTCATTACACCACCAATAGGCTTTCTTCTTAAAGCCTAAACAGAAACCAGCCCTTTCAAAGCACTCCACTGCTGATTTCAACCAACTGCCTGATTGCTGCCCTTCCCTTTTGTGACTTCGGCATAACCACCGACCAGCTTTTCTTCCTGATAAGACAATGAGTGGTTCTTGCCAGTCTGCAAAGGATGCATATTGAGAGTTTTGGTGTCCTCTGCTTCACCTTTTGACATGAGAGGGCTGAAAACTCCACCCTTGGATTATACTAACATGGCCATTCATTGAACATGGGTCCCAGGGAGAGGCATGAAGCTCAACTGTGCGTGTACGTGTTTCTCCTTTCATAAGTATTCATGCTCCTCATATAGCTTGTTAGATATGTATATTTGGCCACCTTGTTCAGCATATATTCCTATCTTATTCTTCCTACCCTAAAAGTGTCTGTTTTCAGCTTCTGTCCGGAGGCTACACTCCCCAACCTGTTGGAACGGCCACCCTGCAGGCTGCAAAACTTTATGAGAAATGAAGCTCTGCTTTCCAAATTCATGAACGTCATCATTCTTCAGTCAACAGTTTCTCTAACTAAAACTTAGTTTCTCATCAGAGATTTATTTCAGTGATGAAGATGATCTGGCCCAGTGCTAAACACAGTGTGGTCTGAGGACCTGAAGCATCAACATCACTTGGGAGTTTGTTAAAAATGCAAAATCTCAAGGACTATCCCAGACCTGAGTTAGAAATGTGTATTTTAACAAGCTTTTTGGGTGATTTTGATGCATTCTAAAGATGTGAATTACTAATCTCTCCCACAGATATGATGTTCTTGATTTGTAGCCACAGGATTATTTAACTGCAAATTTTATTCTTGTTAGATTGGCTGTCCTGCTGAGATATCTATACTCTTTCACTTCCTAACCACAATAGGTGAGGAATAAATGACACTTTGTGAGTCAGGTTCCTGTAGACATTGGTGCCTTCTGGTTTGGAGGCTCTAAGAGATGAAACATTTCCACTTGGTTGAGAAGGCCTTCATTGTTTTACCCCAAAGACTCAGTAGTTCTTCTTGATGAGAAGAAAAAACTTTACTTGGGCCAGGTGCGGTGGCTTATGCCTGTAATCCTAGTAGTTTGGGAGATCAAATGGGAAGATTGCTTGAGTCCAGGAGTTCAAGACCAGCCTGGTCAACATAGGGAGACCTGGTCTCTAGAAAAAAATGGAAAATTAGCTGGATGTGGTGGTGTGCAGCTGTGGCTCCAAATAGGAGACCCAGGTGGGAAGATTGTTTGAGCCTGGGAGGTGGAGGCTGCAGTGAGCTTTATTTGCGCCACTGCACTCCAGCTTGGGTGACAGAGCAAGACCCTGTCTCAAAAATAAAATAAAAAATAAAAATAAAAAATAAAAGACTTAGTGAAAGAAAGGAAATAAGATGGGTAAACTAGGTAAGAATGCAGGTTGTGGAATTATTTTCTATCTTTCTATTATACGAGGTCAATAGCAGCTTCCCTTATTAACCTCCTTGGGCCTTTGTAAATGGTGATAATGATAGGTTTTGTTAATATTAAATGAGGTAATTCATGTAGAAAACTTATTCCTAGCCCTGGTACATAGTAAATACTAAATACATGTTGTTTGTTCTTAGAGATTATTAGAAACTTTCCTGTAATGAGGATGGAGGCCAGAAGAGGAAAAATGTTGTGTGATTTTCACCCTTACGAATTAAAAAAAAAAAAAAAAAAAAAAATGCATAGGGACATACATTTACCCTATGACCCAGCAATTCCACCTTCTGGTTATTTACCGAAGAGAAACACAACATACGTCCCCAAAGGGCAAGGCTGTTCATACGAGCTTTATTCTTAAAATTCTAAAACTGAAACTATCCAAACGTTCATCAACAGGTGAATGGACATACAAATTGTGATATTTTCATACAATAGAATACTAGTCAGCCACAAAAATAAATTAACTCCTGATATACACAACAAGAGGGATAATTCTCGAAACATGTTGAGCAAAATAAGCTAGATACAAAAGTGTGCATATTATGTATTCCAGGTATATAAAGTTCTAGAACAGGCAAAGCTAAGCTAATGTGATAAAAATCAGAGCAGTCGGGAGGGGGGGCTATAGAGGGAGGAACGGGGAACTTTCTGTAGTGAAGGGAAATATTCCATATATTGATTGGGGTGGAAATAACAAGGGTATGTGTGTTGTTTAGATGCATCAAGATGCGTACTTAGAATATGAGCTTTGAATTCAATGTAATTTTAAGCTCAATAGAAAACAACCCCCAAGAAAATGCACCAGGCCTCCTAGTTCCCATCTCAGAAGTTAATGTGAGATCACAGTCTACAAGAATTTTGTAAGATTTCACAATTTTTAGGAATTCACCATTGTGTCCTCCCATATGTAATTCTCCATGATGAATATCAGTCCAACCCACAAATGAGAAATAGATCAATAATTCATCACTGGGAGCAAAAAGAAGCTGGAGAAACTGGGCCATCTCCAAACCATCTTTAGGAGGAAATTGAGTTTTAGGCATCATTTGCTATCTCCAATTCCCAAGGGGAAATTTGGTTATGTTTTATTTTCAAATTCCCTTAGAAATATTTGATTAAAATTGAGAGTGAGTTGCTTTGGATCTATTCCTGTTACGATCCAGTAACTATTACACCTATCTTACTGAACACCTTCATCCAGCAAACAGTCAACAAGCACTAACTGAATGCCTAACACTTGCTCAGTAGAGTCTTTAAAGGGGTAAAAAAAAAAAAAAAATTGGTGTTAACCTGACATTTTATAGCTGGGCAATCCATGTGGTGAAATAACCTCTCATAACTGAAAATTGCAACATAGAGGGGGCAATTGACTTAATCAAGGTCACTTTTCATGCCTGGGCCTAAATGTCCTGAATGCCAATCAAAGAATCTTCTCATGGAATTACACTGGTGTAGTCCTTGCTTTTAGGGTATTTATAATCTATTTGCAACATGCCTGTGTGTGTAAGCCAGAGATTAATTAGAACATAAACAAGGAGAAAGGAGAATAGGGAAAAGAGATTGAATGTTTGAGCATCTCCTGTGTGCCAGACAATTTTCTGTGTTTTAATTCTCTTCACTACCTGAGAAATGAATGCTACTATTCCCATAATATAGTTGATAAATTTGAGTCTCACAGGGTTTCTATGACTTACCCACATTTTCATCAATGGAAAGTGGCAGAACCCAGGAATATCAGGCTCAAATTCTTTACATGATATGACACTGAATCATTAAAAAGCAATCATTTAAGGAAGTGATGTCAGCAAGAAAACACTCAACAGCCCAAACAAATCAGTTGAATTTCCTTGTTTTCTGTAAACAAAATAGGTTTTCAAACCCACTTTGGGATTTCCAGTGTAGAATAGGAATTTGCATGTTTCCAGAGAACAGAAAGTCAAACTGGGAAGACAAGATGTGAGAGGGGAGCATTCACTGTTAGTGACATAGAACTTCTAATCAAGCATTTAACACTTCTGTTTGCCACTTGGTAAAAAGCTTCTCATTTCAGTTTGCCTTTTAGGTGTTCTGTGTCAGGCAATTACTCTACCAGAAAGTTTTCAGTCTAAGAAATTAAATGGGTGGTTCTTAAAGCAACATTCTCTTGAAAGCATAATTGCAGTTAAGTAATAATAAACCCGACTCACAAATCAGGTGTTTTTATTCCCTCAGTACCCAGGGCTTCTTCATTACGGTTACTGTGTGTTCCTAGTATTTAGGAAAGAAAACCAGAAACTCACACCTATGGTCAAGAAAGAACAATCACCGTGTGATCGAGAGATGAGAAGATACTACCTAAGTATATCATATTAGATTTGCAGAAGATTAAACCCCCTTTTTGCTGGGTTATTTGCTTAGTTTATTGCGTTTGTATAGCTGGTAGGTAGATTACTTCAAGCTCCAGTGGGACCAAAGGACGGAGATTGGGCCCTGGAAGGGCTTAGCAGGAACCTTTGGGGCAGTAGCTGGAGTAATCAGCATGAATTGTCTTGGATTAGCTTTGTGATTGGTCAGATCCACCAGCCTGACCAGACACAAGACAGCACAGCCTCTGGTCACGTGAAGAATCTTTGCATGGTGCTGTTTATGAAGCCTCCCTAACAGTCATTTTATAACATTGTGATAGGCAGAATTCTAAACACAGCTCTAAGATTCCTGCTCTCTGGTTATTCAGTCAGACAGGAATCTAGGTACTGCTGTGGAGGGATTTTGCAGATGAGATTAAGATTTTGTAATCTTAGGTAAACTTAAAATCAGTTGACTTTAAAATAGGGAGACTACCCAGGAGTGTCAGGGTGGGCCCAAGGTAATCACATGAGCCCTTGAAAGTCAGTGGGGGCTGGGCATGGAGGCTCATGCCTGTGATCTCAGTGCTATGGGAGGCCGAGGCGTGAAGATCACTTGAGCCCTGGAGTTGAAGACCAGCTTGGGCAGCATAGTGGGGCCCTACCTGTACAAAATAAATTAGCTGGCATGGTCACACACACCTGTAGTCCCAGCTACTTGGGAGGCTGAGGTGGGAGCATTGCTTCAGCCTGGGAGGATGAGGCTGCAGTGAACCATGATTGCACCACTACACTCCTTTCTGGGTGACAGAGTAGGACCCTGTCTCAAAAGAAAAACAAAAACAAAAAAACCAACCCCCGCCCAAAAACCAATAAAACTAAAAAATAGGAAAATAAAGTGACTTCACGTAGAATTTAAAAAGAAATTGGAAAAACAGAAGGTAGAGGAGGACGCAGAGGAGATGGGCAGAGATCTGTCTCCCCATTGCTGGTTCTGAGGTTTAGGGGTTGCTATGTGCAACTGGAGAAAGGCCTCTAGAAGCTCAGGGTGGTCCCCAGTTGACAACCACCAAGAAAACAGGACCTCAGTCCTACAACCGTATGGAACTGAATTCTGCCAACAACTGAATAAACCTGGGAAACAGATTCTGCCCTTAGAGCCCTCAGAAGAAAATACAGCCCTGCTGACCTCTTGCTTTCTGCTACTGGAGGCTCTAAGCAGAGAAACCAGCTGAGCTCTCCAGGTTGCTCGTCTACAGAATTATGATATAATAAATAGATATTGTAAACAAGGCACAAATTTGTGCTAGTTTGCTATGGCAGCCATAGAAAATTAACACGAACCTCTTCTGATGGGGGCCTGAGGAATCTCTCTGCTATTTTCAGCCTCACTTCTTTGTGCTTTTGGATAAGGCACCATTTTGGACAACTGGTGACTCTACAGAGATGGCAGTTAAGAGCATCCATCTTTCGTTCTAGGTTGGAGGGAATCATACAATGTGCACTGAATGAAAATTTCATTTGGATGGACTCACCATGCTTACTGTTCTACCCTCCAATTTTTTTTCACTCTGTAGACTTGGAAAGGTTTGTTTTCAAAATAAGAATGGTGAGTGCTTCAGGAAGTCTCTAGAAGATTGTTATTCAACTGATCCTACATAATAGATTAAAAATAACATGCTAGTTTCTTGGGGTGTTGTGAGAAATTACCCCATGCTGAGTGGCATGAAACAACAGAATTTTATTATTATATACTGTGTATTAAATAAATATTTATATATAAATATATATATTTATATATGTGTATATATAGTGTGTATGTGTGTGTGTGTTTTATTAGAGCAGAGAGCAATAATCTTGGAAGGGTTCTTGTAATCGCTAGGAGGCAGATGCCTTCCAAAACCCAACATTCTATAACTCTAAACTAGTTATTATATCCTTCTGTGATTTAATGAAAACATGATTTTTGTTCTATTGCCTTAAAATATTGTGAAATATTTTAGTTAAAATTTAAATCTCATCCACAGCCCAGTGCAGTGCTCACGCCAACAATCCCAGCACTTTGCGAGGCCAAGGCTAGAGTATAGCCTGAGGCCAGGAGTTTGAAACCAGCCTGGTCAATATAGGGAGGCCCTGTCCCTACAAAAAATAAAAATAAATAACTGGGCATGGTGATTTATGTCTACAGCGCATGGCTGTAGTTCCAACTGCTCAGAAGCTGAGGTGGGAGAATTGCTTGAGCCCAAGAGAGTTCAAGGCTGCAGTGAGCTAGGGTCGTGCCACTATACTCCAGCCTGGGTAACAATGAAACCCCCATCTTTAAAAGATCAAATCAAATAATAAAATTCATTTTATTTTAAAATAAATAAATCTCATCCACTGTGGCTTGGCACCACGTAGACAAAAACAATAGATTAACCTTTTGAAATGTTTAACTGAGGAAAGCACCGTGAGCTTAGATTTTTAAAATGCCTTCTTAGATGTTTCATTTTTCTTGCCAAAGCTAAAGTAGCAGGCAAACATTATGTGTGTACTGGGTTGAATAGTGTCTCACCCTAAATTCATGTTCACCTAGAAACACAAAATGTGACCTTCTGTGGGAATAGGGTCTTTGCAGAGGCTATTTGGCAAGTTAAGGGATGTCATACTGGATTAGGGTAGGCCCTATTCCATTGACTGGTGTCCTTATAACAGAAGGGAAATTTGGGCACAGCCACACAGAGGAGAAAGTCATTTGAAGACACATAAAGAGAACACCATTTGATGAGGGGGTGGAGACTGAAGTGATGTGTCTACTGCCAAGGAAGGCCAAGCATTGCTGGCACCCCAAAAGCTGGAAGAAGCAAAGAAGGAAGTGGCCCTGGAGCCCTAGAGGGAGCACAACCCTGCCAACACCTTGATTTCAGACTTCTGGCATCCAGAACTGCGAGATAATAAACGTCTGTTGTTTCAAGCCACTCAGCATGGGGTAATTTGTCACAGCAACCTAGGAAACTAGCACAATGTTATTTTTAATTTATTATGTAAGATCAGTTGAATAACAATCTTCTAGAGACTTCCTGAAGCACTTACCATCCTTACTTTGAAAACAAACCTTTCAAAGTCTGCAGAGTGAAAAAAGTTTGGAGGGGAGAACAGTAAGCATGGAAGCCCGTCCATTCTTACCATGAATGAAATTTTCATTCAGTGTACATTGTATGATTCCCTCCAACCTAGAACGAAAGATGGATGCTCTTAATTGATATCTCTGTAGAGTCACCAGTTGTCCAAAAGGGTGCCTTTACCAAAACGATGCCTTATCCAAAAGCACAAAGAAGTGAGGCTGAAAATAACAGAGATTCCTCAGGCCCCAATCAGAAGAGGTTTGTGTTAATTTTCTATTAACAATATCTTAAACAGTATCTATTTATTATATCATAATTCTGTAGATGAGTAACCTGGAGGGCTCAGCTGGTTTCTCTGCCTTAGAGCCTTCAGTAGCAGAAAGCAAGGGGTCAGCAGGGCTGTATTTTCTTCTGAGGCCTCTAGGGGCAGAATCTGTTTCTCCAGGTTTATTCAATTGTTGTCAGACTATATAGTATATATACACTATAGTATATATAGTCTATATACTATATATGTATAGTGTGTGTATATATACATATATACACATGTGTAGAGTGTATAGACTATAGTATATATATACTATATACATATAGCGTGTATATATATACACATATACACATATATGTGTACAGTGTATAGACTATATACTATAGTATATATATATACTATGTACATATAGTGTGTGTGTATATATACTATTTTCTCTATATATAGTATAAATATATTTATACTGTCAGAATGTTTCCCCAGGTTTATTCAACTGTTGGCAGAATATGTGTATGTATAGAACATATATATTTATATATAGTAAATATACATAAATATATTTATACCATATAGTATAAATAAATATATATATGTATGTACAAATATATATTTTTATATATTTATATATAATACATAAAAATTTATAAATATGTATATAGTGTATATATATATAAATTATATATGTTAATTTGATTGGGTCTGTATGGGAAAATGTGAATGGAGAGAATTTCTAATGCCAAAGGATTAATTAACGACAGAAATTTTTTTATGCCAAAAGGATGTATTTAACACTTGATTAATAGTCTAAAATTTAATTCACAATTTTTATTGTGGAAAATCAGCACACCTCTACAAATTACATGTGCCCACATGCTTAATTTGTGTGAACTTTGTTACTTTCCACTCTCACATTAAGACTCAAGTTTCAAATATTTGGATGACTGGAAACAACATTTTCACCAAGCCTGACTATTCAATATTTTGTATTTGCCTGGGTGTTTCATGACAGGTTAATTCATCATAGATTAAGATATTTCAACAACTTTTGTTTTTCACTTAAAATGCTGTGCGTTAGTATACTTTTTAAATGCTTCAAATTAGTCTTGAGTAACAATGACAGGTGGTATTAAAAAATTAAATGGGCACCCTCTTCATCCCTGTTTTGCCCTCTTTAAACGTCTGCTGCAGCCTAGAGAAGTACATCGTGCCCTGAAGGAGCAGCTAATGTCTGTTTAGTGTGCGTGATCCTGGATCCTGATTTGTCTTATTTCACCAACTTCTCCCTTTTCTTCTCCATCTTCCTTGTTTGTCTTCCTCCCTTTTGGTTTGACTTTGCCTTTTCCCTTTAGGGGGATGCGCTAATCAGATCTCTCTGGATTTCAGAAGTTCTGCTTCATTTTCTTTGTTTGTTTGTTTGTTTGTTTATTTATTTGACCGTGTCTCCCTGTATTGCCCAGGCTGGAGTGCAGTGGCACAATTTCAGTTCACTGCAACCTCCGCCTCCCGGTTCAAGTAATTCTCCTGCGTCAGCCTCCTGTGTGGCTGGGATTATAGACCTGCATCACCACACCCAGCTAATTTTTGTATTTTTAGTAGAGGTGGGGTTTTGCCATGTTGGCCAGGCTGGTCTCGAACTCCTGATCTCAGCCTTGACCTCCCAAAGGGTCTTGTTTTTTGAGCCTTCTGTAACAGCTGTGCAGACAGACATCGGGAAACTCCTCCTCATCTCTGAACCTGTGCGTCTCTTATTGGATCTCTCTACCTCTAGTCTTATTCTACTCTGATGTCTTTCCCAAATTGCATCCCAAAGAATCTAAGAATCTGTTTCTCCAACTCTTGTGACATTCAACAGATGTTGATTTACTGACATGACTTATGAGGTTCTTCATGATTGTTCCCTACTTACCCCGTGGTTTCATTCTTTGTGTCCCTACTCTGTGACCCCATTCCATACTGCAGGCAAAATGGAATAAAGGATTACTTACTTGCAGGTCTCTAGTTGTTCTGTGTTCCTTCTTTCTTCTAAGTCTTAGTACATTTTGTTTCCCTTTTCTATCTGGCACATTCTTTCCTTTATTTCTTTGTAAACATTTGCTATTTGTCCACATTGACTTAAATGTCACAGTCTCCAGGTAATATGCTCCGTCGTCTGAGGATTTCATTAGGGAAACTTTTCTGTACTACATCACTCTAAACTTTCCCTAGTTAGTGCATATAACTGAGCCTCCTAACGATCTGTTAATTTATCATATCTTCCCAAGGTTAATAGTAAGCTTGGATATGTCTTTATTCCCAGCGAGGCACAGAGAAATCAAGAAATACTTATCAAATGAATGTTGAAATGTGTAAGTAATGACTTTAACATTTGATAAGCATTGAAATTTTTTACAAGAGTGGTGTCCTCTTATAGACACAGCATGTGAA
Organism: Rhinopithecus roxellana; assembly: GCF_007565055.1. NCBI lineage: Eukaryota > Metazoa > Chordata > Mammalia > Primates > Cercopithecidae > Rhinopithecus > Rhinopithecus roxellana. The sequence continues at coordinate 40,391,574 of NC_044568.1, read as the reverse complement.
TGGTTGAAGCTCGTGGGCAAATCCAAGGCATGTCCTTTATAACATAGAATAGATGTTCTGAGAAGTGAAATGCTACTGGTAGTGAGCAAGGATAAGGGTTGCTGGTACAATTTTGATCGTAGGAAATCTAAGTCTGTTCTAATAGGTTCAGTTCAGAGGTCAGAATGTGGGTGTTAGTAGACCATCTAATTGTGATCACCATAAACATGCAGCCCCTCATTTGCAGGTCTCTCCACTTAGGCTGATTAATAGTTATGGTTTCCATGAGCCAGGTACAAATTGACAAATTGTGTTCTTACTGATGAGCAGAGTCATTTTAGATGCATTTGAATTAGAATGCTTCCTGGGCTTGTTTAATCCCTGCACAATTAACAAATACTCATTTTGCAATCTGCGCTGCCAATACTCTGTTTGGAACTGACAGAGGGACAGACAGAGGAGACTTTGTCGTGTTTCTCCCGATGATGGAACAGACTAGAACAGTGCAACTCAATCTTTGCATGGGGTCTCCTGGGGACCTTGTTCAAATGCAGATTCCGATTCAGTGCTTCTGGATTGGGGCCCAAGGGTCTGCATTTCTAATAAGTTGCCAGGTAATTTCAAGAACCCCTTGGAAACTTGCTAAACAGTAAGTTCCTAGAAAATAAGAAATGAGGCTTTTTAGTTTTTGTGTGTTTTTCTTCAACCCTTAGCCTTTCAAAATAGATGTGAGAAGGTAGGCTGGGGGACCCAGATGGGGACTTCAGAGAATGGATATTTGGCTTGTTGGCTGGGGTAAACTGACAAAGTTGAGGGAATGCTTAAGCCATTTTATATTGTTATATTGTTAGTTAAACAGAGCCATTCACAGATTTGTTTGCCTGCCTCTGTTTCCACTTTGGCTTCTGAAATTGCAGTATATTAAGAAAATATTAAAGGTTGTTGTGATGGTTAATTTTAGATGTCAGCTTGACTGGTTAGAGGAATGCCTAGATGGCTGGCAAAATGTTTTTGAGTGTCTTTAAGGGTGTTTTTGGAGGAGATTAGCATGTGAGTTGGAGGAGTTGGCTTGTGAGTTGGTGGGTTGGCAGGTAAGGAGTTGGCGTGCAAGTTGGCATGTAAGCTGGTGGCATGTGAGCTGGTGGAAGATCCTCCTTAATGTGGACAGGCATCTTCCATTCAACTGGGAACCTGGATGGAAAGAACAAAGAATGGCGAATTCTCTCTCTTCTTTTTTAGAATGGGATGCCTTTCTCCTGCCCTTGGATATCAGAACTCCAGGTTCTTTGGCCTCCAGTCTCTAGGACTTACACCAGCAGCTTCCTGGGGCTTCTCAAACCTTTGGCCTTGAATTGAGAGTTGCAGCATCTGCTTTCTTTGTTCCCAGACATTCTGAGTTAAACTGAGCCAGGCCACTGGCTTCTGTGGTTCTCCAACTTGTAGAGAGCCTATCGTGGAGTTATTGTCCTCCATCATCCTACCTGTCTATCTCCTACTGATTCTGTCTCTCTGAAGGACTCGGATGAATATAGTCGTACATGCCTTTTTCCTCTCTTACTTATCTTCAAATAATAAAAATAATACATTTCACTTATTTCCAGAGTAATTTCTCTGAACCCCTCTCCAGTACAGAGGCTGTTGTATTTTTAGTTCTGTCCTTGATAATTCCATGACTTAGCTCTAAAGAACACTTTTTCTCCTACAGGATTGTCCTCCAGATGAGAAACAGAAACAAAAATAACTCAAAAAAATGCAAGCATTTTGCCTCCACTGCCTTTTGCTTTTCCAAGTTTGTACTGAAAGAAGAAAACTACCACTGCTAACTACCACTACCACCAAAAGCAATACATTCCTATGCTTCCCTGCCATGCACTTTATTCTAATTTAGGGTCTAGATTGGCTAAAATTGCAATGGTTGAACTTAACCACTTCCTCCGAGTGGATTCGTTGCCACAGGTTCTTTTCACTTGAACTTAAAGGTTCTTTTCACTTGAACTTTTAACTCCTGTTGTCTTAGTTGGCATAAACAAAATACTGTGGGCTGGGCACAGTGGCTCATGCCTATAATCTTAGCACTTTGGGAGGCTGAGACGGGCAGATGACTTGAGGTCAGGAGTTTGAGACCAGCCTGGCCAACTTGGTGAAACCCCGTCTCTACTAAAATTACAAAAATTAACCGGACGTGGTAATGCATGCCTATAAACCCAGCTACTTGGGAGGCTGAGGCAGAAGAATGGCTTGAACCCGGAGGCAGAGGTTTCAGTGAGCTGAGATCATACCACTGCACTCCAGCCTGGGCAACAGAGCGAGACTCCATCTTAAAAATAAAATAAAATAAAATAAAATATATATATAGTGAAGCTGTATTGTCCACAGGAAAAAATAAATTAAAAAAATGAAAACAAATACCGATTAGCTCTGAATGCTCTCAGAAGGAGGCTGAAAGACACAGTTTTCCACATGGCCATTAGCAAGAATGGCTAAGATCTTTACCAAGAGGTAGATCTGATGAGGCGTGATTAGCTCCAGCATTTTTCTACATGTTTCTGCTGGTAGTTTCTCAAATCTTTGCTTTTATATACTTAAAAAAATCAGCCCAAATCTTTACTTAACATAAAACATATGATTTGATCAGCTTCAGTGCCTCATCTATGTTTGAAAATGAATATACTGTATTTGTGGTGCCCTTTACAGCTAGTCAGCAAACATGATCAGACTTTACCTTCTTGTTTAGTTTAATAACTTAACTTCTAGTTAAGTTTTATTTCAGAATAAAGTAGGTCTGTCAGATCTTATAGTCTGATTAGGGTGATATATTCAAAATTCTGACCTTCATAATAAGATCTGTCACTTACTAAATACCTCCTATGTGGCAGGGACTATGCTAAGTACTTTATATTTGTTGTATAATTCAATATTATAGCAGGACCAATTACTGGATGAGGTTGTCATATTTATTTCTCACTACCCTCCAGTCAATCAATGCACAAACCTTTTAGAAATAAGGTGAAAAGGAAAACCAAAGCCACATTCAGAAAAATAAACACAACACTCAAAGCCACATAACTAGCTAGCTATGGTTTAAAAAAATCAAATCTAGGCTGGGCACAATGGCTCACACCTGTAATCCCAGCACTTTGGATGGCTGAGGCGGGCGGATCACGAGGTCAGGAGATCGAGACCATCCTGGCCAACATGGTGAAGCCCCGTCTCTACTTAAAAAAAAAAAAAAAAAACAAAACAAAACAAAAAAAAACCCGTCATGGTGGTGGGCACCTGTAGTCCCAGCTGCTGCCCATTTCTAAGATAGGGCCTTCATAATGCAGAGTCACTTGAAAAATGGAACATGGAAATAGCACTGAAGTGAGACAACCATAGTTCAATTTCTGGTTTTGTCAGAAGAATGAGGTACACTTTGGAGAGTCACTAGTCATTTTACTTCTTGAGACTTCCTTTTTAAAATCTATAATGGAGAAATTAAGTTAGAGATTCAAACAATTTATTTACATTGCAGTCATGCTGGTAATTTATGGATTATATGGTGGTTATGGGCTGGGATTTTGGCTGAATACTTCCTTCTCTTGCTGAAAGGCATCTTTTATTTACCTTACTCTTTCATCCCACCCTTCTTTGCAAGACAAACAATTTTATCTCTAATCTCATCCCACTTTTTTCGTTCTTTGCTACCACATTTTCTGTTTATGAGTCCATTCTAATTGTTTGTATGCAAGAGACACAGCGTGGAATCATTGCAGTTTGAAAATATTTTTTTGAAAATTGACCCACCTCATGTGCAATTTCTTGGGTCCACTGCCAAATCTTGCTGTACCTTTGGTATGCTGTCAATTTAACAGAATTGTAACTTAAATGACAGTCTTAGCCCTGTGAAGCTGAACTTAGAATGTGTTTTATCCAAATAAGTGATCTGAATTAAATAATTTGAGCTGCTATTTAACTTCACTGTAGGCAGCAGGTTTAGAGGAAACCTGGCTGGTCCACCTTAAACCCAAATTCTACTATTGGGTTCTTGGCTGATGCTAATAAACCCTTAGACAACATCATTACTCACTTCATGCTATGACGCTGCAATAAATAGAGATCTGTTTATAACAAAGACCACTTGGTTTTTCTGCTTTGAAAGCAGAGTGAAAAGTTAATTGTAGCTCCCAATTCTAACTTGGGTGTCCCTTCTTATTTGGATGCCATCATTGATTTCACCTTTTGCTTAGATTTCGTGAAAATTTGTAGCCTCTGTAATGGTGATGGTTGAATAGATCAGGCCAAGCTCTGATAGACAATGAAGTTTTCATTAGTGAGCAGATGAATACACAAAACCTTTAGAAAAACTCGTAATCCTCTCTACAATTTAATGCACACCTATAATGTTCCAAGAACCACGCTAAATGCATGGGATATATTTCTCATTTAACTCTCAGAACAACTTTCAGTTGACAAATGGAAAGTTGAAGCACAAAGTTGGTTTTCCAGTGCCATTTTCTACAGGGTAATATAGTAACAGCAAAGCTAGAATTTAACTTCATGCCTGTATAATTTCAAACCTCATGCTCTTTGCCTCTGTCATGAATGCATGACAGTTCTGTGGGTTCAATTTTAACAAAAACGAAACAAAACCATGAGGTGTCCTTTAGCAAGAGATTCTCTTTTATGAAGAGCCCGAGTTAAATATTACAAAAGCATTAAAAACTGCAAAAATACTGCAGTGTGATTGCTCTTCCTCATCTAGGTTTTTCCTTCTATACATGAGTTTTCAATTATATTTAAATTTTAATAAATTCACTTATTTTCTTGTGAGCATCTTGAACTTCTATCACCCCTTCTATATTTATTAATGTTCCAAAATTCTTAAAAGTTATCGTCACAATTTAGCGTAAATGCTTGAGATAAAAATACTGCTATGTGCTGGTCTCCATAAATACGTTTCCTCATATTTTCCATCTTGCCATTGTTTTTTTAATGCCTGGCATGAAACTCTGCAGAAGGTCACACTTGCTCATTGCTCACTTTGCTGTTCTGACCGACTTACTTTATTCTAGTTCTTCAACGCTTTCTGACTTTTTCTCATGTTACTAGTTCTCACATTTCTTGTTTCTTCTCACCCTTGGATATTGACTTTCTTCCATCTAAACCATAATTTGTATTCACTCTCAATGACATTTTCTCATACTGTCTTGGAAAAATAATGTTGGTAGCACATTAGTGGATAACATTCCTAACCAAGCTTTTGTTTTGGCCCTGCAAAGAAAAGACAGTTAACATTCATTCTGATTTTTTTTAATGGTTTAAAAAGGTATCCTCTTGTTATAATAGCCTATATTTTAAAAACCATTAAACTTGGAAGTCAATTGGAATGTCACATAATAGAGCTTTCTACCAATATCTTCCCTTCTTAATGTATCTCTTTAATGATGATTATTTATATAATATACCTGACTATTCCAGTGGGTTACTGCTTTCTAAAGCAGCCAATCCATTTTGTATTCCACTCTTTTGGAATGCTTTTTCTTATATTAAGCAAAATTGTATTTCGTTGGTCTAAATTCTAAACCATGCAACCACATAGAACAAGTCAATTTCCTCTTACACAAGATAATATTTTAACATTTGTAAATAACTTTCACTATTCTAAATATTTTCATTTTTTTTTAATCATTCTTCATAGGAACTGGTTTGGAAAACTTTGTCTTTGTCTCTTGTGGGGTGGAAGGCCTCTGCTCTTTAAATACTTATTTTAAATGAACTACCTTGAATTTCAATGTGATCTGCTCAGAATAGAGTGAACCTATGTGATAGTTAATTTTTCTCTCCCTGCCTGCACCTATGACCTCATGGAAAGTTTCCTACAATCAGTTGACAAAGAGAAGACGGGGGCCTGGTATACACATGGCCTGGTTTCTGCATATCTGCATCATATGCAGGCACCACATAAAGTGGACAGCTGCCGCATCACAGCTCCTCTCTGAGATAATGCTGAAGCACAGTGGTGAAGGAAAGTCTTCTCAGTGGGCAGAACTTTGAGAAGTGCAATGGTTTCTCATGTTGCTTGGAAGAGGAAGTGGCCAGATGTGTGATTATATACTGATTCATGGGCTGTGGCCAGTGTTTTTGCTGGACAATCAGGGACCTGGAAGGAACATGATTGGAAAATTGGTGACCAAGAGATTTGGGTAAGAGATATGTTGATAGACCTCTCTGAATGGGCAAACAATGTGAAGATATTTGTGTATCATGTGAATGCTCATCAAAGAGTGACTGCAGCACAGGGGGATTTTAATAAGGTGGATAAGATGATCTGTTCTGTGGTTGCTGGTCAGCCTCTTTCTTTAGCCATCCATTTCATCACTCAATGGGCTCATGAACAAGGTGACCGTGGTGGTAGGGATGGTGGCTTTGTGTGGGCTCAGCAACATGGACTCACCAAGGCCAACCTGGCTCCAGGCATTGCTGGAGGCAGTACAGTGCAGAGGCACTGTTGCAGGCACTATCTGCCAGCAATAGAGAACAACACTGAGACCATTGATATGGCCCCATTCCCTGGGGTGACCAGCTAGCTGCCTGGTGGCAGGTTGGCTACACTGGATCCATTCCATTATGAAAAGGGCAATGTTTTGTCTTTATTGGAATAGAAAATTGGATATGGATTTGTCTTCCATGCATGCAATACTTTTGCCAAAATTACCATCTGTGGCTTAGAATGCCTTGTCTGTCATCATGCTATTCCACCCGGCATTGTTTAAGATCAAGGAACTCACTTCACAGCAAAAGTTCAGCAATGGGCCCATGGCTGTGGAGTTCACTGGTCTTACCATATTTTCTACTATCCTGAAGCAGCTGGCTTGACATAATGGTGGAATGGTCTTTTGAAGACTCAATTACAGTTCCAGCCAAGCGACAATGTCTTGGCTGGCACTGTAACTGGTCAGGGGTGAGATCTTCCAGGAGACTGTATATGTTCTGAATCAGTGTCCAGTATATGATGCTGTTACTCTTATAACCAGGGTTCATCATCTAGAAATTAAAGGATGGAAACGGAATGGCACCACCCACTAGTACCCCTAGTGACCCACTAGCACAATTTTTGCTTCCTGTTTCTGTGACTTTGTGCTCTGCTGGCCTAGCAGATTTAGTTCCAGAGGGAGAAATTCTTCCTCCAGTAAATACAACAGTGATTCAGTTGAACTGGAAGTTAAGACTGTGAACCAGCCACTTGGGGCTCTTCATGCCTCCAAGTCATCAGACAAAGGAGGAGTTAAGGGATTGGCTGGGCTGCTTGATCCTCGTTGCCAAGGAGGAAATTGGACTACTACTCTACAATGGAGGTAAAAAAGAGTATGGTTTGAAATACAACAGAGCCTTTAGGGCATCTCTTATTAGTATCATGCGATGTGGTTAAGGTAAATGGAGCACTACAACAACCCCGTCCAGGCAAGACAGCAAATGGACCAGACCCTTCAGGAATGAAGATTTGGGCCACCCCAGCAGATAAAGAACAAAAACTACCTGAAGTGCTTGCTGAAGGCAAAGAAAATACCTAATGGGTAGTGGAAGAAGGTAAATATAAATACCAGGTATGATCATGTGACTAGTTGCAGAAAGAAGGACTATAATTGTCATGAATTTTCCTCCTTATTTTGATATGAATATGTGTTGTGTGTGTATTTTTTTTTCTTCTCTTATTATCAAGGAGCATAAGACATATTGACTTTGTATCATAGTGTTGCAGTATTGTTAATTTGATACCATAGTATTTAAGTTAAAGGATGGAAAGAAGAAGAGTAATTATCACTTAAGGACTTTACCTCTTCTTTTGGGAAATGAGTTAGTACATTCTGGGTTGTAAGCAGGATAGTTGTATCATGTTAGGTGGAATTATGACCTTATTATTATCTTTATCTGGAGATCAACTGTGGCTTAAGGGAATTTGTGTGAATGCCAAGTTGATGAGGTGGACTTGAGAAAGCTGATTTTATATTTCAACTTGAATGAATCAGGGAATGCCCACATATCTGGTTAAACATTCTGGCTATGTTCATGAGGATATTTCTGGATGAGATGAGTGTTTGAACCAGTGGACTCAGTAAAGTAGATTACCCTCCCCCGTGTGAGTGGTCACCATCTAACCTGTTGAGGGCCTGAATAGACAAAAGGTGGAGGAAGGAGGAGCTTGCTTTTTTTTTTTTTTTTGCCTCACTGCTTGAGCTGGAACATCTCATCTCATCTTTTCCTGCTCTTAGAATTGGATTTTTGCTCATTTTTTTGTTTTTATTTTTTCTTTTTCACATAATTTTTCTTTTTCCTTCCTTTATGCTTCATTATTTGGTTGTATCACAATTAGTCTAACATCTCCGGTATTTTGGGGGACACATATTTTTCTGAGATTCTTCCTACGAAACCAGAAGGCATCTACAAATGGTAACACTGTGAACTGTTTCCTTTCATTTTCTTTTTAAAATTTCTGCTTTTATTTTAGATTTAGGAGGTGCAGATGCAGGTTTATTACAAGGGTATATTGCATGATGCTGAGGTTTGGACTTCTATTGATCCTATTGTCCAAATAGTGAACACAGTACCCCAGAGGTAGTTTCTCAACTCTTGTACCCTTCCCTCCATTTGTCCTTTGGAATCCCCACTCAGAGTGGGTTTATACCACTGGCTTACCTGGTTCTCAAGCCTTCAGATTCAGATTGAATTTCACCCCTGGATTTCACTGGGTCTCCAGCTTACAGATGGCAGATTTGGGACTTTTCAGTCTCCATAATTACATAAGCCAATTCCTCATAATACATTTTCTTATATATTTGTATATGATAATTATTATTTATATATGACAGGATATATATATATGTGTGTTTATATACATGCGTGTTTTCTATTGGTTCTGTTTCTCTGAGAACCCTGACTAATAAGAAAAGTTATCATCTTTGTTATAGACACTAAATATTTTGTTCATTTGGGCCTCTTTGGTCATAAGGTACAAAGCAATCTGACAAAAATATATTGCCCCTCAGAAAAGAATTTATATTAGGAGTTTACTGAGGTGTGCACCAGTTTAACTGGCCTCAGGAAGACCTGGAGCCCAGGACACAAACGGCTGGATGTTTTGAACCTAGCTCTTTTAAATTTTGTCTAGAATAATAGAGTAAATAATAGGGCCAGAGTACTGTGTATCTGTCTGACGTTTTCTTCTCAATACCTCCCTATGCTGTCCCTAGCCCTTCATCTCCTGCTGACTTACTTTTTGTGCCAACATTTAGACTTCAATTGGGTTACAGCAGTAACCTTGAAAGGGAGGCGGTGACCGTAGCAGTTCACAGTGTTATTATTTGTAGATGCATTCTGGTTTCATAGGAGGTAAGAATCTCAGTAAATTACATGCCCCCCAAAATACTAGAGAGGTTAGACTAATTATGGCACAACCAAATAATGAAACATAATGGGCCCTTGAAAATCATGGATGGAGAATTCAAAATGACATAGGAAAATGTTGATGATATAATTTCAGCAAAAATTGAAGGGCAAGAAACTGCATAACCTGTATGATTCCAATTACATTAAAAATGAAGACATCCACCTGAAAAATGAATATAAGCTTAATCATGATTATATGTAGACTGTAGAGTATAGATAATTCATAGTTCCCTCTGAATATCTTTCCAAGATTTCTATGGGGGAACATCTATTAATTTTTATCAAAAATAAAATCTAAAAGCAAAAAGTATAAATATGAATCAAATAAGTGTAAATTTTGATTATGAGGACTACAACACTTAACATATGTGAAAGTCTTAAAAGAGTGACTAGCCCACAGTAGGTGCTCAGTAAATTCCCTTTCTTTTAAAATTTTTTTCTGTTCAGTACTGAGCCTTTATATGAAAGAATCCATCTAGGATACTGCATACAAAGGCCAAATTGACATGGAATAAAATTTAAGTCAACCAAATAAGAATGAAATGTGTCATAGAGAGGAAAAAACATTTTATGGATTGGAGTAGCCTCTGAGCTGACTTTTACACTCCAGGTTTTCTTTGATTCCATAATCTACTCCAGTATGGTTTCATTAAATGTAACATAATAAAGGGAATAAAATTTACATCTAAATTCACAATAGTATATGTGTTTACATGTTCTCCAGGCTAATTGCCATTTCTGAACATCATTTAATGTGACAATACTCTTTAAAGCAGACTTATAACTTCACATGTAAACTTTTCCCATGAGGTTAAGGCCAGAGTATTAGAGTCTCCCCTGGTCTTAACTTATAGTTGTCTAGATTTGAGAGTGAGTAAATATTCTTCAATGTAAAATACAATTGAAGCCATATGGTAGAAATATTTCCTCTTTAGTTTTCTTTTTTTTCTAAAGTTGGAAACTCTTTGCTAGTTCGTTGTTCTGTCAGGAGTTTCTTTTCTTTTTGCTTTTAATTATCTTTGGCTTTTGTTTAACAGGTCTCATGTATGTGTTGGATCTATGCCCTCTCTCCTCCACGCATCACTTTGCTTTTCTTAGTTGTGAATTTGATGCAGTTTAAAGTCTGCCTCAATGTACCAATTACCAGCATTTAAAATAAAACCAAGCCACAGATTATACAAATGAAAGGAGAAAAAAAATAACAGCACTTTGTATAAACAAGGGCAGGGAGACAATTTGTTCTAGTCAAGGACAAATAAAATTAAACTCTACCCAAATTACCACATGTCAAGCTAATCAAGGAAATGTTGTTTCTTCAATTCTATTGTGCAAAAATAATTGAAATGACATTTTATAAAATCTGGCAGAGGTAAATGTTTTTTAAAGCAGGCCTGCAAACTTTCAGATATTTCAGGTCACCCTAAGAGCTATTTGTATTGTGTGCTCGACTGAAATAATTGGAGAGCATAGCTTCAAGATGTGTTTTTTCTGCTTGAGAGAATCAGGGCCATCTCTTGGGGTTCGAGAGTAAACCCAGGTATGTTAAAGGGACCTCCCAAATCCCTGAGGGTATCCTCATGAGAATCACTCAGTTACATGTTTTTGTTTTTTGGTTATTTCTATCCCTTCATGTTATCCATCAATGTGCTCTTTGTGAAACCCATTTACCTGTTGTGTTTTCTTGCATATTGTACATGAAATCGTGGTAATAAATCAACTTTCTTGAAATAATTTGTTCAAGTCTTATTCAGAAATTAATTTTGACGTTTATTGGGGCAATTAACAAGTAGAAAGACTAGAACAAAGATGAATAACATATTCATTCTTTTTGTTCCTCATTCTATTCTTTTCTGTGGTCAATACTGCTTAAGGTTATAAAATGAAAGTTCTACAAATCACAATCACATAACTGTCAGGCACCTTATTAAATTTCATTCAATCCCATACCAATTCTTAAGGGACCATCACTATCTTCCAATTTACACAAAAATTGAATAAAAACTGATAAAAAATTTATGGGAATGAAAAGTCATCTTAAATTTGATCTATGATTGCTGGAGAGAAAACTAGGCCAAGAAGTTTAGCCTATTAGGCAGAGGGGCGCCATGAACAGCTTGTGAACAGAGGAGTGACATGATTAAATCTGGCAGTGACACGCAAAATTGATTCTTTGATCATTGCTTGCACTTTGTTTTCTTTATTATAAAGGCATAACATGTATTGTAACAAGCCAAAGCATTCAGAGTGGGAAGTTAAATCATGGTGCGGACCTTGCTCACAAAATATTCACATGGAGTCTTTTATATTTTCTAGGCATCCTTGGAGTTGAGTGACTAGTTCTGGCTGCTGGTCTTCGGGTGACATGTGTCATGTTTGAGCTAAGGCAGGAAAGAGCTAATGTGTCTCCTCCATCCCTTTCTCCCACTCACTGGTAGCGTTGGAGGCCAGTGGTTGAGTTACAGGGTCAGGAGATTGAAGCTGTTGGTAGCAACCACAAGAAGTAGAGTTTTTCCAGAACAATGTCCAACAAGAAAGATACAGCCATTCTGGAGATCAATTTGGCAGTTAGTAGTGAAATTAAGAATGACATGATTATGGATTAGCAATGCCCACTTCTGGTTATTTGCCTTGTTAAAAAATATCATACAGGTCTATTAAAAAGAAGTGTCCAAGATCCATCAGATTTCCCCTTCTTCCCCTGCTGACATGCTTTTTGTGCTGAACTTTAGATTTCAATTGCGGTACAGTGTATTTATGGTAATGAACAATTTGAGGTGATCTGTGTGTTCATTTCTGGAAAAATAAGTAACATAATCAATAAGCTAGATACATATATAAAAATGGATAGATTTTAAATATACCATATAGCATAGATTTTATTATTTGTATAAATTTAGGGGGTACAACAGCAGTTTTGTTACATGGATATATTGCATAGTGGTGACTTCTGGATTTTAACTATCACCTGAATAATGTAGATTGTACCCACTAAGTACTTTCTCATCCATCACCCCCACCCTTCTGAGTCTCCAGTGTATATCATTCCACACTGTATGCCTATAAATGCATAGTTTTGAGTTATAAATTAAGGAACAGCCAAGAACTGTAGAATAGCATCATTTATATACCCTGAAAACACAAAAACACACATGTACAATAACATGATATGTTTTACAAGGTTACATATGTGACCAAGATGATGAGGAGGAAAGGGAAAGGAAATGGACACTAAAAGTTAAGTGAAAAATAAAAATAAAAAGTAGAACAAGAGAAGGGCTTTTCATAGAACAATTCAGAAATATGTTTAACTCTGCTTTGTAAATCTGAGGTGACAACAAAATTAGAAGGAAAAGATAATTACCTGTCCACTTCAAATTCTACCTTGTGATATGTCCACGTTAATACAATGGTGAGCTTCCTCCAATGCTGTGTTCACAACACCTTAGATTCACCTTTGCATAAGCCTATATTAGTTCAGTTGTTGGGACATAGCTCATTATCAACATGACCTTGGTCAGAGATTCATAAAACATAAGTTGAAAACTTTCTTAGCTACTAGTCTAAATAACCTCATTTTACCTAATGCTGACTCAAATGACTGAAATTACTTTTTCAAGCGAAAAGAAAAAATCAAGGGTCAGGGTCAGCACTGAAGGTCAGATCTCCCATATAGCTAATCAGCACTATTTCCATTATGCCCTGTTACACATAAGAATATGGGGAGTGTCTGAAAAAGATCAAAATAAACATGATCAATTTAAATACTAGACTAATTCATGTTATACCAATTATGCCTGCCACTTAACCATTTGAAAATTATATTTTAAGATGATTTTTCAAGTTCTCAGGCAATATTTACAGAGAAAACTGTGATGGTATTAGAGGCTAAGCTGTTGATTACAAACAGGAGAATTTTCGGCTTTATGTGATTTGCTTAGAGGCAACAAAATGAGTTGAAGTGGAAATAGTCCACTCTCTGACCCTATTCATCCTTATGGAATTTTATCCCTACGTTCAAGTAAAAGAGAGCTCTTTAGCTCTCATTCAGCCTTGTCATTATATTGGTTCAAACATAGGAAGTGTAAATAATTAAGAAACTTTAAAAGTGTCCAATTGTAAGTGCATTCAAAAACTTTTCTCCCCTTAAAAGGTGTATCTACTGGAATTTTAATCAGAGAAGACAGACATTTTAATTCTAAACTTATTTTTCCCATAGTATTCAGTCTCTGAAATATCTCCAAGGAAATTTGCGTACTATAGAGATGAGACAGATTCAAAGAGTGGGGAGAATTAACTCCTGAAACTGCCGCTCTTCCAAGTCTTTCATTGAAGGTGACTTTGATGATGGCCAGCATATGTGTAAGATAAACCATAATGTTCATTGCCTTGGTAAGCGAAATGGAAAATATATATGCTCTTTAGTGATTTTATATAGGTGTAATCTCTATGTTCCCATATAAATTTACAAATATAGATTATTTTGAGTAACATTAAAGTCTTTATAAACTCATGTCAAAGAAGAAAAGTAATAACAGATAATGAAATCACATGAAAACAGATGATTTCAATCTCATAATACTGTTGTCTGTATTCTGTATTTCAGTCTAACCTTTGATCTAGACTTCTATGATCATATAAGTACCATACATTTTAACTTTTTTATCTGAAATAAATCTTTTTGCTAGGAAATCCAGAAGTAGAATACAATCATTTAATATCTTACTTGGTCAAATAATGTTATTTAAATGACAGTTTTTAATGTTGGTACCAGAGTGCGAAGTTGATATTTTTTATGGGATTGTAAACTGATACAATTCTTATGATCAATTATCTATGTGAGTTAAAAGGTAACTTTTAAAAATCAATTTTATGTTTACCAGCTGTGTGACCTTGAACATATATTGGTCTTTATGAGTTGACTTAATTATACAATACCGCTACCCCAAGAGCTAACATATATTGTGCAATTACTGAGTTAGAATTATACTGAGAGGCTTACACATCACACTAGAACTGTGCAAGGTCAATGTGATTAGCTACTTTGAGTTTCAGTTTATCTATAATGTAGAGAAAATTAAGTTATCCACAGTCTCATGAGTAGCCAATGGCAAAGCCAGGAATTGAACCCAAGTGTGTTGTGCTGTACGGTCTAGGGCACTTTTCACCGCATACTATACTGCCTAAGGTTTGTCCTTTTCCTCAGCCTTCTGTGGCAAGGGCATCCCAACCTTGTGTGCTCTGTGAGCTGACATTGGTGCATTATTTCTTCTTCCCCATATATGTTTGAGCTTCCTTCTAATGTTACCGAAATGCCAGGGTTTCAGTCTAGATCTTGTTGCTTGCCTCACAGAAGGCCAATCACTGAGACAATGAGTATTGCTAGGAAAGGAGACTTTATTGGGTGCTGCAGCTGAGGAGAACAGGAGATCAGTCTCAAATCTACCTCCCTGATCAACTACAGTTGTGGAGTTACATAGAGGGGAAGGAATGTAACTAAGTGTGGACAAACAGGAATTAGAGAGGGGTAAGGAACATGAGTTGGCCAACAGGAAGCAGGTGGTCAGTTAGGCAATCATGACAGGTGAGAGGTCTGCTGTCTCATTGTCTAGATGCAATGATCTGATGACTTTCAGTTCCTTGATACTCTCTGGAACGCCTCATGGTTGGTTTTCTGGGAAAAAGGTCAAGTAAGATAAATTCAAGTTTCAAGATTTAAGACTAGAAGGGTCAATTCCTATGTTTATCCAAAAAACAGTAAACATCAGTTCTGTGAGACAGTTGGACTGGTTTCACTAACATACTAATTTAGGTCAAGGACAACTAGATTTTCGTCTATTTTTTTCTCTTTCCTTTTGATTTTTCAGAAGAAACAACAACAAGAACAACAAACCCCACATAGACTTTTCAAAACACAAATCTGGTTATGTTACTATCCCATGGTAAAAGTCATTAAGTGGTTTTTGATTGCTCTCAAATAAAGTCTAAAATACTTACCAAGGTTTTCAAACTTTGCTTGATCAGACCCCCTGCCATCTGCCTGGGCCCTCCTGCCCCACACGGTACTCTGAACTCTGACGCTCCACACATCTTCCATTACAAGTCTTTTACAAGCACTCTGTCTTTCCTTGGAGAGGTTTCTCCTACTCTTCACCTGTTTACTTTCTTAAGCAAATGTTTTCTCTTACATAGCCAGTCAGTTTCCATGGTTAAATATTTGAAATTAAAAGCATTGTATTACTTCCTTGCACTGATCTCAGTTCATGACATTTTTTTGTGCATTTGTTGACTATCACACAAAAAATCCACACTGCCATTCTATTAATCAGGGTTTTCCAAAGAAATAGAAACAATGAGAATTGTATATATTTTTAAAAAACAATTTTATGTCTACCAGTTGTATGACCTTGAACATATATCACATATAATATATAGAGAAGGGTTCTTATTTATTTATAACATTTCAGCTTCTATTTTAAATATAGGGGGTACATGTGTAGGATGGTTACATGAGTACATTGGACCCAGGCAGTGAGCACAGTACCCAATAGGTAGTTTTTCGGCCTGTGCTCCCTGCTTCTATCTCACCTCTGGTAGTTCCCATGTCTATTGTTCCCATGTTTATGTCCATGTGTGCTCAAGGTTTAGCTCTCACTTAGAAGTGAAAACATGTGGTATTTGGTTTTCTGTTTCTATTTTAGTTTGCTTAGGATAATGGCCTCCAGCTCCATCTATGTTATTGCAAAGGATATGATCCCGGTTTTTTTAAGGTTGCATAGTATTCTATGGTGTACATGGACCACATTTTCTTTATCCAGTCTACCGTTGATGGACATCTAGGTTGATTCCATGTCTTTGATGTTGTGATTAGTGCTGCAATGAACATATGCATGCGTCTTTTTGTGTAACAATTTATTTTCCTTTGGCTATATACCTAGTATTGGGATTGTTGGGTCAAATAATGGCTTTGTTTTAAGTTCTTTGATAAATCTCCAAACTGCTTTTCACAGTAGCTGGAATAATTTACACTACCACCAATAGTATATAAGCATTCCTTTTTCTCTGCAACCTTGCCAGTATCTGTTGTTTATTGGCTTTTGTATAGTAGCTATTCTGACTGGTATGAGATAGTATCTCATTGTGCTTTTGATTTGCATTTGTATCAGGGCCTTTACTAGGGAAATTGGTTCATGTGATTATGGAGGCTAAGAAGTTTCACGTTGAGAGTGAGGGCTGCTAGCACATTTGCAGTGCTTGAGGAGACCTTCAGCCTGCCACAGTACCGTGGGAGCCCCTCTCTGGGCTGGCTGAGGCCAGAGCCACCTCCCTCTGCTTTCAGGGAGGTGTGGAGGGAGAGATGCTGAGAGTGAGGGCTGCTAGCACATTGTCACCTCTCAGTGTGGTCTACAACAGAGATATCCAGGGAATTATGGCCCAATCTGAGTCCAAAGTCTTGGGAACCAGGGGTATCTGGGGAACCCACTCCCAATATTTCAAAGTAGGTACTTTCTATTTTTCCTAAGTGTTGGCCAGTCTGAGAAATAAAGAGAAAGAGTACAAAGAGAGGGATTTTACAGCTGGGCCACTGGGGGGGTGACATCACATATCTGTAGGTCTGTGATGCCCACCTGAGCTGCAAAACCAGCAAGTTTTTATTAGGGATTTCAAAAGGGGAGGGTGTGTACGAACAGGCAGTATCACAAAGATCACATGCTTTAAAAGGCAATAAAGATCACAAGGCAAAGAGCAAAATTAGAATTACTGATGAGGGTCTGTGTTCAGCTGTACATGTATTGTCTTGATAGATATCTTTAACAACAGAAAACAGGATTCGAAAGCAGAGAACCGGTCTGACCTCAAATTCACCAGGGTGGGGTTTTCCCCCACCCTAGTGAGCCTGAGGATACTGCAGGAGACCAGGGCATATTTCAGTCCTTATCTCCACCGCATACGACAGACACTCCCAGACTGGTTGTTTATAGACCTTCCTCCAGGAATACATTCCTTCCTAAGGGTATTAATTATTAATATTCCTTGCTAGGAAAAGAATTCAGCAATATCTCTCCTACTTGCACATCCGTGTGTAGGCTCTCTGCAAGAAGAAAAATATGGTTCTTTTCTGCCCGAGCCCGCAGGCAGTCAGACCTTATGGTTGTCTTCCCTTGTTCCTTAAAATCACTGTTATTCTGTTCGTTTTCAAGGTGCACTGATTTCATATTGTTCAAACATACATGTTTTACAGTCAATTTGTACAATAGTGGTCCTGAGGTGACGTACATTCTCAGTTTATGAAGATAACAAGAGTAAGAGATTAAAGTAAAGACAGGCATAAGAAATTATAACAGTATTATTAGGGAACTGTTAAATGGTCATGAAATCTTCACAATTTATGTTCAGAGATTGCAGTAAAGAGAGGGGTAAGAAATTATAAAAGTATTAATTTTGGGAACTGATAAATGTGCATGAAATCTACATAATTTATGTTCCTCTGCCGTGACTTCAGCTGGTCCCACTGTTCGGGGTCCCTGACTTCCAGCAACACAGGGAGCCACTGGTGCAAGTCCCAGAGTCCAAAGTCTGGAGAAACTGTAGTTCTTTTTTTTATTTTTTATACTTTAAGTTCTAGGGTACATGTGCACAACGTGCAGTTTGTTACATATGTATACTTGTGCCATGTTGGTGTGCTGCACCCATCAACTCGTCAGCACCCATCAACTCGTCCTTTACATCAGGTATAACTCCCAATGCCATCACTCCCACCTCCCCCCTCCCCATGATAGGCCCCGGTGTGTGATGTTCCCCTTCCCGAGTCCAAGTGATCTCATTGTTCAGTTCCCACCTATGAGTGAGAACATGGTGGTGTTTGGTTTTCTGTTCTTGTGATAGTTTGCTGAGAATGATGGTTTCCAGCTGCATGCATGTCCCTACAAAGGACACAAACTCATCCTTTTTTATGGCTGCATAGTATTCCATGGTGTATATGTGCCACATTTTCTTAATCCAGTCTGTCACTGATGGACATTTGGGTTGATTCCAAGTCTTTGCTATTGTGAATAGTGCCTGCAATAAACATACGTGTGCTTGTGTCTTTATAGCAGCGTGATTTATGATCCTTTGGGTATATACCCAGTAATGGGATGGCTGGGTCATATGGTACATCTAGTTCTAGATCCTTGAGGAATTGCCATACTGTTTTCCATAATGGTTGAACTAGTTTACAGTCCCACCAATAGTGTAAAAGTGTTCCTATTTCTCCACATCCTCTCCAGCACCTATTGTTTCCTGACTTTTTAATGATCGCCATTCTAACTGGTGTGAGATGGTATCTCATTGTGGTTTTGATTTGCATTTCTCTGATGGCGAGTGATGATGAGCATTTTTTCATGTGTCTGTTGGCTGTATGAATGTCTTCTTTTGAGAAATGTCTGTTCATATCCTTTCCCCACTTTTTGATGGGGTTGTTTGTTTTTTTCTTGTAAATTTGTTTGAGTTCTTTGTAGATTCTGGATATTAGCCCTTTGTCAGATGAGTAGACTGCAAAAATTTTCTCCCATTCTGTAGGTTGCCTGTTCACTCTGATGGTAGTTTCTTTTGCTGTGCAGAAGCTCTTTAGTTTAATTAGATCCCATGTGTCAATTTTGGCTTTTGCTGCTGTTGCTTTTGGTGTTTTAGACATGAAGTCCTTGCCCATGCCTATGTCCTGAGTGGTACTACCTAGGTTTTCTTCTAGGGTTTTTATGGTATTAGGTCTAACATTTAAGTCTCTAATCCATCTTGAATTAATTTTCATATAAGGAGTAAGGAAAGGATCCAGTTTCAGCTTTCTACTTATGGCTAGCGAATTTTCCCAGCACCATTTATTAAATAGGGAATCCTTTCCCCATTTCTTGTTTCTCTCAGGTTTGTCAAAGATCAGATGGTTGTAGATGTGTGGTATTATTTCTGAGGACTCTGTTCTGTTCCATTGGTCTATATCTCTGTTTTGGTACCAGTACCATGCTGTTTTGGTGACTGTAGCCTTGTAGTATAGTTTGAAGTCAAGTAGCATGATGCCTCCAGCTTTGTTCTTTTCACTTAGGATTGTCTTGGCGATGTGGGCTCTTTTTTTGGTTCCATATGAACTTTAAAGCAGTTTTTTCCAATTCTGTGAAGAAGCTCATTGTTAGCTTGATGGGGATGGCATTGAATCTAGAAATAACCTTGGGCAGTATGGCCATTTTCACGATATTGATTCTTCCTATCCATGAGCATGGTATGTTCTTCCATGTGTTTGTGTCGTCTTTTATTTCACTGAGCAGTGGTTTGTCGTTCTCCTTGAAGAGGTCCTTTACATCCCTTGTAAGTTGGATTCCTAGGTATTTTATTCTCTTTGAAGCAATTGTGAATGGAATTTCATTCCTGATTTGGCTCTCTGTTTGTCTGTTACTGGTGTATAAGAATGCTTGTGATTTTTGCACATTAATTTTGTATCCTGAGACTTTGCTGAAGTTGCTGATCAGCTTAAGGAGATTTTGGGCTGAGACGATGGGGTTTTCTCAATATACAATCATGTCATCTGCAAACAGGGACAATGTGACTTCTTCTTTTCCTAACTGAATACCCTTGATTTCTTTCTCTTGCCTGATTGCCCTAGCCAGAACTTCCAACACTATGTTGAATAGGAGTTGTGAGAGAGGGCATCCCTGTCTTGTGCCAGTTTTCAAAGGGAATTTTTCCAGTTTTTGCCCCTTCAGTATGATATTGGCTGTGGGTTTGTCATAAATAGCTCTTAATATTTTGAGGTACGTTCCATCAATACCGAATTTATTGAGTGTTTTTAGCATGAAGGGCTGTTGAATTTTGTCAAAAGTCTTTTCTGCATCTTTTGAGATAATCATGTGGTTCTTGTCTTTGGTTCTGTTTATATGCTGGATTACTGTTTATTGATTTGCGGATGTTGAACCAGCCTTGCATCCCAGGGATGAAGCCCAGTTGATCATGGTGGATAAGCTTTTTGATGTGCTGCTGAATCCGGTTTGCCAGTGTTTTATTGAGGATTTTTGCATCGATGTTCATCAGGGATATTGGTCTAAAATTCTCTTTTTTTTGTTGTGTCTCTGCCAGGCTTTGGTATCAGGATGATGTTGGCCTCATAAAATGAGTTAGGGAGGATTCCCTCTTTTTCTATTGATTGGAATAGTTTCAGAAGGAATGGTACCAGCTCCTCCTTGTACCTCTGGTAGAATTCAGCTGTGAATCCATCTGGTCCTGGACTTTTTTTGGTGGGTAGGCTATTAATTATTGCCTCAATTTCAGAGCCTGCTATTGGTCTATTCAGGGATTTAGCTTCTTCCTGGTTTAGTCTTGGAAGAGTGTAAGCGTCCAGGAAATTATCCATTTCTTCTAGATTTTCTAGTTGATTTGCGTAGAGGTGTTTATAGTATTCTCTGATGGTAGTTTGTATTTCTGTGGGGTCGGTGGTGATATCCCCTTTATCATTTTTTATTGCGTCTATTTGATTCTTCTCTCTTCTTTATTAGTCTTGCTAGCGGTCTATAAATTTTGTTGATCTTTTCAAAAAACCAACTCCTGGATTCATTGATTTTTTGGAAGGTGTTTTGTGACTCTATCTCCTTCAGTTCTGCTCTGATCTTAGTTATTTCTTGCCTTCTGCTAGCTTTTGAATGTATTTGCTCTTGCTTCTCTAGTTCTTTTAATTGTGATATTAGAGTGTCAATTTTAGATCTTTCCAGCTTTCTCTTGTGGGCATTGAGAATGCACTCCTTTTTGTTTTACAAGGCGATATGGAGATGTGATCATTCCTCTTCCTACAAGTATTAGCCTAATATTAAACTTATGTTCTGTTTCTGGTATTATGTGTCTATGACTTTCTAGGTGTCCAACATTTAAATTCAATGCTCAATCATCAAAATCAAAGATATTTTATATAATCAATTTCAAGGATATTTTATATGGCAATTAAACACTACACATGTAGTTTCAACAGTATACAGACCCCACCGAAGATATGACAACGTTGTTAGTGATGACGAAGTTTGCGCATGTGTAGGCAATGTCAATTATGCATTGATGGCTATCTAAATGACACTTAAGTATAAGACATATACCTTGATATTTAAATGTGAAAAAATTTATTTTAAGTCTATGAAATGTGGTTCATGCCAGGTAGGAATATTGTTTTCTATATAGTGATGGATGAATCAGCCAAGTTACTGTCTCCATAGAGCTTACATTCTAGTGTGTGTAGGCCAGTATGAAATAAGCTCAAAATAAATAAGACAATTCTTACCCATGGTATATACTAAGAAGTAAAGAAAGAGCAAAGCAGTAGGAGGTCAAAGGGGTAGGGTTAACGTGCTATTAATTGCACTCTCAGTGAAGGCCTTTCTGAGGATGTCATGAGTGAGATGAATGACACTGAGACCTGAATAGGGAGAGGAAGCCATGGGGGATGATACTGGGGAAGTGCATTTGAAGCAGAGGGAGCAACAAGTAGAAGGGCTCTTGATGAGGCATGAGCTTGGTGCTGGAGAAACATAAAGAAAATCAGCGTGGCTGGAGTTCAGTGAGTTAGAATGGTAGCAGGTGAAGGTGGAGAAGCAGGTTGTGAGGCTGTTTTTGCTTTAGTTTCTCTAAAGTTGAACTAGAAGATTAAGTATTCTTTTAGGAAAACACATTAGACACATTACTGCACATGGGTGTGTTTCATTTCAACCCTGTGTGGGGACTGAAAGCAGAAGGAAATAAGCCGAGCCTCCCAGGGTGCTTAGCATCTGTACTACATGCAATTTAGCACTTGGATATATGTCTCCACGTGTTGCTTGCAAATTTTATAATCTGTTTTAGCCTTGTCACTCTGAGGGGAAAGGGCCATGTTATATTGGTTCAATTAGTACGATATGGCTTCTCAAGGGATAGTTATGGCTGGGGGAGGCAGGGGGTAGAAGAGGGTTGATGCAAAATCAGCGTGTTTCCTGGCAATTATATTAACCGGTTAGCACTTAAAAGGACTATAATTGGAACATCTTTCTGGAGGGCAATCTTGAAATATGTATCAACCAATCTAAGTTTTTTTTAATGCTTTTATGTTGAAAAGTATATGAAAGAAATGATCAGGGCAAAGATGCTTCAACAGGGATGTTCATTGAACTGCTTTTTTTTTAATAGCAAAAAGTTGTCAGCAATGTAATGCTGGAAAACAGTTACTATAACATATTTAGTATTAAATTTGTGATGTAGATTTATACTTTTTGGCATAAATGATGTCTAAAATATTTTAAATGTAAAATATGGGCAGACGTAGAGTATAATTCCACCTTTGAGAAACAATAAGTTTCTGTACGTAAGAAAAGAGAAAGAAAAAACACCTGTCCATCTACAAATATCAGAACAGCAGTTATTACTTTGTATTGGGGTTATACATAGGCTCCCTTTTATCTTTATAGATGTTTATATTGTCTGAGCGTTTTACAATGAATATACATTTTGTACCTAAGATTATTAGAGAAAAAGCCTATTTCTGTGTTGAAAAATAACAAGGCAAGCTGCTTGTTGAGCAGGAGTTGAGTTAAAGGGTAAAACAGTGTATGCGGTAATGTCAAGAACACACTTGGGCTACATTCAGAAGACAGTGGCTCTGGCATTACACTTGACACAGAATAGATAACAAATGGTGAGTGGTTGTTATGGGTTGAACTGTGTCCCCCACAAAATCCGTATGTTGAAGTCCCAACCCATAGTATCTCAGAATGTAACCACAGTTGGAAATAGCGGATGCCGAGCGCACATCGCGTACAGCTTGCTGGCGGTGTTGACTGAGAGTCTAGAAGGGCTGGACTTGTGAAAGGATGACTTTGGCTAGGGATTTACTACCTCTGTCCTTGGAAGAGGAAAAGAAAAATCTTAAGAAGAAACGGCTAGTGCGAAGTCCACATTCTTACTATATGCATGTAAAATGTCCAGGTTGCTACAAGATTACCACGGTTTTCAACCATGCTCAGAGAGTGGTTCTTGGAGTAGGTTGTTTAACAGTGTTGTGCCAGCCTACAGGAGGAAAGGCCAGCCTCACAGAAGGTTAAGTTCCGTAATTCGAATTAATCTACCAAGATAATGTAATTACATTTGGTTTTGTAAGGTATACAACAGTGGTCTCCTATTTTGATGTCAGATTTTCAATAAAGTTTTGGTTATGGGCAAAAAAAAAAAAAAATCATCTTTACAGAGGCAATTAACTTAAAATGAGGCAGGTAGGGTGGGTCCTGCTTCTAGTACGGATGTGTACAAAAGGAGGAAAGTCCATGTGAGGACCCAGGGAGAAGGCAGCCATCTGCAAGCCAAGGAGAGAGGCTTCAGGAGAATCCAAACCTACTGACACCTGCATCTTGGACTCGTAGCCTTCGGAACTGTGAGACAGTGAATTTCTGTTGTTTAAGCCACCCAATTTGTGTTATTCTGTATGGCAGCTGTAACAGACTCATACAGTGGTCAAAAAATGATGGCTGCTGTTATTAAGAAGAGTTATTCAGCACTAGGCACTGCACTGAGGACTTTACATGCAGTATCTTATTTCTTCATCACATAATCTTGTGAATTAGATTCTATGATTCATGCATGTTTTGCAAAAAAAAAGTAACTGAGGCCTAAGGGTCTTAAATAATTCATCGCATAGCTAACAATGTGGCAGAGCTTGGTTTTGAATGTCGGTTGTCTGATGCTGTAACTTCTGCTCTTAGACGCTGCACTAATATTAGTACGACTTTGTGACGGTGCACAAAGTTAGGATCCAAGAAAGTTAACATGGCAACACCAATAAAATGGCACATTATTTCACTCTAGGTAATAAATGTATACAATATTTATATATTTTTTGTTGAATTGAAAAACTCTTCCTCTTTATTACAAGGTAAAGAGATTTCATGACATTTTGTTTGGTTTTGAACCACTAGGGGTATAATCTCATATAACTCAGTGGGAAGAGTAGTTGAGTACTGGAACTGGGACCAGGTCTCTTGGAAACTAAACAGAGACAAAGAACAAATAAAGGAAGCAGTCATTTGGAATTTGAAACCCTTATATATTCAGTGCTCCATGACAGTTTGCTTTTCTATTAACTTGGGGATGCTCTGTCATAAACTCTTCAAGTCAATCTTCTGAGGAAGGTCTTACCATCAGTGAAGAAACTTAGGTTCTGAGAGATGAAGCAACTTTTCTGAACTCACAGTTCCGGTCAGTGTTCTTTATCTCCAAAGTCAGACTGGCAGTGCAGACATATGTCTTCTTGCTCCCTGGCCATGCTTGAAGAGGACGGCCATGCTTACCCAGGGAATTAACCCTTTCTCTGTTACCATTAATTTATACTTATTTCTTGTTCACTCTTTAGAAGATATTCTGTATTTGACTGTATAGAGGAAAGTCTGAGTCCCTAACCCCTCAAAACTTTGAACTGCAGATAATTGAAACTTGGAAAGTTTACTTTCCAGAAATAACTTACTGGAGACTAATTTGGAGAAAATAGGAAATCCCACTTGTAATTCAAGATCTTAATAATGCCAATATTTAATCATTTAGTGAATGCTTGCAATGTGCCAGGAACCATGAAATGCACTTTCCCATTAAACATGAGGCATGTATTTCTCCAGCTTCTGAGAGGGTTGGCTGCTAACAGCTCAGAGCTGAGCCTCTCTCTAGAAATTTCCTTTAATCAAATGGGTGGCCCTTATCCAATGACTAGTTGATTAGGATACAAAAGAAACAGTATAGCTCTAGAGAAGTCATGCAGAGATCCCCCTAGAGTTGGCTGGGGCTTCTCTATGGGTTATCTTCTCCCTCTGTCCGATCCTTGTTCCTCTAACTGCTTTCTAATACACCTCCTGCACTTGAATCTCCACCTTAAAGTCTCATTCCTAGCGAACCTGATATAAATCAGAAGCCAAATAAAATTTCATCCCTCCCTCCCTTCCTCGCTCCCTCCCTCCCTCCCTCCCTTGACTTATTTACCAGATACTATTAAATGCCTGTAATTTGCCAGGCAATATTCAAGGCCTTGAGGGTATAGTGGAATTTCTGCAATTCCTGAAAGCAAGATCTCTATTCTCACAGAGTTCCTTACTGTTTCTACGTTTAAAGTGCTTTAGGCTAGTAGCACCATATCATTATTAAATGTTCTATAGTTACCTTTTAATTAAATGATAAAAAAATTACCCTAGTCAATATAAATCCTGATTTGGGTTACATCATCTTCCACCTTGAATTACTAAATAGGATCTTCCCAGGTGTTTCCTAACTAAAATCCCTTCATCTCAGTCTGCCCTGACTTTTCTCTTCTTCAAAAGCATGTCTGAT
The DNA here is from genome assembly GCF_007565055.1 of Rhinopithecus roxellana. Lineage (NCBI taxonomy): Eukaryota > Metazoa > Chordata > Mammalia > Primates > Cercopithecidae > Rhinopithecus > Rhinopithecus roxellana. The sequence continues at coordinate 40,365,831 of NC_044568.1, read as the reverse complement.
AATTTAAAGCATTCTCCTTAGCTACCTGATAGGATGCAGTTTTCATAGTGTGGCAAGCAGGCTCTTTAAAAACTGGTTCCATTCAGTTTTTTCAGCTTAAACTCTGATTACTGGACTACTATAATTTCTTTCCATTAGACCCCACTGATACCTCTTTTCCTTCTCTGTATAGAATAATTGCTATGATCATGTTATTTTCTTTATTTTTTATTTTTTTATTTTTTTATTTTATTATACTTTAAGTTCTAGGGTACATGTGCATAACATGCAGGTTTGTTACATATGTGTACTTATGCCATATTGGTGTGCTGCATCCATCAACTTGTCAGCACCCATCAATTCATCATTTATATCATGTATAACTCCCCACTGCAATCCCTCCCTCCTCCCCCCTCCCCATGATAGGCCCCAGTGTGTGATGTTCCCCTTCCCGAGTCCAAGTGATCTCATTGTTCAGTTCCCACCTATGAGTGAGAACATGCGGTATTTGGTTTTCTCTTCTTGTGATAGTTTGCTAAGAATGATGGTTTCCAGCTGCATCCATGTCCCTACAAAGGATGCAAACTCATCCTTTTTTATGGCTGCATAGTATTCCATGGTGTATATGTGCCACATTTTCTTAATCCAGTCTGTCACAGATGGACATTTGGGTTGATTCCAAGTCTTTGCTATTGTGAGTAGTGCCGCAATAAACATACGTGTGCATGTGTCTTTATAGCAGCATGATTTATAATCCTTTGGGTATATACCCAGTAATGGGATGGCTGGGTCATATGGTACATCTAGTTCTAGATCCTTGAGGAATTGCCATACTGTTTTCCATAATGGTTGAACTAGTTTACAATCCCACCAACAGTGTAAAAGTGTTCCTATTTCTCCACATCCTCTCCAACACCTGTTGTTTCCTGACTTCTTAATGATTGCCATTCTAACTGGTGTGAGATGGTATCTCATTATGGTTTTGATTTGCATTTCTCTGATGGCCAGTGATGATGAGCATTTTTTCCTGTGTCTGTTGGCTGTATGAATATCTTCTTTTGAGAAATGTCTGTTCATATCCTTTGGCCACTTTTTGATGGGGTTGTTTGTTTTTTTCTTGTATATTTGTTTGAGTTCTTTGTAGATTCTGGATATTAGCCCTTTGCAGATGAGTAGGTTGCAAAAATTTTCTCCCATTCTGTAGGTTGCCTGTTCACTCTGATGGTAGTTTCTTTTGCTGTGCAAAAGCTCTTTAGTTTAATTAGATCCCATTTGTCAATTTTGGCTTTTGCTGCCATTGCTTTTGGTGTTTCAGACATGAAGTCCTTGCCCATGCCTATGTCCTGAATGGTACTACCTAGATTTTCTTCTAGGGTTTTTATGGTATTAGGTCTAACATTTAAGTCTCTAATCCATCTTGAATTAATCTTCGTATAAGGGGTAAGGAAAGGATCCAGTTTCAGCTTTCTACTTATGGCTAGCCTATTTTCCCAGCACCATTTATTAAATAGGGAATCCTTTCCCCATTTCTTGTTTCTCTCAGGTTTGTCAAAGATCAGATGGCTGTAGATGTGTGGTATTATTTCTGAGGACTCTGTTCTGTTCCATTGGTCTATATCTCTGTTTTGGTACCAGTACCATGCTGTTTTGGTGACTGTAGCCTTGTAGTATAGTTTGAAGTCAGGTAGCGTGACGCCTCCAGCTTTGTCCTTTTGACTTAGGATTGTCTTGGCAATGCGGGCTCTTTTTTGGTTCCATATGAACTTTAAAGCAGTTTTTTCCAATTCTGTGAAGAAACTCATTGGTAGCTTGATGGGGATGGCATTGAATCTATAAATAACCTTGGGGAGTATGGCCATTTTCACGATATTGATTCTTCCTATCCATGAGCATGGTATGTTCTTCCATTTGTTTGTGTCCTCTTTTATTTCACTGAGCAGTGGTTTGTAGTTCTCCTTGAAGAGGTCTTTACATCCCTTGTAAGCTGGATTCCTAGGTATTTTATTCTCTTTGAAGCAATTGTGAATGGAATTTCATTCCTGATTTGGCTCTCTGTTTGTCTGTTACTGGTGTATAAGAATGCTTGTGATTTTTGCACATTAATTTTGTATCCTGAGACTTTGCTGAAGTTGCTTATCAGCTTAAGGAGATTTTGGGCTGTGACGATGGGGTTTTCTAAATATACAATCATGTCATCTGCAAACAGGGACAATGTGACTTCTTCTTTTCCTGACTGGATACCCTTTATTTCTTTCTCTTGCCTGATTACCCTAGCCAGAACTTCCAACACTGTGTTGAATAGGAGTGGTGAGAGAGGGCATCCCTGTCTTGTGCCAGTTTTCAAAGGGAATTTTTCCAGTTTTTGCCCATTCAGAATGATATTGGCTGTGGGTTTGTCATAAATAGCTCTTATTATTTTGAGGTACGTTCCATCAATACCGAATTTATTGAGCGTTTTTAGCATGAAGGGCTGTTGAATTTTGTCAAAAGCCTTTTCTGCATCTATTGAGATAATCATGTGGTTCTTGTCTTTGGTTCTGTTTATATGCTGGATTACGTTTATTGATTTGCGAATGTTGAACCAGCCTTGCATCCCAGGGATGAAGCCCAGTTGATCATGGTGGATAAGCTTTTTGATGTGCTGCTGAATCCGGTTTGCCAGTATTTTATTGAGAATTTTTGCATCGATGTTCATCAGGGATATTGGTCTAAAATTCTCTTTTTTTGTTGTGTCTCTGCCAGGCTTTGGTATCAGGATGATGTTGGCCTCATAAAATGAGTTAGGGAGGATTCCCTCTTTTTCTATTGATTGGAATAGTTTCAGAAGGAATGGTACCAGCTCCTCCTTGTACCTCTGGTAGAATTCAGCTGTGAATCCATCTGGTCCTGGACTTTTTTTGGTGGGTAGGCTATTAATTGTTGCCTCAATTTCAGAGCCTGCTATTGGTCTATTCAGGGATTCAACTTCTTCCTGGTTTAGTGTTGGGAGAGTGTACGTGTCCAGGAAATTATCCATTTCTTCTAGATTTTCTAGTTGATTTGCGTAGAGGCGTTTATAGTATTCTCTGATGGTTGTTTGTATTTCTGTGGGGTCTGTGGTGATATCCCCTTTATCATTTTTTATTGCGTCTATTTGATTCCTCTCTTTTTTCTTCTTTATTAGCCTTGCTAACGGTCTGTCAATTTTGTTGATCTTTTCAAAAAACCAACTCCTGGATTCATTGATTTTTTGGAGGGTTTTTTGTGTCTCTATCTCCTTCAGTTCTGCTCTGATCTTAGTTATTTCTTGCCTTCTGCTAGCTTTTGAATATGTTTGCTCTTGCCTCTCTAGTTCTTTTAATTGTGATGTTAGAGTGTCAATTTTAGATCTTTCCTGCTTTCTCTTGTGGGCATTTAGTGCTATAAATTTCCCTCTACACACTGCTTTAAATGTGTCCCAGAGATTCTGGTATGTTGTATCTTTGTTCTCATTGGTTTCAAAGAACATCTTTATTTCTGCTTTCATTTCGTTATGTACCCAGTTATGTATTCAGGAGCAGGTTGTTCAGTTATGTACCCAGTTATGTATTCAGGAGCAGGTTGTTCAGTTTCCATGTAGTTGAGCGGTTTTGATTGAGTTTCTTAGTCCTGAGTTGTAGTTTGATTGCACTGTGGTCTGAGAGACAGTTTGTTATAATTTCTGTTCTTTTACATTTGCTGAGGAGTGCTTTACTTCCAATTATGTGGTCAATTTTGGAATAAGTGCGATGTGGTGCTGAGAAGAATGTATATTCTGTTGATTTGGGGTGGAGAGTTCTGTAGATGTCTATTAGGTCCACTTGGTGCAGAGATGAGTTCAATTCCTGGATATCCTTGTTAACTTTCTGTCTCGTTGATCTGTCTAATGTTGACAGTAGAGTGTTGAAGTCTCCCATTATTACTGTATGGGAGTCTAAGTCTCTTTGTAAGTCTCTAAGGATTGCTTTATGAATCTGGGTGCTCCTGTATTGGGTGCATATATATTTAGGAGAGTTAGCTCTTCCTGTTGAATTGATCCCTTTACCATTATGTAATGGCATTCTTTGTCTCTTTTGATCTTTGATGGTTTCAAGTCTGTTTTATCAGAGACTAGGATTGCAACCCCTGCTTTTTTTTGTTCTCCATTTGCTTGGTAGATCTTCCTCCATCCCTTTATTTTGAGCCTATGTATGTCTCTGCATGTGAGATGGGTCTCCTGAATACAGCAGACTGATGGGTGTTGACTCTTTATCCAGTTTGCCAGTCTGTGTCTTTTAATTGGAGCATTTAGTCCATTTACATTTAAGGTTAATATTGTTATGTGTGAACTTGATCCTGCCATTATGATATTAACTGGTTATTTTGCTCGTTAGTTGATGCAGTTTCTTCCTAGCCTCGATGGTCTTTACATTTTGGCATGTTTTTGCAATGGCTGGTACCGGTTGTTTCTTTCCATGCTTAGGGCTTCCTTCAGGGTCTCTTGTAAGGCAGGCCTGGTGGTGACAAAATCTCTAAGCATTTGCTTCTCTGTAAAGGATTTTATTTCTCCTTCACTTATGAAACTTAGTTTGGCTGGATATGAAATTCTGGGTTGAAAATTCTTTTCTTTAAGAACGTTGAATATTGGCCCCCACTCTCTTCTGGCTTGTAGAGTTTCTGCCAAGAGATCTGCTGTTAGTCTGATGGGCTTCCCTTTGTGGGTAACCTGACCTTTCTCTCTGGCTGCCCTTAAGATTCTTTCCTTCATTTCAACTTTGGTGAATCTGGCAATTATGTGTCTTGGAGTTGCTCTTCTGGAGGAGTATCTTTGTGGCGTTCTCTGTATTTCCTGAATTTGAATGTTGGCCTGCCCTACTAGGTTGGGGAAGTTCTCCTGGATGATATCCTGAAGAGTGTTTTCCAACTTGGTTCCATTTTCCCCCTCACTTTCAGGCACCCCAATCAGACGTAGATTTGGTCTTTTTACATAATCCCATACTTCTTGCAGGCTTTGTTCATTTCTTTTTCTTCTTTTTTCTTTTGGTTTCTCTTCTCGCTTCATTTCATTCATTTGATCCTCAATCGCTGATACTCTTTCTTCCAGTTGATCGAGTCGGTTACTGAAGCTTGTGCATTTGTCACGTATTTCTCATGTCATGGTTTTCATCTCTGTCATTTCGTTTATGACCTTCTCTGCATTAATTAGTCTAGCTGTCAATTCTTCCACTCTTTTTTCAAGATTTTTAGTTTCTTTGCACTGGGTACGTAATTCCTCCTTTAGCTTTGAGAAGTTTGATGGACTGAAGCCTTCTTCTCTCGTCTCGTCAAAGTCATTCTCTGACCAGCTTTGATCCGTTGCTGGCGATGGGCTGCGCTCCTTTGCAGGGGGAGATGCGCTCTTATTTTTTGAATTTCCAGATTTTCTGCCCTGCTTCTTCCCCATCTCTGTGGTTTTATCTGCCTCTGGTCTTTGATGATGGTGACGTACTGATGGGGTTTTGGTATAGGTGTCGTTCCTGTTTGATAGTTTTCCTTCTGACAGTCAGAAGGACTGTCTGTTGGTCTGTTGGAGATTGCTTGAGGTCCACTCCAGACCCTGTTTGCCTGGGTATCAGCAGCAGAGGTTGCGGAAGATAGAATATTGCTGAACAGCGAGTGTACCTGTCTGATTCTTCCTTTGGAAGTTTCCTCTCAGGGGTGTACTCCACCCTGTGAGGTGTGGGGTGTCAGACTGCCCCTAGTGGGGGATGTCTCCCAGCTAGGCTATTCAGGGGTCAGGGACCCACCTGAGCAGGCAGTCTGTCTGTTCTCAGATCTCAACCTCCGCGTTGGGAGATCCACGGCTCTCCCCAAAGCTGTCAGACAGAGTCGATCGCGTCTGCACCGGCCCCCGCTGCTTCCCCTGTTGGTCTTCAGCTGTGCGCTGTCCCCAGAGGTGGAGTCTACAGAGACAGGCAGGCTTCCTTGCGCTGCTGTGAGCTCCACCCAGTTGGAGCTTCCCAGCGGCTTTGTTTACCTACTTAAGCCTCAGCAATGGCGGGCGCCCCTCCCCCAGCCTCGCTGCTGCCTTGCGGATAGATCGCCGCAGACTGCTGTGTTAGCAGTGAGGGAGGCTCCGTGGGCGTGGGACCCTCCTGGCCATGTGTGGGATATATTCTCCTGGTGTGCCTGTTTGCTTAAAGCGCAGTATTGGGGTGAGAGTTACCCGATTTTCCAGGTGTTGTGTGTCTCAGTTCCCCTGGCTAGGAAAACGGATTCCCTTCCCCCTTGCGCTTCCAGGTGAGGTGATGCCTAGCCCTGCTTCAGCTCTCGCTGGTCAGGCTGCAGCAGCTGACCAGCACCGATTGTCTGGCACTCCCTAGTGAGATGACCCCAGTACCTCCGTTGAAAATGCAGAAATCACCGGTCTTCTGTGTCGCTCGCGCTTGGAGTTGGAGACTGGAGCTGTGCCTATTCCGATCATGTTATTTTCTGTTCTTGAGACTTCCTACATTATTTTCTTTCTGAAAGGCCACTCTGTCTCCCAGGTCATCTGCAGTGCCTCCATCAATATTTCTACTTACTAATCTTCTGGTTTGAATGTCACCTTTTAAGTTTTTATTGTTAGCTATCCTCCAAATATCAATTGAACACAGTAGGACCATTTCTTTCTCTTCCATTCTCCCATGATACTTTGTGTAGCCATCCTTTGTACGTGTTACCAATTTTCATTGCAGCTACTTGTTTGTGTCCTTCTCCCTTAATCAACTGTTACATCCTTGAGTGTAATGACTATGTCTTGTTAATTTTTTTTTTTTTTCCAGTCGGAGTCTTGCTCTGTCACCCAGGCTGGAGTGCAGTGGCACCATCTCAGCTCACTGCAACCTCCGCCTCCCTGGTTTAAGCAATTATCTTGCCTCAACCTCTTGAGTAGCTGGGATTACAGGCACGTGCCACCACGCCTGGCTTATTTTTGTATTCTTAGTAGAGATGGGGTTTCACCATGTTAGCCAGACTGGTCTTGAATTCTTGACCTCGTGATCCACCTGCCTTGGCCTCCCAAAGTGCCGAGATTACAGGCGTGAGCCACAGTGCCCGGCATTAATTTTTATATCCGTAGGACTTTACAATGTGTATACAGCAAAAACTAGATATATTGCAGTTGAATGCATTTCTCATTCATCCAATTCACTACTGGAGATACAAAATTAGCATTTCATTCCACTGGATTTCCTTTAAACAATGAAAGTAATATTTTCATATTAGTTCCTTTAGGGTAAATTTCAAGTGAGGAGAAATGGATACATGTTGTTGTTAGCTCTTTTCCTTTATTTAAATGATATATTTCTTTGTTTTGGCTGCTATTTACCATTGTCTTGTTGCAGTGACTTAGTTCATAATGCAAATCTCTTCAGTCAATAGATACGCTTGAAATAGTTAGCTTGTGGTATCCTGTTTGAATAATTTTTCATCATTCAACCTTCCATCTGCATACCAAGTACTGTGGAACGGATGTGGGGGCTTCTGTTCAGAGAGGGGAATGACAGGAGAAGAAAAATTGTAATGAAGTTAAGGAAAAGGAAAATCTGGAAATGTTTTCCAGTTGGGCAGTGGCAATCATGGGTACCATAAGTAGTAACAGTTTAATTTTTAAGGATGGTTGTTTTCCCTGAAGACCTGCAGATATACAATAGGTACTGACTGGTATGTAAAAGTAGAAATGGTATTAGCGTTATCCCTTCACTCCTCCACTTCTACTTCCCCTTTCACTCATAATTAGGCACCTTGTGGATCATTAAATCTATTGCAATCCCCGTCTCCCCACATTGCATCTGCCTCTCCGTGTCCTCCCCTAAATCATGCCCCTGAAATGCTCCTGTTTAGTTTCCTCTTCCATCAACCTTCCAAGACTCCCCCACCAAATCAGAGCCATTTGTTTTTTTCTTTTTTAATCTCATGTTAGTTTGTCTGTCTCAATATTTTTATTCAGGTAACAACGTTTAATTATTTGTTCATATGCCTGTCTCTCCTTTACAATCATTGGCTCCAAAGAGAGGATGTCTTACCTTGGCATTCTTAGCAGTTTCTTAGTGAATGGAATAAAACAGTTGCTAGATATATATGTACTGAATAAATGATTAAATGATTCAGAAGAAATACTTATTGAGGGGTTTTTTACATATTACCTAACACAACTCTTCTAAAATGTCCAACCATTTCAACGATAATTAGTCTCATTGAAGAATATTTTGAAAAGATTAGTACATGGAAAAAGCACATTATAATTAGAAATACAATATATGTTTTTCTGTTTGTTTCTCTTCTGCCTAGAAATAAAAGCGTTTTTATAATTTAAGCCAGAAAACTTTATTTTTGGGTATAAGAGGATATCATTAGATGTGGCATAAACCTTTTCATATGTTGAACATTTCAGAAACTAGAGCTTATATGTTACTTAAAATGTCAATGATGGAAACCTTATGGAATCTAATTCTTCACGGAAATAAATGGTCCAAGTGTGCACAGTAGTCAGAATGTGAGGATTGCTTCAGATAGTATGTATTATGTGATATAAATATATATTATATTTTGTTTATATTTAATGAGTTTTGTGATTGGTCATTATTGTCCCACCATGTCCATTACTTTCTTTAAAAATATTGAGCAATGGCTAGTTTAACCTTGTATATACCTGCTCATTCTAAAATCTTTCTCTGTATATTTTTCAGTATTATGAGTTTGCTATTTTGTTGAGGAAAGAACGTGTTGGTCAAACTTTTAAATAATCTACTTTTCGGTATTATGAGTTTTTTATTTTGAGGAGGAAAGAATGTGATGGTCAAACTTTTAAATAATCTCCCCCCGAACCATTTGCGAAATACAAAATGTATGTCAGTGGCCCATATCAGCTATAAATGTTGAATGATATGGGTAAATTAGCTTTCCCTTAAACACATGTTCTGTACTCACCAATTGTACTATTTACAATTCAGTTTCCAGACTAGCTTCTTCTAAAGTGGAAAACCATTTCTGTCTAATATCTTTCATTGACTTAAAAAACAGAACTTTCTGAATATTTTAAATGGTGGCTTTGAAGAGTAGGGTCTGGTTATTGAAACAGAAATCCCCTAGAAATCACCAGAACATAGGGCACTGAAACTGGAAGGAATGTAATTCTGATGTATGGTTGTACTTGAGGCAAGCTGAACTCAAGAGGTGCTTAGGGAATTGAAAACCAAAATGTTCTGTCTTTAGTACTCAGTCAGGGTTAATGGAAGGAAAAGTATCAGAGTCCCAGCTAAGGCACCTGGTCCCTAAGGTCTGCTCTAGGTTACAATGTCATCTGCTCTGGCCTCTTAGGAGGTATGCAATTGACAATGTGATAAGAAGCAAACTGGAGAGAGAAAGAAGCTGTAGACTAAGAAACAGCACAAACAAGCTGATTTGGCTCACATGCAATACTCCATCTTGAAAATATCACAATACTACCACTGGCGTGTGTGTGTTTGTGTGTGAGTGAGAGAGTGAGATTATGTATTTACGATTTTGTTTTCCCAATAGACAGTTAATTCTTAGAGGGTCAACTTTTGTATCTTTAGTAACAAGGACAGTGGGACACACATCTCCCTACTCCCCAGCACCTCCCAAACGTGCAAATATGTAGGAAAAGAATGAGTTTCTTGCCTTTAATCCTACATTGATTTGACAGGTACTCAACTAATTATTGCAGAAGAAATGCAAGGAGGGAGGAAGGAAGGAAACTTTATTCTGAATTTTGACTTTTCCATTAATCTTGACTTAATCTTGCCTTTTTGTTGGGAAAGTCAATTCCTTCTTGTATCTGAGATTCTTCATCTGCAAAATGGTTAAGCAAGGCAGATTCATTTCATAAACATTTTCCAGAATTAATATTTTATCGTTCCATTGAAATCCGTAAGTATGAAAAGAAATAAAATTATAAAATGAATTTGCTGGTGAAGTACTTTATCCAATCCAATGTTGAGGAAGTAAATGGTACCAATATCTGCTGCCATTTTCAAACTTACTTATTATCAGCCTTTATTGAAACACATGGGCTGCCCTGCAGCTCATGTCACTGGACTGTCAGAGGGGCGTGAAACTGAGGAGGACCATTCAGAGAAAGTTACTTCTTTAGTTTCAAAGAAAACTCAAATGATGTCCAGCCTAGGTACCTTCCTTTTCAACAATGCCAACACTTTTTAGGGGATAACAAACTTCTTATGGAGGGCTTTCAGAATCACAGAGAATAGTCATGTGACACAGGGCAAACTTTTAAGAACAGGTTCTGGTTTTAATATTTCTGAAAAAATGTGTAAAATTTGTATAAGCTGTAGGAACTGTACAGAAGCTGAGAATATTGATGATAATGATGATTATTATAGACATTCTTTATTATAATTACTTCATCTTTTTTAAAATTATACTTTAAGTTCTAGGGTACATGTGCACAATGTGCAGGTTTGTTACATATGTATACATGTACCATGTTGGTGTACTGCACCCATCAACTCGTCAGCACCCATCAACTTGTCATTTACATCAGGTATAACTCTCAATGCCATCGCTCCCCCATCCCCGCTCCCCACAATAGACCCCGGTGTGTGATGTTCCCCTTCCCGTGTCCAAGTGATCTCAGTGTTCAATTCCCACCTATGAGTGAGAACATGCGGTGTTTGGTTTTCTGTTCTTGCGATAGTTTGCTGAGAATGCCAGTTTCCAGCTGCATCGATGTCCCTACAAAGGACACGAACTCATCCTTTTTTATGACTGCATAGCATTCCATGGTGTATATGTTCCACATTTTCTTAAAAAAATATGGAATGCTTCACGAATTTGGATGTCATCCATGTGCAGGGGCCATGCTAATCTCTGTATCGTTCTAATTTTAGTATATGTGCTGCCGAAGTGAGCACAATTACTTCATCTTTTAAGTGGAGATGCCCAACCCATTATCATTATTCTCTGACAGAAGCTCATAAAAAATGTTACTAATGCATTATTAATACATTTTAAAATCTTGTGATAAACTCAGTTTCATGTAGGAAGAGATGATGGTAAAGTAGATAGCACAGGAATTTTGGGATCATATGTACATATGAAATAAACACCAACTCAGTCTTTTAGTATATATGAAATGTTGGTAAATCAATAAACATCTCTGTCCCTGTGTTTGTTAATACAAATAAGAAAAAAAGTAACACACACACAATGTAAATATCTCTGAACCTCAGTTTTCTCTGTGTAAGTTGGTCTTTCTATTTCAATATCAGTGCATTTTGGAGGATTGACCAAGAAAACACATGGTCATCTTCTAATAGAGTGTTGAGAACAAAGGAGACATTTGGTTTTTCAGCCCAAATTTATTGAAATACCCATTATTTCCCAACAATAAATTAAAAAATCACAATCTGTGTCTGTATGAATATTACTATTTAGTTAATTCCTTTAAACTTCCCACACTTCTGAATTAACAAGAACATATACTCAAGGGAATATGTATTAGGATGGTGAATATTGACAAGGGTAGCATGGACTTGTCAGTTAAGAACAATGGTCTCTGTTCTAGGGTACAGGCAAAACAAAACAAAACAAAACAAACAAAAAAAACCCAATGGCAAGAAAGAACCCAATGCCAAAAGGGGCCGACACGATTGAAGAGCAGCCTTCATATTTTGATGGCAATAATTGTATTTGAAAATAACAAAAGTTAATTATTTGAATATAGTCTGTTATTAGACTTAGTTGTTTAAAAATAGCAAGCATTCCCTAAAAATTTCTGTAGCTTTTTCATGCCTTGTTTGAAACCTTAAGTCCGGAAGGAACCCAGCACTTGTTGAGCATCTTAATGTTGTATTTGTTCATTTAACTGTCTCAACAAACTTATTTGAAAGTAGCATTTGTAAGCATCCCCATTGTATAGATGAGGAAATTTGAGAAATTAAAAAATTTTCTCAGGGTCAAACATTTAATAAATATCTGACATGGAATTGAACTCAGATCTATTAGGTTGGTGCAATAACTTTTGCACCAACCAATCTAATAATTGGCCTAAAAAAGTTATCCCACTGCACTTTGTTAAAAAATATCAAAGAAGAAAGGAAAAAATATAAGTGGAATAAAATATTTGAGGGATGGAGTGAAGAAGAGAGAAATTCCTTGTACCTTTAGGATGACAATATGCACAATTTATCTTCTCAAATATTGCATATAAAGAATGGCGAACAAGTTGTCTGTCAAATAATAATGAACTCACAAATCAAAAATTTTTCACCAGCTGCTGAGTAAAATGATCACTTGGTCACTGCTCATTTAAGTTGTCATATTTTTGTTTACTTGAATTTATTTTTTCTCTAAATTATTTTCGGAGTTGACATTCTGTTATTTGCACAAAATATCTCAGTAGATCTTTGGCATTTTCCTTAGTATTGACAATAGTTTATGTAATTATGTGTAGGTGTTTCTGGATGCTTTGAAAACTGATTTGAATGGCTAATTTAGCCACATAAACAAAGGATGAGAAAGTTTCTGTGTCATGATTACATAAGTGTGAGCGTGTGTTTTCTCAACTGTTTAATTCTATCATGAATAAAATGACAGGGGCCTCTCTTAAGGCCTATAAATTGTCTATCAAAATAAGAGACAAGTCAAATGTAAAGAAGGTAAAGAATATAGCTCAAGCAGGGAGGAGAAGGAGAGCACCAGGACAAATAGCTAATACATGCGGGGCTTAATACCTAGGTGACAGCTCGATAGGTGCAGCAAACCACCATGGCACATGTTTACCCAGGTAACAAACCTGCCCGTTCTGCACATGTATCCTGGAACTTAAAGTAAAATAAAAAAAAAAAAAAAATATATATATATATATATAACTCAAGACTGCTCTCTTCATTCAGGAAAGGAAGGATGGGAAAATATTGTAGGAATTCTGTCTTCTTGGAGATAGGAAATTGTCTGGAGATACAGTGGTAGAAATCTCTAGGAATACAGCTTCCTAGAAATTCTTCCTTCCTTGCAGATTTCTGGCACAAGTAAGGCATACAAATACGCTATTACTGGTTGGAGATTTAGTCCCAATCGCACATTTCAAATTCCCTTGGAGGACTCTTTTTACCTGGAGAAGTTGTATCTCCATATCACACTATAGCTAAAACACGTATCACAGCTCTTGTCACTCAAGTATGAGCAGGGCCAAGAGAGGAAAGGGGAAAAGCAGTTCTAAATGTGGTGGTTTAAACATGACTTAGGTGACTCTCAGTATCCCCATTGTAATTAGCCACATGTGTTAAAAGAGAGTACTCAGTGGTATGCTTGATATTTTCACTGCTGTGAAATCTCCAGCCTCTTAAACTGTGACACGTTAAACTGTTCTAGAGTTTGAGCAGTTCAGATAAGCATCCTTCTTTTTAAAATGTAGGAAAGAGGAATGGGACCAAGAAGAGCCTAGTGCTTCTTTTAAAGCTTTTATATCTTACAAGATTTTTGTTAGGAGAAAATACGGTAGGTGAACGAGTGCATATTAAACAGCCCACTGTATGGCATTTGTGACACCTTGTAAATAAATTGTTATTAAAACTCCTAGCCTGTTATTAGCCTAATTATAATTATTCCTTAAATATAAAGTACATAATACGACACTAACAGAATAAATAAGCCAGCCAGAATTTTCATTAATCTCATGATGTTGCTACATTATAGGAGAAATTATAGCATATAAATTAAAAAAATAAGATGTTAAAATATATAAATAAAAATATACGGTATTAATGTTCTTAATATTAAGTATTCAGCAAATATCCTAAAACTCAATGCTATTGTTCTTGTTTAGATACATCTGTTCACTTAGAAATCCACGGGATCTGATGTAGTTTGGATATTTGCTCCACCTAAATCTCATGTTGAAATGTAATTCCCAGTGTTGGAGGTGGGGTCTGGTAGGAGGTGATTGGCTCATGGGGGAGGGTCTCTCATAAATGGCTTAACACCATCCCTTTGATGCTTTCCTCCCACTAGTGATTAAGTTCACATGAGATTTAGCTGTTTAAAAGTGTGTGGCACCTCCCACCTCCTCTTGCTCCTGTTTCCATGTGACCTGCCTGCTCTCACTTTGCCTTCTGCCCTAATTGTAAGCTTCCTGAAGCCTCCCCAGAAGCCAAGCAGACATCGCCACTATGCTTCCTGCAAAGCTTGTGGAACTGTAAGCCAATTAGATATCTTTTCTTTATAAATTACCCAGCCTCAGGTATTTCTTTATAGCAATGCATGAGCAGCCAAACACAGGAACCAACTCTCCCATAACGTTGCCTCAATTAGAACATAGCTGCCTCACTTGTGTTCTCCATCAAAGCTAGATCCAGGTTAGATGCAGTGTTTCAGGCAGTGGCTCCTGTGTACAAAACTACATACAGTTGTTCCTCCATAGCCATGGGTTCCATATACATGCATTCAACAAACTATGGATCTAAAATATTTGAGGGAAAAAACGGTGCTAAATTTGTACAGACATTTTTTTCTTGTCATTATTCCCTAAACAGTACAATATAATGCAATTTTCATAGCATTTCTATTATGTATTATAAGTAATCTAGAGATGATTAAAAGTATACAGGGGGATGTGCATGGGTTATATGCAAATACTATGTCATTTTATAGCAGAGACTTGAACATCTGCAGATTTTGGTATTTGCAAGGATCTTGGAACCAATCCTCCGTGGACACTGTGGGATGATTGCATCTATCTTTCTCTCTATTCTGTTTCCCATGAAACTGTGTTGAGAACCAAACCAGTGATCAAAATCACTTTTAAATAACATTTCCTTAATTATTCAGAGATTTTTGGTAAAAACTGAGTTTTTGTCAGTCATTCAAAAAACGCTCTAAAACTGCCCAAACTATCTTTTTTTTTTTATAACTTTTTAAGAATGGATGCATTTAAGTCTAGTAGCTAAGGCTTAGTCTCTTCATTTTCTTGTTATAATCAATTTAGGCTATTTATCTGCTGAAATAAAATAAAAACATAAACTAACTCAGAAATTAAAGACAGGCTTGTGTTGCTCGTCCTCCATTGGCCCTGTCTTTAAATATTTTAAATTTGTGCGAATAATCATGGTTGTCTTCATAGTGAAGTGATCCACATTTGATTAAGCATTAAATCACACATGAATTTTTTTTCCTGTGCTATCCCCTCTTGCTTCAAATTTCTGTGATTTGTATTGAACTTGTGTCATGTATGTCACTTGTACAATCCTATAATTTTCCTTTTTATTTGTTCACTCGTCATTGTTGGCATAAGAGAAGATTTGACCCCATCAGTTTTCTTTCTGTGCCTCAGTTTTAATGACTATATGCTTTAAAGAATAAATTCTAAAACTTTAATGGTTTTCTCTTCTGTTGCCTGAAAGCTGTCATTCAGATAGGAGCAAAACATTGTATTTTTAAACAAATAATAATGTTCCAATGTGTATATGATAGTGTAATGTGATGTGATTTGACAATTATACCTCAATGCAGAAAATACTATCTGTTATACTTCTAAATGGGAAAAATAGTCTTCATTCTGAGAGTAACTAGATGCAAAATGCTCAGTGGGATATTGCAGAATCTTTGTGATTTGGGGAAAAACTTTGACTCTTGATCTGACACTTCTTTATGTATCAGCTTTCATAGCAAGTGCATTAACAAGTTCTAATGTGACAACTTCTTCCTCAGTATAATTTTGGAAAACATTAAGACGGCCTACTCTTTTGGAGACTGCAAGGTCAAAAACATGGGAGACATCTATTCTGTACTCGTTGAGGAGATATCCATTGAATTCTGATGCTTCTCTCCATCAGAACAAAGAAAATAGTGCTTTCAGGGCCTCACAGGCAGTGATTTATTAGGGGATTTCTTAAAATGAACAGCTGCTAATTTTCTAATGACTGGAAATGAGGATATAAAAGGTATTTTTCAGGGGTGAGATTCAAGGCCTTGAAGAGCATCACTCCAAGAACTCACACACATACACGTGATTGTCCTCCCTCTTTACTCCTTGTTTCTCTTGCTTGGTTCTGTGGAGAACTTGCTACTAGCCTTTGGATGCAGACCTTATTTGATTAGGGCGAATTCCATTATGATACTTAATCTTGGTGTTTCTTTTGATAAATGCTTTAGCTTGGCATCTGCCAATATTCTTCGGAGGTCCAATCACTGGTGTACTTTTTATCCTATTACTTAAGTGTTGGTGATGACCGCTTATAACTAGAAGGGGTAAATGTGTTTCTCACATATTACAGAGTTTCATGCACATGGAAATTTGAAGCAAAAAAAAAAAAAAAAAAATAAAAGGTTGTATTAAGATTCTCCAGAGAAACAGGAACAGTAAGAGATATATAGAAATATAGAGATATAGAGAGATAGAGAATATCCATCAATCCATCCATTCATCCATCTATTATCCATTTATCTATCTATCTATCTATCTATCTATCTATCTATCTATCTATCTATCTATCTATCTATCTGTCTGTCTATCAATCAGTCATGTCCATCCATCCATCCATCATCTGTCTATCTAATCTATTTATCTATCTGTCTTTATTATACAGAATTGCTTCACATGATTATGGAGGGTGACAAGTCCCAACACTCACAGTTGGTAAGCTAGCTGGACACCCAAGAAAGCTGGTGCTGTACGTATTACCAGTGATGAGTTCCAGTCTGAATCTGAAAGCCTGAGAACCAGGACAGTTGATGGTGTAAGTTCCAGTCCAAGGTCAGGAGAAGCCTAATGTTCTAACGTAACATCACGCAGCCTTTTTGTTCTATTCATGTTTCAAAGTAATTGGATGAGACCCAACCACATGAGGGAGGCCAGTCTGCTTTACTCAGTCTACCAATTAAAATCTAATCTTATCCAGAAACACCTTTTAGACACATCCACAGTGACATTTGACCAAATATCTGGGCACTCAGGCTTAGGCAAGTCGACACGTAAAATTAATGATCACAAGGAGGGAGAATGGATTCAACAGGTATTTAAAAGTGTTCATAATAGAAAAGTATTTATTGTGTTTATGTGGCAGGCAGTATTCTGAGTGCTTTCGTTGTTATATCTCAGTTAAAACACTAGGTAAGAAAAGTGTCACCTCTGTGAGATGGTAACTATTATTGTCCTCATTTAGCAGATGAGAAAACAGAGGCAGAGAAAAATTTACATAATTTGCTGGCACTCATGCAATTGAGAAGTATCTGAACTGGGATTTGAACCCAAACTAACTCAGAGTTTAAGCTCTTAACTGCTATTGTAGAGTCCTCCTTGGGGACAGGTGATTGTAGGTAGAAAAAAAGAAATATGGGGAAAGGCATGCTGAATTGAAGAAAAAAAAAAAACACCTTTCTAGATGAAACTGAGAACCACATCTTCTAGTACTAATTATAGGTAGAGAACTCTGCTAAATATTTTGCAAGCATTATCCAATTTAATGTTACAAACCACACTGGAGATGAGAAGCCATTATATCCATTTTATAGCAAAGAAAACTGAGCTGGGTTGGAAGTGCAGCTGGGGCATTTTCGAGACTGTGATCTTAGATATATTCATCTGTCAGACTCTAGCTGATTCCAAACTCCTTGTTCATTCTATTAGGTTGTGCTACGAGAAAAAATTTTGTAAGCTTTAAAAGTGGTAAGTCAACTCAAGGCACAGCCAATAAACATTTATATGATTGTACATTATTTACCTAACTCTGCAGAGGGAGCCAGATTTCCTTTAGTGCAGTAACAAAGAATGGCTCCTACATATCCCCAGCAATTCTCAGGAAAAGGTGGGTATTATATTCTCTTAAATAGGCGTATTTTTCTCTTAGTCCTATTACTGGCAGCTTCTAAATTTAATAACAAAATGCTCACCTACAAATAAGAAGAAGAAAAGCTTAACTTGGCACAAGAGGAAAAAAAGTTCTATGATGTAACAGACCCAGGAATAGGTGATATTCATGGGAAGGTCACTGCCTGAGGCTGCTTGATAAACTCCAGCCCTTTCCTGTATCCACTGTTTAATGTTTAAGCTTTGGATGCTAAGAGTGGTTATAATAAACTGTCCAACAGCTTCTCACTTAGACTTCCCAAGAAGGTGACAAAATAAAATCATTGTAAAGCTGTCAAAAGAGAGGCTCATCATTGAAGTATATTTTGCTCAGTCACCATTTGAAACCAAGTATTTCCTTTAATCAGCTCTTTAGAGAATTTAACCAATGGAACACCAAGAGCCTCCAATGAACGTTTCCCATCTAAATTCTTTTTAAGAAAAATGCAGGCAAATTCCTGAGTTGTTCTGATAAGTCTCCTTGAGGTAAGGTCATCATAATTCTCACCCACATTTTTCCACTGTCTTGTCAGATGAATCCGTGAAATTCACAGATTAACCCAAGTCCCTCACTCAGACATTCTAAATGCACCAAATGTTCAAGTGTAACAAAAAATTACACATCCGGTAATTCTGCATGTTATTTATAGCCTTTCTGATAGAGGCGTAATTGATTCAGAAATGTAATTTACAGCTTGGCATCTCCGTTTCAAAGCCTCAGTTCTGTGACATCCACCAAGAGAGTAATCTCACTTTTGTGAGGAAGCAAAGATAATAATTGTAAAGAATTTTTGTATTGTAGCCTCATGCTTTTGCATAAAGTTTTTCTTGCTCCTTGTTTTTCATTTGCAAAGTGGGCAATATTCATGTCAGCCACACACTTTTAATTCCACAGAATGGTTTATGAAGACATAAATCGAGCATAAAGTTGATCAACAAACCCTAGGGTGATGGCAAATGGCTAAGGCAAGTTTCTCTTGCCCTCTAGTTTTAATTGCAACCCTCATAAGAAAACACTCTCTAATTTAACTAGGTAATCGTTCTCTTCAAAGAGAACATTTGTTATTTAGTGCCATTTCGAAAACTACTAAAGAATACTGGAATTTTTTTTTTTTAATCCAACAAGACTCATAAAACTACCTTTTCTTCTTCAGTCTCTGTCTTCCACACCCTTCTTAAATATAAAATTGATACCTTAATTATTGCTCTAGTCTCTTGTCTTGGGCACATTTTGAGGAGGATAAGCTTATGTGGAGGTATTAATTTCCTCTAGCTAGTGGGGGCCCAGCATAAGTTTTTATTGAAATAAGCCTAGGTATCTTACCCTCATCATCATGTCCAAAAATTAGAGTTATGTAACTGCAGGAGGAGCCCGGCTTAGTTCAACTTTGTATAATAAAGTTGTGAGTTGTTTTTCAGCTGCCACAGATCCCTGGGTTGCAGGTTTTGCAACCTGAGCATGCCCTGGTGAACCAAGAGTGCAACCATGAGTAGAAACAAAGTGCTAGTGTACCGGTGAAAGGTATCCGAGTTACTCGCGGTGAATCCGCATGGGTCTGCAGCAACCTCAATTCTTGCCTTCTCAGAAGAAAGAATTTGTCTCAGGAGCATTAGGCAGAAAAAGAGACTGAGGCACGTTTCAGAGAAGGAGTGGAAGTTTATTTTAAAAGTCTTTAGAACAGGAAAGAAAGGAAAGTATGCTTGGGAGAGACCCACGTGGGCAACTTGAAGGATAAACGTGCTGTTTAACCTTGATCCTGGGACTTCACAGGCTGGCCCCTTTCCCAGGATTCTTCCCTTAGGGTGGACTGCCCACATGTGCAGTGCCCTTACCCTTGGGAAGTGAACATGTGCAGTGTGGTTAGGAAGTTGTAGGCATGCTCATCTGAGGCTTTCTTCCCTTTTCTAGTGGAGTGTAACTGGGAGGTTATACTCTGCTATTTTGTCTTTTGATGCATAAGCCTGGGAAGTTACTTCTCTCTGGCACCTGCATTCAATGAACAGTTAGTGCAATAGGTGTGGACCATTAGGAAATGGCCTCTCCCTGGTGCCAGGTGCCAATTTATCACTTTTGGAGAGGCAGTGTGATCATTGCTGAGCCATCACCTGACATTCCCAGTGAGTGTGGGGAGAGCCCTTTCCTGCCCCGCTCATACCTGTCTGTAACACTTAGAACAAGTAACCGGAACTAAATTATGAAGCAGACACCTAAGGCATGTGCCATACTCCAATCAGATAGAGTCCTGGCATCACCCTATGGCATGATCCAGTCAGATCATGCCTCCCAGCATCACCTCATTGCAAGATCCAATCAGATCATGCCTTGTTATCCTCTGCTTATAAAACTTGCCTCAGCCTCCATCTTAGGGAGACAGATTTGAGCACTGCTTCCTGTCTTCTTGCCAGCCAACTTGCAATCAAGCCTTTCTTTTCTCAAAAGTAAGTGCCACAGTATTGGCTTCTTTGTGTATTGGGCAGCGAACCCATTGCTTGCTTGGTAATTATTATCCTAACTCTGGCCATGCATATTTGATCTATATCATGTAAGTTTACTTCAGTTTCTAATTAGAAGCCCAGGTTTCTCTTTGGTCATGAAAAATAATCTGTTTAGAACCATCCCCTTAGCATTGCTGGCCCACCCTGATTCCTAGGCCAGATTGTTATTTATGACACTAGGAACAGTTCTGGAAATTTCAACAGCTCCTTGGTCATTCATTGAGCCCTACTTTCTGGACTTGCTCTTCACTCCATGCTTTCCGTTCCTGCCTTGATACTTGTGTCTGACACTAATACGACTATTCAAGCATTGCCTCTGTCCTAAGAATCCAGCTGTGATGCTCCATGCCTGCAGATGTGATTTCTTTGGTTACAGACATGGCCAAGATAAAGTCAGAATTCACCGTGAGCCTTTGCATTTCTATTATTTTTTTTTACTTGACTCATCATAGAAAGTCAGAAATAAACTTCAAAGTATAATATGCAAACGAAAGTACACATAAGACAAATATAAACGCTGTTATTGTATTTGTATGTTTTCCAGTCAATATGTCATCTCTCTCTCCCTGCTCTGTCATCTATCTATCCATCCATCCATCCATCATCTGTCTATCATCTACAAGCTTGACATCATATTGTTAATGCAAATTTTATGTGTGATTTTCACTCAATATTTCATCATTTTTATGCTCCTATCTATAAAAAGTTTTGAAACCTTTTTCGTTTTGAAAAAGAAATGTTATTTTCTGCATTATAGATGTGTCAAAATTTACTTACCGATTTCCATATTTAGGCATTTTGATTAATTATCAAGTTTTTATTTTTCATAATCAGAGCTTGATGAATATCTTTGTACTCATTAAAACTCTCTATTGAGGACTTGTGTGTGAGGCCCTATTTTATGCACTAGAAATTCAACAATCACAACAGTTGAACTTAAGCACATCAGAAAAAAAGAAGTTTAGGGTAAAATGGGGAAAGAAGGGCAATTATATTACTATTTGAAAGGTGTTAAGGGCATACAAAAAGTACTGGATACAATTGGAAGTCAGAGGATACTTCAAGGGAGAGGCAGTCTCTAGACATAAATGTGAAGGATGAATAAGTGTTAACCAGATAAATGAAAATATTGGGAAAGAAGTTACTTTTGTAAGTGTAATGAACAGTAAGTGCAAAGTCCTACAAGCAATAAAAAGCGTAAGTTTGAAAAAGCATACGTAATTTAGAACATTTAGAACACTGAGTGTGGGGACTTTCAGGGCCAGATCATAAAAGGACTTCCACAAGATTTTAAGGAATTTATTTTTTATTCTGAAGACAGTGAAAGTCTTTAAAATGTTTTAAGCAGAGAGAAGCATAATTGAAAATGCATTGTAGAAAGAGTATTGGTAGCTTTGTAAAGATTGCACTGGGGAGGAGCAAGGTAGACTGGGGTGAGAGTTAAGAGATTATTCCCATAACGCAAACATAGATGATGACAGCTGGACCAAAGGTAGTAAAAAAGTGGGAATTAGAATGAAGAAAAAGAATTTTAAAAATTGCCTTGATATGACATAATAATTTTACTTAGTAAGTATGGGAGAAGAGGCAGCCAAGGATGATGTCCACTGGGGAAATTGTGATGCCATGTGCATAGAAAAGCAACAGGAAGAAGCCAGTTTGTGGAGATGCATTGGTTTAAAAGTTGTGAGCTATTTCTGAAGAAGAGGCAATTTCCCATGTGAAGTTTAAAAGAGAGATCTGAGTGGGAACAGAATAGAGATTTGAGTGAGAGATATATCAACTCTGATAATTTTATTGGGAGATAATTCTAGGAATGAAATTATTCATCAAAGATTGTTGATGCATTTGACACGGTGATATCTGGAAAGGTCACAGATGTTGGCCTGTTGGCACAATAATTTAGACTTTGGATCAGCCTATCACTGTATTCTTAGAAACCTTTTGCCCTCTGGGTCTATGCTTGAGCCCCATCATATTTCTTTCTCTCCATTCTACTGTTGCAGGACCAGCATTGTCTGAACCGTACTATATAATGATGACTCATTCCTCTTGGGATGGGGGTGAGAGGTGGGGGATGGGGTTTAAACACATGACATCTTTGAAGTATTGTTTTAGCATTCTGAGCAGTGGATGGAATATTTATATCAACAATAAATAACACAACAGAAGAAAGACTTTTTTCAATATCTGGCTTCTGCTCAAATTGTAGCCTCAGCTGTGATTCCTGAATGTCTTAATTAATGTCTCTAAAAGGGAGGTTTTACTAAAGCAAGTGAGACGCACCTTGATACATATCCATTTATGTATCAAGACTTATGAGCTGGGGGTGCTGACACTCCCTGAAGATCTTACCTCTCCTCTTGAAATGGATGATGTTTCCCATGCTGATCATGGGACCTGCATTCTTTCCATTATATCACCACATTCTCAGAGAAACAGAAAGCAATTAATTCATTAATCAGATGGTAAGTCATTGAGTGTTGGATACTTGGCTTTATATTAGGATATATTTGGAATTTTAGAAATGTCTATTTGTATAGTTGGGTAGTTTAACAATGTCCTGAAAGGACAGAGTGACTGGGAAGAAACACTGTATATGAATCTACTTCAAACCCATGATAAGAAGATTTGATACCATCTACCTAAGGAGAGTGTATGCTGTTTTGGTTTATGTAATAAGTACTATTAAATATCGAGTATTTATAAAGTACCCAGGCGTTATGTTAAACACTTGACATGTATGATCTCTTCTAAGTCTAATCACAACCTGTGGTGTGTATACTATCAGTATCATCTTGTTACAGAATAGGAAACCAGCTTAAAGATTAAGTAACTTGTTCAAGACTATACAAATGGTAAGTAGGGGAACCCATATTCAAACCCAGGCAACCTGATTCTAGATGAACTGGAGGTTATCCACGATTCAGGGTAAAATAGTTCAAGAGTGTCTAGAAAGAATCATTCTTTGTCCTCATTCTGGAGCTCACAGTAATAGTTTCACAAAGGAAGACAAGTATGGTAATGGTGTCAATGTGTATGAAAGACAAAAATTTCTAAATGTCTTGTAAAACACTTCAGAAGAGATCAGCCTCCTTGTATGATTTCCAGCAAGAAATTAGCAGATTGACCTTCTGATTCTTATCCTAATTATCTATTCTTATCTTTAAATAGCAAATATTTGTCTTCTATGGGCAGAAACTGAACAGTCACTGGGGTTAAACAAGTCGTAATCCACATGAAAAGAAAATAGTAATTTTTTTGAGAAGCATATGGGATTTCATTATTTTATTGGGTTCTTAAGGTCTCCACATAGTCAATGGATATTCACCAAATCCACAGTGGATATTGGCTGTAGCAAAAGGCCGGACCCCTCTGTTTGATTAGTAAAGAGGTACTTCAGACAGAGTCAATATGAACTCTGAATGTGACTGGCTAGTTGACAAGGGCCGTGGACAATCTCCTGTACCACTGAACTCTTCAGAGTCAGCTCTCCGTTTACTTTTCATCCTTGATTGACCTTTAAAAAGTTAGTCATTTTCATATTCATAGACATATATATTTTAAAATTCTTAATCATCACTTTTAATAGCGTTTCTGTAGTGGTTGGTGCTGTCTCTCATATAACAAGCTGGCATTAATCTCTTGATGTTTAATAATACTGATTAATTTTCCTGTAATATTTCAATATTCATCAGTAATGAATTTTTATAAGGGCTGATCTTTGAGTCTGTCTTTTGCCATCTAGGACAAACCTCAGTCGACCTGGTATGTCTGTGTATGGAAGATGATATTTGGCATTTAAAGACTTCTAAAGTCAAACAAAGGAAGTTACCCACTGTGTTGATATATGGATGTACTGTCAATAGTTGACACACCATGCTAAGATCACTCACGAACCTAAAGGATAAACCCAGAAATGTTAGCAAACCAGCTAACAAAAGGCAGTACCCACATTACAATTTAGGGTTTATTTGTCGGTATTTATCGGGGGGGTCAAGTGCTCTGCTTACCTAGAAGTACTGATTCAGATGCCTTTGTTCCAATAATCACCAATGATAATTTTATGAGGAAGTGAAAGTTTTGCAAGTAAGATTTCTTTATGCGAGCCTCTAGGTTAAGTGGCAGAATTGCAAGAATAGTTTGGGGTTCTTAAGTTGAAACCAAGGTTGAGCTTCTGTGAATGCCAGCGCTGGTCTTGGTCTTTTTCTAGCCTGGCGTATCAAAGGCTAAGTAGTCCACTGGACAATGAAATTGGTGAGCCTGGAATATTTATTTTCTGATAGCTGAATTATTCCCTTGCAATGCTAGTATTTTATGCAGCACTCATGACAATCATATGATATTCATAGACGTATTCATGTTGGAACTTAAAGCTGAATGTGTGTTGGGGATGTTGTTATGTAGTAATAAGAAAAGAAAAATAATAAAAGTAACTTTTGAGGTCAGAAAAACTCAGAGAATTACAACACTACCATTAGCTACCTGTGCAACTTAGACACATCATTTATCTCTGTGTTAAATAATTCTATTTGCTTACCCAATATCTAGTGCCAATTCTTTCATTCTTTCATTACTTCATCTGTTCTTTATTATTTATTAATGGCATAGCACTTACTTTGTGTTAGATCTGATTCTAAGAACTACACATATATAAACTCATTACTAACCCTGATTTTATTCAGGGCTGCAGTGGAGTTTGGAATACTTAATTCAGTGGCTTTCTTTACAGATATAAGTGGTTATGTGACATAGTTTTGGACAACAGAGATTAAACTTTGGGTGGGGCCTTTTGAAAATATTTTGGCCTTCTTATAAAAAGGGACAGACTTGGCTGGCACACAACCCTTTCCTGTTCACTCTCTGCTTTTTTATACTCCTTTATCTTCCTACCCAGAGCACATTTACAATGCCCAAAGGCCAGCAGCCATCTTGAAAGACTGAGGATAAAAGCCATGTGCTGGGCATGGCATACCAAGGAGCCCGAGTCCCTAATGGGAATGTTGACCCTTTGCATAGCATCTCCAGCCCACCCAGACTCTCTGTTCAAGAGAAACAATGCTTCACTTGTCTGAGCCACTGTTAGTCAAGTTTTCTGTAGCCTGTACCTGAACAATTTTAATTGTTAAGCATTCTTTGGGCTTCAGTTTGCTCATCCGTAAAATGGGAACTGTGTTCTCTGAAAGGATTGTTAGGATTAAACAAGATAGAACATGTAAAACACAAAGGACAGAGTATTGTCTAATAAACCCTAGTTCTCCTTGACATGTGCATATAAACCTTTCCCTATTCCAACACATGGGGGTAGGAAGAAGTGTAGGACAT
Source organism: Rhinopithecus roxellana (assembly GCF_007565055.1). Classification (NCBI taxonomy): domain Eukaryota; kingdom Metazoa; phylum Chordata; class Mammalia; order Primates; family Cercopithecidae; genus Rhinopithecus; species Rhinopithecus roxellana. Next base: position 40,340,210 of record NC_044568.1, on the reverse strand, counting down.
GAGATGATCTTGATGGTCATTAGTGTTTTATATTCATTTGTTTAGCTTATTTTTTCTTTTTGCAACTGTCTTTGCAAAAATTGTAAGTAGGAAAATTAAATCTGATAAATCTGATTTAAACATCCCCGCAACCCCTTTTTCTTGTCTCTTAATTATTACTGGGCTTTTGGGCTCCAACCTTGGGAGACATTTGGTTTACAGTTGAAATGATAATAGGCCTTCCCAAAACTCAACTGCTTTTGTAAAGCTAATGAAAGGACATCGGGCTAGGGGGAGGAGAGGAACCTGAAGATACGCAACACCACTATTGTAGATTGGTGGCCATCACTATGGTAGATGGGCCTTTGGGATATCTTTTCAGGTTTTTTGCATGTCTGACACCCATGGCTTCACCTGGACCTACTGACTCCACTAACCAGTCTTGTGGCCTCACCCAGAAGTGACTCAGCTAGAGGACAGCTTCTACCCGCTATGATTTCATCTCCACCCAACCAATCAGCAGCAAGTACCTATTACCTGGCAACCCCCACCCCTTCCTCCAAACTGCCTTTGAAAAACCCCTAACCTATGAGCTTCAGATGGCTTTGATTTGAGTATTAACTTTGTCCTCAAGTGGCATGACTGACCTCGTGTCTATTAAACTCTTTCTTTACTGCAGCGATGTGGTCTTTCTTTGTACAGTGAGCAGGAAGAACCCCTCAGGTGGTTACATTTTTTTCTCTTTTTGTTCTATATTGCCCCTACAGCCATTGCTATGAGGTATGACATCTGCACACTCGATGCATAATCATACCAAATTTGCCTTTTAAAATTTCTTCTTGGCCAGGCACCGTGGCTCACGCCTGTCATCCCAACAAACGGAGGCTGAGGCAGGCGGATCATGAGGTCAAGAGATGGAGACCATCCTGGCCAACATGGTGAAACCCCGTCTCTACTAAAAATACAAAAAATTAGCTGAGCATGGTGGTGTGCACCTGTAATCCCAGCTACTTGGGAGGCTGAGGCAGGAGAATCACTTGAACCTAGGAGGTGGAGGTTGCAGTGAGCCGAGATCATGCCACTGCACTCCAGCCTTGCGACACAGTGAGGCACCATCTAAAAAAAAAAAAAAAAAATTCTTCTTATACACAAAGGCAAGTTGGGGGAGGAACAATGTCGAGGTAAGACTAGAGAATGGGGCATTGCTACACTTCTGAAAAACATGTGCTTTGATGATAGAATAATCTGCTTTTGAACCCCATCTCTTCAATATATGAACTACGTGACCACACTGGCAAGTTGTTTAACCTTTCTGAGCCTCAGTTTCCCACCTGGAAACAATGAGGAAGGATAAAGCCCATCTCTGAGACTCCTTGTAAATGTTAAGTAAGTGAATGCCATTGGATGCATAGTGCCCAGACTTCAGAGAGGTTACGGAAGCATTCTCTTTCTTTGTCTACTTCTCAATTTTTTTCTCATTCAATATAGTTAGGCCCTTTTTGTTGCTGTCAGTGTTTGCAGCAAATTCCAAGAATTCGCTTAGAGCACACCCTCTGAAGTGACCAGAGAGAAGAAGGTCTTTGCATTGGGTAATTTCTGTAAGTATGGAGCTCCATTATGATAAAACTGAAATATTGTTTTAATGCCTCTCTCAAAAGGATTTGCTCTAAGTCATGCTTTGTACTGTGGGCAGGTGTATTTTATTTGTAAAACAGAAGATAAAAAGCTTTAAACAACAAAATTTCTGTTAGATACGGAATCCTAATAATGCATTCTGAGGAGATCAAAGTTTAGAAAATAAAGTGGAAATGCAGGCAAAAAAAAAAAAAAAAAAAGACAAATTGGAACCTCTCTCGTTATAGGTCACCCCTCATTGGCTTAAATACAATGCAGATTTGCTCTGTGCGAAATAACCATTGACATCAAAATCTTTGCAAGTGAGTAACCCAAACAGATACAGGAGAATTACACATACCTTCAAGCTATTTTCCTTGTCTGCAGTGGGTGGGTGGGGCATAAAGCGAATGGGAGAAAAAAGTGGTTGAAATCATATCAAGTGATGAAATTTCCAGCTCAAAAGATTACAGATTTTTGGTCACTTATTAAAATTCTGAGTGGCAGCAGATATCATCTGTGTTACAAGACAGTGGCCTCATGTGGTTCCCAAAATACCCAGAGATGGAGAGAAATATTTAGAACTATCCCCAGATGGAAAGTCTGCTTCTGAAGAGTGTTTTCTTTTGCAGCAGAAGAATTTCAGAGGGCATATCTGTCATATTAATTTAGACTGTTCCTTCTGATCTTCTCGGCAGATGGGGTCTGATCAGTGGGAGGCTTCTCTAAGGCTGAGACCAGGGCAGCCAATTTGTGCCAGACAGTCCTCCCTCCTTGGGAAGAGATGATTGGACTAAGAGTTAGACGTCCAATCCAAGTTAGATCAACCACTTTCTTTGACAATTTACAATGAGAAAAACAGAGACTGGAACGTGGGAGCAGAGCCAGAGCAATGGCAGAGAGCAATGGAACGTCTATTGACCCCTAAAACTGAGGTCCTAGGGGTTTCTCATTCTTCTCATTTATGCTTCAAATTTTCGCAGGAAAAATACCTATGCAACTACTCAGAACTGAATAATAAATGAAAAAAAATTTCTACAGTGATCATAGTATATTTTGCTATTGTCTTGTATTTCATGGTACTCCTATCTCTGACATCAATATTATACTACTAATTGACGTGGACATATAAAACACCAGAGATGAGTAATAGCTATTGGTTAGCAGATAGAGAATGTGCCAATAGATACTCATTAATAAAAATTAAACATGAGTCTCAAGAGGAAAATGAGGCTGCTTTGGACTGAAAGTTAATAGCATGAGCCAAGATGTCATGTAACAATTTGGAGATCTGCAAGGAATATTCTTGTGATCACCACAGTCCACCCACTTGCCCCACACAGATCTACTTTTCCACACGTGTTCAGGAAACAACTCCTTCATGGTTTCTGGAGGTCTTTCTTCTTGAAGAGAATTTCAAAAAGAAAGAGGTACATGGAATGAACTACAGCTTCTACCACTCCCATTGATCCTGGGACTGCCACTGGTACTCATCCTCTCCTTCATTATCTGTCCTAAATTCTTCTCACCTCTAGCCTTCACTTTCTCAGGACTAGGTAGCTTATCTGTTGGTGTGACCAGTCCTTCATACCTGAAGCATCTGAACTAAACTTGATTGATAATCATGATAATCATGCCCTTCTCAATGCAGGGTGGTTACATATATATGTGTTTACAGTTGTTCCTGGGCACAAGAGGACCAGGAGACACTCAGGGAATCACCTGGATTCCACATGTATTTCTCCCTGCCCCTATTGTGTCAAAGCAACCCTACTTCCTCTTGCTGATCAGGATAAATTACTCCTACAAGTATGCCAACTTCTCTTTTTTCTACTGGCCCCAGTAGAACAAACCCTGCTCAATAGAACAAACTCTAGTGATGTCTGCCCATAAGAGTATGCCTTTTTTGGGACCAGGACCTCCAGCCTTGCATACAGGGGCAGGAAATACAAAGTCCTTCTCTGGATCATTGGGAGTGAGGGTAAGTGGACACTCCTGCTTTCACCCTTTGGTTCTCAAGCCCATGTGTATTAGTCAGGGTTCTCTAGAGGGACAGAACTAATAGGATAGATGTATATATAAAGGGGAGTTTATTAAGGAGTATTAACTCACACCATTCCACATTGGTCCCACAATAGGCCACCTGCTAGCCGAGGAACAAGGAAACCAGTCTGAGTCCCAAAGCTGAAGAATTTGGAGTCCAATGTTTGAGGGCAGGAAGCATCCAGCATGGGAGAAAGATGTAGGCTGGAAGGCTAAGCCAGTCTAGTCTTTTCATGTTCTTCTGCCTGCTTTTTATTCTGGCCACTCTGGCAGCTGATTTGATTGTGCCCCCCCAGATTGAGGGTGGGTCTGCCTTTCCCAGTCCACTGACTCGAATGTTAATCTCCTTTGGCAACACCCTCACAGACACACTCAGAATCAATGCTTTGCATCCTTTGATCCAATCAAGTTGACACTCAATATTAACCAGCACACCATGTATCCTTCCTGTTGGGAAGGAAGCATCCTATATGGGTCTGTAATTTAATGGGTATATTATAGCCTGAAGAATGATACTCCATCCTTTCTGAAAGTTTCTTCTAAGCTGACACTTTAATTATGCCTTTAGAAGCTGTTTAAATGTTGTATGAATCCAGATGCTTCTGGAGAATATAGTATGTGTGATATGATCAGTAAATTCCATAGTCATGGGCTCACTCCTAGGCCTGTTGCTATAAAGCAGGTACTCTGGTTGCATGCTGTGCTAGGTAGGACTTCATGCTTGCGGACCAGGAATTTCCTAAGTCCCCAGATAGTGAGGAATAAACTGTCCATGAATGAAAGGTAAATTCATGGCTGGAGTAGTTGTTATCCCTGAGGTCTGTGAGGCACCTTCTTATGGTTGCCATAATTTCTTAACCTAGATTTTGAAGCTCCCAGTGATTCATCCTAACTTTATTTTTTTGAAGGTCAATTTTTCCACTGCTGTATTTCGTGAAGGCTATATTCTGGTTAGGACATGAAATTTCCTACTTGGTGCCTCAACAACATCTTGATAGGAGAAAAGGAAGGACTAACTCACACCTCTCAGACCCCTCGTAAATTAGAATTTAGTCTTACCGTCCTTTTTGCTTATTTGCTTTCTTTTTTGTATGTTTGCTTTATTGATACAGGAACTGAAATTGGAAAGAAATTTCATGCCATAGACTCATTTGCGTGTTGGAAAAAGGCATAGAGTTATTCAGGATGAGACAAGTAACTAAAGTATTCCAGTAATCCTCATAATCTTGACTTTTTGTTTTATAATCTTATTGCCAAAGCAAGCTTGAAGATTTTGTTTTCTAGAGAACATGGATCTTTTCCTAGACTAGACCTGTGAAGATTTTTGACTTGCTGTTTGCAGAGTATTGGAAAACTGAAGAACTGAGAAGAGACTACAAAATCCCTATGAGTCATAGGAAATGTTAACATAGGCCTGTATGGAAATAAATGCACATATTTTTTTTGTTTGCCAGAGTTCAAAGGATTTAACATCTGGTTCAATCTGCTGAACTAAACTTGAATAAGATCTCCTCTTCCTCCATTCCCTTTTTTCCTCAACAATTTTGCTACATGAAATCAAGCCGTGAGTTTTGTTTTGATTTAGCTCTAATTGGAGCCATGCTTTCACTGAATTTAATTTCAGTTGGAACTAATTACAGGGGAAAAGGTCATAGCTGTACTGAGAGTAGTATTCTGTTCAAAATATATTGGCACCGTATAATAATAATTCTACTTCTGCAGAGATATAAATGAATACGAAGATAAATTGCCAAAACATTCTGGATCTTCTTTTTGTTTAATTCAGTAGGGAAAAATCCATACATCGTTATTGACAAGAAAATCTTTCTTAGGTATGAATAAATATAAGCTTTTCAGTTGATTTGTGTCTATTTCCTGACAACAATTGGGGAATTGCCAAGAAAGAGACATATTTTGTGCCTTTTGAGCTTGAGATGTTGATACAATTGTGTTTCGATTGGTGTACCATGCTTACCTATATAAAATGCTCTTTTATATAATCTGACAGTCTGTCGGGGGAAAAGAAAAAGTAAAACACTCTCCTTTTTTTTTTTTTTTTTTTTTGAGGATAAAAAGAAATTTAAGTGCATGTACAAGAGAAGCATTTGTCCAAACTGAAAGTAAGTCTTTGACTTCAAAATTGTTGCATGATATCTTGGCTAATGCTATTACCTTTCAGTTCAAAGCAGCCTCATTTTCCTCTTGAGGTTCATGTTTGATTTTTATTAATGAGCATTTATTGGTGCATTCTCTATCTCTATCTGCTAACCATTAGCTATTATTCATCTCTGGTGTTTCATGTGTCAGTGTCCATTAGTAGTATAATATCGATGTCAGAGATAGAGTACCATGGGATTAAAGACAATAGCAAAGTATACTATAATCTCTGCAGAAATTTGTTTTCATTTATTATTCAGTTCTGAGTAGTTGTATAGATGTTTTTCCCATGAAAATTTCAAGTATGAATGTCTGACAATATGTGTCAGTTTCTCTACTGTGAGGGGAACTGATGCAGTATGAAGAACACAGATTAGATGAAACTTGAGGTTTCCTAGCCTCCCTTCTCAGTGTGAGCCTCTGCTCACATTTCCTTTCTTGCTCTCTTTTGGTGGTCATGGTGTGTTGAGAGCATTATTTACTTATCACAAAGGAGTAGGAGGTTAGTAACTTTGACTATCAAGTACCAAATGCTAATACATTTTTTAAAAAATCAGTGACTTCCATGAACCTACCAGGGTTGGGGACTATTCATCCTGGAATGCAATATATAATTTTTTTTTTTTTTTTTTGAGACGGAGTCTCGCTCTGTCACCCAGTCTGTAGTGCAAGGATGTGATCTTGGCTCACTGCAACCTCCACCTCCTGGGTTCAAGCCATTCTCCTGCCTCAGTCTCCCAAGTAACTGGGATTACAGGCAGGCTGCCATGCCCAACTAATTTTTTTGTATTTCAGTGGAGACGGGGTTTCACAGTGTTGCCCAGGCTGGTCTCAAATTCTTGAGCTCAGCCGATCCGCCTGCCTCAGCCTCCCAAAGTGTCAGGATTACAAGTGTGAGCCACCGCTCCCAGCCTGCAATGTATAATTTTAAGGCAGAGTATTAATACTAGAGGCCACATGCAGGCCCTGGAATATCCATTAAATAATAACTTTGATCCTAATATGAATGATAAAATACTTTATTTTAAATGAAGACTTCATTGCTTTGAAAATATATGTGTCATTCACATGCTGGGTATACGTGTTCAGTCTTGAAGTACCCAGATAGTGAACACGAAAATGTATGCAGTGGTGAAGGGAACCAAAGACCCATCAGAGTCAAATATTGTTATGCATTTTTATAAAATTATTGATGGAAAGGCCCCCTTTTATTTATTTATATGCTAATTTGTTTAAATCTTTTTGTCTGGTGCTCAACACTGCAGGCCTAAGGAAGAGAGTTACATAGGCGTGATTAATGGACCCAGAGCTGCCAGCCAGGCTCACTATTTGAACATAAGCAATCAATCAGTTAGTGGAGCAGCCCAGTTCTCTTTGGGGGCCCTGCAGTTGCCTTGGTCCTATACAGAGCTTGTTTATTCCAAAGCAGTCATTCCCATATAGAATGCCCCAAGGAGCAATCATGCGCCACTATAATTCAATAATTTTGCAGCTTATCCTATGAGTTTTCTCCTTGAGTCTTCTGGTCCATATAAACCCGTGAATTATGGCCTTATGTATTATTTCAAATGAGCTAATTGCTATCTCCTGGTAATAATGAAACCATTAATCAGGGTAACTAAACACAGTTCTAGTACTTTCACTGGAGAGGGGAAGCTTCTAAAAGAGTTGTACTTCACCAGGGTCCTATAACCCTATTTTCCTCTCCCACTCAACACACTGACATTTTGTAATGCTAACATGAATAAAGAATAATCATAATACTTAGCATTTATATAGCTCTTAACAAACATTCGCTAATTAATCCTCATGCCAGCTCTACTCGGCAAGCACCGTGTCTATTGTTATCCGTGCTTTTCAAAGCCTGGAACTGCAGAAATGTTAAGAGATTCTCAGAAAGGTTAAGAGACTTGCCAAAGGTCACAAAACAACATAGTAATGGAATTTAATTCCAGCTGAGACACATGTCATGCAAAGATGTGGTCTCTTGGAAGCTTGAAGGCCCATTAGTAATATGAGGCCTGGGCTATGGGAAAAACCCAGTCGTGTTGTGCAGAAAATATAATTCAGTAGCTGCAAACAGATGACATGCATTTGTCAATATATGGTGGAAGAAAGACACAGTCTGAGCCTCAATTTCTCAGTCTACCCTTGGTAGGAGAATGTATACCCTGCAAAACAGCTTTCTTCTGTGTTCTGCTCTTCTAAGATTGAACAATGAAATATGCAAAGCTCTTAAAAACTACTAAAAAGTCGAGAGGATTTCAAAAATATACTGCTTTTCTCTGGGATAGTGTCAGACTACTAGACTCCCCCATTGAGAAAGAATGTGAAAAGAGGTGGCAAATTTCACGTTTACAGACCCAAGAAAACTCAAGAGGGGTGATAATTAACAATTAATCAAAAATACCTCCTAAAGTCTACCTATTCAAATGAGGGAAAATGTCTTGATTTAAAATTAAAGGAATATTCCTTTTAATGGTCAATTTACACGAGCTAGTAATATAGAGTAAAATACATTGTAAACTGTAAAACTGTGTTTCAGAGGTTAAAAAAGTGAGATCAAGGACTGAACTCATAGGAGGGATGAGAAAATGTTTGGGGATATTTGAGATGGTTTCCCAAATGAAACACTAAAACTCAAATTTTATTTTCTCACAAATCATTTTCCCCCTACCATTCTATTTATTTATTTATTTTTGAGATGGAGTCTCACTCTGTTGCCCAGACTGGAGTGCAGTGGTGCGATCTCGGCTCACTGCAAGCTCCGCTTCCCGGATTCACACCATTCTCCTGCCTCAGCCTCCCGAGTAGCTGGGACTACTGGCGCCCGCCACCACACCCGGCTATTTTTTTTGGTATTTTTAGTAGAGATGAGGTTTCACCGTGTTAGCCAGAGCGTACCATTCTTTACCATTACAGTAATTAATGATGATAACATAAAAATTTTGTTTGATATTCTGAAAAAGAAAACTTGCCTCCCTTAATAATTTAGTTCTGGAACAGCTCAAAAAAAAAAAAAAAAATCTTCAGATAGGGAAAGTCAGATGGAAGAGATAGCTCTAATTAGGTTGTGAGATGTCATTAACACACTAGTTGCCAGAGAATTCTGAATACCTGCCATGCTGCCCACCCCCTTAAAACACTTAGTGCTGATGTGATAAAATCCCTTGATTTGTAGAGTAAAAGCGAGATAATCTGAGACTTTCTAAAACATTTTATGAAAGAGAAAAGGAAAGCAGAAACCAATTAAACCACAAGACCACAGGAAGCAAGAAAATCTGCCCATTACTCAAGCTGCATTAAGAGAATCATGCTAGTTTACAAAGCCTCTTATCTATTTATTGGCTCCAAATAGTTGGCATACTTTTCCAGACATTTTCCCTGTGCAAGATTACATACTTTGGATGTAACTGCATGTGCAAGATTGTGTACTTTGGACAAGGTAGATTTGGACTGCTTTTAAAGCTTACTTGGTTGAAAGTCTCCACTATCATCTGTCAATCAATATAGAGATATTTATTCTTAGCAGAATCTAATGTAACTCAGGTATTCAAATGTTTATTTCAATCCTATTGATCACTCCTCTATAGAAGATACAGTTAGAGGGATAATAGTGAACTTCTCATTGAAATGTCAGTCTTTTTGTTTGCCAAAGATTGATAAAATCTGTTAGAAAAGGGACTGTGTTTGGCAATAACACAGCTTACTCCTGAGTCATGGTAGGTTGTCTTAGAGGCTGGGCATAGCATGGCCTGAACGACCACCCTCCCTTTGTAATCTAAGAATATATTACGTAAGAACAAGCACACCAGTCATCAGGGGAAGCACATAAGAAGAAACCCCCTGTGAACTCAAACTTTGGTGGCACTCTTGAATCATTTGTGGTGAAATTTTAAATTTTTTTCTGTAATCAAACATGGGCTGCAACTTAGAATGACTTTAAATGAGATAACTGTGATTTTGTGTGGCATTGTCATAAATCACAACAGCCTTTTTAGGCATCAACACATAGTCTTCATCATCTTGTAATAAATCACTCAGAGTTCAAGGGTGAAGGTGGCACTTCATAAGCAAATAATACAAGATTGCATCATCTAATCACTGTCTTGGTATCAACCAGTATCCATCTTGCCTGCGTATTAGTGCCATATGGTGCCTTTGTCTGATAGGACAGAAATGTATTTGAATCATTAGTATGCTCGGGCTGAAGCCAACTGGGTGCTCACTTTCAATTCTGAAAAGGCTCTCTCTTAAAGGTGACTTATATTCATTATATTCTGATGCTTTGTCTATGTAAATTAGTAATCAAATATTCTAAGTAGGTGATGGAAAATAATTTTATCTACTGCTCGCATCCTAAATCATAGTTGTCAGGTTTAAAAGTCTGATTGGGGAGTTTTGTTAAAATATCTTCCTAAGTGTTAATTTGGTACATTTTCCAAGTTATTAAATCTTCTTGGAGCATATGAAAAAAATCTATATATGTACATGTAAAATTTATTTAGAAGGCAAATCAAATTGGATACAAAAATCCTTCACTGTGCTTAATTTAGTCAACTTCTTCCTCATGAGTTGAGCTAGTAGAATGAATGAACTTTAATTAACTTATTGGCTCCCTGGTCACATGATTGCTGTGTTAATCTATCATTTTAATAGGCTGTCTTCCATGGGTACTTTTATAAATGTTCGAAAAAATGAACCAACAAATTAATTTCTAATGATTCTCTATTTGCACAATACTTCAAATGGTATCCATCATTCTCTGATGTTAAAGTTCTGTAAAAGTGTGAGTAGAAGATGCAAATTCTCCTTTGATTCTAAACAATTTGTGAGAAAACTGGTAATTTGGGTAATGCCAGATAGAGAAGCTTTAGCAGTAAAACACATCCTTTTTTGTGTGGAGTTCTGACAAAACACAGTCATGTAACCATCACCACAATTAAAAGATGTGAGAGTTTCGTTTTCTTCCAGATTTCCCTTGTGCCCTTTGTAACTTTCACTCAGCAAAGTGCGCAAAAGATTTGTCCACGTTGTTGTGTGTAACCATGCTTCAATCCGTTTTACTGCTGAGTAACATTCTGCTCCTGTGGAATGGATGTACCACAGTTTGTTTATCCATTCACCAAGAGACAGTTCAATTGTTTCAAGGTTAGGTGACTATGAATTAAAACAGCAAATATTTATGTCTAACTTTTTGCATGAATCTTAAGTTTTCAGTTCTCATGAGGAGTGGGACTGTGTGGTCATAGGGTATATATACATTTCATTTATTAGACTTCCACACTTTTCCAAAGTGACAGTAACATTTTGCATTCCTATCAGTAATGTATGAGAGCTCCTAGTGTATATTTGCCAGCTCTTGGTATTATATCTCAGTTTTTTTTTTATTTGTTTGTTTTGATGCAAAATCTCACTCTGTCATCCAGACTGGGGTGCAGTGGTGTGATCATGGCTCATGGCAATCTCGAATTTCTTGCCTCAAGCAATCTTCCCACCTGTCTCCTGAGTAGCTGGGACTACAGGCTCGTGCCATCAGGGCCCAGCTAATTATTTTTTTTTCTTTTGTAGACACAAGGGTCTCGCCATATTCTCTAGGGTGGTCTTGAACTCCTGAGCTCAAGCAATCTTTCTGCCTTGGCCTCTCAAAGTGCTGGGATAATAGGCATAAATCACTGCATTGGGCCTCATTTTGTTTTTAGTTTGCATTTTCATGACTAATAATGTTAGGCATCATTCATATACTTATTTGCCATTCCTGTATCTTCTTTGGTGAATTGTCTGTTCAAATCTTCTGCCATTTTTTTATTGTATTGTTTGCTTTCTTGAGTTTTGCAAGTTCTTTTTCTATTCTGGATATATATTTTGGATACAAATCCTTTGTCAGATATGTATTCTGCAAATATTTTCTCAGTCTCTGGCCTGCCTTTGCATCTCTTAACTGTTCTTTTGCAGATAAGTTTATAATTCTGATTTATTCAACTTATCAATTTGTTAATTTTTTTAAGGATGAAGATTTTGATGTATGTAAAAAAATCTATGCCTAATCCAAGGTACAAATACTTTCTCCTATTTTTTTGTGGTGGAAACTTTATAGTTTTAGGCTCTCCATTCAGGTCCATAGTGTATTTTCTATTAATTTTTATGAATCATGTTCAGTATGGGTTGTGGTTCTTCTTCTTTTTCATATGTATGCTTATCTGTTCGAGTGGCATTTGTCTAAAAGGTTTCTTTCTCTATTGAATTGCGTTTGCATCTTTGTCAAAATCAGTTGTTGCTAGATGAACATTTTCATATATGCCTTTTAACAAATTGATGAAGCTCCTTTCTATTTCTACTTCGTTAAGATATCTAGAAAATCAAGAATGAATTTTCTAATTTTGTCTAATGTTTTTTTCTGCATCTGTTGAGATGAAATTGTTTTTCTTTATTTACTGTATTAGTAGGGTAAATTACAGCGTTTGTTTTCTGAATTTTCAATCCACCTTTTCTCCCTGAAATAAACTCCACTTGGTTATGTTATTATTATAATAACACTCTTTCTTAAGGTGAAATTTGCATCACATACAATTAGCCATTTTAAAGTACGCAACTCAATGACGCTTAGTGCATTTACAATATTCTACAACTATTGCCTTCTCTTTAGTTTGAAACTTTTTATCACCCCACAAGAACATCACATACCAATAAGTGATCATTCCCCTTTCCTCTCTGCCACGAAATCCTTGGCAACCATTAATCCATTGTCTAAAATAAATTAAATTTCTTTCTCCTTAGCTTTATTAAGGTATAATTGACAAATAAAAATTGTATATATTTCCGGTGTACAAAATGATGTTTTGATATATGTATACATTGTAGAACGGCTAAATCAAGCTAATTAGTATATGCATTACCTCACATACGTATAACGTTTGTAGTGAGAACACTTAAAATCTATTGTCTTAGCAATTTTCAGGAATTCAATATATTGTTATTACCTCTAGTCACCATGTTGTACAATAGATCTCTTGAACTTATTTCTACTGTGTAATAAAGATTTTGTGTCCTTTGACCAACATCTTCCCAACCATCCTTCACTCCACATCCCCATCCCAGCCCCTGGTAAACACCATTCTAGTCTCTGCTTCTACAATTTCAGCCTCCACATGTAAGTGAGATAATGAGCTTATTTGTTTTTCTCTGCCTGGCTTAACAAAGCATCTTCCAAGCTCATATATGTTGTCACGAATGACAGGATTTTGTTATTGTTTTTTAAGGCTGAATAGTACTCCATTGTTCATATACGCTGTATCTTCTTTATCCCTTCATCTGTTGGCAGGCACTCAGCTTGTTTCCATATCTTGACTATTGTGAATAATGTTGCAATGAACGTGACAGTGCAGACATCTCTTCAACATAGTGATTTCATTCCTTTGGATATAAACCCAATAGTGGGATTGCTGGATCATATATAGTTGTATTTTGAATTTATGAGGAAACTCAGTGCTGTTTTCCATAATAGCTGTACTAATGTATATCTCCACCAACAGTGTATAATTGTTCCCTTTTCTCCACACCCTTGCCAGCTTGTGTTACTTGTTGTCTATTTAATAATATTCATTCTAACAGGTGTGAGGTGATATATCACTGCGGTTTTAGTTTTCATTTCCCTAATGATTAGTGATGTTGAACATTGTTTAATATACTTGTTGGCCATTTGTGTGTCTTCTTTTGAGAAATGCCTATTCAGTTTCCTTGCTCATTTTAAAAATTAGATTATTTATTTTCTTGGTATTGAGTTGTCTGTATTACTTGTATATTTTAGATATTAACCTCTTATCACATGTATGGTTTGCAAATATTTTCTCTCATTGTGTAGGTTGTTTCCCTCCACTCTGTTAATTACATTTGTTTGTTTTGCTGTGCAGATATTTTTACTGTAATGCAAGTCTATTTGTCTATATTTTCTTTATTTGCCTGTGCTTTTGGGGTTGTATCAAAAAAATCATTGCGAGCCCAATTTCTAAGTTTTGCCTCTTAGTTTTTTCTAGTCATTTTACAGTTTCAGGTCTTACATTTAAATCTTTAATCCATTTTGAGTTGATTTTTGTGAGACAAGGGTCCAATTTTATTTTTCTGCATGTGGATGTTGTTTTCCCGACACCATTTATTGAAAAGATTATCCCTTTTTCATTGGTTTTCTTGTCACCTTTGTGAAAAATCAATTGACTGTAAGTGCATGGGTTTATTTCTGGGCCCTTGATCCTGTTCCATTGGTCAATGTGTCCGTTTTTATGCCAGTACCATGATATTTCGATAACTATAGCTTTGTATTGTATTTGAAAACCAGATACTGTGATGCCTTCGGCTTTGTTATTTTTGTTAAAAATTGCTTTGATTATTCTGGGTCTTCTGTGGATCCATGAAAATTCTAGGATTTAAAAAAAGTTTCTGTGAAACATGTCATTAGAATTTTGATAGGGATTGCATTGAATCTGTAGAATAGTAGAGACTATTTAACAATATTAATTATTTTAATGTATGAACATGAGATGCCCTTCCATTTAGTTGTGTCTTCTTCAATTTTTTTCGTCAATGCTTTATAGTTTTCAATGTGCAGGTCTTTCACTTCCTTGGTTAAATTTTTCCTAAGTATTTTATATGTTTTAGCTACTGTAAATGAGATTTTCTCAATTTTTTTCCAGATAGTTTCTTGCTAATGTATAGATATGCCACTAATTTTTGTATGTTGACTTTGTATCCTGCAAATTTACTAAATTTGTTCAGCTTTTTTTTGTGGAATCCTTAAGATTTTCTTTATATAAGATCATGTTGTCTGCCAATGAGACAATTTAACTTCTTTCCTTCCAATTTGGATGCCTTTTATTTCTTCCTCTTGCCTAATTTCTCTGGCTAGGACTTCCAGTACTAGGTTGAACTGAAGTGGTGAAAGCAGACATTCTTGTCTTATTTCTGATCTTAGAGGAACATCCTTCAGCTTTTCCCAATTCACTATAATTTAGTTGTGGATTTGTCATACATGGTCTTTATTATGTTGTAGTGTGTTCCTTTTATACCCAATTTGTTGAGAGATTTTTTGTTTATCATTAAAGGACACTGAATCTTGTCAGATGCGTTTTCTGCCTCTATTGAGATGATCATATGATTTTTTTGTCCCTCATTCTGTAATATGGTATATGACATTTGTTCATTTGCATATGTTGAACCATTCTTGCACCCCAGGAAAAATTCCACTTGATGAGATCATGATGAGCAATTTTTAAAATTCTGTTTCCTATTATTTTGTTGAAGATTTTTACAGCTATATTCATCAGGGGTATTTTCTTTTCTTGTAGTGCTTTTGTCTGACTTTGGTATCAGGATAATGCTGGCCTCATCAAATAAGTTTGGAAGCATTATCTCAATCTTTTGTAAGGGTTTTAGAAAGATTGGCATTTATTCTTCTTTAAATATTTGGTAGAATTCATTGGTGATGTCATAAGGTCGTGGACTTTTCTTTGATGGGAGGCTTTTTATTACCGATTCAACCTCTTTTCATCCTATTGGTCTGTTCAGCTGTTTTATTTCTAGGAATTTGCGTATTTCTTCTAGGTTATCCAGGTTGTGGGTGTGTAATTGTTCATAGTAGTCTCTTATAGTCCTTTGTATTTTTTGTGGCATTGGTTGTAATGTTTTATCTTTCATTTATTTTATTTGAGTCATCTGTTTTTCTTTAGTTAGGCTAGTTAAAGGTTTGTTGATTTTACTGTCAAATTCACTGGTTGTTCCTTCTGCTTGTTCAAACCTGTTGAAAACCTCAACTGAAATTTTCATTTCAACTATTGTACATTTTGGCTCTAGAAACTTGATCTCTCTTTTATGATTTCTTTCTCTTTAATGATACATTCTACTGGCTCATACACCATTCTCATTTTTTCCTTTCCTTCTTTGTCCATGAATTCCTTCAACATTTGAGCATATTTAAGATAGTCAATTTAGTCTTTTTCTACTAAGTACCATGTATGGACTTACACAGGACAGTTTCTGAATAATTTCTTCATTTTTTTTCCGCTGTGAATGGGCTACACTTTTCTGTTTGTGTGTGTGTGTGTGTGTGTGTGTGTGTGTGTGCGATTTGTAATACATTTTTAGAACTGGAGACTTTGAATATTGCAATGTGGTAACTCTGAAATCAAATTCTTCTCCCTCACCTGGGATTGTGGTTATTGCTTGTTGAGGGCTGCAATTATCCAGTTGTTTATTGACTTTTCAAAAATGGTTTTCATAAAGAATATATTTCTTGTCATGTGTGGTCACTGGAGTCTCTGTTCTGTTACCTCTATATTCAGCCAGTGACGGCTCAGAGATTTCCTTGAATACCTAGGTCTAATTAAAAAAGTAAAAAAGGCAGTTTGTCTCTTTAAATTATTTTGACATACACTGACCAGGAAGTTGCTTCAGTTCGAGGGTTTTCCCCTCAATGTGTTTAGCAGTGTCTTTTTTTGATTCTGATATCAAGTTAATTCTGTGTTCATAAAATAAACTGGGAAATATTTCTGCTCTTTATCTTTTGTGTAGGATTATTTATTCTTTAAGTGATTATTGTAATTTATCAGTGAAGCCATTTAGGCCAGTAATGTGTAAGGTTTTGGACTACAAATTAGTTTTCTTTTACAGACGTAGAACTTTTCGGGTAAACTGTTTCTTTTGAGTGAGCTTCATTAATTAATGACTTTCATAAATTTTCTTTAACAGATGTAGAACTTTTCAGGTAAACTATTTTTTCCTGAATGAGCTTCATTAATTAATGATTTTCAATATATTGTTAACTTCATATAAGTTGTTATATTTTAATGGCAATGAATGTGTAGATTAACAAACCCCCCAATTTTTTTTTTTTTTTTTTTTTTTGAGACAGAGTCTTGCTTTGTCGCCCAGACTGGAGTAGTTCAGTGGCATGATCTCACCTTGCTGCAACCTCTGCCTCTCAAGTTCAAGCAATTCTCATGACTCAGCCTTCTGAGTAACAGGGATTGCAGATGTGCGCCACCACACCCAGCTAATTTTTGTATTTCCAGTAGAGACGGAATTTTGCCATTTTGGCCGGACAGGTCTCGAACTCCTGACCTCAAATGATCTGCCTGCCTCGGCTTCCCAAAGTGTTGAGATTACAGGCGTGAGCCACTGCACCTAGCCAAGTTGTTATATTTTTAAGCATGAAATTGTCTATAACTTTATTTTTACTTTATTGTCTATAGGTTAGTAGTGATGTCCCATTTTTCTTTACTCATGTTGATAATTTATATCTTCTCTTTTTTTAGCTGAAAGTTTCTCATTAGAAGTTTATTTTTTGTTAATTTCTGAGAAGTATCTTTTCTTTTTAAAAATTTATTTTAACTATTTTTCTGCTCTCAGTTTTATTCATCTCTGCTCGTTTGTTCATTACTTCCTTCCTTTTGTTTGTTTAGAGTAAGGATCCACTCTTCTCCTTTTAGTTTTTTAGAGTCAAAACTTAGATTATTGATTTAACAATTTTTTTTTTCTGGAGTGCAGTGGCGCGATCTCGGCTCACTGCAACCTCTGCCTCCTGGGTTCAAGTGATTCTCCTGCCTCAGCCTCCTGAGTAGCTGGGAATACAGGCATGCACCATCACGCCCAGCAAATTTATATATTTTTAATAGAGACAGATTTTCAGCATGTTGGCCAAGCTGGTCTTGAACTCCTGACCTCAAATGATCTGCCTGCCTTGGCCTCCCAAAGTGCTGGAATTACAGGCGTGAGCCACCACGTCTGGCCAATTTTTATTGTTGAAAGCATTTTCTAATTTTCCTTGTGACTTCTTTTGCATTCTTTGGATTACTTAGAAGTGTGTTGCTTAATTTCCAAATATTTGGAGATTTTCCAGATATCTTTCTATTCCTGATTTTTAGTTTAATTGTATTTTTATAAAAAATATACATTGTATAATTTTTAACTTTTAAGAATCTGTCACAATATATTTATGAGTTAGAAATAAGGTGTGAATATTCCATGTGTACTCCAGAATGTTTTGTTCTGCTGAATGGGTGAAGTGTTTAAAAAAGGACAATTACAGTAATTTTGTTGACAATATTATTCAGGCTTTCAATGCACTTTTGAATTTTATGTCTACTTTTTATTGATTACTATGAGAAGAGAGAGTTTGGTGGATTTTTAAAAAAATGTCCCTTGATTTTGTTTCAGGTATTTTGAAGCTCTAGTGTCAGGTGCACAAACATTTAGGATTGTGATGGCTTCTTGGTAAAATGACTTGTTTATTGTTATGTGATCTCTCTCTTTGTCCCTGCTGATACTCCTTTCTCCATAGCTTTGTCTGATATTGTTATAGTCACTCCACTTTTCTTTTGGTAGGTATTGTTATGGTATGTCTTTGGCCACCCTTTTACTTTTAATGTATAGATGACTTTATATTTAAAGTGTGTTATTTTGAAAGCATAGAGTTTGTTGCCCTTGTTTATCCAGTCTGATTATCTCTGTGTTGCAAATGGTATGTATTGCTGGGCATGGTGGCTGATGCCTGTAATCCCAGCAACTTGGAAGGCCAAGGTGGGGGGATCCCTGGAGTCTAGGAGTTTGAGACCAGCCTGGGCAATATAGTGAGACCTGGTTTCTACAAAAAAGAAAAAAAAATTAAAAATTAAGCCAAGCATGGCAGTGTACACCTGTAGGTTGAGGTGGGAGGATCATTTGAGCCTGAGAGAGGGAGGCCAAGAAAGCAGAGCCAAGATTGCCACCTTGCACTCTGGCCTGAATGACAGAGCAAGACCCTGTCTTAAACACACACACACACACCCCAAATGGTATGTATAGACCCCTTATACTTGGTAAAATATTGGTATATTTGGATTAAAATCTGCTACCTTACTAATTGTTTTTTATTTGTTCTGTTTTTGTTCTACTTTCTCTTTTCTTTCTTCCTTTGGATTATTTTTATGACTCCATTTTTTTTTTTTTTTGCCTCTAGTGTTGGCTTATTATTTATGCCCCTTAAAAATATTTTTGTTTTGGTGATTGCCCTAGGATTTACTATATGCATCTTTAATCATAGTCTGTCTTCAAATAATATCATACTACCTCAATTATCTGGTAACCACCTTACAGCAGTGTACTTCCAATTCTTCTCTCCCATATCTTGTGGTTTTAATGTTATACATGTTACTTTAAGATATTCTAGAAATACACAATCTATTGCCTCTGTATTTTCTTTAGATACCTTTTAGATTAAAAGTATAAAAAAAGTTCAATATTTGCATTTTAAAAAACTATTTTTGGCTAGGCACAGTAGCTCATGACTGTAATCCCAGCATTTGGGGAGCCTGAGGTGGGAGGATCACATGTGGTCAGGCGTTCAAGATTAACCTGGGTAACACCGTGAGACTCTGTCTCTAGAAAAATTTTAAAATTGGCCAGTTGTTGTGGTGCATGCATGTAGTCCTAGCTGCTGAGGAGGCTGAAGTGGGAGGATTGTTTGAGCCTGGGAGGTCGAGATTACAGTGAGCCATATTTGAGTCACTGCACTGCAGCCTAGGCAACAGAATGAGACCCTGTCTCAAAAACAAAAAACAACAGCAAAACCAAAACAAGTGTACCCCTTGTCAACTTGGTACTCACACACGTTTCCTTAAACACCATCTCCAAATAAAGACAATAACAATGTCATAATCTCACCTAACATGATGCAACTATCCTATCTCAAAAAAAAAAAAAAAAGAAAAAAAAAACCCAAACCAAAAAATAACTGCAAAACAACTTTCAACACTTTTATTCTTTATTTATATTCAAATTTCTATCGGGTACCTTAGGTATCTTCCTGAAGAACTTGGTTTAACATTTCTTGTAGTAGAAGTCTGGAGGAAATAATTTTCTTTTTTTCTGCAAAGCTTTCATTTCTCCTGCAATTTGCTGAGTTTTAAGTTTTTTAAAAAATTAATATTCTGAATACAAGTTCATTATCAGATATATGATTTTCATATATTTTCTTCCAGGCTGTAATTTTTATTCCTCCAAAATTAATAGAGTTTATTTTTCAGAGCAATTTTAGGTTTAGAGAGAAACTGAGCACTAAATATGGAGTTCCCACATGCCTCCTCCTTGGCCCATCCCCCCTGCACTTTCTACTATTATGACATTTTGCATTAGTGTGGTATATTTGAACCAATACTGATACATGATGATTAAAGTCTGTAGTTTGTACTTGTGTTCACTCTTTGTATTATGCTGTTCTGTGTACAGGTTTTGGATAGATGTATAATGTCACATACACTTCATTATAGTATCATACAGAATAATTTCACTGCCCTAGAAATGTCCTGTGCTCTACCTATTTATCCCTCTTTCCTTCCCCCGAGCCCCTGGCAGCCACTGTTCTTTTTACTGTCTCTCTACTTTTGCCTTTTCCAGAATGTCGTCTATTTGGAATCATAGGGTATGTAACCTTTTCACACTGACTTCTTTTACTTAGCTATGTGCATTTACGGTTTCGTCATCTTTTTATAGCTCAATTGCTCATTTCCTTTGAGCTGGAATGATATTCCATTGTATATACATACTACAGTTTGTGTAAACATTCACCTGTTGAAAGACATCTTGGTTGCTTTCAACTTTGCAGTGATTAATAAAGCTTCTATAAACGTGCATGTCCATGCTTTTGTGTAGACATGGTTTTTAACTCATTTTGGTAAATAGCGAAGAGTATTATTGCTGGGTAATACGGTAAGATTATGAATCAGAATTGCTATTGCCCCACATTCTTATTTTTTATTTTTAATTACTTACTTTATTTATTTTAAGACAGAGTCTTGCTCTGTCACCCAGGCTGGAGTGCAGTCGTGCGATCTTGGCTCACCACAACCTCCACCTTCTAGGCTCAAGCGGCGATCCTCCTACCTCAGCTTCCCCAGTAGCTGGGACAACAGACGTATGCCACCATGCCCAGCAAATTTTTGTATTTGTTTTGTAGAGACAGGGTTTCATCATGTTGCCCAGACTGGTCTTAAACTCTTGGCTTCAAGCAACCCACCCACCTCAGCCTCCAAAGTGCTGAGACTACAGGCGTGAGCCACTGTGCCTGGCGTTTGCCCCACATTCTTGCCAGTATTTTGTGGTGTTGGAGTTTTGGATTTGAATAATTCTAGTCGTGTAGTGGCGTGTTCTTATTTCATTTTCCTTCAGTTTTAAAGGGTATTTCCCCCTATACAGAATTCTGAGTCGAGGAATTTTCTTTTTCTTTCAGCACCTTAAAATGTTACTTTGTCGTCTTCTCAGTTATGTGGTTTCTGAGGAGTACTTTTCTGTAATCAGTGTCTTTCTTTTTTTTAATATAATGTGTCTTTTTTCTCTGGTTATCTTCGAGATTTTCTCTTTATATTTGTTTTTCAGCAATTTGAATGTGATGTGTCTAGTTTTATGTTTTTATTTAAAAAATCCTGTTTTGTGTTCTAGGAGCTTCTTGGACATTTAATTTGACATCTTCTATTATGAAAAATTCTCAGCCATTATCTCTTCAAATGTTTCTTTTGATCTGTTCTATTTTCCTTTCAAACGTCTAATTACACATATACTGGATCTTTTGATATTGTCTTAAAGTCTTAAAGCTTTTGCTTATTCTGTTCTTTCTTTTTAAAATTCACTCATTTTACTTTGTGTTCCAGATTGGCCAATTTCTATGGACTTAACTGCAAGGTCATGGATTCTTTCCTCAGTTGTGGAGTCTACTGATGAACCCACCAAAGGCATTACTCATTTCTGTGGTCATGCTTAAATAAAACGTTCTACCATCCCATTGGTTCTGTCTTATAGTTTCTGTCCCTCTGTGGAAATTCTCTACCTGTTCATGCAAATTTTTCGTCTTTACCACTGGAGTTGTCTTAAGGAATTTCTTAGTGAATTTTAAATTCCAACATTTGAGTTATGTATGAATCAAATTCTGTTATTTACTTTGTGTCTTGACGGTGGGTTGTTTGTCTTGCTTTTCTTGTATCATGTAATTTTTGGTTGAATGGTGGACATCCTATGTAGAACAGTAGAGACCAAGATTTGTAACTGCAAATAGACACATCACTTTTTCTAAGCTGCTAGTGTGAGGAATTCAATTAATTTACTCAAGAACTAAGGTGGGCTTTTGTTTTGTTGTACCTATGTTTCCTCTCAATGCATCACTGGCTTCAAATTCCTTCTTACTACCTTTTGGTTAGGGTGGGGTTGGATGTTGGAGAGTTTCTCTCAATGCTTTGGTTGACCTTCAGATTTAGACCATTCTTATGAGCACACCCCTTATCCAAGGCCTTTCCTCACTCCTGTGCCTTTCTCCTGGGATTACTCTGTTGTTACCTGTTAATTGCTACCTGTTGGTGTGTGTTGGGCAGGTGCTCTCTTTTGTTTTGTTGTGGCTTCATTCTTAGTCAGATCCTCTGTTCTTTGGTTTTGACAATGGGAATTTTTCAGTGATCCTGCCCTTACTCAGTGGTAGGGTATCTCTAACAGTCTAGGTCCGGGAGGGATTCTTGCTCCTCCTCTAGAGGCAGATGATTTTTTTGTTTGTTTCCTTTTATCTGCCTCAATGGGGCAGATTACTCTGGGAGCCACAGAATTTGCTGCTTATGGCTTTTGCTGAATAGGGAGGTAGGAGAGAAGGATCCAGCTGGATCTTTGTACCTTATCTGCAGCAAAGGCTACTCCTTTGCCCAAGGCTGGCACCACTAGGAAAAGCTGTCTTTGGTTTCCCACTCTACACCCATTTTCCTCCTGAGCGATCTTTTAGTTTGCTAGTGCTGTCTTAACAAAGTACCAAAAACTGGATGACTTAACCATCTAGAGCCTAGCAGTCCAAAATCAAAGTATTGGCAGGGTTGGTTCCCTCCGAGGGCTGTGAGGAAAGTACCTGTTTCAGGCTCTCTGATATGTAGATAGCCATCTTCTCTCTGTGTCTCTTCACGTTGTTTTTTTTTCTATGTGCATCTTTGCCTAGATTTCCCCTTTTAATAAGAGCACCAGTTATATTGGAGTAGGGTCCACCCTAATGAACTCATTTTAACTAAATTACCTCTGTAAAGACCCTATCTCCAAATAAGGACATACCTTGAGATACTGGGCATTATGACTTTATATGATGAAGAACATATAAATTTGTTCTTTGTTTTCAGAAATTAAAATTTGTTCTTTGTTTCCAAAAATAAATTTGTCCATTAACTAATTTCTCATCCCTCATCCCTCACCTCCATCACAACTCCTCTCTCTCCCAAGTCTCCAGTGTCTGTTATTCCACTCTCCACATCCATGCATATGCTTTTTATAACACTCATTTGTAAACGAGAACATTCAAGATCTGACTTTGTTTGGCTTGTTTCACTTAATATAATGACCTCCATTTTTATCCCTGTTGCTGTAAAAGACACAATTTTATTCTTTTTTATGGCTGAATAGTATTTCATTGTGTATATACACCACGTTTTCTTTAATCAATCATCCATTGATGGACACTTAGGTTGATTCCATATCTTTGCTATTGTGAATAGTGCTGCAGTAAACACAAAAGTGCAGGTATTTTTGATATGATTTCTTTTTCTTTGAATAGATATGACACCCAGTAGTGAAATTGCTGGATCAAATGGTAGTTCTATTTTTAGTTTTTGAAAAATCTCCATGCTGTTTTCTATATAGGCTGTAGCTACTAATTTACGTTCCTACCAACAACATGAAAGAGTTCTCTTTTCTCCACATTCTTACCAACATCTCTTAGTTTTGTCTTTTTAGTAACAGCATAGGGTAAGATAATATTCCATTGTGGTTTTAATTAGCATTTCTCTGATAATTAGTGATGTTGAGCATTTTTTATATATTCAGGGTTTTCTGTGCAGGATCATTTGGAAGTGGGTGATATAGTTTGGACATTTATCCCCTCCAAAATCTCATGTGGAAATGTGATTTTTAATGTTGGAAGGGACCCTAGTGGGAGGTGCCTTGGTCATGGAGATGGATCCCTCATGAATGGCGTGGTGCTGTCATTGTGGTAATGAGTGAGTTCTTTATGAGTTCATGCAAGATCTGGCCATTTAAAAGAGCCTGACACTTCCTCCTTCTCTCTTGTTCCCTCTCTTGTAATGTGATATCCTGGCTTCTTTGCCTTCTGCCATGATTGTAAGCTTCCTGAGGCCTCACCAGTAGCCAAACAGATGCTGGAACCATGCTTGTACAGCCTGCACAACTGTGAGCCAAACATACCTCTTTTCTTTATAAATTACCCAGTCTCAGTATTCCTTCATAGCAATGCAAAACGGACTAATACAGTGGGTATAGACTCTCCTTGTGTCCACAGCTCCTAGGAGTTCTGTGCTCTCACACTACTTGTAGCTGGCCTTTAGCAATTTGTTGATACTTTTAACTGATATATTTTTACCTGCTTCTACAGTGTTTATATCTTCCTCTGGTGCCTCAGGTAAGGCAGTGCATATGTCTGCATCTTTCTTTGGAGATGCCTGTCTTTTTCTAGATTTTACGCTACTTGGTTGCTGCAACCACAGCCCCTTCCCTTCCCTTCCCTTCCCTTCCCTTCCCTTCCCTTCCCTCCCCTCCCCTCCCCTCCCCTCCCCTCCCGTCCCCTCCCCTCCCCTCCCCTCCCCTCCCCTCCGCTCCCCTCCCCTCCGCTCCTCTCCCTTTCTTCAGCCTCCCGACTAGCTGGGATTACAGGTAAGTGCCACCATGCCCGGCTAATTTTTTGTATGTTTTTAGTAGAGACGGGGTTTCTAGGATGGTCCTGATCTCCTGACCTCATGATCCACCCACTTAGGCCTCCCAAAGTGCTGGGATTACAGACGTGAGCCACGGTGCCTGGCATGACCTCAGCGCTTTGATGCGTTTGAGAAAAGTTGTAGTTTTGTTAAATATCTGGGCTTTCTTTACAGTTAAGAGGTGGGAGTGCTACTCTTTTCAGCTTTTTACATACTAAGAGAGAGAAGGTGACACTATTTTTGAATTTAAATTTCTAATTGTGTGTTACCATATGTAGAAATACAGTTGATTTTATATTAATCTTGCATCTTGCAACTTCATTAAACTCACTTGTTCGTTATAGTAGCTTCTTTGGTAGAGTCTAGGATTTTCTATGTCATTAATTTTGTAATTTTTAAGTAGATGTAGTTTTATTTATTTTTTTCCAATCTACATGCTTTTCATGTTTTTTTTTCTTGACCAGCAGCATTGGCTAGGACCTTCAGTACAATGTGGACTAGCAGTGGTAAGAGCAGGCATCCTTGCCTTCTCTCCCATCCCAGGAGGACAGCATTTAATCTTTCACCACAATTTATGATGTCAGCTGAAAGTTTTCTCCTAATTTTTTTTTAATCAGGTTGAGGAAGTCTTCTTGTATTTTATTTTGCCAAGAGTTATTTACTGTAAACAAATGTTCACTTTTGTCAAACGCTTTTTGACCAAGTATTTTCAACTTGGTTGATTATTTTTACTTCTTGAGAAGGAAGACTTCTTAGACAAAAATGAATGACTTGGGTAAGTAAAAAAATTTAATAATGGGTGTGACCTCAGCCTACCAGTAATATAAAATTAATATACTATTACCACATTCTCAACCTATGATTTATGGACTTATTGTCCATTATAGATCAGGTTAGTAGAGATTTCTAGTCAGGTGGGAGCTTTAGCTGCAGAGTTACCAAAAGGCTGCATTATAAGTCATATTCACCTCAAAAGTAGTCCTGTATCAATATAGTTTGGAGGCTTGTTCCCTCCACATCTTTTTTTTTTTTTTTTTTTTTTTTTTGAGACGGACTTTCGCTCTTGTTGCCCAGGCTGGAGTGCAATGCCATGATCTAGGCTCATCACAACCTTCGCCTCCCAGGTTCAGGCAATTCTCCTGCCTCATCCTCCCGAGAAGCTGGGATTACAGGCAGGCACCACCATGCTCGGCTAATTTTGTATTTTTAGTAGAGATGGGGTTTCTTCATGTTGAGGCTGGTCTCGAACTCGTGACCCCAGGTGATCCGCCTGCCTCGGCCTCCCAACGTGCTGGGATTACAGGCGTGAGCCACCATGCCTGGCCCCTCCACATCTTATGTTGAAATGTAATCCCCAGTATTGGAGGTGGGACTTGGTGGGAAGTATTCGAGTCATCGGGGAGGATCACTCATGAATGTCTTGGTTCCCTCCTCACAATAATGAGTGAGTTTTCACTCTATGGCTTCATGGAAGATCTGGTTGTTTAAAAAAGTGTAGGACTCCCCACTTCTCTCTCTTGTGCTCTCTCTCTCCATGTGACACTCTGCTTCTGCTTCTCCTTCTGCCATGAGTAAAAGCTGCCTGAATCCCTCACCAGAAGCCAAGCAGATGCCAGCACCATGCTTCCTGAACAGCCTACAGAACCGTCAGCCAGTTAAAGTTCTTTTATTTATTGATTATCTAGCCTCAGGTATTTCTTTATGCAACACAAAAACGAATTAACACACATAGGGGTTAGCCAAAAAAAGCATTTATAACTATTTTTTATTTCATTATTGGCAACTCTTTTACAATTTTTGACTATGTTTTGGGCATTGTGCTGTGTGCCTGATATCTAGTATCTCATTTAGCCCTTATAAGAACTCTGGGAAATTGGTATTATTGTTTTCAGTATATCAAAATATTTAAGTGTATGGACACTAAGGACTCACTGCCAAGGTTCATATTTCAGCTTCACCACTTACTTGCTGTGTGACCATGAGCAAGTCATTTCACCTCACTCAATGCATTGTATCATGTGTAAAATAGGGAAAAATAATAACGACATGGTTTAGTTGTTCTGAGATTTAAATAAAGCTATTTAATGTTACACCTTTGGCATGTTTTCTGGTGCATTTTAAACACTAAATCAAAGTTAGATATGACTTCTGTTATCTTGAAAGTGAGAAAAAGAAGAGATATGGAAACAAATGCACACAACTAATACATGTCAGAGTTTAGATTCTAAGCCCAGTTGCTTCCAAAGCATCCCCCAACCACCATGCAGCTCTTATTTTATGTGCTTATTAGGGAGAGGACGTTTTGCTAATGTATAATTGGCATACATATTGCTTTATACCTGTTGTCTCAGTGCAATTATCAATAATGCCCCTTTAATTCTCATGAATGTCTATTTTAGATAATAAATTGTATAATCACCTTACTAATAATCCACATTTTAATTTATCTTTTGTTGACAAATTATTATTTCTCGTTCTGAATTTACTTGTGGCCCAAGCTCTCCAGCACACACACCTACTACACACACAGACACACACACACGTTTATGGAGGATTTTATTAAAAAGTTGCAGACACTATGTAATGGTACAACTTGAAGCATTTTTACATTCAAGATTAATCACAATTTAGCAACTTGTGGCTTATGCAGGATGAACACACACGATTTTGAAAGTGTTGTCTTACAATGACACAATAATAAATCAATTTCTGGTGGTGGGAGCGCAACATCAATTTTACATAAATGGATACTTATAAGAGTTGATCACTGTTGAAATAAATGTGAGCTCTTAATAAAATGCTGTCAGTTGTCCAAACCAGAGAAACGTGGTATAACAGATATGCAAAGTCTATGGATGGCTTCTAGGTGTGATTCTTTGGGGACTGGTTCCAGGCAGAGAGGAAGATAAAGGCTATGAGGATATTTCTCACATGAGATTTTTTTTATCCTAAGGGGAATGTAGCTCATATCAGACTTTTTGTATTTTCTTAGTAATTAGAAACCTATTTATTAGATGAACATATATTAGATCTAATGAACATCTGCATTGTGAGAAAAAAAATGCTGTCTTCAGTTGCTTCCCCCTTTATACATAGAGTTTATAAATATCAACATGACTGAAGTGTCTGTGTTCCTGTCATATTTGAGGTATTTGTATTAGTGAGACTCAAAGTGAGATTCAAGAAATTTTCCTGTTCCTTATACATTTAATTGATACAGAAACCCAGATTCAAACAATTTTATTTTTATTCCTTTGAGACTTTATATTTCCCTATAGCCAGCATTTTATTTACAATGTGTATTTCAGTTTCAACATAGTTAATTGCTTTTGTACCACATTGTATAGACAATTATTTTCAATGGTCATTGGAGGCCAAACCATAAGCCGTGTGTTTAGTTTTCTGCTCAGCCAATCACATTCAGCCTAAAAAATAGACTTGCACCTAAGGAAGTTCCCTGTGGAGTAGGAAACACAGCTGTTTTATCCTACTAGGCAGCCTGCAGAGAGATACTATTTTCCTTGGGGGAAAGGACACTCAAGTTTTGAGAATCTACGTACTGTACCACTGGGGAAAGAGCAGAGAAGAAAATAGACCATCTTTTTCAGTTCTATTGTACAGACTATAAAGAAGTCCTTTGTTCAGACTCTATGTCCTCCTCCTTCTTGCTGAATCTTTAGCCTTTTAAAATTCTACCCTTAACTAAATGGGTAAAGCTGCAAAAAAGATTAAACTTAAAAATATACCAGGAATACAGAATGAGGAGAGGTGATTGATCTTTGAGTAGGTATCCAACAGTGCAATGAAATTCTCAAGCAGGTTTCTTTTTATTTCAAAATGGGTTTGATTCAGAGGGATTTTATAGCTGCTAAATCATGCAATTGGCAGAAATTGTGCGTGCTTCTCACAGTTACTTTGAAAGATGTCAGATTTGGCAAAGGCAGTAAAAATACTGGGATTTACTGAGCTTGCTTTTTTTTTTTTCTTCCCAGAGAATGCTCTAAAATCCAGCATGCTTGGAAGCAATACAGTGCAACAGAAGTGTGCAGAATTGTAGTTTTCACAGAAAGAGTATGACTTTCTCAACCAGTGTGTTGTGATTACGTCTTTGGCAAAAGCCTGGCAGTCTATGCTTGTTGTTACAAAAGGCTCCTTTTTATCACCAGTGGACATGGTGTCCTGTCGTTGTCATTGACATGTAAAAGCTGCTTCTTTTTTTTTTTTTTTTAAACAAAATAATGCTATTTTGTACATATCTCTGTAGTGTTACCTTATGAATATATGCAAACTTCTTTAGGACATATACCTATGTATGAGAATTTCTAGGTTATTGGAAGGAATAATACTTCATTTTATTTTATTTTACTTTAAGTTCTGGGATACATGCGCTGAATGTGCAGGTTTGTTACATTGGGTATACATGTGCCATGGTGGTTTGCTGCACCCATCAACCCATCATCGAGGTTTTAAGGCCCACATGCATTAGGCATTTGTCCTAATAAAGCTACTAATTTATATATATATATATATATATGTATATATATATATATGTGTATATATATATATATATATATGTATATATGTATATATGTATATATATATATATGTATATATGTATATATGTATATATATATATGTATATATGTATATATTTGCCAATCAAAGGGACCATAAGCTTGACTTTAGAAGGAAAATTAGTTTTAGAAAGAAAGCTGATTTTTTTCTAATAAAGAGAAAGAAAGAGAAAGTTACCAATCTGAATGTGATCAATAGCAAAGCAGCATATATGCACCTACAAAGTGGGCACCACTTTCTCTGAAACACGACAGAGATGAGACGTTGTATTATAAACTGCTGAACAGCCTTACTTTGCTCATCCAAAGCCATGTAAGTCTGAGGGAGCACCTCTGGACTGGCAGACAAAGCTGCACAGGACCATGGCCTTGGACCATGTGTGCCAAAACCTGGACAGAGGGACCAGCAGCAAATGAAAACCTGTGTTGGGCTTGGGGGTATTCAGATTGTATAACCTGCTGGACAACTTCCCTAAAAGAGGATATTAGAGTGAAGGATTCACAGAGCTCTGAAAACGTGAGTGATAATTAGGATGATCACAGAGGAAAGTTTATTACAGCTGGTGAGACATTGGCTGGGGTGGGTCTAATTTGAAGTCCAGTAGGGCAGTGGTCAACATCTGGAAATCTTTCCAAATGAAGTAACACTTTCCTCTGTGGATTGGGGTGTGCAGAGAAGGTTCAGTTTAGGAAATGAGAAGAGACAATACTCAGTAAGTCATGAGATGGAGCCACAGAAGCACTGTGCAACTTTTCTAAGAAAAGAAGAAATGGGAATCTATAGTAGCGAAGGTAAGTCTACTGTCAGGGGCTGTCACACATGCTTTGCATCATCTTGTTTAATACCCACAAATAAACCTTCAATGTAGATGAGAATATTCCTGTATTTGGAGTGAACAAACAGAGACTCAGAAGAGTAAAGTAACCTTGCCAAATTTACAGAGCTAGTAGGTGCTGAAGGCAAGACTTACACTCAAGCATGCTGTATACAGCTCAGTGATGCAGCTCTGAGCTGCAGTGATCTTTTCACTGGTGTTTCCAGTGGTGTATCTCTTTGGTTCTGAAAAATACTTGAGGATGGATAGTTTGAGCTCCAGTACTTAGATGTTCAGACTGAATCTCTGGATCCCTGAAATAAAACACAATTATTTTCTGTATATTTAGTGCTCACACTATTGAAATAATTCATCTGCTCCTGTGAACACAATGACTAGAATGACTTTTCACAGTTGAAGTCTCTGACTGCATAAAATCTTGTGAGCAGTATATTCATTCTCTCCCACTGCCCTCTAGAAGATCTGATTTTATTTTGTCCTTGGGGGTCATTGCTAAATGGTGGGAAGGGTGAGTGCATGAGGGAAAAGACGATACATACCATGCCTCTCCAGGTATTAAATGGACTTTAGTAGGCCAGGTGTGGTGACTCACGCCTGTAATCCCAGCACTTTGGGAGGCTGAGGTGAGTGGATCACAAGGTCAGGAGTTCGAGATCAGCCTGACCAACATGGTGAAACCCTGTCTCTACTAAAAATACAAAAAAAAAAAAAATTAGCTGGGCGTGGTGGCGGTCACCTGTAATCACAGCTACCCAGGAGGTTGAGGCAGGAGAATTGCTTAAACCCTGGAGGCGGAGGTTGCAGTGAACCGAGATGGCGCCACTGCACTACAGCCTGGGTGACAGAGTGAGACTCTGTCTTGAAAAAAATAAAAAAATGGACTTGAGTCTAAGAAAATGCCTTTTCTGGGGCCTGGTGTGGTGGCTCATGCCTGTAATCCCAGTATGTTGGGAGGCTGAGGCAGGCGGATCACAAGGTCAGGAGATTGAGACCATCCTGGCTAACACAATGAAACCCTGTCTCTAATAAAAATACAAAAAATTAGCCAGGGGTGGTGGCACATGCCTGTAGTCCCAGCTGCTCGGGAGGCTGAGGCAGGAGAATTACTTGGACCTGGGAGGCGGAGGTTGCAGTGAGCTGAGATTGTGCCACTGCACTCCAACCTGGGCGACTAGAGTGAGACTCCATTTCAAAAATAAATAAATAGAAAATGCCTTTTCTTTTGAAAGTCTATGCATTTATATGAATCCCTTCTCCCCATCTAATTAAAGACTTTTCATTCTATTTCCTCCATTGTGTAGAAATTCAGGAAAAATATAAACAGACACGGTAGACTCTAAAATTTATTTCAGCAGGAGAAGCTGTCTCCTTCTAAGTTACTAGTCCTTTTTTTCTGTTATGCATGGACTATGCTTTTGTCACTTTGACACCAGTGTGATGCAACTGAAAAGCACGGGGAACAGTTCTCGAGCTGATACTTGGCTCAGCTTGGTTATAAGGAAAAATGAAAAATAATCTAGGTAGAAAAGTATTTGTAGACCTTTCTTCTCAAAAATAGTACTCATCACAGTAACAGCAATCTGAATGCACACCTGCCACAAACTTGGCACTGTGCTGGCCGAATTAAATATGTTGTTACAATGAGCTGGGTGTGGTGGTGCACACCTGTAGTCTTAGTTACTCAGGAGGCTGAGATGTGAGATTCACTTGAGCCCAGAAAATCAAGGCTGCATTGAGCCAAGATCATGCCACTGCACTCCATTTTTGGTGACAGGGCAAGAACCCATCTCAAAAAAATTAAAAAAAAAAATTTGTCACATCTAATACAATGATTTTGGTCCCTCATTCCTTAATCGTAAATTGAGATTTGGAGAAGTTAAGATGTTACCAAGGTCACATGCTAAGATAGGGATCTAGCTGGGATTCAAACTCAAGCTTGTCTGTTCCTCAAGTTTGTTTCTTTTACTGTGAATATACATCAAACTTCCTGAAATCTCTACAAAGACATGTGTTGCTCAGTGAGCCATGAGACAAGGGGGAACCCTACGCTGTCTACCAGAATGGCAAATTCCTAAGTAACATGCAGTGAGAGAATTTGAGTATCAGGAATTCCAGCTGAAAGAATGGCTCACCAGATGAGTTGAAGCCTCAGGAAACCCACGTGAGAATTTGGACATTTTCTCATATTTTAACGAGAAACAGCAGAATTTCACACACACAAAAATATCATTTGACACATGCAAGAAACTTGTCATTGGGTCAAAAATTCTCCCCTGGGATCTTCAGGCATCTGTTTTCCAGCATCCCCTGCAGGTCAAAGACTGTTTTCCCTTCTGGTTCTTAAATCTACAAGACCGTCTCAGAGCTACATCTAGCAGCTGCCTCTTTCCAAATGGAACACTAAACATATTTTCTCTCTTGTTGTCTCCTCATGCAGTCAGTCTCCTTCTATGGCTAGCTTGAGGGGTTATCTCTTTTTAGTCGCAGCACAAGGGATACATTTTTGTAGCCTTTTCATGGAGTCATGTTCCATGTTTTCTCTTTTATCCAAGCAAGTCTGACTAACAGAATTGTAATGCACAAAGCCAGCTTACCATCCTGAAGCAATATTTCATGGAACATGAGTCTATGTGATGGCTAGAAACTATCCTCCCAACCCTGAGACATGATGGTTTTGTGACTAGGCTTAATTGGATATAAAAAGGCACTGGAATAATGTCCTGATGCCACTTCTCTCTCCTTCTCTCTCTCAAGGTTCCCCAACCTTGGCACTATGGAAATTTTGGGCTGAAAAATTTCTTGTTGTGGACACTGTCCTGTGCATTGTAGGATGTTTAGCTGCACCACTGGCCTTTAACCACAGAATGTTAGTAGCACCCCAGGTGGGACAACCAAAAATATTTCCAGATGTTCTCAAATGTCCCCTGGAGGGCAAAATCACCCCAGGTTGAAAATCATTGTTCTCTTGTCTCTTTCCCTCTCTGCACCAACCACCCTTACACACGCATGTACAATAGCACTTTGAAGGGGCAGTTTTCTTACTAAAGTTATCATTTGTACAGATGGTATGTATATGCTTTCTGACTATATAGAAGAAATTCTTCTATTAATGCCTCTAAAATATACTTCTAATGGTTTCTTTAAAGACAAAACTTGGAATTGTATAAATTCTTAGGTCTGTGTAATAACTTGAAACCGTTCAGGAGCTGAACCAGCCCCAAAGTCTGACACACCTGCCTTGGAACTTGCAGCTGGAAAGCTGGGAGGAGGGGGGAAATCATCTCAACTTTATAAAAATGAAAGCCTAGGAATAAATTGTTTTTAGCTCTCGAACAATTCTCGCTTCTGGATTTCAATTCAAGGCAGAAATAAATGCTTCTTTCAATTGCTCTCCACTTCAAGTCATGACGCAAGGTCAGAACAATAGCAGGAGGTCCTGTGTGCAGAGAGGCAGTTTACAGATTAGTTCTACTGATGCCAAACAAGAAGGGTCCAGCTCCACTTGGGGATTGGTGTAAACGGAAGTCCTCTTCACTCTCTGGGTGGGAATGTTTTTTAACATACCATGCAAATTACCTGTTTGATCTGTGTGACTTTCCCAAAGGATGCTGAATTTTAGGCCCATCGTGTGTACTAACCCACCGAACTTCAAGTAGAGGTCCTCAGGGCTTGACTATGAAAAAAAGGTCTGTTTCTTGCATTCAAGTGGCTTACACATCATTTTAGGAGACAAAAGCCTGATATACTACATCCCCTGAAGACTTCCTTTATTCTTACTGAGAAGTTAATTTCTTCCTCCTCATGGTAACTTCGTATCGAATCGTGTTCTAGTTTGCACTTTTCCCACTCTGTTGTCACATGATTATTTACCTATGTATTTATCTGTGAAGTCTAGGATGAGGATGTATTCAAATAAATATTCTCAGTGTCTTGCAAAGGTCTTGGCATAGAGTTAGTGGACCTCTCTGCTGCATTTAACGATAGGGAACAATAAAGGCTTTCTGAAATTCTTTACTTCTTGGAGTCCATGTTCCTTCTTCTTTTGTCTCTGATTATTCTTTCATTTTTTCTTTGTTTCCTTGCTCATTCCTATTTTGTAAAACTCTTTCTTTCTTTCTTTCTTTCTTTTTTTTTTTAAGAGTTGGAGTCTCACTCTGTTGCCCAGTCTGGAATATAGTGGATCAATCATAGCTAACTGCAGCCTTGAACTCCTGGGCTCAAGTGATCTTCCTGCCTCAGCCTCCGAAGTAGCTGGGCCTACAAATGTGTACCACGATTCCTGGCTAGTTTTTTCTTTCTTTTTTTCTCTTTTTTTGTAGAGACAAGGTTTTGCTATGTTGCTCAGTCTGGTCATGGATTCCTGGCCTCAAGTGATTCTCCTGCCTCTGCTTCCCAAAGTGCTGGAATTATAGGCATGAGCCACTATACCCAGCCTATAAAACTCTTCAACACCGATGTTCCCTAGAGATTCTCCATTTTGCTTATTCTGCATCATTTCCCTAAAAGATCTCCTCAATTCTCTTTGGTTTAATTGTAGAGATTGTTGATTCTCAAATCTATTGCCCTCCATTCATCCTGACTTCTTTCCCAAGCTTTAGGTTTGTGAAGGTTTGCTGGCTATATCCACCTAGAATCTCAAAGGAAATTTCGACTCAACACAGTAAAAACTTGATGGATCATCTTATCTTCCTCTATCACAGTTAAATCTCTTCCTTTATTATTCTAAGTCCTCAGTGTTCCAGTCATCTTTCTAATAATTCAATCAAAAACATGGAAGTCATCACTAATTCTTCCTTCACCCTCCCTATCTCCCATACTAGATCCTGTTCATTCTGTTACCAGAAAATGGTCTGGATCCAGACCCCAAGAGAGGGTTCTTGGACCTTGCGCAAGAAAGATTCAGGGCGAGTTCATAGAGTAAAGTGAAAGCAAGTTTATTAGAGAAGTAAACAAAAGAATGGCTATTCCATAGACAGAACAGCCCCAAGGGCTGCTCGTTGGCTATATTTATGGTTATTTCTTGATCATATGCTAAATAAGAAGTGGATTATTCATGAGTTTCCAGGAAAGGTGAGGGGATTTCCTAGAACTAAGGGTTCCTCCTCATTTTAGACATATAGGGTAACTTCCCCATGTGTTCATGGCATTTATAAACTCTCATGGCACTGGTGGGAGTGTCTTTTAGCATGTGAATGGTTTAATATTAACATACAATGAGCAGAGAGGACAAACAGAGGTCACTTTCTTTGCCATCTTGGTTTTGGTGGGTTTTGACTGACTTCTTTACTGCATCCTGTTTATCATCAGGGGCTTTTTGACCTGTGTTTTTTGCCAACCTCCTACGTATCTCGTCCTGTGACTAAAAATGCCTAACCTCCTGGGAATGCCCCTATTTAAGATGGAGCTGCTGTGGTTCAAATGCCTCTGACAATTCTAACTGTATTTTAACTGTAACTAATTACCACAGATTAGAAAGGGTAGCAGGGAGGTAAGATAACGTGGGAATGGTTAATGGGGTCGGGGTCATGTTTTAAAAACTATCACGCAGTTATTCCCTTAAACTATATACTCTATGAAATATAACAACTGTTGCTTACAAATATTTATTAATCCATATACTCTTTTACAAATGTATACCTTAGTTCATTATGTTTTCTTTGCTAGAATGTCTTTTCTATTCTGATTCACCTGATTAGTAGAGGACGAGGACCACATCTTCTTCTTCCTTATACACGCAATAAAATTTAGTAAAAGGCAAAAGTCAATCATGACTTTAAATTTCTAGGATGGCTGAGTATTTAGGACTCTGTTCACATTTCTGAGGTATTATTTTTATAGTAGATAGATAGTCAGGCATGAGCAGGGCAGGACAGAGCTCTCCCCACCTCACCAGGAATGTCGGGTGACCATCAGATGATGGTCAGGCAGTTGTGATGAAGCAGCGTCGTTTGTCTGGGGTAAATACCCGAGGTTTGTCATCTCACGCCAAGGAAATCTAGTATGTGGACACACAAGAAGCGGTTTTAGGGGTGGAGGTTTAATAGGCAAAAGATAGAGAAAGAATAGCTCTCTCCTAGGAGAGAGAGGGGTGCCCAAGTGAGACTTCTTGTCCCATGGTGAAGTGCACGGGGTTTTATAGACTGGCTTGAGGAGCTGGTGTCTGATTTACACAGGGCCCAAAGATTGGTTGGACCAGGTGTGACGTTTACATAACACGGGAGGAAGCTGGCCACTCCACCCTAATCTATTATGCAAATAGGGTCTTTGCCTGGCCAGGGTCATGTTGGCTGCTCCTTACTGTTTTACAAAGAAAAGGTAAGATGGAGCCGCCATTTTGAGTATGCTTAGTCTCCAGGTAGCCCCTGTCCTATTGGCACAGCTGTTGGCATTCTCCCATGCAAGCTTCTAGCTTGCCTTTTTATGTCTGCAGCTTGATTTTACAGGCTGCTCTTTGTTGAAAAGAAAATGATTTAGGGGCTGCTTTTCATTAAAAGGAAAACCTTACCAAGGACTCCTTGCCCTCACTATCTGCCTAAATAATTTCTTTTTAACTCCTATATCAGTTACACTGTCTCTGTAAAATGATAATTGGTTGCAGCTAGTGCCAGGGAAAGGCAGTCTCCTAATGGATAGAAATATCTGAAACTGATGATCATCAGCTTCCTGGTAAGATCTCAGGAGCTGCATGAGTGGACTCAAGTATGCAAATTCAGAGGCAAAATTGCGGAGTTTAGCTGGTTTATCACCTTCCAGGGATATTTGGTAAGGAAGGAACACCAGGTGAGCATGAGTACAACTCCAGTAAATACAGTGTGCAAATGCTCACCTCCCAGGTGCTAGCAGGCCGTTGCGCATGCAGACAGCCTACCCCAAGGGAGAAGGGATGCAAGGCTCTGGAAGTGTGCCAATGTATAAAACCCCAAGTCAAAAGGTCAGACAGTGCACCTGATCTCTCAAGTCGCCCGCTTGGTTCTCTTCCAAGTGTACTTTACTTCCATTCATTCCTGCTCTGAAGCTTTTTAATACACTTTCACTCCTGCTGCTCTACATCTTGCCTCAGTTTCTCACTCTGCCTTATAGCCCTCATAAGAAAGAAAGTCAAATTCTTTCTTCTGAGGCGGCAAGAATTGAGGTTGCTGCAGACACATATGGATTCACTGCCGGTAACATTATGCTGAACATATTTCTAAAACATGTTGGTCCAGAGACTATTACTACGTGGTATGCAAGCAGCCACTATTCTGTCCTCTGCCCATGTAGATATTGTTAACTGTTCAGGACACTCTACCTACATGGTTCACACGTGACCTCACAATATTTTTTATTTTTTTCAAAGTCCAGGATCCAGGCTTACAGAATATTTTTCAACACAAACTTCAGAGAGGTATTTCCATGTGTTGAATCATATACTTCCTTGTTTTTATTGAAAAATTAATTTCTGGATGATTTGATTTTTATATCGATTAATGAACTTCTCTTTAATGTGGTACTGAAATAAATAGAGTCAGTAGGCAATACAAAGAAGGAAGCTATAATTATTTGGATACTTACTACATGCCACGCCATTTGCCAATATCACATTCTATAATTCTGTGAACAGCTATCTCAGGTGAGTGCTGCCTCCAGGATACAGATGAGCTACCTGGAATTCAGAGGGTTTAAATCATCTGCCCAAGGTCATGCAGCTGGTAAACATGGTGTATCCAGGAGGTAAACACAAGTAGTTCTATTTCCAGAGTTCCTTCTTTTGCATTTCTCAACGGACTCAGTCGCTGTGCCTCTGTATAAAACACCAATCCCCCTTGCCTCTCTCTTGATTGCTGGACATTAGCGAGAGTGAGATTATTAAGAGGCAAGTAGTCCCTTGTCTATTCATCTACTTCCTCCTCTGGGTTAGTCTGAATAAGAATTAATTTTCTACTTTTCTCAAAAGCAAAGCTAACAAACAATGAATAGAGTGGAAGTGAGCTTTAATGCTGCCTGTTATCTTCCTTCTCTCTAGATCCTGATAAGATAAAAGGTGAAGGGAGTTAATGGTTAGTTTCTCCTCCCTTCACGTAGTGGCCAAGAAGGAGCTGTCCTTCTGTCAGCAGCAGCAGGGACCTTATTTAGCCTTTGTTGCCTTAGGACTCTCCAGGGGGAGAGGGTCATTGGGTTTTCCCGTCATGAAATTCACTGACTATTATCCTGACTCTTGTCAGACGAGCCAAGAAACAATGGCTAGGCTGATTCACTGTATTAAATGTAATCAGAGATTCAGGAGCTGGGCCACTCAGGCACAAACTCTTTCTAAAAAATGTATGTTTAAATACATATGTGTTCATATGTTTTATATAGGCTAAGCAAACCCTTCCACTTCAAAAATAGTACTGTTGCCTAAACTCAAATCGTGCTATTATAATCAATGGCACTGAGCAGATTTATATCTAAGGCTTATGGGTTTCAGTTACTTCAGGGGACAGTCTGGCAACTGAAGATAGAAATTCTTACCTCAAAGTGGCATTCAGTAAGAATTTCAGGCCCCACAGGGAATGGTTCAGAGGATCCCTACCAATATACTTCCCCTTTCCAAAATATGGGGCACACATATAGTCAGTGTGTGTGTGTGTGTGTGTGTGTGTGTGTGTGTGTATGTTGCTTCAGCGACGAAATATTAAAGATGCAGGCATTGTATATTCAGGCACTCTCTGTGCTGTGATCATAGAGCATTATATACAAATATTTAACAGCTGCATTTAACTTATTGAATTCTTACTCTCTGCATATAACTCCTCATTTTCTAGTTTCTAAACTTCTAGAGCACTTTAGTAGTCATAGAAATGGCAGTAATAATAATAAAATAATAATAATAATCATGATAGTAAGGAGAAGATCTAACTTACTGGTTCTCCTGTTATCACCATAACTACTATTTATTAATAACTACCTTGATAAGGGGCAAAGTGGCATGTACAGCCTCATCTATGTAGTTTTTCATTTATTTCATCCTTATGATTGATCCTTCAACATAGGTACTTTATTATCCCAGCAGTTGAGGAAATTATAAGAATAATGGTGATTCTAATAAACAGAAACTTGGATGGGCATAGGAGAGTAATCAATTGATAGCTCTCCAGTTAAAAACACCCAGAACCAATTAGTCATACACGTAAGTCAAGAATTGAGAAGACCAAGTCTAAAGCCAGGAGGTGTAAATAAAGAAGCAACATGTGTAGCTGAAAGAGTATGCTCATTAGAGTCAGAAAAATATGGTTTTAAGTTTCCTTTTGAAGGTCAAGAGTAAAACCAAAGTGTCAAAGAGGTAAAAATTAGAACTAACTTGGAAAATTGTTGTAAGAATTAGAATGCCTGTCATTCTAGCTGCTACCAGTGATTAGTGGGATAAGAATTTTTGTAAATTGTTTCTAGGAGTGAAGATGTAAGAGAACACAAGGGTTAAGGGTTCAATTGTAAGGACTCTCCATTCTTGGGATGGAAGAAAGAAGAGGAAACTAAAGATGGGAACTGATGAAAGAAAAACTTCAGCTGAATTAAATTTAAAGGAGTTTAATTGAGCAATGAATGATTTGTGAATCGGGCAGCCTCCAGAGTCACAGCAGATTCACAGAGACTCTAGCACAGCCATGTGGTGGAAGAAGATTTATAGACCAAAAAAACAAAAAAAGGAAATGACGTACAGCAATTGGTAGTGAAGTACAGAAAT
The DNA here is from genome assembly GCF_007565055.1 of Rhinopithecus roxellana. Lineage (NCBI taxonomy): Eukaryota > Metazoa > Chordata > Mammalia > Primates > Cercopithecidae > Rhinopithecus > Rhinopithecus roxellana. The sequence continues at coordinate 40,300,558 of NC_044568.1, read as the reverse complement.
GGTGGGATTAGTTACGGGTTGGCGTTTACCTCATTTGAACACAGTTTAAATACTTACAGTCTATGAGTGGTTGAAGTATGGCTGCTGGGATTGGCCAAGACTCAGTTATTGTTACAGGTGCATACTCCTGAGTTAGGTTTTCAGTCCTGTCTGACTATTAAGCTAGCTTATAGTTCATCCACAAAGACTTAAATATAGAAGTACAGAGTCCTTCTTAGGCCATATTTAGTTTGCTTTAACAGAACTAAAGAATGATTAACGAGGCAGGAAGAAAAGCATAACAGGGATCTGTTATGGAAGCCTAGCCCTTTGATCAGGGGTAACAAACAAGGTTGGGGAAGATACAGGCCAACTGCCTTGTTAAGAATGAAGTCATCTCTGACAGGCAGGACCGTTCTCATATGACTGGAACTTTAAACAGAAACATGAAAAAATTATTTTGTGCTTATTTCCCTACAAATCCAATGAGATAAAAGGCCAGGCTCCCTAGGAACCAACAACATTAATTGCAGTGAGAAGTTGCATAGGGAGTAAATGGCCAAGGCAGAATTTGGGCCCAGATTTTCCTGGATCCAGGTCCACAGGAGTCAATACTTCCAAAGCCAGGGCCTAATGGGGAGAGATGTGAAATGATGATTTTTTGCTTTTTCTTTAGTAGTTATGAATAGCAACTGAGATCAGCAGCCATTATGTAACTAACAGATTGATAAACTCTTTGTTAGATTCTTAGGCATCTTTAAAAAGGCATAGATTTAACTGGAAGAGGTGCCACAGATCAGTATATCGACACATCTTATAATTCCTGGGTCCTCCTCTGCCTCAGTGTCAGTGAATACAAGTTCAGGAAATACTTGCTCATGTTTCACATTGATATAACCATAGCCTGACAATGCAAGGATTTTGACCATGACGTGTTTTCTGTACCTTTTAAATTGAAATAGAAGTGAACTGGCCTTTTTTTTGTTCTTCAACAGTGGTTATGTAAAACAAATATTTATATTAACTTTTAAAAGTTTGTTTCAGTGCAAAAATAAAGCAATTTATAAGACAAAGGAGACAAATGGCTAAATTAAGAGAGTTGAATGATTAAAATGCACCCCCATACACGATAAAAAGCATAGTTAAATTGCACACTGAAACCACGATAAAAGAGGATCATTTTATTGTCAAACAAGTAAGCCTCTCTTTAAGTGTACTTTTTCTATATAAGCAAAATTATAGCCTTATTGGGTCTTGTTTTTAAATTTTTAAAAATTGGCAAAAATTATACATATATTTATGGCATACAATATGATATTTTGATATATGTATATGTTGTGGAATGCTAAATTAAGCTAATTAACATATATATCACTCACGTCCTTGTCATTGTCTTTTTGTGGTGAGAACACTTAAAATCTACTCTTAGCAATTTTAAAATATACAATATATTGTTATTCACTGTAGTCACCATGATGTACAATAGATCTCTTGAATTTATTCCTCCTGTCTGACTTCAATTTTGTATCTTTTGATGAGTTCCTTTTTTTTTTCCCCCTCAGAAAAATATGTTGCCAGATTCGATCTTTATCATCAGCTTGCAGAGTCCTCAAGAGTGTTCGGCTAGTTTTGTTTATAAAAATGTCCCATGAGACATTTGCAGCTCTATTTGTCATTTAAATTGGGTGGGCAGGCAGGTAAAGGAAGTTCCTAAAGGCATGGACTTCTATAGCTCAATGAATAATAACCATAATTAACATTTATTGAGCATTTACTAAGTGTCAAAGACTGTGTTAATGCCTTAAATGGTTTGTCTACTTCAATTAACTCTATGAGTTAAATATGAGAAAATGGAAATGTAGAGAGATTAGTTTCCCAGAATCAGATAATTTGGAAAGGGGTAGGCTGATTTAAAGCAAGTAGATCTGGCTGGGCACGGTGGCTCACGCCTGTAATCCCAGTAGTTTGGGATGCTGAGGCAGGTGGATCACCTGAGGTCAGGAGTTTGAGACCAGCATGGCCAATATGGTGAAACCCCATCTCTACTAAAAATACAAAAGTTAGCCAGACATGGTGGTGTGCACCTGTAATCCCAGCTACTCTGGAGGCTGAGGCAGGAGAATTACTTGAACCTGGGAGGCAGAGGTTACAGTGAGCTGAGATTGTGCCATTACTCTCCAGGCTGGATGACACGAAGAGACTCCATCTCAAAAAAATAAAATAAAATAAAATACAATAAAGCAAGTAGATCCTCTACTCCTAACCAAGGATTATGTTCTTCATTTTCTTGTCAATTTGAAGCAAAAAATTCCACCCACTGTTTGCTAGACCAGTGCAAATTTAACATTGACAAAAATCCATTATCTCTAAAATTAGTGCCTATGACAGTCTTCCTGGTTGATAGATCTGAATTTTCCAGTATGAAGAATATTTTTAATGAGCTCATGTTATCAATAGCAGACAGCTTTGTAACAAGATTTTTATTGCTATTAACAATAACAACAACATTAAAGGACAAGATAGTAACTCCTAACATGTACTGAGCATTTACGTATACCAGGAGTGGTGTATGAAAAATATCTTTGACTGTTGCTTTTTCACTGACCATTGGCGATTCTAATAAGTCCAAGTGCTTAGTACGACGCCTGCTCCTCTTCTGTCCCTGTCATACCACATTGCCCGAAGGGAAAATACATGACTCAAGCTGAGCTAATCAACATTCCCCTGCTGCAAATGTGAGTCTTGAGCATCAAGACAGAAAGCAATTGGAGATGCATTATTCAAAACAACTCTAGAGATAGTCTATGAGTTCCCATGTCTTAGATCCCCAGAACTATTCTACTTCTGACTTTCCTGTGCTGATTATTTCACTATTTCTTAGAGTCTGTAAATTTCCCAAAATCATTCCAGTATGTTTGTGTCTGTTTTATTTTGTATTGTTTTCTTGTTATCACAGTGCTGTGATAGAGTCCAATTTATGATATTCAACATAGTCTTCTCTGTCCTCAATTTGCCTCTACAAACTTCTGCTTTGTGGCACATATCATCATTATGATCAAATCCTTATTTATGTGGATATTTGCTGAATATCAGGCTTGTTTGGTCACAAGTGAATGAATACAATTCTGGCTTAGTACTTGTAGTTGGAATTGTGATCTCAGGGTTCAAAAGACAGAAGTAAAGCTCACAAAAGTTAAATGGACAGACAGATCTGGATATAGTAGATCCTAATGCCAAAATTGTTACCCCATGTCCAGAACAGTGAAATATTTCTGATAAGACTTTTAACATGCTAAAAAGTTAACCTGCCACAGTATCATTGTTACTGGCTGGAGGCATGCAATGTGTGGTCAGAGACAAAGGACAGCAGAAGCAATATCAAATCTTCATGTTCATTTGTGTTAGCTCCCCCTGTACCTGGCCAAGTCTAACAGGGTGACTCAAAGGGCCCATGGTAAATTCCTGCACACACAGTCAGGTGCATTACCAGAAAGAAAGTCTGACTGGTGGGACTTTCATAACACTTTCATAACAAATGGAAGCAAGGCTGTGCTTTGTTGGCAGGGGTGAGGGTGAAGGGGTAGAGTGGGATGGGGAGAGGTTACCTTATCCCTCAAAGAAGCTTTCTGCAAACATAGCCCTGAAAAAATGGTCCAGAAAGATAAAGGTCAGGGTTTTGCATTCGTAGCAGACACTGCAAGAATGTGCAAGGATGCTCAAAGTCCATGGCTGGTAGCCTCTCCCAATACTTATGGTGATGTATCACTTTTCATACATTAAGGTGGAGGTGTTAGTGTTCCAACACGTTGTAAAATAAATCTACTCCTCTTCTGCCTGCACCCCACTCCTGCTTGTCAGACTCAAATGGGACAGCCTCAATTAATAGGGGCACCAGCTTTGCTTGGGAATATTTCAGAACCTTTTCAGGACAGTTAAGAGCAGGCATAGATTTGATGGAGCATTCAGGAAGCACAACTGTAGAGAGACTGTGAAATTCTATCTGGTTTCATATTGCTCCTGACATTTTGTGTTTTGATGCCTTGGACAGAAACAACACAGGATCCTAAATCAAGTAATGTATATGTACAAGTCGTTGTACACACATTGAAAAGTAAAAGTATAATCAATGTCAATGGGTATTTTATTTCTAGATATTTATTAAGCATCTGTTTTTGTCCAGGTACTCTGTTAGATGCTATGAATGCTCCGGGAACAAAATAGATTTGGCTTCTGTGCTCAAGGGTCTTGCCATTCAGTGATATTTGTAGGGAAAAAACCCACTTTAAGAGACTTTACCAGTTTGTGTGCAGCACTCTACAAGACAAGTGCTTTCATGTTCATTATTTCATGCGATCCTAAAAATAATGTAGAGATGTCAGTAGTGTAAACAATAGTAGCCTACAAATAAGGAAAGTAAGGCCTAGACAAATTAAGTGATTTGCCAAAGACTGCGCTGCTGGCATGTAACTGAGCTAACACTCACAAAATACTTCTTATAGATTTCATTTTTTTCATTCAACAAATATTTATTGACATCTATGTGCTCGGCACTGTGCTCTGTACTGAGTCTTCACAGGCGATTGGTATCTGAAGCCCTTATATCTCAGCTCTATCAACTATTAGCTGCGTGACCTCAGGGCTGCGTTAAGGCCTGGGGCAAGGGTGTGTTAGAGGCTTTACCCGCCAAAGCAGAACTCACTTTGGAGAGTGACTTTCCATGTTGTTCAGTCCGTGTGGAATGCTTTTTTAATTCTCTTGTTCACCTGGTAAATTCTGTATCCTCCAGATTCCAATTCATGATGTTCAACATAGCCTTCCCTGTCCTCAAATTGCCTCTACAAACTTCTGCTTTGTGGTACATATCATCATTATGATCAAATCCTTAGTTATGTGAATATTTGCTGAATATAAAAATTTCTAATTAGACTGGACATGCCAGTGGGGGAAGACTGGGGCTACTTTAGTTGACCATGTTTTATTTGACATGTAGCAAAGTTTCTGGCAGTCAAATATTTGTTTGAATGAAGACATGCATAAATTCTAAAAGTACCCCAAATACAGTTTAGAATAGTTTTTTTAAATTTTTTTTTCTTGAGACAGGGTCTCACTGTGTCACCCAGGATGGAGTGCAGTGATGTGATCAGGGCTCACTGCAGCCTCGACCTCCCGGGCTCAGTTGATCCTCCTACTTCAGCCGAGTAGCTGGGACTACAATTGTTCACCACCATGCCTGGCTAATTTTTGTATTTTTTGTAGAGACGGGTTCTGTCATGTTGTCCAGGCTGGTCTTGAACTTCTGGGTTCAAGTGATCCTCCCGAACTCCTGGGTTCAAGTGATCCTCCTACCTTGGCCTCCCAAAGTGCTAGGATTGCAGGCATGAGCCAGCACACCCAGTCATGGAGTAGTTATATAATTTGGCGTTGTGATAGGTTTTCTTAAGTCCATTTTTCAGAAGAGGAAAACTAGACTCTCAGAACTTCACAGGTTTCCCTGGGGTCGTACAGCTTACAACTGGCAGAGCTGGGATTGGAACCCAGGTCAACACAGCACTCAAGCCAGTGTTCCTAACAACCACAACCAAGGTTTTATTGTGTCCTCAAGGAAAGCATTTTGCTCCAAGCAACATTTTTTGTTTGTATGCCACAAACAACTTGTGTGAGCCTAGATTGTCTTTTTCACAGATCCCTAGCTTCATCTCCAGCTTTAAATTTTCTTTCCTCCTATTTTCAGCTAAAAGCCCAAGCAGCACACAGCAGGAGTTGACCAGAAAGGAGAGCTGGCAGGGGAAGAATCTGTAATTAAGCAAACAAGCAACAGCAGACAGTATCCACGGGCAGCACCACCTGGACTGTCCTTCCAGCCAATGCAAATGTGACCTTCCAGAGGCCTGGGCAGGAGGGTGTTAGAGGCTTTAGCTGCCACGGCAGAAATCAACTTGGGGGAGAGATGAGGAGCACTGGAGAGAGATGACTTTGTTACATGGACCGTTGTTCCCTGGGTAGAGACTGCAGGCCTGGTGTTCAAAGGCCTGCTGCTGTTTTGTGTGTTCAGAAGCAATTTAGAAAATGCTGTCATGTCAACTTTATTTCCTTGCTCTCTAGGGGTACTCAGTGGTTGCCCAAAAATAATCCCCTATAAGGCTGAAAGTTACTGTAAGTTGTTCACTGCACTGGGCTTAACTTCAAATGTACAGGAGCCAGAATTTTTAATCAACTTTATTTTATAAAGCCTATTGATTTTTTCTAATTATAAAAGAAATGCACACTCATGCTAAAAAAACTTGAAATTTTAGACAAGTATCAAACAAATGAAAAATAATCTGTAATGCAGGTTTTGTCTTACAATCGCTATATAATTTACTCCGAGTTTCTCAAGAAATATGCTCCAGTCTCTATATGTTTATACTAAAATGTATTTTTTTTAGGGGCTTGAATATATGAAGAATTAGGCATCTTGTGAGGCATCAGCACCCTAAAACTAACACATCGTTGCTTTTTGTCTTTTTTTAATGCCAATACATAAAGCAAAATTTTGGTGAATTTAAGTGCTGTGAATATTCTCCCCACAGTTCATGAGTTCCTAAGACAGGGTTTCAGATTTACTCGATTTTTTATTTTATTTTATTTTTGAGACAAGTTCTCACTCTGTTGCCCAGGTAGGAGTCCAGTGGCATGATCGTGGCTCACTGCAGCCTCAACCTCCCAGGTTCAATCGATCCTCCCACCTCATCAGCCTCCCAAGTAGCTGGGACTGCAAGTGTGTACTCCTGTGCCCAGCTTATTTTTAATTTTTTTGGAGAGACAGCGTCTTGCTTTGCTGCCCAGGTTGCTCTCAAACTCCTGGGCTCAAGCAATACCCCTGCCCTAGCCTCCCAAAGTGCTAGGATTACAGGCGGGAGCCACTACACTCAGCCAGATTTACTTGAATTTTGCTCTCTCCTGGACTTACCAAATCCTTTTTAGGACTTAGTCCATAGTTACACCCCTTAAATAACTGTAAAACCAACTCTCTATAAGAATGATATTTACCGGGAGGCAAGATCTACTGCTGAACCTGCAAATGCTTATAAAAGAATGACACAGTGAAAGAAAGAGCTGATGAATGAGTGAATAGATGCATAGAAATAAATTCTGTTAGGGTCTTTAGAAGCTGTACCTTAACTTTAAATTTTTTTTTCATCATTTAAATGGGTATAGAGTGCTTTCATAGTAGTTCTCAACTTGGGTGGGGCGTGATTTGCCTCTCAGGGGACCTTTTGGAATATGACATTGGACATTTTTGATTGTCACGACTAGGGGTGGGTGTGCCCTTTACCTAGTGAGTAAAGGCCAGGGATGCTATTAAACATTCTGCAATGCATGGGCCATCCCCCCAGAACAAAGAATTACGAAACTGCCAATTACTAAAATGTTAATAGAGCCTAGGCTGAGAAACCCTGGTGTAGCACAAAGGTGGGTACATTTCATTGATTTTGTAGGGAAGAGTAGGGAACTAGAAGACTATCACACTGAGCAGAGTGGCTACCTACAGGTCAAACACGAAGAATTCCTGTGCAGATAAATAAGATCATAAAAGTGACAATAAAACAATGCCATCTCTTCTATTAAGAAAAGAAATCATCTTTTTTTCCTTGGCACAGATGGTCTTAGGCCTGTAAATCTGCCATTCTTTCAGTAATCACATGAAGAAAAGGGATGATTTAAAGCAGTTATAAGGTTTATCTTGCAGAAGGAAAGTGTGGGTGTGTGAAGAAGAATAGTAAACATAAATTCTGTTTTACATCTGAGAAGCAAAGCCATTTAGACTATTACACAGCTTCCATCTGAGCTATGGCTGAAAGGGAGGTGTAAGATATGGTCAATGATTTTAAATGATTGATGAGGATTTCTGTAAAAGGAATACAAAGGCCTGGGTAAAGCCAGGACTTTCTGATGTGCCATAATAGAATTTTATACTGTTTTTCCCACAGTCAAATAAAGTTCAGTAGTATAGATAAATTGTTACCTTGTATTAGTACTTTCTAGGTTGCCTGTCAGAATGCTTTATTCAAAGAGACAGATTTATATTTCACAAGGAAATGATTTCTAAAGCTCTTACAATTAATAATTTTTCATCTAGAGAAAAGCCAGATTCAGCCATTCCACCCAGAGATTGGGAGATTAGTCCCGAATGAGCTCAGTACATGAAATACTTTTTTTTTGATATTTAAATAAGGAATCATATCTTAATGTTGTGGAAGAGAGCACAGAAAAATGACTGTTTTTTTATGACATAAAAATTCTACTTATGTCCTCCTTTGTTTTTTTGATGGCCCTGAAATCAGATGATTGAGAATATCCCTAATAATTCATGTTACCCAAGCATTTACCTATTGATACAACATACTTTATCAGCAAATATTTACAGGGTCTCCAATCAAGTCATTTCTAGAGAGAAAAACTCATACATAGGAAGTAATAATATTCTGTTTTCCTGAAACCTTTTTCTTCCTTCTTCTCTTTCTCTTCATTAATCAATTCTTTTATTTCTACAACTGTTATGAGGCACCTACAGTTTTCTGGTACTGAGCTATTAATATTATCAGAAAACAAACAAAAATCATTCTGGTTCCTGGCACTGAGCACTGTTCGGGAGGCTGAATGGATGGAGTCAGCCAGCTCAGGTGGAAGAATTTGTGTATAGAGAAGAATGGTTTTTCGGAAAAACCAACCAAACAAGCAAAAACTGGATCAGAAACTGCGGACCCTTGTTTTTATCCAGTATCATGGCCCATCACCTCTGTGGCTTTAACTAAATTATTTAAACATTCCTATATAATTCTTTTCCAAATGGAAAGTTAAAGTCCTACTGAAGTGAGATTCATTGTTTGATAAAAGGGTAGGCTCTGATAAACACAATGCAATTCACTTCAATAAGAATTCATAGAGCAACTACACTGAACTAAGCACACATGGAATAGAAGTTAGAACTGAGATACAATAAGGAATGAGTCCTTGTCATCGGAGAATTAGCAACTAGAAAAATAAATACATGAACACATATTTGACTGTCAAACTAAAAGAAACCTGTTCTTCTCACAACACATGATGTAACAGAAGAAAACTGTATATCCAATTTGCTAGTGAACATATGTATTCCCATGTGTTCTATGCATATATACAGAGGCTAAGCTATTTAGATGACCCTGAATGGAATATCTCCCACTTGTCTTCTCAGATCCACTTCCTACCCTTTTCTCTTTGTCTTGTGCCATGAGAGGCTGACCTGTATAGGCTACATTAACAGGAAGAAGGAGAGTGGGGAGTGAGGTCTGGGTATTTAATCCCTTAGATGCTCACTGCAACTTGCTGCAGGCTTGCTATCTCTTTCGGCCAAAGTTTTCAGTGGCCACAGGATGGCCCTCTGTACACAGTCCTGCCCAATTTGAGCAAACTGTTCTCTCCTTTTACTCCATCATCCCTAGGGACAGAAATAGAACATCAGGGTACTGTAATATCTTCCATGAGTCCTACAGACACAACTTCCATGGGTTTTGTACCTTCTTTCTCATGTTTTAAAAGAGGCATTTTATTAAACTCTCCTCGAATCATCCTAATTTCAAAGTGCCACATGTTTTCAGGTGGGATCCCACTTTTATAGACTTCATATCACCTTATAGTAGTACCATGTTACCATTTGTTGGACACTTGCTATATACTGACCAATAAAAGTGCTAGGCAAATGTTCTCTTCTAATATTTTAATAAGAAATAGAGAGTCACCAACTTTATTGGACACCTGCTATATACTGACCAATAAAAGTGCTATGCAAATTTTCTCTTAATATTCTAGTAAGAAATGGAGAGTCACGGGGGGGCGGAGCAAGATGGCCGAATAGGAACAACTCCAGTCTCCAACTCCCAGCGCGAGCGACACAGAAGACCGGTGATTTCTGCATTTTCAACTGAGGTACTGGGGTCATCTCACTAGGGAGTGCCGGACAATCGGTGCTGGTCAGCTGCTGCAGCCTGACCAGCGAGAGCTGAAGCAGGGCGAGGCATCGCCTCACCTGGAAGCGCAAGGGGGAAGGGGATCCGTTTTCCTAGCCAGGGGAACTGAGACACACAACACCGGGAAAATCGGGTAACTCCCACCCCAATACTGCGCTGTAAGCGTACAGGCATTCCAGGAGAATATATCCCACACCTGGCCGGGAGGGTCCCACGCCCACGAAGCCTCCCTCACTGCTAACACAGCAGTCTGCCGCGATCTATCCGCAAGGCAGCAGCGAGGCTGGGGGAGGGGCGCCCGCCATTGCTGAGGCTTAAGTAGGTAAACAAAGCCGCTGGGAAGCTCGAACTGGGTGGAGCTCACAGCAGCTCAAGGAAGCCTGCCTGTCTCTGTAGTCTCCACCTCTGGGGACAGCGCACAGCTGAAGACCAACAGGGGAAGTAGCCGGAGCCGGTGCAGACGCGAACGACTCTGTCTGACAGCTTTGGGGAGAGCCGCGGATCTCCCAACGCGGAGGTTGAGATCTGAGAACGGACAGACTGCCTGCTCAGGTGTGTCCCTGACCCTGAGTAGCCTAGCTGGGAGAAATCCCCCACTAGGGGCAGTCTGACACGCCACACCTCACAGGGTGGAGTACACCCCTGAGAGGACACTTCCAAAGGAAGAATCAGACAGGTACACTCGCTGTTCAGCAATATTCTATCTTCGGCAACCTCTGCTGCTGATACCCAGGCAAACAGGGTCTGGAGTGGACCTCAAGCAATCTCCAACAGACCAACAGAGAGTCCTTCTGACTGTCAGAAGGAAAACTATCAAACAGGAAGGACACCTATACCAAAACCCCATCAGTTCATCACCACCATCAAAGACCAGAGACAGATAAAACCACAAAGATGGGGAAGAAGCAGGGCAGAAAAGCTGGAAATTCAAAAAATAAGAGCGCATCTCCCCCTGCAAAGGAGCGCAGCCCATCACCAGCAACGGATCAAAGCTGGTCAGAGAATGACTTGGACGAGAGGAGAGAAGAAGGCTTCAGTCCATCAAACTTATCAGAGCTAAAGGAGGAATTACGTACCCAGCGCAAAGAAACTAAAAATCTTGAAAAAAGAGTGGAAGAATTGACAGCTAGACTCATTAATGCAGAGAAGATCATAAACGAAATGACAGAGATGAAAACCATGACACGAGAAATACGTGACAAATGCACAAGCTTCAGTAACCGACTCGATCAACTGGAAGAAAGAGTATCAGCGATTGAAGATCAAATGAATGAAATGAAGCGAGAAGAGAAACCAAAAGAAAAAAGAAGAAAAAGAAATGAGCAAAGCCTGCAAGAAGTATGGGATTACGTAAAAAGACCAAATCTACGTCTGATTGGGGTGCCTGAAAGTGAGGGGGAAAATGGAACCAAGTTGGAAAACACTCTTCAGGATATCATCCAGGAGAACTTCCCCAACCTAGTAGGGCAGGCCAACATTCAAATTCAGGAAATACAGAGAACGCCACAAAGATACTCCTCCAGAAGAGCAACTCCAAGACACATAATTGCCAGATTCACCAAAGTTGAAATGAAGGAAAAAATCTTAAGGGCAGCCAGAGAGAAAGGTCGGGTCACCCACAAAGGGAAGCCCATCAGACTAACAGCAGATCTCTCGGCAGAAACTCTACAAGCCAGAAGAGAGTGGGGGCCAATATTCAACGTTCTTAAAGAAAAGAATTTTCAACCCAGAATTTCATATCCAGCCAAACTAAGTTTCATAAGTGAAGGAGAAATAAAATCCTTTACAGATAAGCAAATGCTTAGAGATTTTGTCACCACCAGGCCTGCCTTACAAGAGACCCTGAAGGAAGCCCTAAACATGGAAAGGAACAACCGGTACCAGCCATCGCAAAAACTTGGCAAAATGTAAAGACCATCGAGGCTAGGAAGAAACTGCATCAACTAACGAGCAAAATAACCAGATAATATCATAATGGCAGGATCAAGTTCACACATAACAATATTAACCTTAAATGTTAATGGACTAAATGCGCCAATTAAAAGACACAGACTGGCAAACTGGATAAAGAGTCAAGACCCATCAGTCTGCTGTATTCAGGAGACCCATCTCACATGCAGAGACATACATAGGCTCAAAATAAAGGGATGGAGGAAGATCTACCAAGCAAATGGAGAACAAAAAAAAGCAGGGGTTGCAATCCTAGTCTCTGATAAAACAGACTTTAAACCATCAAAGATCAAAAGAGACAAAGAAGGCCATTACATAATGGTAAAGGGATCAATTCAACAGGAAGAGCTAACTCTCCTAAATATATATGCACCCAATACAGGAGCACCCAGATTCATAAAGCAAGTCCTTAGAGACTTACAAAGAGACTTAGACTCCCATACAATAATAATGGGGGACTTCAACACTCCGCTGTCAACATTAGACAGATCAACGAGACAGAAAGTTAACAAGGATATCCAGGAATTGAACTCATCTCTGCACCAAGCGGACCTAATAGACATCTATAGAACTCTCCACCCCAAATCAACAGAATATACATTCTTCTCAGCACCACATCGCACTTATTCCAAAATTGACCACATAATTGGAAGTAAAGCACTCCTCAGCAAATGTAAAAGAACAGAAATTATAACAAACTGTCTCTCAGACCACAGTGCAATCAAACTAGAACTCAGGACTAAGAAACTCAATCAAAACCGCTCAACTACATGGAAACTGAACAACCTGCTCCTGAATGACTACTGGGTACATAACGAAATGAAAGCGGAAATAAAGATGTTCTTTGAAACCAATGAGAACAAAGATACAACATACCAGAATCTCTGGGACACATTTAAAGCAGTGTGTAGAGGGAAATTTATAGCACTAAATGCCCACAAGAGAAAGCAGGAAAGATCTAAAATTGACACTCTAACATCACAATTAAAAGAACTAGAGAGGCAAGAGCAATCACATTCAAAAGCTAGCAGAAGGCAAGAAATAACTAAGATCAGAGCAGAACTGAAGGAGATAGAGACACAAAAAACCCTCCAAAAAATCAATGAATCCAGGAGTTGGTTTTTTGAAAAGATCAACAAAATTGACAGACCGCTAGCAAGGCTAATAAAGAAAAAAAGAGAGAGGAATCAAATAGATGCAATAAAAAATGATAAAGGGGATATCACCACTGACCCCACAGAAATACAAACTACCATCAGAGAATACTATAAATGCCTCTACGCAAATCAACTAGAAAATCTAGAAGAAATGGATAATTTCCTGGACACTTACACTCTCCCAAGGCTAAACCAGGAAGAAGTTGAATCCCTGAATAGACCAATAGCAGGCTCTGAAATTGAGGCAACAATTAATAGCCTACCCACCAAAAAAAGTCCAGGACCAGATGGATTCACAGCTGAATTCTACCAGAGGTACAAGGAGGAGCTGGTACCATTCCTTCTGAAACTATTCCAATCAATAGAAAAAGAGGGAATCCTCCCTAACTCATTTTATGAGGCCAACATCATCCTGATACCAAAGCCTGGCAGAGACACAACAAAAAAAGAGAATTTTAGACCAATATCCCTGATGAACATTGATGCAAAAATCCTCAATAAAATACTGGCAAACCGGATTCAGCAGCACATCAAAAAGCTTATCCACCATGATCAAGTGGGCTTCATCCCTGGGATGCAAGGCTGGTTCAACATTCGCAAATCAATAAACGTAATCCAGCATATAAACAGAACCAAAGACAAGAACCACATGATTGTCTCAATAGATGCAGAAAAGGCTTTTGACAAAATTCAACAGCCCTTCATGCTAAAAACGCTCAATAAATTCGGTATTGATGGAACGTACCTCAAAATAATAAGAGCTATTTATGACAAACCCACAGCTAATATCATACTGAATGGGCAAAAACTGGAAAAATTCCCTTTGAAAACTGGCACAAGACAGGGATGCCCTCTCTCACCACTCCTATTCAACATAGTGTTGGAAGTTCTGGCCAGGGCAATCAGGCAGGAGAAAGAAATAAAGGGTATTCAGTTAGGAAAAGAAGAAGTCAAATTGTCCCTGTTTGCAGATGACATGATTGTATATTTAGAAAACCCCATCGTCTCAGCCCAAAATCTCCTTAAGCTGATAAGCAACTTCAGCAAAGTCTCAGGATACAAAATTAATGTGCAAAAATCACAAGCATTCTTATACACCAGCAACAGACAAGCAGAGAGCCAAATCAGGAATGAACTTCCATTCACAATTGCTTCAAAGAGAATAAAATACCTAGGAATCCAGCTTACAAGGGATGTAAAGGACCTCTTCAAGGAGAACTACAAACCACTGCTCAGTGAAATAAAAGAGGACACAAACAAATGGAAGAACATACCATGCTCATGGATAGGAAGAATCAATATCGTGAAAATGGCCATACTCCCCAAGGTTATTTATAGATTCAATGCCATCCCCATCAAGCTACCAATGACTTTCTTCACAGAATTGGAAAAAACTGCTTTAAAGTTCATATGGAACCAAAAAAGAGCCCGCATTGCCAAGACAATCCTAAGTCAAAAGGACAAAGCTGGAGGCGTCACGCTACCTGACTTCAAACTATACTACAAGGCTACAGTAACCAAAACAGCATGGTACTGGTACCAAAACAGAGATATAGACCAATGGAACAGAACAGAGTCCTCAGAAATAATACCGCACATCTACAGCCATCTGATCTTTGACAAACCTGAGAGAAACAAGAAATGGGGAAAGGATTCCCTATTTAATAAATGGTGCTGGGAAAATTGGCTAGCCATAAGTAGAAAGCTGAAACTGGATCCTTTCCTTACCCCTTATACGAAGATTAATTCAAGATGGATTAGAGACTTAAATGTTAGACCTAATACCATAAAAACCCTAGAAGAAAATCTAGGTAGTACCATTCAGGACATAGGCATTGGCAAGGACTTCATGTCTAAAACACCAAAAGCAACGGCAGCAAAAGCCATAATTGACAAATGGGATCTAATTAAACTAAAGAGCTTTTGCACAGCAAAAGAAACTACCATCAGAGTGAACAGGCAACCTACAGAATGGGAGAAAATTTTTGCAACCTACTCATCTGACAAAGGGCTAATATCCAGAATATACAAAGAACTCAAACAAATATACGAGAAAAAAACAAACAACCCCATCAAAAAGTGGGGAAAGGATATGAACAGACATTTCTCAAAAGAAGATATTCATACAGCCAACAGACACATGAAAAAATGCTCATCATCACTGGCCATCAGAGAAATGCAAATCAAAACCACAATGAGATACCATCTCACACCAGTTAGAATGGCAATCATTAAGAAGTCAGGAAACAACAGGTGTTGGAGAGGATGTGGAGAAATAGGAACACTTTTACACTGTTGGTGGGATTGTAAACTAGTTCAACCATTATGGAAAAGAGTATGGCAATTCCTCAAGGATCTAGAACTAGATGTACCATATGACCCAGCCATCCCACTACTGGGTATATACCCAAAGGATTATAAATTAGTCTACTACAAAGACACATGTACACGTATGTTTATTGCGGCACTATTCACAATAGCAAAGACTTGGAATCAACCCAAATGTCCATCTGTGACAGACTGGATTAAGAAAATGTGGCACATATACACCATGGAATACTATGCAGCCATAAAAAAGGATGAGTTTGCGTCCTTTGTAGGGACATGGATGCAGCTGGAAACCATCATTCTTAGCAAACTATCACAAGAAGAGAAAACCAAACACCGCATGTTCTCACTCATAGGTGGGAACTGAACAATGAGATCACTTGGACTCGGGAAGGGGAACATCACACACTGGGGTCTATCATGGGGAGGGGGGAGGGGGGAGGAGGGAGGGATTGCATTGGGGAGTTATACATGATATAAATGATGAATTGATGGGTGCTGACGAGTTGATGGGTGCAGCACACCAACATGGCATAAGTATACATATGTAACAAACCTGCACGTTATGCACATGTACCCTAGAACTTAAAGTATAATAAAAAAAAAAAAAAAAAAAAAAAAAATAAAATAAAATAAAATGAAGTGACACAGAATGCTTAGAATAAAGCAAAAAAAAAAAAAAAAAAAAAAAAAAAATATAGGTTTTTTCCACAAAATTATGTTATTTGTGTTAACATGAAATGGGTTTACTGTTTTCAAAATAAATTAATATTTGAAAATTTTTCAGATAAAAAAAAAAAAAAAAAAGAAATGGAGAGTCACTAACTTTCTTTTTACCTACCTGGAATCAAAGAACAAAATGTGGCTGCCAAAAGAGGCCATTTGGGGCTAGGCACAGTGGCTCAGGCCTGTAATTATAGCACTTTGAGAGGCAGAGGCAGGCAGATCAGTTGAGGCCAGAAATTTGGGGGAAATAATAATTTCCTTATTAGAGTCTATGTAATTTTACCAAGATCATCAAAGTCCTTAGTAAATTTCTGCTTACAATAGAAATGATGTCCCATTATAAGGCCCAAAATTCTAGAGCAATGGAGAATGAGGTTTGGGAGGTAAGCAGGCATCTCATTATGATAAAGGTGATGATAATAACCTTGTCATTTGGGGGATTTTATTTTACTTTATTGCCTTAAAATTCAATGCAGAAAAGTTGTTGACAGTAGGGGAAATAAACTTAATTCAAATTTTCTGTTTTTTAAAAAGTGTATTAGTCAGTTTTCATGCTGCTAATAAAGATTTACCTGAGAGTAGGTAATTTATAAAGAAAAAGGGGTTTAATGGACTCACAGTTCCACATGGCTGGAGAGGCCTTACAATCATAGTGGAAAGTGAAGGAGAAGCAAAGGCACATCTCACATGGTGGCACGCAAGAGAATGTGTACAGTGGAACCGCCCTTTATCAAACCATCAGATTTTGTGAAACTTAGTCACTATCATGAGAACAGCATGGGAAGACCCACCGCCTGTTATTCAATTACCTCCCACCAGGTCCCTCCCATGACACATGGGGATTGTGGGAGCTACAGTTCAAGATAAGATTTGTGTAGGGACACAGCCAAATCATATCAAAAATGAAAGAAGAGTGGACTTTAACCTTTATTTACAGGACACTGCGAGATATAAAATTCCACATAGAAATAAGAAACCCATTCAGAGGACCAGCTTCATACAGAACGTACAGGTTGAAAGTGTTCAAGTATCGTTGCAGTGTAAGAAGTGCTACAGTAACGAACTACATTTAAAAAGAGTTCTTAGTAGAAAAATAGTAAGACAAACTTATACCAAAACATGGTACACAACAACTGTATATCTCAGCTATGTGATCTATAAGTTAGGGGTCCCGGGAGTTGCATCCTGCACTTGGAGGGTACAGCCTTCAGAGGTAGTTTCTGGCACAATATTTTGATCTTCCTTTTCCTTTATGAGAAATAGACTTCTCAATTCAGCTTAATGAGCCTTATACACAGATTCATTTTCAAGGTTTTGTAGAGTTTCAATTTTGTCTAAGCCTCCACATTCTTCAGTCATTATACTAAGCTGTAGTATAATGATAACACTTATAATGAAGATGATGATAGAGATTTTAAAGCTTCAAATTTGTAGAGTATGTGCTGAGCTAAAGTGTTTCACATAGTTCATCTTTAATTTTCACAGCAAACCTATGATATAGGTAGTATTGCTATTCCTGTTTTTTATATGGGGTTCCATAAACTCCATTTGGTACCTTTGCTCGTGTCACCCTGTCCCACATCTTTCCACTATTCAATTTAAGTCCTACTTGTATCCAGTTCCAAATGAATTACTGTCAATCTTTCCTGGAAGCTTTCTTCCAGTCCCTTTAGGCTTCAATGAGTGTGTTAGGAAGATCTTCCTGATATGTAGATTGATCAGGAAACAAATTGAAATATCATCTGAGGGACATGTGCATAATATGAAGCAGTATAGGACATTGTTTGAAGGTACCAGTTTAGAATGGGACCTTTTGGATAATCTTGGGCAGCTTGCTTAATTCTTCTGTGCCTCAGTTTTCTAATATACAAAATAAATGTTGTAATAGAGCTATAGCAGAGGGCCGAAGTGAAAATTAAATTAATACATTCATGTAAATTGCTAAGATGAGAACATTGCCTAGATTTAGTAAATGCTCTATTAATATTAGCCCTGTTATTATTGTTATTATTTGCCCTTTTCTTCCTAGCTAATAGAATTAGAAAAGCTATGTTAAATAAAATAAAAATGTCTACCTGAAGACATTGGGGAAAAAACGCACATATATCTGCCAATAAGACGGTAGGTGGGAAAAGTGGAGAACGTGTGCTTAACATTTAAAATATCTTCTGTGTCACTGAGGAAACGGGTCACTGACTTCTTCCACCTTAATAAAATTGTTGCTTCATCTCCTATTGTCCATGTGGTCTTGGATAAATCATTTAAACTCACAGAATGTACGTTTCTTCATCAGTATAGAAGATAACCATGAGTTAGTAAATCTAGGCCTTGTATTAGTTAATGTTTTTCATTTGTTTGTAAGATACAAAAGCAACTGGATATCTGGAGCCCAAAGGGAATTTGCATTACAGAAAACTTTGCATTTTAGGAAGGAGGATGCAGCCCGAAGAACTCTTGAACATCAGAAGCAGAAATTATGGGGTATCCCTTTAAGGCATCATGGTAAAATGCCTCAACTACAATTATTTCTGTCTCTGAGTCTCCAATAAAGTGTTATACACCAGGAGGGGAGACTGATCTAGCTACAGATCCTTGTGCTTAGTGGCAGAGTCTTTTGTTTTAGCCCCAAAGAATACTAGAATTGGGAAAAGTCAGAACCCAAAGGTCAGGTTTATGAATAGATCTAATGCCTGACTCAGTTATAAATCTAGCATTCCTCTTTTATTGCTTTATGACCTTCAGCAAGTCGCTTTTCCCTCTCCAGGGACCTCTGGGAGAAGGATGAATGCAACCAGATTAACTTTACATTTACTCCCAGCTAGGACTTATTTTTAAAATATGGCCTGTAGCTTTGCTCTTGCTGGCCTGTAGCTTTGCTCTTTGCGAGATCACACGTATTCTAGTTTTAACATCTTTCTCTCTGCTTCAACAGTGATTTATGCCTGAATCTTCTGATGTCATTTTATTTGACTACTGAAAACACAACTAAAATGGCTATATAATGGCTGCAGTTTAAAAATAAAAATTAAACATTACTGTATACACAAGTGGTGAGGTGGTTAACTAGATGACACTCATGACTGTGTACACAGAATGGGAAAAAAATACATTCCAGGAATTAATAACGGAATGAATGAGCCTTGGCAGGTGCCACTGTCATCTAAAGGGAAGAAAAAGCTATCATTTGTAATGAGGTTGATAGTTGAGAAAGTCAATATTGTGGGGATTACATTTTTTAAATCAGCCATGATTGACTGGCTTTTTCCAAACTCTATCCTAAAAGTTAGACCATCAGAATGCAGAATGCAGATTTGCCCTCGACATTTGTTGAAAGTTAATGTGATAGTGAATTGAATAATGTCGAAATGCCTGCTTGTAAAACTGTGGTTAAGTATATGACTTGGTTAACGCAATGTCTTCAAGACAAGTCTGAGTCAATCACTGTGTTAATTAAAGAAGATAACAATGAAAGCCTCAGTTTCATTTGCTTTCAACATTTACTAAACAATTAACTACTTGCCAGAACTTGCCCCATGATAATAGTGACTCCACTTTATTCGTTATCGCTTTCCCTGAGTCAACCACACTGTTTGGCATCTCCATGAAAACCAGTTTCTTTCCTTTCCTTTTGGAGCCTTTCATTGTAGTATCTTTCTCCTTTTCTCTTCCACCCTTCCTCTTGGTTCTTATAATCTCCCACACCTTCATCACATTCATTTCTTCTTTAGATGGATTTATATGATGCTTCCTATTAAAAAATAAAGAAGAGGTGGAGATTTACATGACAAATCAAAGCCCTTGAGGTTTTTTTTTCCTCCCCCTTTTTTAAAGGTAATAGCTAGAAAATATAGAGCATCTTTCTTTTTTTTCCCAAAGCAGTACACGCATTAAGTCTGGCTCTGAATGTGCTCATTCCTCCTGCTCTTTTTTGATTAAACTTGTGATGTGTTTATGTCTCATTTTATCTGTGCCTTCATCCGCAGACATTCTCATGCCCCTTTGGAGCCAGATGGGGCATAAATCTTAAATAAATAAATAAGTTAAAAATATGATAAAAGATCACTACTCGGGTGAGCTTATACTGTAAAAATGAATTCCATAAGCATATAAATATATATGTGAATTCTGAAATAAAATACCATCTGCTTTTATAGAAAAAAATATCACATTAATTTTATATCACAGCATGTTATCCTGTGGAAATTCAATCCAGCGATATAAATAATGAAAATATCTAAATATGTGGAGCTCAAATGATCTTGCTTCTGCCAAATTAAAAGAATTTTTTTCTTTTTTTTTTCCCCCCCACAATAATGTGCACTTCACTGAGTTAGATTTTAAAATCTGAAACTGGCATATTTCCCCAGAGTTGCATCAGATATCAGAATCAAGGGTTATTAACATTACAAAGAGCACCACTGTCCTACAGCGTCCCCTTTATCATTTTGAGCAGCTGCCTCAAGGCAACACATTTAACCTTGGGAAATGTGATAGAAATTCTGGGTAGTCAAAACCTGCCAGTGGATTCCCTCAACTGGGATCTACTGTAAAGCTTTATTTAGCTGCAACACAGGAGGATGAAACCTTTATCATTTGATGTTTATCATTTTCATTCATCGCTTCTAAATCCCCTGAATACTGTTACTGTTACTTATAAACAGCAATATTCTGTTTGCTGGTAGGCCATTCATTGTTTTCCCTGCTGAGAACGCCACTACAAAGAAAGGTCTCCATGAAGGGTGTGCTAAATAATTAAACATAGATGCACAGATTATTTACTTCTAGGTATTTTAGAGCTAGGTGCAAAATTTGACTTTCTTTTTCTTTTTTTCAGAATGTGGTCTGTTTTCTGTTTTGGCTGAAAAAAGCTGTTGCTTTCGTGGCTACTTGTTTAAGATTAGAAATCAATTAGAAACAGAGCTAGTGACTGAGTAGTGAAGGGGTGGCTTAAAAATGACTGGTGGCATTTACCATTGACAAAAGCAAAGTTGGTAAGATTTCTCAAGAGATTGAAGACTTTTTATACATGCGATCCAGTAATTTCAGTTCTGGGAATCTATCTTATGAGGATACTCTTAATTCTCAAGACTGGGCTACTGTTTTTTGCTAGATACTAATCTCAATTCTTAAAACAACCCTATAAATTCAACATTATCAATGAGGAAACTGAAGCACAGAGAAATTTCGCAGCTTTCTAAGATCCCACAGATAGGAAATAGTAAAGTCAGGTCTTTAAGCCAGGAAATCAAACATCAGCGTTTGAGCATATAAACACTAAACTTCAACACTTTGTGCAAAATTTATCCCCGAAATTATATGTTACTATTATATTTCTGAATATGTAAAAGTTGAACAAAATTAAAGGGAATGATTATGTGAATTATATTACATCAAATGTTACAAACTAAGTTTTTATATTGACAGCTTTTAAAACATAATCCTGAATGTTAATGTAGAATAAATGTTAATGCAAAATAAAAACACATTTATTTAAGCTATGAATAGCACAAAGATAGGAAAAGCATCAAAATGCCAATATTGATTATATTTAAGTTGTGCAAATATATTAGAATATTTATGTCTATTCTACCTTTTTTCTGTTTTCTAATTATCTCTAATAAGTATATTATTGTAGAAATAATAAATACATTTATTTTGAAGTTGGACATTTAAAAAATATCTGTCAAGGACAGTGGAAACATGTTTTTAACTTTTTAAAGTTAAAAATCTTCTACTTTCTTTTATAGGTCACTCTACAATCAGAAAAATAGAGAAAATATTGACTTTCGTCAGTTTTAGTTGGTATATAAAGACTTATAGGACTTTCTGATACCAAGATCAATGTACTAATCTATCTGAAAAGTTAGAGAGAGAACAAATTTTGCCTCAGGTCACAGAGAAGTTCAGATTTACAAAACTTTCAGATTATGTTTATGTAGTGACACCTGGTGTTACACCTTATGCTAAATCTAGAAATTCAAAAATATTTTAACATTTCCATTTTAAATTTGTGGCTATTTGTATCTGTGAACTACCTGCCTACTCAGATATCTTCATTCAGGTATGATTGCTCATTTAAGAAAATCAAGAGAAAATGTATTAGTTGGCATGCTCTAGCATTTGCCCTATGAAACTGATCAAGCAACCTGATCAATTAGCCAATTTGCAGTATATTTTATTCCAGCTCCATTGAAAAACAACAACTATTACTACATTTTTTAAGCAGATGAAAATTCCTCACCTTGGGTGCCATATCTCTGATCCCCAGATTTGTGAATAAACTTTGACTGTCTATGTCACCTGGGCTCCACATTACAGATTCCACTTTCTCCTTCCCATCTCTAATCTTAATCTGTTACTTGTTTCTGGTATAGGAAGATTTATCCATTAAATGCTGATCTACATCTTCTTTATTGGCTTTCTGACTATTTTTGTCCTTAAGATCCTATTGATGTAACATGCCTCCACCTGAATCAATTTATTTTCTCTTTTTTTCAATCCAGAATCCTATGTTTCTTCCAGTATGGTTAATGTTTCTTCTTGTTTTGCTCACCAAATTAAAGCTTGGAAAAGCTCAAGTTGGTTCCTCTTTTTTACAGATCACTGCTATCCAATAAACCTGCAATGGTGGAAATGTTTTGTATTCACACAGCCCAATATGGTAATCACCAGCCACATCAGGCTACTGAGCACCTCGAACGTGGCTTGTGCAACTGAGAAGCTGAATTTTAAATTTTGTTTAATTTTACTTAATTTAAATTGAAGTAACCACTGTGGCCGGTGGCCACCATATCAGACAGTGCAGATTTAGTATATCCCTGTAGATTAATGAAATCCTAACCTATTGTTATGTTTGGAGAAAAAGTGGAGCACACTGAAGCATTCATTTATTTTCACATTCCATTGATTGTCTCCTCTGTCTGTTACAACCTTTCCATTGTTTATCCTTTCTTCTCTTCCATTGTTCCTTGAGAATATGTGGAGTAAATTGTAATTGTTTGCCCACAAAAACCAAGTGGAGAGAATTCACCATGGAGAAGGCTTAAGACTTTCCTCTTTAATCAATTCTACCTTCTAAGAGGAAGATTTCTGTTCAAGGACAAAACAATATAAATTTGACAGGAGCATCCCCTCCCTAGGGTTCTAATATTCATGAATCCAGACCAGCCAATAAATTCTCTTCTTTGTGTAAGCTAATTTAAAATTAGTTTCTATCAACTGAAAAGTTCTCCCTAATTCAAAACATTAGGATGAAGATCATTTGAATGATATTATGTGAAATAGCATGGCACTGTGATTACATAAAAAGTATTTTTTCCCCCAGATTTCATCTGATACCGTGCAGAATGAGACTCACTTTTAATGGACCCGTTCACCTAGCACATTCATGGAAATCCTGTGATTCTCTGGCTTTGGAGCACAGAATTGTATCTTAGAGTCCATGATTGTTTCAAATGTTCTGCCCTCTGCTTCCCTTAAATACTCTGATAGGTGTGAGTTGTTTTTGGACCTTATTAAGTGTGTCATTGATATTTTCCCTTGGCTTGATGCCGCATGATGGGCTATAAGGTCTGCTGCAGCTTGGCGGTTTCCATGCTGGGCACAGCTGCCAGCATCTCTTTGCCTTCATTTCAGAGAATCTGATGCAACTGGCAAGAGATCAGAAAGCAAGCCAGAGAATAATTGGGGTTTCTCTTTAGCAAAGGAGAAATGGAAAAATCATCTTTCAGACCTTTTCTCTGCCCCAGCTGTTTTTGGGCAGGTCCACCATTTCACTGATGAAATATCAGATTTTTTCTTTATTTTTTTTTCCTATTCACATGCCCCAGCTCACAGTGGGGGAACAGAATTGTCCCATTTTTATAACATTACTTGCTGTTTTAGCACAACACTGTGCTTGAAGTTATAGCACTTAGAGACAGCTGTTACACAGAAGGATATGCCCCGCCTGCTGGGAACAGACTCTCCAAATTCATCGCTGAGCCATGGATTGTGGATCAACTTATTAGTCTTTTCTAAAAGGCAAATGGAAGTGGAAGGACTGTCCTCTTCAGTTACTCAGTTGACTAATGCTTGGCTCATTAATATGATTTGGAGTTGGAAGTGAGAGAATCAAGCTGAAACATGTATACCTAAAGGCAAAGGGGAAGATACTGGAGAGTCACAAAAGGGAACAAGGAACGATACTATACAAGATGGAGAGAGAAGAAATGTAAAACTCTTTCAAATTAGTAAAATAAAAAGAATTAGGATGGGGATATAAAATTTATAAGAGGCCAAAATGTCATTGGGATGCTTGGTGAGTGTTCAATATGATAAATATTTAATACAAAGCCAAACAATCTAAATTGTCTTGGGAACATGTTCATATCTAAGTAAGGTCTAGAATATTGATGGTAGCAAGGCTATGTTCACCTTCCTATGGTAATGCTAAAAGTTTAATATGAATTCTACACCATGCGAAGTGATTTGCTAACATCATTGTATTTACTCAGCATGATGCTTTCATGAAATAGATATTATTAATTCTATTTTACATATGAATAAACTGAGACTAAAAGTAGATAAAAACTTGACCATACTCACAGGGAGTTGGATCTAAACTCATGGGTGTGTGAACCCAAGCCTATTACCTTATCTCTATACTGACGCCACTGTGCAATGGCCACCGGTACTCATGAGCAGGGAACAATTACCAGCAATCCTACATGGCCGATCCTCTTCAGCCAAGAAGCTCTAAGCTCTTGACTTCATAATCCCTGACACATTTCCTACCCCTCTTCTCTCCTTTTTGTCTGTGGACTTCACCTTTTCTTTGCCTCTTTGCTGCCATTGTCTCTATTGTGTTACACAGAGATGGGGAAAGACTTGGGTATTTGGCATAAGGGGAGAAATACTTTGAGGAATGGAGGGATTTGGGTGGGGTTAGAAAAATTGGCATGAACTTGATTTATTTGATAGTATTGAGAAAATCAAACTAGTTGAAGTGAGTAAATAATGATAATTTTTTAAAAGGTTATTTTAAATAACAAATTCTTTTCCTTGGTTTGTTTGCTGTAAATACATACCAGTTATTTTTTAAGGCTTTAATCATTATTCAGAAATTTAAAATAATATTATTATGTCATCTAAAATTATTTTTCTTAAAAAATTTCAAGTTTATATTATGAAAATCAAGATATATCATGTTGTTCTTAAGTGTTAGAGCAGTACTGCTAGAAGCAGTTTGGGAACAAGTGGCCTAAGATGATTTCTTTCCTTATTGTGATTGGATCTTTTTTTGTTTTGTTTTGTTTTGTTTTGTTTTGTTTTGTTTTGTAGAAGACAGGTTAACTTCTTTTATTTCAGATACAAACCATTCATTCTTCCCTACTTTCATTTCTCCGTCTCTGTAGAAGTAAATGTTGGCAACTTCCAGAGTGTGTTTGATTTCAGTTGAATATCCTGAGGCTTTGGAAATGAAATTAAAAAGGACTTTTGTGGGCAAAATATCCCATCCATATTTCTTTTTTTTTTCTATTGAGGTAAAATTTACATAACACAAAATTCACCATTTGAATCATTTTAAAGTGTACAATTCATTCACTTTTAGTACATTCACAATGCAGTGCAACCATCACCACTACCTAATTCCAGAACATTTTCATCACCCCAAAAAGAAACCCCATACTCATTAGGCAGCCATTCCTTATTCCCCCTTTTCCTCCAGGCCTTGTAAATCACCAATTAGTATAATTTGCCCTGAACCATCTATCTGGTTTTTCTATGCTCACATAAGCTTTTCCATAGAGGTTAAGCAATTTTCATGACTGCTTTTTCCTTGCCAGGACACTATCCCAAATCATATCCTTCTTGGGCCTTCTTGGGTTGATCACTCCCACCTTTTAGAGTTTGCTGGACTTATCATAAGCAAGTTTGTTTTATTCAGTTGTGTTTTATACGTTTACTATAGTGAAGGGGACTTTGCTACGGTTGAGGTAGCTGAGAAGGAGATACCCAGATCATCTGGTTCTTGCCTATGAGGAGGTGATAGTGAGAGATAGGAACATTTAAATGGACTATAATGGTGTATCATAGTGAAGGACCATAACACACAAAGGGTTAGGAGTCATGAATAATCAGAGCATGCTCTTTATAGAGGGTAGTCTGGCATCATTGTGGCTTAGTATCATTCCTTTGTATACACTAAGTCAGTGAGAAAAAGTAAAGCTGAAGGCAGGCCGTGATGTTCACTGAGGACCGCCTTTGTACTGGTTCCCCTGCCCTGCGATTGACTACTTTCTTCCTTTTCATCCAATC
Source organism: Rhinopithecus roxellana (assembly GCF_007565055.1). Taxonomy (NCBI): domain Eukaryota; kingdom Metazoa; phylum Chordata; class Mammalia; order Primates; family Cercopithecidae; genus Rhinopithecus; species Rhinopithecus roxellana. Next base: position 40,274,130 of record NC_044568.1, on the reverse strand, counting down.
GCTGGCTTTATAGTCCAGCTTTTGATAATCGTTTATGTCTTTTCTTGCTTAGCAAATTATTACACATGAAATGTATTCCTTGGCTTATACATCAAAATAACAAAACAAAACAGGTGAAATAAACTCATTTTTCTGCTTGAATCTAAGATTAAATATAACTGAGATGCACCTACAGCACATGCAGCCCATGACGCAGAGCCCCCTGAGCAAGACCATCTTTCTTAATGTTCTTGTTAAATGAGAAGGTGTAGGTTTTGTTTTCCCCAATTTATATCTGTGATGGTGGCTCCAGACTTAGTATTTTCATATGTTAAAATATTATTTTCTCCAACTACTCACTCTGGTAACTGTAGCTCTTCATGACATTCTGAATTCCATTTAACACCTCCTGATATTTTAAGAAACTCAGAATTTTTATTCATTGATTTCTTAAATTTTCTATTCTTGCAAAAAAGTAAAGATAATTTTATGAAATGCAAATGATGCAAAAAGCCTCCTGAATACATAAATGAGAGATGAACTAGGGGCAAAGAAAAAGAGAGCTGGGCACGGTGGCTCACGCCTGTAATCCCAACACTTTGCGAGGCTGAGGCAGGTGGATCGCTTGAGGTTGGGAGTTTGAGACCAGCCCGACCAACATGGAGAAACCCCGTCTCTACTGAAAATACAGAATTAGCTGGGCGTGGTGGTGCATGCCTATAATCCCAGCTACTTGGGAGGCTGAGGCAGGAGAATCGCTTGAACCTGGGAGGCAGAAGTTGTGGTGAGCCCAGACTGCACTCCAGCCAGGGCAACAAGAGCGAAACACTCTGTCTCAAATTTGTAGGGACATGGATGCAGCTGGAAACCATCATTCTTAGCAAACTATCACAAGAACAGAAAACCAAACACCGCGTGTTCTCACTCGTAGGTGGGAACTGAACAATGAGATCACTTGGACTCGGGAAGGGGAACATCACACACCGGGGCCTATCATGAGGAGGGGGGAGGGGGGAGGGGGGAGGGATTGCATTGGGAGTTATACCTGATGTAAATGACGAGTTGATGGGTGCTGACGAGTTGATGGGTGTGCAGCACACCAACATGGCACAAGTATACATATGTAACAAACCTGCACGTTATGCACATGTACCCTAGAACTTAAAGTATAATAATAATAAAAAAAAGAAAAAGAAAATAAAATAAGTAAAATAAAATAAGTAAAATAAAATAAAATAAATAAAATATCCTGGGTTAATTAAGGATGAAGCACATTGTGAGTTAGAGATGAGCTACCTATTTGTCTGGCATCCTCCAGGGAATTCACAAACTTTATTATTCAATACCCCTTGTAATTATTTGTAACTTTGTCTTCACTTTTCATGAGATAGTGAGCTCATTATGAGCTCCTCAATAATACTCTGTATCTTGTCCAGTAAAACCCAATAATGGGTCTTTGGCCCGGCACATTTCTAGACAATGTTTGTATAAATTCCTTGCACTGTGAGAATTAGTATGAATTATTAAAAGAATCATTGAAAGAACAAATAATTGGCAAACATTTACCTAATCTGGAGTTTGGGGAGGTGCCAGGAGATAAAGGTAAATGGGTAGAAATTCCTGCTTGGGACTAGTTCAGAAGATAAGGCTTCAGTATTTCTTTATGGTCAAAGTTAAGCAGCCAGTGCCGCACAGATATGACTCATGTAATCTTTGGAAACACAGGATGTGGTGAACTCTAAGCTTATACAAACTTAGAGAAAATTATTGATCCTCTAGCATTCTTTATGGGAGCTTATCAAGCCCAACTGAGAGATACTTTCACAATGATTTATATGCCCCAATATTATGGTATTATCTCTAGTCTCTTCCCAATTCCATCCCTGTCCATTACTATGAAAACTGATGTAATCAAAGGGACGGGGGCAGAGGCATAGGGTATCTGGTATTTTATTTTGTCCGAGGGTCATGTTTCAGGCCTTGCTATTTTATCATGGACCCCACCATCAAATAGGCTGTGCCCAGGTAATTACCTGGAAAAAAAAAGTCCTTGCTGCTTGAATCTAAGATTAAATAGAACTGAGATCCACCTACAGCACATGCAGCCCATGACGCAGAGGCCCTTGAGCAAGACCATCTTTCTTAATGTTCTTGTTAAATGAGAAAGTGTAGGTTTTGTTTTCCCCAATTTATATCTGTGATATAAATTGTCATAATTACCTTGAAAGAAAAAAAGAAAAAAAAAGAAGCGAGTGCCATAGACTCAAAATACCATGGCCTAAAGGGTGCTCCTTATAGGAACAAATCTGACCATGGATTCAGTCAACTTTGGTGGAAACACTGGCATGCTGATTAGGAACTCTGTGGCCCTGCACAGACCCCCTAGCTTTTCCCGGTTTGAATCAAAGTTACAGTTCCCAAGATGTGAAATTGTGACGCTACAATCTATGTTTCAGAGCATATAGCTTCTCTCAAGCTTCACTTTTACTAGCCCTTCTCAATTTCTCTTTGCCTTTATATTTTTACATTCTTTTCGTTTTAGAGAATTGTAGTGTAGCATTGTTACAGCCTTAAGCCAAGTGTTTTTAATTTGTTTTCTTGAAATGGCTAGTACTTCAGTTATCTATTGCTGCATAACAAATCACTCAAACTTAGTCATGGGAAGAAGCAGCAACTCCTTTGTTATGTTCATGGATTCTGTGGGACACATTGGGATAGATGGCTTCTTTCTGTTCCATGACATGGGACCTGTGAGACTTGAATGGATCATCTAGAGCAGGGCTGTCCAATCGTTTGGCTTCATGGGCCACACATAAAATATACTAACACTAGTGATAGCTGATGAGCTAAAAAAATTGCAAAAAAAATCTCATAATGTTTTAAGAAAATTTACAAATTTGTGTTGGGTCACATTCAAAGCCATCCTGGCTACATATGGTTCACAGGCAACAGGTTGGACAAACTTGATCTAGAGGTTTCTTCAGTCACATGCCTGGGGTATGGGCTGAGATAACTCAAAGGCTAAGCTAAGCTGGGACTGTGGATAGGAGCACCCACGTGGGGACCTTCTCACTTGTGTTTTCGCAGAAGGGGAAGCAATCTGAGAGCTGGTGTTTAAGAGAACTAGGGACAGTGCTTCTTCTGCCACACTTCCTTTGCTGAAGCAGTTACAGGCTTCTCCCTCTATCCCTCAGGTTTGAGGGAAGGAGACATATACTCAATCTCTCAATTGGGAGGAATGCCAAAGAACTGTTGACTGTTTATTTCTTGTGTGTCCATCATAACAAGGTAATTACCTGCTTGAGGTCCAATGGTTCAGTGCCTGTCTGTATAAAGAGTGTAGCTTACGGGGTTATCAGAAGGATTAGAAATAATCTTTGTCAGGATTCTGCACACTTTTTCCTTAAAGGACTAGATAGGAAATATTTTCAGCTTTGTAGTCATATGGCTTTTGTAGACACTACTCAATTTTGTTGTTGTGCACTTTAGCAGCCATAGATAATACATACATGAATCCTTGTGGCTCTATGCCACATTTTTATTTATGAATACTACAATTTTGAATTTCATGTAATGTTCATGTGTCATGAAATATCATTCTTCTTTGTTTTAACTATTTGAAAATGTAAAGAACATCCTCACCTTGTGGGGTGTACAAAAGCGAGTGCCAGGTTTGCTGTTGAGCCATAGCATGCGGACGTAGGAACATAACCTTTCACAGTGCATGGTATGTGTTAGGTGGTGAATAATTATTACACATACGGTTTTTATACTGGCAATTCATAGAGTCGTATCAGAAAGGCAACTGACTTGGTTTAGTTTTCTCAAGGGCACAGAGGTTACATAGTACAATGTATAGATAGGTTAAAATGAAATTGTCATAGATATTTTAGAGATGACACACATATTTTGCAGTGTCATGGGTTAGTGGAAAGTGAACAGATACTGTTATTACAAGTTGAACTTTCTCCACTTACTGTTTACTTGAACTTTGTGAGTCATTTACCCTCAGTGGCAAATAGGTCCTGATGCCAAAACATTGTGGAAATATCTCAATATGCATTACACTGTTTGGTATAGACATTTCTTCATATTTCTTACTAAGATGCTCACCCTTTCCTTTTATTTTTCTATTGCAACTCTGCCATTTTTTCCTTGAAACCATTCCTCAACCACATTTTTATTTACAGAGTACTCACACATACCTTATTAAATGAGCACATAGTGAAGTGATTAAAGATTTCATCTTCAGAGTCTAATGTCTTTGTCTTCAATACTTGGCTCTACCACTTGTCAGTTTTGTGAACTTGGGCAAGTTATTTCGCTTTTTGAGTTTCAAGGTTTTCATCTCTAAAGTAAGGAAAGGAATCAGTGTATCCTGTAGGGCTACACAAGCATTCAATAAGATTATGTATGACAAGTGCTGGTTTGTAGTAAATGCTTAGTAAATATTTGCTAAACCACACAGAGTACTGCAACTTACCTTGAAATTCCCTGGGCTATGTGTTTACTTTATTGGGCCATTAGAGCTACTTCAGTGGCATAATTCATTAAGCCTGAGTCTGATGTGTTTGGTCAGCAGCAGAATGTAATGTTTTGTCTTTAGTTAAATATTCATTTATAATTTTCTGGAATAACAGAATTTTAGCACAATTATTACAAAATAACTGCTAATAACCATGTTATTGCAAAAATAAAATGAAAAAATATATTTATTTAACAATTATATATTGAGCCCCTATTATGTATTAGCCAATATTTAGTTACTGAAGATATCACCAGTAGAGCTTTTAAAAACAGAACTTGTTAGACTCTGCTCCTAGAATTTCTGATTTCATGGGTCTGGAGTGAGGGTCTAGAATTTGCATTAAAAAAAAATTTTGTGTGTGTGACAAAAATATTATTTATTTATTTATTTATTTCCAACTTTTATTTGAGGTTCAAGGGGTACATGTGCGGATTTGTTACCTGGTAAATGGTGTGTCTCAGGGGTTTGGTGTACAGATTATTTCATCCCCCAGGTAATAGGCATAGTACCCAGTAGGTAGTTTTTTTTTTTTTTTCATTGTTTTGTATGTTTATTTGGTGTCTATATATCCTCTTTGCTGAGTTGTCTGTTTAGAAGATCTCTTGCCCATTTTTTTTATTATACTTTAAGTTTTAGGGTACATGGGCACAATGTGCAGATTTGTTACATATGCATACATGTGCCATGTTGGTGTGCTGCACCCATCAACTCATCAGCACCCATCAACTCGTCATTTACATCAGGTATAACTCCCAATACTATCCCTCCCCCTCCCTCCTCCCCACAATAAGCCCTGGTGTGTGATGTTCCCCTTCCTGTGTCCAAGTGATGTCATTGTTCAATTCCCAGCTATGAGTGAGGACATGTGGTGTTTGGTTTTCTGTTCTTGCGATAGTTTGCTGAGAATGCTGGTTTTCAGCTGCATCCATGTCCTACAAAGGACACAAACTCATCCTTTTTTATGGCTGTATAGTATTCCATGGTGTATGTGTGCCACATTTTCTTAATCCAGTCTGTCACTGATGGACATTTGGGTTGATTCCAAGTCTTTGCTATTGTGAATAGTGCCGCAATAAACATATGTGTGCATGTGTCTTTATAGCAGCATGATTTATAATCCTTTGGGTATATCCCCAGTAATGGGATGGCTGAGTCAAATGGTATTTCTAGTTCTAGATCCTTGAGGAATCGCCATACTGTTTTCCACAATGGTTGAACTAGTTTGCAGTCCCACCAACAGTGTAAAAGTGTTCCTATTTCTCCACATTCTCTCCAGTAGGTAGTTTTTTGATCTTCGCCCTCCTCGCCTACCTTCTACCCTTGAATAGGCCCCAGTATCTACTGTTCCCTTCTTAGTGTTCGTGTGTACTCAGTGTTTAGCTCCTACTTATAAGTGAGAAAATGTGGTATTTGGTTTTCTGTTCCTGTGTTAATTTGCTTAGGATAATGGCCTCAGTAGCAACCATGTTGTGGCCAAGGACATGATTTCATCTTTTTATGGTGCCATAGTATTTCATGGTGTATATGTGCCCCGTTTTCTTCATCTAGTCCATCACTGATGGGCATCTAGGTGGATTCCATGTCTTTGCTATTGTTAATAAAGCTGCATGCATGTATCTTTTGGTGCATGGTCTCTGTACATAATTCCATATTTCTCAGAGGTTTTGTTCATTCCTTTTTAATCTTTTTTCTTTGATTTTTGTCTGACTGAGCTGATTCTAAGAATTGATCTTTGAGCTCTGACATTCTTTCCTCAGCTTGATCTGTTCTACTGTTAATACTTCTGATGGCATTATAAAATTTTTGTAATGAGTTTTTCAGTTTTACTAGATCAGTTTGGTTCTTTCTTAAGATAGCTATTTTGTCTTTCAGTTCCTGTATCATTTTATTGTAATCCTTAGATTCCTTGGATTGAGTTTCAACTTTCTCCTGAATCTTGATGGTCTTTGTTGCCATCCATATGCTGAATACAGTGTCTGACATTTTAGCCATTTCAGTTTGGCTCAGAACCATTGCTGGGGATCTAGTGCAGTTGTTTGGAGATAAGAAAAATTCTGACTTTTTGAGGTGTCAGAATTCTTGCACTTTTTTTGTTGTTGTTTTTTGTTTGTTTTGTTTTTATCTCTGTCGGCTGATGTTCCTTTAATCTTTGAAGTTGCTGTCTTTTGGCTTTTATATTTTTTAATGCCCTTAAGATTTTGACTGCAGTATAAGTTGGGTTTAGTCAACTAACTTCATTTCTGGATGGGGATCAAGGGTCACCTTGGCACTCCTGGGCTGTGTGCTCTAACCTTGAGGGGCTAGGTTCTCTGGCTCCTACAGGTTAAACTGCTGTGCTGAAGTGTTCCCAGTCTGCCAGCAACAACACTCTGATGAGAGGTGCTGGCAGACTGGGAACACTTCAGCTGGCAGAGGCTCTTTGTTGGGGTGTTGGCGGTGGGATCTGCACTTGCATGTGCATGCTGGTAGTGGTGGGGCACTAGTGCAGTGGTTGTCCATGTGCACATGCGTGCTGGTGGCAACAGGGTGGCTGAGTGATGGCGTGATGTGGTCCATATGCTCATGTATGCTGGTGGGCCTGGGCAGTGGTTGCACTGGTCTGCGTACATGCCTGTGCCAGTGGCAGTAGGGTGGTGAGGTCCACACATGTGCACTGTTGGTGGTGGGGTGGCTAGGTTTATGCATGCATGTGCAGCAGCAATGTGGTGGGGGAGGCTGCCAGCAAGTGTGCACTGGCAAAGTGGAGCAGTGAGGCTGCATGCAGGTGCATGTCGGCAGGGGCTCTTCTGCAGAAGCTCTCTGATGGTTAGACAGCATCTGTTGGTGAAGGAGCTATGGCATTGACTACTGGGAAGTGCCCTGGTTGAGCATCTGAGGCTGTGCTGTGAGTGGGTGAGGCCAGGCAGAGACCCTGGGAAAGACCATCAGACAGTGGGGTACTCAGATCAAACTGGTCCCATCCCTGTAGCAGGATAGCTTTGTTACGTCCAAGTTCAACAGTCAACAAAGGCCAAAGACTCTTGGCTCATGCTTGTAATCCCAGCACTTTGGGAGGCCGAGGTGATCACCTGAGGTCACAAGTTCAAGACCAGCAGAGCAAACATGGTGAAATCCCATCTCTACTAAACATACAAAAAATTAGCTGGGCATGGTGGTGGGCACCTGTAATCCCAGTTACTTGGGAGGCTGAGGCAGGAGAATTGCTTGAACCTGGGAGGTTGAGGTTGAGGTCAGCCAAGATTGCACCATTGCAATCCAGCCTGGGCAACAAGAATGAAACTCCATCTCAAACACAAACAAGCAAACAAACAAACAAACAAACAAAAACAACCAAAAAGAAAAGTGTGGTGAACTTTGGGGGATGGGTGTCCCAGGCCATGCTCCATTGCAGCCTGAGCCAAACCCTCTGGGCTCTGCACAGGGTGAAGTCCTGTCACTGCCAACTGTCCAAGCAGTTCTTGCTGCCAGCTCAAATGTCTGTTGGTGTCATGGGGTCTCCCTCAGCTAGGATTCTGGAGGTCCATGGTGAGAGTGAGCCAGTCTACGTCTGTTTAACTCAGTACTTTCTTAGGAGCTGCTTGGGGCCAGGAATGAGTCCTGGTGCTTAGCCATGCAGGTTTCCCAGCTTCCTCCCACTTCAGCCCAGGGTTTGCATGCTCTCTTTGTCCACTCTCAGTGCCTTCCTTCTGAAGATCTGCTCAGCGTGTGCTGGTCTCCTTGATGGTCTGGTCTCTTGGTGGCATAAGCCCTTGTTGGCTGCATCTAGTTGGCCATCTTGGCTCTTCTTGTTTAGAATTTGCATCTTACAAGTTCCCAGGAGAAGCTAATTGCCCCAGGGTTACCCCTTTGATAACCACTAGTCTAGGTGACCTATAATTTTCCTCCTATTCTCTCAGTGCAAATGCTTTTGTGCACAATAGCTCTTATTCATTGCACTTGAACTGTGTTAGGTATTACAGCCACAACAGTGAAAAATGCAGACAAAAATTCCTGCCCTCTTCAGTTTGACATCTTCGTACTTACAATGGATAACATATGTAAAGGACTTACTATGTGTCAGGAAACTTCCAAAGCATTTTATAAATATTACCCCACTTAAGCTTTTGAAAGACCCTGTGATGGAGATACTATTATTATCGCCATTTTACAAATAGGGAACTTTAAACTCAAAAAGTCTAAGCAATGTGTCTATACTCCTATTGTGACATGTGACAGAGCTGAGAATTTAACTCAAACGGGTTTGTTCCAGAGCCCTGCTCTTAGGCTAACATTCTACATGAATGACTATTAGGTAGTGATAGTTTTAGTCTGTTCAGGCTGCCATAAACTGTGTGGCTTAAAAACAATAGAAATTTATTGCTCACAATTCTAGAGGCTGAAAAGTCAAGGTCAAGGGGCCAGCAGATGTGGTGTTGGATGAGGGCCTGCTTCCTGTTCATAGACTCCTATCTTTTCACTGTGTCCTTACATGGTGGAAGAGTGAGGGAGCTCTTCAGGGTCGCTTTCATAAGGGCACTGATGCTGCTCGTGAGGGTTCCACTCTCATGACCTGGTCACCTTCCAAAGGCCCCACTCCCTAATACCATCATGTTGGAGCTTAAGATTTCAATATATGAATTTTGGGAAACACAAACATTCAATCTATAGTATTTCACTCTTGTACCCCCCCAAATTCATGGTCTTATCACATAAAAATACATTCATTACATCCTAACAGCCTCCAAAGTCTTAACTTGTCCCAGCAACAACTCTGAAGTCTAAAATCCAAGGGCTTACCTAAATATCTTCTAAATCAAATATGAATGAGACTCAAGGTATGATTTATTCTGAGGCAAATTGCCCTCCAGCTGTGAACCTGTGAAGCCAATAAAGTTATGTGTTTCCAAAATGCAGTGATGAGACAGGCATAAGCTAGACAATTTCATCCCAAAGGGGAGAAATAGAAAAGAAGAAAGGAGGAACAGATCACATGGAGTTTGTCTTGTCATCCGAATTACAGTCACATGGAGTTTGTCTTATAGTTTGGACATGTGATCTCAAGGCTCAAGAATAATTCTCCTTTTCTTAGCTTTTGCTGGGAGGGCAAGAAAAAAAAAGAATAATTCTCTTTGGCTTAATGCTTTGACATGAAGGCCCACTGGGTTAGTGATGTCACCTCCCATGACTCCATGGGAAGGTCCTACAGTGGCTCTGTCTGGGCCCTGCTCCAGTTGTGGCTGTCTGCTGGACCCCTACTCCTGTAGTTTCTTAGGAAGAGGTCACTATTCTATGGCTTCAGGTGTCTGTGTCTTTTGAAACCTAGGTGGAGGCATCTGTACCCTCTGGCCTGTGCATTCTGTGCACCAGCACTATGCAGACACTGCCAAAGACTGAATTGGCTGCTTGTGCCCTCGGAGGGGTTGCCACTGTAGCTTGCACCACACTGTGGCCTGCTGAAGCTGCACCTGGGACAACTGAGTAGCACAGCACCAGAGTGTGGGCAGTGGAGCTCCTGATGTTAGGCAGTGCCGAGCCAGCATATGCCAGGGTCCTACAGGTGATGGTAGCCCCTCCTTTGAAACTGCTGTTGCCCTTGAGCCCTCACACTCTGGGTCTATGATGGGAGTGGCAGCTCTGGTGGTCTCTGAATTGTCTTCAGAGTTATTTTCCTATTGACTTGGAGAATTGTTTCTGGCTCTTATTGAGATAGCTGATCCAAATGAATCTCATTATCAACACTTGGCCACATCCTTAGCATTCTCATTTTTTGCAATATGGAGAGACTGGAATATTTTTCATTCTTTTAGTTCTGATTCATTTTTGCTTAATAATGTAATCTGTAAGTGATTTATCTTTTCTCACTTTTTGCTATATAACTATTCATGAGGAACCAAGCCATACCTTCAACATTTTTCTGAGAAATAGCTTCAGCTAAATACCTTGTATAAAACACTAAGATATAAAGACAAGCTCTTTGCCACTTTATAACAAGGATAACCTTTTCTCCAGTTTCCAATAGTGTGCTCCTCATTTCTGTGCAAGATTTCATTGGTATGGGCTTTACTGTCTATTTCTACCAACATTCTGTTCATGATTACTTAGATATTCTTTTAAGAAGGTTGAGGTTTTCTCTATAGGTCTCCTCTTTTCTTCCTAAGCTCTCATTGGAATCTCCTTTAAAGGTCTGCTCAAGGCAATGCAAGGCAATGTAGGCTTTTTCTAGCTTGCACATCCAGATTCTTCCAGCCTCTACCCATTACGCATTTCCATAGGCACTTCCACATTTTAGGTATTTGTTAGAGCAGCACACCCACTTCTCAGCACCAATTTCTCTCTTAATAAGTTCAGGTTTCTGTAACAAAATGTCATACAATGGCTGGTTTTTAAACAACAGAATTTTATTTCTTATTGTTTTGGAGACCATAAGTCCCAGGTAAGGGTGACGACACGTTGAGTTCTGGTGAGGGTTCTCTTCTGGGTTGCAGACTTCTGACTTTTTGCCGTTGTTCTCACATAGTAGAAGAGTGAGGTAGTTTTCTGGAATTTATTTTAGAAGGGCACTAATCCCATTAATAAGAGCTCCACTCTCATGACTTAGTCACCCATGAAAGGAGAGGACCCACTTCCTAATACCATCACACTGGAGTTAGAATTTCAACATATAAATTTGGGGAGTGGGGAACACAAACATTCAGTCTATAGCAGTGAAAATATAGCTGAAAGGCAAATGGCAGAGAGAAGAACAAATTTTTGCTTAATTGATGGTGGTCATCATAAATTTGATACTAAAGAGTAAGTTAGAATAAAGAATTGAAAGAAAAAAAAAACCTTATAATCAACACAGCTAGGGAGTACTTGGCTTTTTTAAAAAGTTGAAAGCTGTAAACATTTAGGTCCTTTCTTCAATCCCCTGAAATACAGTTAAAATTACAATAATGTTATTTTTAAGTGTAAAAAATCTCTCCAGAAGGTACTAAGTGGTATGGGAGAGTGGAGGGGGGCATTAAGGTAACTGCTCCAGGCATCAATTTGCATTTGAAAAAGAGTCTTCCATAAATAATTATCTTTTTAAGACTTCATTTCTGCTAGGTTTACATCACCTGACTTGTGATGGGAAAAAGTCTCCAAGGTACAAAGATTGGATTTAGCTTGTCCTGCCATTTAGCTTGCCTTGGAGTCTCCATCTTTTAGCCAGCGTATCTATCCAAAGCCTATTAGTTATCAATATGAATCGTATATAAATACACAGAAAAAATGCCTGGGGCAGAGTATTTACCTGATGTAAGTCTGTCTTTTTTTGTTTGTTTGTTTTTTCCTTTGGAGATGGAATCTTGCTCTGTTGGCCAGTCTGGAATGCAGTAGCATGATCTTGGCTCACTGCAGCCTCTGCCTCCCGGGTTCAAATGATTCTCCTGCCTCAGCCTTCTGAGTAGCTGAGACTACAGGTGCACACCATCACACCTGGCTAATTTTTTGTATCTTACTAGAGGCAGGGTTTTACCATGTTGCCCAGGCTGGTCTCAAACTCCTGAGCTGAGGCCATCTGCCCGCCTCAGCGTCCCAAAGTGCTAGGATTACAGGCATGAGCCACCACTCCCAGCAAGTCTATCTTTTATTTTAAATTTTAGGTAAAAACACATATTACTGAAAAATAAGAAATGTGAATTTTATGATAGTTGCACCTTCAACCCCTTCATGAAATTATATTCTTTCTACATTTCTTGATGATCTAAGTCATCCCTCCATTCTTAACGTCATGCTCAAGACCTGCTTAATCATGGAAAACAACTCTGACAAATTCAGGCCCATGTATAGTTTTCTCTCTGAACACTTTTAGTATGGTTGTCTAGGTTTCTTAGCAATCAAATAGGCAAGTCTAAGGGAGGGAAAGTAGTTTGAAAGCATGGATGAATGTGAATGTAAAGTAGATTTCTCAGGCTTAGTTCTTATCAAGGAATCAAGACAAATGTGTGCAAGGTTTTTAAAAAAAATACTTGATTTGGTTACACATGTGTGGCCTGGAGGCAGGTTGGAGGCCACAGAGACAGCACGTATAAAGATGACTTCAGGAGTTAAGCAGAGTCAATGATAGAATTCAAGCTTTAATTCAACTCAAAGGCAGGAAAAGAACTAAAGGCTTCAGAAAATCAAGTGATGTAGGGAATGTGAAGGCAAGTTAGCGTGGATGTGCCTGTGGGTTTTTTTTTTTTTTGTTGTATGGGAGGGATGTTCATTAATTCTTATTAATTCTGTATTTTGAGATATCATGAGTCTTCAGTTTCTACTGCATTGTACAATAAGTAGAAAGTATGATTCTTAATTGACAGGCTCCAAAACAAACTAGACTCTTGTGTGACTTTGAGCAAATCACCTTGCCTCTTTAATCTTGTCTTATTATTTGCAATGAGAAAAATAATTATCCCACAGTTTTGCTGTAAAAACACTGTCTGCTTTGGGCTTTCAAATGTTAGGCTGCTTCTCTTATATCTCCTTGTTTTTATGATGCCTGAGGTTCTTGGTGGAAGTGCATGTATTTAAGCAAAAAGTAAGTTAATTGTGCCATCATTTCACGTATTTCACATAGGCTTTTCTTATCCCTAGAGGGCTTGCTAAAATTCCTAGGGGTAAACATTAAATGCTGTTCCTTTTTCTCCCCAATCTCAGGATTCTTTGTTCACCATGGATACTCAATATGTCATTTTTGATGATGATTGACAAGAACAAATTCAATTGCTCGCTTCATCCTTATGAGAGATGCTTGCCTCCAGTAGATTTCTGCATTCGCTAACTGTCTGATCCCTTCTGTGAGTTGTGCTAAGGCTAAAATCTAAACAACTGTCCATTTTTCAAGTACTTGCCTTATTTTGTTTCTGAGAGACAGAGGATATTTCTGGGAAGTGGGGATAAAGTAGAAACCTTTATTCTAGTACATTTTTGTCTCCTAAGTACCCACTAAATCACAAGAACTGATCCAGATTCCTGTTCCTCAAAGACCCCTTTTATGCTTTTGGTTTCGTTTAATGGTGTACTGAATGTTATGTCTCAACATCCTACCTGCTACTTTCTTTTACCTTAGTTCCACCTTAGTCTTAATTGGGTTTACCTGTTTAATCACTCAATTCACTAAAAGAAAGGTGATTTGAAAACTATGGGTTCTCTCCACCAAAACTCCCATTGTGAACAGTGGAAAAAATAATATCCTTGGATTAGACCCTCCCAGTTCCAGATCCTATCTTGATGATTTGTTGCATATCCCAGTTATTGCTCCAAATCTTGGTGGCTTAAGGCAGGCATTTTATTTTGTCATGATTTTCAGAAATTCTTAAATTTTAAAGGGCCAGGCTGGAAAGTCCTCATCTGGGGTCTCTCATGCAGTTAAAGCTAGATGTTGTGTAGGGCTACAGTCATTTGACGGCTTGGCTGGGCTAGATGTCCAAGCTAGGGTACTCACATGGCTGCCAGTTGATGTTGGCTGTTGGCCACAAGCTCAGCAAGGGCTGTTGACTGAAACACTTGCATGTGATTTCTCAGGGTAGTCGGGCTTCTTACATGGTACCTGGCTTTCCCCGGAGTGAGCATCCCAAAAGGGCAAAGCAGAAGCTGCACGACTTTTTGTGACCTAGCCTTGGAAGTGAAATAGCACCATATTCACTGCTTCTGCCATACTCAGTGGGTTACAGTACTCACAAGGTTACCCAGAATAAAGGGAAAGGACCATAGACTTCACCCACAGGTCACATTGTAAGGAGCATGTGGGATAAAACGTTTGGTGGCAATTATTTTTGCAAAATATAATTTGCTACATCATATGACTTTTATCTAGTTACTGATGCTCTTGGAGCCTCAGTTTCCATTCCTAAAATGGTGATAACAGTGTTCAACTTGAAGCAAATTTTATGACAATTGGAAAAATAAGGAAATATTTGCTAAACTTTTTTCTTTTCAGAGTTTTATCTCTTACAGAATTATTTGGGATTCCAAAATTCAGCTTATCTGTGGACACTCTGTACCTTCCATGAATGCATGGCTCTGCAAAGATAATTTTAAGTTTATATCTGCATTTCATACAAGAAAGGGCCTTAAAATCTACTGTGATTGTAGTCTATCCAAATACTTCCCTAACACACTGTCATATCCTATGTAGTTAACCAGCCAAATTTAATTTTTTTTTTCAAGCAATGAGACCTAATATTAATTTTCGTGCAAAGAAGTTGGCTTTGGGTACCTGTTGGTATATGCCAGGCAGTAGGTTATTATTGAAATAGGAAAGAAGTCCTGACTTCCATCCTGGTTCCAGAATGGAGCATTTATAGGGTAGGATCATGGTTGCTGGATTCATTAACAGTGTTTAAGTCCATGCTGACCAAGCACAGGAATTGTATAAGACTTAAAAATGAGCTCCATGCTTTCATTTCCACCCCAATCAACAATTCACAAGACCAATTGTTTTCTTCAATTATATTTAAGAGGAAATCAAACAGTACACATTTGCAGTGATCTTTTATGTCATATTTATTTCCTTATAAATTATTAAATGATTTATCATCCAAATTTAGTTAATGTACCTTCTAATTTGAAGGTGGAAAAGACCCAAATCACATTCCTTTATTGAAAGTAAAAGGTTATTTGCACATAGCACTAACTTTCCAATCAGTTGCTTGGTGGAAAACTCAAAAATTGACATGAAATGAATGGCATATTAAATAACAATGCCAACTGTAATCGTGTGTGTGTGTGTGTGTGTGTGTGTGTGTGTGTGTATGAATGAACATTGTGTTATTGTCGTAAGACTAACATGTCATGATCTTTTGGACTTTTAATAAGATAGGAAAGATCTCATCTTTTAGTTGGATTACATGCCTTCTGGGATTACAAATCCCAAATGGAAAGCTTGGGAATGTTTTCTAGACATATGATTGTTTTTGGTTAACTCAGATCATTTTTACAAATTGGGCTGTGTGCCATGGGATGCATCTTATCCTGACAATCTGAGTCCAGAGGCAGAAACAAGTCCTTAGACTGGCATATTTTATTCTCTCTAAAACAAAAATCTTAAATTTAAATTATTGAAAATGAATGGTTGGGAATATTTCCCTGCTGTTCAGTTTCAAGACAGAAGGCAAATGCAGTTTATGGAGAAAAAGTGAAGAAGGCACTTAAAATTCTGCTTCTTTATGAAGTCTCTGGATCTTAAATGCATAAGGAAATGTTGCATAATTAATATCTCTGATATATAATATTAGGGTAAAATAGTATATGTCATCCAAAGTATCTTGTACGATGATACAGCAAGAATGGTAATGCAATTTTATGTTCTTCTTTTTTTATGAAGTTATACTTATTTGAGTGCTTTTTATGCCAACTACTGTGCTCGGTATTTTAATTTCATTATTTCATTTAGTCTTTGGAATAATATAATTATTAATTACAGCTGGAAATTTAGTAGGCTAAATTCTAAAACATAAACTCCAAAATAATAATAATTTCAAATTTAGTTTTCTTTCTAAATTAGTGACATTTTGAACTTTATTAAGTTGTTAGGCTTATCTTAAAATTGTATTTCCTTTCTGTGGAAACCCATCATTTAGAGAAACAGGCACCTTTCATTCTGAGCTGCCCATGCAAAGTTTTATTTGTTTGTTGACTTGATTGAAACTTGTAAGCATATGAAAGCCTTGGCTAAAACTGATCCTTTGTGAACTGAAAGAAACATGACTTGCAAAGCTTTCCCAAAGAAGCATGATCAATTTCAGAGGCAATTGATACAATTGGACTAGAAATTAGCCTGGAAAGATTGAGCAATACCAAAACAAAAATTACAACTCTGAGCACTTGCTGTATGCAGGCAACATTAGATATTTTATTTCTAATTTTCATAAAACCTCTGAAAATTAGAAATTATTATTTCCATTACGGATGAAAAACATGGGCTCAGAGGGCTCACGTGCTTTCTTCAAAGTCACAGGGTTGGTAATAAATTTAATTAGCAATATGTACCTTCAAGGATCCTTTGCTTTAGTATCTCTTGTGTTGCCCCTCTGCCCTCTCATTGATTATTAATGGAAGCATCTGCTTTTAACATGGAGTTATCTGGTCTTAATATTTGACATAATATATTTCAAAATGCTGAGATGGACTGAGAAAAATCAATGCAATTGATTAAAACTCTGTTGATTGTGAAAATGGTAAAAAGAAAATCCAATGACATTGCAGTCAGTTCCATTAATGGAGGCAAAGATTCAGGAGAGATTAAAGTGGTAATTCGGCAGTTGTATCATCAACACAGATGAAACCTAGTCCTTATGTAACTTTGCGCCTTGTATTATTAGATTGGCCATCTATTTTCATTAAATTATACCAAATAATTACCAGATTTCTTCTTCAGTCTGTGTTGCACACACAGCTCAAGGGATAAGATTGAACCTGGAAAAGCATTGAAGATAAATTATTAGCTATAGTTTTTTCCTGTCCATGAAGCAATCTGATTAACTGTGTAGATCATTTTTACTTTTGTGATCACTGCTTTAGTCCTAAAGCAGATGCTGTAAATATAATACAAACACCTACAGGAGGTCTACAGTTAACAGACATGCCTGAAAACATGTCAGTGTAATGCAAAGAGGTGTTAAGCTGCAGACACTGGAACTGAGTATTATAGCTGCCTGGTTGTATTGCCTTTTAAAACACGGCATGGCAAAGGATGCCATGCACCATCTTTTTTTATTTTTATTTTTTTTTTGGCATCCTAAGGAATGTTGACAAACAATGTGTCTTAATTTGGGTTTCCCTAGAAGCTGACCTACAAGAAGTACAACTAGTGTATGTGGAAGGTGATTCCAAGAGGCACCAGTAGGGGGAGGCAAAAGTGAGACAGGGAAGGGAAGGAAGAAAATACCGACTGTAATAATGAGACGATTAGTGCTGTGAGCCCCAGGGATCAATTCCTCTAAGAAGCTCTGGTGGGCTTTGCAGACTATCCCTCAGAGTTTTCCCACCCAAGATCTGAGGATGCTGAGATATTTATCCACTAACTCCTGCTGTCATTCATTGAAGGCTGCATCTAGTGATATGATAGTAAACACCTGGGCAAGACTGCTTGGGTGACCAGAAAAATCTTTAGGCAGAGAGTTGCATCTGTGTGCCATTAAATGCCATTGGTGAGTACAGAGCTCAGAAGTGAGAGTTCAGGACTTGAAGAATGAAGCACTAACTATATCTGCTACACAAAGATAATGTTAGGTAAGTCTTTTATTTTCTACACCTCAAACTTTAGCAAACACCTACCTAGCTCCTCTGCCTGAAGAACTGGGTTGGGTGCTGGGACGTGCAAAAATGAAGAAACATTATCAGTGTATAAAGATTCATGATCTTTAACAGTCCAAAATTCACCTAAAATGGTAGCTTATGGTTTCTCCAGTGTTCTGCCACATGGTCTGAATTAGTCTGAAACAAATAAGTGGTAGGTGTTGTTTCAGGTGCCGTTAGCATGACAGATCATCAATATCCCTCTTGGGGTATCCTTAAATATCCTTATTCAAGGATAAAGAGCTATATGCTATTCCTTATCTTCACTGCTACTGTTCCCACTAAATATCACAGTACATTCTATCATTCCCTTCTTTTTCTTTTCTTTTTTTTTTTAAGTGCACTCAGGAAAATATTTTCTCTGTAACTCTAAATTCCTATGCAATTATTGCCCCCTTGTTAACATTTCATGGTTATATCCATATACCCAAAAGAATACTTACAAAAATATAATGTGAAAAAAGAGAAACATCATCATTTTAATTGGTGAGAATTAGTCAAAGCATAAAACCACTACATATTAACCTCAATGAACTGTTTCAGACTCTCACCTCCAAAGTTGATATAAAGGTAAGCTGAGCACTCCTGTGAGGGCTATTCATATCCATTAATTGTTACAATACAAGATACATTGGGTCTCAGCTGGTTGCCATTTCTTCTGTATTTGAAATGTGCTTCTCAGCAGAGATAGATTGGAGGACACCACTGGGACTCATTTGAGTCTGACTTTCACATTAATTTTGCTGTACTGTGAAGAGCAAAGGCAAAATCAATGTCCATCAGTGATTATTCAAGGTAAAATATCTAGTGATATTGAATACCAATGGCAGCACCAGGCATAAAATTTACTTAAGATTTGTTGAGTTGACAGCCATTTATTCCAGCCCTGCTTCATTTTCCTTGTTGTACTTATTTTTTGGGGAAATAAAACAATTACGAAGAAAAGTAAATTCTACTTACTGACTCAATTTGCCAGAAACCGGATCTATTTCAGAATGGTAGAGAGGAATGAAAGAGGTAGAATTTTATAAACCTAGCTAAGAATAATATCTTTCCAATTGGCAGAAGGAATATATTTTACAGTGCATATTGACACAAAACCACGTGGCTCAATTAAATTTTCATAATGAAGGCTCTTTGCAACTCGCGGCTGAATTAGAAAAAAAGAAAAGCCTGGAGCTATATCTTAGGTCCTGAATAAATATTCTTAAACCGAGCAGATGCTCATGGCAAAAGAGTACTAATACACCTGGTTTTAAAAGTTTATTTGTTTTAACTGTTATGATGAAATTCAAGTACGTTCTCAATGATGTGTTTTAAAGAAATTGTAAACAAAAAACTAAAGAGCAATAGCAAGAAAGTGTTAAAACCTTCTTCATTTTATCATGCCTGAGGCTCCATGTAGCAGCATCTAACCTTTTTGTTAAATAACATTAGAAGAGGTGGGATGGAAGGAGAGTCTCCAATCAGTCAGTGCTTGGACCACAAGTATATTGACAGATATTCCCTCCCATCGAATTAAGTGAGGTGGTTGTGCTAGGTAGACTCATGCACCATTTTTGTTCTTTCCATTTGAACTACTATCTACAATGCAACGTTGTTGAGTAGAAAGGAAAGGAAAAAAGATTTGAAGTACCAGGCTTTTCTTTGTCTTTCTGACAGCCATCAGTTTGGGTTGTCTATTTCTTCATTAACTGTTTTGTCATGGTGTAGTCACTCCTCATCATTGTATATGAGAATGATTTTCCAAGGAAAATTATTTTTTACTCTGCTGTATCTTGTAATTTCTCAAGAGAACTTTAGAATATAGCCCTGAGGGCTATTAACTCCTTGTTTGTTCAGATGACTGCTTCCAGGAAGGAAAGGGCAATGTGCTGAATCAGATAAAGCCTCTTCCTTTCCACATTACTTTCCTCTTTCAAGAGCCGTTGATTTGACTTGATCTCTAGATTGGATGAGGAAGGGCTAATGATGAAATAGAACGGATGATCCTAAGGCTGTGGAAGGACATCTGAAGTCTGGGGACTCTGGCTTAACTCAAGATTGACATACACATGTCTTATATTAGATAATGGGGCCATTATCCCTCCAGAGCATAAGACACATGGGGCTATAGAACCTGGAGTAAGAATTCAGCACTGGATGATGGAAAGGGTCCAGATTGCCAGGCAGGTGTAAGGTCCAGCCAATAGGCACAGGGAGGTGTAGGCATCATTTTTGACTCAGTGGATGTTGAGATGAATGACGTCATTCTCTCTCAAAGAAATTCACAATATTGTTAGGGAAGCAAGTAGAGGTTAAAAAAACTGCAGCTTGGAATATGTGCTTTAATAAAGAGAAGAGAAATAAACTGTTAGCTTTCACAAAGGAGATGAAACTGGGGAGGAATTTGGAGATATGGCAGGAAATGGTGGACTCATTTCCTATGGCTGCATTTAAGAACAGACCTCCAGCTTCTGTATCCTCCTGAGAGAAGATCAGTACCCAAGGACCAAAGTTGTTGCCTAGAAAATTGGGTATAGGTAAGGGTTTAAAGATGTGAGACGAACAGTCTTTACTCTGTTAAGAAGTTTTCTTTTACATGTGATCAACTCAATATATTTGTTTTGCGATAAATATGTTCTTGCCCTCTATGCTTTATTGCCAGTTAGGCCAACTTTATTTTTACTATTTGATTTTCATGCTTGCCACAGTACCTGGAAAAGGGTAGGCTCTACAAATGTGTTCACTGCAAAAATAAGAGGTGGGAGAAGGCAGCCTATGTCTGGAAATTCACATCTCAGTTTCGCTGCTAATTATCCTCATAACCTTGCCAATTGGCTTCAGCAGCATCAGTTTTCATTATGTGTAGAATGAGAGGTACAGCTATTTGTACATCGAGTGGGATCAGTAAAAATATTTGGTGTTAGTTTTGCCTATTCTTGGAGTTCAGTATAAATGGAATCTCACAGTATGTAGTTCTTTGTTTCTGACTCATCTGAAAATAAAGTTTTTGAGATTTATATGTGTTGCTGTGTGTATCAATAGTTTGCTACATTTTAAAATTGTGAAATAGTGTTCCATTATCTCAATAAAACACAGTGGCTCATGCCTATAATCCCAGCACTTTGGAAAGCCAAGGTAGGCGGATCACTCGAGCCCAGGAGTTTGAGACCAGCCTGGGCAACATAGTGAGACCTCGTCTCTACCAAACAAACAAGCAGATAAACAAAAAAATCCCACCACAGTATATCAAGTTGTAAGAATATACCATTCTCCTGTTGATGAACATTTGAATTGTCTCTACATGTTAGCTATAAGGAGTAAAGCTATTCTGAATATTTTTGTACAAGTCTTTTAAAGTGTATCCTCCCTTACTCCTCACATACTTACTGTATGGCTCCTAATAATTGAGTCTATTTTATATGGGATGTATTAAACCCCCCTCCATCCCCCTCCCACACAATTTCTATTTCCTTTTTAGATTTGTCCATATAAAATTTGAATAAATGAACTCCCTATTAAACAGGTGGACATTATTACTTTTCACTCAGAAGATATATTTTAAAAGAGAAACATTGCAGGTGTTTAGCAAAGATAAGCTCTTTCCAGTGACAGATTCCATCGAGTTCTCATCAGATAGCTCCATCTTCTTGTCATTGTTGCCAGTTATTGATGGTTCAGCATCCGACCTTCTTGGAAGAGCCAAAAGTAGGCTCCCTGGCTGGTGTCTGACAGTGACATGCAAAAGGATGTTAAAGTTTCTGATACTAGAAACTCTAACAGTTTCTTTGTTAGGGTCTTACTATGGAATAGAAAAACTGTGTCACAGAAAATAGGCCTCTGTTCATGTACTTCTGAATCAGTTCAGGCATGAAATACAATTGCTCCTCCAATAGCTATCAAAGAAAGAGGGAACTGAAATGTAAACTATTGGCTAGAATTCAAATGGCTTTACAGTAGGCTGCTGTCTGAAATGCTGATGGGTAGAAGAGGGCAGATAATTGAGATTTGAAATTAAGGTATCTGAAAACCAGAATAATCATTCTTGATTAATAATATTTCCTAGTTCTTGATATTTTTTTTTCTTGAAGTAATTCTTTAATGTCTTCCACATCAGAAACTCATCCACATACTTGGCTGCAAAGAAGTTTATTGGAGCAAAGAGTAGAGTGGATGTGCTAAGTGTTTTATGCATAGAAGTGTTTAGCACATATATCAACACACCTCCCATACCACACTCAGATAATCATACATGAGCAGCGGTCCCTAACAGTTTTGGCACCAGGGACCGATTTTGTGAAAGACGGTTTTTCCACGGATGGGGCAGAGGTGGTGGGGATGGTTTCAGGATGAAACTGTTCCACCTCAGATCATCAGGCATTAGATTCTTATAAGGATTACACAACGTAGATCCCTTGCTTGTGCAGTTCACAATGGGGTTAGCACTACTATGAGAATGTAATGTAGTGGCTGATCTGACAGGAGTTCAGGTAGTAATGCTCATTTGCCCTTTGCTACCTTTCTGCTGTGTGGTCTGGTTCCTAACAGGCCACGGATTAGTACTGGTCTGCAGCCCGGGAATTGGGAAGTCCTGTACATAAGTGTAACGTTTTCTCTTTCTTTGTCCTTAGATGTGCAAAGTCAAAGAAAATCACGTGGGAAGACCCCTATATTTGATTTTTCACTAGTGTGTTTAGATAGGGGCCTGTCTTCTCACTAACATACGGGCTCCTGCAAAGTAGGAACTTGAACATAGTAGGCCCGGAAGGAATAGTGGTATAAGATAGTGTTTATATAGATATTACTATTTTCGTTCTCTCCATCACCCCCCATTACCTATACCCACATCTTTTCAAAGCTGTAGAAGCAGAACAGTCACCATCTGTGAAAAGAATAAGCTCCAAGCAGATATCTGTAATGCCAAGACAAACTTCCTAGTCTCCACTTAGAAAAACAGAAAATGACATTGTTAATTGGGGAACGGATATCTGGAGAGTTGTGCCAATATTCTCTTATCTAACTGGCCTTTCAAAATTGAATGCACTCGCTGGAACTGCTGGATCAGATCCTGTCACTCTTCACATTCTGGGGGAGATAATTTCAGGACTTTTCAGTTAGTTTCTGTTCAGCTCAGATTATATCAAATTTGAAAGAAGGTGAAACCAACCACGTTAGTTTCTTTCCACTTCATGGGAGATATGTGAACCCCATTATGACAATCTCCTTTATTTTTCATCTAGAAATTTTCATCGGACTTGGTGCAGAGTTAATCGGCTTGTAGACAAAGCAGTTAGTTACCGCAAGTCTCTAAGATGAAACATGCTATAAAAATGTATAATGGTAATAATTAGAATCATAATATTAATGATTGCAAAATTAACATTTTGACCTTCATCTTCTTCCACAGGTAAAAACATCAAAATCTGAGCAACATCCCTGAAAGTAGAGCTGAAAAAAGCTTTTCTACACCTTGTCCTTCTTAAAAGCAATTAATTTCCACATAAGAAAGTAATATTAGACTTCACAATAGTTTTAAAATATAATATTAACTTGCAAGGATATTATGGCCAATAGTTCAAAATAACTCTTGAAACTTACTAATGACATCATCCTATTTATTATTCCATGGAACTAGGTGGCAAATGGTAGGCATTTCATTTTAGTGTTCTTGATGAATAAATGAACAAACAATTCTATTTTTTGTTGAATGCTCTTTATCTACTGGTATTTAAAAATATTTTAGTATACTAATTGTAGCAGATTTGGAATATGAATATTAAAACATGTTACCAAAGAGAAATAATCATACCTAATCCCACTGTGTGGAAGAAACAATTTGTGACATGACATGATGGATCATTTACTTTTAGTATTTTTTCTATGTGTAATAAAAGTAATAATATGCAAATACAATGCAGTTTACACATATGAGGAGTCTTTGATTTATAAACAAATCCATATAAAATTATTTACATTTACATTTTATTTTATTTTATCTTTGAGACAGAGTCTTGCTCTGTTGCCCAGGCTGGAGTGCAATGGTGTGATCATTGGTCACTGCAGCCTCCAACTCCTGGGCTTAAGGGCTTCTTTCACCTCAGCCTCCTCCTGAGTAGCTCAGACTACAGGCACATGCCACCATGCCTGGCTAATTTAAAAAAAGAATTTTGTAGAGACAGGGTCCCACTATCCTTCCCAAGCTGGTCTCAAACTCCTGGGCTCAAGTGATCTTCCCGCCTTGGCCTCCAGAGTGCTGGGATGACAGGAGTGAGCCACTGTGCCTGGCCCATAATTTTTTAAATGTTAGGCATTTCTTAGGTAAGATGATCTTGGAAAATAAAAATAAATTAAAAAGCAAAAAAAGTAACAGTAAAGGTAACTGTGATTATATTCAGTGTGTAATTTTGTATATTAATCCATTTTCAGTTTTTAATTTAGCTCTTTGGAGCATAAGGACTGGAAACTAATTCACTCAAAGGAAATAGTTCACTCAAAGGAAACAAACCAGCCAGCAAAAAACAAACAACAATGGAGAATGTGATTCTTGAATGGATTTGGAACTGAGAGCTGTTAGGAGTTGAGGCAGCTCTGGTTAGTTTCTTTCTCTCCTTTTTGACTTTGTTTTATCTCCTTCCTTCAGGAGTCTTTGCTTTTTTCTTCTTCAGATAAAGTTTCTCTCTGTCTCCAGGCTGGAGTGAAGTGGTGTGATCACGACTCACTGCAGCCTTGACCTCCTGGGCTCAAAGGATCCTCCTCCCTCAGCCTCCTGAGTATCTGGGACTATAGGCATGCACCAGCACACTCAGCTAATGAATCTTTTGTCTTCACCCTAACACTTGGCTTATACTTGCCAGAATATCTAGAAAAAGCTCCAGAAAAAGCAAGTCTGATTGGCGTGATTACTTACCATTTCCCTTATTCAGTAAGAGATAGACCACTTGTGCTTCTCTGCTTCACCCGCTTGATGGTTCATGGCCCTTCTTGGGTCAGTGTCCCTCTCTAGTTAAACCAGTGGCTGCACAGGTACAACAACCTGATATGGCTTCACTAAGTGGGTATTTTTGGTTAAGGCACTTACTACTAAAGGTACAAGCTGAATGGACTTGTTCAGTGTATGCCATATATTGTTATCACAAACTCTTCATTAACATTCATTAATTTAGCAGATTTTTGTTGAGTGTCCGCTGTACACCAACACTGCTCTTGGTGTTGAGGATACAGCAATAAAAAAGCAGACAAAAATCCCTCTTTTCATGGGACTGATATTCTACTGGGCAGAGGCAAACAGTAAACAGAATAGATAAATAAATTACATAGTATGTTCGATAGTAGTGAGTGCCGAGGAGGAAAATAAAGTAGAGAAAGACATTCTGGAGAAAAAAGTGAGGAGAGAGAGTACCTATGGTGAGGGATGTGGGCTGAATGGGAAAACTTGTTGCAATTTTAGGTTGGTCAGGAAAATGTTCTATGAGATGAAATTTGATTCAGAACTTGAAGAAGGTAAAGGAGTAAGCCATATAGTTTAAGTTATAGAATTTACATTGCTTTTGTTAAATAATCATCATAGCACTTGTAACTGTCTAATGGGTTCTTCCTGCCCTCTGCACAAATAAAGACCGGAGCATTGCAGTAAAGAAAGAGTTAACTGCATGGGAGGCTGCCTACACCACACAGGAGATGGAGTTCTTACTCAAATCAATCTCCCTGAAGGCTGAGAGGTTAGGTTTTTGTTGTTGTTGTTGTTGTTGTTGTTGTTTAAAGATCGTTTGGTAGGCTGGGGGCTAGGGTAGGGAGCATGCTAATTGGTTGGGTCAAAGATGAGATCACTGGGCATCAAAACCATCCTCTTGTGCTGAGTCGGTTCCTGCGTGGGGGCCACAGAACCAGTTGTGGGTCCAGGTGGGGCTATCCAGTTGTCAGAAATGCAAAAACCTGAAAAGATACCTCAAAAAGCCAGTTGTTGTTTCTACAATAGTGATGTTATCTGCAAGAGTAATTGGGAAAGTTGCAAATCTTATGACCTCTGGAATAATGAGTGGTAATTATTTAGAATTCAGGCCCCTTCTCATCCTTTTAATTTGGTGGCCTTTCATTAGTTTTACAAGGGCAGTTTAGTTTTGGGGAAGGGCTATTATCATTTAAATTATAAACTAAATTTCTCCCAAAGCTCGCTTGGCCCATGCCCAGGAATGACCAAAGACAGCCAGCCTGTAAGGCTAGAAGCAAGATGGAGTCGGTCGTGTCAGATTTCTCTTACTGTTGTAATTTTGCATAGGTGATTTTGCAGTTATTAAAATTGATTGAGCTCTTGTGTGTCAGGGACAATTCTAAGCATTTTGTCCCTGCTTCTCAATCCTTAGACCATCTACTTGAGTTAGTTACTGTTAGTCTTCCCATTTCACAGGTGAGAAATTGAAGCACAAAGTGATTTGGCAGCTTGCTGATGGTTTTTAAATTAGTAAACAGAAGAGCTTGGATGTAACAGTCAGATTTTGGGGCCTTGCTCTCAAATGATACTGCTGCTTTTTGAATGACACACAAATTTTAAAAAGTCAAATAAACCCACAACTCTACAAAGAGGAAAGATAACTGCAACACAAATTCCCCATCCAGAGAAGTAAATAATGATGCATTTTGATTAATATTCTGCCAAGATGCTTCTCTATGTCCCTTAGGGCACATCAATGATTATGCACATTTCACTTAAGTAAAACAGGGCAATATACATATATGCTATACTGTGAACTGCCTTTCCACTAAAAAAAATGTCATTAACATCTTCCCAAGTCAATAAATATAGATCTATGCCATTATTTTTATTGAATTTCTAATATTTCATCTTATTCCATTGCTTATTCTATTTCATCATCTTCCATTGCTATGTAGTTAGGCAGTTTTTCAACGATTGAACATTTTAAGTTTTTCACAATATTTTAGTTATGGAAATCAGTCTGTGCTCATATCTGCCTTCTCACTCCCTCTCGCCGCTCCTAACAGCTGGTGTGGATTATTGGAAGATCAAAACCATCCTTCAGCAGTTCGTACCCGTTGTAAAGATGACTAGAATGAAAAGACACAGCTACCACAGGCTCCTCCAGGAATGCAGGATACTTAGGACTTTCATAACCAGTGGTTCAGGGATGTGTTCACTCAGAATACAGAAGTAGACATTTCCTTAATCTTCCATTTGTAGAATATTGATCCTAGTTATGGGGTTTGGGTAAGTCAATTTATGATAGGATATTAAACAGAATCAAAGCGTCACCTCCTCTGGGTCCTTCCTGTTAGGGTAGATGTCCTGTCTCTGTGCTCCTGTGATGCTCTGTCTTTACCCATTTCCCACATTTGCAATCCTTTATTTTGGTGATTGGTTCACTTGTCTGTTTTTTTTTTTCCAGTAAATGATAAGATCATTACATAAATAGAATGCTTTCTTAATTTCTGTGTCTCAAACACAAACTTTGCTATTACTGGCATCCAATGTACAGCTTTAAAATGTTTTTAAAGAAGAGAAAGAATACATTAAGGGGATAAAGAGAAGTTTAGTGACCAGAAAAGGGCAATAGATTGAAGTTGAAGGATGGAAGAAGGAATAAAAACAAGGAGAAAAGAAAAGCTGCAAGGTAAGATGAGTGACCAAAAATATTGATACTGTCAAGTAAACAATATTGCTTCTGATAATGAGCAATAGCAAATACTAATATAATTTGAGAGGAGTAAAATATTTATGCTGGGGATAATGCATTCATTTATTCAATGACAAACAGTATTTTGAAAAGACCTACTCTATATATTTTACTAGATTATATAGAAGAGCTGTTGTCTCTGGCTTGAAAAGCTTTATATTCAATTTCAAATTACTATGGTTATATTTGATTCATTTAAAGTATCTTATTGAGGGTCTACTCTGTGCATGGCACTCTATCAGGTAATGGACATTCAAGCTCTGCTGTTATGAAATATGTGTGAAATAGGACATTCAGAGTGTAGTGTGATAAGCACAATTATGGAAACATGTTTATTATGCAAACCTGTATACTTCACAAGAATCTCAGAGAAGGGACTTCTAAAGGAGGTGACACCTTGGCAGGGTGGTGATAGGAGAGTATTGCGAGAGAAAAGCAGTTGAGCCTGAATTGACAAGTAGATGCCAGATTATAGAAAACTTTGTGTACCAAGTGTGAGCAAGAAAAAATTGACAGAACAGCTACTTCTTCTTTATACCGAATGGCTAGTCTTTTGGGCAAGAGAATCTTAATGTGAAAAGAACAGAAATGCCCAACCCTTGCATCTTTGGGCTTCTTTGAATAAGGTTTACAAATTTTAACGGTCTTTCTGAAATCAAGACTGGTTAAGACAAGCTGGATCTTGGGGAAATTTTAATGATATCACTAACTTTTAGGGCTGAAGGAGTCTGTAGAAGGCCTACTCCAACTGCCTTACAAGACTCCTTTATAGAACAGACCAGAGAATGGCCTCTTCTTGCACAGGTAGCTCAGCTGCTCTTAAGAGATTACATCTCAATACAAGATATTTTTAGAATTTAGGAAGATCTATAGGTTGAGCCAAAATCCTGTTCCATCTGATGTCATACTCACTGGCCTTAGTTATTTCTTCCTGAATGCCACAGATTATAACGTATTTTATTTTCTAGGATAGATATTACTA
This sequence comes from Rhinopithecus roxellana, assembly GCF_007565055.1. Classification (NCBI taxonomy): domain Eukaryota; kingdom Metazoa; phylum Chordata; class Mammalia; order Primates; family Cercopithecidae; genus Rhinopithecus; species Rhinopithecus roxellana. The sequence continues at coordinate 40,245,689 of NC_044568.1, read as the reverse complement.
CGTCTTTTAGTCATTATGGCATTCTATGATTTTACATCCTTCTTCCAGCACCTTTCTATGATCTTATTTATTACCTTTCTCCAATTGTGTTCTCTTTTGGTGATATGCCTTTTAAACTGTGCAATCCAGAATTGAAGTCCAAGATGAAAATTCTGTTTTTGGTATAAAAATGATACGCTCATCTACAACCCTCTGGAATTAAGGAAGAAAAAGAAAACACCAGTACATTTGCATGTTGGATATAGATCTAAGGAGAGAGGAACTTTTCAAAGGCGATTTTCTGTGCAATATTAGCATTTATTCAATTCTGACCTTTGAGTTATGGGCAATGAGAGGCAGCTTTTATGTTTCCCTTCCCTAATGCTGATTTTCCAGGCATGAAGATGCCAGCAGGGGCTGGTAAATAACCCAGCCAAGCTTTTCTGCCATTTCCCTCACTCTCCCTGACATCTCGTGAAACACTCTCTCGTTTGATCAATACTTTCTCACCAAGTAAGGGAGAAGCCTACAGAGCTTGCCTCATCAAGACTTCCCAGAGGCTCCAAATGAATATTGAGTGGCTCCCTACAAGCTCACAAATCTGGTGAGATGTAACATGAGTCAAAAAGTTCTGAGATGCTTAATAGCAAAAGAAAAAAGAAGGATCTTAAGAGTTTGGGGCAGCTTTCCATTGGGGCCACATTTTAAAATTGCATTCTGGTGGGACAAACTAGACCATGCAGGACACATCTCAGAAGGCATTATTTGCACTTATTCCTTTGTTATTTGTTTAAAAATTTTCATTTGGTTTTTGTTTTTAGGTTCTTGTTAATTCATTAAATATATTTATTTCTTTAGCAAATACTATGTTCCAGATACTATGTCAGATGTTTGAAATACAAATGTGAACAGGAAAATTATAGCTTCCTCCCTGATATGGTTTGGCTCTGTGTCCTCACCCAAATCTCATCTCAAATTGTAATCTCCATGTGTCAAGGGACGGACCTGTAATCCCCATGTGTCAAGGGAGAGAGGTGATTGTAGCATGGGGGAGGGGTCCCCCATGCTGTTCTCATGATAGTGAGTGAGTTCTCACAAGATCTGATGGTTTTATACGTGTTTGACAGTTCCTCCTTCACACACTAGCACTCTCTCCTGTCGCCTTGTGAAGAAGGTGCCTACTTCCCCTTCTGCCATGATTGTAAGTTTCCTGAGGTCTCTGCAGTCATGCAGAACTGTGAGTCAGTTAAACCTTCTTTGTTTATAAATTACCCAGTCTCAGGTAGTAGCTTTATGGTAGTGTGAGAGTGGACCAATACACTCCCCTAGGAAATTTACGTTGCACACAAACACACACAGACCCACACACATGTGTGCCCACACACACATAGAGAGAGAAAGAACAAGTGAGAGAGATTGAATAGATGTCAGTTGTGGTTAGCACTTTGAAGGAAACAAAAAAAAGGGCAAGCACAAGAGTATTCAGGGGTCATTTAGCTAAGATGGCCAGAGAATGTCAAGCTTAGGCTGAAAAGTCAAAAACAAAGAGCCTTGCACGGAGTGGTGTATGGGTTTCCTGGGGCTGCCATAGCCAAGTGCCTCAAACTGGGTGGCTTAGAGCAACATAAATGTATTGTTTCACAATTCTGGAGGCCAGAAACCTGTAGTCAAGGTGTTGGCTGGGCCATACTCCCTCTGAAGGCACTAGGGAAAGATCTGTCCTGGGCCTCTCTCCTACCTTCTGGTAGCTTCAAGCATTGCTTGGCTTGTAGGAGGCTGTCTTCTCTCTGTGTGTCTTCATATCATCTTCCCTCTGTGTGTGTATATCTCTGTGTCCAACTTTCATTTTAAAACATATTTATATATTTATTTTTTTAAATAGAGGCTGAGTCTTACTGTGTTGCCCAGGCTGGTCTCAAACTCCTGGGCTCAAGCCATCTGCCTGCTTCAGCCTCCGAAAATGCTGAGATCATAGTAATGACCCACTGTGCCCGGACTTTTTTCTTTTTTTTTTTTTTTAAATACACCAATCATAGTGGATTAAGGCCATCCTAATTTCTCATTTTCACTTAACTCTCTAAAGACCCTATTTCCAAATAAGGTCACATTGTGAGATACTGGGGTTAGGACTTGAAGATATCTTTTAGTGGGGACATAAAATTCGATTCATAACAAACAGGAAGGATAGTGTTCCTGGAAGAACCATGTTCAAGTCCCTGAGTTAGAGTGGAAGCAGGGGAGCTGGAGAAACAGAAGGCTGGTGACTTGAATAGAGAGGGCAGGGAGCAGAGTGGCAAGAGGAGAGCAAGAAGGAGAACCCTTTGACAGCTACATAAACATCAAAATGGATATCCATTCATTTTTGCTACAAACAGCTGGTACAGTGTCTTTTGGGGGACACACAGAAAGAGATTGCAAAGATAGTTTTGTCTTTTCCTCTCTGTAGTCCATGGAGTTTAGCTAGGGATGGGAGGCCCCCAAACCATCACAGTGACTGCCAACTTAGAAAAATTAATTTTTCTTGCAAGTCAGATTGCCACTTTTGCATCCCCTGGCTGCAGCAGGAACCACAGGAGCCATCCTGTGAATCATCTCCCAATAAAACTGTGAAAGACAACAGGACATGGACTTTACACTATGTGAGAGTCAGGTGCCAAGTGGTTTCCTCTGGGGATCACGCCACTATGTTGCCTGCTAGGTTTGCATCAAGAAGGCTGGGTATTAAGTGCAGAGCGAGAGGACACAGGAATGGTGAAAATGAACATTGTGGAATTATGATCTCACTTCAACTAAATTCCCTTGGACTTAGTGTATGTAAGAAACTGAACTTTAGGCCATTTGTGTCTTCAGTTTGGCCACCGCTATCTCCAGGGCCTTTTATATGAAAAATGTATTTAGATTGATCTGTGTTTATCTTCTTGATCTTATTTCTATTTCCTTTACCTTGTCTTGATTACTGTCAAGTATGGAGGTTTCTATTTCTTACTTTATTTCACACTTAAGCCCTGAGCCAAATTTCCTCTCGTTATAGTGATTAAATGGTAATTATTTTTAGTTTTTATTTTTTGAATTTCATGTATAGATTTCTGCTTTAATCCTTAAAAATCCTTGCAAGGGAAGTGTCTTAACTGCATTTTAAAGATAAGGAAGCTGGGGACTGGGTGCAGTGGGTCACGCCTGTAATCCCAGCACTTTGGGAGGCTGAGGCGGGTGGACCACCTGAGGTCAGGAGTTCGAGACCAGCCTGACCAACATGGAGAAACCCCATCTCTACTAAAAATACAAAATTAGCCTGGTGTGCTGGTGAGGCATACCTGTAATCCCAGCTACTTGGGAGGCTGAGGTAGGAGAATCACTTGAACCCAGGAAGTGGAGGTTGTAGTGAGCCGAGATTGCGCCACTACACTCCAGCCTGGGCAACAAGAGCAAAACTCTGTCTCAAAAAAACAAAAAACAAAAACAAACAAACAAAAAAACAAACAAACCGATAGGGAAGCTGAATTGTGGCGAATTTAAGTGGTAGGAAGAGACTTGCTAGCATTAGAGTCATGAATTGGGAGCCACCTGCCTAGATTCAACCCCAGCACTACCATTTATTTGTGGTGTGACCATAAGCTAGTTATTTAATAATCTGTCTGGTATGCAGTAAGTACTAACCGCTAGTTGTTGTTAAAAAACCAAGTGTGAATTTCAGTTGCAGAACTTACTAGCTTTGCATACTTGGGCAAGTTCATTAACATTAAATTCATATGTTGGCTGGGCATGATGGCTCATGCTTGTAATCCCAAGGACTTTGGGAGACTGAAGTAGAAGGATTGCTAGAACCCAGGAGTTTGAGACCAGCCTGGGCAACATAATGAAACCCCATCTCTACCAAAAAAAAAAAAAAAAAGTAGCAAGGTATGGTGATGCATGTCTGCAGTCCAAACTACTTGGGAGGCAGAGGTGGGAGAATCACTTGAACCCAGGAGGTTAAGGCTGAGGTGAGCCGTGATCATACCACTGCACTCCAGCCGGGGTGACAGAGCGAGACCCTGTCTCAAAAATAAATAAATAAACAAACAAATAAATCTATATCTTTCGTATTCTTTCTACCAGGCAATCTACCAAAGCATTATTGTGATGATTAAAGAAGACTATCTTTGGCGGGTATGTTGTATTTTGCATCATACCTGGCCTAAATAAGCATTGTGTGAGATGAAGCCAGGAAGGAAAATGTTGTGCATGGTTTTATAAATCTGAGTAAAGTTTTGGATTTTATTTTAAACATGCTAGGCAAGCACTGGAGGGTTTTAGGGAGAGAAGTACTGTGAAATGTTTTCAGTTTTGAAGTGATCTCTTGGGATACTTTAATGGAGAGGTTGGTATTGGGAGGTGAAATGGAACAGCCAGAAGGCTGTTTCAGACATGCAGTCAAAAAGTATGGTGCCCAGGACTATGGAAGACATAGAGGCTGTGAGAAGTGTTCGATTTAGGATCTATTTTTGAAGCAGCATTGAACACATTTGCTCATGGATTGGGTGTGGGAAGTGAAGAAAGGTTGAGAAGCTGGTGCTAACTTCTGGAGGATGATGGCACCATTTACTGGGAAAGACAAGAAGGGAGGGGCTGAGGGGGTGACATCAGGACATCTCTTGAGGCATTTTAAGTTTGAGGTACTTTGCTTGATATGAGATGCTACCTGATTAATAAGTGTTTGATATGCTCCATCGGATTTATTTATGTCACAATCACCACTCCCTCATACCCCTCAGAAAGTTGAGGAGCTTTACATTGATATTCACATTGACAGTGCTTCAGCTGAACTAGTAATAAGAGATCAATGTCCGTGGAAGGAGGAAGACAGCAAGCACTCTAACAATAAAGTTAATAGAGCTGTGACAAATTATAGGTTTACATTTCAGCTACTCATAAAGAAATATGTCATCATTCACAATATCCAAGCATCTGAAAGTCAGATGCCTAGAAACCATTTGCATAAGGAAGAGTATGATTTTTCCTCTCAAGAAACTGAAATAAGTGGCGTAATTAACAATGTTTGTCCCAAGCAAATCACAAATGTCACATGGCCATGAGTTTTAACTGTCTTATCTTAAATGAGGATAATCACATTGAAGCACAGCCTCTCAATGTATATGAAAGGGATCACATTTTTTTAAAGATGGTGTTTTTACCATCTTTAAGTCATTGATAGTTAGCATGGCTCTGACAAAGAGCTTGTGCTTTAAAAAATTGCATAAAGAATGGAAGAGGGAGGTGAAGAGGAAAGAGGTAGTGGCAGGAGCTAAGCCATAATCAGTGCTTCTCTCCCCATGATACCCATCTTGAGGGTACAGTAAAGCCTATCAAAACTCTCCAAAAAAGTGGCATTATAAGAATTCACATGGGAACCAAAGATTAGTGTCATACCCAGGGTGCTACAAGAGTGAGTGTGATAGCAAAAGCTACATATTAGCCCAATGCTTGATATTTGGAAGATTAAGCAGATATAGTTTGTATGTTTGTCTTCTCCGAAGCTCATGTTGAAATGTAATCCCCATTGTTGGAGCAGGGGCCTGATAGGAGGTGATTGAATCATGGGGGTGGATCCTTCATGAATGGCTTAGTACCATCCCCTTGGTGATAAGTGAGTTTTTGCTTAATTAATGTGAGATCTGGTTGTTTAAAAGAATATGGAACCACCCTTTTCACTCCCTTGCTCCCTGTATTACCACGTGGCATGCCTGCTCCCTTTTCACTTTTTGCCATGAGTAAAAGCTCCTCTTCTCGTGAGGCCTCCTGAGAAGCCAAGAAAAATGCCAACCCCATGCTTTTTGTATAGCCTGCAGAACCATGGGCCAGTCTTATATGTTTACCCAGTCTCAGGTATTTCTTTAAAATAAGTTACCCAGTCTCAGATATTTCTTTATAGGAACACAAAAACAGACTAACATGTTGATATGGTTAGGCTCTGTCTTCCCACCCAAATCTACTCTTGAATTGTAATCCCCACAATCCCCATGTGTCAAGGGAGAGATGAGGTGGAGGCAAATGAATCATGGGGGCGGTTTCCCCCATACTGTTCTCATGATAGTGAGTGAAGTGTCACGAGATCTGATGGTTTTATAAGGGGCTCTTCCCCTCTTTGCTCCCCACTTCTTCCTGCTGCCTTGCGACAAAGATGCTTTGCTTCCTCTTCACCTTCCGTCATGATTGTAAATTCCCTGAGGCCTCCCCAGCCATGCTGAACTGTGAGTCAATTCAACCTCTTTCCTTTATAAATTACCCATTCTCAGGAAGTTCTTTATAGCAGTATGAAAATGGACTAATACACATACTTAAACATAGGAAATTCCCCAGTGTTAGGGGTTGAATTGAATTCCCCCAAATTTGTATGTTGAATTCCTATAACCCCCAGTACTATGGAATGTGACCTTATTTGGAGATAGGGTCTTTACAGAGCTAATCAAGTTAGAATGAGGTCATTATAGTGGACCCTAATCCAATATGACTGACAGGTGCTTAAAAAGGGAACAGAGACACACATAGAGGGAAGATGATTTGAGGAAACCTAGGGAGAAAACAGCTATTCACAAGCCAAGGAGAGAGACCTGAAAAAGATCCTTTTTTCTGAGTCCTCAGAAAGAATCAACCCTGACAAGTGGTCGCTCATGTCATTAAATGATTCTTAATGGGGGATATGCATAAGATTTACAGAATTTAAACTGTGGAGAAGTGTGTTTAGAATATGTGTTTTTTGATTTAGACTGTGTCAAAGACAACAGCTCCAAGCAAGGCATCATTTGAAGCAGAGTGCTTTAACAAACTTATTCTGATGTTGTTGAGGAGGAAAGGGTTTTGAAGGATAGGAGTAATTGCTGCAGCCAGAAGTCTATAGTTGCAAGTGATTGAAAATGGTGGCTGGGTCAGAGAATGCTAATCATCCATGAAGTGGGCTCACCATGACTCTGACACCGTATCTCCTGGTGCACTCTGCAGTAAGTGCATCTTTGCTGAGTAAATACAAAGTGAACTTGACGGGAAAGGAGACCTCAGCAGTCCTACAAAGGCAATTTTGCAAGCTGTCTGGCTGTGGAATTGTGGAATGTTGGCTCAGGAAGAAACAGCTGACGTCAACTTTGCTCCCTTTGTATCTCAAGGGCAGTGTTAGCCATGCCTCTGGCCTGTGCACAGACACCCACAGAGGGAAGAACAGCTTCCAGAGGGAAAGGTTAAAGAACAGGTCAGCTGGGCATCCACGCTCCCTTTTCCTCCCTCCCCGTTTGTCATCTTTCTGGCAAGGTGAATTCAATGCTCAGTAATTCCTTCTGACTTTCTAAGAGCTGTGGGACACACAAGTGTGAGAGAAGTCATTGTGGCACTAACAGGATTAGCTCAGCTTCATAGCCTAATTACTCTGGCCAGAGAAAATAAAGAGGGGGGCAATGGCAGGAGGCAAGAGATGTAAGAATGAATGGAAAATTGTCTTTGAATACCAAGGGGTGTGTTTGCGTATGTGTGTTTTGTTAGACTCACAGAGGCTGACCCCTTTTCCATTTAAGAGTCTGTGAAGTATGAATGGAACACATATTTTATCTCTGTAAGATCTGGAACATAAGGTGCTACAAAGGCTTTGTTGAATTATTAAGTCAAGACCATTCTGATATTAACTTAATAATAATAGAAGCAGCAATTAATTAAGAGAAGCAGACTAGTGTGTCAGAATGAAGACTGGACTTGAGGACAGACAACAGGCTCTATTTCTATTTCTAGCATCATTTGCCAGAGGGACTTGAGGACATTACTTGATCTCTAGGGAAACATTTCTCTGGGTAAAACACACAAAAAGATTGGACTAGTTGTTCTCCTCTCTGATAATTCTATGTCTACATAAATATTTACAGCACGATGATGTTCTGTTGGGGACATGCCAATCACTAGCATATAGTGAGTTAACTTTTGACTGTGTGTCTTGTATATCAATCAGTAAGTTATACTCCTAAGGTTAGGGTTTGTCTGTGTTTGGATATGCAATGTTAAGCAATATAAATGTCTTTTATGAGTGCTTCAGATAATAAACCAAAATAGCATAATAATTAAATCATGAATTATGGAATTCAGATATAACGGGTGATTGACTCTTTGTCACATACTATCTGACTGACATTAGGCAAATGGCTTAACTTCTCTGATTTTCAGCTTTCTTGTCTAAAAATGGAGAAACTGATAATACATGACTGTAACTTTAGACATTATAGTTCTTCAAATTCCTTGAAGAAGGTGATAGGAGGATAAAGTCTGTAGGTGGGACAGCTTAGGAAAGTCCTGTGCTGTCTACCTAAAGACCTTTTGTCCTTAACAGGTACATTTTGCTCATTCACTTAACAGACACGAATGGGTTGACATGTGATAAGCATATCTTTGACACAAAGATAGATAAGACATAGCCCCTTGCATTCAAGGAGCTTATGGTCTCATAGATGCAGATAAGTTTTCACAGCTGTATTCTCTGGAAATCAAGAAGACAGATGCTGAGTCCTTCATGGATGAATAAAATGGCTTACTTTCTCCACATTTTAATATCATATGCAGAGGTAGGGGTGATATTGCCTACCTTGTGAACTGAGCACACAGTGAAAGCCACAAGTAATTTCATATCATGCAGCTGTTTTTCCTTTCTCTTTCCTTCCTCTGATTCACAGATCTTGTCTCCTGATTTCACCACAGGCTTTGAGAAGTAGTATGAAGAAAGACTGAACTTAGCAAAATGAAGACAGGTGGGTCACATGTCTGGGAAGGGAGTAATACCCCAAACTTTTTGACCAGGTGATGAGCAAATGATGTGGGAGGAATTTATACTACCTAAGATGGGTAAAGTCTAGCTTTTCTAGAGGTGTACATGGCACTTATGGATGGATGGAACAGGCTGCCTGTTAATACTATTGAAATTATCCAGGTTACACATTAAAGAAATAGAAAAGTAGAAACCATAGATTTTGAGCATGAGGAAAAATTAGGATTTTCATGTTAAATCAAAGAGATTGACCTGTGACTCATTGACAGAAATGACAGAAGTTCACTTCTGATAATTTTATGTTAGATTCTTATGAACAATTGTTCATTTAATCAAAGTTTTATTTGATGTCCTTTCTGTGTTAGGTACCAATCTGCGTCATGGATAAGAAGTATATTAAAGTGTATTTGGTAACACATGGTTGTAAGACATGACAAAAAGCAACATGATTCAATACTAATTACTAGAGTGGAGGCGTATGCAGGTATTGCAGGAAGTAGACATAATGCATGAATTGAGGTGTTAAAGACTCAGTTTCTCAGAAGATGTAACGTTTGAATGAAGACATCTGTCTGTAAATGGATTATCAGTTATTCTCATCTCCTTATCTTAAAGGTAAGATAAGGTGTAATTTCTTTTAATCAAGTACAACTGATCAAATAATCCACATGTTCAAAAACTTGATCATATATATAGATGGATATTAATATAAAATAAGAGTCAAGCTTCAATCATTAGAAATCGATTTCTCTGTCTCTATTTATGTGTATATGTGTCTATTTCTCCTCCCTCTCTCTCTTCCTTACTCCCTCTCTCTTTCTCACTCTCTTTCTCTGAGATCGGAGAGTCCTTTTCTAGAAATGTGTTTGCAGAATTCATATCACATACATTTCATCAAAATAGAATCTTTAGGGTAATCTCCTCCAATTCTATTTTTGCAGGGAATGAGAGGAGGATAATGTGCAGCTTTTAGGATGACTGTGAATGAATCATGGATTCTGACTTTTGCCTAGTTTTTTTTTGTTGTTGTTATGAACATTTTATGGCTATTAAGAAAACAAAAAAGAAACATTGTACTGTTGGAAGCCATAATGAAAGAATATATAATTTAAGCAAAACCCAAACGAAAACATTGTAGGCATATATCTAAGTTTTTCATTACTAAGAAATGTGAACTCTTTAAAATTTTTCTTTCTAAATGGAAGATACCAGATGTTCATCTGTTACCATGAAAGTCTACTTTAATTGGCAGTTGTGGTCTCAGAGTAATTTTAAATTGCTACCGGGTTGTCACTTTTGCTTTTGCTGACTTGCAAGGAGGTTTAATGCTTCCCCCACTGGGCTAGACTTTATCTCTCTATTTGGAACTGTTGGATCACCTCAATTTATGACAAACTTAGAAAACATTTAAATAGTCCACATAATTGCAATGAAAATGCTTTTAGAGTGGAAGTAGGATGTTTAAAAAGTGCTCTGAGATCTAGAGATAAAACTCATTATGAGAAAACATGTGCAGCAAATAGAGGCGTCTAGGGTAAGGAAGAATAAGGCTCCGAGGTCAGATTGAATTACTGTGGCATACTCATAACAACTATTGGTTAACAAGAGATTGCTCCCTTCCATACCAAATCTATCACATTTGGTCATTAGAGTAGCTGATGTAACTAGAACACGATATTGACTTTCTGTCAGTTTTCTTGCTTTGTTCATCTTGATAAATGCCTAGAGAACTTTCTATGACAATTTTGGGTGACTAGGGGTTTAATCAAGTGTGGATGTTGGGAGAAACTGGGATGGGAAGATTGTAGAGGAAAGGCAAATATTTACAGCTGGGAATTGCAAGATCTGGAATTTAGCCTATCTCTTCTAGTTGGCCATGTGATGACTTGTTTGTTGACTTGTGAAGTGGGAGGATTAGGCAATATGATTCTAGAGATTTTATCTAGTTAAAAGAATTTATTATAATGTATATTCTTACTTTATACACTGTGAATGTTTCTGGGTTTTGCTCTAACGACTTTGGGGCTTTTATCTTTTCTCCAGATATGTAGCCCCAATGTTTCATGTGTTTTCTGAGACATAAGCTTGTGTAGAGTACAGAAACTTTAGAGCATAATAGACCTGGGCATGAATTTTAGATCTTGGACAGATTGTTTTACTTTTTCTGAACTCCCTTTTATCCTCACTTATAACGTGGAGATTTATGCCTAGTAAAATGCTTTGTAGCGTAGGAGTGCCCAGCGATAGGGCCAGGGTATCTTAAACATTAGACCATATTGCTCAGCTGATTTCCAAAGCAATGGTGCCCAGTTCTGCTCCCACCACCAACACTTTCTGAGTTTCCTTTCCTCCACATCCTTGCCAACACTCTGCACTGCCCATCTTTCTCATTTGTGCCATTGTGTCACATTTCTATTTTAGTCATCCTCATGACAAAAGAAGTTGAGCATCTTTTCATACACTTGCTGGTTTACATGCATACCCTCTTATGTGAATTTATTTTTTTCTTTCTTTGTAGTGCAACAGATGCTGACAGCTTATAACAAATTTATAGATTTGTTCAACTGTAAAATAAAATGTCTGTTCACATACATAACAGCCATTGATTTTAACTTTTTAATTAAAAATATTTTTTATTTCAGTAGCTTTGGGGCTACAAGTGGTTTTTAGGTGCATGGATGAATTATATAGTGGTGAATTCTGATTTTAGTACCCCAATCACCTGAGTAGCGTACATTGTACGCGATATGTAGTTTTTAAAAAAAACTCACATTCCCGTCCCAGCCTCTCACTTCTGAGTCTCCAGAGTCCTTTATATCACCCTGTATGCCTTTGCCTACTCATAGCTTAGCTCCCACTTACAAATGAGAACATATGATATTTGGTTTTCCATTCCTGAGTTACTTCACTTAGAATAATAGCTTCCAGCTCCACCCACGTTGCTGCAAAAGACATTATTTTGTTCCTTTTTATGACTGTGTAGTGTTCCATTGTGTACATGTACTACACTTTCTTTATTCATTGGTTGATGGGCACTTAGGTTGGTTCCATATCTCTGCAATTATGAACTGGGCTGCAATAAACATACATGTGCATGTGTATATTTTCATATAATGACTTCTTTCCCTTTGGATAGATACCCAGTAGTGGTATTGCTGGATCAAATGGTAGATCTACTTTTAGTTCTTTACAGGATCTCCATACTGTTTTCCATAGAGGTTGTGCTAATTCACATTCCCATCAGCCATGTATAAGTGTTCCCCTTTGACCACATCCACACCAACATCTATTGTTTTTTGACTTTTTAATAGTGGCCATTCTTTGCCGGAGTAAGGTGGTATCTCATTGTGGGTTTAATTGCATTTGCCTGATGATTAGTGATGTTGAGTATTTTTTGAATTTCTTGTTTAAGTATTGTGTCCATTTTTCTACTGGTTGTCTATTTCATATTGATATATGTAAAAGAACATGTATTTTGAATGCAAGCCTTTGCTAGTTGAGTGTTGCATTAATTTCCTAGTGCTATGGTAAAAACTTTATGTAAACTTGTGGTTTAAAACAACAGAAATTTATTTTCTCACAGTTGTGGAGGCTACAAGTTTAACAAATGTCAGCAGGGCTACATTTCCTCTAGAGGTTCTAGGGAGAGTTTCCTTCCTTGTTTTCTCCAGTTTCTGGTGGGTGGAGGCATTCCATGACTTGGGGCTGCATGGCTATGATCTCGGTCTCCATCCTCATGAGGATCTTCATGTGGCTTTCTCCCTGTGTCTCTGTTGGAAACATCTCTCCCTTTTCTCCTATATGGACACTGGCCATTGGATTCAGCGTTCACTCTAAATCCAGGATGATCTTATATTAAAACCCTTGCCTAGCTACACCTTCAAAAACTGTATTTCCAAATATGATCACATTTACACCTACCATGGGTTAGGACTTGGACTATATTTTGGGGAGACACTAGTCAACCTTTTACATAGGTATTACAAATATTCTTCAATTGGTGGCTTGCTTTTACATGCTGCTAATTGTATACTTTGATGAGTTGAACTTCTTAATTTTAATGTGGCGCAATTTGTAATTTTTTCCCTTCATGATTAGAAATTCTGAGATTCTGTTTAAGAAAAATATGCCTGAGTATATACATACCCAAAGGAAAATAGATCATTCTGCCAAAAAAGACACATGAACTCATATGTTCATTACCGCATTATTCACAATAGCGAAGACATGGAATCAACCTAGATGCCCATCAAATTATGGTGGATTGGACATGGAATCAACCTAGATGCCCATCAGATCAACTGGTGGCACATATACACTATGAAATATTATGCAGCCATAAAAAAGAACAAAATCATGTCCTTTGCAGCAACATAGATGCAGCTGACCCTGTTATCTTAAGTGAATTAACACAGGAAAAAAAACCCCAAAACTTGCGTAGTCTCACTTATAAGTGGGAGCTAAACATTGAGTACGCATGACTATAAAGATGGGAGCAATGGACACTGGGGGACTGCTGGAGTGGGGAGGAAGGGAAGGCTATGAAGAGTGAGGGACTACTTATTAGGTAGGTGCTGTACTCACAGCCTGGATGATGGGATCATCTGGACTCCAAACAGAGTGTTCCCATGGGACAGACCTACATGTACCCTCTGAATCTAAAATAAAAGTTAAAGTTACTAAAAATAAAAAGAGATATATGCCTATACCAAATAAATATATGCCTATCTCAAGATTTCTCATATGTTTCCTACTCAATGTTTATTAAATTTTTTTCTTGTACACTTAGGTCTACAATCCATTTGGAATCAACTTTCGTGTATGATAGAAGCTAAGTTGTTTCCTCCTGTTGGAAATCTAAGTGACCCACCACAAATGATTGAAAATACTATTCTTTTCTTAACATACTGCATAAACGTACACAGAAAACAAATTACTCTGTGTGGGTGTTTCCTTTCTTTTCTTTTTTTTTTTTGAGATGGAGTCTCACTCTGTTGCCCAGGCTGGAGTGCAGTGGTGTGATCTTGGTTCATTTCAGCCTCCGCCTCCCCGGTTCAAGTGATTCTCCTGCCTCAGCCTCCCGAGTAGCTAGGATTATAGGTGCCTGCCACCATGCTCGCCTAATTTTTGTATTTTTAGTAGAGATGGGGTTTACCATGTTTTTTGATATTTTAGTCCATTGGTCAGTTTGTGTAACTTTCACCAATACTGCACTGTATTCATTATTGTAACTTTATTATTAGTGTTGCTATCTGGCAAAATAAACCCTCCACCATTGTCTTTCTTAAGATAGTCTTAGCTTTTTTTGACCTTTATGCATTTCTACATACATTTTAGTATTAGCTTAAAAAGTCACACACACACATATACATATGCACACTCCTGCTGGGATTTTGATTAGAGTTGGATTTAACTTATAGATCCTTTTGGGGGAGAATTGACATCTTAATAATACTGAATTTTCTAGTCCAGGAAAATTACCTCTTCACAATGTCTTTGTTTTCTTTAATTTCTCTCAATAATGTTTTATTATTTTCAGTGTAGCAGTTTTGTACATTTTTCATTGGATTTATCTTTAGTTAATTTTTTGAAGCAATTATAAATGATGTTATTGTAGAAATTTAATTTTTGTGGCTGTATAATTTTTATGTATTGACTTTATATTGAGTCACCTTGTTACAGTCACTGATTTTTAATTGTTTGCCTATTGGTGCCAGTCCTGTCACCTAAGAAAAAGTACAGTTTTATTTCTTCATTTATAACCCTTATGCTTTTTGTTTTTCTTGCCTTATTTCATTAGCTAGACTCTCCAACGTGGTTGAACTTTTGGTACTTTGATCACTTCTTTGAAATATTGTAGTCCATTTTTATGCAGTATTTTCATTTCACTACATGATGTCCTACTAGAACTTCCACCTCAACTACATTTATTCTATTTTATCCTGGTTACTTCCCCAATTGTTTTCCCTTGGAAGTATGTAACTGTATCACCTCCTTCCACTCACCCTAACCAAAACGTGGAAAGCTCTCTAGATTCTACTCTGTCTCTCACACCTCAGATTAGTTTTGTCCATTATGTTATGTCTCTCTTCTCTCTGCTTCCATCTCATCACTGCCTTTGATTAGTACCTTCTCTTGGCTTTCAATGATCTCCTGAAAGATTCTGATATCTGTAGACTCTCTACTCACCAATGCTTCTTCAACTTTGGCATGATTTATTTCAGTTTCCTCAAAGTGACATCAATAGCCTCTCATTGAAGAAAGAACAAAATTGATGTTTCTTAACATGACATTGTTGGCTATTGAGCTCTAAAGAGACCACAGAGCCTGTGACCAAACCCTGGCTTCAGGAGCACAATGCCTTGGTTTGAATTCTGACTACCACTTACCAATCAGATAATCTTGGGCATGCTATTTCACTTCTATCTACTTTGGTTTCTTCATCTGACATAGTAATAATGTCTACCTTGTAGGGTAGTGTGTGGATTAGATGGATTAACACATGTAAAGCACTCTGCCTAGTCACCTAATAAGCTTTATAAACACTGAATTTACTAGTGCATTGTCAAAACCTTTCTCTCCAACAATAACATTGACAGCAAATTATAACCGTTTAATAAGCACTTCATATGTACCAAGAACTGTGTGAAATACTTCACTTGTATTATCCAACTGAATCTATAACTGTGTGTTAAAAGTATCAGCATGTTGTAGGAAAATAAAGTGATCGGTGACATATTTTCTGACTCTTTCCATGTGTACTTTTCTAAAACTTACGTTTCACACTCCCGTATCTGTAACTCTGCTTGCAATTTCCCTAATTCCTTCGAAGCCATTGCATTTTATTATCCTAGGAGAATCCTACTCTTCCTTTTGTGCTCTGTACAAACTTCTGTTGTGCCAAGGTAAAATACAATAGAACGGACAAAAAAATGATTCAGTGTTACTAAGCAGATTTACTGTGAAATAAAAGTATTAATTCCTTTCTCCTGTAGGATCAAAAGACAGCCTTACACCAGTGAGTTGGACTTTTCTGGCCCCTTCATTAGCCAGGTTGATTCTTTACAAACGGACTACACTGACCCTCTGGCTCTTTTTGCAGTTTCAAGACAGCCTCAACTTGGTTCTTCCAAGTGCCTCATCAGACTGAGCTGAGTTAGTGCTGAGCTTCCAACCAAGTAAGGCATCTCAGCACGAGGTGTCAAACATAAGACAGCTAATGCTGGGAGCCAGAGGAAGAAGGCTCTTCTTGACCCTGCTCTGAGACTAGTGCATTCACAGAGAAGTGTCTGGCAGCCTCCCTTTGATGCAGTGAACAATGAACAGCAGGGATTAAGTTTCCCCATATCCACATCATGCCTGTATGTGTGTATACACTCACGCACACATTTTATTCCTAGCAAAACACAGTGTGGAGAATTTGTGATGTGTTACTTGAAAATAACCCACCTGGGGTCACAGCTGGGGGAAAAGATACCACAGGCAGGATGATGGTAGTGTTAGAGCTAGGATTCCCTAGAGACCATTTTACATGTCAGGAAATTGAGGACAAATGAAGGGTAATCAGTTGTTTATGTGTTTGTGTTTGATCGATATTCTCATCATCCACAATGTGGCTAGTTGGATACAAGGTTCACAAACCATAGTTGCATTTAGTCTCCACTGGGTCCTCCTTGAATAAAACAATAGTGATGCCTATGCAAAACTAGATGATGATAATATGGACATAATTCTCCCCTTACAATTTCTGTAACTCAGAGTTCTTGCTGGATGGAGTTTCTCATTCTAGTGATTTGTAGACTGAGAGTCACGTGTTTGGAGCTGTAGACTTGTTTGTACGCACAGTGTTAAAGACAAATATGTAGAGTTTAAATTTTTAAGTAGGACACACACTCTTTTTTTTTTTTTTTCCTTTTTAAAAATTTGTATAAATTTAAGAGGTACAAGTGTGTTTTTGTTACCCTGATACATTGAGTAGTTGTGAAGTCTGGGTTTTGGTGCAATCATCACCCAAATAATGTACATTGTGCCCATTAAGTAATTTGTCATCCCTCACCTCCCTCCCACTCTCCTACCTTTCCAAGTCTCCAATATCTTATTTCATTCTGTATATCTACGTGCACGCATTATTTAGATTCCACTCCTACGTGACAGCATGCAGGATTTTACTTTCTAAGTTGTTTTACTTAAGATAACGACTTCCATTTCCATCCATGTTGCTGTAAAAGACATAATTTCATTCTTTTTTATGTCTGAATATATTTCATTGTGTATATATATATTTACTACATTTTCTTTATCAGACCTGCCCTCTTAAGTTGCCACAAATTAACATTACCTATATAGTCTCAAACCAGTTTATTTTTTTTCAAACAAAATTGTTGATCACATCTGGCTCCAGAAAGCATATGCACTTGTAATTTCTACTCTAGACACACTACTACTTACATCAACCCTCACAATCACTGAATTAGAAGACTCTAAAAATTAAGGTCATGTGGCTATCAAACTTGATTGTAAACATTTATTGTAAAAGTTGGAATATTTTCTTTAAAGATAACCTTGACTAGAAATCCAAGATATATAACTGACAGAAAAGCAGCATTCTGTTTGAAGGTGTGTTGTCGGGTGGGTGGATGAGAGATGGGAGTGCTAGGAGCAGTGCTGCATCACTTGCTTTTCTCCTGGGCCTCTGGGGTACCTCTATAGAAAGCAGGGCTCTGAGGTACCCAGTTTGAAAACCACTGATGGAGCCTGCTTTTTCAGACTAGAAGACTGGGGGCTGGAGGTTGCTTGGGTATAATTTCAAAGGAAGGTTCTCTTTCTTTTCGGTGCACCTAAAATCTTGCCTACCACATGAAATCTACTTTATTTTTATTTTTTATCTTTTAAGAGAGAGGGTCTTGCTCTGTTGCCCAGGCTGGAGTGCAGAGGCGTGATCATAGCTCAATGCAACCTCAAACTTTTGGGCTGAAGCCATCTTCCTGCCTCAGCTTCTTGAGTAACTGTGACTATGGTTGGGCCACTATGCCTTGCTAAGTTTTTATTTTTTTGGTTGAGACAGGGTCTCCCTCTGTTGCCCAGGCTGGTTTCAAACTTCTGGGCTCAAGTGATCCTCCTGCTTTGGCATCCTGAAGTGCTGGGATTACAGGCATGAGACACTGCACCTGGCTAAATCTACTTTAATGATAGCTTTATAAATCACCAAAGCCAAGAGATTTAATGACCTAAGGAGCAATTTAACATTTTCAACATCTTAATAATTTATAAATGTATAATGTATTTTAAATCTAAAACTAATTTAAAATTTATATTTCATTTATTTTATAATCTATTTTGTTCATATATTTTGTTTAATTTAGTTAATTAAATTTGATTTATATATTTTCCTTATGTTTTTCCTGTAGTATGTTATGCCATAGTACTTACATTGGAGGTTGCAGACCTGTGGTATCTGTATGTACCTTTTTGGAGTTCTCAAGTTTGAATATCTCTTATCATAGAAACAGCATAAGGATTGTGGGCAAAAAGATAAGCTTGAAATCAGAGTCTGTGGTCTTCCATCTATGTGACCTTTGGAAAGCTATTTAATTTTGTCAAAACTCACTTACCTTATAAAAAATTTTTAAATTGATGAATAATAATGTGTATATTTATGGGGTACAATTTGATGTCTTGGTCTAGGTACACACTGTAGAAGGATTCAGTTGATATCACAAAAATGATCTTGATCAAATCTTTCTACAGTGTATATATAGACCTCACTAATATCATTTTTTTGATGAAAATGTTAAAAATCTATTGTTTTTAATGCCTATTTTTGGGGGATGTTCTGAATATTACATTATGTAATGTCAGTACAGGGCTTACTTAGGGTTTTGAATGTAGTAGGGAGGCAGTAAAAGTCATTTCCACCGTATATATAGTTTAATCATAAGAGACAAGTCATTGTTATAGCTATGTTAGGCACCCAGAAAATGTTTGTGGGTAATGAATAAATATTATTGAAGCATGAAGAATGTGTCTTCTTTTCACATTCAAGCAAGATATACAGTTAAAATTTTCCTATGCTCAAAATAAAGGGTAGTGGTGGGGAGAGAACCTGTGAATTTCTGCCCGCCATAGTATAGGCATATTGCAGACCAAAGGAAGCTATCTCAGAGGAAGGAAACCTTCCTAAATAGAAAAAGAAGAAAAAAAAGATGAAAGATTTTTCTTTTAACAAAGAACTGCTAGTACTTAACTTGTCAGGACAGGATTTTGAAAAACAGCATTCCCAAGTATACCTTTGTAAAAAGCCCTAAAAAGAAGCAATGCAAACCTGGTTCCCACTAGCCTTTTATTATCTCTCATTGATAATGGCTTGCAAGAGCCTCATTTTATAAAACTCAATACACTACTGTGAACATGAAAAGCAAACCCGCTTTTATAAAGCTGATGTTCCATTGGGTAAGTGAGGGCTCAATGATAGCTGGGCCAATTATAGATTCCGGCAGTGTCTGCATGGTACCCAAACAACGGAAGAAAACACAAAAAATTCACTCCAAACACAATTTTTTTTTTTTTTTAAAAAGAAAGAATAAACTCTTATGTTGAATGCAATCATAAAGCACACATAGCTGGAACACTTATTCCCATATGTATGCCACTTTAATGAGAAAGAGAAACATGTCTGATCGGAATTCTAAAATCCTTGAATTGTACAGTAATTACTAACATTCCTAAAGATAATCTGGCAAGATTCTTAAGTAACTTGTAAATCATCAAAAGATGTTTACACAGTCTGAAAATCGATGGTTCATTAACTTATTCTTCAAATAATTCATCAAATATTCAATTTCCGGGTATTGCTCAATTTGCTGGTGTTACAGAACTGAACAGAACAAAATCCTTCTCTCATGGGGTTTATGTTTTAGTAAGAGTAATTGAAAACTAGTTTTTAGGTATATTGAAAACATACTAAATTGAGTAATAGAAGATCATTATAATCCTAGTCCTTGTCACATACTAGGTCCTTGTTAAAATTTGTTTACAGAATTAGTTTGGCCACTCCCTGGCTCTGTGACCTTGAGCAAATCAATTCACATTAAGTTACCTACTGAAAATTGGACTAAGTCTATAAAGAAATGTTCAGTTTTAAAATCCCATAATAATGTAGATATGATGACTTTGTTTTCTAGAATCTTTAATTTTGCTCTAGAAATACCCATTAAACAAATCATGCATGACAGCTGTAAGTTTCATAGGAAGTACACAAATAAAGAAGCCATGATGTTTATTTTAAAAGACATTTGTAAGATTAATCTACAGAAGTTGTTAGGATGACTAGAGGATAGTGAAGGGTGGAAGGAGAACGGGAAAGCCTTAGAGTGCAACAAAATATTCTCTTTCCCCAAGTAAACTGTGTGTGCATATGTGTGTATGTGTGTTTTAAATATATATATAAAATTTATTATGTCACAAAGGCAACTAATAAAAATTATACAGTATTGTAATCATTCTTGCATTATAAACAGAAAGGTATGTGGTAAAACTTTATTTTGAAGGCAGACAGAGATTTCTTCTCAACATTCTGTGCTTATTTAGGTAAGTTGCTTATTTTCTTTTAGCATCAACTTCTCCATCTTCAAAAGAGTAGTAATGATGATTTCCTCGTAGGTTTGTTTTACGGATTCAGTGGGATAAAGAAGCCAAGTCCTTGCATAGGTTCTAACACATAATTAGTGCTTCATCATCAGTCTGGAATATTAGGACTTTGCCTTTTCATTGAGATCTTTATCAAAAAGCTTAAATTAATGTAATGTAAACATTGATTCTTTTCATAGAATCCTCTTTCCAAGTAGTAAAACGTCACATTTGTTGTGCATCTCCAAGAACTTTCTACAACTTGATTGTCATTAACAACTTTCCTATTTGATTTCATTTAGGACTTCATTGATTATGAGAGGCAGCTGTTCATAAGGGATACCCCGTATAGTTATTGGTCAGAAACTGAGCCACTGGTATGATCTTGGGATGTACAGGCCCCCTACCAGGGCCTAGAAGCATGCCGGGATATTTTTTTCCCCTAAAAGGCATGTAATTACTTGCTTTAGATGGCATGATCCTGATCTAGAAAGTTAGGGGTCTTCATTGTAATTTTTTCACTTTGGGGCTTATCATAAACACCATACAGCATTTTTTTTTTTTTTTAACCACAATACTTCCTAAAACTGTATGTTCTCCTGGCTAAAAAATCCCAAGGAGCAGAGCTGTTTGCATTGCATCCTGGACCTTCTACAGTTTCCTTCTGTGCTCTGGTTCCCAGTCAAAGATGCTAGTCTTTTGTAGCCCCTGGTGTATGGGGTATGGCTAAGAGTAGAACTCACAAATAAAGAATATGTAGTGTCCAGAACCCAAAGAGGCCCACCAGGTGTTGCACTTCGTTCTTTGTGGAGTAAGGTATAAGATGTAATAATTTATTCTTTACTTGGGCAGGCAAATCCCTGGATGCTCCTGAACACTGGATCCCTAAAATGTAACTCATATAGCAACTCCTGAAACTTTGTAGACTTTATCTTCCTCCTCTAGAGCACACTAAACTTGCCCAGGCCTCCAACTTGATAGACACTTATTATTCATGTCTTTTATATGTAATTGTTGCAGTGGAGCAAGACTCCAAAAGATGAGACTGTTTTCAACTAATTTAACTATGTCTCAGAACAAAGCTTCAAAATATGTGTAGGAATATAAAAAATACCCAGCACCAATAAGGTAAAATCCACAATGTTTTGACATCCAATGAAAAATTGTCAGACATGCAAAACCCAGGAAATTTCTACCCGTGATTGCTGTAGATGAGAACATAATTAGTAGACAAGAACATTAAAACAGTTTTTATAACTGTATTCTAAATGTTCAAGAAACTAGAGGAAAGATTGACCATGTTAGTAGACATGGATGATATTAAAATGCAAGTAAAATGTTTAAAAATGAAAACTACAGTGTCTGAAATAAACTGGATGGGAGTAGTGGCAAATTGTGAAAGAAAATATATTAGTGAAATCAAAGACGCAGCAATATGCAACTATGCAAAATGAAACACAGAAAAAATACTAAAGAAGAGTACATCATTGAGCTGTGGGGATATTTTAAGAAGTTTTACATATTTTCTGTCTACCACTAGTTATGAGTAAAATTGTCCCATTTTGCATGTGTGGTAATTTTTAATTGGATGCCAAACTTTGTGACTTTTACCTTTTTTGGTGTTGGATTTGTGTGTGTGTGTGTGCGCGTGCACTTGTGTGTGTATGTAGATAGATAGATAGGATAGGTAGATAATAGATAGATTATAGATATATATTTGAAATTCCAAAAAGTGGGGAGGGACAAACAATATTTGAAGAAATAGTAGCCACCATTTTTTTTTTGCCACCATTTTTTAAATAAATAATTTGACAGATATTCTAAAGCCATAGTAGCAAGAAGATAAAGAAATCATCGACCGGAAACATGAAGAATACTAAGCTGAGTGCAGTGGCTCATGCCTGCAATCCCAGCACTTTGGGAGGCCAAAACAGGAGGAGCACTTGAGCCCAGGAGTCAAGACTCTCAGCCTGGGCAACATAGCAGTAGCCTGTCTCTACAAAAATTAAAAAACTAAAAATTAGCCAGCTACTTAGGAAGCTGAGGTGGGAGGATTGCTTGAACTTGGAAAGTTGAGACTGCAGTGGTGCCGTACTTGTTGTGTCACTGCACTCTAGCCTGGGCAACAGAGCGATACACGGTTTCAAAAAAAAAAAAAAGAAAAAAAATACTTGACGCCAAGACAAGCCAGTCAAAAAATACCATAATATACAGAGAAAAAAAAATAGGGATGAAAATAGATTTCTTACTGGGAACAAGGCAAACTACAAAACAAAAAAGCAGTGTCTTTAAAGTACTGATGGAAAAACAAACATAAAAAGCCTTGCCAACCTAGCATTCTTACCTAGCCAAAGCATCTTTCAGAAGCAAAGGTGAAATAAAGTCTTCTGAACACAAGAAACCTGGAAGATTTTGCCACCAGTGTATCTGCTTTATAAGAAATATTACAGGAAGTCTTTCAAGTAAAAATGGTAACTAAGTGGGTAAATATAAAAATTATTATCACCTAAATTGACTTGGAAGATAATTCAATCAACTTGTCTTTAAAGCAAAATGATAATGTATTATGAAGTTTATGACATACATAGATGTATGACAATAAAAACACAAAAGCCTCGAGGGGATAAATTAAAGGATATTGTCAAGTTTTTATGTTATTCATGAAGTCGTATAAAATCACTTGAAGGTAAGCTGTGGTAAGTTAAAGATACTATAAACACTAACCACTAAAATACACACAAAAAAGTTATAGCTAACAAATCAACAAAGGAGGTAAAAGAGAATCATAAGGAAAACTTGATACAAAATAAGGCAGAAAAAGAGAAAAAAGGGAACAAAAATGGGAAAAATAGAAAACAAAAGGCCAGATGGTAGATGTAAAGCAGATGATGCTAATAACCACAGTAAACATAAATGATATGAACAGTATCCCCTCCAGCAGACTGGGCAACATAGTGAGACCTTGCCTCTCAAAAAAAAAAAAAAAAAAAAAAGCCAGGCATGATGATGTGTGCCTGTAGTCCCAACTACTTGGGAGGCTGAGGTGGGAGGATAGCTTGAACCCAGGAGTCTGAGGACGCTGTGGGCTGTGATTGCACCACTGCATTCCAGCCTGGGTATCAGAGTGAGACCCTCTTTTAAATCAACAAAAATTTCGAAGCATTAAACAATACTATCTACCTTTTTTTTAAAGAACAATTAAAAAAGAACAGTGTCCCCTCCCAATAAAATGAAGTGATTATCAGATTGGTTAAAAAAAGACTAGTAGCTACTATATGTTGCCTGGAAGAAACCCACTTACATATAAAAAGACAAATAGATTTAAAGTAAAAGTATAGAAAGACATGTCATGTTAACACTAAGCAAAAGAAAACTGGAATGGTTTTATTAATATTAAAGAAGTATGTTTCAGAGCAAAGATAATTATCAAGAATAAAGAGGATCATTTCATAATGATAAGGTCAGTTTATCAAGAAGAAAGCCTATTTATGCACCTTATAAGAGAGCTTCAAAATACACAAAGCAAATCTAATAGAACTGCAAGGAGAAATAAGCATGCTCACAACTGTGGTTGGAGATTTTAATATGCTTGTTTCGAAAATTGATTAAGTAGACAGAAAATCGGTCATCATTCAGAAGCATTAAACAACACTATCTACCAATATAACCTAATTAACAATTATAAGCCACTCTTCCCAAGGATATCAGAATATACATTCCCTTTTTTTTTTTTTTTTTTTTTTGAGACTGAGTCTCGCTATCACCCAGGCTGGAGTGCAGTGGCCGGATCTCAGCTCACCGCAAGCTCTGCCTCCCAGGTTCACGCCATTCTCCTGCCTCAGCCTCCGGAGTAGCTGGGACTACAGGCGCCCGCCACGTCGCCCGGCTAGTTTTTTGTATTTTTTAGTAGAGACGGGGTTTCACCGTGTTAGCCAGGATGGTCTCGATCTCCTGACCTCGTGATCCACCCATCTGGGCCTCCCAAAGTGCTGGGATTACAGGCTAGAGCCACCGCGCCCGGCTATACATTCCTTTTTAAGTGTACATGGAACATTGACCAGGATTGATTGTATTTTACTCCGTTGAACAAAGTTCAAAAAGATTAGATAACATTAAGTCAGAAAGTATGGTCTTTGATTGCAGTGAAAATAATTTGAAATCAATAACAGAATGTTATCTACACATTGGTATAGTATAGGAAGTTAAGAAAAAGTAAATTTAAAATGTTATAAAAATCTTCCAACATTTGGAAACTAAAAAACAGCCTTCTAAACACATGGGCCAAAGAAGAATAAAAGATGAAATCAGAAAGTATTTTGAACAGAAGGAATATGAAACTACAACGTCAATATTTGTAAGAAGAAGCTAAAGTATGTTGAGAGAATTTTATTTTTATTTATTTATTTTTTTGAGATGGTGTTTCTTGTTGCCCAGGCTGGAGTGCAATGGCATGATCTCGGCTCACTGCAACCTCCGCCTCCTGGATTCAAGCGATTCTCCTGCCTCAGCCTCCTGAGTAGCTGGGATTACAGGCATGCGCCACCACGCCCGACTGATTTTGTATTTTTATAGGGTTTCTCCCTGTTGGTCAGGTTGGTCTTGAACTCCCGACCTCAGGTGATCCGCCCACCTCAGCCTCCCAAAGTGCTGGCATTACAAGCGTGAACCACCATGCCCGGCCTGGTGAGGAAGTTTTTATAGGACCAAATGCCTACAAAGGAAAAGGAAAACAAGGACTGACCAAGTCACTTTAAGAAACTAGTAAAAGAAGAGCAAATAAAACCCAAGGTAGCCTGGCGTGGTGGCTCACGCGTGTAATCCCAGTACTTTGGGAGGCTGAGACAGGCGGATCATGAGGTCAGGAGATCAAGACTGTCCTGGCTAACATGGTGAAACCCTGTCTCTACTAAAAATACAAAAAAAAAAAAAAAAAAAAAAAAAACCCAAAAAACAAAACAAAAAACAAAATTTAGCCAGGCATGGCGGCGGGTGCCTGTAGTCCCAGCTACTCCGGAGGCTGAGGCAGGAGAATGGCGTGAACCTGGGAGGTGGAGGCTGCAGTGAGCCGAGATCATGCCACTGCACTCCAGCCTGGGAGACAGGGCGAGACTCTGTCTCAAAAAAAAGAAAAAGAAAAAGAAAAAAAAAAAAAAAAAAAAATTAGACTAGACGTCAACAAAGAAAGTAGAAGGAACAATAATGGAAATCAAGACTACTACTATAAGCTGGTATTTTAAGATGATTAATGAAATAAACAAACTTCTAGCCAGACTGATCAGGAAAAAAAGAGAGAACACTCAAAATTACCAGTGTCAATAAATCAGAGAAGTTAAAGCACTACAGACATTACAAGTATTACTACAGATATTACAGGAATAACAAGGGAATTTTTTTTTTTTTTTTTTTTTTTTTTTTTTTTTGAGACGGAGTCTCGCTCTGTCGTCCAGGCTGGAGTGCAGTGGCCGGATCTCAGCTCATGGCAAGCTCCGCCTCCCGGGTTTACGCCATTCTCCTGCCTCAGCCTCCCGAGTAGCTGGGACTACAGGCGCCAGCCACCTTGCCCGGCTAGCTTTTTTTGTATTTTTTAGTAGAGACGGGGTTTCACCGTGTTAGCCAGGATGGTCTCGAACTCCTGACCTCGTGATTCGCCCGTCTCGGCCTCCCAAAGTGCTGGGATTACAGGCTTGAGCCACCGCGCCCGGCCATAACAAGGGAATATTATGAACACCTTTATGACTATAAACTTGACAACTTAGATGAAATGGGTGAATCCTTTGACAGACACAAACTGTAAGAGTTAATTCAAGAATAAATAAACTGAATAAGCCCGCATCTATAAATGAAATTTAATTTGTAGGAAAAACTTTTTCAGAAAAAACACTCAAAGCCTAAATGAATTCACTGTGGAGTTCTATCAAGGACTTAAGGAAGAAACAGAACTCTTCACCCCAAATCAACAGAAGATACATTCTTCTCAGCACCACTTCGCACTTATTCTAAAATTGACCACATAGTTGGAAGTAAAGCACTCCTCAGCAAATGTAAAAGAACAGAAATTATAACAAACTGTCTCTCAGACCACAGTGCAATCAAACTAGAACTCAGAATTAAGAAACTCACGCAAAACCACTCAACTACGTGGAAACTAAACAACCTGCTCCTGAAATGACTGTTGGGTACATGAGGAAATGAAAGCAGAAATAAAGATGTTATTTGAAACCAATGAGAACAAAAACACAACATACCAGAATCTCTGGGACACATTTAAAGCAGTGTGTAGAGGGAAATTTAAAGCACTAAATGCCCACAAGAGAAAGCAGGAAAGATCTAAAATTGACATCTAACATCACAATTAAAAGAACTAGAGAAGCAAGAGCAAGCAAACACATTTGAAAGCTAGCAGAAGCAAGAAATAATTAAGATTAGAGCAGAACTGAAGGAGATAGAGACACAAAATACCCTTCAAAAAATCAATGATTCCAGGAGCTAGTTTTTTGAAAAGATCGACAAAATTGATAAACTGCTAGCAAGACTAATACAGAAGAAAAGAGAGAAAAATCAAGAAGACACAATAAAAAATGATAAAGGGGATATCACCACTGATCCCACAGATGTACAACCTACCTATAAACACCTCTACGCAAATAAACTACAAAATCCAGAAGAAATGGATAAATTCCTGGACACATATACCCTCCCAAGAGTAAACTAGGAAGAAGTTGAATCCCTGAATAGATGAATAACAGGCTCTGAAATTAAGGCTATAATTAATAGCCTACCAACCAAAAAAAAGTCCAGGACCAGACAGATTCACAGCCAAATTCTACCAGAGGTACAAAGAGGAGCTGGTACCATTCCTTCTGAAATTATTCCAATCAATAGAAAAAGAGAGAATCCTCCCTAACTCATTTTATGAGGCCAGCATCATCCTGATACCAAAGCCTGGCAGAGACACAGCAAAAAAAGAGAATTTTAGACCAATATCCCTGATGAACATTGATGTAAAAATCGTCAATAAAATAGTGGCAAACTGAATCCAGCAGCACATCAAAAAACTTATCCACCATGATCAAGTGGGCTTCATCCCTGGGATGCAAGGCGGTTCAACAGACGCAAATTAATAAATGTAACCCATCATATAAACAGAACCAAAGACAAAAACCACATGATTATCTCAATAGATGCAGAAAAGGCCTTTGACAAAATTCAACAGCGCTTCATGCTAAAAACCCTAATAAACTAGGTATTGATGGGACGTATCTCAAAATAATAAGAGCTATTTATGACAGACCCACAGCCAATACCATAATGAATGGGCAAAAACTGGAAGCATTCCCTTTGAAAACTGGCACAAGAGAGGGATGCCCTCTCTCACCACTCGTATTCAACACAGTGTTGTAAGTTCTGGCCAGGGCAATCAGGCAGGAGAAAGAAATAAAGGGTATTCAATTAGGAAAAGAGGAAGTCAGATTGTCCCTGTTTGCAGATGACTTGATTGTATATTTAGAAAACATCATCTCAGCCCAAAATCTCCTTCAGCTGATAAGCAACTTCAGCAAAGTCTCAGGATACAAAATCAATGTGCAAAAATCACAAGCATTCTTATACACCAATAACAGAAACTGAGAGCCAAATCATGAGTGAAGTCCCATTCACAATTGCTTCAAAGAGAATAAAATACCTAGGAATCCAACTTACAAGAGATGTGAAGGACTTCTTCAAGGAGAACTACAAACCACTACTGAATGAAATAAAAGAGGACAAAAACAAATGGAAGAACATTCCATGCTCATGGATAGGAAGAATCAATTTTGTGAAAATGGCCATACTGCCCAAGGTAATTTATAGATTCAATGCCATCCCCATTAAGCTACCAATGAGTTTCTTCACAGAATTGGAAAAAACTACTTCACAGTTCATATGGAACCAAAAAAGAGCTCGCATTGCCAAGTCAATCCTAAGCCAAAAGAATAAAGCTGGAGGCATTACACTACCTGACTTCAAACTATACGACAAGGCTACAGTAACCAGAACAGCATGGTACTGGTACCAAAACAGAGATATAGACCCATGGAACAGAACAGAGCCCTCAGAAATAATACCACACATCTACAACCATCTGATCTTTGACAAACCTGACAAAAACAAGAAATGGGGAAAGGATTCCCTAATTATTAAATGGTGCTGGGAAAACCGGCTAGCCATATGTAGAAAGCTGAAACTGGATCCCTTCCTTACACCTTATACAAAAATTAATTCAAGACGGATTAACAACTTAAATGGTAAACCTAAAACCATAATAACCCTAGAAGAAAACCTAGGCAATACCATTCAGGACATAGGTGTGGGCAAGGACTTCATGACTAAAACAGCAAAAGCAATGGCAACAAAAGCCAAAATTGACAAATGGGATCTAATTAAACTAAAGAGCTTTTGCACAGCAAAAGAACTACCATCAGAGTGAACAGGCAGCCTACAGAATGGGAGAAAATTTTTGCAATCTACTCATCTGACAAAGGGCTACCATCCAGAACCTACAAAGAACTCAAACAAACTTACAAGAAAAAACAACCCCATCAAAAAGTGGGCAAAGGATATGAACAGACATTTCTCAAAAGAAGACATTTATGCAGCCAACAGACATATGAAAAAATGCTCATCATCACTGGCCATCAGAGAAATGCAAATCAAAACCACAATGAGATACCATCTCACACCAGTTAGAATGGTGATCATTAAAAAGTCAGGAAACAACCGGTGCTGGAGAGGATATGGAGAAATAGGAACACTTTTACACTGTTGGTGGGACTGTAAACTAGTTCAACCAGTATGGAAGACAGTATGGCGATTCCTCAAGGATCTAGAACTAGAAATACCATTTGACCCAGCCATCCCATTACTGGGGATATACCCAAAGGATTATAAATCATGCTGCTATAAAGACACATGCACATGAATGTTTATTGCAGCACTATTCACAATAGCAAAGACTTGGAACCAACCCAAATGTCCATCAGTGATAGACTGGATTAAGAAAATGTGGCACATATACACCATGGAATACTATGCAGCCATAAAAAAGGATGAGTTAATGTCCTTTGGAGAGACATGCATGGATGCAGCTGGAAACCCTCATTCTGAGTAAACTATCACAAGGACAGAAAACCAAAAATCACATGTTCTCACTCATAGGTGGGAATTGAACAGTGAGAACTCTTGGACACAGTGTGGGGAGCATCACACACTAGGGCATGTTGTGGGATTGGGGGTGGGGGAGGGATAGCATTAGGAGATATACCTGGTGTAAATGATGAGTTAATAGATGCAGCACACCAACGTGGCACATGTATACATATGTAACAAACCTGCACATTGTACACATGTACCCTAGAACTTAAAGTATAAGAAAAAAAAAAAAAAGAACAACTGTATGTTGGGCATAAGACAATGCCCTATCATCAGAAACTTATAATTAAGCTAAATAAATGTTAAACTATGACAAATAAAAAAATTAAAATAGTCTTAGCTAATTTGTCATAGCTTATACTTCACATCCCGTATTGGAACCTGAAATACACAACTAATGGGTTCTTGTATGTTGAAAAACAGTAATTTTTAGAATTTCTTATAACTCCTGAGCCAGCCACAAGTGCCCTTATGTGGAGTACATTAAGACAAAGGCCTACTTGGGCTACTTTTAATTTGCTTCCATTGTGTAATATGATACTAAATGCAGATGTCTTTCCAGTATTAATTTCTATCTACATGGCAGAATTTCATTAAGTTCGGCCAGCCCCATTTTAATTAAGCATCCTTACATTTGTTGTGCACTGTCTGTGCTTTTGACCCATCAGAACAAGCACTTAGTCAATTAACTCTTTTATTAACCAATTGATTTTTGCTCTAGGTCCCTACCTTCTCTTACCAGTTAGAAATGAACATGAAAGGCAAAGAAATTGGTTCCTTTCATTTCTAAAAGGCAACAATAAATAATAAAACATTTCAAACAATAAATAATAAAACATTTCAAACATTTCAGTGAGGAACCTAAATACGAATAAAAAATACCTGCCATTTATTCTGGGATGTAAAAATGGACTGGTTGCAGTAGCATCGTATTTGAATAAATCATATTGTCACACTGACCTTTATTGATATACTGTTTCCCAACTTAAAGCATCAATCCTGCTGCTTAAAAGATCTTTTGTTGTACAAGACCTGCAGATCCATCAGGTAACGAAATAATGATTTGCCATCTGTGGACTACCTAAATCAATAATTTAACAAGATCCTCAGTAGCTTCCTCCCAGCCCCTCACCCCACTCTGTTGCCTATGTTTGCAATTTCAGTTATGCAATTTACTGCTATCATTAGGGACAAAATTTCTATATAACTGAAGGAAAATACAATGTATAGCATTTGGCTTCTTCGGGTTTTGTGTATTTCTCGAACATACTGTATGGCTTAATTTGAGTGAAACGACTGTGGCTAGCAAAGAGTGTAATTTTGTTTGTTTGCGACAGGGTCTCATTCTTTCGCCCAGACTCACTGCGACCTCCACCTCCTGGGCTCAAACGATCCTCCTACCTCCGCCTCCCAAGTAGCTGGGACTATGGACTATAGGTGCCCATCACCTCACCAGCTATTTTTTTTGTATGTTTTGGAGAGATGGAATTTTGCCATGTTGCCCAGGCTGGTCTCAAACTCTTGGGCTCAAGTGATCCACCCGCCTCGGCCTCCCACAGTGCTGGAATATAAATCTGTTTTAATATAATTATTTTAGGCAAATAAAATTGTTCTCAGAGGAATCAAAGGGCTTAAACTCAACATACCCTTCCCCCAATTTTGTTTTGGGTCAGGATGATTTGTGCAAGTATAGAAAATGTATTTTTCTAAAGCCATCATTGGGATAGATATGTGTGTATGCTAATTCATGAAAATTGGACGTAATTTGGAATATGTAGTATGCTTGTTTACCCTAATTACTTACAAAATACATATTTAAAAAAGTAAAAGATGGATGAAAGCTTTCTAAGTCCTCATTCTCTTTTAACAACTATTCTTATTGTCAGTATTCTCCCAGTGGAAAAGGGTATTTAACATATTGGTTTTCTAAGAACTCAAGATAAGGACATGGAAATCTGATACTTTTACTAGCTGGCTGTGTTATCTTAAGCAAGTACTGTTAACTGATTGAATCCAGTTTCCTCCTATTTCTTCCTGAGTGTTTTATATATGCTCTGTTTAACTTTAGAGTTAGCTTTGAAGTTCTGATGATACTAGTGTGTAGGGGCTCAGAAATTGATACTCCAAAATATGGCATCGTGACATGTTGAGTTGAAGAAACCTCAAGGTCTCTCTAATCTTCCCCCTGCCACCTGCTGTCTCTTCCAAAGAGATTGAAGTTCCTTCATCTGCCTAAGATCCAGCCTCACCAAGGAGAATAATTGTTTTTTCTTCCTCTCCCTGTTATTTCCTTATTTATTGTGGAAAAGAACACCAAGATGTGACCACACCTGAGCAGATTTTTTAATGAATGTAATGACAGTCTCCGAAGATCATTTAAATTCCAAACAGAGCTGTTTCCAAGTTTCCTGCTCCAATCATTCTCCCCAGTAATTATTTATTACCCATCAATAGAATTTTTTTCTCCTACTCCCATAACTCGTTTTACTGGGATCCAAGCTCCCCTTCTTTCTACAGCCTCAAGACGATATGTAAGTTTCTGTAACTCATTGGGAAGTTGGGTCTTCATTCTGAAGGCTGTGGTGTATACATGTTAAATAAGTTCACGTTTTCTCCTATTAATCAGTCTGCTCATGTCAGTGATTTCTTAGAGAACCGAGTGTCTAAGGCCCCACAATAGTGATACCAATGGTCATTCGTTACTGAGGATCTACTATGTTACAGGTACCTTATAAACATTACCTATAACCTTCACTACAACCCATTAAGATCCGTATTATTATCCTCATTTTCCAGCCAAGGAGCCAGAGACGTCGGGCAATCTGTTTAGGGTTAGCTGGGCTTACATGGCAGAAGTGAAATTAAAATCAAGGCCTGCCACACAGGGTCTTATGCTTCTCCTGCCCCGCCATACTGCCTCTCCGTGATATAATGTCTGTGAAAGTGCCATGGAAAAGCTAAAGGATTAGATTAAACAGATGCACAGTGGTATTCTAGCCATTATAGTGATTAATAGGCTTCATGAAATGCAGGACCTGACACTCAGAGGTGATGTTGCCTTTTCCTTGAATGGGAGTTGCACTGTGCTATTAGACACATAATTATAGTGCAGTTTTTCAAAGGCAAATTTTTGCCACCATCTTCCTGCATGGCCTTGCTAGCTCTCCAGGAGAAGCAAAAAATAACAACGCTGATTGATTTCCCTTTGCCACTTGCTTCAAGTGGTTTCCATTTTAACGCCCGTCCCAATTGGGCTTTCATTGTCATTTGGAGCTGCTGATATTTCAGCCTCCACATAGGCTAAACAGTTGGGCTCCTCAGCAAGTTCAAAATGTCGGCACAGCAGGGAAAAAAACATGCTATCTTTTCTAAAAACTGTTTTGGTGGTTCTATTAGAAGGCATAACTCTCCTTTATATAGTAGTAGGCAACAGTCTTGCCATTCCCTTTACCCCTTACCACCCCTCCAAAAAAGAAATGCTTTTAATTGATGAAATTTTCAGAGATTTCTGTGACCAAACTCAAATGTCACAATAATACAAGGTCAACTGATTTGAATTGTTAAGTTCTTTATTAAATAGCATATCTGTGGATTCCAAAGCCTCAATGAGAAGAAAAGATCCATTTTATAAAGTGCACTCACGCTATTTCATGACAAAGTAGAAAGGTTACACAGAAGTTTTACAAAACGGCTTATACAGTGCAATGTTGTTACCTAAGGCTGGGAAATAATACAATCCTGGTTTGCATCCCAACTCTGGACACAATTTCCTGTGTCCTTGACTAAGTGCAGCTTTGGAGCCTAAGGATGGTGGGAATATTTGTTTCTTTAACAAGTAGGTTGCCTCTTTTGAATATCTTTCAGTTGACTCTGGGTACTTTAGACATTTTCTGTTTTTATCTTACTTCTTCCTCTAGTGATGTCAATCAGGCACACAAACTTTATCGAGTATATACTATGATCTAGGCATTAGACATCAAAAGAAGATGACTAAACGGCATGTAGATGTGGGCAGCTCTCTCTGTATCTGCATTACTTCCTGTGTCATGTACTGGATTAATATATGTTAGACTGAGTTGGTAGGTTACATCTCACTTACTGAAACCTCCTTTGCAAAATTATGACAGTAAGAGAAATATGAGATAACTGACTCCATCTTGTTTCTGATCTCCAAGCTGCCCTTGGTCATTCCTGGGCGTAAGCCAAGTAACTTTAGGTAAAATTTAGTTTGTAGTTTTACTTAAAAGCAAGGACAATAATAGTCCCTCCCTAAAACTAACCCCCCTCCTTGGTCAGGGACTGAAAACTGCCTTTATAGGACTAAACGAAAGGCCACAGGAATAGGATTATGAGAGAGGCCTAAATTCTGCTAAGTATGAAGGCAATAGTTTCTATAACCCATTACTGCCCAGGAATCATGTGGCCAGGGGTCACAAGATTGGAGACTTCCCTCATTTCTCCTATGGATAGCGTCACTATTGTGGAAGCTAAGATTGCTTTTTTTGAGATATATTTTAGACTGACCCCATCCAGACTTGTGACTCAACTGCCCCTATAGCCCCACCCAGAGGCAGACTCAGTGCACGAGGACTGTTTCCCACACCCCTATGATTTCATCTCCAACCAATCAGCAGTACCCATTACCTAGCTCCCTGCCCATCAGATTGTCCATAAAAAGCCTAACTTTTAAGCCTCCAGGGAGACTGATTTGAGTAATAACTCCAGTTCTCTTGCATGGGCCAGTCTTGTGTCAATTAAACTCTTTCTGTACTGCAATGCTGAGATCTCAGTGGATTGATTTTGTTTGTGCAAAAGGCAGGAAGAATCCATTGGATGGTTACACTACCCAGGACAAAAGAGGAACCATGCACTAGACAAAGCTACATTTAGGTTAAAAAAAGAAACCTGACTATTTGAGGGGTGGACGGGAGGCTTGTCTACTTCCCATCTGTCCTCCTCTAACAGGAAAAACTACTGGCAGTCCAATTTATAATTTGTAAATGAATTGGGTTCTTAAAACTGTGTTTATAATAGGAAGAACAAAGACTTTATGCTTTATTAACTACCAGCAAATAAAGCAAAAAGGCAAAAAAATAAAAATAAAAATAAAAGTCCAAGCTGAGAAGGAGGAGAAAAAGTAAGTTTTCTATTTTTTTCTACATCAATTCCAGGCAATATTTTGTAACAGAAGTTTAATTAGCCATCAGATTTCTCCAAGTTCAGTCTCCTTGCTCAATTTCTTCTGATCCTCTATTCCAATGCTCAGAAATACAGGTTCATTTTTAACTGTTGGATCATCACTAAAACACCCCACTGTGCTCTACCTAAACTTCAAAGTACTTAATGGCTCCAAATAATTATTTCCTTATTCCAATCAAATTTATTATTCTATCATTATCAGTTAATATTTAACAGATAGATTTTTATTAAGTTAATTTATACCAATATATAAATGATTAATATCCCTTTAATGTTTCTGTGATAGTTTCAGTTTTAAAGACGAATGCCTGTTATCACACAGGGTATCCTAGAGATGTGCAATTAATGAAGTCTGAGACAAAACTGCAGAAAGTATTATATAACGGGAATTTGATCAAAACATTTTTCAGTAACTCATTTATTTATTTCACTGCAACTTTCTATGTATAAGACTGTGTTCGAAACAATATACAAAACAAATTTCACCTATTTGTAACTTCAATTTAAAGAACTTCTCCTTCCAATAGAGGAAATAGATCATTAAAATAATGACTGGTAAGTGCAATTGTAAAGATATAAGAAGTCATTTGGCACATATTTCAAACATTTTTCCTTCCAGATAACCTTTTCTGGATTTTCAGGTTCAGGTGAGTCTCAAAGGATGTATATGAGCCAGCCATAGAAAGAAAAACGGGAATTAGAAAGTGGGAAACATGTTTTGGTCAAAGGCATTATATAGGTCAGAGTCTCAGCAGGTAGCCCACACCATAGGGATGATCAAGGAGACTTTAACAAAGAGACCATTCATGAACCTAAATGCAGGGTCAAGGAAAATCAGCAAGGGAAAAGCTAGGAGCTGTTACCACCCTTAGGCTTGAAGGGGCAAGGTGAAGGAACAATTACCTACACTGAGTAAGACCTGTAGCCATGGCCCTGAAGAAGAACATGCCCTTCATCAGAGAAACAATAGCCATTGCCAAATCATGGCCTGGTAGGAAAGAAGCCAGGGAACAAATACCCTGACTTATCCTTCTTCTAACCCTCTGATCTTCTAGAGTTTCCTATAAGCTGAAGCCAACACAAAGCCAATGGGTGTGAGAATCCTGTTCTTCTGAAGCAAGAGAAAGAAGAAGAGTGAAATTAGAGGGAAAAAATTAGGACAACCTGCTGGGCATTGTGGCTCACGCCTGTAATCCCAGCACTTTGGGAGGCTGATGTGAGTGAATCGCTTGGGCTAGGAGTTCAGAACCAGCCTGGACAACATAGGGAGACCTTGTCTCTCCAAAAAAAAAAAAAAAAAGCCAGGCATGGTGGTGTGCACCTCTGGTCCTTGCTACTCGGGAGGCTGAGGCAGGAGAATCACTTAAGTCTGGGAGGTCAAGGTTGCAGTGAGCCAAGATTGTGTCAATGCACTCCAGCCTGGGTGATGGAGTGAGACCCTGTCTCAAACAGTAACAACATCAACAACAACAACAACAACAACAAAACCCGGCACAGCCATATAGAGTTTTAGTAAATCAAAATCATTTTGAATTTTCTTTTGCTCAAGCATAAGTTCTGAAGAGGAAAGTGGCAAGAATAAAAACAAGTGTGATCCTATGCCGTACGTGCCTGGAAACTTTCCATAGTTTTTCATCACCATTTGAATAAAGCTTGTAACATGTCATAAAAACCCTTCAGGTTCTAGCCTGCTCTGTGATGCTCCGGACTTATAGGTGATTCTAGAAGCCCTGATGAGGAGGAAGCAGAGCTGGCCTGGAGGTGAACACAACAGTTTGTGATCTAGGAGAAAAATGATGACTACTTGAACTAAGGCAATTGAACTAATGGAAATTAAGATGGTAAGGAAGATCAAGCTTTGAGAATGTGTTGAAAATAAAATCATCAAGACTTAGTGATTGAGGTGTGGGAAAGTATAGCCAGGTGGGAAGGGGGACTATCAGATTTCTGGTTGTTCACCAGAGGGATGGAACTGCCAGAAATCAAATGAAAACATAATGAAAAAGGTCGAATATTTGTTTGCACATATGCAGCAAATAACTGATACTCAAGTACGGTATGATGTGTTCAGTAGAGATTTGGGTTGGGATATAGATTTCAGAGGACTTGCATAGGAAATGTGCAACATGCATATTCCTAGAACTGCCAGTAACTTGGAGATGGTGTAGTAGAAGACCCTATGGAAAACAGGAAAAATAGTCTCCTAGTATAAGAAGAATGAGGAGAGTGGGAATGGTAAAAACTCGGTTGGACATATCAATTAGAAAGCCATTGGTGACCTTTGGAAAATGTGGCTTTACTGGAATGGTCAAATACATGATCATGGAAGTTTTAGGAATAAAAGAGAGGTTTGGACATGAAGGCAATGGGTACAGATAATTCCTCTGAGAGGGGAGGTACAATATGGGTGATTAAGGAAGACTCAGAGTCAAGGAAGAGGATTGATAGATGAGCAAGCGAGACTTGCTTAATTGTTGGTGAGAAAAAGCAACAAGGGAAGAAGATTTGAAGATACGTGGTAGAGAATGTCTGATAGATGAAGAGCTGAATTGAGAGTTGACAAAATTCGGAGTATTTAAAATTTCAATGGAAGTTGATATTTCCACATTAGGTATATGAAATGTTTTTAAACTGAATTTTGGAACTGCAATACAGTTACAACTGAATGATAAAAT
Organism: Rhinopithecus roxellana; assembly: GCF_007565055.1. Classification (NCBI taxonomy): domain Eukaryota; kingdom Metazoa; phylum Chordata; class Mammalia; order Primates; family Cercopithecidae; genus Rhinopithecus; species Rhinopithecus roxellana. Next base: position 40,208,252 of record NC_044568.1, on the reverse strand, counting down.
TGTTCCCACAGTCTGTCTCTAGGAGTAGAAATCCAAAAACATTGTCGGAAGCAATTAGAACATATTATAGAACAAGTAATTTATTATTGCAATAAATTATAATAATACAATAAATAAGAATTTATTATTATTATTATTGCTAGTAAGCAGCCAGAAGATGGAAGTGACTTGCCCAAAATTGTAAATGCCAAGTAGTGTCTAGAACTGAGCACCACCACTTCTAAATGTGCTCATAATTCCCACTCATTCTTAACCTTTATTTTAAAATCAACTTAGATTTTACTGGTTAAATCACTTCTCTCTGTTTGTCTCTTTCTCTCCATGTATTGATGTGTGTTCTTTACTTTTCTTGTAAATAGACTTTTATTTCTTTTACTTTTCACAAGTTTGCTCATTAAAAATACGAAGCCATTCTACTCCATCCTACCCTGGCCACTAAATTTATGAACAGCATTAAACTGCATATTATTAAAATCAAGTAGCAGCTAAGAGGATGGGTTCTGAAATTACGCTACATGGTTTCAAACCCTATCTCAGCCACTTAATGGCTATTTAACGTTAGACAGTACTTAACTGCTCTATGTCTCAGTTTTACCATCTGCATAGTAAAATCAACATATTAAATCATAGCCGTGGGAGGATTAAAGAGCAAATGCATGTAGTTAACACAGTTGACTTTAAAAAAAATCAACTGATGTTTATTTTTTTTTTTCTGTAGTAGTAGCATTGGTGGTGGTACCAGTAGTTATACTATGACTAGATCAAATAATAATTCAAGTAATAATTTGCTCAGGAAAATAATTCATTAAATAAGCTCTGGTCATGCCATATGGTTCATATTCCAAGCAGACAATCCTTCCAAAATTGGGCAAACATCCAGCCAGCCATAGTTGTAAGATGAAATAAAAAAATGTGTAGATCTAGGCAAACAAAACTGAGTTTCTATTAGCATCAGTATTAGAAGAGTCTTTTCCTGGAATTGCATGATGACAGCTATCATCTTCTACACTCTGCCTCAACCAGGGAGGAGAAATCCACTGGGCAGGGTAAGTGTCCTGGGGCTCACCACAAAGCACATCCTCTCTAAATGTGAAGCTCTGTGTTCATAGAGGATAAGTTTTGCTGATTCATTGTGTGGTTCTTGTTCGTGCTGGCTAAGACTGAAAACTTGGGCAGCTAAAATGTGATTATCCTCTTTTCAGATAGAAAGTCTGGTCTGCCTTGAGCTCTAAATTCTATATTCATGCCTTCCTATGCCCTTATCATTCATATCAATGAAGACAGAATGTAAGTAGCAACGGGTATTAAATCATTTGAATGAGTTAAAAAATAAGTACTCATATCTTTTCACTTGGCAAGATATATTTGATAGCTTATCTGCTCTGACCAAGGACTTGCTTTGACTAATACTGAATCTTCCCATATCTTGTGGGTAGATGGGGGTAGGGTTTCTGCTGGAGAAACTGTCAACCAAAAATGGAAAATTTGACAGTAAACCTTCCTGCTTGGTATTGGAGTTTGAGCATTGTGTTGCCTGTTTGTCTGAAAAGAATAAACTGTGTTTTATATCTGACTTTTCAAAGGTTCCAAAGATTATGGATAGGCCAAAAGTGATTCATGGTCTATCATTTAAAATATTTGATGAAATGAAGTAAGTTTAGAAAAGAGCTGAAAAAATTAGGGGCAACGAGCTCTAGAGGACTTTATTCAGAGCAAATCATAAACTCTTTGGAAGAGAACACACAATTCAATCTTTCCCAAAATGTGTTCCTTGAGGCACAAACTTTTTCAGAGTATGGGCAGGGGGAATTCATGGTCAAATAAGTTTGAGACACATGGAACAGTAATTATTCCTCTTAAATATATATTCAACACAAGAAGAAGAACTATGTTTGTCTTTGCTGTTTTCAACCCTTATACAAAAACACTCATTTAAGTTTTTTTTTTTTATTTTCTAATAAGACTAGATTTATTCAATACCCTAGTAAAAGTTTTGATTATAAGTATCCAACAGTATAAAAAGTACAAAACAGATCTGTAGATTTCTAATATATTAATACAAAGTGCATGACTACATACAGTACATCCTACAGGCAAAGAGAGGTGGAAGGGGAAAAAGAAGACTGTGGTTGAGGTCTAGTAATAAATAAATAAATACAGAAGTAGAGATGATCCATATTATAGTATATTCTACCACCAATACTGCAGCCAAAATGTACAAAAAAAATCATTTCAAAATAACTCAGGAGGATGATAATGGCTGGACTTTTGTAATTCGCCTCAAAGACTGTGGGAGAGCCGACTCAACTCACTGTATAGTCTGTGCATATGGTGGCTTGTAGCATGTAGGTTTTTTCCAAAAGAAGGAATTATAAAATGTTTAGATTAAGAACTATAAAACTACAGGGTGCCTATAAAAGGTGGCTTACTCCTTGTTATTATTATACTACCCAATTTTTAAAATGCAGTTTAAAAAATAAGCACTGAGTCTTGTTATGACAAGGCAGGCAAATGCTTCTCCCTCATTCTGAAAAGACTGAACTGGCGATGCTTTTGCTGACTATTCAGAAAAGAGGCAGTAAGAGCACACTGTGGTTTGGGTTCCAGTGAGCGGCTTTTCATGGGGATCTTAGGATTGAAGAGTGCTAAGTTCAGGATATCTCAATATTCAGAAAGCCTGACTAAAAGAAGCCAAACCAAAACCATTTAACATGAACACAAACCTCTTTTCTTCTAGTAAATTTTACTTTTAATACAGAGTGAAAGAAAATAAAAAATAGGCTAAAACAAGTCAAACAACCATTCAACACAGATAAAAACCTTCACAAAGGTCAACGGAAGTAATCCAGAGCTGAAACTGAATTGTGCAGATTTTCAATGGTCATCAAAGTCATGTAACACGAACAAAAGTCAATTATATTTACACACTCAGCAAGCCCTCTAAGAAATGTGCCCCAAGAAGCATTAACCTTTGTTTTGTGCCATCCTGAAGACTTGCACATTTTATTTTTCAGATAGCTTAACATTTTTAATAGAGTGTGCTCTCTACCATGCGGTAATGCTTTGGTAGTATTCATACAGGGTCTCGCCTGTCCTAAAGACTTGCCATTTCCCAAAGAGGAGCTTTAGATTCTGCTTTAGAAGTTTTACATAAATTAAAATCTTTATCAAATATTAATATGAAGGGAGGCACAGGATGCAACATATGTAGTCAAGTTACCTCTCTGTACATTTAGAAATTACTTTCTCCTCCAAGGTATTTGCAACAGAAAGCTCAGTCTGTCCTGCTTAATCATCAGTAGTACAGGTTTGAATCATCAGAAGCTTGGCAAGACCTTAATATTTCAGAATTATCAACAACTACCTCTGGGGGCAAGTCCATGTTACTGAGTTATGATAAATTTATTATCGTGAGGGAAAACAAGAGTAGCCAGCCATCTTAAAAAATGCCCCAACCACTGCTTCTCAATACAGAAAGACTAAAAACTACATACAGTTTATCATACAACAAATCCCATCTCGGTCCCCTGAAATTCCCCTAGTTTCATTCATTAGAAGGGGATTAAAAAAAAAAAAGACTTAAAGAGCACTTTACAGCAGCATTCAGCTTTCCTATGAAATACTCAGCATCTTAAATACTATGTACACCTCTTTTTTTAGTAAGCTAGACACTGGCTTCAGAGTTTGTGGGACTGGGGGAAATCAACCCATTCAAAACTACTCTAGAAATTGTCTTTTGGCAGAATAGCAGATATCCAAGTTAAAAATAGGAGGGTCATTTGAGACCAGCCTGGCCAACGTGGTGAAACCCCATCTCTACAAAAACTAAAAAATTAGCTGGGTCTGGTAGTGGGCACCTATAAACCCAGTTACTTGGGAGGCTGAGGCAGGAGAATCACTTGAACCCGGGAGGTGGAAGTTGCAGTGAGCCAAGATGACGCCACTGCACTCCAGCCTAGGCAACAAGACCAAAACTCCATCTCCAAAAAAAAAAACAGAGGGTCAGTTTGTTGCTTTGTGGTCTTGTCAAAATTTAGATGTTTTTTTTTTTGTTCCCCTTCTACATAAAAACCTCAGTCACCACTCCTGAGTGGAGATGGGCAGGGGCTCTGGCCCCTGCTCCTCTGGCTTCTCGGCAGCTGCTTTCTTGTTGCTGCAGCAAGGCTTGAAGAGATGTGTGTCAATGAGGACTTCCCCAAAACGGCCTTTATAGATGATCCCACAACATATCTTCTGTCTTTTCCAGTATGTGAGATCTAAAAAGGAAAAAACTGGTGTTCTGTTAGAACCAGAAGCCATCTCTGTATCTGAGCCGTCATCTGACTGGTTACTGTAACAAGGAGATTGAGCTGGGGAGGCACTTGAGGTGGTACTGTGAGCATCAGAATTATGACGTTTAAATTCCTTCTGCAGTTTACTGATCTGGTTGCTTTTTATCCTGTTCCCAGATAGAGTTTTCACTTTCTTTGGTTTCAATGTAGTCTTTAGACTGGGTCCAGCCCTTGCATCTACCACATGATTCCAGTTTTTTTTTGATCCTGCTGGCAACTTCTTCCATCTTTTCACAAGCAGGACACAGGCATTGCAGAGTCTCATGCAATCCAAAACAGCTCTGGAAGTCCTTTTCATAGCGTTTACTGTCAGTGAATCGAGAACTGGAGGACTTAGCTCTGCAAATACAGCAGCCCTCTATACTTCGGTACATCTTTGGCTTGTGAAAACCAAACATCTTTTCTTCTGGGCAATAGTCTTCCAAAAGCAGCCGTTCCACGCGCAATAACGTCCCCGAGGTGCGGAGTGCACGCCAGGCCAGTCAGTCCCCCTCAAGCGCTCCCTCCTCCTCAACTGCCTTGTCTCTTAAGTTTTTTTTTTAAACACTGATTGATATCCCAGGGATTAATCTAGAGTTCTGTTGAATACACTGTCAATTGCTTAGATTGAAAAAGTATTCCGTTTGTAGTGAGTAGAAAGTAGGAAGCCATTATGTCAGATTTTCACAGCGTCCTTCAAAAGAGTGTTCTAGGAAACCTCTCAATGACAGTTTTCCTGTATTGATTTCCATTTTGTTCAGTACTAAAGATGGATCTTTCATCAGCAAGAACTCTGGAAAAGATGATTAAGATGGGATACTTACCCTCTCTGAACTAAAAATTATTAAAATTTAATTTAGGTTTAATTTACTTTATATATTTGAAGGTTTTGATTTGCATTTCTCCAATAACCAGTAATGATGAGTTTTTTTTTCATTTGTTTGTTGGCCGCATAAATGTCTTCTTTTGAGAATTATCTGTTCACATCCTTCACCCACTTTTTTGGGGGTTGTTTTGTTCTTGTAAATTTGTTTGAAGGTGATATTGTTATAGTCATAGCTTTAAATTTTTTTAACAGTTCAAGAAGTCTCAGATACCCACTCTCTTGACCAAGAGAGAAAGGGATAGAATTACAACAACGTTTTTTTGGTGATTATGTGACTTTCTCTCGCTAAGTATGTCCTGGCAGGAATAAAAGGGTTTAGAATCATTGGGGTGGTGGGCAGCTGTAATGAGGTGGTTTAGAGTCAGACTCAGCCTTTCCTACTGGTTTTGAATGGTGAACCCATAGAAGGTGTATTATTGCATTTTTCTGAATAGGAGTTTCTCCATCTGGATTGCAAGGATATATTACTGCCTATCTTAGAATGCAGAATAGTAAAATTAGAAATTCTACTGGGAGTAGTAGAATTAGAAAATGTAGGTAAAGTGCTTGGTACATACAGGTGCTCATCAAATATTGGTTAGTTTATATTTTTTTCCTGCACAGCAGTGATTCTCAACTGGGAGCAATTTTGTACCACCAGTCACACACCCAGAAGACACTTGGTGATAATATCTGGAGGCATCTTTGGTTGTCATAGCTGAGGGGAAGTGCTGTTGGGACCTGGTGGGTAGAGGCCAGGGATACTGGTAAACATCTTGCATACACAGGAAAGCCCTCATAACAAATAATTATCCAGTCCCAAATGTTGACAGTACCAAGACTGAGAAACTCTGCTCTATAGCAAGGTAATGACACACCGTCTGCTTCCACTACCAAAGCAGACGGTATTTAGCTATTCCAGCACAGATCAGAGCACATAGAGGCATCTCTTAAGCAGAAAAGAAACAACACTTTGGAGACCAGAAGCATTCAAAACCATGAAAGTTTAAATTCTGAATACTGTGTTCATTTTAATCAATTAGCAGTAATGAATGTACTGTGTTACTTATAAACCAAAGTCAGTGACAAAGAAAACTCCAAGAAAAAAAAGAGACTAGAAAGTGTTCTGCAGACTCAGCAAGTTAAAAATGTTGAACTTCCTTTTCCCCTTTTTGGCCATGGAGCATGTTTATTTCCCTATGGAGTTGGAGAATCCACCAGTTGATTTCACGAAAAAGATCTACCATATTGTATGTCTAAGCTGTGCTTTTTTCTTTGAGAAAATCAGGCATTAAAATCCATGTCATGAAACGGGGGGACATTTTGGCTTTCAACACAGATATGTTAATAACAGTAGACACTTTGAGATGCCATGCTTCCTACCAGAAAATAGTAATAAAGGGATTAAAAAAGAGTAAAGTGTGTGTGTGTTTTGTGTGCACATGTGTCATTTCCCTTGTATGCACACACACTGAGTATTTGCTTGGAGATGCTGTATATAGCATCATTTAAGTTGGCTGTAGCTCACATCACCAATAATTTGGAAAAACTTTAGGAAGGACAGAGGTTTATTATTTTTTAAATATGGTAAGTTACAAGCAAAAGTAGAGAGGCTACTTATAGGAACAGTTTGATTTACCTGTAATGCAATTCCAGTGAGACAGCAAGGTAGAGTATTGGTTTCTTCTGAGAGTTTTGAGCTCCACAAACCGTTTGAAAGAAACTAAGGAATCAAGGTGAAAGAAGAGAGAGTAAAATTTTTAATAGATAAGCACTTACTTACAAGGAAGCATTTCTTTTGAAAATTGGAAGATATATAGAGAAGCCCTAAGGCACTCTCACACATGGAATAAAAAACAAATGTAGGTGTTTTCAAGGAGAATAAGAAGGTAGCAGGATCCAGTGAACTCATCTTTTACTCAGTTTCTGATTAGATGAATACACACAGAAAGGCAATCTGCTACATCCTCCAAACCTAGACTGCAGACATCTTCAATGTGGGCATTGATGGCATTCTTTACCCTCAGCAAGGAAGAGTTGTTCTGAGCTGTTCATTTGGATTTCGGTGCCTTTTTAGGCCAGATTCCCTTTTGATTTTTCCTTTGCTTGTTAGAGCTGAGATTCCAAAAAAAAAAAAAAAAAAAAAAGAGAAAAAGAAAATGTATTCGCTTGAGCCCTGATATAGTGGCTTTTCAAATTATTATATTAGGTCTTCATTATTGTAGCTCTGGGAGCTCAGGAATATCACTTCCTCTTTCAATGCCTCATGTTCTTCATCTGTAAAAAGGGATATTATTATTAATAGTGGCAATCCCAGGGAATAGTTTATGGGAATTAGATGTGAAGTCTGAGCACAGTGTCTGGCACACACAAACTCCCACATTGCTTGTTGTGGATTGTTAATTTTATTTTTAGTATCATTATTATTTAGGACCTCTAATTACCTCTATAGATGAGACACTCAGTGTCATCCAAACAGTCATCAAACATTTGTTATTATACTATGACATTCTACAGAATTTCCCAGGCATTGAAGTTTAGAGAAATTATAAAACAATCTGTCATCAAGGAGCTTACAACAGGAATGGAGGCAGGCATGGAGGCATGATAGCATTATCACGCACATGCGGTGTGGCTATCCTATCAGGCTAGCAGCAGAAAGGGCTATCAAAAAAGGATTGTTGCAGGAGGTGCACTGGAACCAGGTCATGATATATAATGTAGTTTGGATGTTTGTCCTCTCCTAACCCATGTCAAAATATAATCCCTGGCCAGGCACAGTGGCTCATGCCTGTATTCCCAGCACTTTGGGAGGCCAAGGCAGATGGATCATGAGGTCAGGAGTTCAAGACCAGCCTGGCCAAGATGGTGAAACCCCGTCTCTACTAAAAAATAAAAAGTACAAAAATTAGCCAGGTGCGGTGGCAGGACCTGGAATCCCAGCTACTTGGGAGGCTGAGGCATGAGAATCGCTTGAACCTGTGCGGCAGAGGTTACAGTGAGCCAAGATCTCGCCACTACACTCCTGCACTCCGGCCTGGGCGACAGAGTGAGACTCTGTCTCAAAAAAAAAAAAAAAAAAAAAAAAAAGAAGGAATTGTGATCCCCAATGGTGGAGGTGGGGCCTAGTGGGAGGTGTTTGGATCATAAATGGCGTGGAGCCCTCTCCCTGCTGATGAGTGAGTTCTCTGTTAATTCACTTGAGAGCTCGTTGTTTAAAGGAGCCGGCATTTCCTCCTCTCTCTCTTGCTCCCTCTCTCACTGTATGACACACAGGCTCCCCTTTGCCCTACTCCATGACTGGAAGCTTCCTGAAGCCCTCACCAGAAGCACATGCTGGCACCATGCTTCTTGTACAGCTTGGAGAACCATCAACCAAATTGACCTCTTTGTAAATTACTCAGGCTCATGAACTTTTTTATAGCAACACAAAATTGACTAACACACTGTACAAACAGAAATCAGCCAGGAGAAGTGGGTTCGGTAGGGTATCATATGGTGGTGGAGGGAAACAGCATAAAGAAAAGCCTAGAGGTCATCTACAGGGCTTCTCAACTGCCACCAGTTGATGGATTTCAGCCTCAATTAATTGTGAACAAACATAATAAGTGCCCTTCCCTTTTACAGGACAGGTACAATATCCTAATTTGACATGTATAACCATATTCCATCTTCATCATTCCCTTAATTAATGAATTAATTAATCTATTTAGAGACAGGGTCTCGCTGTGCCACCCAGGCTGGAGTGCAGTGGTGTGATCATGGCTCGCTGCAGCTTTGACCTCCTGGGCTCAAGTGATTCTCCTGCCTCAGCTCCCAAAGTAGGTGGGAACTACAGGCATGCACCACCACTCCCAGCTAAGTTTTTTATTTTTTGCAGAGACAGGGTTTTGCCATGTTTCCCAGGCTGCTCTTGAACTCCTGTGTTCAAGCGATCCACCAACCTTGGCCTCCCAAAGTGTTGGGATTACAGGCGTGAACCATTCCGCCCAGCCTATTTGTTATTATTATTATAATTTTACAGATGTGAAAACTAGGGCCACAGAGAATGTAAACTTCTTGCCCAAGATTTCAGGGGTACTAAGTTGCAGAGTCAGGGTTTGAAACCTACCTAGTCTCTGTTTGTAACCTACTTGAATAATATAAAATACTGTGACTGAGTAAGTGTCCTTTAGTTTTCAGCCAAGGCCACAGAAATCAAACCCAGTTCTTTCTGGCATCAGTGGCCCATTTGCAAGTTTGGTGCAGTGCCTAGGCCATCTGTTGTGAGGCTAACAGACCACGCTTTTCCCATACCTTGTAGGCAGGGTGAAGAGCCCGTAGAGAGAGCTGAAGCTCTTTCCTGAAATCCCTCAAAGACTGTGAAAAATGTCAGAGGACCTGTCGGTCTTCATCAGCAATGACTTTATTATCACACCTTCTGGTGCCTCTTATACCCTTGGTTACTGAAAGAGACCTGAACAATCGGATCAGCACAGCACGCATGTGGTGAAGTAGAGACATCACAATTAGCCAGGGATGCATTCCTTCTCCATTTTCCCAAGCTAGCGCTGTCAGACGTAGGAAATAAAAATACAAGACATTTAGTTAAATTTCAATTTTAGATAAACAATGAACTGTTTGGGGGAGGGGAGTAGGTAACTCCCATGCAATATTTGTGACATATTTATACTTATAAAAAGTATTTGTTGATTTTCTGAAATTCAAATGGAATGGAGCCTCCTGTATTTGGCAGTCTCACCCTAAGCATTAAGAAGGGGAAGAAGAACAAATGTTAAGAATTCAAAGATGCATCAACAATTTCAGCCAAATGCATAGACATTCAGAAAATACCTATTTTGTGGAAATGGTCGTACTCAGGGTTTCATACATAGAATTTCCCTTTCAAAGCAGCTTATAGTCTAGTTGGGCAGCTGAGAGAATGAGAGTTGTGGGGAATGTGACGGGGGGTTCTGTTCCTGTCTGCTTCAGATCTATTTCTTGCCTTGCCTCTGCTGTAATCTGCCAACTATAAGGACCAAATTGTTGCAGGTGCTTTTCAGATCTGAGATCAGCTGGTTTCTGACTGGGCTGTTTCACTGGGGACACTGGTCAGAGATCAGGCTGTGGGAGAGAGTGTTCCTTATACCTCACTGCCTGGGGTAATGTCTTCTCTGTGCCTCTAGCTCCCTCCAGAGGCTTATGATACTTTAGGTGCACAGGTCCCTACCTATGGGACAGCCCAGGAGTGGCTCAGCTTCCCTTTCTTGCACAGCCCCACCCTGATTGCTCCCCCCCAGCTCCTCCTTCACCCATGTAGCTCTCTGTATTAAATTCTCTCTGCTTTAAATATTCTGCTTCAGAGTGGTCTGTATTTTTTCTTTTTTTTTTTTTGTAGTGGTCTCTATTTTACTAGTTGGGTACTGAACAGTAGAGCGCTATAACTGATATGGAAAGAAGAGCTGGGAGGAGCTATCTTCCTTGCCTAGGAGGGAGTGGAGAGTAAGTCTTCCCAAAAGACATGAAGCCTGAATTTAGAGTCCTAACAATAGTTCTTATTTATTCGTTTTAGGATGGTCTGGGGACTGTGCTAAGTGTTCTTGCTGGTTGATTTTATGTAACTTGACTCGGTCACAGGGTGCTCAGATATTTGGTCAAACATGATTCTGGGCGTGTCTGTGAGGGCGTTGCATTTGAATCCGTGGACTCAGGGAAGCAGATTGCCCTCTCACACGTGGGTGGCCTCACCCAATCAGTTGAGGACCGAATAGCATGAAAAAGCTGAGTGAGGAAGTATTCCTTCTGCCTAATTGTCTTTTGGCTGGAAATTTTTTTTCTGCTGTCTTTGGACTAGAACTACACCATCAGGTCTTCTGGTTCTCGAGACTTTGGACTTGGACTAGAACGACATCTTTAGAATTAACTCTGCTAATTCTCTGTAGTGCTGACTGTAGATCTTCAGACTTGTCAGTCTCCATGACTGAAGGAGCCAATTCCTTCAATTCCTTATACTAAATCAGTCTCTCTCATCCTGGCTCTCTCTCTTTCTATACACAATCTCTCTCTCTCTCTCTCTCTCTCTCTCTCTCTCTCTCTCTATATATATATATATATATACACACACACACAAAGAGAGAGAGATATATATACACATATATATGTATATATATGATAGTTCTGACTAATACAGTGTTCTTTATGCCTTAGCATATTTAACCCTTAGACATCATCCTCCAAAGTGATACAAGTAATCCCAATTTACAGATGAGAAAAGTAAGGGCTCAAGAAAGATGAGACACTTGTCCAGAATCAGGCTGTAATGATGTGAACGCAGATTTTCCTGGCTCCAAATGAGATGTTGTAACAACTATTATACAGGGAGGAGTCATGTTTGCTGGGGAAGGCCCATCAGGTAGGGGACTGAATCAACTGAACTTACAGCACGATCAGCTCTCACATTAATAAGAGTTCTCCCTCTTCCCCCCGCCTCCTTCTCACATGCCCTCTTTCCCAGACTGGGTTTAGGGTGTGACTAGGATACTTGTAGTGTAAGAAGATGGGTTGAAGTTCAATCACCGCGGACGTCTATAGTTCACTTTAATTGCCCTGCATTTGGCAATACAAGCATGACTACAGCCCAGAGACACTGAAGTTCCTGTGTCTATTGCAGAAAGAAAATTAACCTGGTTCCCAATGATGTTACTCAAGGGGGCTCAGAATCAAAACTGCTATTTGTGCTTTAACCACTAATATTCACTTTTTTGACACTCAATTTGGAGTGGCTTTTGGAAATAAGTCACATATATTCTTTTATGAACCCAATCATGCATTTAACTTGTTTTCCAAATGTTTATTGAACACCGACTATATATAGATATGTTTTTTTCGAGGTCCATTCTCCATTGATTATTGGTTCATTCATTTAATTGAGTACTCACAGTCTTCAAAATGTTATTCTATAAGGCAATCACCTATTAACATGAGTTAAGTATGTAATCGATAATAATGCAAATTATAAGGTACATATACAAAATATAACAATGGTGTTGTCAGTTATACCACTAACCAAATCCAGAAGACATTGTTCCAAACATTAAAATCAATAACATGTATATAGCTAGTTCTATCCTTGGATCTCCCCCAAAATAGTTAAATAATTCACACAAAAACTCTAAACATTTTAAAAATAGATTTTCTATATCTGTATTGCAGTTATATTAATGTTTACCTTTTCCAGTAATTTAAAATAAATACATATTTATTATGGAAAAACTAAAAATAAGTTTGAGATTGGTATCTAGATTTTATATAGTACACCAGATTTACACATCAGCAGTTCATCAGAGAAATTTTTTTTGAAGTTCCGATACCAATTTTTTATTATACTTTAAATTCTGGGATACATGTGCAGAACGTGCAGGTTTGTTACATAGATATACACATTCCATGGTGGTTTGCTGCACCCATCAAGCCATCATCTATATTAGGTATTTCTCCCAATGCCATCCCTCCCCTAGCCTCCCACCCCCTGACAGTCCCCAGTGTGTGATGTTCCCCTCCCTATGTCCATGTGTTCTCATTGTTCAACTCCCACTTATCACTGAGAACATGCGGAAACACTGACTATATTTAAAATCATGCATATATTGTAGTTTTCCATTGAGTCAGGATATTTGAGACACGAAAATTCTAGAATCCAGACCTCGCCATGGTACATTCAAGCCCATGGCTTTGACATTCTCCCAATACCCTTTGGTCACCTGATTAAATAGGTGAGGTACTAAAGTTTGATCAGACATTAAAAGATTAAAAGGCTTTTTTAAGGCCTTATCAAAGATTTAGTATGTCTTTCTAAATGAACTAGGAAGCCACCCTTTGAAGCATCTGCTCAGAGATGGAGTGTTACCTGTTAAGCAGTAGAAGGAAGTGGCAATGCAAAGATTTAAAAAAATGTAAGGTCCACTTTGGGAGCTTGAGATGGGAGGATCACTTGAGCCCATGAGTTTGAGAACAGCCTGGGCAACATAGGGAGACCTTGTCTCTCTACATAAAATTTAGAAATTACCTAGGCATGGTGGCATATGCCCAAGTTCCATGCTACTTGGGAGGCTGAGGTTGGAAGATCACTTGAACCCAGGAGGTCAAGGCTGCAGTGAACCATGATCACGTCACTGTACCGCAGTCTGGGTGACAGAGCAAGACCCTGTCTCAAAAACCAAAACCAAAAACAAAAAGACCAAACAAACTAAGGTCCAAGGGAAATAAAAATGTAGCAATAGCAGATTTTGGATAGTCAAGAAGCATAGACAGCCTCAGCCTCCCAAAGTGCTGCGATTACGGGCATGAGCCACTGCGCCTGGCCTGGGGAAGAACTTTAAAAAGACACAAGAGGGAGCAGGGAGACTGGTCAATTGGCTGCTGTACTGATTGAGGTAAGAGGTGATTAGGATCCAAATAACACAGGGGCAAAGATGCAGAGACCCATAATAAGGCATCTCTTATTTGATAGTACATAAAATCCGCAGTTTAAGTCAGTGAGTTGCCAGTCCTTGAAAAATGGGGTTCCGGTCCTACCAATGGTGCCGGTATTCCACTTTCCAAGCCCAGCCTGATGCTGACTTAATATTTCCCAATTTTTGTGTAAACGCTTGCTACTCCAAGTGTGGTCTGCAGAACAGCAACATTGACATGATGTTTAACTTGTGAGCTGATCAACATCAGACCAACTTACCAGAAATGCATGCTCTTCGGTCCCATTCCAGACCTACTGAATCAGAATCTGAATCCTCAGCTGAATCATATGCACATTAAAGCTTGAAAAGCCCTGGAAAAGCCACTCAGATTAACTCAGGCATCTTTACTTATTATTGTTTGCAGCTTGTTGGCAATCAACAAATAAAAACAACCTCATCTCAGAAATACATAACTCTTTAGAAGAATCAGATCAATTGCAAAACAGTTAAAAGTGGTAAAAGCCCTCAAAATGTTGATTATGAAATATGGGTAATGTAAGTAGCAGAACAAACTGCATGGCTCTGTAATGATCAGTTCTACTGAGAAAAGAGCAGCTGTTTTTTTTTTTATGTCTTATTTTTATTTTCAAGTTGTCCAGTTTTATTTATTTTCTGGTGTATGCACCATCAACAATCAGCTGCAAGAACGTTCCCCTGAAGAGTGCTTTCTGTCAGGCTAGGAGTGGTGGCCCACACCTCTAATTCCAGCATTTTGGGAGGCTAAGGCAGGCAGATCACATGAGGTCAGAAGTTCGAGACCAGCCTGGCCAACATGGTGAAATACCATCTCTACTAAAAATACAAAAATTAGCTAGGCATGGTGGTGGGCACCTGTAGTCCCAGCTACTCTGGAGGCCAAGGCAGTGGAGTTGTTTGAGCCCGGGAGCAGAGGTTGCAGTGAGCCAAGACCACGCTACTGCACTCCAGCCAGGGTGACAGAGCGAGACTCCATCTCAAAAAAGAGTGCTTTCTTTCATCACCATGTTTCCTTAAGATCCAAATTAGCATGGTGATGCTAGAGCTGGTGGTCACATATTGTGATTTCTAAGTGAAGAGCTGTCACGCATAAATTTCTTGCCTTCCTAAAAGCTTTATTGTTGGGTTTAAGCATCTTGTTTGTCAATACATGGATAATGTGTTTGCTGCTATTTAGTTCTTTAATTGTGAGTAATTTCCCACTGTGGAATAACTAATTGGACCAATGCTTAAATTAATCAAAGGGTACCATTTTTGATCAAAAGTTGCTGGCGATAGTAACCAAGACAGTGCAGCATTGATACAAGGTTAATAAGCTTTTTTTTTTTTTTTAAATAGAGAAAATTAGAGTGCCTATAAAAAACTCATTTACATATGACCAATTGATTTACCAAAAGGTCCTACTGTGATAAATGGCCCTGAATTAGTTAGATATATAGATCTGTTAGATCTTAGATATCAATCAATGAGCTCAATTAGACAGAGATTAAATACATAGAATAAGAAGGAAGATAGTCCCTGAGTCCAAGAAAAATTTTAGAGATTCTGGAAGAAAGGGCACTTACAATAATGTTTTGTTTACTTTAAAAAAGAAGTACTTTAATACTTTAGTGCTAAAGTTCTAAAGAAGAACTACTAAAGTACTAAGCTGAACAGCATGTTGGAGTTTAGTCCTAAACTTGCCATTCTTCCTGTTTTCACTTTGTATTTTTCACTTACTGTTCTCAAATTGCTAAATCAATCTATGTAGCTCTACCTCTGTCGTGTTTCAGCTCAGATTTTAAGTTTTGTTGTCCAATTATTCACTCTGGATCTTCCATATTGTGCTTGCAAATAGCTCCTGAAGCACATATTTTCCTTCTTGTTTTAACGTTGCTACACATCACCCTATCTAGCCTGTATGGGACACCCAACGTTCTGACTAATCTTTCACATATACGAGCTTAATGTTAGGTCTCTTAGGATTGAGAGATACTCTGCACTGAAAGTTCAGCTGGAGCTTCAGAGTGTGAGAGTAGATGATTGTAGTGGAAATCTGTTGTAATTTTGTAGGAAATCTTGCAGAATGAAACTTTCTGACTCTTTATGTACGTGGCAGACTGTATTATCCTAAATTTATTCTTTTTTCTAGGAACAAGACTTCTCACCCCTATCCATTGCCATGATGGTTTCTTTCAGTGGGAGAAGTGTTATTTAATATTTCCCTACTCCATTCTTAGGCTTTTTCCTATAACTTGCTTTGGTCAATATAATGTAAGTAGAAGTAGCATATACCATACCAGGCTGAAGCTTCAAGTCATTTACAAGCAAAAAAAAAAAAAAAAAAAAAAAAAAAAAAAAAAAACAAAAACAAAAAACAAAAAAAACCCAAAATAATCTCTTGCTCTTTATTCTCTATCTTGAATGTGGCATGTCCCAAATAGAGATGTTCCTTCAGCCTAGATCCCAGAATGGAGAAGAGACATGGGCAGAAACAGAGCCATAGTCTATCCACAACTGATATCACAGATTTCACAAATGAGAAACATTTGTTGTTGTGAGCTTTGATTTTCAGGTCTTTTTTATTGCTGGATAATCAAGCAAAATCTGACTAATACAGGGCACTTTGAGTGAGGCTCATCCCAACACCAGGTATGGGAGTCAACATACAACTCAATCTAGGTTAGCTAAGCATTGCAACTCTCTGCACACAACGACTTGCTTGGGAAATGGAAAATGGAACTTAAATCAGGTTGGTGGGATTTAATATTGGAACTTCTGTTGGTGTTATTTAAAATAGCCACTTGTTTTTATTCAAGAGTTACTGAACTGAAAAGATTAAACACAGAAATTACAGAGAACACCAAGAAGGGCAGCCTGTCTGAGTGAGAGGTTTACACAATAGAATTTAGAATCAATAGGTGAGTAAGCATGTCAAATTCCTGATGACATGATTATTAAAAAGTCCATCTAAAGTCTCTCCCAGAGCTTTTCACAGCAACTAAGTATCCTGACCAATAACATAAGAAATGCGTGTGTAATAAAATTTGGTTATTTGAGGTACAAATTGTCAAATCGTAACTACTAGATGTGTGTGGATAATGTATTTTTTTTTTTCCTAAAAGAAACTAGGACAAAGAGTTTGTATAGATAATACCAAATTCTGATTGTCATGATAATCTGATTATTGAAGTTTATTTTTCCTTGGTATTTAAAAATAGTATAATGCAGAAGGTGTATAATAAGAGACAGGAAAAATATATACATGTTATTATTTGGATTAGACTTATGTTGAAACTTACTCAGCAGCATAAAGATAAATAATTTAAAGGTGGAATATGGCCGTGTTCAAAGTTGATCAAGGGAGTCAACCCACATTTACACAAATACACTGAGAATAAGGTATTACCAATATTGAGGATTTCTTTTTACTAGTATATATTCAGCTGTAATAGTAACACGAATTATATAGTAAACTCTTTTTGAAAATTTCAAAACCATTTAAAAAATATTTCAAAACAAATACCACACATTTTGTTGATGAACGGCCTTAAACCAGTTCTATGAATAATTAGGCAAAAGTATTTTTCTTTCAGTAATATATAGGCAATTTAAAGTATAGTAGATGAAGGAAGATGAAAAAAGTTAAAAATTTAAGTAACTTTCTATGTTGCCTTAATCTCCTCTTCTGATTCAATTAATTCTGGCCTAAATACTCTAGTTTTATTTTTTAAGCATGCACATTCCTGCAACCACAAATAGTTTGGTCTCAATTAATGTAATAGTCATGACCCACTTTGACTGGGATATCAAGATATCAGGGGGAAGGAAGGTTTCTAAACTTTAATAATCCAGATAATTGCTTCAGCTCTCTTACTTTGCTGATGAATCTAGCCATAATTAACCAATTAAATCACATCAGTATTTCACTTTTTCCCTAACCATAGAATTTAGAGAGATGAAAGAGGGAGAAAGACTAGAGAATCTATCTAAACATGAATGTCATTCCATTATAGAACCTTATTAAATGCATTTAAATGTTTTAATTTCTAGCACTCTGTTGTTCATAATGAACTCTGCAGGGATTGAAAATGAATTTTTTATTCTGAGATTTTCGTCCCTTTTGAATTTCAGAGAGCATTCCTCTTGAATTTCCAGTAGATAAAATAAAGCGTATTTTAATATCACATCAAGCCAGTCCCCTGGGGAGACAACTGTCAAAAATTCATAGTGTCTTTAAATCACTTTAATTACATTTTGCTGAAAGTAACATAATATGTAAGAAACTGTTTGTTTAACTTTGTTGATGCCATAGTGTTTTTCCTATAGTTAAGCTATATGCTGTCCAAGTAAAATTGAGTCGTTCAATTAGGCTAAGTTTCAGGGTGAATGGAGATATACAGTAAGAGATGGATTTAAAAAGGAAGATTCAGACCGGAATATAAAGCTCTTTGAAGGCTATGTGAAAAGTTTAAAATTCAGGGACAAATATCATATCTAAAAACAAAATAACTAAAATTAATGCAATTCTTACTAGTGCCCGATACATATTACGCACTTTACATATCTTACCTCCGTTAATGTTCACAATAGTTCTTTTAGATAGTTACTGTTACTATAATTGTCATAGCTATAGAAACTGAGGTTTAGAGAGTGTAAGGTCACACAAGGAATAAATGTAATTCATAGAGTCAGATATCAGTTCTTTCTATACTTTGTAAATGATTAAACTTGAATTTGTACTAAGACATTCTATAGTCCATACTTCCTGGAGAAAGGGAATGAGAAGAGCTTGTCTATTTGCATTCTAAAATTAGTGATGGCAGTCATACAGTTGGATAAGGGGGAAAAAAGAATAATTAGTTGAGTGTCAGGATTCTGAAGAACCAGTTGGCTGAGTCTCACCTGAGACCAATTCTAGGATGGATTTGTGTCTAGGGAGATGTGAAGGCCTGTGAAAGGAGGAAGAACTACCATAACTAAACCTAATGGAACCCCACCCATCACCATGTCATCCAGGAATGGAAGCAACACAGCCAGTAAATGTCCCATTGATGTAGGCCTCACCTCCTTTGCCTTTCAGAATTCCACATTGTCATCATCTGAAAGGACATTTACCACTTCTACTCTTCCAAACCCTATTTATCAATCTGCCAGTCCATTCCCAATGTCATCCCAGAAACTCATAGGTTACACTCCTCTGAAAACTTTGATGCTTTTCCTGCATCTATTGAGATGATCACTTGATTTATGTTTGTTTGTTTAATATGGCATATTACATTATTGAGATTTGAATGTCAAATCAACCTTATATTTCTGGATAAGCCCAACATGGCCTAATGTATAATCATTTTTATATGTTTTTGAATTCAGTTTGTGACTGTTAAGTATTTTGTGGTTATATTCATAGGGAATATGGATTTTCTTTTGATGTCATTGTTTGGCTTTAGAGAAAGCTAATATTATTTTCAAAGAATGAATTGGAAATGTCGCCTTTCTCTCTATTTTCTGAAAGAATTTTTAAAGGATTGATATTTTCTTCCTTGAATAGTTGATAGACTTCACCAGTGAAACCTTCTGTGTAGGAAGATTTTAAATGACTAATTCAATTTATGTACATGTTACTGTCCTACTCGAATTGTCAGTTTCTTCTTTAGACAGTTTTGGTAATCTCAGTTTTTTAAGAAATCTGTTCATACCATCTAAGTCGTCTAAGTTGTTGTCATAAAGTTGTCGATAGTAGTCCCTCATAAATTTATAATTTCTGTGGGGTCAACAATGATATTCTTTTTTTATTCCTAATTTGGCAATGTGAGTCTTCCCTCCTATTTGTTTGGTCAATTTAAGTAAGAGCATGTCAGTTGATCTTTTAAAAAGCAATTTTTGTTTTTACTTTTTTCTGTTGTTTTTCAGTATTTCATTAGTTTTCACTGATATTTATTATATTTACTATTTCTTTCTTTCTTTTTTTCTTTTTTTTGAGATGGAGTCTCGCTCTGTCACCCAGGCTGCCAGGCTGGAGTGCAGTGGTGTGATCTTGGCTCACTGCAAGCTCTGCCTCCCTGGTTCACGCCATTCTCCTGCCTCAGTCTCCCGAGTAGCTGGGACTACAGGCGCCCGCTACCATGCCTGGCTAATTTTTTGTATTTTTAGTAGAGACAGGGTTTCACCAGGTTAGCCAGGATGGTCTCGATCTCCTGACCTTGTGAGGAGAAGTTTATTTACAGGTATGAGCCACTGTGCCTGGCTGATATTTATTATTTCTTTTATTTGCTTGCGTTGGATTTAGTTGGCTTCTGTTCTTATTTCTTTTTTCTTATCTTTTTGAGATGGAGTCTCGCTCTGTTCCTCAGGCTGGAGTGCAATTTCATGATCTTGGCTTACCGCAACCTCTGAGGTTCAAGTGATTCTCCAATCTCATCCTTCTGAGTAGCTGGGATTACAGGCGCCTGCCACCATGCCTGGCTAATTTTTTTGTATTTTTAGTAGAGACGAGGTTTCACCATGTTGGTCAGGGTGGTTTCCAACTCCTGACCTCAAGTGATCTGCCCGCCTCGGCCTCCCAAAGTACTAAGATACAGGCGTGAGTCACCGCGCCCAGCCACTTCTATTTTTTTTTTTTTTTCTTTTTTTTTTTTTTTTTTGAGACGGAGTCTCGCTCTGTCGCCCGGGCTGGAGTGCAGTGGCCGGATCTCAGCTCACTGCAAGCTCCGCCTCCCGGGTTTACGCCATTCTCCTGCCTCAGCCTCCCGAGTAGCTGGGACTACAGGCGCCCGCCACCTCACCCGGCTAGTTTTTTGTATTTTTTAGTAGAGACGGGGTTTCACCATGTTAGCCAGGATGGTCTCGATCTCCTGACCTGGTGATCCGCCCGCCTCGGCCTCCCAAAGCGCTGGGATTACAGGCTTGAGCCACCGTGCCCGGCCGCCACTTCTATTTTTAAACTTCTCTTCCTAGGTTAGCCTCTATGTGTGCAGAGTGACTAGTCAAAACATTGGTTGGAGGTTGTGTTCAAATGCTTTGAACCAGTAAGGCTTCCACTTTCTGAGGATGGATTTCCAGACTCAGGAATACATTAAAAACTTCAGGCCATATTAAAATCTGGTCAGACTTTTACTTTCTGCTGAGATTTTCTGCATTTCTTTGCATGTCCACATAGCGTCCACTAACCAGCAACGTACATGTGGGTTAAACCCTCTCCCATCTCTGCTGCCCACGTGCCCATCCTTGAATCAATCTGGGTTATGTGACAAACTTCTCAAGCTTATCTCAGATTATTTCCCTAAGTCCATTGATTACTCGAAACAGGACCACAATCTCAGGCTAGCAGGAGCACTATCTCCCTATTTGCTTGCCTCTAAGATCTTCTCTGTAAACTGAAGTTTTTAAACTCCAAATCAAGTGAACCCCTTCTAGCAGCAGAAGCAAAGCTGTGGTTTTTGTGGTTCTGCCTTGCCTAGTTGAACTAGTGCTGTCACAGAGCTGGAGGAGTGTGTGTTGCAGGGTGGGGCGCAGGGCTGGGGGGTGGGGGGCGCGGCGGGGAGGGGGCTGCGCATGGAGCTAATAGGAACAGTCCAGAGCATGAATTCTGACTTGCTTCTTGCCTTTGGTCAAATTACAGATTTCTGAAATGGTTATTTTTGACTGTTTTGTCCAGCTTCATAGTTGCTTTATGTGGAGAGAATTTCTAAACATCCCTGCTCTGTCATACTGGAAGTCTCATCTTATGCATAAACCACAGAGTTGTCTCACCTTGAGGAGAGAGGGTGGGCTATTTGTGTCCCTGTGTTGTCATCATTTATGAACCAGCCTCGTTTCCACACACCATAACTTCCATGAGCAGGAGGCACTTCCTGGAAGAGGGTGACAGACAACACTCAAAACAGCTGGTGCCTAGGTGCAAGACAAGCAAAGAAAAGGATCTGGGTAGATGCGAGAGTTAATTTTAGTTGTCAGCTTGACTGGATTACAGATTACCTGAAAGAATTGGTGAAGAATTAATTCTGGGTGTGTCTGTGAAGGCGTGTCCAGAGGAGATTGGCCCGTGTGTCAGTGGACTGAGTGGGGACAATCTGTCCTCAGTGTGGTAGACATCATCCAATCAGCCAAATAGAACAGAAAAGGCCTGAACAGAACAGAAAGACCATTTCCTCTCTCTCGGAGCTGGGATACATACACTCTTCTCCTGTCCTCAGTCATCAGAACTCCAGGCTCTCTGGCTTTTGGACTCCAGAATTGTACCAGTGGCCCACTGGGTTCTCAGGCCTTCCCCCTCAGACTGAGAGTTACACTACCAGCTTCCCTTGTCCTGAGGCCTTTGGGCTTGGATTGAGCTATGTTACAAGCATCTCTGGGTCTCCAGCTAACAGGCACCCTGTCGTGGAACTTCTCAGCCTCCATGACGTTATGAGCCAATTTCCCTAATAATGCCCTTCTCAAATATCTATATCTATATCATCCATATCTGTATCTTATCTGTAGTTATAGTCTTGTGGCTTATCTGTAAACCAAAAGACTGTATCTGTCTATAGTCTCTCTCCGAAGAACCCTGACAAATATAGTGGGCTATCATTTATGCTTACTGTATTAGTCTGTTCTCATGCTGCTAATAAAGACATACCTGAGACTGAATAATTTGTAAAGGAAAGAGGTTTAATTAACTCACAGTTATACATAGCTGGGGAAGCCTCACAATCATGGTAGAAGAGTAAGGGACGTCTTACATGGCAGCAGGCAAGAGAGCATGTGCAGGGGAACTCCCCTGTATGAAACCATCAGATCTCATGAGACTTATTCACTATCACAATAACAGCATGGGAAAGACCACCCATGTGGTTCAATTACCTCCCACCAGATTCTTCCCACAACACATGAGAATTGTGGGAGCCACAATTCAAGATGAGATTTGGGTGGGGACACAGCCAAACCATATCACCTACTGTATCACTTGAATACTATTCCTTGCCCCAGTTCTCACACTTGAAAAATTGATACGATGCCACTTTATTTGGTTTTCTCCTGTACATATTGAGAGGAAGAATTGTTTCAAGAATCATTCATATGAAGAAAGTAATTGTCATGCTTTTTGTTGTCGTTGTTGCCATGACATTTATTTTAGCGATTTCATGGGCACTGAGTGGGCAAAGTGTCCTAGTGTCAGAAAGTAGTACAATAATTATTACAGAAAGATAGCTCAAAAGACCAGGGATGTAAGGCAGCAGAATATTGTGTTTTTCTTTCCTCTCGCTAGTCCTCTCTTTTTCTTTCTTCCTCTCATTCTTTATCCTTTTTTTCCTTTTATAAAATGACTCCAAACCAAGATTCTCTTCTTTCTTGAGCTAAATCTTGAATAAATATTAACAATGTAAGAAGATATACTGTGATGAGCACCTGGTTTGAATGATCAGGATTAGAATATGGTCTTTTTCAGGTCATTTCTTAGTTATATGACCTACGCCACTCCCCTTCATTTTTGATGAAATGTGAGTCAATTTTATGTTGTGAAAAAGAAAAATGAAAAACAGAGGTGAGGATGTATCCCTTATATTATTTAGGACTCTACAGATGTTTCTGTTTAGTATCAGGCCTATGTTAGAGCCAGGACTTAAACACTTTTCTTTCATGTCAGCCCAGTCATCCTCTCACTATTCTAGCCTTCGTTATAAAAGTGGGCCCTCTGGCCGGGCGCGGTGACTCACACCTGTAATCCCAGCACTTTGGGCGGCCGAGGTGGGCGGATCACGAGGTCAGGATATTGAGACCATCCTGACTAACATGGTGAAGCCCTGTCTCTACTAAAAATACAAAAAATTAGCCAGGCGTGGTGGCGGGCGCCTGTAGTCCCAGTTGCTCGGGAGACTGAGGCAGGAGAATGGTGTGAACCTGGGAGGTGGAACTTGCAGTGAGCTGAGATCATGTCACTGCACTCCAGCCTGGGCGACAGAACGAGACTCCATCTCAAAAAAATAAATGAATAAAATAAAATAAAAATGAATAAATAAAAGTGGGCCCTTCGCTTAGTGGTGTTTTTTTTTTTTAATTAGTTGGTACAGTTTACATAGTTTATTTATTTATTTATTTTGAAGTGGATTTTTTGCTCTGTTGCCCAGGCTGGAGTGCAGTGGCATGATCTCAGCTCACTGCAGTCTCTACCTCCTGAGTTCAAGCGATTCTCCTGCCTCAGCCTCCCAAGTGGCTGGGGTTACAGGTGCCCACCACCACATGTGGCTAATTTTTATATTTTTAGTAGAGAAGAGGTTTCACCATGTTGGCCAGGCTGGTCTCGAACTCTTGACCTCAGGTGATCCACCTGTCTCAGCCTCCCAAAATGCTAGGATCACAGGTGTAAGACCCTGCACCCAGCCAGAGTTTAGGTAGTTTAGATATGCCTGGTAGTCTCACAGTTTCCCTCAAGAAGGAAGGAAAAAGTGAAGGACAGGGTGTCACTTTTTCACCTAGACATGTTCATGGCTCACTGCAACCTTGAACTCCTGAGCTCAAGTCATCCTCCTGTCTCAGCTTCTCTAGTAGCTAGGACTACTGGTGTACACCACTACACCTGGCTAATTACAAACAATTATTTTATAGAGACAAGGTCTTGCTATGTTGCCCAGGTGGCCTTGAACTCCTGGCTTCAAGTAATCCTCCCTCCTCAGCCTCCTGAAGCACTGAGATTACAGGTGTGAGTCACTGCACCCGGTCAAGTCATTGATATCTTTACCTCATCAACAACTGGATTGATGTCTTCAGTTTGTATGTTTTATGCATTCAATTTACATTTAAGATCATGTTTAATCAAATGGTGATACAACAAATAAAATGTGAACACTACTGTCTTAGTTGAAAGCTGGCTTTTCAGGGCTCTTGATAGCCCAGAGACACTACACGCTATCTTGTAGAGATTTGGAGTCAGCCCCTTTCTGCTCATGACTGGGCACAAACCATAATAAGTAAGCCAGGGAATGGTGGACACCATTGTTTTTAGGAACAACCTGAAAAGAAGCAGATTGCTGATTGACTAACCTGGTGCCATCTTTCTCATTGGCCTTAACTTCAATTCATTCTTCTGTTCAATGTGGTCAGACAATCTCAAGAATGGCAAAACTGACTATATTTTCATGTAAGTAAATCCTACCTGGGAAGCCTAAATGGTACCATGGTACAAATACCTACTATAATAACTCTCCAGGATATTGGACATTTCTACCTGTTGATGCTGTCTAGCACACATCATTTTATTGTATCTTTACAATAGCATTTATTCTTCTACCTTTGGCTTGGAAACAGTTCTACCATCCAAAGGAAAATAAAAGCCATCCTTCTTCATAATTCATTCAGCAAGTGTCATTCCTCTATTAGCAGAGCACTTACTCATCGGGGAAGAGAAGTAAGAATAATTGCAAGTGTTATCTAGGGCTAGAGATACGTATCTATAGATTTCCAGCATTACAGACCTAAGAACTGCAGGCTGTGCCCTAACGTGTTTATTCTTCATATACCGTTTAAATTTCACACCTTTTCTGTCTGTTTCTTGCTTGGACCAGGCAAACAGGATAGTAGTATATTTAGCCAAACCATGTCAGTTCAAATAAAGAATTCAGAGTCATGTGGGAAATATATATACATGAGTAATTCTTTGAAAGCTCTTACTCTCCCACTAAAATGTCTTTCCCAAATATCCATTCAATTTATTCTTCAATTTCCACAGCTTCCTCTCCAATGTGATACGAAAGCCATTGGTACTGACAGAATACTAAAATCAAGCAAATAACAGCCACCCACCATTTTCTCCATCACTTCGCTGGTTAAATGGCTATATATTTCTATCTCTTACATCCTAGGATGTAACTAAATAAACATTTTAAACTGGCAGTTTTAAATTTTACAGGATAAAAGCCTGACGTAGGTTCAGGTTTGTAGAGGGGAAAAATCAAATGTGCAAGAATACTGTTTACAAATTTCTGAAACAAGGCTTGTCAGCAGGATGAAGCTGCTAATACAAGCCATTTTGGACTGAATAGTTTATATCTGTTTATAAGAACTTGGATTTGTCTCCTGTTAAAATGTCACATGGATAAAGGCATAAATTCTAACAGCTGTGACAGGATTATCATTGCTAAGAAACTCCGATATGGTGGATTTCTGTGTCAGAGGCATCTACTTCACTGTCTTTCACTCAGAATAATCCAAATATTCCCTTCCATCCTCAACAAAACTAACAATAAGACACAGATAAAGGCCCACAATTCTGACATCTCATCCCCTAAGTTTGTTGTTAACTGAGACGATTGGCACCAAATGTCTAACATTTCCCTGAAGAAGTTAACGGGAAAACTCACAATGAGGTCCCTTATTATTTTCTCAATGCAGCTATTCCATAAGCTGGGTGGAATTAATGACAAACTTCAGCAGGAATACACCAACAATTGTGATTTATTTTTAGTGTAACATAGAAAAATAGACAAAGAGAAGTGTTGGGTAGTCAATAGAAATAAACATGTGGAGAGTAAGTGAGAAAAATGACCCAAGACATCCTAAGAAAATAATACGAGATGATACTGAGTTGGAAACCTATTTATTGCTGGTAAATGTCATGAGAAATTGTATCCAGCTGAGACTTATACTTCATTCATATGCTTATCCATTCGTTTGTTCGTTTTATCAATATATGCAAGGCACTGGAATTAACATTGATAATGAAAAAATAAATAAGCCATGTGCTCTACCTTCCACACATCATATTTTATTGAAAAATATATGCACAACTAACACTACGAGAAGTGTCATAGTGGAGATGAGTTTAAGAAAATGTGGTTAAAAGAGGGAGAATGGGCCACACCTGGTGGCTCACGCTTGTAATTCCAGTACTTTGGGAGGATGAGGTGGGAGGATCACTTGAGCCCAGGAGTTCAAGACCAGCTCGGAAAACATAGTAAGACCCCATCTATACAAAAAATACTAAAATTAGCAGGGTGTGGTGGCACATGCCTGTAGTCCCAGCTGCTTAGGAGGCTGAGCTGGAATCACTTGAGCCTGGGAGTTTGAGGCTGCAGTGAGCCAAGATTGTGCCATTGCACTCTAACCTGGGCTACAGAGCCAAACACTGTTTAAAAACGTATAAATAAAGAGGGAGAGTACCTATGAGGGTCTAAGAATAAATCAAAGGGAAGATAACTGAGCCACATTTTGCAAAATGGGCAGGAATTTACTGGGTGGATGAAGCAGAGACAGTCTTCTAAGGAGATGAAATATCCTGAATAAATGCTTAGAGGCTTTTGAATTCCACAGCGATCCTGGGGATGAAATCTGATTAGTCCAGGTGAGTTCATGTGCCCTTCCCTGAGCCAATCACTGTCTCTGCTTGAATGGTTTCTCTGATTAGCCTGGCCTATAACATGTCATATAAAATCACATTGATGCCCTTTATTTTTTTTCATAGAGATGCAGCTGTGAAGGTTAAATCAGGTAATCCATTGAAAGTAATTGACACAGGGACTGACAAATAGTAAGTACTCCAAATGAAGTTTTTTTTATAGTTGTTATGATGATTTTTTTTTTTTTTTTTTTGGACGGAGTTTTGCTCTTGTCCAGGCTGGAGTGCAGTGGCATGATCTCGGCTTACTGCAACCTCTGCCTCCCAGGTTCAAGCGATTTTCCTGCCTCAGGTTCCTGAGTAGCTGGAATTACAGGCGCCCACCACCTCGCCAGGCTAATTTTTTGTATTTTTAGTACAGACAGGGTTTCACCATGTTGGCCAGGCTGGTCTCAAACTCCTGATCTCAAGTGATCCACCTGCCTTGGCTTCCCAAAGTGCTGGGATTACAGGCATGATCCACCATGCCTGGCCTGTTATGATGATTTTTAATATCATGAATGTTTTAATTAAAAAGAGTGACACACATGCAACTAGCCGCACTGCAGACCCTCACTGAGTGTCTCTTAGAGACCTGAACAGGAACACACTGGAAGAACAGCACTTGAGCAGCCGTCACCACATCCCCCAGGAAGCCTCCCTTGCTACCCTTAGTTCGGACTTAGTGACTCCTTTGTACTCTATACCTAGCTCCATCTGACCCTGTCATATTGTAATTGAAAAATTTATCCCATTGAACAGTGAGTTCCTCAAAGGAAGAAGTGCATCTCATTCATTATTTTATCCCACACACACGGGATATTGTTAGATACTAAATATGTCTGTTCAAAGAACTTATGAATAAGCACGTCAGAGAACACTTCATGGTAGAGATTATACCTGAGCTGGGCCCCAAAGGATGAGAAGGGCTTTTGAAATGCAGAAATGGGAAAAACCACATTAAGGAGACAGAAATGCTCAAAATAAGCTCGGAGATGGAGCAGTGTCCAGTGTGTTTGAAAATGTCAGTTAATGAGATGCAACTGAAGGGAATAGTGAGTGAAGAAGATTGTAGGGCAGATCCCAAAAGACCTTGAATGCTAATGAGATTAGACTTTGTATTCTATGAAATATACAGACCTTGAGAGGTTTTCATGTGGGGATTGATATGGCCAAAATTCTTCATACGTACACATGCACACAAATGCACATACACATACACACATCACCAGACCCACTCACACACATAATACAAGGCATTTACTTAGGACCTACTAAGTAGATGAAAGATGGGTTGCACATATTAAAGAAGCAAAGGTCCCTGCTCCTAGGAGTTTGTGATTTACTAAGAGGTGGATTTATCAAGAACCTAATTATGTGTAACTTTCAAGTTATTTGTACAGACTCCTTCTAAAAAAAATTTACATTGGTATCTAATTTTGTTTTTTTAAGAGAAGAGAAGCTTCCCTTTGATTTGATGGGACAAGAGCTTTAAAAATACCACTAGGGTTGAGAAACAGAAAGGAGCAAATTGTCCTGATGAGAATGTACCAATTATGAATAAAGAAATGGGCTTTGGAATTCTTCAATCCACAGGATTTTGAGTCCTTGGTTCGAGACCTCCTCAGGGACAATCTACCTTAGCCTTTCTGTTCTTTGGCTATATGAGCAAATAAGTGTTCCTTTAGTTTAACCTAGTTTGAGCTACTTATTCTGCCACTAGCAATTTAAGAGTCTTTGTAGTTATTATTATTTAAATGATCATTTTATAAATGTGAAAAAGAGGGTGCAGGGAGATTAAGGAACTTGCCTAAGGTCACACAACTAGTAAAAAAGGTGAACCAGGATTGAAATTGAGATCAGTTTCATTCCCGGAGTGTAAGCCTTTATATGGTGTGCAAATGGAGTCTCAATATTTTCATTGTAAAGGAAAATCATTGAAGTAATGACTATGTCTTAATTGTGTTTTTATCTCCACAACCAGTGCTATAACACATAGTAGGTACTGGTATAATGCATGCACAATCCTTGAACAAAGCTTAAATCTATAAATATTCCAGATCTACTGTCTTTTTGTTACCTTGAAATAAATAAGGATATCTGCATCATTCATGTTGCAAATATTTCTTATTTATGAAACCAAAATATTGTTTGTGTACACAGATATGCGAAATTGGTTACTGCAGAGAAAAATGTTTTGTTGTCAATTCTTATTGTACTTTTCTGCATTTTTGTCTCTCTACCATTTTTCTTTTATCAGCAAAATCTTTTCCGAGTGAGGGAAACAGTGAGCATTTTATAAACCTGCCTAGGGCTGTGAAATATGCATATACTTTTAATAGTGACAGAGGTATCTTTGGAACTTCCTCCAGAGTGAAATCTACTTCAGAAATTTGCATTTAACAGGCAAACATAATATTGTTGAAGAACACAGAATTATGAATTCATGGACATTTGAGTACTGGGGATACTTTATAATCCACACATCCATACTTCTAACTGTAATTTTTATGGCTATATTGTTCAAATTGCCTGAGATGGATAAAGCTAGCAGTTTTACTATTAACTGTATTTGAGGGGTTTGTAGCAACTGCTCCATGAAAGCTCTTTATAACTTGAAACTCACACAAGAAGTTTCAGGCCAAATAATGTGCTTTCTGCTTTAGGGTATGAATGTGTCACCTTTTGATGTAAATCTCCTAAAGTTGATTGGTCTTAGAAGTATTCATTTAATACAACATTCAAAAAGTCTCT
Source organism: Rhinopithecus roxellana (assembly GCF_007565055.1). NCBI lineage: Eukaryota > Metazoa > Chordata > Mammalia > Primates > Cercopithecidae > Rhinopithecus > Rhinopithecus roxellana. Next base: position 40,178,525 of record NC_044568.1, on the reverse strand, counting down.
TGCTTTAAAAATGAAAAATTGCAAGTGATTACTTTACAGCCCATTTAATTGCATTTGGAAATTTTCTGCCCCTAAAAATTCTCCTGGATAACCATATTAATGCTCTCCTCAAACACACTTTTGAGCAGAGTTTTATTATGGATAGCACCTGACCTTTCAGCATAATTGCATGTGGTCCCAATTAATTGTTCTGTTCTGCTGTGCGTGGAATTATAGGTATTCTAAAATGAGACTAATTATGCAGATATCTGATAGAAAGGAGAATCTTAAGAGTGAGCTCTTTTGGATGCCTGGAATTTAGAAAATAAGGTATAAAATGACACTTAATTAACTAATAAACCAACTGACATGACTGACTCCACAGGAGACTTCTAGTCAACACAATTCAGACAATTAGAAGACTTTTCCCTAACTGAAACACAGTAAGATGGAGCTTACAAACCAAACCGAATATTGCCATAAATCAACATGTTCATGCACATTTAATACAGGTCTGGTTAGAAAAATATATTTTAAAATTTTGGTTAACTATTTTCATTGCTTTAAAAATACATACTCCACTCATTTATATTTAACTCTCTTGATGCCTTTTAAAAATATTTTTATGAGGATTGTTATGGTATTGTAAAGAAAATACCAAGGTGCATGTCTTTAACCTAAATGTGATGCCAACTTCTGTGTCATTAACTGATTTAAGGATTTCATTAATTGTGTAACTAATTTAGGTTTCTCAGATTATTTTCTCCTCCTCTGAAATGAATTGTTAGATTTTCTTTCTGGTTGATTGTTGTAACAAACTGTTGAGGTAATGAGTAGAAAAGTTGGCACATAGTATGGAGTGCTCTGAGGTGCTGGATATGAGGAGAAGGTGGAGCTCGTGCCCATCACCCATCCTCCCTCATTGGTGTTAAACTGACCAAGACCTCCTGAACATTCCCCTCAGTTCGACTAAACTCTGGACAGGGTTCTTCCTAACTCTAGACCCAGATTTCCCTTTTCTTGGAGCATTTTTTTTAGAACATTCTCCTGTAATTGTATATTCTTTCTCTGCCTCTTGGAGATGTATGTAAATCTTTTTTAAAAGCCTCTATTGAAAATACAAAAATTAGCTGGGTGTGGTGGCATGCACCTGTAGTCCCAGATACTCAGGAGGCTGAGGCAGGAGAATCACTTGAATCCAGGAGGTGGAGGTTGCAAGAAGCCAAGATCGTACCACTGCACTCCAGCCTGGGCGACAGAGTGAGACTTAATCTCAAAAAAAAAAAAAAAAAAAAAAAAAAGGCCTCTTGCAGGTTAGACAATGCAGGGATGCCTTTCTCAAGGATGTGGGACACATCTCTTTAAAATGTAAACGTCAGTGGAGATAACACCCCTATCTCCCAGTTTCTGTGAAAGAGTAGGAACCTAAATTTAGTGGGTGCCTTGCTCCAAGTTATAGAACTACCTCCTGTCACAAAGATAAGAGAAAGTTTACTTTTTAGGGGATTAAAGCTAATTAGCAAATGCACATGACCTGTGTTCTCACTCCAGCACTCAAAATACTGCTCTTTGTTTCAGTGGAATGGAGTTCAGACTTCTCCCTGCCCCTTGCAATAGCCTTGAATAAAGTCTTCTTGCCCATTTAACTTTGTATGGTGCAATTTTTGCTTTGACAGTCAATCCCTACTGTCAACATCATGCTCTGCTACATACGACTATTTCCTGGAGTTGTTCCTTGCAGTTGCCCAATAGCTGTGTTGAACATACAGCCTAGTGTAGCGAAGATGTTGTTGGTTTATATTATTTTATTGTATTTCCATCATATATAATGCACATGAGTTTATGCCACACATCCCAGTTGTTTTCCTAACTGTAGTCATAATGCTGATAGCTTATATCTTTGTGTAAGGAAATTAACATTTGCGATGCTCCAAGGATGTGCCACGTGAATTGTTTTGTGATCCACATATTTTATGGCAGTTGATCCTGCCTATATCCTTGTAAAGTGAGTAACATTATCTCTATTGTGCAGATGTGGAAACTAGCAGGTTATTTACTTGTATAAAGTCAATCAGCAGCAAGTGTTAAAATGCAAGGTAAGCTTGACTTCAAGCTTGAGGAAGAACCTGCAGACCTAAATTTGAGTCTTATCTTTCTCATTTAGTTCTACCTAATCAGCCTACTTACTAATTAGCTCCCATTTTACCTATGGGAAAACCAAGGTATGTAAAATGTAATGAACTTTCCCCAAAGAGTATACAACTAATAATGATCTTGTATGGTTTTTGTGAGGCTGGAATGAAATGATGTAGGCAAACTGCTTAACAAAGATCCAAATGTGGTAAGTAGCCAATAAATGTTAAATGTCATACTTAATGGCGGTAAAAGTATACATTTTACTGTCTCTTCCTCTGAGAATGAAGAAAATACCAGGGCAGCACAATTCGGGGTGACTTAGAATCCATGGTACTGTCAGTATGATTTGTTGATTGTTTGAAAGACGGTGGATAAAAAACATTCCTTATACAAGAATATTCCATGACGAGGAGCAAACACTTACACTGAGTGGGTAGAAAAACTTGTGTAAGGTCCAGTGATGCAAGTAAGTGTTTGTGAGAGAGGCAAGACGCCTTCTACAAATGAAGGAAATCATCACCCTTTTTGGCTTGTTGAATTGGGAGTCTTCAGTTTGGTTTTGAATCCAGTTCTGTTGAGCCAAATTCAAGGACCATGACATTTAGCAAGATTTTAAATACTTTCAAATGCAAAGGCAATACTGTTTTTCACTTTTGGGGCATCAGAAATAAAATTCCTTTTAATTTATAGTTAATAAAAATAGTTCCCTTGTTAATCCATTTCAGTATGTAAATAACTTTTAATGATTAACTTTTTGAATACATTTTGGGATTAACAGCCTAAAATTAGCTTAATTTCAACAATGAACTAATGACTACATGGCAATTTATAAGGCATTTAAAGAATCCAGAATATGTCAGTGTATGACATATTAATTTTTCCCTCTATAACATTTTCCTATGAGTTAGTTAATTAATTCTTTTCACATAATAAACAAATTATACATAAGTTATAGTATTTTAAGAAATCGACTCATTCACTTCGTTTTTCATAATTATCTCAGTTTTTCTGGACTTGGAACTATGTAGTTTCTTCATGTTAGGGTAAAGAATAAAATATTAGAAAAGAAAAGCTGGAAATTTTAATTATCAGTTGAGGTCATCTGAGAATTTTGCTATGATAGTGTTAAATTTTTTTTAGTTGATTAAGTTTGTTCAGTAATTGCCTGTTTGAAGGTAATCATGCAACACCCTAAGAGAACAAGAGTAGAAATTGCTTCCTTCTCCTAACCCAGAATACCTTTTATAATTCACAAAGGCAGAAAAGTCCACATTAACTCTCATTGTACTGAAAAACAATAATGTTATGAGAGCTTCAACACAGAGATTGAACTTTTTGGCTTTGGAGAGGTACTAAAATGCACATTTTAAAACTTTAATTCTGGTGTTGCATTGTGTGAATATGTCTTCCTGGGAAATTTGATTGAGCCGAATTGCTGTGAAATACATGCATTTATGCAAAGGTCAATTATGATATAGGCAATCTATTTTAGTGTAAGCTTCCTTGCACCTTTGGAAATGATTCCTTTTTTTTTTAGTTAAGTGAGAACCTCTCAAGGAATACAAAAATTAAAGAAAAAATCAAGCAGTACAGTCTTAATAGTTTTTTTCTAAGTCTCCCCAGTAGGGGCTTTCATATGCGTTTATTCAGCAAAGGCAGCAGATCACTGCATCTAAAGTGCATTTAGTGACCTCAAATATCTGGGTATATCCTTTTGAAAAGAGAGATCAGCAGAAATCTAAAGTTGAAATACAGTGATAAGGAGAATGTTGCTACAGCGTTAATGAAAAAAATAATAAAAGCAAGCTAGAAAGTAAAATTTTAATTTTATTTTTAAAAATGCTTATATCCCTATTTACTCATTGCAGTAAAAAACACTGGGAAGAAATGCGTCCAATTTTTAATGATCTATATCTCATCATACAAATGCTGGTGTTTATATTTCTTGAATTTTTCCGTATTTTTACCAAAAATATATCTTTATCATTAGAAAATGAAACAATGTTATAGATTTTTAAAGAATATGAAGTAATGGAAGCATAATTTCTCTAAAAAAGCCTCTAGTTGTCATTTTAAGGACCATGATTAAATAAAGATGACCTGAGGAAAACAATAGATTACTATTCTTTCCTTTATTTTAATCATACTTCTTTTTTTTTTTTGAGACGGAGTCTCGCTCTGTCGCCCAGGCTGGAGTGCAGTGGCCGGATCTCAGCTCACTGCAAGCTCCGCCTTCCGGGTTTACGCCATTCTCCTGCCTCAGCCTGAGTAGCTGGGACTACAGGCGCCCGCCACCTCGCCCTGTTAGTTTTTTGTATTTTTTATTAGAGACGGGGTTTCACCGTGTTAGCCAGGATGGTCTAGATCTCCTGACCTCGTGATCCACCCGTCTCGGCCTCCCAAAGTGCTGGGATTACAGGCTTGAGCCACTGCGCCCCGCCTTTAATCATACTTCTTAGCTCCTCTTATGTGACAGACAAATAGGATACAAACTGAACATTGATTCTACAGACATCATTCATGTGGAAGATTTTTGATATTTTTTATGTACATATATATATATATGCACACATACACAGTCTTCATTACTTGCAAGTTTCAAATAGTGCAAATTTTCAAATTCACCTGCTCATTAAAATTTATTTGTAACCCCAATATCAATAGTCAAGGTGCTTTGGAGGTCATTTGTCGACATGCACCTGTGCAAAATGGTGAAAATTTGGAGTCATACAGTATGCAAGTTTCCAGCTGAGCTTAAACAAGGTGACACTCTGCCGTCTTGTTTTGAGATCTCATACTGCAATGAACTGCCCTTTCCTGGCCTGTTTAATGCCAAATTCGTTGCATTTCTGTGTATTTGGTTGGCGCCTTTGATGTTTAAAATAGTTCCTAAACATAATGCTGAAGTGCTGTCTGGTGTTCCTAAATACAAGAAGGCTGTGATGTGCCTTACAGAGAAAGTACATGTGTTAGATAAGCTTCATTTAGGCATGAGATATAATGCTGTTGGCTGTGAAATCAACTACATATTAAATAAGGTGTCTTTAAGTGGAAATGTACACAAAACCAGGCTATATATTGATTGTTTGATGAAAATGTTGTGACAAGAGGCTTGCAGGAACCTAATCTTGTATTTTCCCTAGGAGCAATCATTCAGTATTTGCTAATTCAGTGTTTGGGTCAATTCTGTAGAACATAACTACTGTGACTAACAAGAATCAATTCTGTGTGTGTTTCTATGTAATTTTTATCTAATTTAAATATCAAAACAATTTACATATGTAATTTAGAAATGTGCGTGCGCACACACACACCCCTTTACATGTATTCATTTTTATCTCTCCCATTCTTTTTCTCTCTCTAATTTTCCTGGTTCATATACAACACAATGACTTATATTTAGTTCCTCAATAACTGAATATTGAAATGTGAATATAAGTCCTTATAGTGGCTTGCTTTTTCTCCTGCAGAAACTGCAGAAGAATATCCTATCCAAAAATTTAAACTCCCTTAAGAAACAACAAAAACTATGATGATGATAACAGTAGTAAATTGCAAGCTTTTGACAGTTTTTGGTGGATATTAACTAGGTGGTGGCCATCAAGGGATAGATGACTACAGAGGAAATTGCACTGAGAGGCCTCGGGGCTTAATTGGAAAGCATAATATTACAAAGAGAGAATTAATAACACTCTACATAATAACTTTGAAATGTTTTCTCAATTGATAACCATGAAAGTGGTACAGATTTTGTTGTAGCTAAGAGAATGTTTTTAATCCTGAATGTAAATGTTTTGACTCCTCTTTTTCAGAAGCCTAATGCTGGTAAAGTAAAGGTATCTGAATTTTTGTGTATGTGTGTGTATTTCATCCAATTGATATCCAAAGGATGACCACGAAGAAGAGAAAGTGTATTTGTAAGCCACATAAAGGGGCAAATATCTATTTCCATTCTGAATCCAAAGTACTTAAACAAGTTTTGAAAAATAGGGATGGATATTCCAGGCAGAAGAACAGTATGTACAAAACTATGGATAAGTAGGAGAAAATGAGATGTTCTTGGAATTGCAAATATTCCACCCAATACATCTGCCATAATAGTCCTGAGTCCATGGAAAAGATGTGAAAGAAGACTAGAGACTTATGGAGCCTGACAAAGAAGTTGATGTTTCTGACACAAGCCTTATTCTTTATTCAGAAAGCCTCGTGGAGCCATTGTTGGGCCCCGAGCAAGCCAATTTGGTAAGATTTCTATTTCAGAAATCTGGCAACCACGAAGAGGAAGCTGAGACAAAGAGACCACTCGGAAGTCTATTACAGGATCAGGCAGGAGCTAAAATTAGCTTTGATAATCCCAGTGCCTATGGACTTTGAACTTCCCTTTGTGTCCACCCTAGCTACTGGGGACTCCCTCTTATCTCCATAGGGGCCTCCTCTGTCTGTCCTTTTAAGCTCTGTCCATACTACTCATTTGAGTCCCTGAGCTCCCTGCAAATCTCTCAAAGAAGTCCACATGGGCTAAGCAAAAATACACAAAGTTTGCAATTTATTAATTCAGGGTCAAATTGTTCAATCTTTCTACAGATAAAGCATCAAGTGAGAGTGGAATATAAAGACATTGTGTCATTTGTTAATGTAATAAATATTTGTTAAATGCTCATACCTACCAAATACTGACTTAGGCATCTAATGAATAAACAATGACACAATATAGAGAAATTCCACTCCTGATTCAATTTTTGTTCTAGCAGGGGAGATAGAAAAAAATTAATTACATATTGTTATTTGTATTGTGAAGAAAATAAACAAGATGATGGTTTGATTGCAAATTTTAAAAGGAAGGATTTTCTAAATAGGGGAGGGAAGTCAGGGATGCTCTCTCTGAGAAGATGATATTCAAGCAAGACTTCCAGAATGAGGAAAAAGCAGACCCATAAAGAATTGGGAGAAAAGTGGTTCTTGGAACAGCTACACAAAGCACCTATATATATATATATATTGCTTTTTAGTTAGAAAATGCTTGCAATTTTGTTTTTTTCTTTGTAATATCATTTGTACATTTCAGATTTTTTCTCTATCATAATAGTCTACACAGAAAGAGTTAGTTTATTCTTTTAAATTCTAGTTTGAAAAATATAAAAATAGCCTGCCTTTTAAGTTATATGAATTATTCAAGGTGAAAATGGAATTTTCTGATTTCATATGTGCATGTATGTGTTTATATATTAGTATAAAAATGGTTTCTCTTAATCTTTGAATTTGCAATGTACTGAAGACTTCTTTGGAAATAATAATAGGAATAGATGACATTAATTGAGTCCCTGTTAGTTCCAGGCATGATTGTACGCATAAACCTACTAACTCTTTTAATCCTCTTCAGGTTAGTATTTTAATTATTCTCATTTCGTGACTGAAGTCCAGAGACATTATCTAATATGTCAAGGTCACACAGCTTTTCAATGTCAGTGTTCTGATTCAAATTCCAGGCAGTTTTCTTCTAGGACCCACCTTTTAAATCAAACAGAAAATGTTTCCTATGCTGGTGACCACGTGAAAATATAGCAGCAACACCATCCTGCCCTTAAGTGAAAGAAAACTTTTTAAAGTTTCAGGAGAACAATTAATGTAGTGAGTAGAATTTCCTCACTTGTATTGTCTTCTTCCTTTATGTTTTAAGTATTGGCAAGCACAATGTCTTGTCTATATTAGTAAAGGCTCAATAGACATCCACAGCCAGGCATGGTGCTATACACTTTCCATGACTTATTAAGTCTCACAACCACTCTTTGACAGAATTGCCATTAATATCGCCTGGACTTAAATTTTTACGTTGCCACTTTATAATCATATGACCTTGGGCAAGAAGCTTAATTTATCTATGTCTCAGTTCCCGTGTTTGTAAAATACAGTCTGATTTCAGAGCTTATAACCTTAGCCACTTGCATATTACCTACTAATATAAGATGCCATAGATTGCATAAGAATAATAGATTTAATTATTGTTAACATCTTAGAATTTATGGTGTTTTTTCGGAGCATCATAATTTCCAATTGCTCTATCAACAGAAAGATTTGAGAATCACTGATGTAGTATCTTTTGTGAAAATGGCTTTCACAAATCCAGGACTTGGGTCCTTGAGAAGCAGTGATCCTTTGACTTGAGTTATTACTACATTTAAAGCCTTGTAATTATCACCCTGAATTTACTGAGCATAAGCTAGATGACACAAAATATCATATTTTCATTTTTTAGCGTTTTAAATTGAGTAACAAATACGTTCATTTGTTGGTAATATCAATCTCAAACCGATACCAAAACAATCAAAATGTAAAATGTAAAATCCAGTTATGTAATCCAGTGAAATTTTATTTCACTTTTTAAAGTTGAGCTATCTCTGTGAAATTTAAATCACCAGACTATGATATTTTAATGGCTGATTTGGCTTACCCAATGGCCAAGTCAATAAACTGCAGAAATTGACTCTTTATTATGGCACATGAAACCAAGTCAACCCTGAATATAAACAGGCAATTTCTCTTTTGGAGCTATAGTTAGAAGTAAATATTCTTCACATATGGAGAAACTGATTAAACAACTTAGATTAGGTCTAATTTCAAAATTTATATACATGTATAAAACAACTAGATAAAAGCTTTTGTATCTATATTTATACTATATAATATATATGTCAAATGCATATATGTCTATAAAATATATACATAGATACAAAAATTTTATCTTTAAATATTTATTTTTATAGACAGTATATGTGTTTTACTAACTCATTTGCTCTATCTGGATAAACTAATGAACAGAATGGTAACTACTCCAAAGTAACTAAATAACATAGTAGTTAGGCTAATTCCTGTTATATGCCAGGTACTGTTTTAAGTGATTCCAGCTCTGCCAATGGGAGCAGCATTTAATCGTCACAGCCGTTCTCTGAGTTACGATTTGTGTCTTTTATAAAGGAGAAACTTTTTTTTTTTTTTTTGAGATGGAGTCTCCCTTTTGTTGCCCAGGCTGGAGTGCAGTGGCGCAATGTCAGCTCACCGTAACGTCCGCCTCCTGGGTTCAAGCGATTCTCCTGCCTCAGCCTCCCAAGTAGCTGGGATTACAGGTGCCCATGACTATGAGCAGCTAATTTTTATATTTTTAGTAGAGATGGGGCGTCACCATGTTGGCCAGGCTTGTCTTCAACTCCTGACCTCAAGTCATCCAACAGTCTCTTCCTCCCAAAATGCTGGGATTATAGGTGTGAGCCACCACACCCAGCCTCTGCATTATTTTTAACCCCACAAAAGAGATATTTTTTCAAGACTTAGTATCACTAATTAGACCAATGCACAAATTAAACTAAAATATTTATTTTCAGTTTTGTTCTCTAAAGAATGTCTTCTGTAAGGAACATCAATTTTTTTCTTTAAAGGATGTGATTTTTCCAAGGTAACTGAAACTGGTTGCCTCATGCATTGTTCTTCAAGGATCTGTGCTTAGCTATTTTCTCATTCCAGTATGCAGATTCTCTTTGGATGTTCCTATTATCTTTGCTTCTAATTACTATTTATAGGCTGGTAATTTAAAAAATCTTTATTTCTGTCTACATCTCTGTTATAAGTTCTATGTACTTCCAGTTGATCAGTGGATACGCAGACACCTTAATGCACAAACAACCTCAAATAGAATAGGTCCATTACTGAGCATATCAGCTGCCCCCAGAAAGTAGCTCTTCCTCTAGCTATGCCTATCTCAGTGGATGATCCAGTTATCTTCCTTTTGCATAGTGAAGAAATCTGAGCTTCATCTTTAACAGCTTACCAATCACATCATAGAGTTCTGTCCATTCCATTTCCTACTTATTTTCAAAAATTTTTTTGTATATCCATATATCCATGGTGACTCAATTCTTGCAGACCACCATTAATCTCTTACCTGTACTCACCTTCGTAAGAGGGCTTCAAGATGGCCAGCTAGAAACATCTGGTACTCACCTCCTCCACGAAGAAGAGCCAAAATGGCAAGTAGATTACCACATTTGAAATGGAGCATCTAAGAGAGAACACTGGAATTCAACAGATACGTGACAGGAAACACCTGATGCATAAAAAGATAGGGATGTGAGGTAGCCGGCTTGGCTGGAACTGGCTGGGAGTCTGGAGAATCTCCCCAGTGCAGTGAAAGGGCAAGTGAGAGATCCCCAGGAGTCCACATTTCCACCATATACTTCTGCAATTCTAGCCACAGTAGAGCCTCTCATCTCCTGTGGGCCCCCAGACTAGCATAGGGAGCTGCTTGGAGAATGGGTGACGACATTGCTCCAGAGAAGGAGCTCATGCTGGGTCCTACACACCCTCCAAGTCCTAAGCAGCTGCGGCGTGCTGCCATTTTGAGATCCTAGCACCCATGAGACTGCATCTTGCTGTAGGGCTGGACAGCACCTGCATCTCCACATCTGTGGAGCTCCACTGATTTCCCCCCACATCTACCCAGAGGACCTGCAGTGGTGTAACACGGGTTGGACCCAGCAATGCTGCAAGGTCCCAAGCTCTCTAGCCTACACAGTGTCTTACATGTCAAGAAATTGGCAGTGCAGTGCAATAGGGAGGTGACCCCTGGGACAAAAGGAGCCAAAGTCTGTGCTCCCCAGAGCCTGAGAGCTGTCTGCCCAGGCCACTGCCACTGACAGCATTCCTGCTCTTCCAGTAGCAGAGCCAGAGTCTACTTGCGGATACCCTGAGGACAGTCTCTCTTTTCCCACTGCCAGTGCTGCTGGGCACCAAAGCATACTCTCCCAGGGCCTGAGAGCCATCTGCCAGGGGACACTACTGCTGATTGCAAACGCGTCCTCCTCCTGCAGGCAGCAGGGCCACAACACACTTACGCCCTAAAGAAAGGCTCTCCCCATGTGCTATTATTGCTGGGGGCTGAAGTGAGTGCTCCCAGAGCCTGAAAGCCATCTGCCAGGGGCCAGCCATTGTTGCTGACAGCAAACCTGCCCCTCTCCTGCAGCAGCAAGGACATAGCACACTTACATATGTCCTAAGGAAAGGCTCTCTCCATGTGCTGCCACTGCTGAGGGCCAAAGTGTGTGTTCCCCAGAACCTGAGAGCCACTTGTCAGGGGCTTCTGCTGTAGACAGCAACCCTGCTGCTGCCTCCAGCAGCAGGGCCACCATACACCACAAGTACATGGAGGACAGGTTCTTCCTATCCACTTCCACTACTTCACTGCCACCCAAGTACAAGGCCCAGGAGCCTGGGGATGACTCCAGTGGCCCATGTGCCTATGCACAGCACCAGAGAGTCTGAGGAAAGCATTGCTTAGCCTGGCACTGCCCCTTCTGTGCTCAAGCATCTGCCCAGAGGCCTGGGGGATAACCTTGGCCTGCCCATCACTGCTGTCATCTGTGCACTTCCCCTGGAGGTCTGAGGACACACCCACTCAGCTTTCTGCCATGACTGCATTCAGCACCCAACTGCATACACACCCTGAAAGCCTAGGGATTGGTCTACTCAGCCTGTCACAGCCATTGCTAATAACAGCATGTTCCATATGGGATCTAAAATATTTTCCCACCCGACTATACTATTGCCCATGTAACACATGCTGCCCAGGGGCCTGGGACCTGGCCACTAACTCAACCTATTGCTGCCAGTACTGGTACCTAAGAAAGTCACCTAGCTGGGTGCAGTGGCGCATGCCTGTAATGCCAGCACTTTGGGAGGCCAAGGCAGGTGGATCACCTGAGGTCGGGAGTTCAAGATCAGTCTGACCAACATGGAGAAACCCCGTCTCTACTAAAAATACAAAAAATTAGCCAGGCGTAGTGGTGCATGCCTGTAATCCCAGCTGCTTAAGAGGCTGAGGCAGGAGAATCTCTTGAACCTGGGAGGCGGAGGTTGCGGTGAGCCAAGATCGTGCCATTGCACTCCAGCCTGGGCAACAAGAGCAAAATTCTGTCTCAAAACAAAACAAAACAAAACAACACACACACACACAAAGGAAAGCCACCCAGAGGCCAAGAATCAGCCCACCCAGATCTGATAACACTGGTGACTATGTATGCTGCACAGAGTTCCAAGAACAAGCCCTGTTGGCCCACTGCTGCCACCACTGGGACCTGAATATTGGCACATTTTGTGTCCCCATCTCCAGCGAAGCCTCACCACATCCTGAACTAACAACTATAATAAACCACTGGAGAAATTATAAACACTACTGATGCTGTTTATAGCCAAAGAAATGTTTAGAGCACACACCCAGAATCAAAGCTAAATTACCCTGTCCAACCAATGCCATAGATATAGCTTCAAGAAAATGTCCTCCCCTACAAAAACCAATCCAAAAAAAAGTTGGAAGAAGAGCCTCTTACTCTAGATGCACATATATCAATGTAAGAACACAGGAAACATGAGCAGGGAAGTATGACATTTCTCAAAGAACATAATGATTCTCCAGCAACAGATTCCAATCAAAAAGAAATTTATAAAATCCTAGAAGAAGAATTCAAAATAATGATGTTAAAGAAGTTCACTAAGATACAAGACAACACACATAAATGATATAAATAAATCAGAGAAATAATTTAGGATATGAATGAGACATTCGTCAAAGAGAGATAAAAAAACAAACAGAAGTCCTGAAAGTAAAGGAATTAATGAATGAAATAAAAAACACATTTGAGAGCTTCGACAGTGGACTAGATCAAATAGAAGAAAGCATTTTAGAACTTGGTAACAGGTCTTTTGAAATAACACAGTCAGACACAAAAAGAAAAAGAAAAAAAGAATTTTAAAATGAACAAAGCCTATATGACACGTGGGACACCATAAAGTGACCAAATATCCAAACTTTGAGTGTGGATATTTGAAGAGACAGAAAGTGAAGAGAAGGCCAAAGTCACAGAAAGACAAACAGAAAGTGAAGAGAAGGCCAAAGTCACAGAAAACCTATTCAACAAAATAATAGCTGAAAACTCCCCAAGTCTAGGAAGATTTAGACATCCAGACATAGGAAGCTCAGATATCCCCAAATAGATACAACCCAAAAAACTATTCTCTATGGTACATTATTATCAAACTGTCAAAAGTCAAAGAAAAAGAGAGAATTCTAAAAACAGCAAGAGAAAAGCATCTAGTCACACATAAGAGAACCCCCATCTAACTAATAGCTGACTTCTCTTCAGAAACCCAAAGTGCTGAAAGAAAAAACTGTCAGCCAATATTATGCTCAGCAGTTATCCTTTATAAATAGAGGAGAAATAAAGTCTTTCCTAGAAAAGGAATTCATCACCACTCTACTGGCCCCACAAGAAATGCTTAAGGGAGAGCCTCACCCAGAAGTGAAAGCACAATGTCAACATTATAAAAGCACATGAAAGTATAAAATTAACTGGTAGAGCAAACACACAAATGAGGAAGAGAAGGAAGTCAATTGTTACCATTACAAAAAACCACTAAACTGCGATAATAAACAATAAGAGAGAAAGGAACAAAAAGTAGACAAAACAACTAGAAACCAGTTAGCAAAATGACACGGGTAAGTCTTCACATATAAATAATAACTTTGAATGTAAACAGATTACATTTTCCACTTAAAAATACAGACTGGCAGAATGGATCTAAAAAGTGACCCAACTATATGCTGCTCACAAGAAACTCACTTCACCTGTAAAGACACTAATAGATCAAAAGTAAAGCAATGAAAAAAGATATTGCTTGTAAACAGAAACCAAAAGTGAGCAGGAGTAGACATACTTATACTAGTTAACACAGACTTTAATCAAAAACAGTAAAAAGAGACAAAGAAGGTCATTTTATAAAGAGATCATTTCAGCAAGAAGATATCATAATTATAAATATATATACACCCAACATCAGAACACCCAGATGTCTACAGCAAATATCAAATGTAAAGGGAGAGATAGACTCTAATACAGTAATAGTTGGGGACTTCAACACCCCATTCTCAGCACCAGGCAGATGATCTAGTCAGAAAATCTATAAAGAAACATTGGATTTAAACTGGACTTTAGATCAAATGGACCTAATATTTACAGAACATTTACTCCAACAGCTTCAAAATTCACATTCTTCCCGTCAGCACTTGAAACATTCTCTAAGGATAGACCAGATGTTGGACCACAAAACATGTGTCAACAAATTAAAAAATATCAAAATTATATGAAGTATCTTCTCAGACTGCAATAGAATAAAACTAGAAATCAACAACAAAAGGAACTCTGGAAACTACAAATATATGGAAATTTAACCACATGTTCCTGAACAACCACTGGGTCAATGAAGAAGTTAAGATAATTAAGGACAATTTGTTGAAACAAATGAAAATGGAAACATAACATACAAAAAGCTTTGGGATCCAGCAAAAGCAGAGATAAAAGAAAAGTTTGTAGCAATAAATGCCTACATCAAAAAGTAACAATAAACAATAAAATGGCTTCAAATAAACAATCTAACACTTCACCTCAAGAAACTGGTAAAGCAAGAACAGATCAAAATCAAAATTATTACAAGGAAAGGAATAATAAAGATAAAAGCAGAGGTAAATGAAATAGAGACTTAAAAATACAAATGAACAATGAAATGGAAAACTGTTTTTTTAAAGATAAACAAAATCAATAAACTGCCAACTAGATTAACCAAGAAAAAAAGATAAAGACTCAAATACATAAAATCAGAAACAAAAAAGAGGTATGGTAACTGATACCACAGAAATAAAGTAGATACTCAGAGATTATTATGAACAACTGTACACAAACTGGACAATCTAGAGAAAATGGATAAATTTCTGAACACATACAACCTACCAATACTGAAGCGGGAAGAAACAGAAAACTTGAATAGCCCAATAACAAGTAGTGAGGTTGAACCATTAAAAATTTCTTCCAATAAAGAAAAGAAGCCAAGGACTAAATGGCATTACTGTCAAATTCTACCAAACTCATAAAGAAAAAAACAATTCTCCTTAAATGATTCCAAGAAATTGAAGAGGAGGAAATTCTCATTAATTCATTTCATGAGACTAGCATTACCTTGCTACCAAAACCAGACAAGGACACAATAAAACTACAGGCCAATATCCATGATGACTACAGACACAAAAATCCTCAGCAAAATACTAGCAAATGGAATCTAACAGCACATCAAAAAGATAATACACCATGATCAAGTGAAATTTATTCCCAGGGTTCAGGGTGGTTCAACATACACACATCAATAAATGTAATACATCAAATCAACAGAATGAAAGTAAAAAACCATATGATCATCTCAGTAGATAGAGAAAAAGCATTTGATAAACTTCAACATCACTTTATGATTAAAAATTCTTAATAAGCTAGGCACAGAAGGAACATACATCTACATAATAAAAGTCATGTGTGATGAACCTATAGTTAACATCATACTGAGTAGGGAAAAGCCAAAAGCCTTTCTTCTAAGAATGCCAAGAAGACAAGGATACCCGTTTTCACTACTGGAAGTTGTAGCCAAAGCAATCAAGCAAGAAAAATAAATAATAAGCATTCAAATTGGAAAAGTGGAAGTCAAACTGTCCATCTTTACAGATGACGTGCATTTATATTTAGAAAACCCTAAAGACTCCACAAAACAACTCTGAGATCTGATAAACATTCAGTAAAGTTGCAGGATACAAAATCAACATACAAAAATCAGTAGCATTTCTATACACCAGTAATGAACCAGCTGAAAAAGAAATCAAGAAGGCAATCCTATTTACAACAACTGCAAAAAATATCAAGGGATTCATTTAAGGAGGTTAAAGACCTCTGTAAGAAAAAACCCCCCACAAACACTGATGAAAGAAATTGAAGAGGACACAAACACCTGGAAAGACATCCTATGCTCACATATCGGAAGAATTAATATTGTGAAAATGACCATACTAACCAAAGCAACCTACAGATTCAGTGCAATTGCTACAAAACACTGATGACTTTTTTCTTTACAGAAATAAAAAAAATCCTAAAATTCATATAGAACCAAAAAAAGAGCCTGAAGAGCTAAAGAAATTCTGAGCAAAAAGAACAAAGCTGGTGGCATCACATTACCTGACTTCAAAATACAAGACTATACTAATACAAACAGGATGATACTGGTTTAAAACAGATATGTAGACCAACAGACAAGAATAGAAAGTCCAGAAATAAATCCATGTGTTTATAGACAACTGATTTTCAACTAAGGCATCAAGAACATATGTTGGGAAAAGGACACATTCTTCAAAAAATGTGCTGCAAAACTGGATATCTACATGTAGCAGTATGCAACTGGACTCTTATACCACATAAGAGTGGTATATGAAATGAAAGATTTATTACAGACTTAAAAGTAAGACCTGAAACTATAAAAAGACTAGAAGAAAACAATGAGAAAACACTCCAGGACATTGCTCTATGCAACGATTTTATGGCTCGTATCTTAAAAACACAGTCAACAAAAATAGACAAATGGGACTTAATTAAAATAAAAACTTTCTGTGCAGCACAAGAAACAATAGAGTGAGCAAACTGTTGAATAGGAGAAAATATTAGAAAACTATTCATCTGACAAGAGACTAATATCCTAAATACACAAGAAACTGAAACAACTCACTAGCCAAAAACCCAACCAATCCCATTATTGACAAGGAATATGGATAAACATTTCTCAAAAGAAGACATATAAATGGTCAAAAATAGATTAAAAATGCTCAACATCAATAATCATCAGGGAAATGCAAATCAAAACCATAATGAAATATTATCTCACACCACTTAGAGAATGCATGTGGAGAAAGGAGAGATTTCTCAAAAAACTAAAAATGGAACTACCATATGATCCAGCAATTTTACTACTGAGTATCTAAAGGAAAAGAAATAAATATATCCAAGGGATACCTGCATCCCCATGTTTATTGCAGTGCTATTCACAACAGCAAATATATGGACTTGAGCTAAGTGTCCAGCAACAGATAAATTGATGAAGAAATCTAGTGTACAGACACAATGGAATACTATTTGGCCATAAAAGATGATAAAATGCTGTCATGTTCAGCAACATGGGTTGAATTGGAGGCCATTATGTTAACTGAAATAGGCTAGGCACAGACAGATAAATATCACATCGTTTTCACTCATATGTGGGAGCCAAAAGAGTTGATCTCATGGAGGTAGAGGAGAATGATAGTTATCAGAGGCTAGGAAAGGAGCATGTTACGTGGTGGAGGGAGGGCATGAAGACAGATTGGTACAACAGGTACAAACATACAGTTAGGGGAAGGAATAGGTTCTAATGTTCAATAGCTATGTAGGGTGACTATAGCTAATAGCAATGCATTATATATTTGAAAATAGAAGAGTTGACTTGAAAAATTTCTAACCCAAATGTTGAGGTGATGAGATCCTAAATGCCTTGACTTGATCATTACACATTCTATGCATGTAATGAAGTATAATATATACCCCATCAATATGTACAAATATTATGTATCAGTGAATGCATTTTTATTTTTAAATTAAATTAAATTTTTTTAGAGACAAGGTCTTGCCATCTTGTCTAGGCTGCTCTCTAACTCCTGGGCTCAAGTGTTCCTGCCGTCTTGGCCTCGTAGAGTGCTGGGATTACAGGTGTGAGCCACCACACCCAGTCTACAAATATTTTTTTAAAACTCTCACCTTTGTGCCTTTTAAGACTTGCCTTTCACCTCTAGCCCCCCTCCAATTCACTCTTTACAGCCCAATAAGAAAGTTCTTTTGAAAATCAAATGTGATTATACCTTGCTCTATTCTAACCTTGGAATGAACTCATCATTACTTTCCGAATACTGTCCAAGCTATTGATCATGGTTTGCTTGTCCCTTCATAATGTTTTCTTTTCCCTCTGATCTCATCTCTTGCCATTCTTGTCATCATTGTCAGATCTATCCGTAATACCATGCATTGTCAAAGATGCTTTATTTTTGTTTTTCCCAGACTTTTGCCTCTTGTGAAACACTTGCTCTTCTTTTTTTCCTTTCTGGTTAACTCCAACTCATCCTTTAAACATTAGGTTAAATATCCACTCCTCTTTAGAACCCTTCATAAACACCCTGTCTGGATAATGTATTAGCCCATGTGCTCTTATATCATCCTTAAATTTCTCAATACTCTCCATTGAGCATGGTTGGGGCACTTAGGAGACTGCATTATAATTGCATATATTCTTGTTTTATCTCCAAATAGATTGTAAACCTCTACAAAGCCAGAAACTCACTTCCTGTCACAAAGCAGGTTCTCTCTCTCTCTCTCTATCTATTGAATCACTAATACATATTAATATATCCTACTAATGTGCCCAACTAATTTACTTTCCCTATTCAACTATTTTTCTCTGTGATAACTCTCAATCTGCATTAATAAAAAAAGCATGGGATTTTAGGTTTGAGAAGGACCATCAAATTAAACGTTGTTTATCTGAGCTCCAGGCCAGTTCAGTGACTTATTTTTTACATAAACTTAAGACACATCATTTGCTCTCCCTGGGATTTAGGGGCCATCTGTTTAAATCCCTCCAGATTAAGTTCTGTCCCTGTCTCTGATTCTAGGTTACTTTAGAAGTGGCCTCAAATCACTCATATGCGTTTAGCATATGTCAAGCAAAAAACAAACAAAAAAAAATGTACCTGCAGATAAAGTAGTCATTTCACCATCATTTTTGTCTGTCTTGTTTCTGACAATGTTGTTAACATTTTAAAATAAAGCCTGAAAGAAAATCTCTAATTTCAAATACTAAAGTCTATTCTTGTTTTGTCACAAGTTTAAATTTTTTTTTTTTTTTTTTTTTTTTACCACAGACAATGGATAAGACAATAAGACATAACATCTTTAATAAGTAGGGTTAATTTGATACATGTACAATGGGGTTTTCTGTATTTATTGAGCTATGTTATAAGTGTAATTTTTTAAAAAATAAGCCTTTTTAGGAAAAGCATCTGTTCTCTCTTTGAGTCTTTGAGGAATGAGCAACAGTCCCTTCCTTCCTTCCTCCTTCCATTCTTACATTCGTCATTCATAGGAAGGAGGAAGGAGGACGACCGCCAGACCATCGGCGGTATGGCTGTGTCTTTTTTCTTTGCTTTATTTCGTGCTGCTGATTGAGGATGGTAGGGAGCTTATGTGAGGTATGTAGGTGAGGTCGTATTCAGGGCTTGAGTTTTCTTTCGTTTTTTTGTGCTCTTCTTTATTCTGCTTCTTCTTTCTGTTTATTTTCTTCTTTCTTCTTTCTTTTTCTTTTTTCTTTCTTTCTTTCTTTCTTTCTTTCTTTCTTTCTTTCTTTCTTTCTTTCTTTCTTTCTTTCTTTCTTTTCTTTCTTTCTTTTCTTTCTTTCTTTTCTTTCTTTCTTTCTTTTTTCTTTGAGACAGAGTCTCCCTCTGGCACCCAGGCTGGAGTGCAGTGGCGCGATCTCGGCTCATTGCAACCTCAGCCTCCAGGCTTCAAGGGATTCTCCTGTCTCAGCCTCTGGAGTAGCTGGAATTACAGGTATCTGCCACCACACCTGGCTAATTTTTGTAGTTTTAGTAGAGATGGAGTTTCACCAGGTTGGCCAGGCTGGTCTCAAACTCCCAACCTCAGGTGATCTACCTATCTTGGCCTCCCAAAGTGCTGGGATTACAGGCGTGAGCAACTGTGCCCAGCCTACAGCTTTTCTATTCAACATTAACTTTTAATATATCAAGAATAATCACAAAGATGCCTTTTCCAATTTACACTGGTAAGTGATGAATGAGAATTACTATTTGGTCAGTACTTTATACTAAATAGAGTCCAGGGATAATTGACCAGTGAAATTTTCATCTAAATCAAACAAACCAATCTTTCAAATATAAAATTAATCATTTCATTGATATTAGCCTTCAATCCTTACTCCATTAAATCTCTAAATTAATGCTAGGGATGGCATAGGAAGCAAATTAAAATGGGATTCTTATAAAATGAGAAAGATAAAATTGTGCCTTCTGAAGAAGCAATTTAATCTTAATAAATTATTTTTTAATATTCTTTTTTCAATGAGGCATCACATTGACCATAAAATAAAGTGTAAAAGGGCACTGGTTGAGGAAACTGAGTTACAAAGAGACCATTGCACCCTCGAATAGTTACACCTGTGATAATATGTTTCATAAATTTTTATGGTGCATTTTACATTTTTTAAGCAAGCGAGTATTCCCAACAGTGTCATAATTAGAATTGTGACAGTGTGAGAGCAACGGAAGGGAAATTGTATTTGATCTCTGGAGTATTTAGCTAACTAGTTTCAAATAGGAATTTGTTGCTTTGTTGAAGACAGATTAGAGTCAACACAGAAGATGTTCCTTGAATGGAGGGCTCACTGCTCTCAGATGGCCCACACCTGCAAACACAGCTTCAGAGAAGAGCTAAGTGAAAATTAAGGCAACCCAGGAAGTGAAGATCATTTGCTTAGGAGATTTATGGGGTATTTACTGAAATAAATGTCTCAGTCTTTAAATGTCAAATGTTAATATGCACCGTATGCTAGCCCTTTCTTCTCAAAATTGTATTTTGTGGTGCTTTGTCTCTGTAGTTTGAGAAGCCAAATCTCTCACTAGAAAATATCCTTCTGAGACACATTCTACATTTAACAAGCCCATTTCCCCCTTTTCTCTGTAAAATGGCTCTCTATACTGTATACCGTGAGGATATTTTTTTGAAAGATAAGATGGAGTTGACCATCTTGGAGTTGCCAAGATTCAGGCATTTTTCATAAAAGATGTGCTCTCTTCTAATCAAGTCAGCATCTATTAATTAAGCACAAATATACTCTTAGAAACCTTCTACCAACACCTCTGGGTTGCTGGGGTCAGTGCTCAGCACACTACAGCTGCTTATTAAATGGTAGTCCTTGTTTCTCTAGTTGTTCAATGTATCTGTTGTATGAGAACACAGTCTTCCATAGCCAGCAAATCAGTTGGCAGAAATAACAGCAGAATTAAACAAATAGTTTTTATTTATTTATTTTTTTATTATTATTATACTTTAAGTTCTAGGGTACATGTGCATAACATGCAGGTTTGTTACATATGTATACTTGTGCCATGTTGGTGTGCTGCACCCATCAACTCATCAGCACCCATCAACTCATCATTTACATCAGGTATAACTCCCAATGCAATCCCTCCCCCCTCCCCCCTCCCCATGATAGGCCCCGGTGTGTGATGTTCCCCTTCCTATGTCCAAGTGTTCTTATTGTTCAATTCACACATATGAGTGAGAACATGTGGTGTTTGGTTTTCCGTTCTTGCGATAGTTTGCTGAGAATGATGGTTTCCAGCTGCATCCATGTCCCTACAAAGGACATGAACTCATCCTTTTTTATGGCTGCATAGTATTCCATGGTATATATGTGCCACATTTTCTTAATCCAATCTGTCATTAATGGACATTTGGGGTGGTTCCAACTCTTTGCTATTGTGAATAGTACTGCAGTAAATATACGTGTGCATGTGTCTTTATAGCAGCATGATTTATGATCCTTTGGGTATATACCCAGTAATGGGATGGCTGGGTCATATGGTACATCTAGTTCTAGATCCTTGAGGAATCACCATACTGTTTTCCATAATGGTTGAACTAGTTTACAATACCACCAACAGTGTAAAAGTGTTCCTATTTCTCCACATCCTCTCCAGCACCTATTGTTTCGTGACTTTTTAATGATTGCCATTCTAACTGGTGTGAGATGGTATCTCATTGTGGTTTTGATTTGCATTTCTCTGATGGCCAGTGATGATGAGCATTTTTTCATGTGTCTGTTGGCTGTATGAATGTCTTCTTTTGAGAAATGTCTGTTCATATCCTTTGCCCACTTTTTGATGGGGTTGTTTTTTTCTTGTAAATTTGTTTGAGTTCTTTTTAGGTTCTGGATATTAGCCCTTTGTCAGATGAGTAGATTGCAAAAATTTTCTCCCATTCTGTAGGTTGCCTGTTCACTCTGATGGTAGTTTCTTTTGCTGTGCAAAAGCTCTTTAGTTTAATTAGATCCCATTTGTCAATTTTGGCTTTTGCTGCCGTTGCTTTTGGTGTTTTAGACATGAAGTCCTTGCCCATGCCTATGTCCTGAATGGTACTACCTAGATTTTCTTCTAGGGTTTTTATGGTATTAGGTCTAACATTTAAGTCTCTAATCCATCTTGAATTAATCTTTGTATAAGGAGTAAGGAAAGGATCCAGTTTCAGCTTTCTACTTATGGCTAGCCAATTTTCCCAGCACCATTTATTAAATAGGGAATCCTTTCCCCATTTCTTGTTGTTGTCAGGTTTGTCAAAGATCAGATGGCTGTAGATGTGTGGTATTATTTCTGAGGACTCTGTTCTGTTCCATGGGTCTATATCTCTGTTTTGGTACCAGTACCATGCTGTTTTGGTTACTGTAGCCTTGTAGTATAGTTTGAAGTCAGGTAGCGTGATGCCTCCAGCTTTGTTCTTTTGACTTAGGATTGTCTTGGCAATGCGGGCTCTTTTTTGGTTCCATATGAACTTTAAAGCAGTTTTTCCAATTCTGTGAAGAAACTCATTGGTAGCTTGATGGGGATGGCATTGAATTTATAAATTACCTTGGGCAGTATGACCATTTTCATGATATTGATTCTTCCTATCCATGAGCATGGTATGTTCTTCGATTTGTTTGTGTCCTCTTTGATTTCACTGAGCAGTGGTTTGTAGTTCTCCTTGAAGAGGTCCTTTACATCCCTTGTAAGTTTTTTTTTTTTTTTTTTTTTTTTTTTTTTTTTTTAAATAGGACTCTCCTCTGTTCTGCTTATAATTAAAGGAAAAACATCTTGAAACAACATCCGATCTATGTCAGCTGTAGAAGTTCATGCTATTTTTCTGTTAGGCGTTATTCTACTCTCTCTTAATGAAAAACAAGAATTTAGGGACCCTTTGCTATAGAATAAGAGCGGAACTGATCTGAATCTTTTCTGACTTTACCATGGATGTCACTCTCTGTGACCCCAAGTATATAAAGCTGTGAAAGAGTCCTGTGGACTTTTGGGAGATAAGAGATTGTAAATCTTCTCTCTTCTTTCCGGGCTTCACTGTGAGCTATTGTTTCACAGTTAACTAGGATAGCCCTAACCAAGATTATTGATAATGGAAAGAGAGACACTCTTCAGGAGAACATGGAGATACGTTGGCTTGATCACTTGAAACAGCTTAAGAACCCACAGTTCTTGGAGGAGGGCAGTCTTGACCCAACATGAGGCTAATGTGGTCATTTCTTTGGCAATAAGCCAACCTGGTGCAGCTGGGCTTGGAGAAAAGTTAGTCAAAATGCTACAGAACGTTGAAATTCTGATTTGGAAGCTCCAGCATGCAGCAGCCTTTGATAAGCTTAGCTTTTAGGGACAGGAATCATCTTACCTTGCAAGCTTGTTCAGAGATTGGAACCAATGAAAGCCTTTTTCCAGCAGTGGAAAAAATCATCTCTCAGGAGAAGAGGGACCAGAGACACCATGCTGCTGTGAGAAGCAAAGTGTAGTGAACTGACCATACTCTTTGTTTGGCATTTGGAACTTTGACCAACTTCCTTTGGACTAAATCCCCAGGTTCTTTAGAAGATTAGTGGAGGCTCAAGACGTGGACTCCCCACTAATAAGGCTCATGAGACTTGGAACAATTAACTAGAAAAAAAATAAGAGAAATGGGTCTTTGGAAAAAGTCATAGCCATTAGCAATCTTATGTCATACACAAATATCCACAGAACGTCTTTCTATTGCCTCTAGGTACATCAAACTCAACTACAACATGGAATTCAATGTCTATTCCAATAACCAAGAATTTACTGTTTCTCTCCCATCCCTTCTCTATTTTCCCCCTGTGTTATTCTTCTAGGCACCAGAAACAGAAAGCTTAGAGTCATTTTAAATGTTTCTCTCTATTTTATATCTCACATTAATCAATCAGCCATGATTTCTAGTCTTTTTTTAATATTTGTTTATGGTTTTTTTTGCTAGAGATGAGGTCTCACCATCTTGCCCAGGCTTGTCTCAAACTCCTGGCTTCAAGCAATCCTCCCACCTCAGTCTCCCAAATCACACTGGGATTATAGATGTGAGCCACTGCACCCAGCCTTGTCTAGCTGTTGTAAACTCAAATGTACCTCAGATTCATTGTGTCTGCTGCATCTCTGTGACTACTGTCACAGAACAGTCCTCATGAGGCTTTAGTCATATCATTGCAATACTTTCCTAAGGTGATTCCATATATCCAACCCAGCAAACTTCATTTCTTTTTCTATTTTGTTACACACATATACATGTATGTGTGTGTGTATGTATGGCTTAACTAGCATTTCTTCCAGATTGAAGTCCAAAACCCTTGTAAGCCTACACAAGTCCTTGAGCTGAATTTTTCCTTCTTCTACCACTAGACTGAGATTCTTGCAGGAAGGACTAAATGTATGAATTTTTTCTAAAAAAGTCCCAGACCCTAGTATGGTGGTTTGTATATCACAAATCCTGATATAGTTATTAAAATTGAATGGAGTTAATGGAAAGCTGAATCTTTATAGTTTTCAAGTCCATTGTGTAATAATTGTCTTTGGTGCCATTTCTGGCCTGTGATGTAGTTTTAGTTACCCTGGAGAAATTCTCCTCATGCCTCCTCTCTCTCTGTTGGTGAAGATTATACCTGCTGCTACTTTATTCCAGAAACTGGATAACCTTCTGCCTTCTTTTTTGTGGTGAGTGACCCTTTTGACAGACCCTGTGGCTCTGACCCTTTAAACAGTAGAAGTATCCTGGTGTTTTTACTCAGCAGTGGATCATGATATTTAGAAATTCCTTTCTCAAACACCTTTGATTCTCCAGGGATGCCCATAATAAATATTTGCATTATTAAAGGACTTATGAGCACAGTATAAAAAATGAGTACACAAGGATGTCACCACTTGGCTTCTGATTATGTCTGCCCAAATGAAAAATGAATGAACAATTAATAATTAATGTTCTTGTTTTCTTGTTTTAATTTTAACTCATCAGAGGATGTTACAATTAAAGTGGAGTCAACATTTGCTTTGCTGTTTTATTAAAGGCAGAGTGTGGTGGCCCTCATGTAGCCAATTTATGCAACTTCATAGAGCGTAGCATTCTAATATCTGTATTGCCACTTAATAGCTATTGACTTTACACATACTGCTTATTCTCTCTTAACTTCTGTGTCCTTATTAATAAATGTTATAGATTTCTTGATGGTATTGAATGAAATAGTTCACCTGATTTATAGTCATCACCAAATATGTATTAGGGTGACAATTGTATTTAGGTTGGTGCAAAAGTAATTGTGATTTTTGCCACTTTTGCACCAACCTAATATTTGAGCTTCACCCGTTGTGAGTTAGATAGTCTAGTCTAGCATTTTTCCTTTTTCATTTTAGAGGTGGAGTAATATTTTCCTTTCACAGAATTGAAGTGTTCTGTCAAAGAACACTTAGCTCTTCTAAATCCCACTGTATCTATTTTTGTTTCAGTTGAGAAAAGTGTGTCAAGAAAAATCTCTTACTATCCTCTCTAGCCTCCAGAGAGGTGAGAAGTTCATATTATATTTGCAGCTAATGATTGAGATAGGAGTGGAATTTCACAATTCCTGCCTCTTTGGCTTTTATTTTGCCCCTTGACTGCCATGACTGCAACTTTATTTTTCATCAGGAATGGTTTTCTAGATCTGTCTGGACTTCCCTATATCAGCAGGTGGGTGATTGGTTCTAGCTGAAGCAATGCTAGAGTTTTCTGTTCCACAATTCAAGGCTATCCTTATAAATGTGATATTTCTCTTTTTTTTTTTTTAATTTTACTTTAAGTTGTGGGATACATGTGCAGAATGTGCAGGTTTGTTATATAGATATACATGTGCCATGGTGGTTTGCTGCACCTATCAACCTGTCATCTAGGTTTTAAGCTCTGCATGCATTAGGTATCTGTCCTAATGCTCTCTCTCCCCTTGCCCCTCACCCCACGATGGTCCCCAGTGTGTGATGTTGCCCTCCCTGTGTCCATGTGTTCTCACCGTTCAACTCCCACTTATGAGTGAGAACATGCGGTGTTTGGTTTTCTCTTCCTGTGATAGTTTGCTGGGAATGATGGTTTCCAGCTTCATGTCCCTGCAAAGGACATGAACTCATTCTTTTTTTATGACTGCATAGTATTCCATAGTGTATATGTGCTACATTTGGTTTATCCAGTCTATCATTGATGGACATTTGGGTTGGTTCAAAGTCTTTGCTATTGCAAATTTTCTAAGAGATCATGTCATCTCATCAAGATTCAGAATCTTCTGTCAAGACCTTATAGGGGTGTAAGCATTTTCCCATGGGATGAAACCAGGTGGGAGAGAAATTGTCACTCATTTGGATAAGTATTTAAAATTCTTAACCCTGTCTAATGCATTTCCCTAGAGATAAGCTATGACAGACAGGGGAGCAGGCCCTTTCTGCTTAAAATTTATGGTTGCCCACAAAAGAGCTTACCTTCAAAATCAAAAGGGGCTACTCTAACAGAGACCATTAAGAAAACCTAACTGCACTTGATGACCTTCTTTTTTCATTTTCTGTCCTCAGTTTCCAGGGTATAGTTCATGGGGCTGTGAAAATTGAGGGCAAGAGTGACATTTTCCTCATTACTGTAACTTTAGCATCTCTATACTTTTAAAAGCATTTGTGGTTTTGCTTGGACAATTGGTGAATGGATGGACACTTAACTCTGCTGCTGCTTTGAAGTTATTCGTTCTACATTCTCTACCCTGTCATGCAATATTTCACAAGGGAACCTGGACAAAGGGAATTGGTGGCAGAAGGATGCTACCTTTGCCTCTTATGAGCTCCCATTCACTTCAAGAGCTACACATGCTCATAGAGACTTTCATTCTGCCTCCACATTCTGAGTACATCTAAATGTGTAGAAGAACAGTACCCTCACCTTACCCCGTATTGGAGGGCTGGGCAAGCATGATGGTGTCATTGTTCTAGTAGTTCATGTTCATTGGAGGTCAGTGTGGCCCAGGCTGTTGAAGTGATGCTTGATTGTTACATGAAACTTCAATGCTGGGATTTGGATTGTATTTTATACCAGAAGTCGGGGGGTTGAAATACTCTCGATTGAATGGATAGATTCTGTTTCATAGGGAAAGACAAAAATTAATAATGTGGCAATTAATACTTCCCAGGGCAATGATCTCCCATGATGGGAGATATTTCTTACTTCATTTAAGTGGGAACTAATACAAGCCTGTATCTGTGGAAGGATGGTATGTATCTTGTTGAAAAACTTCTGGATTTTTTTCTCCACATCTCCCACACCCTTTAAATGTTAGGAGACACGAGGATAGTGAGTTTTATATAGTATATTCATCATGTTATTTAAAAAATATGCATAGTCTCTAAGCCAGTTTTTTTTTTTTTTTTTTTTTTTTTTTTGAGACGGAGTCTCGCTCTGTCACCCAGGCTGGAGTGCAGTGGCCGGATCTCAGCTCACTGCAAGCTCTGCCTCCCAGATTCACGCCATTCTCCTGCCTCTGCCTCCCAAGTAGCTGGGACTACAGGTGCCCGCCACCGCGCCCGGCTAGTTTTTTGTATTTTTTTAGTAGAGACGGGGTTTCACCATGTTAGCCAGGATGGTCTCGATCTCCTGACCTCATGATCCGCCCGTCTCGGCCTCCCAAAGTGCTGCGATTACAGGCTTGAGCCACCGCGCCCGGCCTAAGCCAGTTTTTAAACAGCTCTCTGCTGGAGAGTAGTGCTTATGTCAAGCTAAACAGGGGGCAGTAGATGAGGTAAGTCAAGTCCTTCACACGAGTCATGCCTTCTTCTAACCAAATACAAACGAGGCTCATCACCCAGGAGAGGGAAGCTACTTTTTAGTTGCTTTTGCAACAACATGATTTCAGGATGAATACAGAATATATTCATGTCCTTCTCTGCATATAAAATTTCTTGTCTTCTCATTAGAAGTTAATTGGCCATTTCTCAGATGAAAATTGAAATGTTACAGATGTTCTTTCCAAAGGGTCACAAGGCTGCAGGCCTCAAGCAAGTAAATGTCAACATTAAGGTGGCCAGAATCTGAAAGAGAATAATTAGCTCCATGCTTTTGATTTTGGCACTGAAGAAGAACTGGTACTTCTGAAAATACGAAGGACTGAGAGTAGGAAGGAAGAGGGAAGAAAGTGGAGAGAAAAGGCAGAGCTGGTGGTGGGGAGAAGGACAAGAAAGAAAGAAAGGAAAGAAGGAAGGAGGGAAAAAAGGAGGGAGAGAGGAGAGGCAGAAAGAAAGAGAAGGAAAGAAAGAGAGGAAGGAAGAAGGAGAAAAGAGGGAGGAAGAATGAAAGGAAGGAAAGAAGGAAGGAAGGTAAGAAAGAAGGAAGGAAAAGGAAGGAAGGAAAAAGAAAGGAAGAAAAAGAAAGGAGAAAGAGAAAGAAAAGAAAGTAAGAAAGAAAGAAAGAAAGAAAGAAAGAAAAGAAAAGAAAGAAAAAAAGAAAAGGAAGGAAGGAAGGAAAGAAAGAGGCTAAAAACTATGGAAGATTTTGTGGAGAAAAGCACCAGAAAAAATAATGCTAGCTTGCCTCCAATTGGTGTGAAGAAAAACACTGACAAAGTGAACATTCTTTCCTTTTTTAAGAAAAGAAGGCACTACCGTTTGAAATTGGAACTGTTTACAAGACAAACTAAGTTACATGTGAACAACCTTATCAGTGTCCAATGCCCAGTCTTGCACCTTATTGTGTATCTACTTAAGAAAAACTGGCTCCAATTAGGGATCTCCTGTCGAGCATCTTATTTATCAGCTTCCAGAACAGCTGTGAGCCATTCAGGATGCCACCAGTTTTTCCTCATTACACTCTCCTTAGAATTACAGATGTGCCTGGCTCATCCCTAGGGAGCCACATTCTAGTAAACACATTCTTCTCTGTTTCAGCGGCTTCTCTGAAATAAGCTGGTGAACACAGGCTGACATGGTCAGTTGAAGTTGGCTTAAGAGTCTTAGGGCTGTAAATACCCCCTGTAATTTTTGGGGAAAGAAAAGCTGGATAATGAAAGGGATTTAGGATGTGTGGAGAAAGGGAGAGCTGGTTAAAATAACACGCTTTTATTTTTAATCAGCTTTACCAAACAAATTGTATTGAGAATTTGTGACTGAGAAGCCACTTCTGGAAGTGTACACTTTGTCACAAGTTTATTTAATCAGAGGTTAAGGGAAGAGGCTGAGCCAAGTAAAAGGGAATGAGTAAATCAACATATTTCAATGAATGTGCATATTTTTGCTTTGATAGTACAAACAAGTGTCTTAAAATCTTGGATGATGAATTCTTTACACTTCTGGAGAATGACTTAGTAGCAAATACATGATGTATTTAGCAAGCAGCCTCCAAATCTATTTCCTCTCCTCTTCCCACCACTACTTGCCCTTAAGAGCACATCATTCTATTAATGAACACAGTCATAGTTGAAGTTATAATATTATTAACAGATAAAAAGAAGGTTCTTATGCCAGCAGACATGGAGGCACCTGTAGAAAAGAAACCATCCATCTAAGATGCAAGAATGAGATACAGGTTTTATTGAGAAAGAAAACTGTGGTGAGGCTTCATGTTGATCCCTAATTTGTTCACATCTCACTATAGCCTCACTCCTGGGCTGTCCTTCTCACACTGGTTTGTCTGGGTTGTGTGACTTGCTGTGGCCAACGGGATGTCTCCATACAAACAGAAACCTGATGAGTACTTGTACACTAGGGTCTTTCTGCTTATGCTGCTCTTGGGAACCCTGCAAGTACCTTGTGAAAGGTCCCAGGCTAGCCTGCAGATAACTGCTGACCCATCAGGGATTCCAGCAGAAATTAAAGGAGATTAAAGGACCAGCATGATCACTTAGCAGGCCCTCAGGGACCTAAACTAAGTGAATCTTTATTGTCTTAAACCATTAGATCTTGGGATGTTACTGAAAATAGCGAAAGTTAACTATTAATAATACAGAAAGCCAGATCATAAAGTGAATTTTAATGTGTATTGGAGTCATGCATCTATATTCAGAATTTTTCATTTGCCAGACACTGTGCAAAATACTATAAAACAAGACAAACAACCGTCTTTCCTTCCATTTGTTCTGGAAAACAATGTTACTAGCTATTACACGAAAGGATTGTAAATATTATGAAAAGAAGAGACTAGAATACAGAGATAGGGCACCTGACCCCAGCCTAGGAATGTGCAACAAAGCTTCAAAGCCAGAGCGCGAGGATGCGTTGATGTTATTTAGGTGAAAGGGGGCAGAGGTAAGGGGTGCAGAGCGGGGCCAGGTGGAGCTCCAGACATAATGAATAACACACATAAAAGCCTGGAGGTGAGAATGAGGATCATCTGCTGGAAGAAATAAAAAGAGTTCAGAGCCAGGTCTTGAACTAGCTTTCTGTTGTCACATCTTTTATGACCTTCCACTGAGCCTCACTCCAGGAAGTTTCTGCTCCATTTATCAAGGTCTGGAAAACTTGCTTAAGTTTTTCTTGGGGTCTATGTGGGCAATGGAAAAGAGATTGTTAGAGATATGTAGCCAAGTGAATGCAGCTTATTTGTTGGGAGATTTGTAACACACTTTAGATTAGTGGCAAGCCCTAGGGTATCATATATCCAGGTTTGAGGGTCCAAGCCCGTCCAATGGCAATTGTAGAGGGAAATGTGATGCAGAAGTACACAAATGTCAGATGTGCTCCCTGGTG
Organism: Rhinopithecus roxellana; assembly: GCF_007565055.1. Taxonomy (NCBI): domain Eukaryota; kingdom Metazoa; phylum Chordata; class Mammalia; order Primates; family Cercopithecidae; genus Rhinopithecus; species Rhinopithecus roxellana. The sequence goes on along the minus strand of NC_044568.1, from coordinate 40,147,630 downwards.
CGTGTCTATCGTGAATAAGCACTGAAGTGTAGACAGCTGAATTGCTGTGAGTATTTCACAGTGTTATTTTAAGGATAAAGGAAGATCGTTAGGGCAGAAAGCCTTGATTGAGTCTTCAAATGCAAGGAGATATTATAGCTTTAATTTAATTGTGTCTGATGGGGCCTCATTATAATAATATTAACATGATAGGCAAAACATATTCTATTAATTTCTGGAACAGAAGTAAAGTAATAATGGAAGTGTCTCATAATACTGTCTGGATTTAGAAACGTCTGCTTCCCACCACTATTGTATCACCATTTTGGGCATTTGTTAACTAGTATAATTTGTGTGTCTTTCAAGTTCCAGGTCCCCATTGTACACTTTTCAACATTCTCGTTTATTTATAGAAGGTACCACTAAGAAAAGTTTATTTTTAATATTTGACACTCACGTTCATTTAAATGAAGCATGTGGGTTTATCTGGAACAATGGCACTCATGAAAAACTGGTTTCTTATCCAATTTCCTAATTCTGTATAGGCAATCAAACGGCAGTTCTACATACTTCTCTCACTTTGGAGGTAGAAATGCCTCTGACAGAGAGTATAAATAATAATGGTATTCATAATACCTCCTGATATTTCTTCTGTGTTTTAAAGTTTGTGAGGAAGAGTCCTATACACACTCTTTTGTGCAACTCACAGCACCCCTGTGTGTGGGCAGCACACCACTTAATATACATGCTTTTCATATATGAGGAGATGATAATTGAGAAGACAGCATAATATGGTTAAGTAGTCTAGACAACTCAGAGTCAGAAATAAAATCTAGTTGCGTATAATCTTGGGCAAGTAACCTTAAGAAACTGTGACACAGGAGTTGCATGTTAGAGGTAATTAAACTAATATTCAGGGAGGAGAGCCCAGCTTGAGTTCTTCGATCCCCCTTCCTCATGCCCCACTGCTCTATGGAAGTGTCTTTGTTGTACAGAAGACCTCACAGTATCGTATCATGCAGTCTCTCTGGAATACAGCAGTGAATTGATATGGGAATGAAAATTGGACCACAAAGACTGTGTTCTCACTGTTGAGTGTTGTCTCCTTCTTGAAATCATCAAAGAGACAGAATCTAACAAACTGGAATAACCTTTGCCTCTTGCACTTAACACTCAATGAGAAAGATCAGAAATGTGTAATCATTAGTCAGAATTTTTCATTTCAGATTCAATCATTAAGGATTTTCAAATGTCATTTACATATGGATAACTTAAGGTAGTGATTCTCAACCGGGGATGATTTGCACCACTCCTCTTCTCAACTTTGGTGATGTTTGGCAGTGTTAATGTTTGATGCCATTTCTGGATGTCACAACTGTGTGTGCAGGGGGACAGTGTTCTGGGATTAGATGCCAGAGATGCTGCTAAACAACCTACAATGCACAAAGAATGTAGGGATCCCTCTACATTCTTTGTTCTAGAGACCAAAGGGATGCTACCTTTGAAATATAGAATAGCCTCTGTCAGTGCAGGAAGAGCTTCTAAGCATATTCTTTGGTTATGCATTGCTATTTAATAGGAAAGAATTAAATTTCAAGAATAATGATTTTCACAGTATCATGCAATCTCTCTGGAATACAGCAGTGGATTGGTATGGGAATGAAAATTGGACCACAAAGGCTGGTTTTCACTGTTGAGTATTGTCTCTAATACTTTCTTCTTTGTTGCCCCCGCAACAAAGAATTTTCCAGCCCTCAACGTTAATAGTGCTGAAGTCTAGAAAGGTTTCTTTAGGGATTTTTAAAAGTAACATTTATTATACTATCTAAAAACAAAGATACACATACTAATTGTAGAACATATGAGGGAAAATAAAATAAGATTACAAAACAGAAAATGAAAATCATTCATAATTCCATGCCCAGAGGTAACCTCTGTTAATAGTTTTTCTATCTTACCACCCCCTCTCATGTTTAATTACATGTTTTAAAAAGGGGATTGTTGTATGCATATTTGGTTACCTATTTTGCAACTTGCTGCTTTACTATACCTTAAACACCATGAAGTATCACTAAATAGTTTCTGCAAAAATCACTTGGAGTATGGTGTTACAATTTGCAAATTTACACAGATAATTCAGCCACTCTACCATGGTTGGATGTTTGGTTATTTCCAAATAAATGATACTATTATGAAGATTTCTGAAGTTACATCCATCATAATACTAAATATGATTTTCTTAGGATAAAATTCAATGCCCAAAGTGTATTCAGTTTTTTTTCTTCATTTATGATTTGAATTTTCACAGTGTATACTAAGAAAGTGTTCATCAAGGTTTCTTTCCGCCAGCAGCATATAAAAGCTCCTATTTCTCACCTCCTTGCCAACTTGAATAAGACAGTGTCTTAAGGTGAAAATCATTATTCTTGAAATTTAATTCTTGCCTATTAAATAGCAATGCATAACCAAAGAATATGCTTAGAAGCTCTTCCTGCACTGGCAGAGGCTATTCGATATTTCAAAGGTAGCATCCCTTTTGTCCCTAGAGGACCTCCCTTAAAGAAATTATTGATTTGTATCATCAAAAACCAAGTATTCAAGAAGAAGACTCAGACTCTGGCTAAAAGCAAAGCATGTGGCTTTCCCAGGAGTCCCATCTGTAAAAGGATCATTGATTTTTGACCTTTTGGGATGTTTCGTCTCTCTCTCTCTCCTTTTTAAAAATTCTCCCAGTGTTTAACAACCCCATCAAAAAGTGGGGAAAGGATATGAACAGACATTTCTCAAAAGAAGATATTCATACAGCCAACAGACACATGAAAAAATGCTCATCATCACTCGCCATCAGAGAAATGCAAATCAAAACCACAATGAGATACCATCTCACACCAGTTAGAATGGCAATCATTAAGAAGTCAGGAAACAACAGGTGTTGGAGAGGATGTGGAGAAATAGGAACACTTTTACACTGTTGGTGGGATTGTAAACTAGTTCAACCATTATGGAAAACAGTATGGCAATTCCTCAAGGATCTAGAACTAGATGTACCATATGACCCAGCCATCCCACTACTGGGTATATACCCAAAGGATTATAAATTATTCTACTACAAAGACACATGCACACGTATGTTTATTGCGGCACTATTCACAATAGCAAAGACTTGGAATCAACCCAAATGTCCATCTGTGACAGACTGGATTAAGAAAATGTGGCACATATACACCATGGAATACTATGCAGCCATAAAAAAGGATGAGTTTGCGTCGTTTGTAGGGACATGGATGCAGCTGGAAACCATCATTCTTAGCAAACTATCACAAGAAGAGAAAACCAAACACCGCATGTTCTCACTCATAGGTGGGAACTGAACAATGAGATCACTTGGACTCGGGAAGGGGAACATCACGCACTGGGGCCTATTATGGGGAGGGGGGAGGAGGGAGGGAGTGCATTGGGGAGTTATACGTGATATAAATGATGAATTGATGGGTGCTGACGAGTTGATGGGTGCAGCACACCAACATGGCAGAAGTTTACATATGTAACAAACCTGCACGTTATGCACATGTACCCTAGAACTTAAAATATAATAATAAAAAAAAATAAAATAAAAAAATAAAATAAAATAAAATAAAAAAGAAAAAAAAATTCTCCCAGTGTTTTATTATGTGCATGGATAACATGAGGAGGATGAGAGTAAAACTGAGGGATAAATGACACAGTTTCCCTGGTTTGTGATTGGTGCACACCAAGCACCTCCAGGGATATTAAACTTTAAACATTTCAAACAATCAAATAAAAATCAATGTATCTAGACAGATGTCCTTCTCTACTAATCAGTACAGGTACTTTGTTTCTGTTTGATTTTATTAAAACTTTCCAAATAAGTAAGGACAAGCTTTCTGGAGGCAATTAATTAATACAGCCTCTGTATTCATATAAAGATCTTTATCTCAAAAGTGTTAGATATAGCCCACAAATTGCAATCTAATTTGTGTATAAGATTTTAATGATCCAGGTCTAGATCTTCAAAAGTTGCTTTAAGCTTTTCTTTTCTAAATTTACTTTGACAATTTTGGGGGCGATAGAAAACGATATACTTTGCATGATAAATTTCGTATTCTAGGCACCTTACATAATAGATAAAAATCTCACATTGATTTTAACTAAAGACTGTAAAAATGTCACTTTCTAGACCTGTAAGTGTCAGAAAGCTAAATGCTTTTCCCTCTATACTGATACAAGATGTATTCATCAGTTTTTGATGTATAACAGCTGACCTCAAGATCTCAGTAGCTTATAGCACAAACATGTATTTTATTGTGCAAGAATCTACATGTCTCATGATGCTCTGCTGGCCGTGCTCCAGGTTGCTTGCTGGGTCACGATCTAGTCTACCTATTTGTTCATTCACCTTGGATCTGCAGCCACTTGAGACATATTCTCCTCAGGACAGATGGCAAAAGTGTGAGAGGCCAAGCCAAACACACAGCTCATTTAAAGCCTCTGCACCTGTCATGTCTCCTAACAGTCCTTGTCCCAAAACAGGTCAAGTGACCAAGACTAACCTCAATGGGAAATATGCTTTGACTCCTCCATGGAGGGTTCTGCAGAGGCACAGTGTGTAAATTACTTGCTTAGTAATTTAATCCACACCTAGTGCTGTACTGTGCTGTCTTCATTTAGTTTAAATTGGTTTCTATTTTAAACAATCATAATCTGTTCATATGGCTGTTCTTGTGTCCCAATTGAACAGTGATATTCTCAAAGAAGAAAATGTAGTTTCTTCTTAGTGCCAACCACAAGCATAGCATTTGTAGAGGAAATCTGTGAACTCAACAATAGTTTAAGAAATAAATTTAGGGGGGTGGTTCCAAGATGGCCGAATAGGAACAGCTGCAGGCTACAGCTCCCAGCGTGAGCGACACAGAAGACAGGTGATTTCTGCATTTCCAACTCAGGTATCAGGTTCATCTTACTGGGGCATGTCAGAGAGTGGGTGCAGGACAGTGGGTGCAGCCCACGGAGCGAGAGCTGAAGCAGGGCAAGGCATCGCCTCACCCAGGAAGTGCAAGGGGAAAGGGAATTCCCTTTCCTAGCCAAGGCAAACTGTGACACACAGCACCTGGAAAATCGGGTCACTCCCACCCTAATACTGTGCTTTTCCAAGGGTCTTAGCAAAAGGCACACCAGGAGATTATATCCTGCGCCTGCCTTGGAGGGTCCCACGCCCATGGAGCCTCCCTCATTGCTAGCACAGCAGTCTGAGATCTAACTGCAAGGTGGCAGTGAGACTGGGGGAGGGGCACCCACCATTACTGAGGCTTGAGTAGGTAAACAAAGCAGGCAGGAAGCTCAAACTGTGTGTAGCCCACCACAGCTGAAGGAGGCCTGCCTGCCTCTCTAGACTCCACCTCTGGGGACAGGGCACAGCCAAACAAAAGGCAGCAGAAACCTCTGCAGATTTAAATGTCCCTGTCTGACAGCTTTGAAGAGAGTAGTGGTTCTCCTAGCACGGAGTTTGAGATCGGAGAACAGTCAGACTGCCTCCTCAAGTGGGGCCCTGACCCCTGAGTAGCCTAACTGGGAGGCACCCCCCAGTAGGGGCAGACTGACACCTCACATGGCCAGGTACCCGTCTGAGACGAAGCTTCCAGAGGAATGCTCAGGCAGCAACATTTGCTGCTCAGCAATATTCACTCTTCTGCAGCCTCCGCTGCTGATACCTAGGCGAACAGGGTCTGGAGTGGACCTCAAGCAAACTCCAACAGACCTGCAGCTGAGGGTCCTGACTGTTAGAAGGAAAACTAACTATCAGAAAGGACATCCACACCAAAACCCCATCTGTACATCACCATCATCAAAGATCAAAGGTAGATAAAACCACAAAGATGGGGGAAAAACAGAGCAGAAAAGCTGAAAATTCTAAAATTCTGAAAATCAGAGTGCCTCTCCTGCTTCAAAGGAATGCAGCTCTTCGCCAGTAATGGAACAAAACTGGAAGGAGAATGACTTTGACGAGTTGAGAGAAGAAGACTTCAGACGATCAAACTTCTCTGAGCTAAAGGAGGAAGTTCAAACCCATCGCAAAGAAGCTAAAAATCTTGAAAAAAGATTAGATGAATGGCCAACTAGAACAACCAATGTAGAGAAGTCCTTAAATTACCTGATAGAGCAGAAAACCATAGCACGAGAACTACGTGACAAATGCACAAGCTTCAGTAACCAACTTGATCAACTGGAAGAAAGGTTATCAGTGATTGAAGATCAAATGAATGAAATGAAGTGAGAAGAGAAGTTTAGAGAAAAAAGAGCAAAAAGAAATAAACAAAGCCTCCAAGAAATACAGGATTATGTGAAAAGACCAAATCTACGTTTCATTAGTGTACCTGAAAGTGACAAGGAGAATGGAACCAAGCTGGAAAACACTCTACAGGATATTATCCAGGAGAATTTCCCCAACCTAAAAAGGCAGGCCAACTTTCAAATTCAGGAAATACAGAGAATGCCACAAAGATACTCCTTGAGAAGAGCAACTCCAAGACACATAATTGTTAGATTCACCAAAGTTGAAATGAAGGAAAAAATGTTAAGGGTAGCCAGAGAGAAAGGTCGGGTCACCCACAAAGGGAAGCCCATCAGACTAACAGCGGATCTCTCGGTAGAAACTCTACAAGCCAGAAGAGAGTGGAGGCCAACATTCAACATTCTTAAAGAAAAGAATTTTAAACCCAGAATTTCATATCCAGCCAAACTAAGTTTCATAAGTGAAGGAGAAATAAAATCCTTTACAGACAAACAAATGCTGAGAGATTTTGTGACAACCAGGCCAGCCCTACGAGATCTCCTGAAGGAAGCACTAAACATGGAAAGGAACAACTGGTATCAGCCACTGCAAAAACATGCCAAAATGTAAAGACCATCAATGCTGGGAAGAAACTGCATCAACTAACTAGCAAAATAACCAGCTAATATCATAATGACAGGATCAGATTCAAACATAACAATATTAACCTTAAATGTAAATGGACTAAATGCTCCAATTAAAAGACACAGACTGGCAAATTGGATAAAGAGTCAAGAACCATCAGTGTGCTCTATTCAGGAGATGCAGCTCACATGCAGAGACACACATAGACTCAAAATAAAGGGATGAAGGAAGATCTACCAAGCAAGTGGAAAACAAAAAAGGCAGGGGTTGCAATCCTAGTCTCTGTTAAAACAGACTTTAAACCAACAAAGATCAAAAGAGACAAAGAAGGCCATTGCAAATGATAAAGGGATCAATTCAACAAGAAGAGCTAACTATCCTAAATATATATGCACCCAATATAGGAGCACCCAGATTCATAAAGCAAGTCCTTAGAGACTTACAAAGAGACTTAGACTCCCACGGAATAATAATGGGGGACTTTAACACCTCACTGTCAACATTAGACAGATCAATGAGACAGAAAGTTAACAAGGATATCCAGGAATTGAACTCATCTCTGCACCAAGCGGACCTAACAGACATCTACAGAACTCTCCACCCCGAATCAACAGAATATACATTCTTCTCAGCACCACATCGCACTTATTCCAAAATTGACCACATAATTGGAAGTAAAGCAGCCCTCAGCAAATGTAAAAGAACAGAAATTATAACAAACTGTCTCTCAGACCACAGTGCAATCAAACTAGACCTCAGGATTAAAAAACTCACTCAAAACCACTCAACTACATGGAAACTGAACAACCTGCTCCTGAATGACTACTGGGTACATACGAAATGAAGGCAGAAATAAAGATGTTCTTTGAAACCAATGAGAACAAAGATACAACATACCAGAATCCTTGAGACACATTTAAAGCAGTGTGTAGGGGGAAATTTATAGCACTAAATGCCCACAAGCAAAAGCAGGAAAGATCTAAAATTGACACCCTAACATCACAATTAAAAGAACTAGACAAGCAAGAGCAAACACATTCAAAAGTTTGCAGAAGGCAAGAAATAACTAAGATCAGAGCAGAACTGAAGGAAATAGAGACACACAAAAAAACCCTGTAAAAAATCAATGAATCCAGGAGCTGGTTTTTTTGAAAAGATCAACAAAATTGATAGACCACTAGCAAGACTAATAAAGAAGAAAAGAGAGAATAATCAAATAGACACAATAAAAAATGATAAAGGGGATATCACCACCGAGGCCACAGAAATACAAACTACCATCAAAGAATACTATAAACACTTCTATGCGAGTAAACTAGAAAGCCTAGAAGAAATGAATAAATTCCTGGACACATACACTCTCCCAAGACTAAACCAGGAAGAAGTTGAATCCCTGAATAGACCAATAACAGGCTCTGAACATGAGGCGATGATTGATAGCCTACCAACCAGAAAAAGTCCAGGACCAGACGGATTCACAGCTGAATTCTACCAGAAGTACAAGGAGGAGCTGGTACCCTTCTAAAACTACTCCAGTCAATACAGAAAGAGGGAATCCTCCCTAACTCATTTTATGAGGTTAACATAACCCTGATACTAAAGCCTGGCAGAGACACAACAAAAAAAGAGAATTTTAGACCAATATCCCTGATGAACATCGATGCAAAAATCCTCAATAAAATACTGGCAAACCAAATCCAGCAGCACATCAAAAAGCTTATCCACCATAATTAAGTGGACTTCATCCCTGGGATGCAAGGCTTGTTCAACATATGCAAATCAATAAACGTAATCCAGCATATAAACAGAACCAAAGACAAAAATCACATGATTGTCTCAGTAGATGCAGAAAAGGCCTTTGACAAAATTCAACAGCCTTTCATGCTAAAAACTCAATAAATTTGGTATTGATGGAACGTATCTCAAAATAATAAGAGCTATTTATGACAGACCCACAGCCAATATCATAATGAATGGTCAAAAACTGGAAACATTCCCTTTGAAAACTGCCACAAGACAGGGATGCCCTCTCTCACCACTCCTGTTCGACATAGTGTTGGAAGTTCTGGCCAGGGCAATCAGGCAGGAGAAAGAAATAAAGGGTATTCAGTTAAGAAAAGAGGAAGTCAAACTGTCTCTGTCTGCAAATGACATGATTGTATATTTAGAAAACCCCATCGTCTCAGCCCAAAATCTCCTTAAGCTGATAAGCAACTTCAGCAAAGTCTCAGGATACAAAATCAATGTGCAAAAATCACAAGCATTCTTATACACCAATAATAGACAAACAGAGAGCCAAATCATGAGTGAAGTCCCATTCACAATTGCTTCAAAGAGAATAAAATACCTAGGAATCCAACTTACAAGGGATGTGAAGGACCTCTTCAAGGAGAACTACAAACCACTGCTCAGTGAAATAAAAGAGGACACAAACAAATGGAAGAACATTCCATGCTCATGGATAGGAAGAATCAATATTGTGAAAATGGCCATACTACCCAAGGTTATATATAGATTCAATGCCATCCCCATCAAGCTACCAATGAGTTTCTTCACAGAATTGGAAAAAACTACTTTAAAGTTCATATGGAACCAAAAAAGAGCCCTCATTGCCAAGTCATTCCTAAGCCAAAAGAACAAAGCTGGAGGCATCACGCTACCTGACTTCAAACTATACCACAAAGCTACAGTAACCAAAACAGCATGGTACCAAAACAGAGATACAGACCCCTGGAACAGAACAGAGTCCTCAGAAATAATACCACACATCTACAACCATCTGATCTTTGACAAACCTGACAAAAACAAGAAATAGGGAAAGGATTCCCTATTTAATAAATGGTGCTGGGAAAACTAGCCAGCCATATATAGAAAGCTGAAACTGGATCCCTTCCTTACACCTTATACAAAAATTAATTCAAGATGGATTAGAGACTTAAATGTTAGACCTAAAACCATAAAAACCCTAGAAGAAAACCTAGGCAATACTATTCAGGACATAGGCATGGCCAAGGACTTCATGTATAAAACACCAAAAGCAATGGCAACAAAAGCCAAAATTGACAGATGGGATCTAATTAAACTAAAGAGCTTCTACACAGCAAAAGAAACTACCATCAGAGTGAACAGCCAACCTACAGAATGGGAGAAATTTTTTGCAATCTACTCATCTGACAAAGGGCCACTATCCAGAACCTACAAAGAACTCAAACAAATTTACAAGAAAAAAACAACCCCATCAAAAAGTGAGCAAAGTATATGAACAGACACTTCTCAAAAGAAGACATTCATGCAGCCAACAGACATATGAAAAAATGCTCATCATCACTGGCCATCAGAGAAATGCAAATCAAAACCACAATGAGATACCATCTCACAGCAGTTAGAATGGTGATCATTAAAAAGTCAGGAAACAACAGGTGCTGGAGAGTGTGTGGAGAAATAGGAACACTTTTACACTGTTGGTGGGACTGTAAACTAGTTCAACCATTGTGGAAGACAGTGTGGTGATTTCTCAAGGATCTAGAACTAGAAATGCCATTTGATCCAGCCATCCCATTACTGGGTATATACCCAAAGGATTATAAGTCATGCTGCTATAAAGACACATGCGAAAAAACCCTGGGGGCGGAGCAAGATGGCTGAATAGGAACAGCTCCAGTCTCCAACTCCCGGCGCGAGCGACACAGAAGACCGGTGATTTCTGCATTTTCAACTGAGGTACTGGGGTCATCCCACTGGGGAGTGCCGGACAATCGGTGCTGGTCAGCTGCTGCAGCCCGACCAGCGAGAGCTGAAGCAGGGTGAGGCATTGCCTCACCTGGGAAGCACAAGGGGGAAGGGAATCCCTTTTCCTAGCCAGGTGAACTGAGTCACACAACACCTGGAAAATTGGGTAATGCCCACCCCAATACTGCGCTTGAAGCAAATGGACACACCAGGAGATTATACCCACACCTGGCCGGGAGGGTCGCACGGCCACAGAGCCTCCCTCATTGCTAGCACAGCAGTCTGCGATCTAACCGCAAGGCAGCAACGAGGCTGGGGAGGGGGCGCCCGCCATTGCTGAGGCTTAAGTAGGTAAACAAAGCCACTGGGAAGTTCGAACTGGATGGAGCTCACAGCAGCTCAAGGAAACCTGCCTGTCTCTGTAGACTCCACCTCTGGGGACAGGGCACAGCTAAAAAACAACAGGGGAAGCAGCAGAGGCCTGTGCAGACCCGAACGACTCTGTCTGACAGCTTTGAAGAGAGCAGTGGATCTCCCAACATGGAGGTTGAGATCTGAGAAGGGATAGACTGCCTGCTCAAGTGGGTCCCTGACCCCTGAGTAGCCTAACTGGGAGACATCCCCCACTAGGGGCAGTCTGACACCCCACACCTCACAGGGTGGAGTACACCCCTGAGAGGAAGTTTCCAAAGTAAGAATCAGACAGGTACACTCGCTGTTCAGCAATATTCTATCTTCTGCAACCTCTGCTGCTGATACCCAGGCAAACAGGGTCTGGAGTGGACCTCAAGGAATCTCCAACAGACCTCCAGCTGAGGGTCCTGACTGTCAGAAGGAAAACTACCAAATAGGAAGAACACCTATACCAAAACCCCATCAGTACGTCACCATCATCAAAGACCAGAGGCAGATAAAACCACAAAGGTGGGGAAGAAGCAGGGTAGAAAAGCTGGAAATTCAAAAAATAAGAGCGCATCTCCCCCTGCAAAGGAGCGCAGCTCATCGCCAGCAACGGATCAAAGCTGGTCAGAGAATGACTTTGACGAGATGAGAGAAGAAGGCTTCAGTCCATCAAACTTCTCAGAGCTAAAGGAGGAATTACGTACCCAGCGCAAAGAAACTAAAAATCTTGAAAAAAGAGTGGAAGAATTGACAGCTAGACTAATTAATGCAGAGAAGGTCATAAATGAAATGACAGAGATGAAAACCATGACATGAGAAATACGTGCCAAATGCACAAGCTTCAGTAACCGACTCGATCAACTGGAAGAAAGAGTATCAGCGATTGAGGATCAAATGAATGAAATGAAGCGAGAAGAGAAACCAAAAGAAAAAAGAAGAAAAAGAAATGAACAAAGCCTGCAGGAAGTATGGGATTATGTAAAAAGACCAAATCTACGTCTGATTGGGGTGCCTGAAAGTGAGGGGGAAAATGGAACCAAGTTGGAAAACACTCTTCAGGATATCATCCAGGAGAACTTCCCCAGCCTAGTAGGGCAGGCCAACATTCAAATTCAGGAAATACAGAGAACGCCACAGATACTCCTCGAGAAGAGCAACTCCAAGACACATAATTGCCAGATTCACCAAAGTTGAAATGAAGGAAAAAATCTTAAGGGCAGCCAGAGAGAAAGCTCGAGTTACCCACAAAGGGAAGCCCATCAGACTAACAGCAGACCTCTCGGCAGAAACTCTACAAGCCAGAAGAGAGTGGGGGCCAATATTCAACATTCTTAAAGAAAAGAATTTTCAACCCAGAATTTCATATCCAGCCAAACTAAGTTTCATCAGTGAAGGAGAAATAAAATCCTTTACAGATAAGCAAACGCTTAGAGATTTTGTCACCACCAGGCCTGCCTTACAAGAGATCCTGAAGGAAGCCCTAAACATGGAATGGAAAAACCGGTACCAGCCATTGCAAAAACATGCCAAAATGTAAAGATCATCGAGGCTAGGAAGAAACTGCATCAACTAACGAGCAAAATAACCAGTTAATATCATAATGGCAGGATCAAGTTCACACATAACAATATTAACCTTAAATGTAAATGGACTAAATGCTCCAATTAAAAGACACAGACTGGCAAACTGGATAAAGAGTCAAGACCCATCAGTCTGCTGTATTCAGGAGACCCATCTCACATGCAGAGACATACATAGGCTCAAAATAAAGGGATGGAGGAAGATCTACCAAGCAAATGGAGAACAAAAAAAAGCAGGGGTTGCAATCCTAGTCTCTGATAAAACAGACTTGAAACCATCAAAGATCAAAAGAGACAAAGAAGGCCATTACATAATGGTAAAGGGATCAATTCAACAGGAAGAGCTAACTCTCCTAAATATATATGCACCCAATACAGGAGCACCCAGATTCATAAAGCAAGTCCTTAGAGACTTACAAAGAGACTTAGACTCCCACGGAATAATAATGGGAGACTTCAACACTCCACTGTCAACATTAGACAGATCAATGAGACAGAAAGTTAACAAGGATATCCAGGAATTGAACTCATCTCTGCACCAAGTGGACCTAATAGACATCTATAGAACTCTCCACCCCAAATCAACAGAATATACATTCTTCTCAGCACCACGTCGCACTTATTCCAAAATTGACCACATAATTGGAAGTAAAGCACTCCTCAGCAAATGTAAAAGAACAGAAATTATAACAAACTGTCTCTCAGACCACAGTGCAATCAAACTAGAACTCAGGACTAAGAAACTCACTCAAAACCACTCAACTACATGGAAACTGAACAACCTGCTCCTGAATGACTACTGGGTACATAACGAAATGAAGGCAGAAATAAAGATGTTCTTTGAAACCAATGAGAACAAAGATACAACATACCAGAATCTCTGGGACACATTTAAAGCAGTGTGTAGAGGGAAATTTATAGCACTAAATGCCCACAAGAGAAAGCAGGAAAGATCTAAAATTGACACTCTAACATCACAATTAAAAGAACTAGAGAGGCAAGAGCAAACACATTCAAAAGCTAGCAGAAGGCAAGAAATAACTAAGATCAGAGCAGAACTGAAGGAGATTGAGACACAAAAAACCCTCCAAAAAATCAATGAATCCAGGAGTTGGTTTTTTGAAAAGATCAACAAAATTGACAGACCGCTAGCAAGACTAATAAAGAACAAAAGAGAGAAGAATCAAATAGATGCAATAAAAAATGATAAAGGGGATATCACCACAGACCCCACAGAAATACAAACTACCATCAGAGAATACTATAAACACCTCTACGCAAATCAACTAGAAAATCTAGAAGAAATGGACAATTTCCTGGACACTTACACTTTTCCAAGACTAAACCAGGAAGAAGTTGAATCCCTGAATAGACCAATAGCAGGCTCTGAAATTGAGGCAATAATTAATAGCCTACCCACCAAAAAAAGTCCAGGACCAGATGGATTCACAGCTGAATTCTACCAGAGGTATAAAGAGGAGCTGGCACCATTCCTTCTGAAACTATTCCAATCAATAGAAAAAGAGGGAATCCTCCCTAACTCATTTTATGAGGCCAACATCATCCTGATACCAAAGCCTGGGAGAGACACAACAAAAAAAGAGAATTTTAGACCAATATCCCTGATGAACATCGATGCAAAAATCCTCAATACAATACTGGCAAACCGGATTCAGCAGCACATCAAAAAGCTTATCCACCATGATCAAGTGGGCTTCATCCCTGGGATGCAAGGCTGGTTCAACATTCGCAAATCAATAAACGTAATCCAGCATATAAACAGAACCAAAGAACCACATGATTATCTCAATAGATGCAGAAAAGGCTTTTGACAAAATTCAACAGCCCTTCATGCTAAAAACGCTCAATAAATTCGGTATTGATGGAACGTACCTCAAAATAATAAGAGCTATTTATGACAAACCCACAGCCAATATCATACTCAATGGGCAAAAACTAGAAAAATTCCCTTTGAAAACTGGCACAAGACAGGGATGCCCTCTCTCACCACTCCTATTCAACATAGTGTTGGAAGTTCTGGCTAGGGCAATCAGGCAAGAGAAAGAAATCAAGGGTATCCAGTTAGGAAAAGAAGAAGTCAAATTGTCCCTGTTTGCAGATGACATGATTGTATATTTAGAAAACCCCATTGTCTCAGCCCAAAATCTCCTTCAGCTGATAAGCAACTTCAGCAAAGTCTCAGGATACAAAATCAATGTGCAAAAATCACAAGCATTCTTATACACCAGTAACAGACAAACAGACAGCCAAATCATGAATGAACTTCCATTCACAATTGCTTCAAAGAGAATAAAATACCTAGGAATCCAACTTACAAGGGATGTAAAGGACCTCTTCAAGGAGAACTACAAACCACTGCTCAGTGAAATAAAAGAGGACACAAACAAATGGAAGAACATTCCATGCTCATGGATAGGAAGAATCAATATTGTGAAAATGGCCATACTACCCAAGGTTATTTATAGACTCAATGCCATCCCCATCAAGCTTCCAATGAGTTTCTTCACAGAATTGGAAAAAACTGCTTTAAAGTTCATATGGAACCAAGAAAGAGCCCGCATTGCCAAGACAATCCTAAGTCAAAAGAACAAATCTGGAGGCATCACGCTACCTGACTTCAAACTATACTACAAGGCTACAGTAACCAAAACAGCATGGTACTGGTACCAAAACAGAGATATAGACCCATGGAACAGAACAGAGTCCTCAGAAATAATACCACACATCTACAACCATCTGATCTTTGACAAACCTGAGAGAAACAAGAAATGGGGAAAGGACTCCCTATTTAATAAATGGTGCTGGGAAAATTGGCTAGCCATAAGTAGAAAGCTGAAACTGGATCGTTTCCTTACTCCTTATACGAAAATTAATTCAAGATGGATTAGAGACTTAAATATTAGACCTAATACCATAAAAACCCTAGAAGAAAACCTAGGTAGTACCATTCAGGACATAGGCATGGGCAAGGACTTCATGTCTAAAACACCAAAAGCAACGTCAGCAAAAGCCAAAATTGACAAATGGGATATGATTAAAGTGAAGAGCTTCTGCACAGCAAAAGAAACTACCATGAGAGTGAACAGGCAACCTACAGAATGG
The DNA here is from genome assembly GCF_007565055.1 of Rhinopithecus roxellana. Classification (NCBI taxonomy): domain Eukaryota; kingdom Metazoa; phylum Chordata; class Mammalia; order Primates; family Cercopithecidae; genus Rhinopithecus; species Rhinopithecus roxellana. Next base: position 40,131,883 of record NC_044568.1, on the reverse strand, counting down.
GAGAAAATTTTTGCAATCTACTCATCTGACAAAGGGCTAATATCCAGAATCTACAAAGAACTCAAACAAATTTACAGGAAAAAAACAAACAACACCATCAAAAAGTGGGGAAAGGATATGAACAGACATTTCTCAAAAGAAGACATTCATACAGTCAACAGACACATGAAAAAATGCTCATCATCACTGGCCATCAGAGAAATGCAAATCAAAACCACAATGAGATACCATCTCACACCAGTTAGAATGGCAATCAATAAAAAGTCAGGAAACAACAGGTGCTGGAGAGGATGTGGAGAAATAGGAACACTTTTACACTGTTGGTGGGATTGTAAACTAATTCAACCATTATGGAAAACAGTATGGCGATTCCTCAAGGATCTAGATCTAGATGTACCATTTGACCCAACCATCCCACTACTGGGTATATACCCAAAGGATCATAAATCATGCTGCTATAAAGACACATGCACACGTATGTTTATTGCGGCACTATTCACAATAGCAGAGACTTGGAATCAACCCAAATGTCCATCTGTGACAGACTGGATTAAGAAAATGTGGCACATATACACCATGGAATATTATGCAGCCATAAAAAAGGATGAGTTTGTGTCCTTTGTAGGGACATGGATGCAGCTGGAAATCATCATTCTTAGCAAACTATCACAAGAACAGAAAACCAAACACCACATGTTCTCACTCATAGGTGGGAACTGAACAATGAGATCACTTGGACTCGGGAAGGGGAACATCACACATTGGGGCCTATCATGGGGAGGGGGGAGGGGGGAGGGATTGCACTGGGAGTTATACCTGATATAAATGACGAATTGATGGGTGCTGGCGAGTTGATGGGTGCAGCACACCAACATGGCACAAGTATATATATGTAACAAACCTGCACGTTATACACATGTACCCTAGAACTTAAAGTATAAAAAAAAAAAAAAAAGACACATGCACATGTATGTTTACTGCAGTACTATTCACAATAGCAAAGACTTGGAACCACCCCAAATGTCCATTAATGACAGATTGGATTAAGAAAATGTGGCACATATATACCATGGAATACTATGCAGCCATAAAAAAGGATGAGTTCATGGCCTTTGTAGGGACATGGATGCAGCTGGAAACCATCATTCTCAGCAAACTATCGCAAGAACAGAAAACGAAACACCACATGTTCTCACTCATATGTGTGAATTGAACAATAAGAACAGTTGGACATAGGAAGGTGAACATCACATACCAGGGGCTGTCATGTGGTGGGGGGAGGGAGAAGGGGGGAGAGATAGCATTAGGAGATATACATAATATAAGTGACGAGTTAATGCATGCAGCACACCAACATGGCACATGTATACATATGTAACAAACTTGCGCGTTGTGCACATGTACCCTAGAACTTAAAGTTTAATAAATAAATAAATAAATAAATAAATTTAATAAATTAATTCCAGTAACACATTGACAACCCAGTCAAATGGCTGAGCGGAGAGATATTACACAACTCACTCTAAAAATGTAATACAAATATTCTCTAAAAATGAACCATTTAAAATGCCTATGTTTATGATACTATATTTATAGTCATTTCAGTGAGTCCATTTGAATCTGTTATCAATATGGCTAATGATAATGATGACAAAAACACCCAAAAGCAATTTTATAGCCACAGTCTCCTAAATTATTTTAACCCACTTTTTCCTGCGTCTTAACCTCTGTTGTGTTTGTATACAATCACTTTCAAAGAGAAATTGCAAAAATAAAGGAGGAAGTTATTAAGTAAAATGAATATTTAACAACTCCCCAAACCCTCACTGTGGCCTTTTCCTTGAGACCTAGGTGGCAGTCTTGTGATACATGAGTCCTCATGATTTTCAGGTTCTGGGTCACAAGAGTGACTCATTCGTTACTAAGACACCTGTCTGATGCACAATTCCAAATGTGAGAGGAAAATGGGAAAAGCTTATGTTGTCTTCTATTTCTTTAAATGTGTCATTAACAATATTTGGAAGAGAAAGACAGGTATCTTTTTATTACTTTGAGACTTAAAAAGGTGCATGAATGTCATACAAGTATGTACACACATAAACAACTACTTATGGTTATTTATTGGTACCAACACAAACAAAAGTTTTCTGAGAAGAAATGCCAAAAAAGGTAATAGACAGTAAATCTTTCATTGCCTCTTAAGATGTATTTATGTTCATACCTGTGAAAATTTGGGGGACAAGAGGACGTGGGTAATAGTCTCTGCTGTGCCAAACTTAAATCATCAAATATTATCAAAATCATTCAGCTCAATGAGGAAAATCATTTATAAATGGGGATCAGAGACAGTTGTAGGGATCCACAGTCTCTTTTTATAGATCATAAAAATTATGGCTTCCAGAAAGGCAGATGTAGGTTTGAATCCTAACTCCATTACACTTCGTACATTTTTAAATATCACAAAGTTACATTTTCTGAGCCTTAGTTTCTTCATCTTTAAAATGATCCCAGAGGGCTGTTGTCAGGACTTACAGATGTATAAAGCAGATAGTTTAATGTGTGGCAGCAAGCCAGGTTCCAGACAAATTGTATTCCCCAAAATGGCCACATAGAATTAAAAGAAAATTTAAAGTTAAATCAAATTGCATTTATAGTTGTAGCATTAAAACTAAGGTGGAAGTAGGACACAAACCCATGTCCGAGCACGTTTACTTCTAATAAATAAATGCAGTGATTGAGGACTCATCCTTTAACACACACACAAGTATATTATGAAAACCCAAATGAATATTTTAGGCTATGTTGTACAGCAGAAAAATTCTGAGCTTTGAAGTCAGAAATTTATCATTTACTAGGTGTGTACCTCAGACAAATTATTTAACATTCTCAAGCCTTCATTTTCTGATCGGTAATTGTAGTACATTTATGGGAAAATACTGTGTTTCAGGCACGTATTAAACCTGTCAACATGTTTATGCACTAATTTATTAATTTATCCAGCATCTTCAAGATGTTAGCCACTGTGAGAAGCCCTGAGTATAGACGCGTGAATGGTATTATCACCATTCCAACTTTCAGCCAGGTGGAGGAAACATGATTTTACCCTTTGTGGTACTTTCTCATTTTAAAATGGCATATTAATAGTAAGTGGTAAAAAGGATTCTGGGAGAGATAAAAATACAGTGAGATAGGCATTTAAATAGAGTTAAAAGTGATGTCTTCTCTAGTGAGGCTTTATTTAAATTGAGACTTGATGGATGAAATGCAACTAAGCAAACAATGTTTTGGACATGGAAGACAGTTTATTTGAAGGATAAACGAAAGCTCTAATATTCCTTAAAATGAACCTATTTAAATGTGGAAAAAATATTCTAATGTTGTGATTCTATGTAAAGCTGTTAGATTTCTAAAGACATAGGTTGAGTCTAAGCTCTGTTTCTTAACAGCCTTGAATATTTCATTAACCTTTCTGAGACTTTGTTTCCTCATTTTGATTTTCAGTAAATATTAACTTTCTTATAACCTGTGTTCCCCATTGTTCAGTCTTGGCATGTTGACATAGATAGAAGGTGATAACTTGTAAGTAAGAGAGGTGATGACGGAGAAGTCACTGAAAATCATGTATTCACTTAGTGCACATAATCACCCAGAAATTTTAGATATTTATATAACTTTACATTTTGTTCATGTTTACAATAACAAAAAAAACAGTACTGTAGTCTACTTGTAGATGAGATTAACTGATGCACATCAGTCTTATTTATTTTCCTAGACATGCAGGATGGCTACATTTCCAAGCCTCCCTTGCAGTTAGATTGGGATCATGTGGTTAGGTTCTGACAACTGCAATAGGGACATACGCATATTCCACTTGTAGGTTTGGCCATAAACTAATTTATACAATTCTCCATGCTATGTCTTTCCATTTCATGAAAATCGAGGAGGTCATATGTAATGGTGAGCAGAAAGAGTCTGAATCCCTAAGTCATAATTTGGAGAAGAGCCACCAGGAGACCTAGATTCTGCCATGTGAGCAACAAATAAACTTGAACCACTGAGATTGGGGATTGTTTATTGTAACAGCTAACATCCCATATCCTGACTAATGCACTAATCATGTCAGAGGCCATTATGGCAAAAAGACTTTGAATAAAAATTTGATACTTATGGAAGTTATTATCTCTTTTTTTCTAATCCTTTCTTTTGAAAATGGTACATTACAATCTATCTTCTTTTCTTAATTAAAAATCCGCTTTTGGGACCATCTTAAAATGAATCAGATAGGATGGGGTTTGAAAGACAAAAGCACTCATACTCCATTAGGTTGAGTTTTAGCCACAAAACGATGACTAAAATCCCAATGTATTTCTGTCTTTATTCTTTGTAAATAAATGGAAATGGCTAATGTCCCCATAAAATATGAACAAAAGGAGTCCATAATAAAGGCAAAAAATGTTCCACTACATTAGATGTATTTTGCTCAAAAGAATTAAAATGTACATACACACACAGGAGAGAGAGAGACAGAGAGACATACAAATTTCTACAACACTGACATTTCCATTGTACTGAGAAATGGCCCTTTTCTAGGAACATATGATTATTAAAAGCCTTAGGCCTAATTGGAAACCACTGGTGCAGGTTAACATGGTGGATGACCACCAAGGGGAGAGTGTAATATAGTGGAAAAGCAAAGGACATGGGGTCAGGCCTGAATTTTGCCTGTTTCTGTCTGTATCACTTAGGTAAGGCATGAGTTTCCCCATATGAAAAGACAAAATAATTATTTTTTCAGTATAGTCTTTTTTTGTTTTGTTTTGTTTTGTTTTGTTTTGTTTTAGACAGGAGTGAAGTGGCATGATCTCAGCTCACTGCAACCTCTGCCTCCCAGGCTCAAGCAATTCTCCTGCCTCAGCCTCCCTAGTAGCTGGGATTACAGATGCACATTACCATGCCTGGCTAATTTTTGTATTTTTAGCAGAGACAGGGTTTTGCCATGTTGGCCAGGCTGGTCTCAAACTCCTGGCCTCAAGTGATCTGCCTGTCTTGGCCTCCTAAAGTGCTGGGATTACAGGCATGAGACACCACACCCAGCCAGATTTTTTTTAAGTATAGTCTTGAGCATTAAATTACTAGTCTGACATTTCTCTGCTTTTTTAATTCTTACACTCTGGGTGCTGTGCTTGAAAGAGAATTACACAGTTTTGCAGATTTATGTTCTTTATCCTAAAGGCTATTCTGTACCCTAAGGATTATTCAACAGTTCTTCATAGATCTCTGGTCAGCTACCTCCCACATATCTCAAAACATCCATTACAAAACTTTAATCACTTCCTTCTGACTTTCTATTCTACTACTCTCACTTGCTGTCCTGGCCTCTTTCTACTCAGAAATGGAGACTGCATGGCCAGAACCTGCCTCCTGCCGTATCATGGACATTTCTATTTCTTCAGCTTCACCATCTACACTCAAGGAAAAAGTCCCCTCTCTCTGGACAGAGACTAATCTGCCTTCCTGTGCTCCTGAATGCATTCCTTGTGTCTCATATGTGAGCTTGCTCGGTTGTTGGTGATTCATCCTGTCCTTCTCCTTCAATCTTCCCTCTCATCTACCGCTCCTCCACAGCATATCAATGCACTGAAGTCCTCTTGTGAGGGAAAAAATAAAGGCAGAGAGGATATTTCCCCTCATTTTTGTTTTCTGTTTTGCTTTTCCAAACTCACTCCTTTCTGTCATTAGCAAGCTCCTCCTATCAACGATGGTATCAACTTCATTGCTTATTGTTCTTTTAAATCTATTGAAGGAGGACTTCTCCCTTGTCTGCAGCATTAGAGCTGCTCTGGAAAATGATCTTCTAATTGCCAACTTTAAGTTAGTCCATTCAATTCTTTTTTAAATTTAACTTCTCTGTAGCATTTGATGCTGTTGAGATTCTGTCTTGACACTGTCACTTCCTTTCCATTTCTGATATTTGGTTTATTTGTTTTCCCTCCTACCCCTTTGATCTTTTTCCTTATTTAAATAGTCTATGATATACTATCTTTTTGCTAGCATTTTAAATGCTGGCATCGGCCAATACTCTATTTGTCATCTTCTTTTATTCTCCACATTTTTCTTTTTAAAATTTTAACCATTTCCTTTAATTTCACTACAACAGATATGAAAATATTTCCTAAGTTTATGTCTCCAACTTAATATCCCTAATTCTAGACCCAATAGTCTACTCAACCTCCACACTTAGATGTCGAGCAGCCATGTCCAGCTTGAGATGTGAAAACTTCAATCTTCGCTGCTCTTCCTCTAAAAGCTGTTTCTCTTTCAACCTTGGTTGACAGCGTAACTTTGATGTTTTTTAGTTTTGTCCTTTATCTAAAGTTGCCTAAGATTCTCAAATTTCAATTTCTTCATCTATAAAATGAGAATAATGCTAGTTAATAGAATAGAATGATACAATAATGACAAGAAAACTATAATTTACTGCCTATTAGTTTTGTTCTATGTGCCAGTCACAGTCTTGATATTTTACAATGATTATTATTTATAGAAGGAGAGTAGGGAGTCTTGATATTTTACAATGATCATTATTTATAGAAGGAGAGTAGGGTGTATAAGTGGTTATTGCTTTTGCAACTAGGAGCCTGGGATTTGAAACTCATTTCTGTTTTAATTCCATTCTCACTGAAGCATGGAACTTCAGCGTCTATATCAGATGGTGCTTTTCCGGAAGAGAGGAAAGCTATTCTTCCAAGTCTGTATTCTTGGAATCTTGGACAGTTTTATTCTTCCTCTACCCTAAGCAAATCTTTACACCTATGAGATAATCCTGCATACCAAATTTGCAACCCATAGCTGGATTCTTGATTTCAATGATTAACACTTAAATAATCATCAAAATTTTAAAGACATACATAAAAACCGATATTCAGTTTTCCAAACCATAACCAGTTAGCTAATAGAATAAAAAAAGTAGAAAGCTAGGGCTCTGCTTTGGTATTGTGAGACTGAACATACCCAACTCAGGTGCAGATAGAACAGAGACCTTTTATGAACATAGGAAAGACTTATTATTTATAAACAAAAAAATACCGTTAGTATTTGCCTTTCAATATTAATTCTCCTACCAGTGATTTTCAAGTTAATCCCATTGATTTGTGAAATAACTTGGATTTCTTAATATTTTTCAGCACTTCATCACTTCCACTTGGTGAGCTAGCTCAGTAGCAGTGGGCTATATGGGCTCAGAAATCAGTGCTTCTTAAGCTCTTTGTTAGCTTTTATTTTGTTCATTTATTTAATTTTAAATTATGTGCCAAATTTAATCACTGACAAAATCTTCCCAGAAAAATTCACGAAGGCAACTTCACAAATACTTGTCAAATATCAAATATTACTTGAAGAAATAACAGGCCACCTGAAGCCCATCTGTTAACCCCTTATGAATGTACAGACCCTAGGTCAGAATTCTTTTGTGTTAAAAGATCTTGGAGGGTCTAGGAATCCAAGCTTCTCCAAATACAGGAAGCAGCCAAATTCATTAACTGCATATCCATTTATATAATTTTATAAAGTCATTTACTCATTTTTTTTCTCACTGTAACTGGTTTCCTGGGTTCCTCAAGCATTCTTAAAGTCTAACAATTATTTAGAAGGGTTTCTGTTTGGAATTAAAGAATTTTGCTGGCCAGGAGCAGTGGTGCATGCCTGTAATCCCAGCACTTTGGAAGGCTGAGGTGAGTGCATCACTTGAGGTCAGGAGTTCGAGACCAGCCTGACTAACATGGTGAAACCCTGTCTCTACTAAACACACAAAAAATGAGCCAGGCATGGTGGTGCATGCCTGTAATCTGAGCTACCTACCTGGGAGGCTGAGACAGGAGAATTGCTTGTACCTGAGAGGTGGAGGTTGCAGGGAGCCAAGATCGTGCCATTGCACTCCAGCCGGGGCAACAAGAGTGAAACTTCATCTTTAAAAAAAAAAAAAAAAAAAATTGCCAGAAGTCAATAAATTAAGCACTTCTTTTTTCTATGTCTGTCGGGAGAGATTGTATCTTTATAGTTTTCAGAGAAAATCTTTGGATCTGAAGAATTAACATTAACCATTAATAAGCAAAATAGAAAAAGAGACACATATGGTACTGTAATAGTCTATATGTTGTAGAAAAATCAAGAATATTTGTTTTTATTTATTTTATAACATGGTCATTTTCAAAGCACATTTTTGACTTGTCTAAGTGGATTATATGAAATGTTTTACATTTAGCTTCAAAGTCTTTTGCAGACGCAGTCACTAAACTGTCATTTATGGAGAAACAATTTAAGTTTTCACAAACTGCTATTGGTTGTATAAAACAAATCTTATGAGGTATTTTTCTTAATTTCAAAATGATACATATAATACATATTCTTCTTTAATGAATGTTGTTCTCATTATTTTTCTGCCTTGCATTTTCTTAATAATTTCTAATTTGATGCTTAATGATATTGAGCCAGCATTCAGAGATGCGGTGATTTTTGGGACTTGTTCTCAAATAGAAGTTTATAAAGTGAAAAGAAGACATCTCAGACACAAGTGGGAAGAGCAGGCAAAATCATAAAGATGTGAAATACCACCACATTTTATAACCCATTCCCTTACTCCGAGCACGATCAATTCATTTAAAAAATTGAGGGTTGCAACATTGGTATGTCTTATGTGTCTTTTTGTTTTGGTCATGGGTTTATCATATCTAAAGGATAAGGAAGTCCACATATAGCATCAACCATCTTTTCATCTTCGTTTTCAATCTACAATCACTAAAAACCCACCCTACATTATGTAATGATGCTGCTATCCAGCGTTTAATAAGTTCTTACTATGTCCACACATGATGTGTGATTTGCACTGTGTCAGTAAACTTGCTCAGTGACTCTATGCAGCTAGTAGATACTACGTTTTATTCAAGAGGGGAAATTAAAGCTCAGAAAGGTGACATGAAAAATCCAAGACCAAACAGCTAAGGGCAGACCTAGGATATGAATCCAGACATTATGGCTTCAGAGCAGATATCCTTATATACTGTAGCATTGTTTGTGATATAGTGGCAACTTTGAACAGGAAACATAGCAAACCTATAGCATTTTCCTCCTGTTTGAACTTGAATCATCTTCTTTTTCCTTTATCTTATTATACCTTTATTCTCCCACCCCTCTAGCCTCACCACTCCCCTCCATACAATTAGAGACCCATCTTTTGGGATTAGAGACAGATGTTCTAAATCACAGTGGGATAATTTTTTTTTTTCTTATGGGATCACTGACCTATATTTTCCTTTGCCGTAGGACTCTATTTCTGGAATTCTGATGCTTATACAAAGGGGGAAGTTCTCCCGTTGTGTTTATGAATACTTGTTCCTCTCTTTTTCTCTGTTTAGCTTTTTTCCATTGGTCTAATAGATAGAAACCCTCTTCCCCATTGCATTTTGGTACCAGTTAAATTGAAATACAAAATAACAAGCTAGATAGGGAAAATATTATATTTCCATTACTAATACAAGCTGATATTAGAAAATATAACTAATATTTCTACGAAGAATCTCTTTCAAATAGTTAAAATTTAAAACTAAGCAAACATTGCTCAGTTCCATATAACACTGGTCTGGGACAAACTGCAACCCCACGAGGGCAGAGTATAATCTACAGCTTCTGCAAGCAACTTGTACCTAGAAGGAAAAGGAAAAAGAGCAAAGGGCTTATACATACACAGTTTATCCTTCCAAACTACCAAATCAAATGTGTCCTCCTTACCCGCAAGAGAGGAACTCATTTGGTGGCAGGAAGAAAGAAGCCAGAGGAGTCCCTGACAAATGGAACAAAATGGAACAAAATGGAACAAAAGCCAGCATTCAGAGATGCGGTGATTTTTGGGACTTGTTCTCAAATAGAAGTTTATAAAGTGAAAAGAAGACATCTCAGACACAAGTGGGAAGAGCAGGCAAAATCATAAAGATGTGAAATACCACCACATTTTATAACCCATTCCCTTACTCCGAGCACGATCAATTCATTTAAAAAATTGAGGGTTGCAACATTGGTATGTCTTATGTGTCTTTTTGTTTTGGTCATGGGTTTATCATATCTAAAGGATAAGGAAGTCCACATATAGCATCAACCATCTTTTCATCTTCGTTTTCAATCTACAATCACTAAAAACCCACCCTACATTATGTAATGATGCTGCTATCCAGCGTTTAATAAGTTCTTACTATGTCCACACATGATGTGTGATTTGCACTGTTCCATTACTAATTGTATTTGTTCCATTTGACAAATGGAACAAAACTTCTGAAGTGGAGAACTGCCTTCCCATTCAACATTCGCATATTGTTAAAATAGTATAAAGATTCAATTGTGAGATGAGCCAAATAAAAGACGTGGCCAGCACCAATAGGAAGACAGTATAAAATTAGAATGAAGGCAAATGCCACCCAAAATGATCTTTTAAAGTGGAAAATGGAGGATATTTCTTTAATCTAGAGAGATTTTTCCCTTGAGATAGATAAAAGTGGCCAGTAAATTTATTATATTTCTACCATATAATCACAGTTTTTATAAGTGTTTTCTGAAATTGTATAACCTGACCAAAACATCTCAGGTCAGAAGAGTATTGAAAATGATTCTTCGGATGCTTTGGTTTAATGTTTGAAAGATGATAGGATTATGATTTGTCCTAAACTGCTCAGCAGAGCACACATTTTAAGAGCAAAGCACATCATAAAAAAAAGTGTCTGTTTCTTTTGTCAATTGCTATGATCCCAAAAAGAGCTGTTGAAAATTGAAGAATAAGAGAACAGACCTCTTCTTTTGTTGTAGGAGAAAGTTTTAAAAAAAAGTTAGGAGGGGAATAATAGCTGAAAGTTGAGATTTGGCAGACAGTATGATGTGATCTGATTTTCAATCAATCCTGAAACTGAGAATTTAAACACCTCCGTCTGATATCAAATAGAAACGACCCATCGGTCATGCGGTCAGTATTTCTGAGCTCAGGATGTCTTGCAATAGAAGATTTTCTGCTTTATTTTATTCTTTCCCCAGCTCTAGCACATTCCCCAACTCCCTCACCTGCTTTTAGTCCAAGCCGATAGCTTGATGAGACAGAGCTGCATAGTAGAAATAGTGTTAGGATAAAATAGAATGCTCTTGAATATCAACATGTTAGGTTCCACAATTATAGGAGAACTATCTCTGAGCTTCCAATCCATGTGTAATTGAATGATAATACTATGTTGCTGCTTTCCAATGAAGTATTTTTAATCTATACTCTGGATAATCCATTAGAGCAGGCGTGTGCTTCTTGTCACCCGGTGTGTCTTAGAAAAACGGCACCGTGGCATGGCACATAATAAAAGGTCAATTAAGTTTTTAGGACAGGTGCGGTGGCTCACACCTGTAATCCCAGCACTTTGGGAGTTTGAGGGGGGCGGATCACTTGAGGTCAGAAGTTCGAGATCACCGTGGCCAACATGGTTGAAACCTCGTCTCTACCAAAAAGTACGAAAATCAGCCAGGCTTGATAGTGTGCACTTAGAGGTGCAGCTACTCGGGAGGCTGAGGCACAAGAATTGCTTGAACCTGGGAAGCAGAGGCTGCAGTCAGCCGAGACTGGGCCATTGCACTCCAGCCTGGGTGACAGAGTGAAACCCTGTCTCAAAAAAAGAAAAAAAAAAATCAATTAATTTTTAAATTGAATTATATTAAATTGAGCAGTGAGAATGAAATATGAACATATAAATAGAACCTGAGTCACACACAACATAACACTTGTTTCCCGAGTGTTGAATTCTGTCGTTTTTGTTTCAGGAACCTACATGGAGGATACTTGTGTAGAAAATGGCATGAGATGTTTAAAGGAATAGAGACGTGTGTCATACTTTTTTTAAATTTTTGCGTTCATAAATCTGAGAAGACAGGAAACCAGCAAAATTTATCCTTTTTCTGAGTTTAAGGACTTTGGGTAGATTGAAAACTGTTTAAAAAAAAAAGTAGGAATTTATCTCACTCATCACACACACTTATTTTTGTTCCAACAGGTGTATGATAACTTCTTCCATTTATAAAGATTTTTAAATTAAAAAATATATATATTTGCACAAAACCTTGTTGCATAAAGCGCTAATTAAAAAAATTAAATAGTAGGCCAAATAAATATATTATGGTGGATAAAAGCTCAGATTTTGGAGTTCTTACAGCTGAGGTTTAGTTTAATCACCTGTGGGACCTTGGAAAAATTACTTAAGTTCTCTGAGCCTCATTGTCCTCATTTTATAGATTGGGAATCAAATCGTATCTGCCTCATATTGCTGTTGTGAAGCTAAGACACCACATGTAAAGTACTCTTTGCAGTGGTAGATAGAAAATGTTAGTTAATTTTGGCTTTTGTTTTTATAAGAGAACACCTGTTTTGTCCCAGGCATTATAATAGGCAGATAATATCACTTATAAACATAATTAGAAACTGAAGGTGAGAAAAATATGACTTGTTTGAGGTCACAAGACTAGTTAGTGTAAAGCAAAGACTAACATCCCTGATCTTTTGGGCATTAGCACACTTTTCTTTCTTTCTTTCTTTCTTTCTTTCTTTTTTTTTTACTTTAAGTTCTGGGATACATGTGCTGAACATGCAGGTTTGTTACATAGGTATACATGTGCCAGGTGGTTCACTGCACCTATCAACCCGTCATCTAGGTTTTAAGCCCTGCATGCATTAGGTATTTCTCCTGCTATGCCTTTCTTTTCCCCCCACCCCCTGACAGGCCCCAGTGCGTGATGTTCCCCTCCCTGTGCCCATGTGTTCTCAGTGTTCAACTCCCACTTATGAGTGAGAACATGCGGTGTTTGGTTTTCTGTTTCTGTGTCAGTTTGCTGAGGATGATGGTGTCCAGCTTTATCCATGTTCCTGCAGAGGACATGAACTCATTCTTTTTTATGGATGCATAGTGTTCCATGGTGTATATGTCCACTAGCACACTTTTCAAGATGAAAGAAATCCAAGAGGGTATGTTGTTCAATAGTACAGCAGTTTGGTACCGCAATTATGGACTACGTTAAAAGTGATCAATGGAAGATAAGACTCTTCCTCCCCACCTTCCCCTACACCCATCCCATACACACATTTTAACTTTGAAAAGTTTAAAATTGTGTGCCTTGTTGTAGGTGTTAATGATGACATTGGCCACAGGGGGGCTGATCAGGTGGGAGAACCTCACAAGGCCTCCCTTCCTTCCGGGGTCCACATAAACACATGGAACCAGAGTCCCAGGTATTATCATAGCAAGTCTGATCGTCCAGAGTATAGCTTCACTCATGGCATCAAGTCTGTAAGGTAGAAATTAACATCCCCATCTTATAGATGAGCAAACTATGGCACAGTATGACTAGACAACTTGCTTAAGACCACAAAACTAGTAAGTAGTAGAGATGTTATCAATGCCAAAGTCAATCCGATGTAATTGTCCTCAAGCAGTGTGTATTATATTTCTAAGGTACTTTTGTGCAAATATGCTACTATATAGATATATTAAATTATAAGATTCATTAATCTGGGATGTGCACATGTCAGAACAATGCTAGCTGGTAAATGTTTAAATTATCCCAAGGCTACAGAAAAAAATCTTCAAACATTTTGCAGCCTCTAAACTGTGAAATGGCATAGTAGAATAGAAATTTTAGGACTGGATAAGTTCTGGATGGTATTGAAGTTAAAAGATTTTGTTATAATCAGTCAAGTATTAGAATGCCTTGACTTGAATGAGTGATTAACTATCAACAAATAGTCTGTGACTATTATACCAGTAGAGACTGTATATAGTTTTCAAGTTTTAAACACATTTCTGGTGCCTGATAACCATTATACTGCTTCTTTGGAATAGGGTTTTTTTTTGTTTTTTTTTTTTTGTACTAATAATCATGGTGTTTTTGCCTCATTCATTTTAGAATGATATTTTATTTTAATATTTAGGATCAGAATTATTTATAAAATCATATGTGTTGTGTGGTCTGATCCTGTTTCCAACAACCTCACAATATACTTGAACACTAATAACCAGAAAAAAAGACCCTACATACCTGTAACTAACTAAAAAGCCTGAGAGTTATCTCACTGGTGGGCAGGCTGGAAACCAAGCTTGATACAACCTTTGTACTTTTATGTACTTTGTTTTCTCGATCATATAAAAGAAGGGAATGTCAGATCTGTGTCATAGCGTTCCCCTCTTAAACACCTTGGAATACCTGTTACAGAGGTTCCTTATGTTTCAGTTCAATCCTTTCTCTAGATCATACAGAAATAAAAATGTAAAGAAGTCAAACACAAAATGAGAATAGTAAATCGACAGGAAAGTGCTCAGAAACCACGAGGCCAAATCTACCATAGGAACTCTTTGGTCTTTTAGGCAGGACACAGTTTTGAAGTTCAAGGGCAAAGTCCTTGTGTTAAAAGGTGAATATTTTCAGAGTTAAAAGCGATGATCTTTTATATGTTTTTTTAAAAAATGTCTCTGCAAAGCCCCAAAGACCCAGAAAAGAAATAAAGGGGTACTTTATTCCCCCCTCATTTCTCATTTTGTTTTTCTTTGTTAATAAGGAAGTGGAGCTATAGTTGAGGTTATGACTGTGACCTCTTTGTAGTGTCCCATTAGAGAACAGGCCCCATTTTCAGGGAGCAGTTGTGCTGACATAAGAACAAATGCTCATTCTAAGATGTAGCCTGAACTGGCCAGCTCAGAACTGAGAATGTCTGTGTCACATCTTTGGAACAACGAAAGTGGAACTATGGCCAGGGTGAAGGTGGAAGTCACAGAGGAACAAACATTTATCCTTTGATAAATCCTACTGCACTGAAAGTCATCATGAGGTACTTATGAGTGATGACATTACAATTTCTTGCCCCAAGAGTACAATTGAAGCAAAAAACCTAGAAACAGAAGCTGAACTTCAGACACAGTTTTTAAAAAGAAAAATCTAAAGACATAGCAAAGATGACTGTCTGATATTCTCTTTCTCTGGCAAAATTACCCCTCAGGTAATGATTACTTGATTCTTTGGTCAAAGGGGAAATAGAAGGCTAATACAGAGGAAAAACTATTATAGGCAAAAGTGTCAGACTGGGTGGAAGAAAGGTTTGGGGAATGGAGATGAGAAATAAAATCTAGTCCAAAATGTTACTGTGCAATTAAATTAAATAAAATATATACTAATACAAAAGGAAATTTGTAACATATTCCTGAGTGTAAAACATACGTAGATCTTTTTTTGCACATGTCCGTATACATATGTACACATATTTATGGACACATACACATATAAAATTCCTTCAATGATTATAGCTGGGGAATGAGGATAGAAGATGACTCAAGGGGAAAACGTTCCTTTTAAAAAAATAGACATTGTTTTGTGTTTGAATTGTTTCAAGATTTAAAGCAACAATTTAAAAATATAACATGTGAGAAGACACTGGGGCATATTTAAAAAGGAATAAATTTTGTTCTTTCTAGGTCAACATGGGAGATAATAATTTCATCCTCTTCTCTAGTGTGTGAACTCAAATGGGGCAGGATCTGTCTTTAACAATTTGGAATTTCCAGCATTGACCACTTACTCTGGCAAGTATGGAGTCTCAATAAGTTTTTGTTGAATGAATGGCACAGTGAGTGGACAAATGAAAGGAGAGAGCTGAATAGCTAAACGGCGAAGTACGGGCTTTCCATCCACATCCTTCAGTTCACCTGTCTTTCAGAGTTACGCTGTATTCTCTGAGGACCCTCCTTGAGCAGGGAGTAAAGACCACGGCTGTTCTGGAGCAGAGGCTGTCCTGGAAGAGGAACAGGGTCATCTTTCTGCCCGTTGACAGCCCTTTGGTTGACATGTCCAGCAGCTGAAGATAGAGAGAAAAGCTGTGAAGTTGTATTTTTTTTTTTTTTTTTTTTTTTTTTTTTTTTTTTTTTTTTTTTTTTGAGATGGAGTCTCGCTCTGTTTTCCAGGCTGTAGTGCAGTGGCGCGATCTCGGCTCACTGCAAGCTCCGCCTCCTGGGTTCATGCCATTCTCCTGCCTCAGCCTCCCGAGTAGCTGGGACTACAGGCACCCACCACCACACCGGGCTAATTTTTTTGTATGTTTAGTAGCGATGGGGTTTCACTGTGTTAGCCAGGATGGTCTGGATGTCCTGACCTCTTGATCCGCCCTCCTTGGCCTCCCAAAGTGCTGGGATTACAGGCTTGAGCCACCGCGCCTGGCCTAAGTTTCTGTGATTAGCCAGAATTGGGTTCTGGTGAGCAAAACAGATAACATTTGTTTACATTAATCTCATTTATAAATTAGATAAGTCACAGATATTCTCAAACAGGTCTCAATATGTAGATCAGAAGAAGGTATAGCATATGATGCCTTTAATACAATGAAAATTATTATTAACTAATAGGAATATTTCAACATTAAGTGATAAAATGAGAGCAATTCCTCCAGAAAAAAGTAGAGTTAATTAGTATTAAATGCATGCATGGCAGCTTAGTTTGTGGTACTTTACATGAACTGGACTTAGTGTTTATTTGTTTGTTTGTCTCTTTAAATACAATGAGGAATTAGAATTGGGGGCAGAGTCATTAAAACGCATTACAGGACTGTAATTCAAACTTAACTAATTTTTAAAATCTGCGTCTTTAGCTGTGATGAGGACAAGAAAAGTAACCTCTTGTATGGAGAGGAGGCGAGCAGAGAACAAAGAATAGAATTTCCATTATTTCTTGGAGGTAGGGTTTTTACAAAGACAGATACTCTTGACCCAGCAATCCCACTACTGCGCATCTACCCAGAGGAAAAGAAGTCTTTACACGAAAAAGATACTTTCACATGCATGTTTACAGCAGCACAATTCACAATTGCAAAAATCTGGAACCAGCCCAAATGCCCATCAATCAATCAAGGAGTGGATAAATAAACTGATATATATATATGTGTGTGTGTGTGTATATGTGTATATATGTGTGTATATATGTGTGTGTATATATATGTGTGTATATATATGTATATATATGATGGAATACTACTCAGCCATAAAAAGGAATGAATTACTGGCATTCACAGCAACCAGGATGAGACTGGAGACTGTTGTTCTTAGTGAAGTAACTCAGTAATGGAAAATCAAACATCATATGTTCTCACTTATAAGTGGGAGCTAAGCTACGAGCATGCAAAGGCATAAGAATGACACAGTGGACTTTGGTAACTCAGGGGGAAAGGGTGGGAAGCAGGTAAGGGATAAAAGACTACAAATTGGGTGCACTGTGTACTGCTCAGGTGATGGGTGCACCAAAATCTCACAAATCATCACTATTACATATTCGGCCGGGCACGGTGGCTCACGCCTGTAATCCCAGAACTTTGGGAGGCCGAGGCAGGTGGATCACTTGAGGTCAGGAGTTTGAGACCAGCCTAGCCAACATGGTGAAACCCTGTCTCTACTAAAAATACAAAAATTAGCCAGGTGTGTTGGCAGGCGCCTGTAATCCCAGCTACTTGGGAGGCTGAGGCAGGAGAATTGCTGGAACCTGGGAGGTGGAGGTTGCAGTGAGCCAAGATCGCACCATTGCACTCCAGCCCCAGTGACAACAGCAAAAATCTGTCTAAAAAAAAAAAAAACTTACTCATGTAACCAACCACCACCTGTTTCCCAATAACCTATGGAAATAGAAAAAATTTTAAAAAAGGCAGATACTCTCAAACTATTCCTCATCTCCTGATAGTATTTGTGATGTGAAAACCTGTGTTTTCATCTTGCCCTTCTTTTCTATTGGTGTGTGTGTGTGTGTGTGTGTGTGTGTGTGTAATATCTACAGGTTGGCTTCTCTGGGAAGACAAGACAGAGCAAGGAGTGCAAAAAGTATATCGGGAGTAACACCTGGGGAACTTCAGAACGGATATGAGAACTGACTAAGCCCAAGGCTATTTACCACTGCCTTGCTCAGGTCTTGGCCAGGGAACGCTTGAGAAAAAAATGACCTAGGCTGTAAAGCTCACATAACCCCAGGGAAGCTAAGATCTAGAGGACATTAGCCAATCGCACTGCTTGTACCAGACAATGAGTTCTTTCTTGAAGGAAGATCTGAGCAGTGTATCTCCAGCTCTCATTTCAGTCTAATAGATTTGGACCTCCTGGTAATATTTGTTCATCAAGTTTTGAAAATATATGAAAATATATAAATGTTCTTCTCATCTTTACACAAACTTATATGATAAATGGATATGTCCAGATTCTTGAAGTGATTGTAAAATAAGTCCAGTATTTCATCTCAAAGAGTGATTTTTTTTTTTTTTTTTTTTGAGACAGAGTCTCACTCTGTCGCCCAGGCTGGAGTGCAGTAGCGTGATCTCTGCTCACTGCAAGCTTTGTCGCCTCCCGGGTTCACGTCATTCTCCTGCCTCAGCCTCCCTAGAAGCTGGGACTATAGGTGCCCGGCTGATTTTCCACCACGCCCGGCTGATTTTTTTTGTATTTTCAGTAGAGATGGGGTTTCACCGTGTTCACCAGGATGGTCTCGATCTCCTGACCTCGTGATCCGCCCGCCTCAGCCTCCCAAAATGTTGGGATTACAGACGTGAGCCACCACGCCCGGCCACAAAGAGTGATTTTTATCATTTCACCAATCTTTGGCTATTTCATGGAATTTTACATTTTTGAATTTCAGACTACAACTACTAACTCTTAAAAACGTCTTCTATAAATTTATGGGTACAAGTGTGGTATTGTTGCATTTATAGGTTGCATAGTGGTCATGTCAGGGCCTTTAGTGTATCCGTCACCCAAATAACATACATTGTACCTTTTAAGTAATTTCTCATCCATCCCCCCTTTCACCCCTCACCCTTCTGAATCTCCATTGTCTGTCATTCCATACTCTACATCCACATGTATACATTATTTAGCTCCCACTTATGAGTGAGAACATATGATATTTGTCTTTCTATGTCTGACTCACTTCACTTAAGGTAATGGCCTCCAGTGCTAACCATGTTGTGAAAGAAATACTTTTATCCTTTTTGATGACTAAATATTATTCCATTGTGTGTGTCTGTGTGTGTATGTATTCCATTTGTGTGTTTGTTTCTATTTTGTGTGTCCACATTTTCTTTAATCAATCATCCATTGATGAACACTTAGGTTGATTCCATATCTTTGCTATTATGAATAGTCCTGTGATAAACATATGAGTGCAGCTATCTTTTTATATAACAATTGTTTTTGTTGTTGAGTAGATATACAGTAGTGTGATTTCTGGATCAAATGGTTGTGCTACTTTTAGTTCTTTGAGAAATCTCCATGCTGTTTTCCATAGAAGTTGTAGTAATTTGCATTCCCACCAACAGTGTATAAGAGTTCTATTGTCTCTACATCCTCAGAAACATCTGTTATTTCGCAACTACTAACTCTTAAAATATACTTTTTTGGCTGTGAACTCTTTATAGCATTTTAATTTAAGTAATATGGCCAGAATATCTATTAGTATTTTTATTATGTTAATGAATGTAAAAATTTTGAATCCACTGTATATTTATTCAGATATGCTAGACATGATGCCAGCCATGATTTAACTCATGCTTTGGGAAGTGGAGAAGAAAATCATTTGGTTAAGTAGTTAATTTAGTTAGCTACTTTTTGTAAAGAATTTCAGATTTCAAGATAAATAATATCCGAACTGAGTGTTTAAGGAGGAGAGGATCACCAAATGAAGAAGGGGCGAGGGAGCTCCAGAAAGGTAACTTATCACATCAAAGTAGTGAGGAATAGAGCGTGTGACCCCCGTAAGGACAGGAGTGAAGTTTGCATGAAGAGATGGTGAAAAACTCACTGGATCTAGATGGTGAAGGGTCCATATGACAAGGCTGTATTAAGAAGCATTTAAGAGTATGGCTTCTAGTGTCGTAAAGAGCTGGACTCTAATCAGTGTTCTGTCATTTTCCAAATAACAATGATGACTTTGTACTGTTCCTCGATCTTCGGTTTCCTTATCTGTACAATGGGAATGGTAAAGCCTATTTTAAATATTAAACGATATAAATATAAAGTGCTTATTCTAGTGCTTGGCACATAGTCAACATTCAATGATTAGGTAATATTTAAACATCAGGCTATACATATCATTAATGTTATAATTATTTTATATTTCGGTACCATATTTCATCAATTAATAGTAATCAGTAAACATGTATATCTTCTCTTTAGATAAGACCCTCTTCCATATGGCAGGATCCTCATAACAGCCTGCAATCTGAGCAGTGGGAAGGAGGTTCAGAAATTGCTTTTACTACTGGAAGCAGATTGTATGCTACTAATTAGATATGCAGAGGGAAGCCCAGCACATGTCTCCACGGCACTCATTGCTTTAGCTTGCTTTCACAACACCTCCTAGAGGAACAGTCTTCACCTGTCTGTTTATTGTATTTCCTTTCCTATAAGTTAGTGAAAACCCTGGGGTTATAATCTTGAAATAGTTAAAAGAAATAAACAACTCAAATAAAGTCCTCAGTTTAGGCTTGTTTTCCTCTCTCTCTAATAATTAGGAATAAGTCATGCCCTCGATTTATTCTCCAACGGGAAATGTTTGTAAAACTAGCAAGACACAAGCAGCCAAACAGTAGGACAGTAGATGGCAGATTTTTGCCAATCACACGTTACTTTTCTCCCGCCCTCACCTGCTACACACCTGCCTTCAAGCTGAACCAGAATATGTGGTTATGTGTTCATTTCATGAGTGTGAGATGACTCAAAACTTCAACATGTTGATGAATAAGGACACATATAAAATAGTAGTACCTCCTAGTTTGTGGTTCCCCACTTTTAGTCAACTGACCCCTATACCCATCCCTAATACTACTTCCAGTGTGACTTTAAGAATGCCAATCTGATAATGCAGACCCCCTGCTTCAAAACCTTAAGGAGTTCACTCTTGCTTTCTAGATGAAGTTCAAATTTCTTAGCTTAGGGCTCAGGCTATTTTAGATGTAGCCTCCAACTACTACCAATCCCATCTGACATTCTTTCATGTTGCATTGTTCGCTGTGAGCTACTAGAGGCAGCACCTTTGCCTGACACTGGAGCCCCTCCTTTGTTTCCTCTAATGCTCACTGGTATTTCAAACGTAACTCTAGGGTTGTCACTTTTTCTTAAATGCTTTCCTTGACACCCTACCTGACCTGGCTACATTTGGGTTCTCTTTTCTCTGTTCCTATAGATACCTGAATAAACAGCCTTAAGAGTTATTACAGGGCCAGGCGTGGTGGCTCATGCCTGCAATCCCAGCACTTTGGGAGGCCGAGGCGGGTGGATAATGAGGTCAGGAGTCCGAGACCAGTCTGGCCAATATGGTGAAACCCTGTCTCTATTAAAAATACAAAAATAAGCTGGGCATGGTGGCAAGTGCCTGTAGTCCCAGCTACTCAAGAGGCTGAGGCTGAAGAATCGCTTGAACCCGGGAGGCGGAGGTTACAGTGAGCTGAGATCGCACCAACCTGGGTGACAAGAGTGAAACTGCATCTCAAAACAAACAAACAAAAAAGAGTAATTATAACTACCTGTTGAAATACAATGACATTCATAATTTTAGACAAGGAAAGGGAAGGGAAGGTTAAAATAAGATTAATAACAAAAATAGATATATCAGCCCTGCTAAAAAGGAAATTAAAGAAAAAGATAACATCATAATTATTTATGAATGTTTTGCAGATCCAGTGAGAATTACTGTAGGACATTCTCTTGAACATACTTGCCCAGGCTTGCTTTGTACAAATATTATGGACAAGGTAAAAACTAAGCAGAAGGTCTAGGCTATGCATGCATATATAACATAACACTAAAAGTAATAAATGATCACATTTCTTGAGTGCTCACTATGCTGGCCACTTTTCAGACATTGCTTTTGAAGCTTGTAATGAGCAGTAAAATATGCTTCCTTTATGCAGATGAGAAAACTGACACAGTGCAAACTGTGTCAGATCTTGAAGTCAGTGAGAGGAAGAACTGAGAGTAAAACTCGTGTCTACTTGATCTTAATTTCTGTAGTAGTTACAGGGGTAACATTGAAGATACCTTAGTGAATTGACAAAGGTGAGGTCGGCTGTGATGAAAACCTCCAATATGGTTTGACCAACCTGTGTTATTCAGTATAACCAAACCTAAGGGGAGAATAGGCTAACCTGATGTCCCTTTAAATGTCCTGCTTATTATATGATTCCAACAACCACTGAGAGACAATAATTCGCTGCAGGGAGTGGGGAAGGAGTCTTTGTACTAACATAATATGTTTCATTGATCTCTTCAAATTCGGGTTTTTCTATCCAACTGTGGGGAGAGATCCTTTCTCTTTAATTCTTGTATCCCTAATGTCAAATTTGGTAGATACTACATGGAAGGAAGTCGATGTTTCTTAAACGGTTTTTAATAAGTGTAGTTTATCACTCTTTTTGATAGAACCCATTGCTAAATGAAAAGTTTAGAGCTCTCTTGATAGTAGATTTCTAGATTTGAAAGAAATGTAAGAGTTAGATAATTCAATACTTCATCTTATAGGTGAGACTGAGATTGATGGGGGTAGCTGACAAAACTAAGGTCACACGGTAAATTAGTGACCAATTCACACTTACAAACACACTTCCACCTTAGCCACCATCATAGCTTCTTGCTCCTTTGCAGTTTAGTTTCCTCAGAACTGAAGAGCTCTTAGATTGATAGCATTGATATTGATGCGGGATCTTGGTGTTCAAATAGCCCACCCTGTCATGCTCAGATAACACCTTTGCATACTTCTCTGCTCATTTTAGGGTCTGGACACCAAGAAGTATAACTGGGGAAGTGTTTTTTTTTGCTTATGCCCAGGATGATGGCAGAAAGGCAGTGCATGGAGCCTGTTGTTCAGGATTCCCACTGAGAGTTGAAACAATGGGCATTGCCTGAAAAGGTTTCCTAAGATTTTTGGCTACCGCGTTTCAAACCAAAATATTGAGATGTGGCATATGGCCAATATTCATAGCCCGCTTAGCCAATGAATCTTTATAGAGCTATTACCAGAAGGATTTTCATGATTAATACCATCACAATACGAAGGAAATTTATTTGCAAAATAAACCCTTGGGCTCAGTAAACAAAAACACAAGTACATCCAGAAGCCTGAGTTACCTTTGCCAAATTCTCTATCATCAGGCAAATGCCCAAAGAAACCCTGACTCCCAGCCAACATGGGTTTCATAGAGAAATATGCAAGCTTCTGTTTTAACTTTCTTCTTCCTTTCATGACTGCCTTTTGAGAAATATTTACAGAAAAAGTTTATAGACCTGTATTCCTAAATCTATAGTATTATAGATAGAGTTCTTAGATTTTGGAAGATAGGGACACATGATCAAATTTTTAATGTAATACTCTGATTCAGTCAAGATGCCAATGTCTCTTCACATTGCTGAGACCTAGAGACACTCAGAGACAGAGGGCAATTTTCCTGGGTATAATCATGACTCTTTGAACTGAACAGCTAAAAACACTTCAGTCTATTTAGTTCTCTTCCCCAAACCACTTTTCCTTCATTGCAACAATATGTTCTTCATCTGGAGAGAGCTGGATCTTTTCAATCCATGTATAACATGGAAATTCATAAGAGAGGCTGCCCAAGATAAAGTTTAACAAACAACGGTGTACCAGAGATGGCTTATGAGAACTAATTGTTAAGTTTTCAGGAATCTTGAGAGCCAATTGCTAGCCGTGGTAGGAATATTGACAACATGGAAACTGTCAAACACAACAAATCAGGGCTTTTTATTTTGTTGAGTATCCCACTGGAAAGTGTTCACATATTAATTCATTCCTTCAAGGCTGTGTTAAAATGCTACCTCCTTTTTAAAGCTTTCTGTGACCCACCTAGGTAGTCTTAACCCCTCTCCTCTAAACTCCCAATAGTATTGTATTTTGAACTTCTTTTAGGAGAGGCATCATTTTCAACCACAAAGCATGGAAGTTCATTCCCATCCACATACTTTATATTCTTTCTGGTATATCAGTTTATTGGATATTGGATTGCTATATGATTTTTATAAAACATCCTGTAGTTAGCATGATGCCCAGCAGGTTTGGCAAGCAGAAAATACTTTGCAAATTAAGTCAATAAAACATTAGCTCACCAGTGATCCAAGACTTTACTTAGGCTCAATTATACCATTGCTGTCATTAAAATCTCGGTTGTCATTCTACCAGTGGAAGCCATGACAGCATCAGGATGTTGATATGACGTGTCATCCAAGAAAGGTGGGAGTATGTGTGAAGGGGAGGGTCTCAACCCCTGTACTTTAGCTTCTGCGGAGATAAACTCCTTATCTTTTAAAGGCTGGTCATTTGCTCTAGTTTTTTGTTTGTTTGTTTTTGTTTGTTTTCTTTTTTGAGACAGAATCTTGCTCTGTCGCACAAGCTGGAGTGCAGTGGCAAGATCTTGGCTCACTGCAACCTCTGCCTCCTGGGTTCAAGCGATTCTCCTGCCTCAGCCTCCCAAGTAGCTGGGATTACAGGTGCACGCCACCACACCTGATTAATTTTTGTATTTTTGTAGAGAAGGGGTTTCACAATGTTGGCCAGGCTGGCCTCGATCTCCTGACCTCAAGTAATCCACCCCTACTTGGCCTCCCAAAGTGCTGGGATTACAGGCGTGAGCCACCGCACCTGGACCCTATTCTTTAATTATAAAATTGCTCTCACTAGGGAAGAGGGCAGAAGAGGATATGCTGTCTTGTGCTTTCAAAACATCAATTATTTCAGGAAGTACAGAATATAATGATAGTAAACATTTTGGCAAGATAGGACAGCTGCCTGCATGTTTAAAGAAAGCAGAAGGATTCAGAGAAGAGTGAATGATTAAAATTTTGGTGAGTCATTCCTTCACTCATTCACTGAACTAACATGTTATTGGGCAAATAATACATTCTAGACTTTCTTTCAGGCACTGGGGATACAAATATAAATAAGAAATTATGCATCCCTTTGGAAATCAAAGTCTATTAGAAGAAGTTGAAGGTGGAGGAAATATATTTAGGAAGAGATTTCATCAAGATTATGGGAATATTAAAAATGGCAAATTAAGAGACCAAAAGAAAAACAGTTTTAAAGTGAAATCTGTTACTTCTAATGCAGAAATAGACAAAAAATTTTTTTTGTATAATTAGAGTTGAGACAGAGAGAGAGAAGGGGGTGGGGAGAGAGAGAGAGGGAGAGAGAGAGAACGAGAGAGAGAATGAATGTCGGTTTGAATAGATCCCTCATTCCTCTTGCCCAGATTTAGATTTCCAAAGGTATATATAGATGCTATTTATACCCAGTGGAGCCATTAGTGCTGAAGAGCTCAGCTACATGGCTAGTCATTAGGAGGAGGCAATGAGGAAACCTATTTCCCTGAGGTCTTCACCCTACTTCACTCCCACAACTTCAGTCGGCCCAGTTGTGCCATGGAGACAGCTACAGCAATTCCATTCCGATAGTGGCACAAGATAAATCACTGGAAACCGTTTTGCACTTGCCCAGAGACTTTCAAGAGAGAATCTCAAAGTGGATCTGGGCTGCTGTGTGCCACAAAGAGGACCAACATTTCTCTTTGGCTTTAAAGGATGTCCCATTGTGAGAATGAACTTTGGGTTTTATCTCTCCCTTTGAAATAGAATACATCAAAGTGAGACATCTAAAGGCAAAGACACAATGATCCGCAATCCAAAGCCAGGTTCAAAAACACAGAGATGAGTTGTGTTATTATGAAATTGTATTCGCTGGCTGAGATGGGGGACAAAGAAAGATGAAGTTACAAACATAAAATAGGTCTTGAAATTCCTATTAGTCTTGGGCCCCTGGGCACAAACTTTTTCAGCTAGACGGTTACTTTTTAGAAGTATGGGATCAATGGCATGGGTAGCACATGAGGCTTCCCTTTCCTCTCATTCTGAAATGTTCAGAATTATTAATGTGAGATTTATTAATGATTGGATGATGGATGAGGAAAATTAGTTTTGGAAAGTTGTTAGCATTGAGAATTTTTTCCTTTAGGAGGCCCAAGTTCATCCTATGAGGGGTGCATCAAGTGTCAGGTTTTATAAGTACAGCAGTAACTTTCCGTATGCCAACTTCTTAAAGCATATGTCTAAGTAAGGTATACCTACCTAATTGTAACTGGGCTTTAAACCTGACATTTCAGTTAAATTATATATACATCAATCATTTATTAAAGGATAATCACTTATTAAAGGATAAATGCTTTCTAGCCCAGCTGGATTTCAGTACAGAGAAAAGCATTTCAAATTCATTCATTATTTTTTTCTGCTTGTCATCTATTACCCTGTCTACTTTTTGTTATAGTAATACTGAAACAGTTTTTTTAAAATTCATTCTACATTCAACACGTATTTACTGAGTATCTACCATGGGACAGGTAAATTTTTAAAAAATGTGTGGGTACATAGTAGGCATGTAGATCGATGGGATACATGAGATGCTTCAATATAGGCGTACCATGTAAAATAAGCACATCATAGAGAATGGGGTACCCATTCCCTCAAGCATCTATCCCTTTGAGTTACGAACGATCCAACTACACTCTTCATTTTATTTATTTATTTTGAGACGGAGTCTTGCTCTGCCGCCCAGGCTAGAGTGCAGTGGCGCAATGTCGGCTCACTGCAAGCTCCCCCTCCCGGGTTCACGCCATTCTCCTGCCTCAGCCTCCCGAGTAGCTGGGACTACAGGCGCCCCGCCACCTCGCCCGGCTAATTTTTTTGTATTTTTAGTAGAGACGGGGTTTCACCGTGTTAGCCAGGATGGTCTTGATGTGACCTCGTGATCCACCCGCCTAGGCCTCCCAAAGTGCTGGGATTACAGGCGTGAGCCACTGGGCCTGGCAACTTATTTCCTTTCTTTTGGGTGGATACTCAGCAATGGGATTCCTGGATCATACGGTAGCTCAATTTTTAGGTTTTTGAGGAATCTCCAAACTGGTCTCCATAGTGGTTGTACTAATTTACAGTCCCACCAACAATGTACAAGGGTTGTCTTTTCTCCACATTCTTGACAGAATTTGTTATTGTCTGTCTTTTGGATACACTGAATAGTATATTGATCATCATCTGATGATCGATGATGTTGAACACTTTTTCATATGCCTGTTTGCCACTTGTATGTCTTCTTTTGAGAAATGTCTACTCACATTTGTTGCCCATTTTTTTATTGGATTATTAGATTTTTTCCCTACAGAGTTGTTTGAGCTCCTTATATATTTTGGTTATTAATCTCTTGTCAGATGGGTGGCTTGCAAACATTTTCTCCCATTCTGTGGGTTGTCTCTTCACTTTGTTGATTTTATCCCTTGCTGTGCAGAAGCTTTTTAACTTGATGTGATCCCACTTGTCCATTTTTGCTTTGGTTGTCTATGCTTGTGGGGTGTTGCTCAGGAAATTTTTGCCCAGAGCAACGCCCTGGAGATTTTCCACAATATTTTCTTGTAGTAGTTTCATGGTTTGAGGTCTTAGAATTAACTCTTTAATCCATTTTGACTTGATGTTTGTATATGGTGAGGGCTGGGAGTCTAGTTTCATTCTTCTGCATATGAATATCCAGTTTTCCCAGCACCATTTATTGAAGAGACTGTCTTTTTCCCAGTGTATGTTTTTGGCACTTCTGTCAAAAATGTGTTCAGTGTAGGTGTGTGAATTTATTTCTGGGTTTTCTATTCTGTTTTATTGGTCTGTGTGTCTGTTTTTATGCCAGGACCATGCTATTTTGGTTACTATAGCTCTGTAGTATAATTTGAAGTCAGGTAATGTGATTCCTTCAGCTTTGTTCTTTTTGCTTAGGATAGCTTTGGCTCCTCTGGGTCTTTTGTGATTCTATATAAATTTGGGGTAGTTTTTTTCTATATCTGTGAAGAATGTCATTGGTATTTTGATAGGGATTGCATTGAATCTGTACATTGTTTTGGATAGTATGAGCATTTTAATAATATTAACTCTTCCAATCCATTAACATGGAATATCTTTTAATTTTTTGGTGTCCTCTTTAATTTTTTTCATCAATATTTTATAGTTTTCATTATAGAAACTTCTTTGGTTAAGTTAATTCCTAGATATTTAATTTTATGTGTGGTAAATTTTTGATTTCCGGATCTGAAGAAGCACAGGAAACTTTACCACAAAACATGGCTCCTTTGTATAATGAGATTTTGAATTAAGGCCCTTAGAGATCAAAATATGCTGGAAGAGATTTTTCTTCTGGAGTTACCATTATTCTTTGTACTGGACACTGGGTAACTATTATGTCACATCACCCTGGGTAACTGGAGTAATTATTACTGTTTGTACTGGACCCTGACTCTCTAAGGCTCATCTTCCTTGTTGGTAATCAAATTCACATCTTGTAGGATTGTCTTAAAGATTAAAATATGCAAGGTCAATTATTAGGTACCTGACACATAATTATTAAATGCCTACCACAATTGTTATTATTACATGGACATGATTACTGAATAAATAACATTTTCATGGAGTTTCTGAAGAGAAACATTGTCTCTTTTTTTTTTTTCCAGCTTTCATTTCAGAATCTGGGGGAACATGTACAAGTTTGTTACCTGAGTATATTGTGTGATGCTGAGGTTTTGAATATGAAGGATCCCATCACTCAGGTACTGAGCCTAGTACCTGAAAGTTAGTTTTTCAGCTCTTGCCCTCTCCCTTCCTCCCTCCTCTCTTTAGCAGTTCCCAATTGCTATTGTTACCTTCTTCATGTCCATGAGTACCCAGTGTTTAGCTCCCATTTATAAGTGAAAACATGTGGTATTTGGTGTTCTGTTCCCATGTTAATTTGCTTAGGATAGTGACCTCCAGTTGGATCCATGTTGCTGCCAAGGACATGATTTTGTTCCTTTTTATGGCTGCACAGTATCTCATGATGCATATGTACCACATTTTCTTTATCCAATCCACCAATGATGGGCACCTAGGTTGACTTCATGTCCTTGCTATTGGGAGTAGTGCTGTGATAAACATGTGAGTACATGTGTCTTTTTGGTAGACGGTTTGTTTGAGAGTCATTGTCTTAAAGGTAAAATTATTGTGTCGTATCAGGGAAGTGAAAAAAATCTATATTTTTTATCTTTTCTCTGAGTCCGTACACTCAAGATGTGAGGATCTTCAATTTTGTTCTTACTGATTGCTTTCATTTGAAGCTGCTGGAGAGTTTACAACTCTTTCTCATCTCACATTGAGAGTGAAAAGGCATGCTTTCAGAGATGAATGAAGTCCAAGTTAAGTATGAATGAGAGAAGCTAAGGAAGTTCCCTTCTGGCACCGTTTCAGAGATTTGTAATTTTTGAAACCGTGATGATGCAAGGAACAGCATCAAAAGTCATTTCGTCCCCCTTTGTCCAGTCTAAATGCAAATTTGAACTTTTAAGGCAGTTTGTTTGCATGTTAATGCCTGTACTCTGTCACCCTGGAGATTGATCTAGATTTCCTAAATTAGGTTGGTGGCTGGCTTAAAGAAGAGGTCATTTCATGACATAGGCTCTATTTCAGAAGCACAACACTTGGAAGTGGAAATCCACAGAAGCTTCATTTTATCCCAGGGATGACAGCCTAGCCAGGGCAGGAGAGGAGGGTCAAGGGCCAGCAGCTGGTCAGAAGTAGCCTCCTGCATGTTTCCCTGAAGATGGAAAAACACAATGAAAGAAGAAAGGGTAAGAGTACACCGTGGTCTAATTAGCATTTGCTTCTTGTAGCCCTCGAAATGTCAGTCACCAGTTGGTAGCAAAATAAAGATGTAATGTTAGTGATAATGAATTAAATTGTGGCCATTTGCACTGGAATGCCATGATAATGATCTGAAATTACCATTGTATATATTCCCCTTGACAGTTCAAAATTGGACTCCAAGCTAATAGTATTTTGGATGAACTTTAAACCAATGAAAATGCTGTGAATGTATACACTCCTTTTGGCAAGCCAAGCCATGTGGATTTCAGAAAGTTAATTTACCTCTGCTATGTTCAAGCTGTTTGGTAATTGATGAACATAGCATAAAAGTTTTAATGAATAACCACAGGGACCATTTAACTTATTTACTAGGTAAAAGTGAAATGCATTTGATTACCCTCCCTAATCTGGCTTTCCAAATGAAGCCGCCCCAGAATAAATACTATCTTTTTTGTTTTATTTCTTAGTGCAATCTCTGTTGCACAAAACATCGCAGGCAAATATTTTCAGAAATTCTGAATGAAGGAGTTGCATTTTCTCCCATTAGCTGCAATTTATAGTTCTACTGCGAGCATTAGATATTGCTTAGGGAGAAGTTATGCCTATGTGCATAAGGACTGGAGGCTCTGTTGCAGTGGGGTTATGTAGCAACCTACAGAATCAGCACATATCTTCACAGCATCTGTTGTGTGAATAACTCTCCAGCAACACTCCATTATTGTGAAGCAGTTAAAATAAGAGCCACTTTTTTTTTCCTTTCTGGCCTCCCGGCGTCTAATTACACTATAGCATCCTTTCATAAGTAGAATTTTATTATGAGATAAATGCCCACATGTATCTAAGTTTCCCATTAAATTGTATTCCTTGGCATGTCTTTGTAGAGTGTTTTTAATAGCTTGGCCTACACGCAAACAAAGAAGGTTGCCTTGCAATTAGTGGCAGAGTCAAAAGACATGCTCAATCCCATTCATACCACCTCAGCAGGAGCCCTTACAGACAGGGGTGAGATTTCCAGACTTATCACCTACTAGCTGTGCCTTTTGGGGAACATTAATTCAGCTCCCTATGCCCCAGTTTCCTCATCTGGAATTATGAACTGACATTAAAAGTCTGTTATGGGGTGAAATTACATAATTTACTGTATTAGCCTGTTCTCACGCTGCTAATAAAGACGTACCTGAGACTGGGTAATTTACAAAGAAAAGAAGCTTAATTGACTCACAGTTCCACATGGCTGGGGAGTCCTCATAATCATGGCGGAAGGAGAATGAGGAGAAAAATCATGTCTTACATGGTGACAGGCAAGAGAGCTTGTGCAGGGAAACTCCCATTTATAAAACCATCAGATCTCATGAGACTTACTCACTACCATGAGAACAGCACAGGGGAAACCGCCCCCATGATTCAATTATCTCCACCTGGCCCTACCCTTGACATATGGGGATTATTACATGTTAAGTGAGATTTGGGTGGGGACACAGCTAAACCATATCAGCTTGTGAACCTGTGATCAAGCATTCAGAGCAGTGGTTGGTTCTTATCTGGAGGGCCTCCCTAAACAGATTCTGGACCCCAACCCCAGAGGTTCTGATTAGTAGGTCTGGGGTAGGATTCAAGAATTTGCATTTCTAAAAAGATCTCAAGTGATGCTCTTCCAGGAACTGCACTTTGAGAACTGCTAGCTTAGAAGATAAAAGATACTTGAGAACCAATCAAATTGAGCTGTGAGTTTTAGAAACTCTAGAAATACATATGCACATTGTTGTATAGCTGGTCAAACAGCAGAAACTAAAGCCAGACAGCCTTGATGTGATCCCGTCTCTGCCACTCATTATTTATGTGTTCTTGGGTGAGTTTTAAACTCCTTAAACATCTGTTTTCTCATCTATGAAATGGACATAGTAATAGCGTATTCCACAGTGTTTAGGCACAAAGAAGGCATCCAGATATTTCCAGCTATCATTATTAGTCTCTACTTCTACCCCATCCTATACCCTTTCTCCCCCTATCACATCCTCACTATGGTCCTGGTTTTGAAAACTGTCATGTCACATTAGAGGCACTTCTGTGTTTTGATACATACCTCAAAATGCAGCTATTCCTGAGAGTGATGACAAGGTAGGCATTACATAAATTTACATTAAGAAATAGTTATTCCAAAATACTTGGCCTCTTTACATATGGAAGCAGAAGTCCTGAAGAAATAGGTTTTGAGGATGTAACTGGATGTACTGGGCCAAAGTTATCAATTTATGGTGGTTAAACTGGCCTAATACTCCCATAAACGGTTCTTTTAGATAAACATAGACATTTACCCTTATTTGTATTTGTTGTATATGAGTCCCTTCCTCAAGAAAGGACCTTCCGGCCTCTCAGAAAAAGTACCAAAGAATTGAAACTGACCAGATCACTGAAACTCACCAGATTACTGAAACTCCCCAGATCACCAAAACTCACCAGACCACTGAAACTCACCAGACCACTAAAACTCACCAGATCACAGGGGCAGATGCCTCCTTTCTCCTCCCTAGTTCCTGTTTCCTTACAAATCACTATATAAACTCCTGGTTTTAGTCAATTAGGGAGATGGATTTGAGACTTAGCTCCCATCTCATCAGCTGTAGCACCCGGTTAAAGCCCTCTTCCTTGGCAACAGTTGTTGTCTCAGTCATTGGTTTTCTATGAGGCAAGGAGCAGGATCGATAGTGGGAATTTAGGTGGTGGAGTGATCAATGTAAATAACTGCGACTGACTCGTGTGTGCAAAAGGGCATCAAAATTCAACTTCTCCACTTTTGTGCCTTGGTCTAACCCTATTCACAAATAAGGATTCTGAAATAAAGATGGACTTGGAATAATGATGAGATATAGCTGCTCCCAACCTTTTACATGTAAATAAATTGCAATTATTAAAATAACATGTAATTGAGGAAAATAAAGAAAAGAGAGAAGAAGAAAATGAAAGCTGTTCTTGTTTTTATACTCCATGGGAAACCATGTTATGGGGCAGAATGCAGTGGCTCACGCCTGTAATTCCAGCACTTTGGGAGGCCAAGGCAGGTGGATCACTTGAAGTCAGGAGTTCGAGACCAGCTTGGCCAACATGGTGAAACCTCAACCCTACCAAAAATACAAAAATTAGCCAGATGTGGTGGTTCATGCCTATAGTCCCAGCTACTTGGGAGGCTGAGGCAGGACAATCACTTGAACCGGGGAGGCAGAGGTCACAGTGAGCTGAGATCACGTCATTGCACTCTAGCCTGGATGACAGAGCAAGACCCTGAAAATAAATAAAAATAAAAATAAAAAGAAATAAAGAAAGAAAGAAAGAAAGAAAATCATGTTAATGTTTATATTTCTTGAATTTTTCTAGGAAGACATGCAAACATAAACATATTCATTTATCAACTAATCAAAATGATAATTTTATTCATACTGCTTTTAATATGCTTTTTTCCTTATCAATAATATGGGCAGCTTTCTATATTTAAAATAACATTATTTTAATGTCTACAAAGAATTCCATTATGTGGCTATATCATAATTGACTTACCAAATCTGTGAACTGCACTGTGATTAATACCTTGTATATATATGTCAGCGGCAGCGAATCCCTATGGGTCTGCAGCAATCTCAATTCTTGCCTCCTCAGAAGAAAGAATGAGAGGGAGGGGCATAAGGCAGAGTGACAAACTGAGGCAAGTTGTAGAACAGGGTGAAAGTTTATTAAAACGCTTTAGAGCAGGAATGAAAGGAAGTAAAGTACATTTAGAAGAGTGCCAAGTGGGCGACTTGAGAGATCAAGTGAGTGGTTTGACCCTTGACTTACGGTTTTATATGTTGGCATACTTCTGAGGTCTTGCATCCCATCTACCCTGATTCTCCCCTTGAGGTGGGCTGTCTGCCTGTGCAGTGATCTGCCGGCATTTGGGAGGGGCCCCGTTGCACAGTGTGTTTACTGGAGTTGTATGCATGCTCACTTGAGGCATTCTTCCCTTACCAGTTGAATGTTCCCAGAGGAAGGTCATAGACCAGTTAAATTTGGCCATTTTGCCTCTCAATTCCCATGCTTCAGCCCACTTGCCCAACTCCTGAGAACTTACGGGGAAGCTGCTGATCACCAGTTTCAGGTTTTGTCTATCTACTGGGAGACTGCCTTTCCCTGGCTCTGGCTACCACCAATTATTATTTTAGAGAAACAGTGTAACAACTGCCTGACCATCACCTGATGGTCGCCTGACATTCTTGGTGGGGTGAGGGGAGCCCTCTCCTGCCCTGCCCATGCCTGACCTTCTGTAAAACATATATATCTTTGTAACTTTTTAAAACAAATTATGTATGATGACTTATAAAAAGTTGAATGACTCTTATACACCAGTAACAGACAAACAGAGAGCCAAATCATGAATGAACTCCCATTCACAATAGCTTCAAAGAGAATAAAATACCTAGGAATCCAACTTACAAGGGATGTAAAGGACCTCTTCAAGGAGAACTACAAACCACTGCTCAGTGAAATAAAAGATGACACAAACAAATGGAAGAACATACCATGCTCATGGATAGGAAGAATCAATATTGTGAAAATGGCCATACTGCCCGAGGTAATTTATAGATTCAATGCCATCCCTATCAAGCTACCAATGACTTTCTTCACAGAACTGGAAAAAACTGCTTTAAAGTTCATATGGAACCAAAAAAGAGCCCGCATTGCCAAGACAATCCTAAGTCAAAAGAACAAAGCTGGAGGCATCACGCTACTTGACTTCAAACTATACTACAAGGCTACAGTAACCAAAACAGCATGGTACTGGTACCAAAACAGAGATATAGACCAATGGAACAGAACAGAGTCCTCAGAAATAATACCACACATCTACAACCATCTGATCTTTGACAAACCTGACAACAACAAGAAATGGGGAAAGGATTCCCTATTTAATAAATGGTGCTGGGAAAATTGGCTAGCCATAAGTAGAAAGCTGAAACTGGAACCTTTCCTTACTCCTTATACAAAAATTAATTCAAGATGGATTAGAGACTTAAATGTTAGACCAAAAGCCATAAGAACCCTAGAAGAAAACCTAGGTAATACCATTCAGGACATAGGCATGGGCAAGGGCTTCATGTCTAAAACACCAACAGCAGCGGCAACAAAAGCCAAAATTGACAGATGGGATCTAATTAAACTAAAGAGCTTCTGCACAGCAAAAGAAACTGCCATCAGAGTGGACAGGCAACCTACAGAATGGGAGAAAATTTTTGCGATGTACTCATCTGACAAAGGGCAAATCAAATTTACAAGAAATAAACGACCCCATCAAAAAGTGGGCAAAGGATATGAACAGACATTTCTCAAAAGAAGACATTCATACAGCCAACAGACACATGAAAAAATGCTCATCATCACTGGCCATCAGAGAAATGCAAATCAAAACCACAATGAGATACTGTCTCACACCAGTTAGAATGGCAATCATTAAAAAGTCAGGAAACAACAGGTGCTGGAGAGGATGTGGAGAAATAGGAACACTTTTACACTGTTGGTGGGACTGTAAACTAGTTCAACCATTGTGGAAAACAGTGTGGCAATTCCTCAAGGATCTAGAACTAGAAATACCATTTGACCCAACCATCCCATTACTGGGTATATACCCAAAGGATTATAAATCATGCTGCTATAAAAACACATGCACACGTATGTTTATTGCAGCACTATTTACAATAGCAAAGACTTGGAATCAACCCAAATGTCCATCAGTGACAGACTGGATTAAGAAAATGTGGCACATATACACCATGGAATACTATACAGCCATAAAAAGGGATGAGTTCATGTCCTTTGTAGGGACATGGATGCAGCTGGGAACCATCATTCTCAGCAAACTATCGCAAGAACAGAAAACCAAACACCGCATGTTCTCACTCATAGGTGGGAATTGAACAGTGAGATCACTTGGACACGGGAAGGGGAACATCATACACCAGGGCCTATTGTGGGGAGGGGGGAGGAGGGGGATGGCATTGGGAGTTATACCTGATGTAAATGATGAGTTGATGGGTGCTGACAAGTTAATGGGTGCAGCACACCAACATGGCACATGTATACATATGTAACAAACCTGCATGTTTGTGCATATGTACCCTAGAACTTAAAGTATAATTAAAAAAAAGAAAAAAAAAGTTGAATGACTTATCAAATACTATGCCAATATTAGGGTTTTTGAGTAGTCAGTTGCACAGAGTAGGAGAAAAACATCGTAATATTTTTGCTAACTGCTGAAACTTAGGATTTTATATGTTGGCATACTTTAATAATTTCATACAAATGAATTCCTGAAATGAGTCAGGCCTTTGATTATAGCAATGAACAAGTACAGATTAAGTTTGTTCAACATAGTCCAAAAGTTATAACTGGGGATACAATGGGCTCGAAAAATACTTTGTTGAGATCTGCTTATGTTACCATGGCTATGCATTAGATTCACCCAGAAAGCTTTTAAAAATACAAATGCCAAGCACTCACCAGAGCTCTACTTCAGTTTATGCTGGGTTCTGAGTATCAGGTGTTTTTGAAACTCTTCAATGGATTCTAGTGAGCAGCGAGGTTTGAGAACTACTAAGCTAGGAGCCTCCTTTCTCATCGGCTACTAAGCAGCAGCCATCCTTACCATTTGGAGAATGTTGTTACGGACAGTGAGCATCACTTCAAAATTTCTGCTTCCTGCTGGTTTAACAATGATGTAGGATTTTTCTTCTCAGTCACTTCACAAGCCAGGGACCCTCAGCCAGTGACACCCTGCCTGGTCCTCACTCGGCCATGCTGGTGTGCTCTAACTCACCTGTGTTATAGCTTGTACCCACGTTTGGCAGTTCCAGAGCTCCTGTACTGAGCCTAAGAAAAATGAGGTTATGCAAGACATTGAAGGATGAAAAGGGCAGAGAAGAATTTTATTGAGGGATGAAAATAGATTTCAGTGGAGAGGGAATGGGGGACTGGTGCCCCTACCTGAAGGTAGGAAAGTTCCCCCATGTGGCTTGGTCTAGGGCCTTTTATGGACTCAGAATGGGGAGTGTGTACTGATTGGTTTGTGAGTATGCAGAAAAGGTTAAAGCGAAGACAGCACTCAAAGGTGGGCATGACAATATAGAAAACTAATTAGTAGAGGGTAGGTATATGTAAAATAGGTGAAGGGTGGGGACCAATTAGAGAAAAGCATTCCAAATAGGAAGACAAGTTCTCAATCCAGTTCCAGGATTTAACCTGTAGCTTGGCTATCAGGCTCCAAACTGTCTTCAGCTTGGAGGTGCGGTTTTACCAGGGGCTTTCCTCATCTGCCAAGGCATTTGGCTGCCTCCTGTCGCTATCATCAAGACCTTGCCCACAAACTCACAGTCCAACTAAACTTCAGTCAGGATTTGTGTCCAATTCTCAACCTACCTGGGGAATGTTTTGTAATTCTGAGGCAGGACTTAATAGCTTTATTTTCATTGTTTTGCAGAGTTAGTGAAGGTTTTTTTGCATTTGAGATGAAAGTGAAGACCATCAGTATTTCCTTTCCATCTGAAACTTCCTAAAATTTGAGGCATATGTGAAGGATCTCCAGTCTTTGGCTGTGGTTTAAACACACCCCCACACCCCCACCTCACACCCCTTGACTTTTATATGGTTGGGTTGTGTCAGTGTATCACTGGGAGACTAAATGTCAAACAATCCTGAGAGATTGGCAGTCTGGTTTTTACAGTGTGTGGTAAATACTTGCTTTATGCAAATCAAAATATGCTTCAAAAATACATTCCATTCATTGGAAGGACATGCAAGTCCAAAAAAAATACATTCTAGAAGAGCAAATTGCTTGGATGGAAAAGAGGATTTCTGTGAATCTCAGTAACAATGAGCCACGCAAACCTTCCTCTAGAGTTCTATGGCCAGCCGGCAGGATCCTGTCCCTGCCATTTCCTGCAGTGTACTCAGAATCCCTGGTGTGTGGATGAACCTAATGTTCCACATGTGCTACAGAATAATTGAATTTGTTTTCCCTGGATGGAGACGTTAGGCTTTGAAAAATAGTAAAATGTGCTTGTCTTGAGCAGTGTTTGGGAAAAATGTGAATTTTCTTGTTACTGTCTATTAACCCTCTCAAGAAGCTTAGAGAAAGTTTCCGGTTACAGGAGTTTTCCTGAGTTTACTCTACTATAAATGCATGTCATATACAGAAAAAAAAAATCAGCAACAACAATAAAATTTGCACTTTTCCCCTTTCCCACTGTGATTGGCTCATCGACAAGGGCTGTCCCAAGTCAATGGAAAGGGAAAGGGTGGAGGTTAGGGGAAGGTTGGGAGGACCCACCAAGGACTCAGAGAGTCAGACAGTGCCACTTGGCCACTTGGGGTAAAGCCAGTGACAGCAATAACAGTTTATCATGCTCATTAATTTGGGATTTCAAAACACAAATGAAAATTCACAACCACCCACCCCCAAGTGCATGTCTCCATCACTTAAAAAGTAAGTTCCATTTGAAAAAAAAAAAAAAAAATTGCACGTTAATGTTGTTGCCCCATCTGAATAAACCTTCCTGTCTGAATAAACCTTCCTGTCTGAATAAACCTTCCTGCCACTTGTTGGTAATATTTATTAAGAAATTGTTTTCTCGTCTCCAAATATAAAAGCATAGTCCCCCCTTATTTATACAATTGTCAAAGCCAATCTGAATTCAATGCTTTTCTATGTGCTAGACGCTGTGCTCAGCACTTTGTGTTGTATCTCATTTAATCTTACATCTGGATGTTACAGTACAGGTGTTTGTGAACGGCGGCCAGTTAAGTTCATTGACTCCTAGGTTAGCCTTGTACACTGGGATAGAAGAAAAAGAAGAATATATCCTTAACCTTAGGGTCAAATGGTGGAAGAATCTCGGATGACTTCCAGTAACCAAGTTTATTTTATGGAAAAGAGGAATAATTGCTTTTTTCTAAAAGGTGGTACTATTCAGTGACCTGGTGAAAATTCCTAGGCTTCCCCTATTCCATCTCTTTGGGGTATAAATGACTCAAATACTCATGTGTTCATTAATGAGAGGTAAGACTTCAGATATTGGGCTTGCATTGTTGGAAAGTGTTCAAACCACTATGTACTGCCCACTCAACTGTTAGTTCACTCTCAACATCTCTGATTCTCTGGTTCCATATTTGATTATGTGTGTTAGATCTTGTGTGTGTTAGATCTTATGTGTGTTAGATACAGAGCTCTATCTATGACAACTTACCTTAGGACCTTCCTGAGACATGGTCTCTGTGTCCTTTCAACTCAGAGATTTAATATGTATTTGTGTAACACTTGCTACATACCAGCACCCTGATAAGCCCTGTGGATATGAAAGTGGGAAGCAAACACCTTTGAACACAATGTGTACGTTGCATGGTAATTACTATTCTTGCTGGCCATCCCTGTGGGAGATACCAGCCAGATTTGCTTCCCTCCAAGGTCCCTGTCCATGAGATGATAAAACTGTGAGGAATTTTTATTTACATATCACTCTTCTGCCTCAACTAGAAAACATGTATTAAGTATCTTCTATGTATCAGATGTGGTTTTGGAAACCTTATATTAACTTTTCTCTGATTTAGGTTTACTGTATATATTGCCTACCAAAGAAAGAAGTAGCAATGTTAACCATCAGGGTAATAGGATGATTCATTTATGGCTGTGTGAAAGGAAAAAAAAAAAAAAAAATCAAGACCCCAAACTTACTATGCCACATGGAAAAGTCAGGCTTGGGAACTGAGTCATGCAAAACTGCCTCCCATTTTGTTCCTAAATAGATAGTGGCAAAGATGGAAGGCTATATACCTCCCCAGGGGACCTCCCTCACAAATTGCTCACAAGGAAATTCCTTGTGGGCCCATAGATCTTTACCCCAAAACAGTTCTGTTGAATTTTCACCCTGATAATGTAAATTATCTTTACAGGTACAGGACAAAGACAAGCCTAGGAGTCATCCCTCTGCTTACTGAGACAAACACATACTTGACTTCTTCCTCTACTATATGTTCATTTTATCTTACGTAAAAATGCAGATTGGGCGCTGTGGCTTATGCCTGTAATCCCAGCACATTGGGAGGCCAAGGCGGGTGGATCACTTGAGGTCAGGAGTTCGAGATCAGCTTGGCCAACATGGTGAAACCTCATCTCTACTAAAAATGCAAAATGAGCCAGACGTGGTGGCACATGCCTGTAATCCCAGCTACTCGGGAGGCTAAGGCAGGAGAATCACTTGAACCTGGGAGGTGGAGGTTGCAGTGAGCCAAGATCTCACCACTGCACTCCAGCCTGGGCAAGAAGAGCAAAACTCTTTCTTAAAAAAAAATGCAGATTCACCAGGACTGAGATGCATGCATCATTGACTCTTTCTCCACCACCTCCTATCACATGTAAAACGTGGATTCAGTGAACACTGATCAAAGCCTCAAAAGAATGCAACAGCTTGCCCCTTCTATCTACCCTCCTTTTTTTTTTTTTTTTTTTTTTAATTTCCTCTTCCCCCTATTACTCACTCTTTCCCCTTTAAATATTGAAGTCCCCAAACCCTCTTTGGAAAAAGCATGGATCACAGGTGTTCCTGGGATTTTGTGTTTTTGTTTTTGTTTTCTCCCCTGGGTGCATCCTCAATCTTGGCAAAATAAAGCTCTAGAACGATTGACAGTCACCTCAGTCATTTTCTTTGACTTAGAGCTGTAATTGTGAGAACTGGTGGAGGTAGCATTTAGATAGAGGTTCAAACACAATTCTTCTTTGGATTTTCTTACTCTCCAGTGTGTACCTAGAGCCTCATCCTTCCTTGCCACATATTTTTTTCTTAATGTCTTCCTCTCTACCCTACTCTTTAATCCTTCGCTCACAGTTGGTAAAGCACACTTGTCTTATAATTCAAAGCTCTGTGCTTGCTCTGGAAACATTTCTTGCTTCTGGCTGCATACATTTACCTTCTAGATAATGAGGTCTACTTATACTGTTTAGGAAATGTCACCAGAATAAGTAAGCATGATGTACCACATAAAAGTCAATAGGCTGAAATGGGATGACTTATTCTGTCACCATATCACTTATACAGAGCCTGGGAAAGGATATTCTGGCAGGATACTACTCCTTCTACAGGGCCTCCAGAATTTTTTTCTTGCAAGGCAGTAGAGTGACTAGGTATGCAGCAGTAGAGTCTAGGATTAACGATTATTGCCTCTGATGGAAAGATGTGTGTTATATGAGTGGTACCTGGGTGATTTCAGGGCTATGGGTCAGGAAGAATACCAGCAATGCTCTGAACTCTAGAGGAAATGATAGAATGAGAACCAAAGATGGTTGTGTCCTTAAATTTGATACCTTTGACTATTGGTTTGAAGAAGGATTTTCCTGATATTAAAATTTTTAGAAAATCGATATCTCTGTATTTTGCTCTTTAGTAAATATTGGAAACATGAAAAGGGGAAGCAAGTGGCCTGATTTGGATAATCACCTTCTCTGAGAGAGTCTGACTTGTTTCTGCAAGTGAAAATTAGCACATGGCACTTGGTGGATACTTAAAAAAAAAAAAAATTGCACCCTACACAGTAAGGAAAACTTTACTAAAAACTATTGCAATGGAGGTTAGGACTGTATTAGGGGAGAAAGATTAAACTCAACTTCTTTGAAACAAAAGACAGGAGGACTTTTAAGGGCTTTGGGTGAGCTAGTGGAAAAGTCCTGGAGCACATTAGGGGTAAGACTGACCAATGTGATCAGGCCCTCAGTGTTTGCTAATTGTTACTTATGGAAGTTAGGCTCCTACCCTTCCATAGAGGCTGGGAGACAGGGATCCTATCTTTCTTGATAATTACATTTCAAGAGGATGGGTCCAGGTTGTTGAGAAAGACTTTCCTGGGTTGTAAAACTAGCAAGAGGCTGGGAAAAGATTTACATCTCAAAAGGACGGAGAAAGAATGCACAATTACAAGTTTTCTAAAGTAAAATAAAGTTTCTTTAGTAAAAGAAAAAGGAGATGGGGGCTATAGTCAGGAAGAAGTCTATCTAAAGTTAGTCAAGCTGGGAACATTAGAGACTTCTTGGTCAATAGTCCAGATATGCTATTTCTTTTTCTTCCTTTCTTGAGGAGTCTCTTGTGTATGAAAAACAGTTCTAAGGCAACTTGGACCTGCTTCTTAATTCCTGTAGTTCAATTATGAGCAGTAAAAATTTCACTTATTATTTGATATGCCTCAAACTTGATTTCTTTATATGTACTATGGAAATCATATAGTAACATCTAACTCATAGGTTTATTATTGAAACACAGAAATGCAAGAGGGAGAAAAAATGATAACTTAAGAATTTAACATTAGAGAATAAAAGAGAAAAACAGTGCAATATTCATGTAATGGAATAACATAAAACAACTAAAATCAATGTACCAAGTTGTCATGTATCCATATGATTGTGACTATAAAAACAAAAATGTTTAATGAAAGCTTTAGATCCAAGTAGAAGTATACAGTATAAAGCTATCAATAGAGAGTACAAATATAATTCACACAATACTATTTCCTATTGGTTATGGGCACATACATATTAATAAAAGTGTATGCACTTGGGTGGAAAGGATAAACAGCTTCTTTATAATGTTGCATCTGGAAGCAAAGGAGGGAAATAAACTAGGGTGGGACTAAGGTCTCCACCCTATCTGCAGCGTTTAATTTCTTATGAAAAGGTTGTAATCAAATATGATAAAATGCCAATCTAGCATTTTAGGGGTAGATTCATAATTTTTCTCATTCTCTTTGAAATTTAAGTACTTTATCTTGGAAAAAAAGGAGAGATAGAAAAAGAAAGGAGGCCTGGCTCGGTGGCTCAGGCCTGTAATCCCAGCACTTTGGGAGGCCGGGGCGGGTGGATCACAAGGTCAGGAGATAGAAACCATCCTGGCTAACACGGTGAAACCGTGAACCCGGGAGGTGGAGGTTGCAGTGAGCTGAGATTGCGCCACTGAACTCCAGCCTGGGTGACAGAGTGAGACTCTTTCTAAAAAAAAAAAAAAAAAAAAAAAAAAAAAGAAAAAGAAAAAGAAAAAAGAAAAAGAAAGGAAGAGGGAGTCAGAACCAGAGAT
The DNA here is from genome assembly GCF_007565055.1 of Rhinopithecus roxellana. Classification (NCBI taxonomy): domain Eukaryota; kingdom Metazoa; phylum Chordata; class Mammalia; order Primates; family Cercopithecidae; genus Rhinopithecus; species Rhinopithecus roxellana. Next base: position 40,088,967 of record NC_044568.1, on the reverse strand, counting down.
TCCTCTCTCTCTCTCTCCGTAGGTCTTAGAGAGAAGTGAAGGGGAGAGAAGTTGAAAATAGATTTAACAAACAGTCCCACACGACATTATGCCTGAGGCACCTAGTACACAGAGAGACATTCAAATAGGCTGTTGGAGAGGTGCTGATTGTTTTGGCTGCCTCTGCTCTCATTTGATTGAAGCAGCACAGGTTTTAAGAGCTTCATACCCCAGCTCTGATCTGAAAATGAAGTTAGGTGTTTGAGAAACAGCTGTTAGAAACAACAGCTCGGCTCCCTCTGGAGCCTCTAGTGGGCTTCAAAGCAGCTGCTGGAAGGGAGGGAGGCAAGTGAACTATCTTGGGCATATGTGTATGTTAAGAAAAACAAAATGTCTCTCCCTACATAAAACATTGGTGCTTTCCTTAAGATGAAGAATTCAATTTTAATTTCAGCTTTCTTTCCCTTTCAAGATTTTTAACAAACAATGTAGAGCACTATCTTTCCTTATCCTCAGTGTCTTTGGATTCAAACAGCTCTGGACTTCTACCCCAGTACCAGTTGAGCCACTTCTAATTTATAGGAAATGGGACAAAGTAATTAATGTCTTTGAGCCTCAGTTTCTTCTTTTGTCAGTTAGCTTAGACCCTTATTGTGATAATGCATATAAGGAACTTGAAAAATGGTAGAACTCAGTATGAGTAAATACTTTCTACTAACATCATTCATGTACACATTCATTTTATTGGAATCTCTTTTGCTTGCTTTTTTCTTTTTGTTTTTGTTTTTTTTGTTTTTGTTTTTTTTTTTTTGAGACGGAGTCTCGCTCTGTCACCCAAGCTGGAGTGCACTGGCCAGATCTCAGCTCACTGCAAGCTCCGCCTCCTGGGTTCACGCCATTCTCCTGCCTCAGCCTCCCGAGTAGCTGGGACTACAGGCGCCCGCCACCTCGCCCGGCTAGTTTTTTGTATTTTTTAGTAGAGACGGGGTTTCACCGTGTTAGCCAGGATGGTCTCGATCTCCTGACCTTGTGATCCGCCCGCCTCGGCCTCCCAAAGTGCTGGGATTACAGGCTTGAGCCACCGCGCCCGGCCTGCTTGCTTTTTTCAATAACAGGATGATTGACTTGTCTTGGTTTGCCTGAGACTTTTAGTTTTAATACCGAAAGTCCTGTGTCCTTTTTGGGAAACTTCTCAGTCCTCAGCAAACCAGGATGGTTCATCATCCCATATTGTATTTTGCACAGGACAGAGACCTTGCCCTCAGGAAGTTAATAATCTACCTTTAATGCTTAATTCCCTCATCATTTTTGGTGTGTAAATTGTTATGACTACTTATTTTAGTATTGTTATTTCTCTATAGCCTCCCACACTAGACTACAAATTCATACACAGAAGAGAATGCATTAATTTTCTTTTAAAAATATGTATCGGCTGGGTGCAGTGGCTCACACCTGTAATCCCAGCACTTTGGGAGGCCGAGACGGGCAGATCACGAGATCAGGAGATCGAGACCATCCTGGCTAACACGGTGAAACCCCGTCTCTACTAAAAATACAAAAAATTAGCTGGGCATGGTGACGGGTGCCTGTAGTTCCAGCTACTTCGGAGGCTGAGGCAGGAGAATGGTGTGAACCCAGAAGGTGGAGCTTGCAGTGAACTCCAGCCTGGGGGACAGAGAGAGACTCCGTCTCAAAAAAAAAAAAAAAAAAAAAAAAGTAAAGAAAAAAAACCCATCAAGTTATTTATATTTGCTAGGGATTCAACAAACATATACCATATACATTAATACATGAGATCAATGGAGTCCTTTTATTCCAAGTTTTGATGTTTTTAGTCGTATCGTTGAGATATTTTAGTTTTAAAATTTTTATGTGCATTTTACACACACACAGACACACACACACACTAAAACATTGAGCTTGACTATGTCAAACATTGGTGCTTAAACTTTAGTGTGTTTAAGAATTACTTGGTGGTATTGTTAAAATATAAGTTTGGGGATCTCTATTCCTGAGATTCTAATTGGGTAATGCTGGGAGCGGGCTCAAGAATCTGTAAACATCCAAAGTGATTCTCATGCCTCAACAATGTTGGGAAAACACAAGTCTGTTCTTGTCATGGTTTATCTGTCCCTGCTAAGTCTCCTGTTGAAATTTGATCCACAATGTTTGAGGTAAAGCCTGGTGGGAGGTGTTTGGGTCATGATGGTGGATCCCTCATGAATGGCTTGGTGCTGTTCTCATGGGAATGAGGGAATTCTCATTTCATGGGAGAATTGGTTGTTGAAAAGAGCCTGGCACCTCCTCTCTCACTTGCTTCCTCTCTCACCATGTGATCTGCACACATCAGCTTCCCTTTGCCTTCCATTGTGAATGGAAGCTTCCTGAGGCCCTCATCAGAAGTAGATGTTGGTGCCATGCTTCTTGTGCAGTCTGCAGAACTGCAAGCCAAATAAACCTCTTTTCTTTATAAATTGCCCAGCCTCAGGTATTCCTTTATAACAACATAAACAGACTAAGACAGTCAGACAAACAAAGACTCTTGCCTCATTAATAGGCAACATTTTAGTTTGCTTGGTGTAGTCCTGATTTATACTTCTTGGTCCACTGAAATGATCAGTAATGCCCTCTTTCACCCTTGAGTGTCCCTGATGGATACCTAAGCAGTCGTCTTACTTATGAGCCTATGTAGGGATGCTTAATGCACCCTACAAATAGAGCTCTTCTGTTAGCTACCTCTCTGGGGACTTTTTTTTTTTTTTTTTTTTTTTTAATCTCACAGCCTCCCTTACTCATCCATCTAGTGAAGTATGCTTTCCCACTTTAAAAATCATGCATCACCTCAAAACTTATAACCCCAAGAGACTGTTTTAACCTATGTTCTATTCTCAGTGGAAGAGCAAAAGCAACTCACTTCTATTCTTAATACATTGCTTAGATTTTCATAATGGAAATATGCTAGCCTGGAGTTTCAACAGAAATGTGATTGTTACAAAAAAAATCTACTCACCCTTTTAGATGGGAATATCTTTCCTGTACAAACAGCCCCGGGAGGCCAATCCAGAAATCTTGGTGGATAATTTTATCAGAAGCTTTCATTGGAAATGCCGTAACTCAATTGTGTAGTAACAACTTCAACTAAATCCTCTAAATTACTGAAGAGACCTGATTCTTAAAGATGAGTCAGGGAAGTCTCGTTAGCCATGGGTTTTATACTTTAAAAAGGTTTCTTTGCATTTCTTAGCAAAGTAAAAATGAGTATATTAGACAAGAGGTTGTGGAGATTATGTTCCTGGTGGAGATAATGCAGTGGTTAAGATTCCAGGTTCCATATTGTTTGGATTTGAAGTCCATTAACTAACGGGATGACATATGACATAGGATATTAGTTCTCTAAGTCTTAATATTCTCTTCAATAAACTGGGGATGATACTGGTATAATAGGATGTTGTGAAAATTAAATAAAATAAGCCATATCACTGATTTTCTAGTTGCCTTTGCAACATCTCCTTGGCAATCTTTAATTCCAATCACAGCTCGAGTGGACAACTTAGACTGTCACTGATCACATTCCATCTCAAGTACTGTATACCTTCCTGTTTTTTGCCCCAGGGCTTTCTTCAAACCTTGGGAGTCTACTCAGCTCCTATGCAAGGGCAATTGTGAAGTGCAGAGGAAATAACCCTTAAGCATTGAAGGTTGGCAGCCAGTGGACACATGCCCCAGCCTCCTGTCATTTTAGAACAATTCTGAAAGTCATTTTGCATGCTTCTCAAAAGTCTGGGCAAGGTGAAGACCTTGTTGTCAAATTCAGTGATTTAGGTAAGAGATATTTTTCTTTTTTTGGAGACAAAGTCTCACTCTCTACCCAGGCTTGAGTGTAGAGGCGTGATCTCAGCTCACTGGAACCTCCTTCTCCCGGGTTCAAGCAGTTTTTGTGTCTCAGCCTTCCAAGTAGCTGAGTCTACAGGTGCCTGCCACCACACCTAGCTAATTTTTTGTATTTTTAGTAGAGACGGGATTTCACCATGTTGCCCAGGGTGGTCGCAAACTCCCAAGCTCAGGCAATCTGCCCGCCTCAACTTCCCAAGGTGCTAGGATTACAGGCGTAAGCCACTGTGCCCAGCCCAGGTAAGAGATATTTTGTTAACTTTTGCTCCTTCCCCATCTCCTTCCCCTCATTCCCTCACTACTGTTTCTAAGGATCATCTCCCAGAAAAAACACTTCCCTTCAAACCCTAGTTTAAGCCCTGTTTAAAGAAAAACCAAACCAAGCCACATAAAGCACTGAGCACAGATTTTATCGCATAGTGAGCTCCCAATGAAAGTTAGTGACTCCTACTAACAGTAATAAAAATGATATTTTTCCTTTGTGCTGCAGGGTGAGCTAGAGGTCTGTATAATTTTAAAGGGTAAAGGAACATTTCTAATTCATTTCTGAAATAGACTTGTGATAAAGTCTCTTTTTTTGTTCATCCACATCCAAACAGTTCACACACCCTCTACAATGCTCATTTTACCAAGATGGATATCTATTGTTTTTTACATTCTACCCACAGAAATGTTCTAAGAATCTTAAGTGAGTGCTTTTACTGGGTTCTTTTATCCTCTAGGCAGAAGAAAGGAAACCATGAACATTTAGGGGAGTAGTCAGTATCAAACACCTGTTAATTTTTTTTATATTTTATTGCCGCTTCTGCAGCATGAAAGAGACTGGTTTCATTACAGCTACCGGCAAATATTATTATTATTTGTTGAACATCCATTTGTTCTTGTATTTCAGAGATGTAAGCCACCATCGGCTTTTTTTGGTCTAAAGGCTATGCAGAAATTCTTGTGGGTATTCTGAAGCCAAAACCATTTTTTAAAGATCATCCTAAACATATATATTTCATCCTCAAGGGACAGGAGATTTCAAGAGGCATTTAGACCTGCTTCTTGATGAGTTATTTAGTTAAAGAAGATTCTGGGCCGGGCGCGGTGGCTCAAGCCTGTAATCCCAGCACTTTGGGAGGCCGAGGCGGGCGGATCACGAGGTCAGGAGATCGAGACCATCCTGGCTAACACGGTGAAACCCCGTCTCTACTAAAAAAATACAAAAAACTAGCCGGGCGAGGTGGCGGGCGCCTGTAGTCCCAGCTACTCGGGAGGCTGAGGCAGGAGAATGGCGTAAACCCGGGAGGTGGAGTTTGCAGTGAGCTGAGATCTGGCCACTGCACTCCAGCCTGGGTGACAGAGCGAGACTCCTTCTCAAAAAAAAAAAAAAAAAAAAAAAAAAAAAAAAAAAAAAAGAAGATTCTGGAAGTTTATGGGGCCAAAAGGAGTACATTATCACTGTGGAAGGGCTGTTTCTAACACTCTTTTCCTCTCCAAATGTTCAATTCCTAAACTTTTTCCTCATTGAAGATAACAAGTTTTGATAGGTCCTTGATGGAGTTAAAAATAGATAATCTCAGTTTGGTTTATGAAACCTTTTTTTTAAAGTTTCTTTTCCTCAAAGTAATAAGGAAAATGTGTTTTCTTTGTTGGCTTTTACTCTTAAAGGGTCATTTGAATGAATCCTCATCCGTCAAGGACACTCGCAGCTAAGTTAGGTGTTTGTCTGGTCTTATAACACCTTGTACTTATCCAATCACAGTCAAGTTAAATTGCCATCATTGTCTTCCCTTCTGAACTGCAGGCTCCTTGAAGAAAAAATCTTTTCTTAATTATTGGTTTCTAACACATGAAAAAGCTTCATGAATCTCTCATCCCAGGTACATATTATATTTACTTCAATTCCACAAATTCTATTATATAGCTTCTCGTGGCAAAAGTGCAAGAATTATACAGAAAATCCTGTAATCAGGTCACTTACGTCTATTGTAGAAACCATTTCATCTGGGAAAGACATATCTTCCATGTAGTATAAGTGATGGAAATGCACATTATGAAAAAGAAAATTATCCAAATTATAATAAGCTGGTACAGTAGTCCCTCCTTATCTGTAGTTTCTCTTTCCAGTTTTAGTTACCAGTAGTCAACCATGGGCTGAAAATATTAAGATATTTTGAGATAGAAAGGGCGAGAGAGAGGTTACATAACTTCTGTTATAATACACTGTTACAATTGTTCTATTTGATTATTAGTTATTGTTGTTAATCTTTTACTATGCCTAATTTATAAATTAAACTTTATGATAAGTATGTTTGTATAGGGAAATAGACCGTATATATATAGGATTTAGTACTATCCTTGGTTTTAGGCATCTGCTGGGGTCTTGGAACGTTTCCTTTACAGATAAAAGGGGACTACTCTAATAGCTAATGTTTGTGTAATATTTTAAACATCACTAATAATTTTAAAATATAACAATAAATAACATTTACTAGCAGCTCTGTTTCAAGCACTGTGCTAAGCACCGTGTGTACCTTGTTTGTAATTCACAATGATCCTATGAACTACGTGCTATACTGAGGTGAAATATTGACTTGGAGAGCTAATATAGCCTGCAAAAGATGGATCTGGGAATTCCAACCAAAGTTTGCCTCATTCTACAATCTACATATTAACCATGACAGTCTGTCTTGTGTCCTATCCATTATCTCGTTTCATTCTTACTCCCCACAGGCTATTAATTTTCCAGTTTCAGAGACAGGGAAACTGAGATTCAAGAAGGATCAGTGCATAGCCTTAACTCTCCATACTGAAAGGGGCAGGATTAGTAGTTGGTGTGTCTTATTTTTCTTCCTTGCCTCATCATTCCTCTACCACTCTATTTATACATTGTTTAAAACCTTGAAGACTCATATCCTACACATCAAGACTATACATGGTTTTTCTACCTAAATAAAACTCTGCTGGAGAATTGTCTTCAGCCAGGTTCTGCAGAAAGCAGAACCTGGGGCACACACTTTGTACTAATATATTATTGGGGAGCGCAATTCTTAGGGAGCAGAAGTAGAGATGAAGCAGAAATTGGAAAAGGAAAGAGGGCAAATACAAGCAGATTCATTTCCTATGTACCTGGCTGGTCACAGCTTTGTATAAATGAGGATGATTGCTCAGTTTCATTGGATGCCTTCCAAATGTCTGTGTGGACTTTTTTTTTTTTAAATCGTAAATCTTGGGAGAGGAATGGAAAAGAATGTTTCCACATATTCTCATCTCCCATGGTCTCAAGTCGTCCCCATTGCATGCCAACTGCCCCACACTTCTGGGTTATTGCACCCAACATTTCTCTAGCAGCTCTTTTGGAATGTTAGCAGGAAAAACAATCCCCAAACAATGGAAGTGTCCATATAGTAAGTAGAATATATGAGGTAGTCCATGGAAAATCTCCATCTGCCCACCTGCCACTTAGAGGTACATGAACCCCAAGGGACCAGCCAGGGCCCCTTCATAGGCACTGAGCCAGTACTCACCAGCAACAAGGAAAGGTGCAGGATGTGTGTTACGATGCATGAGAAATGATGCTGTCATATTATGCTTGCACGGGGCATCATCGTAAATCCGGAAAGCTCTTCAATGTGTGGCTCATTTGAAAGGGGAAAATACTAGCAGATTGAAGAGAATCAGGAATTTTCAAAAGGCTGGGACCCAGTGCTATGCCTCATGCATGTAATGCCAGCACTTTGGGAGGCCGAGGTGGGTGGCTCACTTGAACTCAGGAGTTCGAGACCAGCCTGGTCAACATGACGAAACCCTGTCTTTGCTAAAAATATGAAATTAGACAGATGTGGTGGCACATGCCTGTAATCCCAGCTACTTGGGAGGCTGAGGCAGGAGAATTGCTTTGACCTGGGAGGTGGAGGTTGCAGTGAACTGAGATTGCACCACTGCACTCCAGCTTGGGTGACAGAGGGAGACTCCATCTCAAAAAAAAAAAAAAAAAAAAAAAAAAGAGAGAGAGAGAGAAAGAGAGAGAGAGGCTTGGGATAGCCTTAAGAAAATAATTTCTTTTATCCTCCAAGGAAGAAGTTATCATTTTCCTGACTCAAAGCAGAGGTTAGAGGTTACCCCTAAAGCCCTGGTAAGGTTTAATCAAATACCAAGTGCATGTGCGTACTGACAAATTTTGTCAGGTTGTTTTGAACTTCCATTTAAATAACAGTTTACTTTAGGCAGGTGCTCGGGATTATCGTTACCTCTATGCACCTATATTCTCAGATGTCCAATAGGAGCCAGGCTTCTCCACCCCTAGTGGGCCTTACTACATCTCACTAATGCATTCCCATGAGTTCATGAGGACACAGCCCCTACCAGAAGGATAGTGGCAGAATTTAACAGCCTTTCCTGCAAAGAAGCTAAAAAATCTGTCCCCTACAGCCTATTAGAGTGTAATTGTTTCCAGGCAATCTTCCTAGAAGGTAATCAAAAGCATCAAGCAGAAAACCATGGTTGAGAGAATCCAGGGAGATGTCTAAAGCACAGGTTTCAAGCTTACTATGTCCCGTGCTAAAATACAGCTAAATCTGGATAAGTCTAGAGGGCCTTTGAGTCAGGTGTGAGGACTCCCTGGTGTTTATTGATGTGACTGTCTTGGGTACTTTGGGAGAGACAATTTGTACCAAGGAAGAGAGAAGGAAAATAGAAAGTTGGTCCAATGACAAAGCATGATTCAGAAGGAGGAGAGATTTGCCCCTCAAATTTGTACTGTTGCCATTCTCCTAGACTCTGTAAATCCTATGTAAGCAGGCTATTACAAATTAATGCAAACTAAAACAGCTGTCCACTTATACTTTCCATAGGGTGCTGTCAAAACTCGCACTGGTCACACGGGCAGGGATGTGGTTCATGTAGCATCCCAATGGCAGTATTCATTGTGTGAAGAGCAAGGATAGCAATTCTGGCAGCAGCAGCAGCAGAAGCACTGTCAGTGGAGTTATCTACCATGTTCCCCAAATTAGGAATTGGCATCACCGACACAGACATTTGAGTCCTTGGCTTCCAGCACCAGCAACATTGTCCCACACATCAGCAGGCTTAGCATCTGGAGCTAGTGAAGCCTCCAGCAGATGTGAATAGCTGGGGTCACACCTTTGTTACGGGAATTAAGGGTCTCAGAGGCAGACAGTCTTGGTACACATGCCAATTCCAACTGATCTTGATGTACTTTTTAACTCTCTAGGCCTCAGTTTTCTTCCATAAATGGGGATGATAATAAGATTTATCTCCAAGGGTTGTTATGAGGAATAAATGAGAAAATACCTATACAGTTTTATCTAGTCAAATCTCTAGAACATAGTGTGTGTCTAATTACTGTTAGTAGAGGTTGTTAAAAAATATTTGTTGAATAAATTAGTATTGACATTTTTATTGCTAATATGCTTCAGGCAAAACTACAGGCCCTGATGGTACAATAACAAAATACACAGAGCATAAGGGTACTAGAGGCAGACAGCCTGGTACAGGGTTGGGAATATGCTTCTCTGCGTTCTTGAAGGACAGGCGACTAGTTATGGGGACGTTCTGACTGTGCCTACCATGTCCTTTAATGGTGAGGGTGCTGAGGCCATCTCAGGACCACCTAGTTGCCTAGAAAAACTTGTGCTACACCTTCTAGAAGGGTTTGGGCTAGTTCAGGACTTGCAAACTTTTTCTGTAAAGGACTGGTTGATAAATATTTTAGGCTTCATGGGCCTTATTGTCTCTGCTACAGCTACTCACCTCTGCCATTGTTGCATAGAAGTAGTCATAGAAAATATGTAAAAGGATGTGTGACTGTTTTCTAATAAAACTTTATTTACAAGAACAGGTCATGGGTCAGATTTAGCCCTTGGGCTACCATTTGCCTAACCCTCAGCTAGTTAAAGCAACAGCATGGTTAGACTAAAGCAGAAGCTTCTCTCTTAGTCCTAAGAGATCAGAAAACAAACTCCTGCTTCTAATATTGTGCCATTTCTTTCTCTGCCATTAACATTTTATTTTGACTTTATAGCTCTTTAACTGCATGGAACATTTACATAAAACAGTAAAGTATAGTGATGTATTCATTATTTTTTAATACCTAGAGGATGAGTGAAAATGAAATATACTCACTAGCTGCCATAGTCAACTGATAAAATTATATGTTCTCCATTCATCGATCAGTATATAAATATGAAATATATATTCTATTATTTTATACAGATAGTGTGTGAAACTCATAATTACTTATAACACTAAATTCCAACTCATTCTGTGAGAGACATGAGGCCAGGGAATAACTGAAAAATCATGTCTTAGCCATAATATAATCTTCAGGATTATGTTCAATATTCACATTAAGTAAAGTGAAAACAAGCTATAAAATTTAGCATCAAGGGAGTACTTTCATACAAGTCAACCTGAGTATCTAAATATTCCCCCTATTTATGTAACACGTAGAGTAGATATTTGTCTGTAAAGGAATGTAGGATGTTTCAAGTATTACTAAGAGTTTTTCAAATATATGGTGCAATGTATGTGTTTATACATATACATGCATATTCGTAGACCCTCATATATACCACATCTACTCACAATATACATATGTACATGTATGTATACATGTGCATATATTGTGCCTGTGTATACACATACATGCACACATGTATACATATTTTTGAAGCTCTGTTGACTTAATCTTCTTTTATTTAGGCTTAGGCAGTGTTAAAGACAATAAAAGAAGAGAGCTTAGACATCAGCATCCATCTTATTTTTGCTGGATTACTTGCTAATGATGACGTCCTGCAAGTTAAGTATGGTCTATTCAAGATACTATGAAACAGAATAAGTCAGCATTCTTTTTCTTTTTCTTTCTTTTTTTTTTTTGAGATGGAGTTTTGCTCTTGTTGCCCAGGCTGGAGTGCAATGGCACGATCTCAGCTCACTGCGACCTCTTCCTCCCGAGTGCAAGCAATTTTCCTGCCTCAGACTCTTGAGTAGCTGGGATTACAGGCACCCACCACCAGGCCCAGCTAATTTTTGTATTTTTAGTAGAGACGGGGGTTTCACTATGTTGGCTAGGCTGGTCTCGAACTCCTGACCTCAGGTGATCTGCCTGCCTTGGCCTCCCAAAGTGCTGGGATTACAGGCATGAGCCACCCGCCTGGCCCAGAATAAGTCAGTATTCTAAACGTCCTCTTCTCCACTCCCGCTATCACACCATGCCTAAGCTCTCATCTCCACCTCCAGTCAGTAACTCTTCTCCTGGCTGGAAATTACCTTTCAGAAACTAAACTTTAATTTCTGATCTTATAGCTAATTTGTTAGTCCTGCAAAGGCAGACTGGTCCCCAGGCAAGAAGGGAGCCTTTTCAGGAAAGGGCTGTTATCAATTTTGTTTCAAACCATGAACTGAATTCCTTCCCAAAGTTAGTTTGGCCTATGACCAGGAATGAAGGAGGACAGCTTAAAGGTTAAAATCAAGTTGGAGTTGGTTCACCAGTATACAAAATAGCAAACACCAGGCATGTTCTGTTAGAACCGGACATGAAGCAGTCGGATGTAACTAGGCCACTCTGAGGTGTCTCTCTCTTTTATTTAGCTCAGTCATCCAACAGATTTCTAATGTATACCAGGAACGTTTCTAGGCACTGGGTTAAACAAAACTGACAACATCCTTCCTCTCATGCAGTTTACATTCTAGTGAAAGAAAACAGTCAAGAAGTAAAATACATGTATACATTATTATAATAATGTAACATTAATAACCTAATAGTATTGTAAGATAAAAACAATACAACAAGATTATCTCTCATGAGTGGTGCTAGGCTGGGAATAAGTCTTTCAACAGGTTATTTAGGGTAAGTTCCTTTGAGAAGTTTCGTTGTGGACTCGAAGTTGAGGTAATGCACCATGTGGATTTCTGGGAGCATTACAGGCAGAAGGAACGGTCAGTTCACAGGTGCTGAGAGAGCAGGGGGTACAGTGTGAAAGCCTATGTGCTGTGGTGGAAAGATCAAGCGTGAAAATACTAGATCACAATTACTCACCTCTCCGCACTGCCATAGACCCTGTAATAATTTCCAGATCGATGGTTTTTAAACCATTGTTGTAGTCTTATGTACTATTTGACAGATGAAGAAACTGAGTCTTAGAGGTTAAGCTACTGGCTCAAATTCACAGAAATGTAATTTCGTGGGCATGTTCAGCTTTTATAGATCACTGCCCTTCTCTTGGAATCTTAAAATCCTTATTTTCTCCAAAAGAAATTTTAAAAGACTTCTGGTTGAGTAACTCATGATTGCATAACTAAGAAATGTTAGAGGTGGGACCAAAATCCAGTTCTCTCTGTTTTTAAGGTTGATGTTCCTCTACCTCTCTGGTTTAGATATTTGTCCTTTCTAAAAGTGCATGCTAAAATTTAATCGCCAGTGTGACAACATTGTGAGGTGAGGCCTTTTTTAAAACTTTTATTTTAGGTTTAAGCGCACATATGCAGACTTGTTATATAGGCAAACTCATGTCACGGGGGTTTGTTGTACAGGTTATTTCATCAACCAGGTATTAAGCTTAGTATCCAATAGTTATTTTTTTCTGCTTCTCTCCCTCCTTCCACCCTACATCCTCAAGGAGCCCACAGTGTCTGTTATTCCTTTCTTTGTGTCCATGTGTTCTCATCATTTAGTTCTCACTTATAAGTGAGAGCATGCGGTATTTGGTTGTTGATTCCTGGATTAGTTTGCTAAGGATAATAGCCTTCAACTTAATTCATGTTCCCACAAAAAAATATAATCTCATCTTTTTTATGACTGCATATTACTCCATGGTGTAGATGTACCACAGTTTCTTTATCCAGACTGTCATTGATGGGCATCTGGGTTGATTCCATGTCTTTGCCACTGTGAATAGTGTTGCAATGAACATTAGCATGCATGTGTCTTTATGGTAGAATGATTTATATTCCTCTCTGAATATATCCAATAATGGGATTGCTAGGTTAAATGCAAGTTTTGTTTTTAGTTCTTTGAGGAATCTCCATACTGCTTTCCACAATGGTTGAACTTATTAAAACTCACGAGGTGGGAACTTTAAGAGGTGATTGGGTCATGGGGGTTCTGCCCTTAAGAATAGACTAATCCAAAGCCAAGTGCAGTGGCTCATGGTGTAATCTCAGCACTTTGGGAGGCTGAGGGAGGAAGATCACTTGGAGCCGGGAGTTTTGAGACCACCCTGGAAAGCATGACAAGATCCCATCTCTACAAATAATTTTTTAAAAAAAATTAGCAGGGTGCAGTGGCTAATGCCTGTAGTCCCAGCTACTCAGGAGGCTGAGTTGGGAGGATTGCTTAAGCCCAGGCTTCCAAGGCTGCAGTGACCTAGAATTGTGCCATTGCATTCCAGTCTGGATAGCAGAGCAAGACCCTGTCTCAAAAAAAAAAAAAAAAAAAAAAAAAAAAAAAAAAGAAAAAGAGTAGACTATAATCATAGGTTATTGATTAATAAATTAATAGATTATCATGAGCTTGTCTCTGGTGGCTGTAAAGAAGAGGAAAAAAGACCTGAGCTAACATGCTTAGCTCCTCATCTTTTATAGTCTTGGGACTCTGCAGAGAGTCCCCACCAGCAAGAAGGCCCTCACCAGATGCAGCCCCTTGTCCTTGGACTCATCAGCCTTCATAATGCTAAGAAATAAATTCATTTTCTATATAAATTACCAGTTCCAGGTAGTGTGTTCTAAGCAACAGAAAATAGACTAATGGTGACAGACATCTGCCATGTATGTCTCAGGGCCTGCACATGGGGAGAAGAAATCTTGTGAAATCGACTAATAAATTACACCTAGCATACACCTACAAATGGGCAATGTGAAGTTTAGTGAATTTCCTAGAAAGGAGAATAGCATTTTGAAGCACACTTTGTCACACTGAAGAATCTGAGTCTTTGAACGGCTTACAACTGAGAGAAGAGATCTTTTTAAAATGTGTAAGATGGCTTTGCTTAAAGAGAAGAGAATACAAACTCTTTTGAAGTTTTAACTGCTGGTTAGATTCCTTAGGCCAGTGGTTCTCAACTGGAGGCAATTTTGTTTTTCAGGGATCATGGCCAATATCTAGAGACACTTTAAATTGTCATGATTTGGGGTGGGGGAGTGCAACTGGTATTTTGTAGGTAGAAGCCAGAGATGCTGCTAAACATTCTACAATGCACAGGACAGCCCACCTCCTACCCCTCAAGGGAATTATCTGATCCAAAATACCAGAGTGCCAAGGTTGAAAAACCTTGTTTTAGCAGACAGGGGAGATTAAGATGTAAATTGGGAACTAGTGTGACTAAATTCAGAAAGGCTGCTACAGTTGGCTCCTACTACTTAGTATCCATGGAGGATTGGTTCCAGGACATGACATCCTGCCTTTTCTCTTGCAAATACCAAAATCCCCAGATGCCTAAGTCCCTTAGGGGGCCTGCCAAATAGGCAGATAGGGAGGGCTGACTGTATTAGTATTTTGCTTTTAATCAGGGAGACTGATCTTGTTGATTTGCATAAACAAACAGCACTAGCAACATTTCTCAGCAGGGAGGAGGATAATATAGACGGAGGAAGAGTACAAATTTCAAAGCATATAGACATAAAATTCTGTAGTTGCTCCATATTTTAGCTGTGTGATTACTTGCTAAAATTCTCAATGTCTTCATCTATTAAATGGGAAGTGCACAAAGATGTACTTTGCATTGTTTTGGGATTAAAAAAATATTTTCACCAAAGTTGAGAACCACTAAACAAATGTTAATTATCTTTACTGAAAACCTATTCAAATTGAGCAAATAATACTATTAAATGATGGGGAATGAGGTACAAGTCTCCGAGTTTCCATGAGAAACTGTGAGAAATGTCCTGAGTCAGATGCAGGTTTTATCTGGGTGAAACCAGACTCAATTTTGATCGGCAGGTGTCAGCTAGCTGTTGGACGTATGTTCTACTGATTTCCTACTCTCCCAAATCTTAAAAGAAAGGCGTATTCACAGAATGAATGCAGGCAATATATGAAAGACAAAAATCACTGAAGATATTTTTGAGGGCTGGTAACTAAAAGCTTACCTTTTGTTTTTTTTTTTTCCTCTTCTAATTATAAAATAATAAATTCTAGAAAGGGAATTGTACATTGTAGGGTATTTGTGAAATATCATACTACACAAGAAATTAAAATCACTTCTAAGATCAACACGTAGCAAAAAAAATCAGGGTTCACAGCTTTGTCTCAGTGGGTGGCTATTTGCTCTCCCTGTTTTAGATAGGTTGATTTCTCCGCGGTTTTCATTCCTGAAAGCCAAAGTAACCATTCAGGCTCCCTGTCACTTAAAGAGGAGGAGATTTATTGCGTTTAACCGAAAGGGCACTGTTGGAACAGGGACAATGTAGTAAGTTAACTGTAATCAGGGAGGTCCAGACCAGCTCTCCTGGCCTCTCAGGTCATTTCTTATCTGCTCCTGTTGCTTGGTCATCAGCAACTGGGACTCTGTTCACAGAAATGCTGCTGGAGAAAAGGCTCAGCAGGGATCAGCTTTCAGCTGGTTGAGTGTCACAGGCTGGGTGGCTACTAATTTTTTATGAGACCTGTTTTATGCTATCAGCTTTACTTTTCCGCAGGCAGAGGAAAGCATATCAAGTAATTACTCCTTCAATAACTTATAGGAAAGAGGTTAAGTGAAATAAGCTTTTGGTTGGAACTCAAACAGAGCCAAGAAGTACTAGAAGACAAAATTCCACCTCAGCCAAGGAATAGACTATTGGGGTCAATGTATGTCTTTTTTCCTTATTTTTGGCTATAAGGAGGTATTTAGTTTTCAGCATAGGAAACAGAGCCATGTCCTGGTTTTCAGGGCTCCAATTCCATGGGCCATGGCCTCTGTGTATACATGAGGGTCACACTGTCTCAAAAGGTCTATCTTTTTTCTAACACCATGATGACTGTGTATTTTAAGAGGACTTTTTAGTTTTTTGTTTGCTCATTTTGTTTTCAAGACAGTCTCATGAATACATGTTACATATAAACACATGCATTTTAAACATAATCAGAATATATAATTTGGCGGTAATTATCATAACAGTTTTAGGCTACAACATATTTTATATTAATGTAAGAAATCCTCCAATATTTCTTAACCAAGAGCTAACTGCAAATGTAATAATGGGAAATTTTCTATTTAATTAAAATACATACTTTCTGGCTAAAGAATAAAGTTCCTTCTTTTTCTTTTTTGAAAATAGGTTCTATGATAATATAGATATCATATAATTTCCCCTATATTCAGTCCATTGTAACTTAACAAAGAGAAACTTTGCCTTTGAATTTGAGGAATGTATTTCCTCCAGAGATAAACTTGCATAATGTTTGCTTAAGAACCCAGGAGTTTAATTTATAATTCCCCATTATATTCGGCAATTGTCAGAGTGGAAGGCAATAACAGATTTAACAGTAGGGGAAAGGAATGTGAAAAACCGATGTTATTGGCATTCAACTGTAAAACTTTCAATAGGTGCATGATTTATATTAGAATGTGGCATTGGTGGCATCTTGGGTTTCCCTGAAAGTGCTACCTCTGGGCCAGTGGGATGTACTTTACGGGAATTAGTTTTCTCTGCTTTGTTCAAAATGATCATGAACCCTGCACATTTTATTTGTTAAGGCACTGATATAGGAGCAGAGTTTAAAGTAAGAGTTTTTACTTTATTGTTTTTCTATGTGAATTAAGTAATTAAATTTTAATATGAATTAAAAAGTACAAAATTCCCAGTTTTATAGCTTGGAAAAAATTAACTGCACCCGTATCAAGAAAGATAATATTAACAATACTTTAAAATACTCTTCATGATTCCTCCCTGTCTGTAACCCTACTTCCCCAGTGATAACTTCCATCCCAGTCTCTAAAACCACAGATTAGCTTTGTCTATTTTTGAATTTGATTTGATATGAATAAAATCAAGTGTTGTATGCTCCTTTGTGTGTGCTTTCCTTGTCTCATTGTTTTGTTTATGAGATTCATCTATTTTTCTGTATGTAGCATTAGGTAATTTATTTTAATTGATGTATGGCACATTTAACAAAATGTCATAATTTAGTTATTTGAATATGTTCATTACCTACAAATTTTGCTTATTATGAACAGTTCTGTTTTCTACCAGCACTTTTAAAACACCAATATTTCTGCAAAAATAGATAGCTTTTACTCTTTTTCTTTATGGAAAAGATTTTAAAGGTTTTCTTTATTTTTTGTTTTGATCAGTTTTGCTAAGATGTATTAGTTGTGTGTTTCTGTGTATTTGTGCTGCTTAAGGTTGATAATGCTTGATATTTATTGCTTAATATCATTCTTCAGTTCTGGAAAATTCTTGGCCATTATTTATTTTAAATTGCTTCTGCACATTCTCTTTCTTTCCTTTTTAGGTTTTTAATTACACATATGTTAGTCCTTTTCATGCCCCTTTACTCTATTTTATTTATATTTCATCCATTTTCCCCTTTGTAGTTTAAGGATGGTTTTACTGACATCTTTTCCAAATCACTAATCTATTCACCTGTGTCTAATCTGCTGTTAAACCCATTTTACTGAGTTCTGAAATTCAATAATTGTTATGTCCACATATATAATTTCCATTTGATTCTTTTATAGATTCCAGTTCTCTGATGATATTCTTCATCTTACCATTTATTTTCGAAGATATTAATAAGCTATTTTAAGTCTTTGCTTGATAGTCATAATACCTGGATCACCTGTGAGTCTCTTCTATGGTTATTATTTTTTCTTTTAGTCCTTTCTCTTGGGATTTCTATTAACATTTCCCTGAATGATGGTTATTGGCCACACGAAATTGAAGAGACTCTACCTGTTTCTGGGCAGGATTATAATCTCTGTATAGACTTACCTTTTTATAACTCATCCTTACTTCCAGGGTTTGGTCTTTTAGGGTTTCCCAACTGGAAGCCTGAGGTATTTGTAAGTGTCTTTATCCCTTGTTAAGACCCTTCACCAGCTTTTATAGTCTCATCATTGTGAAGGTGCTTTGTCAATTCTACCTCTCGGTTTCTCATTTTTGTGAAACTTTTCTTGACCTATGTCTATACAAATGAGTGCAAAACTCAAGGGAGAAAACTGAGTAGAATTTGGGCTTATCTCAGTTTGTCATCTCTCTGGATCTTACTCCCTCAAGTTTGACTGCCTTGATAGCTCTCATGACTTCAAGTTAATATTCAGAGAGCTTTATCTGCTACATGCCCGTCCACCATTACTGGAAGGGAAAATTCAAGATTTAAAAAATATATTCGTATTTCATCATCAACTTCTAGCTCATAGTACTAAACAGGATTGCAATTTTACCTTTATTTTTGTGGTGCTTTGAATAATATATATCTCCCCCATAAGACAGTACATTCCAAGATGAAAGTATCCATGTGTGGTTTTGTGCATCATCGTGTTCCAGGTAACTAGTACAGCGCCTGATGCAGAGTATGGAATCAAATAGTATATGAATGAAAGAATGATTATGGAGTTTTTGAATGTGTGGAGTGGATAGAATGAAACAGTAATTTCAAGTAGCAAGGCAAGAATAAAATCTTCATCCAGAGCAAAAGAGCTAAAAAGTCATCAGGAAACATATTAAGTTTTCTTATGAGATGGAACTTAAAATCATGGCCTCAGACAGTGATGTGAAATGAGAACAATATTTTCTTCCAGCCTTTAGGAGAACTTGTAGGCAGAGGAGGTGTTCTTAAAGACTCTGATAATTTAAATATCTGGGCCTCAGAATATTTATGAGGACTAAACAAGATATTGCTTTGAAAATTTCCACTGCGATGCTTAGAGAATATAATAACTATTCAGCCCCACACCTCTTATATTCTATAGGTTGGGTTGCCATTGGCCATTCCCAAGTAGTAAAAACTAACTTTTGAAACTCTGTGTGCTTAAAATTTTCATACTCCATATTTTTATAGGACAAAGTATTGTTGATTATAGGCTCTCTTGTAATCTCATGTTTGAAAGGGACTTTGGATACCATCAATATAAGATAAAATACACTGGAAGCATATTGACTCCCAGAGGGTTATGGTTAAAAACAAATAAGTGGAAGTTTTATTTATTTTATTTTATTTATTTATTTTTTTGAGACAGAGTCTCGCTCTGTCACCCAGGCTGGAGTGCTGTGGCGTGATCTCGGCTCACCGCAGCCTCCCACTCCCTGGTTCAAGCGATTCTCCTGCCTCAGCCTCCTGAGTAGCTGGGATTACAGGCGCCCGCCACCGCGCCCGACTAATTTTTGTATTTTTTAACTAGAGATGGAGCTTCACTATGTTGATCAGGATGGTCTTGATCTCCTGACCTTGTGATCCACCCGCCTTGACCTCCCAAAGTGCTGGGATTATAGGCCTGAACCATCGGGCCCGGCTGGAAGTCCTATTTTATAACTTTGGCATTGGGATTTTTTAGAGTGAGAAAAATTAAATTTGCTAACTTTGTTCAAATGAATAAGTAGTGAGTAGAATATTTCATATAAGATGGTCCAAGTTAAAAATAAAAAAATACTCTTTTTCAAATTCTAATTATCATTGATCCCTTGCAAGTTAAATCAGAGGTTAAAAAATTATCTCAGAATGTCAAAGAGCATAGCATTTTGCTAGAGCTGGGCATCAGCACCTTATTTCTTTAATTTTGGAAGGAGAGAATTTATGCATTCATTCAGTGGCCTGTGTTGAGTGAACACTAAGTGCCTGGCTCTGTCCTGGGCCTCAAGGATACAGCCAGTTTGGTAGAAGACTGTGTTTCACCTGAAACATTGCCAGGTACTCCAATATGTTGAGTGTATATAGCTGCATATTGAGAAGGCCCAGAGAACCAGAATGAAAAGTCTGAATTCATTATCTCAACGAAGAGTTCAATAGGACACATTCAATGCCAGGAACTGCAAATGTGGCATAAATAGGTTTTGGTCCTGGACAGCTGCATGGCCTAAGAATTTCTTTGTTTTACAATAATGCAACTTTTAATGAACATCTCCATAGAATAGCACAAGGCTGGATGGCTGGATTTAAGAGCAGGGGCTAATGTCACAGGGAGCAAATTCTATAGATGCCTCTTCTATGAGGCAGTATAGCTTAATGATAAAGAGTAGACAGACAACCTAATGTTAAATCCTAGTTTTGTAACTTGTTAACTTGATAACCCCCTGGTAAGATTCTTAACATCTGCATCTTCATCTGTAAAAGGCTTGGCTTCTAGGCTCTAAATCACCAATTCCTCCTGTCATTTGCACAACCCTGGTGTAACCGCACCTTCCTGCTCTGGCTAATCTCTGGGTCACCT
The DNA here is from genome assembly GCF_007565055.1 of Rhinopithecus roxellana. Taxonomy (NCBI): domain Eukaryota; kingdom Metazoa; phylum Chordata; class Mammalia; order Primates; family Cercopithecidae; genus Rhinopithecus; species Rhinopithecus roxellana. Next base: position 40,068,745 of record NC_044568.1, on the reverse strand, counting down.
CGCCATTATCTTTGGCTCTTTATTTTTTCTAACACCTAAATAACCAATTTCCTTGAATGCAGTTCCTCCGTTTGAAAGACCTAGAAAGATTCCTTATTTCTTTTCTTTTCTTTTTTTTTTCCTGACATAGCCTCACTGTTAGAGAGGGCAAAGACTCCATTAAGAAAAGATTAAACAAAGATAAAGAATAACAGGACAAGCAAAATTGAAGTAAAAAACAAAAATAAAACAAAACAAGATTATTGGAACTAAATGCCTTGATTGCAATTTTCCATGGTGAAGTATGGGAGCAGGTGAGTGGTGGATGTAGGTTGAAGCCCTTTCCTGAAATGACTTTGGTGACTTGTGTATTTCCAGATGCATAAGCCTCTTACAATCACCTCCCTTTCTTTAATTAAAAAGAAATTAGACCTTTAAAGCCTCATATAATTAAAGTTAGTTTAGTTCAAGTGCACACAATTTTTTACGATGCGTTTTCTAGTTTGTTTAGGTCGCAAAGATTTTTTTTCTTTCTATTTTTTTTGGCAGGGACTATAGACTATGTGGAAACTGGAGGCAACCCTGGTTTTTGAGGCAACCTTCTCCTGTATCTGGAAGTCTTTCTTTATTTGAGGTTTTTAAATCTCAGCATTTCCTCATAACCTTCAGAAGTGAGCCTTTTTTGATGAGTGCTCTAGGAAAATAAAGACAATTCACAATGCGGTTGAAAATAATGACTTGATGTCAAAGAATACAGGGACAATGACAATTGCCTTGGACACTCAGAACAGCTTTTTACTGCTCTCTAATACTGCTCCGAGTTTCCTGGGTGATTGTCTTCCATTCTGTGCCATTAGCTTTCTGCTTTAAGTAGTGGCAGTGGGTATTTTACAGGAAGAGAGACTCCCCGATGGGAACAAGCAAACACTAGATTTTCATACAGCGACAGAATACTGATGCTGCGATACTTCACAAAACCATTAAGCATCACCCCTGGCTGCTGCAACTCAGACTAAATCAGCAGTCCCTGCATCTAATACCAGAAGGTGACACCGTGGAAAGTGTAGATGCTGAATGCAGGCAGTGAAGGTTATTCAACAAGGGTTTAGTTAGTACCCTGGATTCTATAGTCACATGTTTGGAGGTCAAAATTGCTGAAACTCTCTGTTAGCCTCTGAAGATCTAATGACTACATATTTCTCCCCCACAATTAATACTTTAGATAAAAAAATCAGAAAGGTGTGGCTAACAAATCTAATCCCTTTTTAGTCTGAATTAATAAGCTTTTTCTGTATTAGGAACTTCTAATACAAAAGTCATTTTATAAGCTACTAAGTTCTAATCTACTTGAAAGTAGAATCTCTTCCTATCCTGTACTCTAGCCTCTTTCTTCTTATTATGCTCTGCCTCTAACAAATCTCCAGCCGGCATCCTCCTCCTGTTTCAGCTTAGCCGGCACCCTCCTGATACAGTCATTTTAATTTCCATCTAATAGTTTCCTAAATTTCTCCTCATGCCTCAGTTACATTCTTTACTAGTGCTTTGCCTGGTTATATTTTCATACAAGTTAATACGTGAGTCTCTATTTTTTAAAACAACTCTCAAATGACTCATTATCAGGTCATTTTTATATACCTCATGGATTATCTATTTGGGGTATTTTAAATGTGTGTTTGCCTAACTAGCCCCTGTGCGGTCTCCCCATAAGTCTTTGGATTAAATGAAAATTCATTTTCATTTCTGTATCTCCAGTGCTCTATATAATGTCTGACAGGTAGTAAAGGTTCAATGACGATTTTGTTTTGTTTTAAACAAATATTTGTTGAATAAATAGATGATGGATGGGCAGAGGAAAGACTTGGCTTTTAACTAAAGAGGATTGTTGGGAAATTTAATGACTCAGGAAAGGACCGTCTATCTTTCACAATGCCACCAATGATTTTTCTAAGGCAGTTTCACAGTCCTTTATCCAAACTTCTTTGGAGCAGTTGTAATTTAGGCTTCAGAACTTAGAAGATGGGGGCAGTTTTAGAAAGGTAATATGAAACATATGTATTATATAGTATGGATCAGCAAGAGTGGGACAATGTCCCATAATCAAATAAGTTAACATTTCTGTATTAAAAGAGATAAACACTAACAATAAATACAAATTTAAAATAGGCTTAAATCAATTCAAGTGCGGCTTTGTAGCCAAACGAGTTTACTGTGAATTTATGGAAAACAAACAAACAAACAAACACCTTCTGTTTTGAGAGCTTCCTGAATTGTGGAATTGTGGGTGAGAGAGCACCTGAGAGCACACTCAATCATATAAGAAATTTTCCATTGCTTATTGCAGAAGTTGCAAACTGTTGGCCTGGATCTGAAATCTTGTGCACAGACATGGTTTTCTTTGCCCTATATAAAGAGAGACAGTCTTGTGCTGAAATAAATAAGTAAATGAATTGTAGGTAAAGTTTAAAATTTAGCAAATTCCATGTTAAAAAATTATATTTTGAAAACTTCAAGTGTTTGTTAACATTAGATCTTAATCCAATTCCTGAGCAATTTAATTAACTTTGTTAGTATTAGTTTCCTCATCAAAACAATAAGAATGGTAATGGCTGTCATGTAGCTTCTTTTTGAAGATTAAATGAGAAAAGCACACTGAAATTTTAGTGGAATCTAATTATTCAATAATGGTTACTGTTGTTTTATTATTGTTGTTTAAGTGAAGTCTTTAGTCAGTTTCCCATCTTGTTTTATGTCACAGACTTTACATAAATTATAATATTTGTATGACTCTTGGCATAAACTGTAGGTGTGTTGGAGCATGTGAAAAAAATGCATTTTCTTAAAATGAGACAATTATGATGATGAAATAAAACTTAAAAATTAGTGAAGTTTTAAAATACTAAACATAAAGATTAAATGAGAAGTTGGACTTGCTTTTGTGAATATAACTATTTATTTATTTGTAATGCTTTTTTATTTGGAGATAACTGTAGATTCACATGCAATGTAAGAAGTAATACAGAGAGATCATGAGTACCGTTTTACCCAGTTTCCTCCAATAGTCACTTCTTGCAAAACTGTAGGACTATATCTCAACCTGGATACTGATTTGATGCAGTCAGAATGCAGAACAATTGATCATTTTGAGCTTTCACATAGCCAAGCCCACTTCTCTACCATCTAACCTCCTCTTGAGTCACTGGCAACCAATACACTGTCTTCCTTTCTGTAATTTTGTGATTTCAAAAGTGTTATACATATGGAATCATACAGTATGTAACCTTTTGGGAATGGCTTTTTTTGCTGAGCATAATCCTCTGGAGAGTCACCCAGTTTGTTACACATATCAGTAGTTTGTTCCCACTTACTGTTCAGTAGTGTTCCTTGGTCTTGGGCGTACTACAGTTTGTTTAACCTCTCACCCATTGAAGGACATAACCTTGTTTCCAGAGTTTGGCCATTAAAAATAAAGTTCTGATAGACATCTGTCAATAGGTTTTTGTGGAACCTAAGTCTTAATAAATGTCCAGGATTGCAAATGTTGGGTTGTATTGTAGTTGTGTGGTTGCATGTTAAGAAACCACCAAACTGTTTCCAGAGTGGCTGTACCATTTCACATTCCCACCAGCAATGAATGATGATCCAGGTTCTTCACATCCTTGCCTGTATTTGGTATTGTCACTATGTTTTGCTTTGGCCATTCTGATAGTTGTGTGGTGATACTGAACTGTTGCTTTAGTTTGCAAATTCCCTGATGGCTTATGGTGTAGAACATCTTCGCCTGTGTATATTTGCCATCACTTTATTATTTAATCACCACCACCAACACCACCATTACCATTAGTTCATCATTACATTAGTGAAATGTCTCTTCAATAGTTTTATCTATTTTCTTATTGGATTGTGTTGTTTTGACTATTGCATTTTGGGAACTCTTCACATACTCTAGATATCAGACCTTTGATGGATTGTGTGGTTTGTGAATATTTCTCCCACTCTCTAACATGTCTATTCATCTTCTTAACAGGGTCATCTGTGGAGGAAAAGTTTTAAACTTTGATGAAGCTCAACTTATTGATTTTTTAAAATAGATTGTTCTTTTGGTGTCAAGTCTATAAACTCTTGCCTATCCCTAGACCTTAAAGATATTTCTCCTAGGGTTTTTCTTTATTCAAAAAGTTGTATAGGTTTACCTTTTACATTTAAGTCCATGACTCATTTTTATTTAATTTTTGTATGAAATGTGAGACTTAGGTCAAGACTGATACACTCCTTCCTTCCTTCCTTCCTTCCTTCCTTCCTTCCTTCCTTCCTTCCTTCCTGCCTTCCTGCCTTCCTGCCTTCCTGCCTTCCTGCCTTCCTGCCTTCCTGCCTTCCTGCCTTCCTGCCTTCCTGCCTTCCTGCCTTCCTGCCTGCCTTCCTGCCTGCCTGCCTGCCTGCCTGCCTGCCTGCCTTCCTGCCTTCCTGCCTTCCTGCCTTCCTGCCTTCCTTCCTTCCTTCCTTCCTTCCTGCCTTCCTGCCTTCCTGCCTTCCTGCCTTCCTGCCTTCCTGCCTTCCTGCCTTCCTGCCTTCCTGCCTTCCTGCCTTCCTGCCTTCCTGCCTTCCTGCCTGCCTTCCTGCCTTCCTGCCTGCCTTCCTGCCTTCCTGCCTTCCTTCCTTCTTTCCTTCTTTTTTGCCATTGATGTCCAGTTTTTCTAGCACCCATTTGTTGAAAAACACATTTTTCCTCTATTACGTTACTTTTGTACTTTTATATAAATATCACTTGATCATATTTGTGCGGGTCAATTCTGGGGCTCTCTGTTCTGTTCTATTGACCTGTGGCTCTATCTCTTTGCTTGTATCACATAGTCTTGAATACTGTAGTTAAATATTAAGTCTTAAAATTGTAGAATGATCTTTCCAAGTATATTTTCTTTTTAATAATTATTTCAGCTATTCTAGTTCATTTGTCTTTCCATATACATTTTAGAATAATCTTTCTATATCTACAAAATATTTGCTGATATTTTTAATGGGAATTGCATTAAACCTGTATATACATTTGGGGAGAAATAGCATCTTTACAATGTTGAGTCGTCCTTTCTTCTTTTATTTAGATCTTCTTTGATTTCTTTCATCAATATTATATAGTTTTTAGCATACAAGTCCTGTACTTATTTTGTTTGATGGACACCTAAGTATTTTATTTTTGGAGTGATGTAAGTGGTATTGTATTTTTAATTTTGGATATCAAAATGTTCATTGCTAGTTTGTAAAAATACATTTTTTTTTTTTGGCATTTACATTATTCACATGACCTTGCTGAGCTTACTTATTAGTTCTAGGAGTTTTTGTAGGTTCCTCATGCTTTCTACATAGGCCATGATGTCATCTGAAAATAGAGGCAGTTTTATTTCTTCCTTTTCAATTTATATGTATTTTATTTTCTTTTCTTGTTATACTGATTAGAATTTCTAGACTACATTGAAAAAGAGTAGTGAGAGTGTCCATCTCACATTGTTCCTACACATACAGGGAAGCACTCAGGTTTTCACTGATAAAAATAATAGTAAGTATAGTTTTTTTGATAGGTGCTCTTAATGAGTTGAGGAAGTTTCCTTCATATATTTTAGAGCTTTTATAAATACATGTTTAATTTTGTCCAATTCTTTTTATTTATTAAGTGATGTGATCATATGGTGGATTACATTGCTAGATTTTAAACCAGCCCTGCATCCCTGGAATTAACCCCGTTTAATCATGATGTACACTTTAAAAAAAATTTGCCAAATTCTATTTTGTTAAGGATTTTTGAATTTGTATTCATCAAGAATACGGGTCTGCAGTTTTTTATTTTGTTTTATTTGGTACAGTCTTATACAAAATTTACAACAAAAAATTGGGCAGTGGTTCCCACTTTTCTATTTTCTGGATAACATTGTGTAGAAATGTTAGTTTTTCTTTAAAGGTTTGGTAGAATCCTCCAGGGAACCCATCTAGATCTGGAAATTTCTATTTGGAGAGTTTTAACATTACAGATTTGAGGAAGTAGTCAATTTTATCTAAGTTGTCAAATTTGTGTGTAGAGTTATTTGTAGTATTTCATTATTATCTTTTCAATATGTGCAGCACTTATAGTTATATTCCTGTTTCATTCCTGACATTGGCAATTTATGTCTTCTTTTTTCTTTGCTAATCTCTCTAGAGTTTTGTGAATATTGTTGATATTTCTAAAGAATTCTTTGTTTCATTGATTATGTCTATTGTTTTTCTGTTGTTAATTTAATTGATTTGTGCCCTTGTCTTTATTGTCTATTTCCTTCTTCTTGCTTTGGGGTTATTTTGCTTTTAAGGTTCTTGATGTGGAAGCTTGAATTATTGATTTAAGACTTTTTCTGCATCTTTTGACATTTATGGATTTCTAGCTTCTTTAACTCCAAACCAATAAGTGCCTTGTTACTGCTGGATGGAGATAAAAGTCCTGGTTCCTTACCTGGCCTCCTTTGATACCCCTGGATGGGGTTGTTGGGGCACCTTTATACAGTCTTGCAAGGGTGGAAGTCTTGGCTTCCCTGTTGAAGTTGGAGGACCAGTCCAAACTGAGCCAACTCTGTTGATGACAAAACATCGAGTTAGCTTGTAGGTATAACAGAGCCCAAAACTGCGAGTCATGCAGCCCAGGCACGAACAATGAAAAATAAACAAACAAATGACAACAAAAAAACACCTTTGACCTCTAACAACACCCAGAACCAACAATTACCCCTCAGAACCAAGACGATTAGGATATGACCAGAAGTTCAATGCTGGAACTCTTTCAGAAGCAAGTGTTCTATTGGCCCAGAAGATCCAGAGCTAAAACTGCCTCAACAAATCATACTGTAAATGGTCAAATGTAAAGGACTTCACTCAGATTCAGCCAAGCCATCATCCTTAAATCCTTTGCTATCTGATCCTTTAAAACTTGCCCCAGACACCAAATTGAGGAGACAGATTTGAGTCTGACCCCTATCTCCTTGTGGGCTGGTTCTGCAATAAAACCTTTCTTTTCTCAACAGTGAGTATCACAGTTGTTGACTTATGTGTGCACCGGGAAATGAGCCCATTTGCTTGATAACAACGTTTTCTTGTATGAATGGGAATGTGTGCCAGGTGTCAGTTTCATCAGTGGTGCGACCAAGACAACTTAGTGTTTCCCTCTCCTTGACCAAATTTTAGACAGGCTTTTTTCCTGCCTTTATGCTACTGGCCTCCCTCTCCTTAGAGCATTTATTTTAAAATACTTATAATACTTTTCTCTGCCTCTATGAGATGTATATTTTTTAAAAAGCCTTTTGCCAGTTTTACAACCCAGAAATCACTTTCTTCAGGACCTGGGACCATCTCTTTGAAAGGTGAACTTGGAAGGAGATAGTACATGGATCTCCCAATCTCTGGTGGAAGAATAGGAGCCAGAGAACTTCCATAGGCCCCAATTAACAAACACAGATGACCTAATTCCAGAGAAGAACATTTGCAAATTCAGGAAGAATTCAATGTGCTCTACAGGTTCTATAGATCAACCTCTTCTCAACATACTGCAGTATGTTTCTACTTTCTCACCCCAGTGCTTAAAAACCATCATGCTTTTTGTTTAAGTGGAGGTGAGTTTAGTTTTTTTCCCTATATTAGTCTGTTTCGCATGGCTCTGAAGGAATACCTGAGACTGGATAATTTATAAAGAATAGAGGTTGTTTTGACTTACAGTTCTGCAGATTGCACAAGAAGCATGATGCCAGCATCTGCTTCTCATGAGGCCTCAGGGGGCTTTTACTCATGGCAGAAGGTGAAGTGGGAACAGACACATCACAAGGTGAGAAAGGGAGCAAGAGAGAAAGGGGGAAGGGAGAGAGGAGGAGGTGCCACGCTCCTTTAAACAACCAGCTTCTGTGTGAACTAACAGAATGAGAACTCACTCGTTACCATGAAGAAGATGCCAAGCCATTCAGGAAGGATCTGTGCTACCCTTCCCGTTACCCAAACGCCTTCTACCAGGCCCCACCTCCAACACTGGGGATCACATTTCAACATGAGATTTGGAGGGGACACACATCCAAACAACATCACTCCCCTATTGGAATAGTCATGGGTAACTGTTTGTTTAGCAGGATACTTACTTTAACCAGTGTGTGATTGGAGTGGTGTGATTACTGTCTAATGGTTTCTGTCTTGCTCAGATGCCCCTTTCCTGGTCTGCTGGCTGGAGAGAGTAGGAACTTTTTCAAGCTTTTTTTTGTTTTTGTTTTTTGTTTTTGTTTGTCTGCACCTTTTGGCGTCTCTGGATTTCTGGTTTCTTCAGCCCCAAACCTGGCATATATGAGCAAAAAACAGAAGGCACAGAACTCACTACTGTGTTGTTCCTCAAGTCTCATAATCTTTAGTCAGTCTGCCTCCTTCATTCCACTATTCAAAGTCTTCCGTTTGTTTGTTTTAAACATATTGTCTAGGGTCTGTCCAGGCTGCTGTAACAGAATATCATAGACTGAGTGGCTTAAACACAGAAATTTATTTTTCACAGTTCTGAAGGCTGGTGAATCTGAGATCAAGGTGTTGGCTGATCAGGTGTTGGGTGAGGGTCTGCTTTTTTGTTTGCAGGTGGCTGTCTTCTTCTTGTATCCTCATATGGCAGGGAGCAGAGAAAGAACCAAGTTCTCTCATGTATCCTCTTATAAGGGCACTAATCCCGTCATGAGCACACCACACTTATGACCTCATCTGACTTTATTACCTTCTGAAGACTCCGCTTCCTGATACCATCCCAGAGTTTCAACTTATGAATTCCAAGGGACACAAATATTCAGTGCATAGTGGCTGTACTTGGAGGAATAGAGGGGAAAACCCCACCTCTCTGCTTCATTATTCCAGAAGTGAAATTCCTAACTCTTTATTTTTTTTTTTTACATCATTTTGTTCTTCAGATAGCTACTTGATCTCTTCAAACTCTTGGAAGTTGTTATGAAGAGAGGAACTTTGTTCACATAAGTGATAACGTAACTTTTTTTTGCAGTCATTCAAAAATTTGTGGCACTTGACATTATATTTAAGGAATCAAACTGTTTTTTCTTATCTTTCATAGCTAAATATAATGTTGAAACAAGTTATCATAATGGGAATGGGTTTAGAATTTAATCAAACTTTTCCATGTCAAATATTTCAAAACCCTGATGAAGCCATAATTTGTAGAGTATGTCCCTTTTACTAAAACAGTCATCTAGAAGCTAGCTTGTATGCTGCAAAAACAAACAAACAAAACAAAGTAAATGGAGAGAAGTAAAAGAAGTAAAAGCCAGTTTTTGCCCTGCCTCCTGGAGCTACTCCTCTTCAAAGTCTCTACTTGGTTTGGTCATCTTTTCCTCATCATCAACAGACCACGCTTGAGCCACCCACCGTGTTCTGTGGGTGCTTGAAAGAAATCTCCTTCAGCAGTTCCTCGGACACAATTTCCAGATATCCAATAATAATACATTTGCATCTGACCATTAACATATTTGCCCAGATGGTGGAGGAACTCCTTGGCCACACACAGCATGCTATGTTGGGTGGTGCCAGGTGATGCTCGCTGGATCTCTCAGCTTAGTGAGTTGGAGGAAAGAGAACAGTCAGATACCACTCAGCTAAGGCCAGACTCCCAAGAGCCCTAGAAAAGACTACTTATGGAGGAAAGTGACCTGCTAGGAAGCCTGACAACCTCTGGTCATTTCTGCTTCTGTGGAGGCTGAGGTGAACAATGGCTCCTGGCACACCTGTAACCAATTTGCTGCACATCAGCTGGGAAGTGTTGCCTTAAGTGCAGACAGAGGTTATGGCTTCTCCACCTTACTCTTCTCTCCAGCTGGTACCACAATGCCAGGAATCTGGTAGTGGTGATCAATCAATGATCATTAAATACATTTACAAAAAATGGATGTAGTCACCTCTACGTTTTCTATGCCCTGGATAGACAGGTTGTTTTAACCTTTTATTATTTGTAAAAGTCTCCCAATAAAAAGAAGTTGTTATGATGAGAATAGATTTTTTTTTTTTTAAAAAAGATAAATAACCATCTTCCTATTTGTCAAGTTGTAGAACATCCATATCCAGGGAAGAATGGAAGCAATATCAACTAAATTGCCAGACCAATATATTTCAGCTTTTAGTAACATAGAAAGCATAGGTTCCATCTCAGTACCTAAAATGAGAGGTACTTTGAAATTTCTCTACTGTGCACAGTATTCTGCAGTTGGATACATCAAACACCAGGCCGACAGCTCACATCACAGACGTTTCAAAACAAACAAAAGGCAAATGCGATTTGATTATTTGTTTATTTCTGAAAGTTCTAAGAACAATGCACTGACACTTCATTTGGGTAATGGGAGAAAATGAAAGACACCACATTTTACACCATTTCCCATCTCAAATGGGCACGTTTTCCACTGTGCTTGTTTTCTCTTGTGACCGCTCCACATTTCCTTGAAATATATCCCCAGTCTGTTCTTCTAAAACTGGTATTTCTTAAAAAGCTCAGCTTCAAAAATGTCAGACATAATGAAAAATGAAAATCACAAAAGAGAAAGTTGTTCACAGCCACTCCCCTGGGGTTCCCTCATGTTTCTGGGTCACCATGCCGACTCTCCATGTGTTAGAAATAACATCCGTAGTGTACTTAGCAGGTAACTCCTTGTGAACAGGGTCAGAGTAGTTTCCAAATAAACAAAGCCAACCCTTTCCTTGAAGACAATGCACCATCTGTTCAGAAACACTCTACAACATCTAGCAAAGCAGTTCCAAAAGAAGTTCTGATCTCAAAGTATAAGAAAAGGAAAGCTCCTTTGGAAAAATTATAAAAGCATACATCATTTTCATCACTTGGGACTAGAGCAGATGAAGAATACGGGAGCAGAGACCTTCCCGTAAGCAAAAGGAACTTGGGTGAACTACAGTCTGAGAGCAGGAGCGAATAAACGCTCAGGCTCTGGTGAATTGAGGACCTGTAAGATCCAATCAAGATAGAGGAGAAACAAATGGCACAGAATCACAGAGGATTAAAGTCAGAAATCAACTTTTGAGTTTATAAAATTTACTCCTATCTTTTAAAGATGAAACATCTAATATAGAGAGACAAATAACCTGCACAAATTTTAGCCCCTAGATACTTCTATGCTTGTATTATTAACATTAATATCGCTGATAATCTTAGCTGTAGTTTATTAAGCATGTGCTATTTGTGCCAATAAATAGCGCAACTATGCTACTTATTAGCTAGGTTACTGTGGTCAGACTGTATCATGAATATTTCTCAGATGCAGTTCCTTTATTTGCAAACTGTGTGAAATAATAGTAGTTTTCTCATTGGTTGTGATTGCAATTAAGTAGAGAATGTAGATAAAAAGCTTAGCACAGGACCAGGCATTCTGTAAATAATCCACCAGTGTTAGTTACAATTATTTAATCAGTTACATTGAACACTCTTTTCATTTCCTACCTGCTGAAAAGGAAGACAATCATATGCCTAACTTCTGAAAGTCCTCAATATCAAGCATTGGCAGCTTTCATGCAGAGCTATAGATATATCTGACAATATTGGACTGTAAATCCAGTTGATATAAAACTTTAAATATTGAATATAATGAATATTAGTATAGTATAGTTGATGTTATGCATCTATCAAAACTTTTCCTAGCTTTATTGATTGTTATAACTTCTGCTATAGATTCCTCCATCTTGACATTTGTAACAGACCCTATAGTATCTGTGTTTCTCCTAACTCTGAAAATCATACTGTGCAGTGATTTTATAAAGGGAACTCACACAGAGAAGAAACACCAGGCAATCAAGTTAAATCCAAACTTGTACTGCTTCCAATAAGTGGCCTAAATGGCCAGATGCCCTTCACAGCTTTTAGAGGGCCATTCTGTTTGCCAGCTTTGTTCCAAACGGTTTCATTTGAAAACATCCATGGCGTATGAGTGAGCTGTTGGCATGCCTGAATATGATCCTGACTGTCAAAGGCTAGGTCCTTCCTTGGGTTTGTCCCAGCTGTTGGTTTGGTTTGGAATATCCTGGAGGAAAACGACTACCACTTCCTAACTGAATTATGTGGTGAAATCCAGAAAATGCGCCATTTGGCAATGCTAAATAATGAGTTTTACCTTGGTATGACCTATATAAACAGAAGATGGGCATGCCAAGAGCTGTGATGGCTCAGAGATTTTTATCCTCCACAAAAGCTAACAAGTTAGTTTGCTAGTTTCAGAGATGCTGGTGGAAGATACAGACTCCTGGGCCAGAGGCAGAGGACTTTATTACTCACAGCATAGTAGGCAGCATGCACTTCATGGTGACAGTGTTTTCTCTTGTCCCCACATGCCATGGGACAAGGCAGAGGTGGGCCAGCTAAGGAGCCTGAGCTTGGGAAAACATCCAGTCTTCTAAGAGCTGATGGTGGGAGGTGCTAGCAGAGCTGTCCAAACTTTGCCTCCGAGACCTTCTGCTCAGGCACCAAATCCACGGTTTGTCCTAGAGGAAGATGCTGTCTTGATCTTCCCAGACCGTTTGCTATACAAGTGTCTTTGGAAAGATTATCTAGAATAAAAGCTCTCAGTGCCATTGCTTGCAAACTGGGGGAGACACAGAAACCCATGCAGAATTGTCTCTCAGTAGGGACTAATACAGTGTGGTTTTGTGAAAGCAACTCATTTTTGCCTCCATGGGCAGGATGAGATGGAGATCTAAGAGCGGTCACTTCCATTTCGTGTTTTACATAGAGGGTTTCTCGGTAAGCTTTCATTTAAAGAAAGATTTCTATGGTTAAAACAAAACTGATCTAGGAAATAGAAAAAAGCTCAAAAGAAAATAAAACAAACATGTAATATGACATTATTGTGGAGAAAGGCAATGATTAGCTATGGGTTAAGAGGATTGTGTAGTATAGACTCTCACACTAATGTGTGATGGTGAACATATTGCTTAAGCACTAAGAGACTCAAATTTATTTGTAAAATGGTGCTAATAGCAATGTCTATCACACAAGGTAATTGGAGAGTATGAAAAAGATAATGTATTGGATTCTGACACATGGCCTCCCAAAATAGTGCCTCCTTTCTGTGGCAGACACTGTTGGTTCATTGTTCCGATATTCTCAGATCCCTTTTATCTATTTGATGCCTACATCTATCAGCTGCTGTAGGTAATACTGTGAAGGGCTCACCCCCATGACTTTCTCAGAGAGCTGTTCTTGGATGATTGGACAGCCTTTCCTGATTATATCTTGGAGTTACGTAGATATCCTGCGTAATTAAAATACAAAGACAAATAACCTGCACAAATTTTAGCCCCTAGATACTTCTATGCTTGTATTATTAACATTAATATCACTGATAATCTTAGCTATAGTAGGAAGATATCCTGCCACTTGACTAATGGCCGATTACGGCAAGGATTCAAAGTCTAGCCCCCTTGCATCAAGGTGGAAAAAACTCTGCAGTGCAATTTATACCCTAGAGCTCCTAGATCAGGCTGAAGTTAGACCTCACCACTAAGCACATCTTTGCTTAGTTTCTTCTCATTCTCCATCTTGCACCCCTTCCTTCCTTATGCATCTCTCCTTGAGAGCACTCCCTGAATAAATCACTAATTTATTAATAAATAGAGAACATAAATAACTCTCTCATGTTCTGTTTCCAGGGAAGTTGCCCTAAGACACTATTCAAGCATTGTGTCCATGATGACACAAATTCTTCAGTGTTCAGCTCTACTAGAGAAATTTATATTCTGCTTTCCTCTATTCCTGGAGATGAAAGACATATCCCTTCCTCTGCACTCACTTAAGAAATATTTCCCCAACCTAAATATATTGAAAGAGAGTAGAATATTGTAGCAGGGAAATCAGGGGACATATAGTTTTCTCTATTTTGTTGACTTAGATCTGTAATTAGCACTTTAATCTGTAATCAGCACTTCACTTTATATTATACGCGCGCACACACACACACACACACACTAGTTCTGCTATAAATGTCTATTTTAAAAATGTGAGTTTGTTCCAACATCATTGACATATTAGGGAACAATTTGAGAAAGATGTGAAATTTGTGTTAGCTTATGTTCAATTTCATCCCTGAGAAACACTAGTTGAATTCAGGAAACTACATTGAGATGACCTGAGTCATGCGGGGATACAAAAAAATGCATGCACCTAAACACACACAAACACACACACACACACACACACACACACACACACACCCTCTTGTCTTAGACTGGGAAATTTATAAGGAACAGATATTTATTTATTTATTTATTTAGAGATAGGGTCTCCCTGTGCTGCCCAGGCTGGAGTGCAGTGGCAAAAGCATTGCTCACTACAGCCTCAGTCTCCTGGACTCAAGCAATCCTTTCACCTCAGCCTCCTGAGCAGCTGGGACTGCAGGCATATGCCACCATGCCAGGCTAATTCTTTTTATTTTTTGTAGAGATGGGGTCCCACTATTTTGCCCAGGCTGGTCTTAAACGCCTGGGCTCATGTGATCCTCCCACCTCAGCCTCCCAAAGTTCTGGGATTACAGGCATCCACTGCATACGGGTGAGATTTATTTCCCGCTGGAGGCTGGGAAGTCCAGCGTCAAGGGTTGACACTTGGCAAGGGCTTTCTGCTGCATCTTCTCGTGGAGGAAGGCAAAAGGGCAAGAGAGAAAGTGCAAGCAAGCCAGAGAGCAAGAGGGGACTAAACTTGCTTTTATAACAAGTCCACGCTCGTCATAACTAACCCACTCTCTCATTAACTACATTAATTCATTCATGAGGGCAGAGTCCTCATGGTGTAATCACCTCTTATTAGGCCCCACCTCCCAACACTGTTGCACTGGGGATTAAGTTTCCAACACATGATCTCTAGGGGACAGATTCAGACCATTGCACCCCTCAAACAGTAGACCAGCTACCTTGATTTGCTGTGTATTTTATCTTATAATGTTGCCTTTTGCTCTTCTTTTGCATTTATGAGCTTTTTTATATCAAAAAACAAAACAAAACACTCCCTCAGTATCCAAATGTGTTTCAATGTCATGGGTCAAAATCGCCAGCGATGGGTGCAAAAGGAAAGCTTTATGTATTGAAAGAGAAGCAAGAACATGTGATATCTCCTGAGTAACAGGCTTAAAGGAATCTACACTGCAGACCATCAGAGACAATGCCATGAAAATAAAAGAAAAGTCTGTGGCTTCAAGTGCTATGAAGTCAATAAGAACACGGCCTGAAGAGATAAAAGAAGTGGAAAGATTGTTAAGCATATGGATTGAAGACTAAAGAGAGAAAAAAATATCAGGAACAATCTTTCTCATAATCAAAGAGAAAGTACTATCAATATATGAAGGCCTTAAATGAAATCATCTAATCCTACAAAAGCGGCTCTTTTTAGTGTTAGTAGAGACTGGTTTGAAGGTTTCAAACATTGCTACAATTTCCAAAGCTTTCAGCTGTTGGGTGAAGCCCTGAGTGCAGATGAGAAAGCCACAAAAGGAAATCCTCCTAGTGCTGATACCAGAAGTTAATTGAAGAAGGTATTCACTGGATTGAATTTTCAATTTTGACAAAATAGGTATCTATTAAAAATGCATTTCCCAAAGGACATATACCTCAAAGGCAGAGAAACGCCTCAGGATTTAAATCTGCAAAAGATTTCAAATTTTGATAACCTTCCACTACTTCCAGTAAATGACTAACTGCAATCTGGTTTTCTTTTCTTTTTTTAAAAAATATTTTTGTTCTATTTGTTTTTAATCGATAAACAAAAATTATGTATATTTATCTTGTACAACATGTTGTTTTAAAATATGTATACATTGTGGTTACTGGGGGCTGAGGGGCTGCAGTTTGGGGACATGGAGAAAGGATACAAGTTTCAATTAGATAAGAGGAACAAGTTCAAGAGATCTGTTGTACAACGTGGTGACTATAGCTAATAATGATGTATTATATTCTTGAAAATTGCACATAGAGTAGATTTTAAGTGTTCTTAACACACACACACATAATGATATGCATGTGAACTACAGTTTTCTTTCAACCACTTCTACAAATGGTTTATGAACCATTTAACATGTGTACATAACCATGCAACCATTTTTAACTGGGTTCCTATCAGTTTTGCATGCCACTCATGACATCTTTGAGCATTTTGCCTAATTCCAGTGCGTGTTTTGCATGGCATAGTGACACTGAGGAATATATGTGTAGTCGTATATTTGTGTGCCTTCCATGTTGTTCTCTGTGCCTGGAACACGCTTTCCTTCTTATTTTTCTACTTGAGTCCTGCTCTCTCTTCAGACTTACCTCTATTTCTCTAGAAAAGTGTGACATCTTTGGCTTATTGTTCACAGAGTAGACTCAGACACATGGATCTGGAGTAAATATAGTTTATTTGGGAGGTAATTCGGGGAAAAACCTGGAGAAGGCAGAAGCCATTCCATGGAGGGAAGGAATCCTATTTACAGGGAGCATTAGGAAGCAGCTTACTTCTGAGGCCCAAGTCTGCTGGGCTGTTGTGAGAGATGGGGTGGAAATACATTTTGGAGCTGTCTTACCTGGGGACAATAAAACTTGGATGTTCATCCTTCTACTCCAATTTGTCATTGTCTGAGGATTGCTCCCAAGGATGTTGATTCCCTGGCACTTCTGGTCTTCCCCATGTGTGGGCTGAGAGAAAGCCCGCAGATGGAAAGTCTCAGGTGTTTGCAGTAGAATGCTATTAGCATATAATGAAATAGTGAATGCTGATAGGATGTGTGTGTGTGTGTGTGTGTGTGTGTGTAGGGAGCAGACACCAGCACCTGCTACTCCTCTATTGACTTCATTGCCAAGGAAAAATACTGCAGTTATACACTTCTTTGCAGCACTTACCACATTGGTCATTTTACATTTATTTATGATGTGCTGGAGTCAGCTGGCACTGGTTTGCAAAAGCCCATTGTTCTGTGAATTCATTAACATTATGTTGACAGCTTAGAATAGGCCTTGGTGGGAGTATTTAGATCATAGAAATTGGTAAACATCATAAACTGTTTCTTGCCCCCCAGTCTCCCACCTGCTGCTGGAGAGCCAGTTGTTAACCCTTTGCAAGCACAGCTACTGCATGAGCCTGGTTTGCCTCACTGGGGCGTGAGTCCTGCTCTTCCTTTCCTCTTAGTCACACAGTAGCCTGGATTCCTGCTATGGCTGAACGAGCTCACTGACTGGATGAGGCGACTGAGAATGCTTGCCTGAATTGTGAAGAATGTCTGCCAAAAACCACATTATTAATCTTAGCAGAGTGGATATTGACCTCTTCTTGGCAGTAATTAGGGCGCAGGAACTGTTGCAATTTGAGGCCACCATGTCGTCAGTGGTCAGCAGAGAGGAGGATATTTGTCATCCTAATTGCTCTGGGGAGAGAACATTCATCCAGTACATCTTAATGCTGAATATTATTAACTCGAAGATCTCAGAGAAGAAAGAGGACTATAAATGTTTGAGACAGAACTTACACCTCTAAAGAACATGCTTACTCTTGTTTTTAAAGTGTTATTATACAGACTTTGCTAAACCAAATAAAATCACAGAGATGGAACTTTATAACCAATAAAGTTCCTTATGATTCTAAATATCTGTGATATACCGCCAATAGCTTCCACTATCTTTTAAAAGTGTAATGCTAAGATATATTACTTGGGCTGAAACTTCAGCAACAGTAATGAAAATCCCCAAAATAATATGCTATATGTCAGTGAATACTTCAGGAAAATAAAATAACCTCCAAGGAAAAGGATCTGAGGTGTATGACTGGCTATAGTTTGATATACTTGCACACTTCTGGTTTCATTGGGTCAAGTTTCATTAGGTCACATTGGCTCTCCAAGTGTCTGATGCTCACAACCATATTTTTATTTTTTATTTTTTATTTTTTGAGATGGAGTCTCGCTTTTTTGCCCAGGTTGAAGTGCAGTGGTGTGATCTCGGCTCACTGCAACCTCTGCCTCCCAGATTCAAGAGATTCTCCTGTCTCAGCCTCCTAAGTATTTGGGATTTCAGGCATGTACCAACATGGCCGGCTAATTCTTTTTGTATTTTTAGTAGAGATGAGGTTTCACCATATTGGCCAGGCTGGCCAACTCCTGAACTCGTGATCCGCCCACCTCAGCCTCCCAAAGTGCTGGGATCACAGGTTTGGGCCACCGCGCCAGGCTCAGTCACACTTTAGAGATAAAAGGAACTTGCTATAAAACAGGTAGGTTTCTAACTCCAGTGACCAACCAAGAGGCAATTAGTTTTGACATGGAAGGTATTCTTAGTGTGCAGTCTTTGGACTGTACACTATTTGATATTGAGAGAAATCTGGAG
Organism: Rhinopithecus roxellana; assembly: GCF_007565055.1. Classification (NCBI taxonomy): domain Eukaryota; kingdom Metazoa; phylum Chordata; class Mammalia; order Primates; family Cercopithecidae; genus Rhinopithecus; species Rhinopithecus roxellana. The sequence goes on along the minus strand of NC_044568.1, from coordinate 40,050,394 downwards.
TAATCAGACTCATAGAAGAGAGTACAGATATTTACATTTTGGGGTTTGTGAGTTTGTCTATGTGTGTGCATGCAAGGGTGGGACTATATATAAATAGTGTTTACATTTTTTAATATTATTTAAAATGAAATCCTTGCTTTGACTCTAAACATAAACAGCAACTTTATATCAATCCTAGAAATCCCTGAAAAACATCTCTACTTGGAATACTGCAGACATGTAGGTGTTAGGTATTTGGTTTCAACCATACAAATCTCACATCTGGGTAATAGAAAATGTTTATCTATTCAAGTATCCTTATCTGATTCAAGTAACTGCTGGTGGTCCTCATGTTTGCCATTCAATGGACCAAGAACTCCCAACTGTTTCTTTTATGCAAATTATCAAAGCTGTACTAGGATAGCCACCATTAGGTTGGACAGAATAAGGCATTCCTATTTCTTCCTCCAAATCAAGATCAGAATAGAAAACAATCCATGCATGTTTACTTTTAATTTCTTTTTAATCAGCTTCATTTTAATCAGAAAATTGTATCTAGAAAAAACTCATTGAATTGTATCTAGTAGAAATGACATGAACACTTAACATTGTGTTGACGTATCTTTTAATGTAACATTTCAGCATGAATTTATGCTAGACCAGCGAGATATTTTTAAGAAGATGAGATTTAAAGTGCAAAGAAATAAGGAACTTTCTAATCTACATCTTGCAAAGAATTAGCCTCAGGACTTATATTTCTATAAACTTTCAACACTTTCCAGCCTCATTTTCCTATACAAATAATGTACAGCAAATACAAATACAAAGAATTTAAAAATTTTCATAATATAAAACATTTTTTCAGGCATGATTTCAAGTTACTTTTAACCAAGCCTTTTCAATTTATACAGCCTTTGTTGGTTTCACTTATTTCTCCAGTAACCCTTTCATCTAACAATGATTGGTCACCTAGTGTGTATCAGCCCATGCTAACTAAAGATCTGTAAATGAAAAGAGTTCAACTCTGTAAAATATTTTAATAAATTTATTCTGAGCCAAATATGAGTGTCCATGGACCATGACACAGCACTCAGGAGACCCTGAGAACATGTGCCCAATATGGTTGGAGTGAAGCTTGGTTTTATACCTTTAAGGGAGACAAGAGATGTCAATCAAATACGTTTAAGATGTACATTGGCTGGGTTCAGAAAGGGGGGACAACTCAAAGAGATGGTGGTGGGGGGTCTCCAGGTTATAGGTAGATTTAAAAGTTTCCTGGTTGGCAATTGATTGAAAGGGATATTATCAACAGAAAGGAATGCCTGGTTTAGGATGAGAGGTTGTGAAGACTGAGGTTTTGTTATGGAGTTGAAGCCTCCGGGTAGCAGGCTTCAGAGAGAATAGATGTAAATGCTTCTTATCAGACTTAAGTCTGTGTTGATGCTAAATGCTGGTTGGATTTTCCTGAATTTCAAAAGGGAGGAGGGCTTCGTGAGGTTTGTTCAACCCCCTCTTCCCATGATGGTCTGAGCAAGTCTTGTGGTTAAATTTGAAGTGCCCTGGCCAAGGAGGGGGTCCATTCAGATGATTACAGGGAGCCTTCGAATTTTATTTTTGGTTTACAGGTAATTCAAACTTCTCAGAGGATTTACAAGAGATTTTCAACACAAGTCAGCTTCTTTTTGCTTTGAATTCATCATCTGCACTATGCATATTAAATTTCATAATTTTAAATGGTAACATAATACACTCAAAAGTATGCATTAAAACGTTGCATTATAGTGGCAAAATCATGGCCAGTAGAACCAGATCATCTGGGTTTAAATTCTAGCTCTGTCTCTTACTATCGCTATAACATGTGTTTTGATTTTCTTTTTGTTACTGGTGGAAGATATCCAAGTTACTGGTGGCAAATCCATATGGATCTGCAGCGATCCCAATTCTTGCCTCCTCAGAAGAAAGCATTCCCCTGAGAGGCATAAGGCAGAAAAAGAGACTGAGGCAACTTTCAGAGCAGGAGTGGAAGTTGATTAAAAAGCTTTAGAGCAGGAAATAAAGGAGAGTGCACTTGGAAGAGATCCAAATGGGTGATGTGAAGAACAAGGACAGTGTTTATCCTTGATCCTAGGACTATATAGGCTGGCCCACCTCTGGGATCTTGTGTCCCTTAGCCCATGATTCTTCCCTTAGGGTGGGCTGCCCGTATGCGCAGCACCCTCCTTACCCTTGGGAAGTGAGCATGCCCAGTGTGTTTAGAGGTTGTACGCATGCCCATCTGAAGCTTTCTTCCCTTTTCTGGTGGTGTGCCACTGGAAGGTCATACTCCACCATTTTGTGTCTTAATACGTATGCGCAGGCTCACTCGCCCAATACCTGAGATTTTATTGGAAACCCTTTTCGCTTCTTCCTGGTGCCTGCATTCAATTAACACTTTAATGCAACAGGTGTGGACCGTCAGGAAATGGCCTCTCCCTGCTACTGGCTGCCAAATTATCATTTTTAGAGAGGCAATATGACTATTGTCAAACCACCACCTAATATTCCTATCGGGTAGGGGAGAGCCCTCTCCTGCCCCGCTCATGCCTAACTACCTGTAACATTTCCTATAAAATAAGGATTTTAATAATAAATATTAAATACAATGACTGTACTTATACTATTTAGAATAGTTCCTAGCATATAGCAATTATATAATTACTAATAACTTACAAATGTACAATGCTTATGGGTGCCACATACTGATTTGTGTTACTAACTGGAGAGGAAAATCTCTAAAGCAAATAAAAATCTCACATTCTAATAGGGAGACACACCTATCCCTAGATAGCTGTTTCACAAAACATAAACAATATGGCAGGCAAACATGTTCGTCTGTGGCAGGAGTCAGAGAAAGAAGTAAAATTTGAGCTGAGATCCAAAATACAACTCCTATTTCTACAAGCGAAGAGGAAGGAAGTTTGTTGTAAGCACAAAGAACGTGTTCTAATTCGAAGAGGAATCCAAATACATTACAGAACTGTGTATTTTACAGAAAATTAAAACACATTTATAATGTATGTTTTGTGTGTAGGTGGTATCTTTATATTTAGAGTTGATTGCTTCGGTGATAGAATAAAATATTTTGTAATGCTGTAGAAAAAACGCTGGCTCGAGGATGTAAAGCCTAGATTTTCTTTGCATCAGCTAACTGTGAGACTTGGAAAAATTTCCCAAAGGGCTAAATGACCTCTAATGTCCTTTTACCTCCCAGTTCTGCTTTTTCTTTTTAAACACTTTTTGAGTTAAGTTTGCAGTTCAGTGCAAACACTTGACAACTTCTATGCAAAATGAGTTTTCAGATCTATAAATACAATCTGGTGTGGATGCTAGGGAGAAAGATAAAAATGGATTTTGATGCTTACTTTGTTAATTCACTAGGGTTTTTATATGACAGGCAATGATGAAGAAGAAAACCACTGTTTAGTTTGACTATTGATAAATTGATAAGAATAACATATATCAATTTTAATAATTGGTTAAAGGCTAGTTTTTCCCCCCAGACTATAGTCTTATTTTAATTATCATGGTTACTGAATTGGTTCATTAAATTAATAAGATATTCCTTTTGCTGTGACCAAGATTTCTCTTATTAGAAACACACCATGGAGGAAAATGTATGGACCATAAACTCCTCGAGGCAATGCATTGCAAAAGCTTCAGACTCACATTCCTGTGAAGTGGCATCGTTGTCTGGGGTAAATACCCAAGGTTCATTGTCTCACGGCCACGGAAATCTAGGACATGGGCACACAAAGAGTGAATTTAAGAGCAGAAGTTTAATAGGTGAAAGAAAGGGAAGAGCTCTCTCTGCTGCACAGAGAGGAGTCCTGGAGAAATGGGTTGCTGCTTCTGTGGTGAAATGCAGAAGGTTTTATAGATGAGCTTGAGGAGGCAGTGTCTGATTTACATAGGATACGAAAGATTGGTTGGACCCGGTGATCTATTTGCATAAGGCGTGAAAAACTGGTTAGGACTAGGTATACCATTTTCATGGCAAGCAGCAAAAAAAAAAAAAAAAAGGCTGCCCCACCCTAATCTTTTATTATGCAGATGGATTCTTTACCTGGCCCACACCATGTTGCCTCGTTCTTTGCTGTAGGCGTGGTGACAAAGAAAATGGAAGATGGAGCCTTCATGTTGAACATACCTGGTTTCCAGGTAACCATTTTCTAGTGGCACAGCTGCTGGCATTCACCCGTGCAAGCTTCCAGCTTGCTTCTCTGTGTCTGCAGTTCCATTTTTCAGGCTCCTCTTCGTTAGAAAATAAATGATGTGGGGGCTGCTTTTTGTTAAAAGGGAAATTCTGCTGAGGACTCTTTTACTCTATCTGCCTAAATAATTTCTTTCTATCTCCTGTATCACCTATAAACTTAGTAAGCTCTGAGGAGGAATATTCTCTTTCCTAAATGTTCCAGCAAAAGTCCCAGAATTGAATCCTCTTGGCTCTGAGTGGCCTTCCATGTGTCAAGTGTCTATCTTGAATCATCTGTGGCAAGAAGACATAAGGCTCTGATTATGTTGGCTTTTTATCGTAAGACTGCCCCGGGGCTGGCAGTGAGTCAGTATCCATGAACCATGCGCGCCAAGATCAAGGAAGGGTGGTTCCCAAGTCAGATCTGGGTAGGGTGACCCAAGGAAGTGAAAGAAGATGCTGGTTGGCAAAAAGCAACAAACAGCCCTGCAGACAAGGTCGAGCTAGACACCTGGCTCCACGAAGGAACCACCTTCATCTGAGTCATAAAATCACGATAGAAGCCATCAATAACTTGACATTTTCTTTTCACTCAGTTGTCTCATTTTAGAGCTCTCTCTCATGAGGAAGTTGAAGAATTATTATGCCCATTAGTATCTGAAGTGATGTAATGGCACTCTATCTGTCAAATTGCTTAAAATTATTTGTATTAAGGGCACAGAATGTGTCCCTAGCCTTTGCTCAAATAACATTTGCCTTCTTATTTAAAGATAATATATCTTCTAAACAGAGGATAAATGGAGAGTTAAATAAAATCTAGAGGCATATTCTAGGCAGGCCAGAGAAATTAGACACTGTAAAATTTAGGTTTAGAAATTAATCATTATCGATAGCTCTTTTAGATTAATTCAGCTAAAATGTTCAATATTAGGTTATATCGCTTTTAGTTGTTGTTCTTCCTCAAATACTATGTTTAACAAAAGAAAGAATTATATCCAGGTCCCAAACACATTCTACTAAAATATAGGCAGAGTTTGAGCTACAACAGATGCTACTCTTATTGAAAAGGAGGAGAAAATTCAGTTTACTACATAGTCATATTTTAATTTTTCTAAGTTTTACACAGCAGAAAAATTTTGTCTCTGGAATATGTAAGACCTTGATATGTATCCTCCTTCTGCAAATTATGAGCTGTGTGACTTTGGGCAATTCACTTAAATCTCTTTAAGCCTCTGTTTTCTAATGAATAAAATGAGGAAGGAATATAGTGCCTCCCTAAAGGAGTTATTATAAGGATTAAATGGCATAGGCTATTTAAAGCATGGAGTATGCTATCTGGCTCAACTACCTTTATTTTTATCTTTGTGGTATAGCTATTATACAGGCTTACTACTGTTTATGCAATCATTCTGTTGTGGCTAAAAATTTAATTTGTCTTAAAGATTTCTGAATAACCCTGAAATGTGCATTTTTGTATATAAACTATTCTTGGTAACTTAGCTTCTTTCTTTAGAATAAAATCTTCAATAGGTGCTCCCAGGTCAAGCATTTGTAGAGTCACAGCGATATTCTGAAATTCCATTCTGGTGCTCCTGACCAAGAGTGACTGGGTTTCCTTGTGGACTAGAGGTTCTTATTGCATTGCAAATAGCCACAGGAACGTGGCTTGTTTTCTGTGGAGTGACCCACACTCAGTGGTCTGTTTTCCTGGTTGCTGGCCTTTAAAAAGGCAAACTAACAAGCTGTTAGATTGCTGCCCTTTGAAAGGGCAAATCCCAGACTGCATTCCCAGACCAGAATTGCTTATTTGTTCTAGCCTGACATTTTTGTTCTGCACGTGCTAGAAGGTCTTCAGGTTGGTCCTGGTGTTTGTCCCTGGAAGCTGTAAGGGTTATGGGTAACAAGGAACAAATAAAAACATGGCAGAAATGCACCTATCTGATACTGTTGCTTTTGCCCCAATTAACTCATTGGTTATGTCTCTGGATTTATCTTAAGGAGAGGAAGAGAGAAAGATCTCTCTGTTTTTCTCTCTGTCTCTCTCTCTATCTACCTATATATTTATCAATCATCATCATCTATCTATCTATGATAGATAGAAGGACTTAAAGTAATTTTATAAAGAAACAGAATTTAAAAGAATTAAGAGAGAGATTTTCCATACACTCAATCAGAATAAGGCAGTAAGCTGATCAACTATACCAGTTTACCCAGGACTGGGGGATTTTCTGGGTTAGGACTTTCAGTGCTAAAACTGGGAGAATCTCAGGGAAACTGGTGTGGTTGGTGAACTTAGGGGAGATTTTAAGCCAGAGTAAAACCATCTTACTGGTCAATACTCCAAATAAAAGCCTCCTTTGCATAGTGTGTTTTAGACTAAATTTCTGCCCCTTGGTATAAGAGGAATTGTAATTAACCACCTTCACACCTTGCTCCTCCTCTTCAATGCCTAAGACAGTCCTGCTTGCATCAGGTTGTGGTAGGGACTCAAACATCTCTGTAAAACACACCTTCCTAAAATACCTTCAGTCCAGTTTAGTTGGTCTCTTGGTCACAGCTTTTTTTTTTTTTTTTTTTTTTTTTTTTTTTTTTTTTTTTTTTTTTTTTTTTGTGACAGAGTCTTGCTCTGTCTCCCAGGCTTGGAGTGCAGTGGCACGATCTCGGCTCACTGCAAGCTCTGCCTCCCGGGTTCAGGCAATTCTCCTGCCTCAGCCTCCCGAGTAGCTGGGATTACAGGTACCCACCACCACATCTGGCTAATTTTTTGTATTTTTAGTAGAGATGGAGTTTCACCATATTAGCCAGGATGATCTTGATCTCCTGACCTTGTGATCTGCCCGCCTCAGCCTCCCAAAGTGCTGGGATTACAGGTGTGAGCCACCGCGCCCAGCCAGTCACAGCTTGTTTTACTTCCTGTCTTTTCCGGAGTCACTTGACCTTGCTAAGATTGTTTAGAGCTTTACTTCTAAGTCACACAAGAGGAGGAACAGGATATTTTACAGGAAACGTCTGATTAAAATGATACCGGTAGGGACATGGGCATGTTGTCCTTTCATTTTTTATTCTTCTTGTGGTTTACCTTTACCATGAACATTTGTCCCAGATTCACTTCCTATGATAGCTGTGTTTTCCAATCGCCTGTGAAGAATATAAGCATTTTACTACTTGTGATGGTTAATACTGAGTGTCAACTTGATTGGACTGAAGGATATGAAGTACTGTTCTTGGGTGTGTCTGTGAGTGTGTTGCCAAAGGAGATTAACATTTGAGTCAGTGGACTGGGAGAGGCAGACCCACCCTCAATGTGGGTGGCACCATCTAATCAACTGCCAGTGCAGCTAGAATAAAGCAGGCAGAAGAAGGTGGGAGAAGCCAACTTGCTGAGTCTTCCAGCCTTCGTCTTTCTCCCTTGTTGGATGCTTTCTGCCCTCAAACATCAGACTCCAAGTTCTTCAGCTTTGGGGCTCTTGGACCTACACCAGTGGTTTGCCAGGGGCTCTCATGCCTTTGGCCACAGACTGAAGGCTGCACTGTTAGCTTCCCTACTTTTGAGGTTTTGGGACTCGGACTGGCTTCCTTGCTCTTCAGCTTTTGCAGACGACCTATTGTGGGACTTCTCCTTGTGATCATGTGTGTCAATGCTCCTTAATAAACTCCCTTTCATATATACATCTATCTTATTCTGTCCCTTTAGAGAACCTTGACTAATACACTCCTTCTCCTCCTCCTAATTATTAACATTATTATTATCACTTGTTTTCTTTATTATCTTTCTTTTCATCATTATAAAGAGCCACCATTTACTAAGCCAATACTGGTGTAAGGACTTTATATATTTCACCAAGAATTTCACGATGAATTCTATGAGTTAGGCAAGGTTATCCTTGTTTCACATGGAAAAGCAAAGGCTCCAAGAGTTTAGGTGACAATATTTTAGAATGAAGAACATGGAGGTTTGGTAAGTTGGGTGAACTCAGGTCCAAATCCTGGCCATTTTCCCTTGGCAAAGATCTTGCAGTTGTGAGGGTGAAATAGTCCTCTGTAAGGAAGATTCCACTCGATGCTCCTAAAAGTGGCACATGAAGCTGTGCTTCTCAAGCTTCCACGTACATTAAAATTGCATGGGGACCTTGTGGAAAGGCAGATTCTGATTTAGTAGGTTTGGTGGGAGGCTTGAAATTCTGCATTTCTAACCAGCTCCCAGGGGATGCAGATGCTGTGGTTCTGCAGATGACAAGCAAAGGTGGGAGTATGAATGCCTAAAGCCACACTGCCCATGAATTAGTACTGGAGGTGGTCAGAAAGATTAGAATGGTCCTGTTTGTAAATACAGTCCATACATTTCTCTTGACCAATGGAGATGTTGCTATATCTAATCAAACTGTTTGAAACCTGCAGCCAGTAAAACCAAAAGCGCCTCTCTTCAGCCAACTGCCAGTCTTTGCATCACAATGCAGGGGGCCTTTTCTTGCCTCACAAATTGGATTTCTCTTCAGTGATACTTTCTTGTGAAAAGAAAAAAGGATCTCCTTATAGATGGGCAAAAAGCAAAGACAACAGTGGTTGGCATCCTCCTGAATGCCAGTACTTGGGGTAGAAGAATTCAACACTAGCCCAGGGGATGCCAAAGAGTGTTACTGAGCTTTCTCTGCTTCAACCTTTCCCTAATTGATTAGTCTAATAGTTGATTAACCAGTCCTCTGTCACACTGCACATTGCCTAGGACATCATGAGCATTCAATAACTGAAAGCTTGTTGAATTCATTACATTCACATGCCTCTGAATGGTCTATAGAACTTCCCACTTTTTAAGATGTGTCATAAACAAAAGCAGTCTTTTTCCAATAAGTTTTGGAAACTGCGTAGCAAATCCCATTCCTGGAGGTTCACAGGACGCTGGGTGTAAAATTCTCTGGGAAACTCTGTGGTAATAACTCTACTGCACAGATTGCTTTCTTCAACGATCTGGCCAAGATTTAGGGAGCTTAGAGTTTGGATTATATGGAGGAAGTGTGTTGCAGACTCATGAGCCTAGAGTTTGGATTATAATGAGGAAGTGTGTTGCAGTCACACTGCCTTTCCCCTACCAACTATCACTGCTTAGCCAGTACTGACCACACCCACACATGTTTCCAGGAAGAGCCTAGAATAATAAATGGGGCCCACAGTTCTTAGCCCCCTGTTCTGCCTCTTCTCATGTGGAGTCACTGACTTAAAATAGTTTAAATTGCAGTAAGTTTAACATAGTATTAAATGCATTTTCAACCTATGATATTTTTGACTTATAATGGGTCTATTGGCATATAACCCCATGGTAAGTAAAGTAGCATCTGTACTCAACATTATAAACTTTGTGCTTTGGTGCTAAGAAAGCCAAGTCTTAGGCTGACCAGGATTAAGAGTAGAGTCTATAGACATGAATTAAGTATCTCAATTTGCACTGGGCCTGTCTTGAAAATATACCTGTCTTTCTGTTTTTGAATACATTGAAATCAGATTCATCTTATCTTTATTTTGGGGAAAAAACTATTGCTTTGATGAGTGAGAAATAGCAGCTGTCTTTGAAAATTCCATTACATTAAATGATACACATAAAGGTATTATTAATACTGTGCCTAACATATAGAAAAAATTATTTTGCAATTTATTGTGAGTATTATTATCCCTTGGTAGAAGGCAATATTCATTTTTAAAAACATTATTGTTATTTAAGCCATATTAATAATATTAGCAGCTGGTAGGATGAGTTTCTTAGTATTAGCTGTTCAGTTATTTTTTGTCTTTCGTTTCCCTTAATTAACATTGTTCCCCTGTTTGCATCCATCAGCTTTTGTGATCATCCTTTTACAACTATTTTAATACTTCAAAAAGAGTCGATATTCTCCGAATGAATCCCATGAAATTCCTTCAATAGAGGTCAAGAAAGCTCATATAGAAGAGATCATATTGCAAAATAAGACTTTTATAAGTAATGATCTTTTCATTTAGTGGAAAGAAGACTGGACTGGGAATAAAGAAGTTGGGTTCTAACTCTAGTTCAGCTCGTTTAAACTTGTATGCCTTTGGACAAGCTCCTGTACCTCTCTGAGTATCCCCACTTTGTCTATAAAAGGAAGGGATTCTGAGAGCTTCCTTCGAGAAGTGACAGGGATAACACTGGAGTGCCAACACCTTGATTCAATGGTCATCATGTTGCTGTACACATTACAGTCTTTCTCCTTTCTGAATCTCAGTTTTGTCTTTCGTCAAAAGATTGCATTGAAATTGACTAGATGATTGTATTGTCTTTCCAGGTACGTTAAACGCAGATTCCTCAGTCTTTGGATCATACAACCTTAGAATTCAATCTCTATGTTAGTCAGGGTTCTCTAGAAAGACAGAACCAATAGGAGATCACACACACACACACACACACACACACACACACACACACACACACACAGCGAGAGAGAGACAGAGAGAGAGAGAAAGAGAGAGAGAGAGAGAGGAGAGGAGCTTTATTAATGGAATTGGCTCATGTGATTATGAAGGCTGAGAAGTCCTACGAAAGGCCATCTGTGGACGTGAGAACATGGGAAGCTGCTGATGCCAGTCTTGGAGTCCAGAGGCCAGAGAACCTGAAGTTCTGATGTTGAAGGGCTGGAGAAGAAGAGTGTCTCTGCTCCAGGAGAAAGCAAGCACGCATTCACCTTTCCTCTGCCTTTTTGTTCTATCTTTGCCCCCTCGCACCTAGCCAATTGAATGATGCCCACATACATTGTAGGCAGATCTTTCCTGTGCAGTCCATCGACTCACATGCCAATTTCCTCAAGAAACATCCTCCTCACAGTCACAGCCAGAAATAATTTTTTATCTGTGGTCTGGGTATACATTAATCCAATCAAGCTGACACCTAAGATGAACTGTCACAGTCTCCTTTTTTAGTTTGGAGGCACAGGCAGATATAATTTCAACTGAGAGCCTTGACCCTGGAAAATAATGTTGTTTTTGAGAAAAAGGAAAAGAAAAGACCAATACTTTTCAGGAGATTGTTATTGAATCTAGCACGTTATATTTATGTGGAGATACAATTCCTACCAAACTAGTGTGTATGCTCCAGGAGGGTAGGAGTTTTTGTTTTGTTCAGTCTCACATTTCAGCACCTAGAACAGTACCCAAATGCAGTTGTTGAATGAATGAATGAATGAATGAATGAATGAATGAATGAGTGAATGATTGCTCTTAGAGTGAGGATACCTGAAGTAGTGGTTAACTAGTTTCTTTGTGTGTCCTTGACCTTTATATGCTAGCAGTTTGTGGTCGTGATAATTTGCAGTGATAAAGGCTGCTCAAAGGAGTTAGTGTTAATGTCTGGAGGTGTGACAACAACCAACATCATAGCTTCCCAAAGGGGCTATGATTTGCGTGATGATTCTAAACCGGGGATTGTTTTCCCCTGCTTAAAACTGTCCGTGTTGAGAGCATGATAACTTATGGGGGAATGACAATGTCTTTTTCACTTTGGTAGGGGTGGCTAAATCACCATGGTGATTACTGAAATTATGACATAGCCTCATGAGGCATGTGAGCAGAGATTTCAAAACTGTCAATCATGAGTGTTCCCACACATACAGAGTCCACAGTGAAACCAAGGGCTATTGTAAGTACTGTTTCATCTATTAGAGTTACCAGAAAGACTAATGTCAAAAAAAGTAAACCACTAGGTTTAAGTGAACTCTTCATCCCTTTGCTCAATTCATTATGTTTCACATCTATACCTCTCAAAGGTGGGTAAAATCTTGTTCATGATTTCCCACTGCTTTAGAATAGTATTCCAACTTCTCAGAGTTGTATTTGAGCTACTTTCCATGATCTACAGGCTCTATCTTATGATGCTCTCTCTCTTGCCATTCTGCTTTAACCCCATGGCTTTCTGACAATTTCTTAAGCATAGACAATTCTGCCTAGGAATGTATCTTGCTAGTTCTCGTTTTGGAAGATGTTCCATGTGTTGTTTTCCTGCCTGGCTCCTTCTCAATCCTCAGGGTCCCGTTCAAATGCAAACTTCCTGAAGAAGGCTTCACCACCAGCCTATCCAAAAGGAGGTCCACCCCCTGCAATCATTCCAAACTGCACCTTCCTTGTTTCCTGTAGATCAAAAATTATCCTGATGTTGTTTGAATTATTTGGTCTCTTGTTACTTGCCTGCCACGTGCCCTCTCTTCCACTACAAAATGTGACTTCCATGAGGGAAGAAACCAAAAAGTGCTTATTTCCACTTTGTTGTGTTCAGGCTTTATGCTAGAGGGTGATGAATATAATACTTGTTGAATAACAATAAACCTAAGTAGACAAAAGAAAAGGAAACTCAGTCTAGCAAATCTTGATTCCTTCAGGCATAGGAATAACCATGCAGGATATAGTACATGAAGTTCTAAAAAGCTTTGCTCTGGAACCCTGGTCCTAGTCTTTCCACATGAAATATTTCCTCAACTCAAATTTTGTAGAACTCCTTAAGGCTTTGGGGGCTGTGAAGAGGCACACAAGGCTGAATGACTCCTCCTGAAGGAATCAGCTTATGATCTTTCAGGTATCTAACTATTTGACTAATAATAAATTTATGGTTTTCTCAAAATAAAACTTCTATTGTGAGAGTGAAAGAAACAATAAGTAAAGAAAGTCTATTTTTGTTTCATTTGAGCTGGCAGCCCTCAAACTGAATTGTTTTCAATACATTAGGGCTGTCTCGCTTTCAAGAGTGTTTGTAGGTATGTATGAAATAAAAATGATGGAAATCGTATTTTTTATTAAAGTGTAGAATTATTCATAGCCAAGATTTGAAACACACACATGTAGATGTCTGTGTGATTATGTAGCAGCAGTGTGCCCTCCCTAAGATAAAAAAAATAATTCTCTAGCACAGGGTTGACAAGTCACTGCCCGTGTGTCAAATCCAGCCCACTACCTGTTTTCATATGGCCCATAAGTTATGACTGGTGTTTCCATTTTTTTTTTTTTTTTGAGACAGAACTTTGCTCTTGTTGCCCAAGCTGGAGTGCAATGGTGTGATCTTGGCTCACTGCAACCTCCGCCTCCCAGGTTCAAGCAATTCTTCTGCCTCAGCATCCAGAGTAGCTGGGATTACAGGCATGCATCACCACACCCAGCTAATTTTGTATTTTTAGTAGAGATGGGGTTTCACCAAGTTGGTCAGGCTGTTCTCGAACTCCTGACCTCAGGTGATCCGCCTGCCTCGGCATCTCAAAGTGCTGGGATTACAGGCGTCAGCCACCTCGCCCAGCCATTATTTACATTTTTATTTTTATTTTTTTTAATTTTTATTTTTTAAATTTTTTTTTATTATTATTATACTTTAAGTTCTAGGGTACATGTGCATAACGTGCAGGTTTGTTACATATGTATACTTGTGCCATGTTGGTGTGCTGCACCCATCAACTCGTCAGCACCCATCAATTCATCATTCATATCAGGTATAACTCCCAATGCAATCCCTCCCCCCTCCCCCCTCCCCATGATAGGCCCCGGTGTGTGATGTTCCCCTTCCCGAGTCCAAGTGATCCCATTGTTCAGTTCCCACCTATGAGTGAGAACATGCGGTGTTTGGTTTTCTCTTCTTGTGATAGTTTGCTAAGAATGATGGTTTCCAGCTGCATCCATGTCCCTACAGAGGACACAAACTCATCCTTTTTTATGGCTGCATAGTATTCCATGGTGTATATGTGCCACATTTTCTTAATCCAGTCTGTCACAGATGGACATTTGGGTTGATTCCAAGTCTTTGCTATTGTGAATAGTGCCGCAATAAACATACGTGTGCATGTGTCTTTATAGCAGCATGATTTATAATCCTTTGGGTATATACCCAGTAGTGGGATGGCTGGGTCATATGGTATATCTAGTTCTAGATCCTTGAGGAATTGCCATACTGTTTTCCATAATGGTTGAACTAGTTTACAATCTCACCAACAGTGTAAAAGTGTTCCTATTTCTCCACATCCTCTCCGACACCTGTTGTTTCCTGACTTTTTAATGATTGCCATTCTAACTGGTGTGAGATGGTATCTCATTGTGGTTTTGATTTGCATTTCTCTGATGGCGAGTGATGATGAGCATTTTTTCCTGTGTCTGTTGGCTGTATGAATGTCTTCTTTTGAGAAATGTCTGTTCATATCCTTTGGCCACTTTTTGATGGGGTTGTTTGTTTTTTTCTTGTATATTTGTTTGAGTTCTTTGTAGATTCTGGATATTAGCCCTTTGTCAGATGAGTAGATTGCAAAAATTTTCTCCCATTCTGTAGGTTGCCTGTTCACTTTATGGTAGTTTCTTTTGCTGTGCAGAAGCTCTTTAGTTTAATTAGATCCCATGTGTCAATTTCGGCTTTTGCTGCCGTTGCTTTTGGTGTTTTAGACATGAAGTCCTTGCCCATGCCTATGTCCTGAATGGTATTACCTAGGTTTTCTTCTAGGGTTTTTATGGTATTAGGTCTAACATTTAAGTCTCTAATCCATCTTGAATTAATCTTCGTATAAGGGGTAAGGAAAGGATCCAGTTTCAGCTTTCTACTTATGGCTAGCCAATTTTCCCAGCACCATTTATTAAATAGGGAATCCTTTCCCCATTTCTTGTTTCTCGCAGGTTTGTCAAAGATCAGATGGCTGTAGATGTGTGGTATTATTTCTGAGGACTCTGTTCTGTTCCATGGGTCTATATCTCTGTTTTGGTACCAGTACCATGCTGTTTTGGTTACTGTAGCCTTGTAGTATAGTTTGAAGTCAGGTAGCATGATGCCTCCAGCTTTGTCCTTTTGACTTAGGATTGTCTTGGCAATGCGGGCTCTTTTTTGGTTCCATATGAACTTTAAAGCAGTTTTTTCCAATTCTGTGAAGAAAGTCATTGGTAGCTTGATGGGGATGGCATTGAATCTATAAATAACCTTGGGCAGTATGGCCATTTTCACAATATTGATTCTTCCTATCCATGAGCATGGTATGTTCTTCCATTTGTTTGTGTCCTCTTTGATTTCACTGAGCAGTGGTTTGTAGTTCTCCTTGAAGAGGTCCTTGACATCCCTTGTAAGTTGTATTCCTAGGTATTTTATTATCTTTGAAGCAATTGTGAATGGAAGATTCATTCATGATTTGGCTCTCTGTTTGTCTGTTACTGGTGTATAAGAATGCTTGTGATTTTTGCACATTGATTTTGTATCCTGAGACTTTGCTGAAGTTGCTTATCAGCTTAAGGAGATTTTTGACTGAGATGATGGGGTTTTCTAAATATACAATCATGTCATCAGAAACAGGGACAATTTGACTTCTTCTTTTCCTAATTGAATACCCTTGATTTCTTTCTCTTGCCTGATTGCCCTAGCCAGAACTTCCAACACTATGTTGAATAGGAGTGGTGAGAGATGGCATCCCTGTCTTGTGCCAGTTTTCAAAGGGAATTTTTCCAGTTTTTGCCCATTCAGTATGATATTAGCTGTGGGTTTGTCATAAATAGCTCTTATTATTTTGAGGTACGTTCCATCAATACCGAATTTATTGAGCATTTTTAGCATGAAGGGCTGTTGAATTATGTCAAAAGCCTTTTCTGCATCTATTGAGATAATCATGTGGTTCTTGTCTTTGGTTCTGTTTATATGCTGGATTACGTTTATTGATTTGCGAATGTTGAACCAGCCTTGCATCCCAGGGATGAAGCCCACTTGATAATGGTGGATAAGCTTTTTGATGTGCTGCTGAATCCAATTTGCCAGTATTTTATTGAGGATTTTTGCATCGATGTTCATCAGGGATATTGGTCTAAAATTCTCTTTTTTTGTTGTGTCTCTGCCAGGCTTTGGTATCAGGATGATGTTGGCCTCATAAAATGAGTTAGGGAGGATTCCCTCTTTTTCTATTGATTGGAATAGTTTCAGAAGGAATGGTACCAGCTCCTCCTTGTACCTCTGGTAGAATTCAGCTGTGAATCCATCTGGTCCTGGACTTTTTTTGGTTGGTAGGCTATTAATTATTGCCTCAATTTCAGAGCCTGCTATTGGTCTATTCAGGGATTCAACTTCTTCCTGGTTTAGTCTTGGAAGAGTGTAAGTGTCCGGGAAATTATCCATTTCTTCTAGATTTTCTAGTTGATTTGCGTAGAGGTGTTTATAGTATTCTCTGATGGTAGTTTGTATTTCTGTGGGGTCTGTGGTGATATCCCCTTTATCATTTTTTATTGCATCTATTTGATTCTTCTCTCTTTTGTTCTTTATTAGTCTTGCTAGTGGTCTGTCAATTTTGTTGATCTTTTCAAAAAGCCAACTCCTGGATTCATTGATTTTTTTGGAGGGTTTTTTGTGTCTCTATCTCCTTCAGTTCTGCTCTGATCTTAGTTATTTCTTGCCTTCTGCTAGCTTTTGAATGTGTTTGCTCTTGCCTCTCTAGTTCTTTTAATTGTGATGTTAGAGTGTCAATTTTAGATCTTTCCAGCTTTCTCTTGTGGGCATTTAGTGCTATAAATTTCCCTCTACACACTGCTTTAAATGTGTCCCAGAGATTCTGGTATGTTGTATCTTTGTTCTCATTGGTTTCAAAGAACATCTTTATTTCTGCCTTCATTTCGTTATGTACCCAGTAGTCATTCAGGAGCAGGTTGTTCAGTTTCCATGTAGTTGAGCGGTTTTGAGTGAGTTTCTTAGTTCTGAGTTCTAGTTTGATTGCACTGTGGTCTGAGAGACAGTTTGTTATAATTTCTGTTCTTTTACATTTGCTGAGGAGTGCTTTACTTCCAATTATGTGGTCAATTTTGGAATAAGTGTGACGTGGTGCTGAGAAGAATGTATATTCTGTTGATTTGGGGTGGAGAATTCTATAGATGTCTATTAGGTCCACTTGGTGCAGAGATGAGTTCAATTCCTGGATATCCTTGTTAACTTTCTGTCTCATTGATCTGTCTAATGTTGACAGTGAGGTGTTAAAGTCCCCCATTATTATTCCGTGGGAGTCTAAGTCTCTTTGTAAGTCTCTAAGGACTTGCTTTATGAATCTGGGTGCTCATGTATTGGGTGCATATATATTTAGGAGAGTTAGCTCTTCCTGTTGAATTGATCCCTTTACCATTATGTAATGGCCTTCTTTGTCTCTTTTGATCTTTGATGGTTTCAAGTCTGTTTTATCAGAGACTAGGATTGCAACCCCTGCTTTTTTTTGTTCTCCATTTGCTTGGTAGATCTTCCTCCATCCCTTTATTTTGAGCCTATGTATGTCTCTGCATGTGAGATGGGTCTCCTGAATACAGCAGACTGATGGGTGTTGACTCTTTATCCAGTTTGCCAGTCTGTGTCTTTTAATTGGAGCATTTAGTCCATTTACATTTAAGGTTAATATTGTTATGTGTGAACTTGATCCTGCCATTATGATATTAACTGGTTATTTTGCTCGTTAGTTGATGCAGTTTCTTCCTAGCCTCGATGGTCTTTACATGTTGGCATGTTTTTGCAATGGCTGGTACCAGCTGTTCCTTTCCATGTTTAGGGCTTCCTTCAGGGTCTCTTGTAAGGCAGGCCTGGTAGTGACAAAATCTCTAAGCATTTGCTTCTCTGTAAAGGATTTTATTTCTCCTTCACTTATGACACTTAATTTGGCTGGATATGAAATTCTGGGTTTAAAATTCTTTTCTTTAAGAATGTTGAATATCGGCCGCCACTCTCTTCTGGCTTGTAGAGTTTCTGCTGAGAGATCTGCTGTTAGTCTGATGGGCTTCCCTTTGTGGGTAACCCGACCTTTCTCTCTGGCTGCCCTTAAGATTCTTTCCTTCATTTCAACTTTGGTGAATCTGGCAATTATGTGTCTTGGAGTTGCTCTTCTGGAGGAGTATCTTTGTGGCGTTCTCTGTATTTCCTGAATTTGAATGTTGGCCTGCCCTACTAGGTTGGGGAAGTTCTCCTGGATGATATCCTGAAGAGTGTTTTCCAACTTGGTTCCATTCTCCCCCTCACTTTCAGGCACCCCAATCAGACGTAGATTTGGTCTTTTTACATAATCCCATACTTCCTGCAGGCTTTGTTCATTTCTTTTTCTTCTTTTTTCTTTTGGTTTCTCTTCTCGCTTCATTTCATTCATTTGATCCTCAATCGCTGATACTCTTTCTTCCAGTTGATCGAGTCGGTTACTGAAGCTTGTGCATTTGTCACGTATTTCTCATGTCATGGTTTTCATCTCTGTCATTTCGTTTATGACCTTCTCTGCATTAATTAGTCTAGCTGTCAATTCTTCCACTCTTTTTTCAAGATTTTTAGTTTCTTTGCGCTGGGTACGTAATTCCTCCTTTAGCTCTGAGAAGTTTGATGGACTGAAGCCTTCTTCTCTCATCTTGTCAAAGTCATTCTCTGACCAGCTTTGATCCGTTTCTGGCGATGGGCTGCGCTCCTTTGCAGGGGGAGATGCGCTCTTATTTTTTGAATTTCCAGCTTTTCTGCCCTGCTTTTTCCCCATCTTTGTGGTTTTATCTGCCTCTGGTCTTTGATGATGGTGACGTACTGATGGGGTTTTGGTATAGGTGTCCTTCCTGTTTGATAGTTTTCCTTCTAACAGTCAGGACCCTCAGCTGGAGGTCTGTTGGAGATTGCTTGAGGTCCACTCCAGACCCTGTTTGCCTGGGTATCAGCAGCAGAGGTTGCAGAAGATAGAATATTGCTGAACAGCGAGTGTACCTGTCTGATTCTTACTTTGGAAGCTTCCTCTCAGGGTTGTACTCCATCCTGTGAGGTGTGGGGTGTCAGACTGCCCCTAGTGGGGGATGTCTCCCAGTTAGGCTACTCAGGGGTCAGGGACCCACTTGAGCAGGCAGTCTGTCCGTTCTCAGATCTCAACCTCCGTGTTGGGAGATCCACTGCTCTCTTCAAAGCAGTCAGACAGAGTCGTTTGCGTCTGCAGAGGTTCCTGCTCCTTTTGTTGTTGTTGTTGTTAACTGTGCCCTGTCCCCAGAGGTGGAGTCTACAGAGACAGGCAGGTTTCCTTGAGCTGCTGTGAGCTCCACCCAGTTCGAGCTTCCCAGTGGCTTTGTTTACCTACTCAATCCTCAGCAATGGCAGGCGCCCCTCCCCCAGCCTCGCAGCCACCTTGCGGTTAGATCGCACGCAGACTGCTGTGTTAGCAATGAGGGAGGCTCCATGGGCGTGGGACCCTCCCAGCCAGGTGTGGGATATATTCTCCTGGTGTGCCCGTTTGCTTAAAGCGCAGTATTGGGGTGGGAGTCACCCGATTTTCCAGGTGTTGTGTGTCTCAGTTCCCCTGGCTAGGAAAAGGGATTCCCTTCCCCCTTGCGCTTCCCAGGTGAGGCGATGCCTCGCCCTGCTTCAGCTCTCGCTGGTTGGGCTGCAGCAGCTGACCAGCACCGATTGTCTGGCACTCCCTAGTGAGATGACCCCAGTACCTCAGTTCAAAATGCAGACATCACCGGTCTTCTGTGTTGCTCGCGCTGGGAGTTGGAGACTGGAGCTGTTCCTATTCGGCCATCTTGCTCCGGCCCCCTATTTACATTTTTAAATGTAAAACGTAAACCCTAAAAGAGACTGTTGGTGTTTCAGCAGGAATAGTTGCTCGAAGAGTTGAGGGCATTGTCCATTGGCCCCCACAATATTTACTCTTTGGCACTTTACAGGGCAAGTTTGTCAACTCCTGGTCAAAGACATAAACTTGTAGCACAGTGTGACTGTTGGAAATCCTGCTGGAAACCCTGTAATAATAGTCTATTGTTGTAAAATATTCTTCACTATATAATTTAGGGAAATAGTATGTATACTATTCTATTGCCTAAGTCTCTAAATTATGCCTTTAATTCTCTGATTGCTAAGTAATAAAAACATCAATAATAAGAATAAACTCTAATAATAATAAAAATATTTACTGAGTACATACTGTGTTCCAGGCACTATTCAATGAGTTTTTAAAAAATTAGCTGTTTCTTTGATGTTTTCTTTACTTACTGTATTAGAAAGTGAATGCCACTATTAAGGCTACTCCAACTAAGCTGCTTACCTTACTTCTAAGTAAAGTAAGGACTCTGCGTGACACAAGCATTCCTAATATGCTGAATGAATGTTACAGATGATGACTCAGCTCCAAAGATCCAGGTGTCAGGGGTTAGAAAGCAGCAAGAGAAATATGTGTACGAAGGGACACACCTGTACCATCTCTCACCATGCTTTTATTTAGTTTCTTCATCAAGATTTCTAAGAATGAGTACTTCAGGAACTTCCTCACGAGAATCCTCTACAAGTCTAAGTCAACGTGAACTGTATTTCTGCTTTTGAGAGGAATATGAGGCCTTGCATTGCTTTGGTGCCTTCTATATTTCCAGATCATGAGCTAAGGATGTTCACTCCGTAATCACATTTACTGTTGAGTGCTGTGACATCTTCAGTTAGTCCTCTTGGGTCCAAGGATATCTAATTACTAGCTTCTTCATAAAGGTCAACCAGCTAACACAAACATTACGTGGACTTAGGAGGTCACCCTCAAAGTTCTGAGTAGAACACATAGGAAGTGTTTTATAAACCCTAAAGATGAAATTAGAAGACTCCTGTTGATAAATTCAGCAAATCTTAATTCTTTGAGCATTTCCTAATAGCATTTTGAGGTTATTTTCCCCATCCTGTGAGTCACCTGTCAAGACAAATAGAAATACACTGCTTTTTCATAATTGAGGAAAGAGATGATGCATGCTACTCTTTTTATTTATTTTCCTGCCTAAGGAATAATGAATCAAGCATTGGGTTAATAATTGAACTTAAATCTTCTTGACCAGTTTTTCTCCATGTCCTGAAAAACTTCACCAAACTGAAACATTTTAATATCAACAATAATCCGTCCTCGAAATGTAAAAGATGTCTTTTTAATGCCTACCATGTCTAACAATGTTGTCCTACTAAAAGCTTTGGAATAATTTTTCTTAATCTATACTTTATTTCACTGTCAATGTGCATATGCTGGTGAGTATATAATGTGGAGAAAGGAAAAACATTTTAGAAGCTCTTGGCAAGCCAGTAGTGAGCATGCGGATGCCCCCTAAATGAATGAGGGAAGTACTTCCGTCATGTACAGCATGAAGGTACAGAAGGACTAGTTAGTATGCTTAACATCACTGGTCTTTGCTACTATTGTTTGGTATTAAGAAATACATTAATATTAGGTAGACTTTATAGTTGTATATTCCTGCTCCAATTTTGCCACATTATATATTCCTGCTCCATCTTATTTATTCTGTATTTACATGTTTCCTTTTACTACCTCCAAAAGAGAGTTGGTAATTTTTTAGTTTCCAGGAATTCTTTACATTTTAATGTTTGAGGACATGTAGAGGATTCCTAGACTACTCTTCATCCTCACCTTCCTGGTTCTATTTGACCAGTGAAACCCAAATCCGCCATTAAAGCCCAGACAAACATTCCCTTGAAGTGAACCTGACCTGAGATTGGCCTTGTTGTCCTGTCCTCTGCACTTTAGAGCTTTTGTTTTTTGTTTTTGTTTTGTTTTTGAGATGGAGTCTCACTCTGTTGCCCAGGCTGGGGTGCAGTGCTGTGACCTTGGCTCACTGCAATCTCCACCTCGCGGGTTCAAGGGATTATCCAGTCTCAGCCTCCCAAGTAGCTGGGACCATAGGCGCATGCCACCATGCCTGGCTAATTTTTTGTATTGTTAGTAGAGAGAGAGTTTTACCATGTTAGCCAGCATGGTCTCGATTTCCTGACCTTGTGATCTGCCCACCTTGGCCTCCCAAAGTGCTGGTATTACAGGCGTGAGCCACTGCGCCTGGTCAAGTTTTGTTTTATTTCATTTTATTAATTTTTTTGAGACTGAGTCTCTCTCTGTCGTCCAGGCTGGAGTGCAGTGGCATAATCTTGGCTCATTGCAACCTCTGCCTCTTGGGTTCAAGTGATTTTTCTGCCTCAGCCTCCCAAGTATCTGGGATTACAGGTGTGCGCCAACACGCTTGGCTAATTTCTGTATTTTTAGTAGAAATGAGGTTTCACCATGTTGGCCAGGCTGGTCTTGAACTCTTGACCTCAAGTGATCCACCCTCCTCAGTCTCCTAAAGTGCTTGCATTACAGGCATGAGTCACTGTGCCCATCCCACTTTAGAGCTTTTGATAACTTCCTGTACTGAAAATATAAATGCATTGCATAATTGGACAATGGCTATTTATTTGTGCCTCTTGTTCTCCCATCATATTGTGAGCTGAGCCGTCTTCATTGTTGTACCTTTAAAGCCAAACTCAATGCCTGGAAGAGAAGGCAACTATATAAATATTTGTTAAATAATGAAAAATGAATAAATGAAAAACGATTTCCTTTTTAGATTTATCTCTGGCTACTATTCTATTTATACAGTGAACTCTGCCAGCCCCAACTGAATAGACATTTCCCAAGTAGGTCAAGTCCTTTCAGACTTTCTTGGTATTCCTCTACATGACTGAATCTTACAGTCTTGTTTTCCTAGGAACTTTCTATTCCAAGCAACTCGCTTGCACATCATGACCTTTTCTGTGAAGTATGTTCAACATGCAAAGACTGAAATGATAACTCCCTCATGTCCTTCTCTAGCACTTTGTTCCTTTCTCTGTCCTAGCAAGAACTCGTTTTAGTGGGAATAGGAGTTGTTAACTTATTCTGCCTCCTCATGAGGACGTGGAAACCCTTTGGTGGCAGGAATTATGCTTATTTAAAAAGTGTAGAATTGGTGTTATATAGTAGTCTATTTAATGTGGATTCTAGGAAACCTTACCTTTAGTGGAATACCGTATGCTGGAATACATCTTACTATTTCAATTTTCATTGATTTCTTTAAGGATTTGGGGAACAAATGGTTACAATGAATAGTAATTTTGCAGAATTCTAAGGATCTCACAAATATCTTGCCTTTTTATTTATTTATTTTTTTGAGACAGAGTCTCTCTCTGTTGCCCAGGCTGGAATGCAGTGGCACGATCTCTGCTCATGATCTCTGCTCACTGCAACCTCTGCCTCCCATGTTCAGGCAATTCTCCTGCCTCAGCATCCTGAGTAGCTGGGATTATAGGCGTCCAACACCACACCTGTCTAATTTTTGCATTTTTTGTAGAGTCGGAGTTTCACCACGCTGGCCAGGTTGGTTTCGAACTTCTGACCCCAAGTGATCCACCCACCTCAATCTCCCAAAGTGCTGGGATTACAGAAGTGAGCCACCACCCTGGCCATTTCTTGCTATATCATCTCCTTTTAAACTAACCCTTTTTACTACCTCCTTTTACAAAATGGTGCAAACTTTGGGTTCACTTGAACTGGCACTTTAATTTGTCTTTGATCACTTGGATTTCTCACTTTTGACAACTATTTACAAATTCAAATGATAGTATTTTTTACTAAGATGATGATTTACTATAAATGAAACATGGAGTTCAACTAAGAAAAGTGTATTTTCCATCAGGTAAACCATCAGATGCAAAAGATTTCAAGGAAGTGAACATTGCAGTTCATTCTTAGATATCCAGCCAACTATTATGCTAAAATAAAGCATTTTAAAGAAATTTGTTGTAGACACTAATTTTTAAATATTATCTAATCCTGTTATTCTACCACCTGTCCTTACCTTTATCTCCATTTATCTGTTTACTCTGTATGATAATGTATTAGTAGGATTTTTATTTACTAGGAATCATTTTAAAGAAATAATATTACAATATGAAATGTGAACGAGGCGACTTTTTGCTATCATTCTGCTAAATAAATTGAGGAGAAAAAATTTCAAGGAATAGCAAGGCCAATGCAGAACAGAGGTAGAAATAACATAAAGAGACCTCTAGTTCCCTCAAAGTCATTGTGGTACATCAAGAAAGCCCCTTTTAGCTCAAGCAATTTAAAGTTTGGTTTCTGTTATTGCAAGTAAGATTTCTAACTAAGAAAAAAATTCAAAGTCACATTCTGGTATTTGGAGAAAATGAAGAGTTTGTATGAATATATAGGGCATAATTTAGCTAGAACATTATCTGTCTTCCTTCTATTCTGCCTCCTTTCAGGTGGCTGTGTCAGCTCATTATTTATAGAGTAATAACCTCCTACCAATGAAATACTTCAAGTCACTGACACCCACCTCCAGGGTTGTACCTTGAAATTAATCAATTAATCAATCTATAGAATAAGACATAGCTACAATATGCCCTACACAATGAGGAATGATTTTAGGAAGAAGGGATGGAATTAGGTTATCAAAATTTGAATGCTGATACTTCATTGAAGTTACTGATGCTTTCTGTAAGAAAAGTAGCATGATGATGGTGTGTAGGTGGTAAACACCTTGCTTAGTGTTTCTGTAAAACTCATGAAGTTTTCTGAAGCTAAGTGGATACATACTCATAGTTTCACATTCTGTAGTCCACTCTCCACTGTCTCTGATATGTATCACCATTTTACAGGATCAAATATTTTGAGGACATGTGTGTACTATAAAGGCAGTTTCATATTTGTTAAATTCTCCATTGTTTCTGAACTCTTGTTTTTTTGTATTGTATAATAAGTATTAATAACCTGAAGTAGTAGTTTAATATTAATCTTACTGATATTTATTAACTTAGAGATTAATATTCTTATATGTTCACTTAGTCATGTGTAACTGCACAGAAGCAATTGCTTAACAATAATATGGAACATTTATTGAGAGATTTTTGTATTTCAGGTAGCCTTGCAAGCACTGCTGGTATATTATTTTGTGTAATCCTTACAACTCAGAATGAGGTAGGTACTTCTACTATCATCTTCATTTCACAAATTAGAAAAATAACAGAAAAGAGTTAAGCAACTGTCTGAAGTAACATAGTAAGTGTCAGTCAGGATATAAACTAAGATCTTATATCTGTAACCCTATACTCAGCACTTCTTATGTTAAAAAGGTCACTGGATTAGGAGTCCTGATGTCAAGTCCTGACCCAATCATATCATGTCATGGTGACTCTTAGCTTAGTTTCTGAAGTTTCTGATGTGATGTGTTCACTAAGACCTACCTACCTTGTTGGGGTGTGGTGGTTAATGGCAGCTTTGCTTCTGCAGTCCACAGGAGTTGATCAATATGTTTTTATCGGATGTAAAATCTACATCAAAGGCTCGCAGCTTGAGGTTGCTGGTAAACTAGATCCAAATGTTATATATATATATATATATACACGTGTATATATATGTATATATATATATATATACACATATATATATATGTGCTTTTTATGGATGGGTTGCCTGAGTTTGTACAATATTATCTAAAGAATCCACAACACCAAAAAGATATAGAGGTGAATATCTAATTTACCTTCTAAATTGGGAGATCTTTGAGAAAGAAAAGAGGCATTATTAATAATTACATTGAGACAACACGTCCAAACCAGCTCCTTCTGAAAATAATATAAATACACATCTCTGAGTTTTAGTTCACTCTTATATACAAATGAAGAGATAAAGTTAAATTTTCCCTAAGCTTCCTTCCAGTTCTAGGATTATATGACTTTTCTCAGTTAAATTTAAATTCAACTGGCTCAATATGCCAGTCAGATCATTTAAGACTGCCTGTCGTTGTCATCTGTCATTTGAGAAGATAAACCTCATTTACTGTTACAGTTAGCTAAAATATGATTATGAAAGCAAATGTGCAATGACAACAAAGAAAAAAATCAAAATGCAAATCCAAGTATAAATGGATTTCAAGTTATTTTGTTATGTATCATTCAGGATGCCACATTTATCCATCTGCATAGAGAATTATGGAATGATGCACTGGTTTCTTCGAAGTCCTGAACATCAGCATCTTATATCAGAATAGAAATGTTCAGATATTCACTAAGGTTTAGATTGACATGGGTTTTCATCTAACTCTGAGTGTGATATCGTAACTCTACACTTGCTTTAAAGCCTCACAATAGCATCAACATACTTGATATGTTGTTTGCTAGCTCCAGTGGTCAACTATCTTTAATGACAAAATGGACCAAGTGTCCCAGCATTTTTGCTGCATTATAAGATGGTATTATTAGCATGTTGGACCATTGGCAAGGTTCTATTGCTATCTCTCTTGATCCAGGACCCATGTCTTCTCTAATTGTACTTTAGGACTCTTTTAGAGCTTTGAGTTTATGATAAGGATAAACACACAGACCAGTGTCTGGAAACAATAAGTTGTTAAAAAATATTTGTTGGGTTGAAGGAAGAAAACATTATAAAATTCCCAAAGAAAAGAATACATAAAGAAGGAATAGTGTTAACTACTCTTTTTGCTTGAGGTCATATGCTATTTATGTCATTAAATATAATAAAATATTATAGGCTAATGGTTTGATTCAGTACATGTCTCCAGAAAGCCATGCTGCCTTTTTAAATTGTAGTAAGACAAACATAACATTAAATTGATCATTTTAACAATTGTAAAGTGTACAATTCAATGGCATTAAGTACATTCACAGTGTTGTGCAACCATCACCACTATTTATTTCCAGAACTTTTCAGTTTCCCCAAATGGAAACCCTGCACCCATTAAGCAGTCACTCCATATCCTCTCTTCTTGCTAGCTGCTAGCAGTCACAAATCTACTCTCCATCTCTATCAATTTTTCCATCCTGGATATTTAGTATAAATGAAATAATATAATATGTGGCCTTTTGTGTCTGGCTTTTTTCACTTAGCATAATGTTTTCAAGGTTCATCCATGTTGTAGCATGTATGACTAAATAATATTCCATTGTATGGATATACTACACTTGTTTACCTGTTTAT
This sequence comes from Rhinopithecus roxellana, assembly GCF_007565055.1. Lineage (NCBI taxonomy): Eukaryota > Metazoa > Chordata > Mammalia > Primates > Cercopithecidae > Rhinopithecus > Rhinopithecus roxellana. Next base: position 40,023,415 of record NC_044568.1, on the reverse strand, counting down.
CATTTCATAGATATTTGGGTTGATTCTACCTTTTTTGCTACTGCAAATAGTGTTGCCGTGACTATTTGTTTAAAAGTTTTTGTCTGAAGATTGTGTACTATTCTTTTGGGCATACACCTAGGAGTAGAATTGCTGGGTCATATGGTAATTCTGTTTAACTTTTTGAGGAAGGAACTGCCATATGTTGCCTTTTTAACTAATTAAAATATGAACTATCTGACAGATACTGCAACCAACCCATCTATATTCATGCTCTTCCTCTCATAGCGTAGGACTGCTATTAGGAAGCAGCTGCCCAATCGGGGATTGTATTTCGCAGTGCCCTGGCATGTAGGTGAGACCACGTGACTAATTCTTGTGAGTAGAGTCTAAGTAAAAGTGCACGTACAAGGCCATTACTATGAGAAAGTGAGTGTATTTTCTCCATCTCTGTTACCCCTTTCTCTAGCTTGATGTAGATGAGTACATTAAAAGTCATATGTCGACAATGGTAGAGCAGCCAGACATGGGGACCTTGGTCCCAAAATCATTTCTGGAGGAATCTGTTCTTGATTAAAAATACTGTTTAAAATTTTTACATAAGTAATAAATATACTTTTAATATCTATGAGCTATGACATATATGAGGGTTTGTTTAATTCAACTGCTAGCTTTATCTTAACACAAACTATAATTGGAAAAAGGTAAGGAATACAAAGACGATAAGAGTCCTCTCACCTCCTTTCTGCCCTCAGCCTATCGTGCCTACCTTCAATTGTTAAAGCTTTGCTGAGAAGCTGGAAGAAGAAGGTCAGGAAGCTCATCTAAACAGGGCTTTAAAGGGGTGCACAGGCTTATTGTCAGACACAACTTACATGGAAGTGAATTTCAAGTAAGTTATTATGGCGTGTGCATCAGTAAAAAATCTCTTTTTTTTTCTGAAATTAAGGGCAGTAGGCTATTGCTGGAGCTTGGATGGAGATTGATGTTGGTTGAGATGGTTGGGTTTGGGGGAGAGAGAGGTGGACACAGAATGCATAGGGGTCACAATATGGAGGGTTCTGGATTCCACATGCAAAGTTAGCACTTTTCCCTATATGTGATGGGGAAACTACGTATTCTAACTTGACCTCATTTATAGTTTTTAATAAATTTTGGAAGTGTTGCCCATTTTGGTGGCTAAGAAGTATTTCTCCTGTGACAATAATGCTTTTGAGGGTTGGCTCTGAAACTGCATAAAGAAAGGCAGAAGCTACAGGTTATTAGAACTGTACAAGCTTGGCCATGATGATGTCCTAGTCAAAATTGAATTTTCCTGGAAAGTCTTTCACAAATGATGAATGAACAGGGCTTCTACCATCAGTTCTTCTGCAGTAAGCACTGAAACCACACACAGGAGAAGGTGAAGGACACATTTTCTGCAGAGACTGGTGATATTAAGCAAGAACCTGTCCTTTGTCTTGAGATATTTATTTCTATAATTGTGTTGGACTGGAGAGATTTTGAATATCTTACTGTTTGTCACTCCAAAATAGGTCTTGTTGGGTGAGACTTTTTGACATCACAAGTAAAATATAGAAAATAATAAATTACCTGCCTTTGTCCCTAATTCTAAGCCAACATGCCTCTAGTCCTGAACTGAATTAGTTTAACTTGCCAAGCAAAAAGATGCTGGTTGAAGCTCATTGCTCATCCAAAGCTCCCTTGAACTCACTGTTATCTCTTAGGGATGCAATCAGATTTGACTGAGATTTTGATCCTCTTCATAATTAATAGCAGACCATAACAGTGTTCCTATATTTACATATATTTAAAATATTTTGGTGTGATATAAATACTGTGTTCCTTACTGGTTTAGAGACAGAATATGATATTCATTTTTAAATAAATCCATTAAACTATTTTCCAACTGTAACCTTTATCAACTTTTATAATAATGGTTTAACTTTGTACTTTTCAATTATTATACTTCCAGTTGGACTTTATTAAGGCATTACTTGGTTTCCTTACGGAGGCAACATGCAGTTCCCTTTTCTTTCTAATTTCTCTTTTTAAATGCATTCTTAAAAACACTATTTATTTTGCCTTAGAAACCATTTGTCCTTTATTTTTTCCAACAAAAATATTTGGGGTTTAATTAAAACTATCAAAAATGCCATTAAAAGATCATTAGTCAAAACACCTGCTGCCATTATTAGACGCACTATTTTCCCTAAAGCCCAAAGGAAGCTTTAGTTTGCGGAAATGTGTATATCATGTACTTTATGTGATTGCTTTGCTGGATTTTTGTCAGGGTTTGGAGATCTTTATCCATGCATCTCAGAAACTGCTCCACTTTGTACAGCCTGAGAAGTGCTACACCAAATGAACCAAGTGCCTTATGATTTTGAATAAACTTGAGCTCCCGATCCAGGCTCCATTTGAACCTCACCTTCAATTTTAAATAGGAAGCAAGAGAAACTGGTAAAGTACAGGGAAAATCTTTACTCACCATCGCACTCCTGTAACATGAAAAGAATCCCAGATCTCTGCTGTCTGTAGCACATCTGTGATTTACCACTGGAAGGAGCTAGAGTAAAGAGATTGAAAGAGCACACCGTAACCAGGTATCAATGTGGTTAAAAATGACATAAAGGAAAATGATGAGCAAAAGCAAGACTGACCTTACATTCTGAAAGACAGAGACTCAGGTTTGAAATTCCATGGCACTGAGATACATAAGATCATTTAAAAATTTTGAAATGTAGAACTTGTGCGTATAAGTCGTAAGACAAAAGCTTGAAAGCCTGTCATTTTCTTTTATTTTGCTTGCATCAAAGATTTGAAAGGGAAACAGTAAAAGAGATGGAGAGGAAATCAGAGGCTATTACTCTAACTCAGAGAACCTTTAAATCTTTACACAAAAGGGATCTCAGAAGAAGAGATCTGCCACAAATATTTAACTCTTTATTGGGCAAACTTAACAATCTTCTTATCTCAAATAAGGCTAAAATTTATTTGGCTTGACAGCAAAACTTTTTCTCAGTTTAAGACGGCTAATAATTCAGTAAGTATGAGAATACAGGTAGAATTAAAGTTGAAATTCTACTCATTTTAAAAATATTATTACCTACTCCTTTTTTCCTGAAATATAAATTACTCTGTACTGAGAGTAAATCCTGGGGTCTACATTCTGTTTTTGAGATGGAATCTTGTTCTGTTGCCCAGACTGAAGTGCAGTGGCGTGATCTCGGCTCACTGCAACTTCCGCCTCCAGGCTTCAAGTCTCCCGAGTAGCAAGTACCTGGGATAACAGACACCTGCCACCGTGCCAGGCTAATTTTTGTATTTTCAGTAGAGACAGGGTTTCACCATGTTGGCCAGGCTGCTCTTGAACTCCTGGTCTCAAGTGATCTGCCCGCCTCAGCCTCCCAAAGTGCTGGGATTATAGACGTGAGCCACCATGCCCAGCCGAGTCTACTTTCATAGTTAGAAATTTTTTCCCAATTTCTAAATTAATACAACTATTGATCTTTCTTATAGAAAATAGGTACATTAATGAGTGTAAGTACAGAGGCATATCCAAGGCATATCTTGGAGTGTGGGTGCCAGGTCACTGCAATAAAGTGAGTCACAAATTTTTGGCTCCCAGTGCATATAAAAGTTATGTTTACACTATACTGTAGCCTGTAAAGTATGCAATAGCGTTATGTCAATAAAAACAATGTAGATACCATAATCAACAAGTATTTTATTTCTAAAAATGCTAATGATTATCTGAGCTTCAGTGAGTCATAATCTTTTGGTGGTGGAGAGTCTTGCCTTGATATTGTTGGCTGTTGACTGATCAAGGTGGTGGCTGACGGCTGTTGACTGATCAGGACAGTGGTTGCTGAGGGCTGATGTGGCTGTGGCAATTTCTTAAGACAACAATAAAGTTTGCTGTATTGATTAAGTTTTCCTTTCATGAAAGATTTCTCTATAGCATGCCATGCTGTTTGATAGCATTTTTACCCATGGTAGAAATTCCTTCAAAATTGGAGTCATTTCTCTCAAACCCTCCCACTACTTTCTCAACTAAGGTTATATAATATTTTAAATCCTTCATTGTCAGATTTCCATGATGTTCACAGCATCTTCACCAGGAGTAGATTCCATCTCAATAAACAACTTTTTAAATTCATCCATGAGAAGTAATTCCTCAACCTTTCAAGTTTAATCATGAGATTGCAGCAATTAAGTTACATTTTCAGGCTCCACTTTTAATTCCAGTTCTCTTGGTATTTCCACCACATCTGTAATTATTTCCCTTACTAAAGTTTTGAACCTCTCAAACTCATCCATGAGGACTGGAATCAACCTCTTCCAAATTCCCATTAATATTGATATTTTGACCTCTTCTCATGAGGCACAAGTTCTTTTTTTTTTTAAATTATTATACTTGATGTTCTAGGGTACATGTGCATAATGTGCAGGCTTGTTACATATGTATACATGGGCCATGTTGGTGTGCTACACCCATTAACTCGTCATTTACATTAGGTATATCTCCTAATGCTATCCCTTCCCCCTCCCCGCACCCCACAACAGGCCCCGGTGTGTGATGTTCCCCTTCCTGCATCCAAGTGCTCTCATTGTTCAATTCCCACCTATAGAGTGAGAACATGCGGTGTTTGGTTTTCTGTTCTTGCGATAGTTTGCTCAGAATGTTGGTTTCCAGCTGCATCCATGTCAAAGGACATGAACTCATCCTTTCTTATGGTTGCATAGAATACCATGGTGTATATGTGCCACATTTTCTTAATCCAGTCTGTCATTTATAGACATTTGGGGTGGTTCCAAGTCTTTGCTATTGTGAATAGTGCCGCAGTAAACATATGTGTGCATGTGTCTTTATAGTAGCATGATTTATAATCCTTTGGGTATATCCCCAGTAATGGGATGGCTGGGTCAAATGGTATTTCTAGTTCTAGATCCTTGAGGAATCACCACACCGTCTTCCACAATGGTTGAACTAGTTTACAGTCCCACCAACAATGTATAAGTGTTTCTATTTCTCCACATCCTCTCCAGCACCTGTTGTTTCCTTACTTTTTAATGATCACCATACTAACTGGTGTGAGATGGTATCTCACTGTGGTTTTGATTTGCATTTCTCTGATGACTAGTGATGATGAGCATTTTTTCGTGTGTCTGTTGGCTGCATAAATGTCTTCTTTTGAGAAGTGTCTGTTCATATCTTTTGCACACTTTTTGATGGGGTTGTTTTTTTTTTTCTTGTAAATTTGTTTGAGTTCTTTGTAGGTTCTGGATATTAGCCCTTTGTCAGATGAGTAGATTGCAAAAATTTTCTCCCATTCTGTAGGTTGCCTGTTCACTCTGATGGTAGTTTCTTTTGCTGTGCAGAAGTTCTTTAGTTTAATTAGATCCCATCTGTCAATTTTGGCTTTTGTTGCCATTGCTTTTGGTGTTTTAGACATGAAGTCCTTGCCCATGCCTGTATCCTGAATAGTATTGCCTATGTTTTCTTCTAGGGTTTTTATGGCTTTTGGTCTAACATTGAAGTCTCTAATCCATCTTGAATTAATTTTTGTATAAGGAGAAAGGAAGGGATCCAGTTTTAGCTTTCTACTTATGACTAGCCAGTTTTCCCAGCACCATTTATTAAACAGGGAATCCTTTCCCCCTTTCTTGTTGTTCTCAGGTTTGTCGAAGATCAGATGGTTGTAGATGTGTGGTATTATTTCTGAGGGCTCTGTTCTGTTCCATTGGTCTATATCTCTGTTTTGGTACCAGTACCATGCTGTTTTGGTTACTGTAGCCTTATAGTATAGTTTGAAGTCAGGTAGTGTGATGCCTCCAGCTTTGTTCTTTTGACTTAGGATTGTCTTGGCAATGCGGGCTCTTTTTTGGTTCCATGTGAACTTTAAAGTAGATTTTTCCAATTCTGTGAAGAAAGTCATTGGTAGCTTAATGGGGATGGCATTGAATCTGTAAATTACCTTGGGCAGTATGGCCATTTTCACGATATTGATTCTTCCTATCCATGAGCATGGGATGTTCTTCCATTTGTTAGTGTCCTCTTTTATTTCATTGAGCAGTGGTTTGTAGTTCTCCTTGAAGAGGTCCTTCACATCCCTTGTAAGTTGGATTCCTAGGTATTTTATTCTCTTTGAAGCAATTGTGAATGGGAGTTCACTCATAATTTCGCTCTCTGTTTGTCTGTTATTGGTATATAAGAATGCCTGTGATTTTTGCACATTGATTTTGTATCCTGAGACTTTGCTGAAGTTGCTTATTAGCTTAAAGAGATTTTGGGCTGAGACAATGGGGTTTTCTAAATATACAATCATGTCATCTGCAAACAGGGAGAATTTGACTTCCTCTTTTCCTAATTGAATACCCTTTATTTCTTTCTCCTGCCTGATTGCCCTGGCCAGAACTTACAACACTGTGTTGAATACGAGTGGTGAGAGAGGGCATCCCTGTCTTGTGCCAGTTTTCAAAGGGAATGCTTCCAGTTTTTGCCCATTCAGTATGATATTGGCTGTGGGTTTGTCATAAATAGCTTTTATTATTTTGAGATACGTTCCATCAATACCGAATTTATTGAGCGTTTTTAGCATGAAGGGCTGTTGAATTTTGTCAAAGGCTTTTTCTGCATCTATTGATATAATCATGTGGTTTTTGTCTTTGATTCTGTTTATATGCTGGATTACATTTATTGATTTGCATATGTTGAACCAGCCTCGCATCCCAGGGATGAAGCTCACTTGATCATGGTGGATAAGCTTTTTGATGTGCTGCTGGATTCGGTTTGCCAGTATTTTATTGAGGATTTTTGCATCGATGTTCATCAGGGATATTAGTCTAAAATTCTCTTTTTTTGTTGTGTCTCTCCCAGGCTTTGGTATCAGGATGATGCTGGCATCATAAAATGAGTTAGGGAGGATTCCCTCTTTTTCAATTGATTGGAATAGTTTCAGAAGGAATGGTACCAGCTCCTCCTTGTACCTCTGGTAGAATTCGGCTGTGAATCCATCTGGTCCTGGAGTTTTTTTTGGTTGGTAGGCTATTAATTATGAGGCACAAGTTCTTAATGGCATCTAGAAGGGTGAATCCTTTCCAGAAGGTTTTCAATGTACTTTGCCCAGATCCATCAGAAGAATCATGATCTTTGGCAGCTATCATCTTATGAAATGTATTTCCTAAGTAATAAGACTTGAAAGTTGAAATTATTTCTTGATTTATGGGCTGCTGAATGGATGTTGTGTTGGCAGGCATGAAAATAACATTAATATTTTTGTACATCTCCATCAGAGTTCTTGGGTGACCAGGTGCCTTCTCAATGAGCTGTAATATTTTGAAAGGATTTTTTTTTTTTTTTTCTTAACGGTAGGTCTAAACAAGGTCTAAACAGTGGGCTTACAATATTTGGTAAACCATGTTGTAAACAGATGTGCTGTCATCTATGATTTGTTGCTTTATGTCAAGAACACAGTTAGATTAGAATTAGCATAGTTCTTAAGAGCTATATGAGTTTTGGAATGGTATATGAGCATTGGCTTCAACTTAATGTCATCAGGTGCCTTACCCCCTTATACAAGAGAGTCGGCCTGTCCTTTGAAGCTTTGAAACTAGGCATTGACTTCTCCTCTGTAGCTACGAAAGTCTTTAGATGAAATTGTCTTTTAATATAAAGCTGTTTCATCTACAATGAAAACTTTTTGTTTCGTGTAACCATTTTCATCAATTATCTTAGCTATGTTTTCTGGTTAACCTGCCGCAGCTTCTACATTAGCACTTGTTGCTTCTTCTTGCACTTTTATGTTATGGAGACAACTTCTTGCCTTAAACCTCTGAACCAACCTCTGCTAACTTTAAACTTTTTCTCTGAAGTTTCCTAACCTCTCCCAGCCTTTGTAGCACTGAAGAAAGTTAGAGCCTTACTCTGGATCAGGCTTTAGTTTATGGTTTAAGGGAATGCTGTGGCTGGTTTGATGTTCTATCCAGACATAAATCATTTAGGACCTTACAAAAAACAAAACTCTGATATTCTTTTGAGATTTATTAATCCTTTAGCAGATCATTTGTATAAAATACTGAAAATCTTGCATCTGTCATTGCATTGATCTTTAGGATTTATTTGCACAACCTTCGGGCTTGTTGAATAATAATTCCTTATCAAGATCCTTGAGCATTTTCACTCCACTCCAAAATACACATAAACTGGGTGAAAGATAAAGACTTTTCCAGATAAAGGATAACTATCCTCAGCAATAAGTTTGTGGACAGCCCTATTCCTCCACTGGAAGCCTAACATAAAACTGGGTATATAAGGGAAAATACAGAAAGGGCTGTCACGAAAACTAAAACGAATTGCGAAAAAAAAAAAAAAAAAAAAAAGGCAAAGGCCTATTCATTATTTTCTAGTAATCTAAAGTAGCAACTATACAGCCATTTGGCAAAATTGAGTTTTGACTTTTGCATCAGGAGAAAAATCTTTGTAAGCATTACTTTTTCATTGTGCTCTTTTTATTGGTCATGGTTCCATGCAATATCTATGATCGTGAAATTTATTCCTGTTTCAAAGCACTTGGAAATTATATTTAGTGCTACTTTTTCAAAAGAGTAACTCCTTTTGTATTTGCTCAAATGTTTGCATTGTTTTTTCATTTAGCTCCTAAATGAATGCAATGTGATTTATCAGTCCAAGTATCAAAAGGATTCCTCAGAATGGCAAATTGTGACCAAACTTTAAAACACTAATTTAGAGGGAAGAATATTTCCATGAAATCATTGAGTCCTGGCATCATCAAATTCAGCACCATAGAAACACATTTTCTAAGGAAATCATCAAAACAATGAGTATACTATCTTTGGGGCAGAATATAGATTTCTGCATTTTGGAGGTCAGATTCCAGAGTATACCAAAGACAAAAAAATCATGAATAAACCTATGTTTTGTGTCAATATATCTGATACAAAAAGTCCTTAGAAAAATAAATGCCAACGTGTTCCATTGAAGTAATTTGGAATGGGATCAAGAGTACTGGATTCTGCTCCCAGCTCTGGCACTAAGTAGCTGTGGACAGTTTTGTAAATCACTTCACATTTCTAAATTTCAGGATTTGAATCCCAAAAGAAGGGGTTAGATGGTCTAAAAGTCAAAAGTTC